>NC_066585.1:135135848-136500848 GCF_024323335.1 Lathyrus oleraceus
AGAAAGGTACTTACACACACATCAAAGAAATCCAAGCCCTCCAAAATTACTTTGAAACTGCCTATAGGCCTGATGATCTTAGTCGAACCATTCGCTAGGCAGTTGTCACTCTAAAGGAAAAAATTTCAAATAAAATGGAGAATTTTAAAATCCATTCGTACGTTCCTCCTGAGAAACGCTACGAAATGGCTTTCAAAATGCATCCCCTTAAGTTTCCTCAACTGCCAAATGCTGATTTTAGAGTGGCCATTTCTCCTCAATTCCCAGACTTGTTCATCTGTGGGGATTCTATAAAAATACTTCAACAACAATCACAGAAAAAATCCCTACAGGTGGTTGCGACTAAGCATACTTTAGACAGTTTCAAAGGGTATCTTCATATAGGAATCGAAGATGTTTGCATCGAATCAGATATATATGAAGGTGTGGAGTGGAAGGCATTTTCGAATCACATATCTTATTAGGATATTCACTCTTAACTCTTAGTAACTACTTCATTTTATTTCTTTTAGCTATCAGAGTTCCACCTAGGAAACCAGCAACCAAGAAGTTGGTCGAAGAAAAAGTTGAGGGTGGCAACAAGGCCATTAAGGTACATCTTTACTCTGCCCATTACTTTTTGTTATATATAATGGTATCTCTAACACTTTTTTTTCTATTCAGGGTGCTAGAAAACCTCCCCACACTCCTAAAAAAATCAGAACAAAAGCAGTTGTAGCTCTTGTGATAATAGAATCAGACGAAGATGATATATCTCTCGTCTTAGATCTGATCCTTAGGAAGAGGAAGAAATAACCCAAGGTTGTCGAAGCTTCTAGTCAACCTCAGGAAAAATTGCCAGAGTTATAAAGCGACCTGCGGCCCTTTCCATTATGGAGCCTACTCCTGAAGATATGTCAAAGATAGGAGCAGCACAAGTCAAAAGTGACAATTCCAGCCTGGAGTCCAAGGGAACAAGGTAAAAGCATACATGACTTAGCTTATTTCGATTTATTGTCCTTTAATACTTTGACTAACTTATTTTTTGACCTTTGGCTTTCAAGATGGCACAACTGTTGTCACCTAAACAGCAGGCAAATCTTCTTCTACACCAGATATTCTCAACAGTGCCGGCGAACCCACTTATCGACCCTCATCAGAGAAAATCTCTATGAGCGAAATCAACCAACCCATTGCTGGAAGGCTTGAGACTTCGCCACAAAAAACCACTACCCAAAACTCAGGGCCAAACTCCTACAACCCCCATAACTGAAGTTATTCCTAAGGGTATCAGAGATTCGACAAGAGCAACTTGGGGTCTCTCTTTAGAGGAATTAGCAGCTCTGAAAAAAAGTCAACCCCTTGAGTATCTGAAGGCTATGCTAATTCGAAGAGAAAGCTCGTCTGAAAAAAGTCTTAGCACTTCTACAACCTTTCAGGGTCAATCTTCGAGCAGACCCATGAATGAGGCACTTTCAAAAATCAAAGAGAAAATCTTTAAGGGTGACTTATTCCTACTCCTGCTGGTTGATCCTTCTGTCCCCTTATCTTTAAAAGCTCTCCTCATCCAAGTTAACATGTTGGATGTTTCTCTTAAAGTTGCCAATATCATCTTGGAGTTGGGTGCCATGATAGAACAAGTGGTCGAGGATAATAAGCTACTTCCTCAAATTACCAGAGAAATCGAGCAGAAGTCAGGGGCTGAAGTTGCTGCTTGGGATGCAACTAGTGAATCAACCAATAAGGCGTTAGAACTAGAAGAGATGAAGAAGAATAACCAGGCCAAGATCGAAGACCATGGTCATAACATTACCTCTTGGGAAGCGCAAATAAGGGAACTTCAGGCCAAGATCACTGAAGCAAAGAAACACAAAGATGAACTCTAAAAGTTCGATGATGCTTCCATGGCTAAGGATTTAGATTTTCGCTTGGAGTTTGTTGAAAAAGCTCGCAAACTAGAGGCAAAGCTCACGACTCTTCGATCAAAATGGTCTTTGTGTGAAAAACGTCTGGAGCTTCACAAGACCAAATACCTTCATATGAAGAATCATCTCCGATTTTAACTTTGGTCTCCTTAACATCATTTATTTCTTAATGACTTTTAGTTTTACTTGTTTTGATCATTAGCCCTTTGGGCCTTTGTAACAAATTCCAGCCATATTGGCAATCTTTTACATTACCATGTTGGCTTCAACTTATTTTGATGTAATTACTCGTTTATTATTCTTATCTCTTGGAGCGCTGGCTTATATTTTTTCAAATACTTTCCATTCACTCTTAAGATTCTGTTGTCTTGACTAAGTTCTTCAATCTCGTAAGCACCATTAGAGAAAACTTGCAAAATTTAAAATGGCTTTCCAATTTGGGAGACCATTTCCCTAGGCCATATCCTTTCGATCTATTGGAAGGATAACTTTCCAAACCAAATCTTCAGGGTAAAATGTCTTAATTTTAACCTTCTTATTATAAGAATTCTCTACTATCTTCTTCTATCTTTTCAATAATTCCAAGGAATTTAGTCTATCTTCATCTAGATCGAATAACTCATCTAGCATCCTATTCCAATATTATTCTGATGGAATTTCATGATGCCTCTGAACCCTTGTTGATTGTAGGTAAATTTCTACTGGTAAAACTGCATCATGACCAAAGGTCAGTCGAAACGGGGTCGAATTAGTGGCTTCCTTGGAAGAGATCCGACATGTTTATAAAATCTGATTTAAAGTTTTGTGCCAATTTCTAGGCTTCTTCCCTACATGTTTCTTGACCAAACCAATTACCACCTTATTTGCTACCTCGACCTGACCATTAGCCTGAGCGTAATATGGCGTAGACGTTAACAATTTGAAACTCATTTCCTTAGCAAATTCTTGCATCTTTCGACCAGTAAATACTGATCCTTGATCCATTGTAACGGTCTCTGGGATCCCAAATCTGTAAATGATATATTTCTGGATAAATTCAATCACATCTTCTTGCCCTACATTTGGCAAAGGTATAACTTCGATCCATTTTGTAAAATAATCAATGCCAACCAAGATATACCTCTGATTCTTAGATGATGATGGTCGAATTTCCCTAATCAAATCCAAAGCCCAACCTCTAAAAGGCCAAGGTTTTACTATAGAGTGTAGTTCGCTCGCAGGGACATGTTGTATGCATGCATGTACCTGGCACTCTTTGCATCCTTTGGCGAATTCGACACAGTCTTTTAACTTTGTGGGCCAATACATCCCCTAGAACAGTTACATCTTATGGACAACTTGGTGTACCCCACATGCCCCACTATGGACAGTCGACAGGGCTAAATATGCCTCTGATTCACTAAGACATTTAGGCAAACCTCCCTTAGGAGTCTTTTTGAACAATTACATCCCCAAAAGAACATAACTTAAAGCTCGATCAGCAGACACTGTTGGATTCTGTAAATACTCCACTATTGGTTTCCTCTAATCTCCGTCTGTCAGGTTATCTATTACTAATATTTCGAAGCTTTCTTTATCAGCATATCCCATCTTTGTCCTCTCCAAGTCTGATGGGGCTAATATGGTCGACACAACTCTTCCTCTGACTTTGATTACTTTTTGCAATTTCTCTTTGGAAATTTTATACCCAGATGCAATTTGAGCCAAGTCATTGGCCACCTGATTTTCCAATCGAGGTATGTTTCGAATATTAGCCACCTCGAATCATTTCAACAATCAACTGGATATTATGAAGTACGTGATGAGATTCTCTTTAACACATTGGTACTCCTTTGTAATCTGTTTTACCATTAACTCTGAGTCATCCATTATTTCGACTCGAGTTTCCCCCAATTTCAACAATATCTCAAGTCCGACTATGAGACCTTCATATTCATCCTCATTGTTCGAGCAGAGGCCCTATACTTTATACTTGAATTTTGTTGGAATTTTATTAGGAGAAATAATTAGAACTTCTAATGCTTCAACTTTGTCCAAGAAAAATACAAGCATAAACACAATTTTTCAACTATGATATACCTAGTTTGTGCATCATTTCGAATCCTACTGAGGTAGTAAGTGGCTCTTTCGACGCCATTATCATCCTCCTGAGCCAACATGCTCCCCAAAGTCTTGTCAGATGTAGATATGTACAATCTCATACTCCTATTCCTACAAGGTGGTGTCAAAATTGGTGGATGACTCAGGTATTCTTTAATTTTGTCGAAAGCTTTTTGTTGAGCCTGCCCTCATTCGAATCCTTCCTTGCTAAGTCGAAGCAAAGGCGAGAAGGCTTGCGTTTTTCCACTAAGGTTCGAGATGAATCTCCTCAGGAAATTGATCTTGCCCAGTAGTGACTGCAATTCCTTCTTCGTTGATGGCATTTTCGCCTCCATTATGGCCTTGGTCTTATTCTGGTTTATTTCAATTCCTTTTTTGTGGACCACAAAGCCTAAGAAATCCCCAGCCTGCACACAAAAAACACATTTGAGAGGATTCATTTTTAGACCATGTTTTCTGATCCTTTCAAAAGATAACCGAAGATGGTCCAAATAGCTCTTCCCTGAAAGAGACTTAACAACAATATCATCAATATAGATTTGCATAAAAGTCTCTATAAAACCATGGAAGATCAAATTCATTGCTCTTTGGTATGTTGCCCCAACATTTTTTAGGCCAAAAGGCATCACCACCCATTCATAGGTGCCTAAGGCTCCAGGACATCGAAATGTTATTTTTGAGATTTCCTCTTCAGCAATAAATATCTGATTATATCCAGAATACCCATCGAGCATGAAGGAGAAGAGCGATCTAAAACGCAACAGAATTTAAAAATTTCTCCTTTAGTGATCCTTACGAATGGGCATGATCAGTGATAGAATCGTTACCTCTTGTGGCGATTGTAACCTTTGATGTAGATCTACATAGCAATCACGAACGTTGAACGATGATAACGCCTTTACTCAGTCCACACGAATGGATTCCTTCAATCTCAGTGCTAGCTTCTACGAATGAAGGCTTTGAGTGTGTGTGTGTGTGTGTGTGTGTGTGTATGTGTGTGTGTGTGTGTGTGTGAGAGAGAGAGAGAGAGAGAGAGAAACGAAATTGCAACTGCACAAATGCTTCTGCACAAGGGTTCTATTTATAGAACCACTTGTGTGGGCTACAAGCTAAAAAGCCCACTTAAGTGTATGTGGCCCATATCTTATAATATGCCAAAATCACTTAAGCGTGTGGTACCTTACCATATTTCGTATTCTACTTAAATACACCGTACCTTACAATGTTCTACAATTCACTTAAGTGCATCGTACCTTACGGTGTTCCTTAGTTACTCTATCTCTCATCAATCCGTCCTTTTGTGTGTGACCCTGTAGGTTTTCGCGGCATTGGCAATTATATTAAATCACGTATTTAACATAATAAACAGTAAGCGGTATCTAGCAACACATCACTGCTACCCAAGACACGAAAATGTCATGTGATCTGACAAATCCTTTTGTGATAATACTTGTGTGTACAATTACCCTTTTTCCCTTATGTCTATATTGAACACAAGGCATAGACCATGTCATCCCTTGTCCAGTTCAATATTGGGCCCATAGACATTTATCCTATTACGCAGGATGGGCAAATTCCATCTAGGTCACTCATGTCCCTTAGCATGCTTCGTGAAGTACCCATCAACTGTCTTTATGGTCATCCAGTTACGGACAATGTTTGTTAAGCAATACGGCACTCGACTCTACATCTAGGGTCCATAGTGGTTTCAGGTCAAAGGGTGGTATACACTATTATCACCATGAGAATAACTTATGACACTTTGCATAACATTCTATATAGTATTCTCATAGCGGGTCAATCCTGTATAAATATTCCTCTTAATATTGATACCTATGTTTAAGACTTGATAACTCTTTATCCATGATCCATGAGATGTGATCATCAGTCTATATACATGATAGTCTTAATGCTTTACTGTTATCCCACATCACAATAAAGCTCGACTACGAATACTTTAAGAATAATGTCCTTATGTTTAATGTGATCTCATGATTAAGTCACACTTGATACATTAAACGAACTAGCTATTCTAGGGACTTTATTAAACAAACATAATAAAGAAAAAGCATTTTATTAATAATAAATAATTCGATACAAGTACCAAAAGTATTGGCCTCTAGGGCTTACACCAACAGAGAATGCTAAGATACTCATGGCTCGTGGTATAATTGACTAGCATCTCCTCCATGGGCATTGAATATTCATCTTTCAGGGTTGCAGTGTTTAGATCTCTAAAATCTGTGCAGACCCTCAAAGTACCATTTTTTTTAATGACATGTACAATATTGGCTAGCCATTCGACATACCTGGCTGTACGGATGAAATTGCAACGAAGAAGCCTTTTGACCTCCTATTTGATCTTTGAGATAATTGTAGGTGCAAATCGCCCTGGGTTCTGCTTGATGGGATTTTTTCCAAACTTGATTAGCAACTTCAATTCGACCAGATCTTTGCTCAAACTAGGCATTTCATCGTAATCCCACACGAAACATTCCTTGAACTCATTCAGCAACTGGATCACTTTGAATTTGAGTTGAGGGTTGATATTGGCGCTGATGTAAGTTAGCTTTTTAGTTAACCCTTCTCCAAAGTCTATTTCCTCAAGTGGATCTTGCGCTAGCATCTTGATATTTGTTGCCAACAGATCCTTCTCGAATCCCAAAGGCTCCTCATCATAGATAGGGTTGAGCCTCTAGCCTTGATATTCATCCTGAACCTTATCAGGTGGTTCGGGATCAAAGTCCTTTCCAGGACCTTTTTGGTGAAATTCCTCACTGGCTTCGACAACCATGTTTTTGGTTTCAGCCTCCAAGGCCTATTGTTGTTTGTTTTTGGCTATGTAAGCTGAAATCCTTTTTAATCTTTCAAACTCAGTCATCATCACCGAATTCGGTTCCCTAACCTATTGGGTAGACTCCTGGTGTTCTTATGTACCCAAAATCATCTCCACCCACTACCTCATGATCCTAGTGAAAATCATTGGTGGGGTGTAGATACAAAGAACAATAAGCATTATTGTCTGGAGTAAATGCAAAGCTGGTTGAATCGCATGGAGCAATATTTGCCAAGTGTTTGTCGAATTGGCGCCTGTCGACATGATTGATAGGAGTCCTAAAGTAGCCTTGGTCTACTTCTATGTTCTCCACAATACTGTTGGGGCTCCATATGATGATTCTTTGGTGCATGGATGATAGTACAACTCTAAATCCATGTATCCATTCGCGTCTAAGTAGCAAGTTAGTTGGCATTTGTCTCCATAATCATAAACATTGTTGGTCTGGTGACAGTTCCCACTGTTAACTCGACCAAGATTACTCCAAGGGTAGTACCCACCTTTCCTTCGTAGTTGGAAAGCACCATGTTGTGGGGGCTTGGCATTTGTGTCATATTTTCCTATTTTTCTCAATATGTGATGGGGCATCAAATTCACCGTTGCGCCACAATCTACCAAGATCTTGTTAATTGGGACATCTTCGATCTTCCTACTAATAAAAAGAGGCTTGAGATGACTCTGTATTGCCTCATCTGGTCTCTCGAAAAAAGCATTTTGCTCCTATACGCAATCATTATTCATTATAAAATATCACATTGGTTTGTGAGCGAACATTTCCCTTTTTGTGATGATGTCGGTGTCTTCGACCTCTGTTATCTGGTCTAATTCTCTAGGTAGCACTGATACTACACTAACTAAGGTATCCATTGAAGGCTCTGACCCAGAGTCTAAGTCATTTGTTAACATCTCGTCTTCGGCCACCATTCGATCATATTTCTATTTGGTCGCCTCTGTCGGAATGTTAAACTTTCCTTCAACAAGACTTATTTCCTTTTTCTCCTTCTTTCGGGCAGGCATATTGGTGCTGGATTCAACTTTTTCTTTTTCTTCAGCCTCCCTCTGTGCTTTCCTCCTTCTCTGTTCCCTTCTCCACTAGGACCTTGTCATGGGATTTTTCCCTTTGTAGTTTTCAGAGATGTGGGATGTTTTTCTGGTAGCCTGGAATTCCTTACGGTATGCCAATGACGAACCTCTATCTACTTCGAAGTTCCGCCATTTTCCCTGGCCACGTTTTCTGCCATCAATTGACTTCACCCATTTTCCATTGGGGGCCTCAACATTGGGCTTGAGGGAGATAGATTTGGCAGCGGGAACCCTTCATTTTGTTTCATCAAGCCTCACCAAAGTTCTGCTTGGATCGAAATACCTCATTGGGTCGATGGCCCTTCTAGGCTCAAAATCTTATTGATCATTAAGGGCTCTTTGACATCCTTGGTCTTTTGCCCTTCTGCCCCCTTCGAGATTGTTAGTTGCTTGCTTGTTGAACATGGCACTGCATCGAGGGCATAACATAACTTCCAATTTTTTTGCTTTGGCACCTATGGAGGAAATCCATCAGAGTCTCCTCTTCTTTTGGGAAGGCCATTTTATTGTACTCTTCTTGTCGACACTCGTTGTCGACTTCCATGGAGGTTTCTTGGGAGATTTCGACGATATTGACCCTCATGTCGACATCTTCAGTGATGCCTAAATTCTGGAAATTCAGTTGAAGACCCTCAGTAGCCTTATCAATTTGTTTAAAACTATCAGCAGTCTCTTTGGTTACTATGATCAAGTTAGAATCTTCAGTGACTTCAGTGTCGAAACCATCAGTGGCTCCATTGGTGAAGCTTTTAGCGGCTTCCTAAACAAAGTTCTTGAGGGATTCCTGGTCAAGATGCTTAGAGACCCTAACCATGACAGCTTTATTGATGAAGTCCTCAGTAACTTCGACTATATTGACTTCATTTGGCTCTGTGTAGTGAGCATCAGCCACTTGTAGAGGGTCAGAGTCAATCTTCATTTGGCTTCTAGGTTTGTCCCCGAATTTAAGTCTCCCTTCCTGAATAGAGTTATGCACAAGATCCTTGAAAAGAAAACATTGAGACGTTTTATGACCCCAAAAATTATGGTACTTACAAAATCCTTTTTTCTTTCTTTGTTCCAAAGGAGGCATTTTAGCACCAGGAAGATTTCGTCACATTTTGTAACGTCGAACGTGTAAGTTTTCTTAGGAAATTTATCATTCTTTTCTGGTTCGATAGGGTTTTTTCCATTTGACGGGGCCAAGACCTTACAAGAGTAAGGTGGCCCTGGTTTCAACTCAGCAAGGTCGATTTCATTTTCGTCGAAGTTTAAAGGCTCATTATTGGAACCTTCATCATCATTACTGAATTCGACGTAGGCCACTCTTTTATTCTTATTTTCTCTAGCATTTTCTTGCTTCAAGTGTTCTAGCTGTCGAACTCTATCATTCAATTGGGCCATATCTCTCAAATACTGGGTGTCTAACTTTTTCCTGATAACATAGTCAAGGCCCCCAACGGACATTTCGACCAAGTCATGCTTTAGTACCTGTGTAAAACACCTAGCTTTGAGCAATCGAAATCTATTTAGATAATCATGAATTGGCTTAGTGAATTTTCGTTTGATACTGGCCAATTCCTTCATACTTATCTTTGTTTGTCCCATGTAAAACAGCTCATGGAACATTCTTTCTAGCTGATTCCAAGTGTGGATCGAATTTTGTGGCAAGGTTGTGAACCACGTGAAGGCATTCTTCGTGAGAGAACTTGGGAAGTACTTTATCCTAAGGTTTTCCTTGTTCGAAATGTCTCCTGCTTCTATTATATACCTAGCCACATGTTCAACAGTGGATTCAGTGGTATCCCTAGAAAACTTAGTAAATTTGGGAATCTTCGTTCTAGGGGGTATGTCTGTCTGTAGGATATATTCCGACAAAGGTGACATATAATTTGGCCTTCGAAGGCCAAAATTCACCCCATTTCGTGCCATAATCCTTTCGACCATAGCTTCCAGATTGTTATTCGCTGCCATATCATCATGTCAAATTTGTTGTATGACATTATCAACATTTTGGTTTATATTTACCATTACTATCCTTGGCTCTCTCTCCCTGGGGATTTGTGGTTCAGCCCTAGGGGGTTCGACTCCTACTCGCTTATTCACCATTTATGGTGGCAGTTGGTTTTGTGGGATTTGGTTAATATTAGGGTCTTCTTCGAAAGTTACCCCTTGGTTTTCCCTTATCCCATCCCTTGAAGGGTGTCGATGGGGTTGTGGCACACCCAAGAAGTCATCCATTCGTGCCATATGCGTTGTCACCTGCTGATTCGATTGTGTCGTATTTTGAATCAAGGGATTCAATACGGTCGTCAATGTTTGGGTAAGCATTTGGACCATATCATGGTTACTTTCGTCCATTTGTTGCCTCCACACCGCTGCGAAATTATTGGTAAGGTTAGGCATTTGTGTTTGGTATCTGTAAGACCCCAATTTTGGCCCTAAGATCCCTCATGGCCCATATCATATCATATCATTGCCTCAAGGATCTTTGCATGCCTTAGCTTCCCTCCTAGTGGGTAGGTTGCCTTGTGAGTGTGGTTCTTGATCACCAAGCATGTTTTGCATTTGTATATCTTTGCTTTTCATATGTTTACTAACCAAAAAGTACAAAAATATTGTCATCTAACCATGTTACTTGCAGCTGAAGCAATCATCAGTCAAACAATCAAATCAGCCATTGCAGTGGATGGTGGCCATTCTTGCAGAATTTGGGCACCATGATCAATCATCAAGAGTTCATATGAGTTGTGACATCATTTTGGATCAAGATATCAAGGGATTAGGGCTTGGAATTCATCAGAACATGGTTCAGTCAAGCTAAACCCGAGAAAAGTCAACTGAAAGTCAAACTTAGTCAACTGTCCATTTAATCAGTGCTTTGATGGTGGGATTTGGTCTGAGAGGTCTCATTCATGTCTATACAAGCTTCATACATCATGTCAAGCCTCCACAGTGAAGAAAATAAAGTCAGACAAGAAATTTCCAGAAATAGAAAGTTGACCTGTAATTGGAATTTGCCAAAAATGGAAACTTCTTGATCCTAAACTTACATCATGATACAAGCTTCAAATGAATTTTTGCCCAACATGAAAGTTGAAGATCTTGTTCTCCCATTTCCAAAAAGTCCAAGAACACTCAATTCCCATGTATGGTTGGCAAGATATGATCAATTCATTTTCAAAAAATTTTAAACTTCAAAAGGCCATATCTCTCAAACCATTTGGCCAAATTGGGTGGGGTTTTTTGCAACAAGTCACATTTGACCTCCTCTTTACAAAAATGTCATCATCATACACCAAAACATCATAGATCAAAATGGCCTTTTTGGACTTGCTTGAATTAATTTCAAGTGTAGTGAAAAATTGAGTTTTTGAATTAGGCATTCCTAACACTTTTGGCCATTTGGGAATGTTCTGAAATGTGGTTTGTGACATGTTGGAAGGCCCAAATTCGTGCAGAACACACACCCCATGCCAACTTGTTGAAACTTAGCAAAATGAGCAAATTACTTCATTTGAGATAAGTGTAATTAGCATTCACTTAGCAGCTCACTAAACAGCAAATAAATACCACTTTTTCTGTCAATAGCAACCCTAGCAGCCACTCTATTCTAACAGAAAAACCATTCTCTCAAAAAACTTCATTTTCTTCATCTTTGAATTTCTGCTAAAAAACTCAAAGGGCCTCGAGCTTGGTTGGTTTGCTTCATCATTCCTCTCATTTCTGAGTCTTTTTCAAAGCACAAATCTCAACTGAAATCAAGGAATCATGACTGTTGCTTCAAGCTTCCAACAATGGCAGATCATGTTTTGAGCTGGAATCCACGCTGTTGAGCTACAAGTCACTCTCCATCCATCATTTCAAACCACAAGGAGCATCTGTTTTGAGCATTTGCAACAAGAGGAGCACTGAATCGACACTGTTCTCAAAGTTTGGTGAGTTTTCGATTTTCATTATTCTCTAAACCATGTCATGCTTATTGTAGATCTTACTGTGCTGATTCTAATGAACTTTAAATCACCAAAAATGATTGAGTGTTGAGTGAGTAATTTGGTTTTAAAGATTGATGTTCAAATGATGTTTTGTTTGATTCTTCCATATGAGCTCGAATTAATGTAAATGGTTGTTGGAATATTACTATGCATTGCTTGTTGGTTCTATTGATGTGTTGGTTGCTCATTTTCTGAAAAAAATTATTTGGCACGATTTGATGAAGAAGATGATACTGTAGCAAACCCTAATCCCATTTGCCCAGAATTTTGTCTGTTTTGGTCGTTGCATTTTTGTCTTGCATGGGAGTCCTGTTGCATTCGCATGTAGCCAGTAGCCGCTTGCCACGCATCAAAACCATACGCTGCGTTTCATTAAACGTTCAGCATAATTACCATTGTGCCACTCCGCGTGTTATTATTTGAATAAATCATATTATTTCTTCAATGTTTATTTCATTTTGTTACACAACTTGCAAAAATCATAGCATTTTCATTTTAAATCCAATTTGCATGGGAATTTTTGCATTGTGTTCATCTGGATCTCTATTATTTTATCATGATTTTTCCAGAATTTTTGCATGAGTAGATTTTAATTGGTATTAGGTTTTGTGACATGTATCCATTTTTTGTACCTTTTGCCAAAACCTTTGTGAAATAGTGATGCATTATCCAATGGCCCTGAAATTTTTTGTGCATAAACTAGACACATCCATGGTGATTTTGGTGTAGAGTTTGTGAATTTATCTTATCTGGTCATTGAGTTATGAATTTTTGAAGTAGGGTGTGACAATTTGTGTCACACCATTGATGTGCAACTTCATGATTTTTGATACCATGCTTCCTGACCTCCAATTGATGTGAATTTTTGCATGAACCTACTCTTGTATGTCTAGTTTACATGTGAATTTTCTTGGAATTATTTGTGGCATTTCCTAATTGTTTGAGATTTTCTCCCCTGTTTGACCAAAATGTTGACTTGTGTGATACATGTTACCATTTCATTTGTGAAATTCTCATACTCTATTGGATGAACATGAAATTTGACATGTGATTAGTAGACATCTTAAGCTTTGTCATGGTGTTGATCCCATTCATTTCTCACATGTTATCACTGATTTATGATTTTTTGAAGTTGATACATGTTTGGTTGACTTCTTTGAGCATGCTTAAAATTGCTTTGACTTTCTGATTTTCATTGACTATCTTCCTATGATCCAAATGAGCTGAAATTTTATATGCATGTCATGTTATGGATTATGATTGATCATGAATTATTTGATGATTTTTGGAGTTGATTATAATTGGTTTTGAGTTAAGTCTTGCTGTTGACTTCTATGAGCTCTCATTTGCCATGCTTTGACTTCTTTTGTTTATGAAATCATGATGATGAATGATATGCATGTGGGACCAATTGAGTTTGCTTCTTAAATGTTTGAACTTGATTTTTGGATGAATTTCATTTGCTGTTTTGACTTTTTCATCCCCTTTTGACCCTAGGCTTGTACTAGTGGTCTTGTTGCTTATGTTTGAGTTCATGTTTTCAGGTTAAGCAACAAATGCTCCAAAGAGATCATACAAATTTGATTAAGCTTGATTGTTTATCATGAGCTAACCTCTTTGTTTTGTAGGTGGCTTGGCCCATATGCCTTGAGTCTTGTGCTTCGCACATTTATCTGTTCGTTTTGACTGTTGATTTCTACCTCCTTTTGATTTAAACTTTGAGTTGTGTACTGATTCTGTTTGACTATTTCAGGTACCATTAGTTGCTTAGTTCTTTGAACTTGCTTTGCTTTGCTTTATAGCAATTTGCATTGAGGTATAATCCCTTTTCTTCATGTAGTCTGGAAGACCTGGCCTGTTACTTGGCCAGGCAACTGTCTGAAGTCCTCCTTAAGAGGCAATGCTTGTGTGTGTTTACATTTTGTCCCAAGCAGGAAAAGTCCTTCAAGCAAGGCAATTGGTGGATATAAGAGATATGTAGCCTATCTCCCACTATTCTATGAGTCTTCTCCTTGCTCCCATTACATGGTTGTAGCATTGAGATCCAAACCCAAGATCTATCGAGTCAATAACCTGTGGAGAGAGTTCCTACTTTCTGAACTCCCACACCTTCTGATATTCAAATGCTCTCCCTGGCCAGGGATAAGAGCAATGAGGCACACCCCTCATATCCTTTCATCTGCTTCACCTTAGCCCCTCAATGGCAAGGTTAAGAGCACCATTAACCCTATTCCAGTTGGCTTCAATGCCTAACCCTTTGTATGAGCCTCATTGTGTGGTTATAGTGTGTGCTGATTGACTTTATTGATTGATCACTTACCTCATATGCACATGTTTGCTTGCATGCTTTGTGCACTCATCATCATTTATTGCTCATTAATGCATAACCATCTCATTTGTCTTTATGACTTATCATTGTTGTTTACCCATTGAGGACAATTGTAAGACCATCCATTGGCCATTGCTCCTAGGATATGGAAGTGAGTATAAGACCATTTCATTGGCCACTCATCTTATCTTTGCTTGATGCATTTGTTTGATTGTATATGAGGATGCAATTGTAAGTCCCTGTAAGTTGGCATTTGCTTTCCTATGATCACATGTTGCTTTGTTTGATTATATGTGAGGATGCAATTATAAGTCCCTGTAAGTTGGCATTTGCTTTCCTATGACCACATGTTATTTCTTTGTTTATGTGAGGATGCAATTGTAAGTCCCTGTGAGTTGGCATTTGTATTCCTAGGACCATACTGTGGAGGTTAGAGTAAGCCCAGATAGATTGGCATCTGACATCCATGTTTTGCTTTTCTTTGTTTATGTGAGGATGCAATTGTAAGTCCCTGCAAGTAGGCATTTGCTTTCCTATGATCATATGTTGGATATTGGTATAAGTCCAGACAGATTGGCATCTGGTATCCAAGTTTCTCTTTATTTTAGGAGATTAGTGTAAGTCCATAGAGTGGCCTCTGATATCCATTTCTGTTTTAGGAGATTGGTGTAAATCCATCTATTGGTATCCGGTATCCGCTTTTTGTTTGTGAGATTGGAGTAAGACCATTGAGTGGCATCCGGTATCATTTGCTTGCTTACATTATTATTATCCATTGCCTATTCCAAAGGACACACTTGAATCATCTCCTATATGATTTCAAGAGGTGAACCTTCTAAGAAGTTTTACAATCCATTTTCATTCATTCATCCCCATTATGTCCTAAACCTTTTCACACATTACTTTCAAACTTGACATAGATATTGTGCAAACGTCTTCATGTTTTCAAACTAAAAAAAAACCTGGACCCTAAGTCCTTGACTTTTTTCAAACTCCATTTCATAATACTTCTTTGAATTAATCTTAATCATACTTTGACCCTACTTTCACAATCACAATCAATTAACTTCACCCATTCAATTGTTTTGGCTTTGTCCATTGTTAATTTTTTCATGCATTAGCCATAGGTTTCAATTATCATTGTGGTTGATGTAAACCTCACCCTATCCTTAGTGAGTCGACTATAAGACTTCCGTACTGAAAACAGGGCTAACCCCTCTAGTACGTCGAAGCTATCCTCGCATGGTGGATGTTGGTCTTGGTCGAGTTTTCTCCCATTGATAATGAAGAGCCTCAGTGCTTGTGTTTAAAATTGAATCCACTCATATTTTGGAAATCTTTTAGCCGAACTACGGCGTTTTGATCCTTACCTTTGATGGAAGGTACGTAGGCAGCGGGTTCATCCGTTCAAACCCAATAATAAAATTGTATATTCTTTTCTCATCATCCCAATCATGTTTGCACAATACTTATGTCATAACAAATAACAATTCAATACAACAAGTGTGAAAAGGGCTCCCTAGGAGTACCTAGGACGTAGTGGGTGCCTAACACCTTCCCATTGCGTAATTTACCCCTTACCCAGACTCTCTGATCTTTTTATTAGTTTTCTACGTGTAAAACTTCTTAGGCTTTTGTTCGCTTTTTAGCCAGTCCTTTGGATAAATAAAAGTGCGGTGGCGACTCGAAATTCATTGTGTGCTTTGCTTATGGTTTAATCGATAAATCATATAGCGACGAATACACCGCTATAGAAAAGTGGCGACTCTGCTGGGGATAGGTCAACAAATCCCTGGTTGTATTGCCTACTTTTCACCCTTGTTGTGATATATTGTTATTTGTTATATGACATATTTTTGTACCATTTGGGATAATTGTATTGATTGTAATGTTTGAATTGCTTGATATACAATTGCTGTTTGCTTTGGTGATCTGTGAGATGAGTTCTATACCCGAACTCGAGTGCACTCTAGGATAGGAGAATGGCGTAGTCTTGTTGACTGGTGTGGAGTATTCCTTAGCCAGTTGACTTGCGAGTCCATTCACTTGGTGGAGGTCATGTTGGATTAATAATGTCACACAAGTTATTTGTGGTTAGGCATTATTCTTTCAATCATGTGCCGCAGAAGCCAAGGACCTTAGTTTACCAAACCCATCTTGGCCTATTTTTTAGGACCGTAGTGCGGAGGTCGTTCAGATGTCAGTTCTGATGCGATTGTTACGCGATACTACACTCATGAGAGTTTCTCTTGAGAATATTTTTGGAATACGAGTATTCGTTCCTCCGATAATATTCGAAAGATGGAACGATGATTATGGGAACCTCTGATAGAACATGCCTGGCAGGTTTAAACCCTAGTACACTCCCTTTGGGTGGTTCTTAACCGAGACTCCATGCTCGTGACTCTCAACAAACCCGTGATTCGTGGTTGAGTCGTTCAGACACCGTTAATATCAATGGAACCTGGATCAGGTGTAAAACCTAAAATCCACCAAAGCGGCTGGTTGATATTAAGGATGTCCGAACCGGTTCATGTACCGTTAATATCAATGGAACTTGGGTGTCGATAAGGTGAAAACCTAAATCCACCAAAATGGATGATTGATATTAGGGATACAATGAGCTTTCCCATGACCTTTGTCTGGTGTGCCTTGCTTGATCTTTGAGTGTGATTGTTGCATTCATGCATTCACGCATTCATCCGCATCCATGTCATCAGATAAAAAGAAAATTTTCAAGGAACTCAAAGGAGTTTATTTGCAAAAAATTTCAAACATGAAAAAACCGGGAAATTTTTTTCACCTGATATATCTGATGAGATATTCTCATATATGATCAAAATGCTTAAATATTTCAAAGTTTGCAAATAAAACCTTCGAGTTTCTTTGAAATAAAAAAACAAGCATATGCACAAACACTTCATGCATCATTTGCATAAGCGGGTGTTTTGTTCCGGTCTCCCGTCCTGTGGTCTGACCCTGCGATCTTCATTTATTTTGAAGACGCACTTCGCCGGTACTATACCAGAGCCATCTCTGCCAGATTGATGGATCATCCTGAGCAAGAGAATTGTGAATTCAGAGGAGGAATTTGCCAGACTTAGTACTGTTGATGGATTTATTCCTGGTTAACCAATCCCGGGCTGGCATTGGCTACTGTTCTGGGGCACTTAAGGAGCAAGGTTTGTTCACAAGTGGAGGATTCATCCATGACGATCAACCTAAAGAGGAAGCTGCTGCTATTTTGGAAGAGGATGCAGAAGATTTGAACAATTTCATCATACCTGGTGGTGTCTGCCACAATTGGGTCGCTGTGGATGTTCCTACGGTCATTCATAAGTCAGCGTGATTTGTTCACTTTGTGCAAAACCCTTCTCCCATGCCAAAAGGAGAAGTGATGACATTGTTGGCAGCATTTAATACAGTGATGTTTTCATTCAATTAATGCATTGTCAAACATTTGTTTTTCCATTTGTTTTCACTTTTTGCTTTTGCATGAAATCGGTGATCACAAAAAAAAACCCTGAAAAACAAAAACAACATTTTTCATCTGCATAAATGATTTGCTTGTTTAAATTCAAAAGCTTTTCATTATCCAGAATCATTATGCAGGGATTTCTAAACCCATTGAACATAATGATCCAACGCCATCTCCCAATCTTGAATTCCTTGTGTCCGAGGCAGAGGAAGATGATGTTGAAGGGGATTCCTGACGAGATCACCCGCCTTCTTGAGCACCAAAGGAGCTCATTCAGCTGTATCATGAGAATCGGCATAACAGTCAAACTGGGGCATTACAAATGCAAAAAAAAAAAAAAAAAAAAAAAAAAAGAGAAAGAGGGTGAAAAAAAAAATAATAAGAAAAATCAAAAATCAGCAAAAAAAATTTCAAGATTTCTTCAAAAGAAAAAGAAAAATTATACCCTCAAGTCCCTAGTTGACTGATGCTGAATGGATTCAGAGTCGTTACGACCAATCGAATTTGATTGAAGAGAAGCGTTTAATTGCCATGTGCCATGGTCAGCTATATCAGCAGAGAATGAAGAAAGCATTCGATAAGAAGGTCAAGCCTCGTGTGTTCCGAGAAGGTGACCTTGTGCTCAAGAAAATCTTGTCTATCGCGCCCGATTCCAGGGGCAAGTGGACTCCAAACTACGAGGGTCCATATGTTGTTAAGAGAGCCTTTTCAGGCGGTGCTTTGATGCTTACAACAATGGATGGGGAGGATTTCACTCGTCCTGTGAATTCAGATGCAGTCAAGAGATACATTGCCTAAAAAAAAGTATATGCAAATGAAAAAACAGAATAGCTCGCTAAGTTGAAAACCCGAAAGGGCGGCTTAGGCAAAAATGAGCGTCTCGGTGGAGAACCCGCAAGGGTAATCCAGGCAAAAATTAGAGACTTGAAAAAAAAAAGAATATTTGCATCCCGCTAGATTGAGTACCTCACTCTGGAGCAATCTAGGCAAAAATTAGGGATTTGGCAAGTAACTGCATCCTGGCAAGACTTTCTGTTCACCAGTCGTCATTTCGCCAGAAGATTCTCGATTCGTCGTCAACCGAAGCTTCGGATACATCGAGATTCAAATTGGTAGAGAAAGGATCATTATGTTCAATGTAGCCCTCTTCCAATATATATCACTGATTTCAAATTTGTACAGATCTATGGAGTGTTGCCATTTGCAGGCTACCATTCCATCAAATAAATTTGAGCTTTTATCCAATTATTTGCACTCTTATTTGTTTCAATTCAACAAATGTTTTGCATGTTTTTAATTGATAAAATATCATTGTTTTAAACAAATCAAAGTTTTCAAAATTTTTGTTTTAAACAAAGTGAACATTCACAATATTGAAAGGATACTTAAGAATATCTCAGTGCTCTCCCGAGGGTGGCATGATTTCCAACAGGTAAGACCTTGGTTCATATTCCTGGTTTGGTTGTATTTTCTTTCTTCAGATCTTTGTTGGGGTTGTTCCTCAAACAGAGTTGTTGTTGGGGTTGTTCCCCAGTATAGTCGCAAGCAGAATGTTGTTGAAGACTTCGTTTTCTCCAGCAACAGTCTTCCCCAGCATGGGTGTTTCCTTGCGAGTTTCGGCGGTTGATGGTTTGTCATCTTGGTGCCCCGTCACTTTCTCAAGTGGGTCGCTTGCCCCAGACTTATTTTGTCTCCTCAGCACAGTCACGAGTAGAGCTGTTATTGATATCCCCATCGGAGTCGCGAGCAGAGTTGTTATCATTCTTCCCAGTGCAGTTGCCAGCGGAATTGTATGTTTCCTCAGCACGATCGCTTTCTTTTTAAAGACTCGGTAAGTCAGCGGTTTGATACCCGGTACTTTACCTTTTCCCCGGCGAAGTCGTCTGTGGAATTGCTGCTATCTCTCCATCAGAGTTTCTCTCCTTAGCAGAGCAGGATTTATTTTCCTATTCAGTGGTTGATTGGGTTGATATCCCAGTATATTTCATCCATCTTCTCCTCAGTGTAGTCTGCAGAATGTTTGTTGTGGTATCTTCGCTTGCTGAATGCTCCTTCGATCCCCAGTATGGTCGGATGATGGCTCTAGCATCCCGAGAACGGATTGATTTCCTGACTGTTTGTGATCCCCAGTAGAGTGGCTTATATTGCAGAATCTACTTGTTGTGATCAGTTTGCTATATATATTCTCCCCAAGTAGAGTGGTTTGTTGCAGAATCTACTTGTTTAATCTGTCCTCCCTCAGTGGTTTGTTCCCCAAGAGAGTAGCCGACAGTTTTCCCCAGTAGATTTGCTTATGCAGTTAGATTCTATTTGGATGATATCATTCTCCCTCAGTGGGTTGTTCCCCAGCGGAGTTGTGTGGATTTGCTTCTATAGCAGTTCGTGCTTGTGCAACGCACTTTTTTGTTTCTCAGTTAACACTGGGATCCCCTGCAGATATCTTGGGTTTTCTCTTGTTCCCCTACAGATTCGTCTTGGTGGCCGTTTTGCCCGTTGTGACTTTCTGTACCCTGATTGGGTTGTTTCCTGATATCTCTGATCCTCTGCTTCTTCAGCAAGTACCCGCGGATCTTTGCTTTACAGCATGTAGATCTCCGCAGATTGGCTTTCCAGCTGTTTTTCCCCTGGAAGTATAATATCGGGCGTTTAGTTCCTGGACCTGTTGTGTTAGAATTGTCTGTTTTGTCAGCATTCATCAAACATAAATCACGCATATTCATGCATATTCATAAACATTCAGATATTCATGTCGCATTTCTTGCCATGTATCCTTTTGTTTGTTGTTCCCTGCTTTTGGGTGATGTAGATCTCTTTACAAATCTCCCCAAGCAGATGTCGGGTGTTTAAAATCTCTCCATATAGAGTTAACCCATAAGCAGAAAATGTTGTCTTTCCTTCTGCAGTTCCCCACTGAGATATATCCTCGTGGATGACGGTTTCTTCCGTTTCCTCCCAACACATATATTGGGATGGATTTTCCTATTTGAGTTACATCCTCATTAGGACGTGTCTTGATTCAGTCTGTCTTTTCGGATTATTCCCGAATTGGCTATTTGTCAAATGTCTTGTGCTTCCCAGTGGGTTGTTCCCCAGCGGAGTAGTTTTGGGCCTCTACCCTCATACCGGTAGTTATAAGTCCTATTTCTCCTGGCTTTCTTGGCAGAATTTGTGATTATACACCTTTTATTCTCCAGCCAGAGTTTTGGTTTTCTACCCTTATACCGGTAGTTGTAAATCCTATTTTCCTGCTCTCCAGCAGTTTGTGGTTTGTTATAAACCCTATTTTGGTTTCCCGTGCGGATTTGTGATTTGTTCTATCCCCACGCGGAGTTGTTGGTCTTCTACCCCGTATTCGGTAGATGTAAACCCTAATTTTGTGGTTATCCCCACCTTTTTGGCCCTCTGCCTACAAACCAGCAGTCGTAAGTCCTATCTTTGCGGTTTTTCTGCCTACAAACCGGTAGTCATAAACCCTGTTTCCTCCACTTGCAGAGTTAACTTTGTTGCTCATCCCAACCGATGACAGTTACTCTTCTGTGGTTTTCTATCCAATTTCTTTTGGTAGATGTAATCCCCTCTTTGTGGTTTATCTTCATCTAATGTTTGATGTTGATTTTCCTTTGCTTGGATAAGTTGCTCAGATCAGCACTTATATCCCTAGCAAGTCTTTTGTGGATAATTGTCGTATGCTAGCAATTGTATCCCCAGCGGGTCCTTTCACCTTTTGTCAGTGATTGTGTTCCCCGGATCATTGATTTTCACCAGTGAGTCCTCAGCAGATTGCCTTTCATTTACCCTCTTGTTGGTAATGTCTGTTGCTCCCCTTGATTGGTCATCATTATATGCCTAGTTTGGTATCCCGATGCCTTTCTTTTCGGTTGATTTATCCTTTATTAACCCAGTAACCGGTTGTGGATAATCTTCCATGCGAGTATATTATTCACGGTCTGCCGGTAATGAATAATATATCTCATGCACTCTTCAGTCGAAGCCTTTCGTGTTTTCTTTGTTGAGTAAGATTCGTTATTTCCCTTTGCGGAATCGAATATTTCTTTGTTGTCGGATAATTGCCGGATGCTTGCAATTCATCCCTTTGAGTTGTCTTTCGTTTACCCGGATGCTTGGTATCGATTGTCTCTCTTTTTGGTTAGTCACCTATTATATACTTCGGTATCTCTGGTGTCTTTTCCTTTCGAGGATATTATTCACGGTCTGCCGGTAATGAATAATATATCTCATGCGCTCTTTAGTTGGAATCCTTTGTTGATTTTCCCCAGCTGAGCAAGATTCGTATTCTCTGTAGAATCGAATATCCATCCTTTAACCAGTTTGTGTTTTGGATGATGTGTGTTTTGGCATATACACCAATTCACGTTTTTTCGGTCATCCTATAAACAAGTCTGCTGTTCTAGCTTTCTTCAGGATGATGGGTGTTTTGGAACACAAACCAATTCACGATTTCGGATCTTATCCTATAAACAACCTACAACCCGGTTCAGGATAATTTTCCTTTTGAGTATTACTATCCACGGTCTGCCGGTAATGGATATTATATCTCGTTCACTCTTGGGTCAATCTTTCGATTGTTTTCTCCGCAGAGTAAGATTCGCATTCCTTGTGGAATCGAATGTCCATCCTATAAACAAGTCTGTTGTTCTAGCTTTCTTCAGGGTGATGAGTGTTTTGGAACACACACCAATTCACGTTTTTTCGGTCATCCTATAAACAAGTCTGCTGTTCTAGCTTTCTTCAGGGTGATGAGTGTTTTGGAACACAAACCAATTCACGATTTCGGATTTTATCCTATAAACAACCTACAACCCGGTTCAGGATAATCTTCCTTTGTGAGTATTCTATCCACGTTCTGACGGTAATGGATATTATATCTCGTTCGCTCTTGAGTCAATCTTTTGATTGTTTTCTCCGCAGAGTAAGTTTCGTATTCCTTGTGGAATCGAACGTCTGTCCTATAAACAAGTCTGCTGTTCTAGCTTTCTTCAGGGTGATGAGTGTTTTGGAACACAAACCAATTCACGTCTTCGGATTTTATCCTATAAACAACCTACAACCCGGTTCAGGATAATCTTCCTTTGTGAGTATTCTATCCACGTTCTGACGGTAATGGATATTATATCTCGTTCACTCTTGGGTCAATCTTTTGATTGTTTTCTCCGCAGAGTAAGATTCATATTCCTTGTGGAATTGAATATCCATCCTATAAACAAGTCTGCTGTTCTAGCTTTCTTCAGGGTGATGAGTGTCTTGGAACACACACCAATTCACGATTTCGGATCTTATCCTATAAACAACCTACAACCCGGTTCAGGATAATTTTCCATGCGAGTACATTATCTACGTTTTGACGGCTATAGATAATATATCTCATGCACTCTCTTGTCAAACACTTTGTTTGTTTCCCCAACTGAGTAAGATTTGCATTTCTTTACAGAATCAAATATCCATCCTATAAACAAGTTTGCTTTCGCTCTCTTCAGGATGATGAGTGTTTTGGAACACACACCAATTCACGTCTTTGGTCGGTCACCTGTTACATACCCACAACCCGGTATCCTTGGTTTCCTTCCTTTCTGCTCCCTATCATGACCTCGGTCCCTTGTGGAGTCAGATTTTCCTGAGGTTATATACCTTTTTCAGGTCTTTCTCAGATGCTTGGTTGATTGATATCTCTCACCCTTATACCGGTCTTAGATATTCATTCTTCCTGAGTTTGTTACTCTTATACCGGTAACATCTCATTTCTTTGGTGCTTCCTCAGTGAAGTTTTTCTTGTTGCTTCTCCCCAGGAGTCGGCTTGTGTCTCTCCAATGGATTTATTTTCCTTTGGAATTTTCTTTTCCCCAGTATGAGTCCTTCACTCCCCAGTGAGGCCTCCAGTCTGTTTTTCTATTTCCCTAATCAGAGTCGTGTCTTGTTCACGCTGTGTCAGTTTTGTTTATCCCCAACTAGAGTTTTGTTAGAGTCTCTGTTCCTGGTGAGTGTACTACTCCGATGGATCGTCTTTTCTTCTGTGTGAATCATATTCCCCACAGAATTTGTGTCTTTTGCATGCATACATTTGCATCATGAGGTCTCTTAGGGACCAAAATTTGTCTCATTACTGTTATTTAAGCCCATTCTACCGCGTCGAGATGAAGATTTCTAAACTTCACTTCTCCGGCTAGAATGACCTTAAATAGGGGCATCTGTAAGACCCCAATTTTGGCCCTAAGATCCCTCATGGCCCATATCATATCATATCATTGCCTCAAGGATCTTTGCATGCCTTAGCTTCCCTCCTAGTGGGTAGGTTGCCTTGTGAGTGTGGTTCTTGATCACCAAGCATGTTTTGCATTTGTATATCTTTGCTTTTCATATGTTTACTAACCAAAAAGTACAAAAATATTGTCATCTAACCATGTTACTTGCAGCTGAAGCAATCATCAGTCAAACAATCAAATCAGCCATTGCAGTGGATGGTGGCCATTCTTGCAGAATTTGGGCACCATGATCAATCATCAAGAGTTCATATGAGTTGTGACATCATTTTGGATCAAGATATCAAGGGATTAGGGCTTGGAATTCATCAGAACATGGTTCAGTCAAGCTAAACCCTAGAAAAGTCAACTGAAAGTCAAACTTGGTCAACTGTCCATTTAATCAACGATTTGATGGTGGGATTTGGTCTGAGAGGTCTCATTCATGTCTATACAAGCTTCATACATCATGTCAAGCCTCCACAGTGAAGAAAATAAAGTCAGACAAGAAATTTCCAGAAATAGAAAGTTGACCTGTAATTGGAATTTGCCAAAAATGGAAACTTCTTGATCCTAAACTTACATCATGATACAAGCTTCAAATGAATTTTTGCCCAACATGAAAGTTGAAGATCTTGTTCTCCCATTTCCAAAAAGTCCAAGAACACTCAATTCCCATGTATGGTTGGCAAGACATGATCAATTCATTTTCAAAAAAATTTGAACTTCAAAAGGCCATATCTCTCAAACCATTTGGCCAAATTGGGTGGGGTTTTTTGCAACAAGTCACATTTGACCTCCTCTTTCCAAAAATGTCATCATCATGCACCAAAACATCATAGATCAAAATGGCCTTTTTGGACTTGCTTGAATTAATTTCAAGTGTAGTGAAAAATTGAGTTTTTGAATTAGGCATTCCTAACACTTTTGGCCATTTGGGAATGTTCTGAAATGTGGTTTGTGACATGTTGGAAGGCCCAAATTCGTGCAGAACACACACCCCATGCCAACTTGTTGAAACTTAGCAAAATGAGCAAATTACTTCATTTGAGATAAGTGTAATTAGCATTCACTTAGCAGCTCACTAAACAGCAAATAAATACCACTTTTTCTATCAATAGCAACCCTAGCAACCACTCTATTCTAACAGAAAAACCATTCTCTCAAAAAACTTCATTTTCTTCATCTTTGAATTTCTGCTAAAAAACTCAAAGGGCCTCGAGCTTGGTTGGTTTGCTTCATCATCCCTCTCATTTCTGAGTCTTTTTCAAAGCACAAATCTCAACTGAAATCAAGGAATCATGACTGTTGCTTCAAGCTTCCAACAATGGCAGATCATGTTTTGAGCTGGAATCCACGCTGTTGAGCTACAAGTCACTCTCCATCCATCATTTCAAACCACAAGGAGCATCTGTTTTGAGCATTTGCAACAAGAGGAGCACTGAATCGACACTGTTCTCAAAGTTTGGTGAGTTTTCGATTTTCATTATTCTCTAAACCATGCCATGCTTATTGTAGATCTTACTGTGCTGATTCTAATGAACTTTAAATCACCAAAAATGATTGAGTGTTGAGTGAGTAATTTGGTTTTAAAGATTGATGTTCAAATGATGTTTTGTTTGATTCTTCCATATGAGCTCGAATTAATGTAAATGGTTGTTGGAATATTACTATGCATTGCTTGTTGGTTCTATTGATGTGTTGGTTGCTCATTTTCTGAAAAAATTATTTGGCACGATTTGATGAAGAAGATGATACTGTAGCAAACCCTAATCCCATTTGCCCAGAATTTTGTCTGTTTTGGTCGTTGCATTTTTGTCTTGCATGGGAGTCCTGTTGCATTCGCATGTAGCCAGTAGCCGCTTGCCACGCATCAAAACCATACGCTGCGTTTCATTAAACGTTCAGCATAATTACCATTGTGCCACTCCGCGTGTTATTATTTGAATAAATCATATTATTTCTTCAATGTTTATTTCATTTTGTTACACAACTTGCAAAAATCATAGCATCTTCATTTTAAATCCAATTTGCATGGGAATTTTTGCATTGTGTTCATCTGGATCTCTATTATTTTATCATGATTTTTCCAGAATTTTTGCATGAGTAGATTTTATTTGGTATTAGGTTTTGTGACATGTATCCATTTTTTGTACCTTTTGCCAAAACCTTTGTGAAATAGTGATGCATTATCCAATGGCCCTGAAATTTTTTGTGCATAAACTAGACACATCCATGGTGATTTTGGTGTAGAGTTTGTGAATTTATCTTATCTGGTCATTGAGTTATGAATTTTTGAAGTAGGGTGTGACAATTTGTGTCACACCATTGATGTGCAACTTCATGATTTTTGATACCATGCTTCCTGACCTCCAATTGATGTGAATTTTTGCATGAACCTACTCTTGTATGTCTAGTTTACATGTGAATTTTCTTGGAATTATTTGTGGCATTTCCTAATTGTTTGAGATTTTCTCCCCTGTTTGACCAAAATGTTGACTTGTGTGATACATGTTACCATTTCATTTGTGAAATTCTCATACTCTATTGGATGAACATGAAATTTGACATGTGATTAGTAGACATCTTAAGCTTTGTCATGGTGTTGATCCCATTCATTTCTCACATGTTATCACTGATTTATGATTTTTTGAAGTTGATACATGTTTGGTTGACTTCTTTGAGCATGCTTAAAATTGCTTTGACTTTCTGATTTTCATTGACTATCTTCCTATGATCCAAATGAGCTGAAATTTTATATGCATGTCATGTTATGGATTATGATTGATCATGAATTATTTGATGATTTTTGGAGTTGATTATAATTGGTTTTGAGTTAAGTCTTGCTGTTGACTTCTATGAGCTCTCATTTGCCATGCTTTGACTTCTTTTGTTTATGAAATCATGATGATGAATGATATGCATGTGAGACCAATTGAGTTTGCTTCTTAAATGTTTGAACTTGATTTTTGGATGAATTTCATTTGCTGTTTTGACTTTTTCATCCCCTTTTGACCCTAGGCTTGTACTAGTGGTCTTGTTGCTTATGTTTGAGTTCATGTTTTCAGGTTAAGCAACAAATGCTCCAAAGAGATCATACAAATTTGATTAAGCTTGATTGTTTATCATGAGCTAACCTCTTTGTTTTGTAGGTGGCTTGGCCCATATGCCTTGAGTCTTGTGCTTCGCACATTTATCTGTTCGTTTTGACTGTTGATTTCTACCTCCTTTTGATTTAAACTTTGAGTTGTGTACTGATTCTGTTTGACTATTTCAGGTACCATTAGTTGCTTAGTTCTTTGAACTTGCTTTGCTTTGCTTTATAGCAATTTGCATTGAGGTATAATCCCTTTTCTTCATGTAGTCTGGAAGACCTGGCCTGTTACTTGGCCAGGCAACTGTCTGAAGTCCTCCTTAAGAGGCAATGCTTGTGTGTGTTTACATTTTGTCCCAAGCAGGAAAAGTCCTTCAAGCAAGGCAATTGGTGGATATAAGAGATATGTAGCCTATCTCCCACTATTCTGTGAGTCTTCTCCTTGCTCCCATTACATGGTTGTAGCATTGAGATCCAAACCCAAGATCTATCGAGTCAATAACCTGTGGAGAGAGTTCCTACTTTCTGAACTCCCACACCTTCTGATATTCAAATGCTCTCCCTGGCCAGGGATAAGAGCAATGAGGCACACCCCTCATATCCTTTCATCTGCTTCACCTTAGCCCCTCAATGGCAAGGTTAAGAGCACCATTAACCCTATTCCAGTTGGCTTCAATGCCTAACCCTTTGTATGAGCCTCATTGTGTGGTTATAGTGTGTGCTGATTGACTTTATTGATTGATCACTTACCTCATATGCACATGTTTGCTTGCATGCTTTGTGCACTCATCATCATTTATTGCTCATTAATGCATAACCATCTCATTTGTCTTTATGACTTATCATTGTTGTTTACCCATTGAGGACAATTGTAAGACCATCCATTGGCCATTGCTCCTAGGATATGGAAGTGAGTATAAGACCATTTCATTGGCCACTCATCTTATCTTTGCTTGATGCATTTGTTTGATTGTATGTGAGGATGCAATTGTAAGTCCCTGTAAGTTGGCATTTGCTTTCCTATGATCACATGTTGCTTTGTTTGATTGTATGTGAGGATGCAATTATAAGTCCCTGTAAGTTGGCATTTGCTTTCCTATGACCACATGTTATTTCTTTGTTTATGTGAGGATGCAATTGTAAGTCCCTGTGAGTTGGCATTTGTATTCCTAGGACCATACTGTGGAGGTTAGAGTAAGCCCAGATAGATTGGCATCTGACATCCATGTTTTGCTTTTCTTTGTTTATGTGAGGATGCAATTGTAAGTCCCTGCAAGTAGGCATTTGCTTTCCTATGATCATATGTTGGATATTGGTATAAGTCCAGACAGATTGGCATCTGGTATCCAAGTTTCTCTTTATTTTAGGAGATTAGTGTAAGTCCATAGAGTGGCCTCTGATATCCATTTCTGTTTTAGGAGATTGGTGTAAATCCATCTATTGGTATCCGGTATCCGCTTTTTGTTTGTGAGATTGGAGTAAGACCATTGAGTGGCATCCGGTATCATTTGCTTGCTTACATTATTATTATCCATTGCCTATTCCAAAGGACACACTTGAATCATCTCCTATATGATTTCAAGAGGTGAACCTTCTAAGAAGTTTTACAATCCATTTTCATTCATTCATCCCCATTATGTCCTAAACCTTTTCACACATTACTTTCAAACTTGACATAGATATTGTGCAAACGTCTTCATGTTTTCAAACTAAAAAAAACCTGGACCCTAAGTCCTTGACTTTTTTCAAACTCCATTTCATAATACTTCTTTGAATTAATCTTAATCATACTTTGACCCTACTTTCACAATCACAATCAATTAACTTCACCCATTCAATTGTTTTGGCTTTGTCCATTGTTAATCTTTTCATGCATTAGCCATAGGTTTCAATTATCATTGTGGTTGATGTAAACCTCACCCTATCCTTAGTGAGTCGACTATAAGACTTCCGTACTGAAAACAGGGCTAACCCCTCTAGTACGTCGAAGCTATCCTCGCATGGTGGATGTTGGTCTTGGTCGAGTTTTCTCCCATTGATAATGAAGAGCCTCAGTGCTTGTGTTTAAAATTGAATCCACTCATATTTTGGAAATCTTTTAGCCGAACTACGGCGTTTTGATCCTTACCTTTGATGGAAGGTACGTAGGCAGCGGGTTCATCCGTTCAAACCCAATAATAAAATTGTATATTCTTTTCTCATCATCCCAATCATGTTTGCACAATACTTATGTCATAACAAATAACAATTCAATACAACAAGTGTGAAAAGGGCTCCCTAGGAGTACCTAGGACGTAGTGGGTGCCTAACACCTTCCCATTGCGTAATTTACCCCTTACCCAGACTCTCTGATCTTTTTATTAGTTTTCTACGTGTAAAACTTCTTAGGCTTTTGTTCGCTTTTTAGCCAGTCCTTTGGATAAATAAAAGTGCGGTGGCGACTCGAAATTCATTGTATGCTTTGCTTATGGTTTAATCGATAAATCATATAGCGACGAATACACCGCTATAGAAAAGTGGCGACTCTGCTGGGGATAGGTCAACAAATCCCTGGTTGTATTGCCTACTTTTCACCCTTGTTGTGATATATTGTTATTTGTTATATGACATATTTTTGTACCATTTGGGATAATTGTATTGATTGTAATGTTTGAATTGCTTGATATACAATTGTTGTTTGCTTTGGTGATCTGTGAGATGAGTTCTATACCCGAACTCGAGTGCACTCTAGGATAGGAGAATGGCGTAGTCTTGTTGACTGGTGTGGAGTATTCCTTAGCCAGTTGACTTGCGAGTCCATTCACTTGGTGGAGGTCATGTTGGATTAATAATGTCACACAAGTTATTTGTGGTTAGGCATTATTCTTTCAATCATGTGCCGCAGAAGCCAAGGACCTTAGTTTACCAAACCCATCTTGGCCTATTTTTTAGGACCGTAGTGCGGAGGTCGTTCAGATGTCAGTTCTGATGCGATTGTTACGCGATACTACACTCATGAGAGTTTCTCTTGAGAATATTTTTGGAATACGAGTATTCGTTCCTCCGATAATATTCGAAAGATGGATCGATGATTATGGGAACCTCTGATAGAACATGCCTGGCAGGTTTAAACCCTAGTACACTCCCTTTGGGTGGTTCTTAACCGAGACTCCATGCTCGTGACTCTCAACAAACCCGTGATTCGTGGTTGAGTCGTTCAGACACCGTTAATATCAATGGAACCTGGATCAGGTGTAAAACCTAAAATCCACCAAAGCGGCTGGTTGATATTAAGGATGTCCGAACCGGTTCATGTACCGTTAATATCAATGGAACTTGGGTGTCGATAAGGTGAAAACCTAAATCCACCAAAATGGATGATTGATATTAGGGATACAATGAGCTTTCCCATGACCTTTGTCTGGTGTGCCTTGCTTGATCTTTGAGTGTGATTGTTGCATTCATGCATTCACGCATTCATCCGCATCCATGTCATCAGATAAAAAGAAAATTTTCAAGGAACTCAAAGGAGTTTATTTGCAAAAAATTTCAAACATGAAAAAACCGGGAAATTTTTTTCACCTGATATATCTGATGAGATATTCTCATATATGATCAAAATGCTTAAATATTTCAAAGTTTGCAAATAAAACCTTCGAGTTTCTTTGAAATAAAAAAACAAGCATATGCACAAACACTTCATGCATCATTTGCATAAGCGGGTGTTTTGTTCCGGTCTCCCGTCCTGTGGTCTGACCCTGCGATCTTCATTTATTTTGAAGACGCACTTCGCCGGTACTATACCAGAGCCATCTCTGCCAGATTGATGGATCATCCTGAGCAAGAGAATTGTGAATTCAGAGAAGGAATTTGCCAGACTTAGTACTGTTGATGGATTTATTCCTGGTTAACCAATCCCGGGCTGGCATTGGCTACTGTTCTGGGGCACTTAAGGAGCAAGGTTTGTTCACAAGTGGAGGATTCATCCATGACGATCAACCTAAAGAGGAAGCTGCTGCTATTTTGGAAGAGGATGCAGAAGATTTGAACAATTTCATCATACCTGGTGGTGTCTGCCACAATTGGGTCGCTGTGGATGTTCCTACGGTCATTCATAAGTCAGCGTGATTTGTTCACTTTGTGCAAAACCCTTCTCCCATGCCAAAAGGAGAAGTGATGACATTGTTGGCAGCATTTAATACAGTGATGTTTTCATTCAATTAATGCATTGTCAAACATTTGTTTTTCCATTTGTTTTCACTTTTTGCTTTTGCATGAAATCGGTGATCACAAAAAAAAACCCTGAAAAACAAAAACAACATTTTTCATCTGCATAAATGATTTGCTTGTTTAAATTCAAAAGCTTTTCATTATCCAGAATCATTATGCAGGGATTTCTAAACCCATTGAACATAATGATCCAACGCCATCTCCCAATCTTGAATTCCTTGTGTCCGAGGCAGAGGAAGATGATGTTGAAGGGGATTCCTGACGAGATCACCCGCCTTCTTGAGCACCAAAGGAGCTCATTCAGCTGTATCATGAGAATCGGCATAACAGTCAAACTGGGGCATTACAAATGCAAATGCAAAAAAAAAAAAAAAAAAAAAAAAAAAAAGAGAAAGAGGGTGAAAAAAAAAATAATAAGAAAAATCAAAAATCAGTAAAAAAAATTTCAAGATTTCTTCAAAAGAAAAAGAAAAATTATACCCTCAAGTCCCTAGTTGACTGATGCTGAATGGATTCAGAGTCGTTACGACCAATCGAATTTGATTGAAGAGAAGCGTTTAATTGCCATGTGCCATGGTCAGCTATATCAGCAGAGAATGAAGAAAGCATTCGATAAGAAGGTCAAGCCTCGTGTGTTCCGAGAAGGTGACCTTGTGCTCAAGAAAATCTTGTCTATCGCGCCCGATTCCAGGGGCAAGTGGACTCCAAACTACGAGGGTCCATATGTTGTTAAGAGAGCCTTTTCAGGCGGTGCTTTGATGCTTACAACAATGGATGGGGAGGATTTCACTCGTCCTGTGAATTCAGATGCAGTCAAGAGATACATTGCCTAAAAAAAAGTATATGCAAATGAAAAAACAGAATAGCTCGCTAAGTTGAAAACCCGAAAGGGCGGCTTAGGCAAAAATGAGCGTCTCGGTGGAGAACCCGCAAGGGTAATCCAGGCAAAAATTAGAGACTTGAAAAAAAAAAGAATATTTGCATCCCGCTAGATTGAGTACCTCACTCTGGAGCAATCTAGGCAAAAATTAGGGATTTGGCAAGTAACTGCATCCTGGCAAGACTTTCTGTTCACCAGTCGTCATTTCGTCAGAAGATTCTCGATTCGTCGTCAACCGAAGCTTCGGATACATCGAGATTCAAATTGGTAGAGAAAGGATCATTATGTTCAATGTATCCCTCTTCCAATATATATCACTGATTTCAAATTTGTACAGATCTATGGAGTGTTGCCATTTGCAGGCTACCATTCCATCAAATAAATTTGAGCTTTTATCCAATTATTTGCACTCTTATTTGTTTCAATTCAACAAATGTTTTGCATGTTTTTAATTGATAAAATATCATTGTTTTAAACAAATCAAAGTTTTCAAAATTTTTGTTTTAAACAAAGTGAACATTCACAATATTGAAAGGATACTTAAGAATATCTCAGTGCTCTCCCGAGGGTGGCATGATTTCCAACAGGTAAGACATTGGTTCATATTCCTGGTTTGGTTGTATTTTCTTTCTTCAGATCTTTGTTGGGGTTGTTCCTCAAACAGAGTTGTTGTTGGGGTTGTTCCCCAGTATAGTCGCAAGCAGAATGTTGTTGAAGACTTCGTTTTCTCCAGCAACAGTCTTCCCCAGCATGGGTGTTTCCTTGCGAGTTTCGGCGGTTGATGGTTTGTCATCTTGGTGCCCCGTCACTTTCTCAAGTGGGTCGCTTGCCCCAGACTTATTTTGTCTCCTCAGCACAGTCACGAGTAGAGCTGTTATTGATATCCCCATCGGAGTCGCGAGCAGAGTTGTTATCATTCTTCCCAGTGCAGTTGCCAGCGGAATTGTATGTTTCCTCAGCACGATCGCTTTCTTTTTAAAGACTCGGTAAGTCAGCGGTTTGATACCCGGTACTTTACCTTTTCCCCGGCGAAGTCGTCTGTGGAATTGCTGCTATCTCTCCATCAGAGTTTCTCTCCTTAGCAGAGCAGGATTTATTTTCCTATTCAGTGGTTGATTGGGTTGATATCCCAGTATATTTCATCCATCTTCTCCTCAGCGTAGTCTGCAGAATGTTTGTTGTGGTATCTTCGCTTGCTGAATGCTCCTTCGATCCCCAGTATGGTCGGATGATGGCTCTAGCATCCCGAGAACGGATTGATTTCCTGACTGTTTGTGATCCCCAGTAGAGTGGCTTATATTGCAGAATCTACTTGTTGTGATCAGTTTGCTATATATATTCTCCCCAAGTAGAGTGGTTTGTTGCAGAATCTACTTGTTTAATTTGTCCTCCCTCAGTGGTTTGTTCCCCAAGAGAGTAGCCGACAGTTTTCCCCAGTAGATTTGCTTATGCAGTTAGATTCTATTTGGATGATATCATTCTCCCTCAGTGGGTTGTTCCCCAGCGGAGTTGTGTGGATTTGCTTCTATAGCAGTTCGTGCTTGTGCAACGCACTTTTTTGTTTCTCAGTTAACACTGGGATCCCCTGCAGATATCTTGGGTTTTCTCTTGTTCCCCTACAGATTCGTCTTGGTGGCCGTTTTGCCCGTTGTGACTTTCTGTACCCTGATTGGGTTGTTTCCTGATATCTCTGATCCTCTGCTTCTTCAGCAAGTACCCGCGGATCTTTGCTTTACAGCATGTAGATCTCCGCAGATTGGCTTTCCAGCTGTTTTTCCCCTGGAAGTATAATATCGGGCGTTTAGTTCCTGGACCTGTTGTGTTAGAATTGTCTGTTTTGTCAGCATTCATCAAACATAAATCACGCATATTCATGCATATTCATAAACATTCAGATATTCATGTCGCATTTCTTGCCATGTATCCTTTTGTTTGTTGTTCCCTGCTTTTGGGTGATGTAGATCTCTTTACAAATCTCCCCAAGCAGATGTCGGGTGTTTAAAATCTCTCCATATAGAGTTAACCCATAAGCAGAAAATGTTGTCTTTCCTTCTGCAGTTCCCCACTGAGATATATCCTCGTGGATGACGGTTTCTTCCGTTTCCTCCCAACACATATATTGGGATGGATTTTCCTATTTGAGTTACATCCTCATTAGGACGTGTCTTGATTCAGTCTGTCTTTTCGGATTATTCCCGAATTGGCTATTTGTCAAATGTCTTGTGCTTCCCAGTGGGTTGTTCCCCAGCGGAGTAGTTTTGGGCCTCTACCCTCATACCGGTAGTTATAAGTCCTATTTCTCCTGGCTTTCTTGGCAGAATTTGTGATTATACACCTTTTATTCTCCAGCCAGAGTTTTGGTTTTCTACCCTTATACCGGTAGTTGTAAATCCTATTTTCCTGCTCTCCAGCAGTTTGTGGTTTGTTATAAACCCTATTTTGGTTTCCCGTGCGGATTTGTGATTTGTTCTATCCCCACGCGGAGTTGTTGGTCTTCTACCCCGTATTCGGTAGATGTAAACCCTAATTTTGTGGTTATCCCCACCTTTTTGGCCCTCTGCCTACAAACCAGCAGTCGTAAGTCCTATCTTTGCGGTTTTTCTGCCTACAAACCGGTAGTCATAAACCCTGTTTCCTCCACTTGCAGAGTTAACTTTGTTGCTCATCCCAACCGATGACAGTTACTCTTCTGTGGTTTTCTATCCAATTTCTTTTGGTAGATGTAATCCCCTCTTTGTGGTTTATCTTCATCTAATGTTTGATGTTGATTTTCCTTTGCTTGGATAAGTTGCTCAGATCAGCACTTATATCCCTAGCAAGTCTTTTGTGGATAATTGTCGTATGCTAGCAATTGTATCCCCAGCGGGTCCTTTCACCTTTTGTCAGTGATTGTGTTCCCCGGATCATTGATTTTCACCAGTGAGTCCTCAGCAGATTGCCTTTCATTTACCCTCTTGTTGGTAATGTCTGTTGCTCCCCTTGATTGGTCATCATTATATGCCTAGTTTGGTATCCCGATGCCTTTCTTTTCGGTTGATTTATCCTTTATTAACCCAGTAACCGGTTGTGGATAATCTTCCATGCGAGTATATTATTCACGGTCTGCCGGTAATGAATAATATATCTCATGCACTCTTCAGTCGAAGCCTTTCGTGTTTTCTTTGTTGAGTAAGATTCGTTATTTCCCTTTGCGGAATCGAATATTTCTTTGTTGTCGGATAATTGCCGGATGCTTGCAATTCATCCCTTTGAGTTGTCTTTCGTTTACCCGGATGCTTGGTATCGATTGTCTCTCTTTTTGGTTAGTCACCTATTATATACTTCGGTATCTCTGGTGTCTTTTCCTTTCGAGGATATTATTCACGGTCTGCCGGTAATGAATAATATATCTCATGCGCTCTTTAGTTGGAATCCTTTGTTGATTTTCCCCAGCTGAGCAAGATTCGTATTCTCTGTAGAATCGAATATCCATCCTTTAACCAGTTTGTGTTTTGGATGATGTGTGTTTTGGCATATACACCAATTCACGTTTTTTCGGTCATCCTATAAACAAGTCTGCTGTTCTAGCTTTCTTCAGGATGATGGGTGTTTTGGAACACAAACCAATTCACGATTTCGGATCTTATCCTATAAACAACCTACAACCCGGTTCAGGATAATTTTCCTTTTGAGTATTACTATCCACGGTCTGCCGGTAATGGATATTATATCTCGTTCACTCTTGGGTCAATCTTTCGATTGTTTTCTCCGCAGAGTAAGATTCGCATTCCTTGTGGAATCGAATGTCCATCCTATAAACAAGTCTGCTGTTCTAGCTTTCTTCAGGGTGATGAGTGTTTTGGAACACACACCAATTCACGTTTTTTCGGTCATCCTATAAACAAGTCTGCTGTTCTAGCTTTCTTCAGGGTGATGAGTGTTTTGGAACACAAACCAATTCACGATTTCGGATTTTATCCTATAAACAACCTACAACCCGGTTCAGGATAATCTTCCTTTGTGAGTATTCTATCCACGTTCTGACGGTAATGGATATTATATCTCGTTCGCTCTTGAGTCAATCTTTTGATTGTTTTCTCCGCAGAGTAAGTTTCGTATTCCTTGTGGAATCGAACGTCTGTCCTATAAACAAGTCTGCTGTTCTAGCTTTCTTCAGGGTGATGAGTGTTTTGGAACACAAACCAATTCACGTCTTCGGATTTTATCCTATAAACAACCTACAACCCGGTTCAGGATAATCTTCCTTTGTGAGTATTCTATCCACGTTCTGACGGTAATGGATATTATATCTCGTTCACTCTTGGGTCAATCTTTTGATTGTTTTCTCCGCAGAGTAAGATTCATATTCCTTGTGGAATTGAATATCCATCCTATAAACAAGTCTGCTGTTCTAGCTTTCTTCAGGGTGATGAGTGTCTTGGAACACACACCAATTCACGATTTCGGATCTTATCCTATAAACAACCTACAACCCGGTTCAGGATAATTTTCCATGCGAGTACATTATCTACGTTTTGACGGCTATAGATAATATATCTCATGCACTCTCTTGTCAAACACTTTGTTTGTTTCCCCAACTGAGTAAGATTTGCATTTCTTTACAGAATCAAATATCCATCCTATAAACAAGTTTGCTTTCGCTCTCTTCAGGATGATGAGTGTTTTGGAACACACACCAATTCACGTCTTTGGTCGGTCACCTGTTACATACCCACAACCCGGTATCCTTGGTTTCCTTCCTTTCTGCTCCCTATCATGACCTCGGTCCCTTGTGGAGTCAGATTTTCCTGAGGTTATATACCTTTTTCAGGTCTTTCTCAGATGCTTGGTTGATTGATATCTCTCACCCTTATACCGGTCTTAGATATTCATTCTTCCTGAGTTTGTTACTCTTATACCGGTAACATCTCATTTCTTTGGTGCTTCCTCAGTGAAGTTTTTCTTGTTGCTTCTCCCCAGGAGTCGGCTTGTGTCTCTCCAATGGATTTATTTTCCTTTGGAATTTTCTTTTCCCCAGTATGAGTCCTTCACTCCCCAGTGAGGCCTCCAGTCTGTTTTTCTATTTCCCTAATCAGAGTCGTGTCTTGTTCACGCTGTGTCAGTTTTGTTTATCCCCAACTAGAGTTTTGTTAGAGTCTCTGTTCCTGGTGAGTGTACTACTCCGATGGATCGTCTTTTCTTCTGTGTGAATCATATTCCCCACAGAATTTGTGTCTTTTGCATGCATACATTTGCATCATGAGGTCTCTTAGGGACCAAAATTTGTCTCATTACTGTTATTTAAGCCCATTCTACCGCGTCGAGATGAAGATTTCTAAACTTCACTTCTCCGGCTAGAATGACCTTAAATAGGGGCATCTGTAAGACCCCAATTTTGGCCCTAAGATCCCTCATGGCCCATATCATATCATATCATTGCCTCAAGGATCTTTGCATGCCTTAGCTTCCCTCCTAGTGGGTAGGTTGCCTTGTGAGTGTGGTTCTTGATCACCAAGCATGTTTTGCATTTGTATATCTTTGCTTTTCATATGTTTACTAACCAAAAAGTACAAAAATATTGTCATCTAACCATGTTACTTGCAGCTGAAGCAATCATCAGTCAAACAATCAAATCAGCCATTGCAGTGGATGGTGGCCATTCTTGCAGAATTTGGGCACCATGATCAATCATCAAGAGTTCATATGAGTTGTGACATCATTTTGGATCAAGATATCAAGGGATTAGGGCTTGGAATTCATCAGAACATGGTTCAGTCAAGCTAAACCCTAGAAAAGTCAACTGAAAGTCAAACTTGGTCAACTGTCCATTTAATCAACGATTTGATGGTGGGATTTGGTCTGAGAGGTCTCATTCATGTCTATACAAGCTTCATACATCATGTCAAGCCTCCACAGTGAAGAAAATAAAGTCAGACAAGAAATTTCCAGAAATAGAAAGTTGACCTGTAATTGGAATTTGCCAAAAATGGAAACTTCTTGATCCTAAACTTACATCATGATACAAGCTTCAAATGAATTTTTGCCCAACATGAAAGTTGAAGATCTTGTTCTCCCATTTCCAAAAAGTCCAAGAACACTCAATTCCCATGTATGGTTGGCAAGACATGATCAATTCATTTTCAAAAAAATTTGAACTTCAAAAGGCCATATCTCTCAAACCATTTGGCCAAATTGGGTGGGGTTTTTTGCAACAAGTCACATTTGACCTCCTCTTTCCAAAAATGTCATCATCATGCACCAAAACATCATAGATCAAAATGGCCTTTTTGGACTTGCTTGAATTAATTTCAAGTGTAGTGAAAAATTGAGTTTTTGAATTAGGCATTCCTAACACTTTTGGCCATTTGGGAATGTTCTGAAATGTGGTTTGTGACATGTTGGAAGGCCCAAATTCGTGCAGAACACACACCCCATGCCAACTTGTTGAAACTTAGCAAAATGAGCAAATTACTTCATTTGAGATAAGTGTAATTAGCATTCACTTAGCAGCTCACTAAACAGCAAATAAATACCACTTTTTCTATCAATAGCAACCCTAGCAACCACTCTATTCTAACAGAAAAACCATTCTCTCAAAAAACTTCATTTTCTTCATCTTTGAATTTCTGCTAAAAAACTCAAAGGGCCTCGAGCTTGGTTGGTTTGCTTCATCATCCCTCTCATTTCTGAGTCTTTTTCAAAGCACAAATCTCAACTGAAATCAAGGAATCATGACTGTTGCTTCAAGCTTCCAACAATGGCAGATCATGTTTTGAGCTGGAATCCACGCTGTTGAGCTACAAGTCACTCTCCATCCATCATTTCAAACCACAAGGAGCATCTGTTTTGAGCATTTGCAACAAGAGGAGCACTGAATCGACACTGTTCTCAAAGTTTGGTGAGTTTTCGATTTTCATTATTCTCTAAACCATGCCATGCTTATTGTAGATCTTACTGTGCTGATTCTAATGAACTTTAAATCACCAAAAATGATTGAGTGTTGAGTGAGTAATTTGGTTTTAAAGATTGATGTTCAAATGATGTTTTGTTTGATTCTTCCATATGAGCTCGAATTAATGTAAATGGTTGTTGGAATATTACTATGCATTGCTTGTTGGTTCTATTGATGTGTTGGTTGCTCATTTTCTGAAAAAATTATTTGGCACGATTTGATGAAGAAGATGATACTGTAGCAAACCCTAATCCCATTTGCCCAGAATTTTGTCTGTTTTGGTCGTTGCATTTTTGTCTTGCATGGGAGTCCTGTTGCATTCGCATGTAGCCAGTAGCCGCTTGCCACGCATCAAAACCATACGCTGCGTTTCATTAAACGTTCAGCATAATTACCATTGTGCCACTCCGCGTGTTATTATTTGAATAAATCATATTATTTCTTCAATGTTTATTTCATTTTGTTACACAACTTGCAAAAATCATAGCATCTTCATTTTAAATCCAATTTGCATGGGAATTTTTGCATTGTGTTCATCTGGATCTCTATTATTTTATCATGATTTTTCCAGAATTTTTGCATGAGTAGATTTTAATTGGTATTAGGTTTTGTGACATGTATCCATTTTTTGTACCTTTTGCCAAAACCTTTGTGAAATAGTGATGCATTATCCAATGGCCCTGAAATTTTTTGTGCATAAACTAGACACATCCATGGTGATTTTGGTGTAGAGTTTGTGAATTTATCTTATCTGGTCATTGAGTTATGAATTTTTGAAGTAGGGTGTGACAATTTGTGTCACACCATTGATGTGCAACTTCATGATTTTTGATACCATGCTTCCTGACCTCCAATTGATGTGAATTTTTGCATGAACCTACTCTTGTATGTCTAGTTTACATGTGAATTTTATTGGAATTATTTGTGGCATTTCCTAATTGTTTGAGATTTTCTCCCCTGTTTGACCAAAATGTTGACTTGTGTGATACATGTTACCATTTCATTTGTGAAATTCTCATACTCTATTGGATGAACATGAAATTTGACATGTGATTAGTAGACATCTTAAGCTTTGTCATGGTGTTGATCCCATTCATTTCTAACATGTTATCACTGATTTATGATTTTTTGAAGTTGATACATGTTTGGTTGACTTCTTTGAGCATGCTTAAAATTGCTTTGACTTTCTGATTTTCATTGACTATCTTCCTATGATCCAAATGAGCTGAAATTTTATATGCATGTCATGTTATGGATTATGATTGATCATGAATTATTTGATGATTTTTGGAGTTGATTATAATTGGTTTTGAGTTAAGTCTTGCTGTTGACTTCTATGAGCTCTCATTTGCCATGCTTTGACTTCTTTTGTTTATGAAATCATGATGATGAATGATATGCATGTGGGACCAATTGAGTTTGCTTCTTAAATGTTTGAACTTGATTTTTGGATGAATTTCATTTGCTGTTTTGACTTTTTCATCCCCTTTTGACCCTAGGCTTGTACTAGTGGTCTTGTTGCTTATGTTTGAGTTCATGTTTTCAGGTTAAGCAACAAATGCTCCAAAGAGATCATACAAATTTGATTAAGCTTGATTGTTTATCATGAGCTAACCTCTTTGTTTTGTAGGTGTCTTGGCCCATATGCCTTGAGTCTTGTGCTTCGCACATTTATCTGTTCGTTTTGACTGTTGATTTCTACCTCCTTTTGATTTAAACTTTGAGTTGTGTACTGATTCTGTTTGACTATTTCAGGTACCATTAGTTGCTTAGTTCTTTGAACTTGCTTTGCTTTGCTTTATAGCAATTTGCATTGAGGTATAATCCCTTTTCTTCATGTAGTCTGGAAGACCTGGCCTGTTACTTGGCCAGGCAACTGTCTGAAGTCCTCCTTAAGAGGCAATGCTTGTGTGTGTTTACATTTTGTCCCAAGCAGGAAAAGTCCTTCAAGCAAGGCAATTGGTGGATATAAGAGATATGTAGCCTATCTCCCACTATTCTGTGAGTCTTCTCCTTGCTCCCATTACATGGTTGTAGCATTGAGATCCAAACCCAAGATCTATCGAGTCAATAACCTGTGGAGAGAGTTCCTACTTTCTGAACTCCCACACCTTCTGATATTCAAATGCTCTCCCTGGCCAGGGATAAGAGCAATGAGGCACACCCCTCATATCCTTTCATCTGCTTCACCTTAGCCCCTCAATGGCAAGGTTAAGAGCACCATTAACCCTATTCCAGTTGGCTTCAATGCCTAACCCTTTGTATGAGCCTCATTGTGTGGTTATAGTGTGTGCTGATTGACTTTATTGATTAATCACTTACCTCATATGCACATGTTTGCTTGCATGCTTTGTGCACTCATCATCATTTATTGCTCATTAATGCATAACCATCTCATTTGTCTTTATGACTTATCATTGTTGTTTACCCATTGAGGACAATTGTAAGACCATCCATTGGCCATTGCTCCTAGGATATGGAAGTGAGTATAAGACCATTTCATTGGCCACTCATCTTATCTTTGCTTGATGCATTTGTTTGATTGTATGTGAGGATGCAATTGTAAGTCCCTGTAAGTTGGCATTTGCTTTCCTATGATCACATGTTGCTTTGTTTGATTGTATGTGAGGATGCAATTATAAGTCCCTGTAAGTTGGCATTTGCTTTCCTATGACCACATGTTATTTCTTTGTTTATGTGAGGATGCAATTGTAAGTCCCTGTGAGTTGGCATTTGTATTCCTAGGACCATACTGTGGAGGTTAGAGTAAGCCCAGATAGATTGGCATCTGACATCCATGTTTTGCTTTTCTTTGTTTATGTGAGGATGCAATTGTAAGTCCCTGCAAGTAGGCATTTGCTTTCCTATGATCATATGTTGGATATTGGTATAAGTCCAGACAGATTGGCATCTGGTATCCAAGTTTCTCTTTATTTTAGGAGATTAGTGTAAGTCCATAGAGTGGCCTCTGATATCCATTTCTGTTTTAGGAGATTGGTGTAAATCCATCTATTGGTATCCGGTATCCGCTTTTTGTTTGTGAGATTGGAGTAAGACCATTGAGTGGCATCCGGTATCATTTGCTTGCTTACATTATTATTATCCATTGCCTATTCCAAAGGACACACTTGAATCATCTCCTATATGATTTCAAGAGGTGAACCTTCTAAGAAGTTTTACAATCCATTTTCATTCATTCATCCCCATTATGTCCTAAACCTTTTCACACATTACTTTCAAACTTGACATAGATATTGTGCAAACGTCTTCATGTTTTCAAACTAAAAAAAACCTGGACCCTAAGTCCTTGACTTTTTTCAAACTCCATTTCATAATACTTCTTTGAATTAATCTTAATCATACTTTGACCCTACTTTCACAATCACAATCAATTAACTTCACCCATTCAATTGTTTTGGCTTTGTCCATTGTTAATCTTTTCATGCATTAGCCATAGGTTTCAATTATCATTGTGGTTGATGTAAACCTCACCCTATCCTTAGTGAGTCGACTATAAGACTTCCGTACTGAAAACAGGGCTAACCCCTCTAGTACGTCGAAGCTATCCTCGCATGGTGGATGTTGGTCTTGGTCGAGTTTTCTCCCATTGATAATGAAGAGCCTCAGTGCTTGTGTTTAAAATTGAATCCACTCATATTTTGGAAATCTTTTAGCCGAACTACGGCGTTTTGATCCTTACCTTTGATGGAAGGTACGTAGGCAGCGGGTTCATCCGTTCAAACCCAATAATAAAATTGTATATTCTTTTCTCATCATCCCAATCATGTTTGCACAATACTTATGTCATAACAAATAACAATTCAGTACAACAAGTGTGAAAAGGGCTCCCTAGGAGTACCTAGGACGTAGTGGGTACCTAACACCTTCCCATTGCGTAATTTACCCCTTACCCAGACTCTCTGATCTTTTTATTAGTTTTCTACGTGTAAAACTTCTTAGGCTTTTGTTCGCTTTTTAGCCAGTCCTTTGGATAAATAAAAGTGCGGTGGCGACTCGAAATTCATTGTATGCTTTGCTTATGGTTTAATCGATAAATCATATAGCGACGAATACACCGCTACAGTATCCCAAGCCTAAAGATTGGTTATTTCGACCCACGTTAACCCCAGATACTGACCCTTTAATAGGGAGGTTACGTTAACCACTGGTTCTGAGAATGTCGAAGCAGCGTTATGTAAACTTGCCATTACTGAAGTTGGCATTCCATAAGGCTGTTCTGGACCACCAAAAGGCATAGAGAAACTGGGGAGTACTAAAAGCCTGTTTTGAACATTCCTAATTGGTGAGGGAGTGTTAGGAGGTCGCATTGGCCCAATGTAAGTCAAAATGGCCTCAGTGTAAGCAATCGAATGTGTAAGCATCGAACTAGCCATACGTGGTACCGTTTCAGACACGGGCATTATGGTCGTGTTTGCCCTTGTCGAAGAAGAAGGGGGTGGTACATTATTGTTTGGGTTTTGAGGATTTTGGTTATTCAGCGCATTCGAATTCACCATTCTCCTTGTGGATCTTCTCCTTGGTCTATCTTCATTGGTAGTGGCTACTTTACCACTTCTTAATAACATACAATGAATTTTTTCAAAAGGGAAAAGATGATTAAATTACCAGAATTAGAATAAATGAAGAAAAATTCATTTTTTCAAATGTTAACACAGTCCCACTGGGCATGTCAACTTGTTTACCGTGAAAATTGGTAAACAGTCGTTGATCTTCCAAATTACTATATTTGGTTACTCACAGGACCGATCAAATTGATCCTAGGACATGTGCTAACTATTTTTAAAGGTGAATTCTAATGAACATAAACATTTTGACGGTGTTCATACCAACAGTAATTCATTAAAGGATTTAACAAGAAATATAAAATGAAAGAGGACAAAAGGAATGCAGTAAATCGAAAGTAAATGGCAGTAAAGATAAACTTCTGGGTAAAAATACAATTCTGGAAATAAAGAATTGATTGAATTACTTCAAGTAAGAGATAACGGTGTAACCTTACACGTACATTTCTCAATTTACTTTTTCTCTACACACAGATACTCTAGTGAAATTGACAGATTTTATACACACTTGAACATACACCTGATCCTAACACTAAGACCTCTTATTTATACTAATCGAAGTAACCGTTTCTAGCGGCCTTTCCACCAAATCGAGACAAGTGGAGCTTTACATGCATGTAACTACCCACTATGCTCCACGTGTATTTTCAACAGTTTAGATAAGAACAAAAGTTCCCTCCTTTATTTGAATTTGAATCCCTCGTTGAACCACAACTGGTGACGTTTCTGTCAAAAACACCTTAAACTACTAGAAATATTTCTAAGTCCACGGAACATCTTTATCCTTGTGCCAAGACATATTCGACTAGAACTTCAAACACATAGTTTTGTCGAAACGTCTTCATAAGAAACTTTTTTCTCTTTGTTTTTATGGGCATCGAAATTGGGAGCTAAAAGGTGGATAAGTGTGTGTGATTATCTTTTTCTTTACTGAGTAAAGTCGAAACAGCTCGATAACTTCAATTATCATCGCCTTCAAGATTGACGATCCACTTGATGTATTTGTGCATAAAAAGTGGCATCTCGTCAATGAATGGAATTTTTTATGGAGGCGGTGAAGGAGGTGGTTTGCTAATGCGATCTCCTTTAAAAATATTTTTTTTGAGATTTTGGAGTTAGTGAGTCAAGAAAAACTTTGTCAGCATGTTCAAAATACGAAGGAGACCGCACCATTGAATTATCACTCGATGTAGGCTTGAGCTTCTTCGGAGCACCTTTTGTTTTTATTGGTTGAGAGGGTCGTTTCAAGTTAGTGGTTTACTATTCAATTATTATTTGATGTGGAGTTTCATATTGTCATTGGATTTCAAAAATATCTCTTGTATCCCTTCCCATTCGGTCAAGATAAAGATATTTGATTTACCGTCTTTCGTGACACCATCATCATCAAACCTAAGCCTTTTCTAGTGACTACAAACTTTATCCATTCTTAATGCACTACCAAGGTTCATCTTCTCTGCAATAAGACAAACACATGGGATACCATATATTTTCACAATTATACATCCATATTTTGCATTATCAGAGCCTACATTGTCAGCTCGTTTAGCTTTGTGAAAAATATAATTCAAACCCGCTCGAGATATGTTGTCGACCAACTTAGAATAAAGATGGTTGTCTTTAAAATGTGTTCTAAAATTGTGATGCTCCAACCAAATGATGTATGTATCTCATTATGTTGGTTCTGGATCATTTGGTTCACGGGGTCCCAATCTCTACACAAATTTCCCTTACTATTTTACAACCAATTATTCAATATAGCACCGAAAGACTCAACTCGATTTGTTGTTGTATTCCTAAGGTGTCTAACCTGATCGGTCCATGCACAAACAATTTTCTCCTTCACTTGGTCAAGAATTGTGCTTTCAACATATTTCAACAATTAGATATTTTTCACACACCTTCCTAAAATGAATAACAGAATCGTCATATATCTCTTTAGTAGAAGAATTTATTATAAGATTCCATGCATCTATTATTTTTTCCACTATCACACATGTCTTCACCATTTTTCCATCTTCGGCCTTTATCTGTTTCATCCCTACCGTGGGTTTAACTCAGCTTCTCACATTCTTTGTTATGTGATATCTACAAAGTAATTCATAAGAAGTAGGAAATACCTTTGCAATTGAATTCATTAAAATGGTAGCGCGGTTGATAACAATAAATTTAGGCATCTCTTCTTGCTCCTTCAACATTTCCCGACATACCTGTAAGTCCCAAGTAACATTCTCCTCTTTTTTGCTCTCTAGAAATGCAATCCCGACAGAATATGTCTTCTCAATAGAGGTAACATCAACCATCTCCAATAATGGAAGTTTTTACTTGTTGGTCTTGTATGTTGAATCAATGAGGAGCATATTAGGAAACGTGTTGAACAACTTGATAGAATCAGGATGAGTCCAAAATATATATTTAATGGTTACTCCATCCTCGTACATTCGGTACCTGGAAACATAACTGTTATAATCCAACAGTTTCAAGAGTTGTTGCATTTCAATTTTATCCCCCATCAGTTCCTTGTTATTTTGGTACCGGATATTGTACACTTACTTAATATTTGAGATATTGTCCCACAACTTAAAGGGACACACATTTTCTTGAATCGGTGTCATCTCGTCTAAAATTCCGGAGAGAAGGTCTATCATTAAAAAATGGGGAATTTATGACGGTTTTATTACGTTGATTATGTAAACCGCCATAAGAACCAATGTATTATGACGATTAAGACGCCACAATCATTTTAACCGCCACTATTAACACTATTTTATGGAAACTTAATGAGGAAACTTAACTAAGCAATCTTAAAACCCGCTTACATTATCTTTCGGTGACACAGGTGGATCTACATGGATGTATGAGGTACATGTTGTAATGAAGGGTGTTGTATGGGTTTCAAGATTGCTTAGTTAAGTTTCCATATTAAGTTTCCATATTTGTATGTTATAAATCTAGGAATACAGATTGGTTTTTGGGCTTATTCTTTTCAGTTTCTGTTTCATTAGAATTATATGAGGTATGACTTTGAAAGGTTCAATGATGCAATTAGTTGACCTTATATTAAAATAAAAAGGCGATAAAATAGCTATTATTAGGAAAGAGATCCGATATATCAATAAAGTGGTCATTATTACAACGTTTATAGACATAAAATTGAGGGGTTCGTTGATTGTTTCTAAGCTATAAATTAAATATATTTATAAAAGGCCAAAAAAAAGTGACACAATAATTATCTTAAATAGTATATATAATATCTTTTACTATATGTATGTGAGAGATGTCGATTCACTAGTATGCTTTTTCATTTAGTCATTTCTCAGCACTTCCATGTAATATACATGATATATATTTTAATTCCAATGTTAATATTTCATAATATAGAAAAAACTGAGTGTACTTTCAGGTTCCTGACCATACTTGCATATTTAGAAAAATCAAGAATCCTAAACTCCAATAAGAAATTGATATAGGAATTTGAGAATTGTGATATTTACTTGGTCTATCTAATACATATTTCTTCTAACCATGTGATAGTCATCTGCTGCTACATGCAGTTTCTAATGTCTATTTCATAAGCATGTTATAAATCTAGGAATAAAGATTGGTATTTAAGTTTACTCTTTTGTGGGAATTAAATTTATTTAGCTTCTATTAGTTAGAGATACCGGTGAATCAATCAATTCTTGTCATGAAACATATGAAAAATGGTTGCAAATTATATAGAATTGTTGAGGTTGGGATAGAGATAATGAGTCATGTTATTCATTACATTAAATATTCTTATCTCTGTTGTCAATAAAATATAGTTTTGTTCTATCAAATTTGTTTGACTATAAATGATGCATTAATATATATATATATATATATATATATATATATATATATATATATATATATATACCTTTTTAAATTGGAATATTACGGCGGTTTAAACTGCCACAAGTTGTCTTTTATATTTTAGAAAAATAATGAAAGTTGTGGCGATTAAACCTGCCATCACTTACACAATAAAACCGCCACTTGACATCTAAGTAAATTGTGGTGGCTTGCACGACGTTTAATATAAAACCGCCATTTTTCTTTGCAGCAGCCGAAAATAAGGCGTTTTAAGAAAACGCCGTTTTAGTGAATTATGGCTGTTAAAACCGCCGCAAGACACCTTTTTAAACCGCCACAATTGAACCATTTTTTTGTATATTTCACACTTTTTTCGCATATTGTCACAAATGCACATTTTCTATTCAAAGCATTATCGTACCTTCGATTACCACATCAAATCCCAGTTTGAAGGTCTCCGTACGAATCCAATGAAGCATGTGATCACAAAATCAAAGTCTTGCTTATTTTTAAATTGGTTGTCAATATCTACCACCTTCACAATGAAACCTTTGACATCCGAAGACACAACATGTTTGGGGAAAAGATCGGGGTGCACCATATCTAATGAAAACAATTACAATAAAACACTCAATATGTGATAATACTGTAAACAGAGTTAAAAATATGATAACTGACAGATATCGGAGATGCACTTTCGTATGAGTTCATGCATACATATTCTTGAGATGTATCTCCGGATTAAACGCATATTTTTCAGATTAAAACAAGATTAATATGAGCAATGAGGCTTGAAATAAATTATTTTTACCTGAAATTCCAACTTATTTTACTCTCTTTAATGTGATGAAACACGGGATTGGAGATTTGGAGTGAAATTTCGGATTGAGAATGGAAGGGTTTTTGATAAGGGGTTGGAGTAGAAAACAAGTATGGTTGTTTGATCATGCAGGTGAGTATTTTATTAAATTATTCCAGAGATGCATCTTCGGAAATACCTGACATGCAAAGTTGACAGAAATTTCAAAATCTTGCCCCAAACGTTTGTAGATGCATCTCAGGTTAATCCACTAGGTGCTCAACTATTAAATTATTATGGAGATACATCTCTGGAATTGTTTTTGTGTTAACATGGGGTGGCACTCATTTGTGTATTATAAAAATGGTACATGGTGCATCCAAAGATACATCTCTGAAATTTGAGGGGTATTTTCGATTTTCTATAGGATGTTTTTTCATCCCATATAGTGGAATAAGAAATTCCCAAAAATGATCTCATAATCGTGTAGATCTTAAAAGGCTTACTGAGTCAAAGCTCTTAATTATTAAAGCGTCTTCCTGCCACCCCCAAGTTATACCTAGTACCCCCCGAAGGGATTGTGATTACGCTTTTGCCTTTGCTATAAATTACCGATTTTTAAAAAAGTTTTAGTAAAGTTTGGATTTTTCATGCAGTTGCCAGATATTTCCTAAATTTCTCGTTTGGATGTAGAATTATCAAATTTATTTCCTAAATTTCCCATTTGTAATATTGTCGGTAAAAATTTAAAGTTTTTTGGAAAAATTATGAAGAATTACTAGATTTTTGAAAATTTCATACAGAAGTTACCAGGTATTTGGAAAACTCCGGAAACAAATTAAACCTACTGATTTTTTTGAAAAAACCGGTATGCACCAAAATTTCCAGAAGTTTGAAAAGTCTGGTAGGTTGTACTAAAATTTTTGAAAAACTTTTTTTCCATTTTTTTAACAAAGTTAAGCGGATAAAATATATACATATAATGCAAAGTTATTATAATATCATCACTGAACAAATTGTGTCGACTTCCTAACTACTTATTTCCAATGTCTAATACGTCTCGCATATGTTAATTGTCATGCTCTTGCAACCTCACTATAGTTCTATCTCTATTGGTATGTGATAAGAGGCAAATGACATTGAGTTTCAACTTCACCTGCACCAAATGATTATTGTTAACAAAACCTATTGTAATAATGTATTTCCTACTTGATATTGTGCATGAAGCTATCACTAATGGGAAGAATGTGATGTTAAGATTCGTGGACACTCAATGTTGCATACTTTTTTCTGAAATGACACTCTAATTGAACCTAAGTGCAGCTTCAACATGGTGTTAACAACTCCCAATGTCTACTTAAATCTCCCCTGCTACTTGCCAGCATAGTTTTTAGTCTCCAATGAGATGACTCAACCCTAAAAAACATAAACAAAACAAAATGTCATTATTTGATAATTACTAATGTAACTATATTCATATTAACATCAATGTACTTGTTGGTTATTATGTTCCATATATGAGTGACTCTTTTAGTCCAAACAGTAACAAATGTTTCTTTATAGGGTGCCAACCATGTTTCATGCACATACTGAATAAGTTTTGGAATATCATCTCATACAACTTCAAAATGCTTTAGGCATACCACAAAATCAGTTTCCGTATTTGAATATATGATGTTGTTTCACATATCCATAACATGCTCATGCTTATGTGATTCGACATACTTCTTACACTTCATACTAACATTTTTTGAAATATGGAACATACACAGCAAATGGGTTGAGTTTGGATACACAACTTCCACAATATTCATCAACGCCAATTCACGGCCTGTAACCAAAACATTTGGTAGCAGCTTCTCAAAAGCGAATAACTTTTTAAGCTTTTCAAGTGCCCACGTTAGTTTTTTCTCCCTTTCATGTTCCAAATATGTAAAATCATCCGAAAATGTCAACTTCATGGATGTAACACCAACAATCTCAAGTAGTGGTAGCTGGTACCTTTTAGCCGCTTCCACTTGGCACAAATCTCAACATAAGTGGACATTTCACTTTCATAGTATAAATCCGTACAACCACATTCTTTTTCTTGTAATTTCTTCATCTCTCACAACCCATAATCAATTTATCTTTCCTCCCTCGTATCCTATTTGTGGTATCCGAACGAATAATAACAACAACAATACCATGATATTTACCAAGGGACTGCGTCAATGCCAAAACGTCAGTCCGGGAGGGGAATATCTGACATTCACAACGAATACAAAATAAATTATCAATGTATGAGATATCATAAATAAAGATTGCACAATTATGTAAAAAGTAAATATTTATGTAAAACATACCGCATCAGTGGTAAAAAACAGAGTAAAATCCACTTGGAAAACATCAGAAATAGGACCGCACAATTGAAGCATACTGAACTACTAGATTTTTTTGTCTATGGAAAAAATCTGGTATACCGGACTTTCCAAAAAATCTGGTTATCAAAATGTTTTTCAGATTTTTCAAAATCTCTGATAATAACAACGCCAAAAACTTTATAGATTCTGGACTTTTCAAAAAAATCAATAAAACTACAAAAGATTTCTAATGCTTCTCAAAAGCAAATAACTTTTTTAGCTTTTCAAGTGCCCACGTTAGCTTTTTCTCCCTTTCATGTTCCAAATATGTAAAATCATCCGAAAATGTCAACTTCATGGATGTAACACCAACAATCTCAAGTAGTGGTAGCTGGTACCTTTTAGCCGCTTCCACTTGGCACAAATCTCAACATAAGTGGACATTTCACTTTCATAGTATAAATCCGTACAACCACATTCTTTTTCTTGTAATTTCTTCATCTCTCACAACCCATAATCAATTTATCTTTCCTCCCTCGTATCCTATTTGTGGTATCCGAACGAATAATAACAACAACAATACCATGCTATTTACCAAGGGACTGCGTCAATGCCAAAACGTCAGTCCGGGAGGGGAATATCTGACATTCACAACGAATACAAAATAAATTATCAATGTATGAGATATCATAATTAAAGATTGCACAATTATGTAAAAAGTAAATATTTATGTAAAACATATTGCATCAGTGGTAAAAAACAGAGTAAAATCCACTTGGAAAACATCAGAAATAGGACCGCACAATTGAAGCATACTGAACTACTAGATTTTTTTGTCTATGGAAAAAATCTGGTATACCGGACTTTCCAAAAAATCTGGTTATCAAAATGTTTTTCAGATTTTTCAAAATCTTTGATAATAACAACGCCAAAAACTTTATAGATTCTGGACTTTTCAAAAAAATCAATAAAACTACAAAAGATTTCTAATGCTTCACAAAAGTTCAATAAATATTCAAGGGATTTCCGAATTTTTAAAAAAAAATCTGATAAAACTGCATAATAATTCTGAATATTTATCAAAAATTCGGCAAAACATCAACGGATTTTCGAATATTTAGAAAAAATCCGGTAAAACATCATAATGGATTTTTAAATGTCTGTTCAAAATGCATAAAAGATCAACTTTTCCAAAAAAATTGTACCGGATATTTTGTTTCTATCAGATTTTTACCGAGAGAATTTTTTATTGCAATGTGAAAATTTGGAAGATAAAATAATGTGAAAGATAAATTTATCATTATAAAAAATTGTATGGATGTCATGTACAATTTGGGGGTGGCAGTAAAATTTCTCATAATTATTGTGGGATGGGGAAAAGAGTTACTCCCTCCGTTTCAAAATGATTGTTGTTTTAGTAGTAAATGAAAATTGTTTCAAAATGAGCATTTTTCTCATTTTTCAAAGTAGCAATGATTATATTTTTCCAATTTAAGTTTTAATTATTATTTTGTAAACTACTTCTAATACTTTAATAAGATTAATTTAATAAAAGTATAATGTCTTATAACAATATTATTGTATTTTTTAATCTGTGTTCAATAGATTTTTTTTTTAATTATTATGATGTGAACTGATGTTCACGTTTAGAAACCGACTCTTATGTATTCATTTTGTTAATCAATTAATCAAATTTCATATATTTTATCTAAAATAAATAATATATTCGATTAAAATCAAATTTTATATATATATATATATATATATATATATATATATATATATATATATATATATATATATATATATATATATATATATATAAACTTAAATAGACTTTATAAAAAATATTCACAAGTCGAGTTTGTGAAAATAATTTAGATTTTATATATGATATAGATTTAAATAGTTTTTTCAGTAAATCAAAGTGGTTTTTATTTCCGGTTTTGTATATATATTTTTATAGATAAACTTACCTTTTCTATTTAACCCTATTAAAATATGGTAGCATATAAGGTAGTAGTACACTATATATCAAACAGAAGAAATCAAGGCGAGACACAGAGGAAGAAAGAAGAAGACATATTAAAAATGGTGGCCAAAGTGAATACTAGAAATAAAAAATGTCAATGTTATATATATATATATATATATATATATATATATGTATGTGTGTGTAAAAAGATGATGGGTAAGTGTACTGACATCTCATTATTTTGTTTTTTTCTGTATAACGTTATCTCATTTCATATATATGCCGTATTAGTCAAAAGAAAGAGCAAAAAAGCATAGAAATGCGTCGCAAAACAGTAAATGTACACACTCTCATTTTGTCAATTTTTATATAACTGCTCCAATTCATTGATAATTTATTTGATAGTTTCATTTCTCACTCATCCAACTTTTGTAGTCATCAATTTTCTGTATATTTTTTCAAATTAAAATGCTATTATAAAACATATAAACTGCAGAAATAATCATGCCTAAAAGTGGTGAAGAAATTTTAAGAATTTTAAATATTATTTATGTAATTTAATGTTTTTGGATCTTCATTTCTGGCTTCTGTTTATCTTTTCAATTACATCTTAATGTGCCAATTATCAATAGATTTATGCTTTTATAATTCACCAAAAATAATTCTAACTTTTTATTATTAAAGGCAAAAATTACAAAAATAATTCGATGTGCTTGCTTTGATCATCTACTATCGAATTTTTCTCCAGATTGATAGTTGATATGCTGTCGATCTTTATGGTAATTGCTCCATGACTCTTCATTTTATCTCTTCGACCAGATTTACCATCTAGGTTGCTTGATATGCACAAAAGGGAGCAACTATGTATTCTGCTTCGTAGGACGATAATATCATTATTGTCTCCTTTCTCGAACTCCAAGCAACTAGTGCATCAGCTAGCATAAACACATAGCAAGCTGTGGATATTCGATCCTCAACATCACTACACCAACTTGAGTCGGTGTATTCCACTAGTTTGCATTCTTTTCCTTCATCAGCTGCAGGAAATAAAATGTCATAGTCGAGAGTTTCTTTTAGATACCTTAGTATCCTTTTTCGTCGTTGCTGGATGTGATACCTTTGGCTTCTGCATGAATCTACTCACCATACCTACACTGTATGCTAAGTCAGGTCTTGTGTGACGAAGGTATCGTAGTGACCCAATAAGTCTTATATATTGGGTTGGGCCGATATCATCTTCATTTGAATCTTTCGACAGTTGTAATCTGAGCTCAGCTGGAGTCGAAGTTAGGTTGCAATCTTGCATCTCAAATCTCTTGAGTATTTCACATGCATAACTTCTTTGATGCATCATCAAACCTCTACCGCTCTTATAGAATTTGATGCCAAGAAAATATGAAATGTCACCCAAATCTGAAATTTCGAATTCCTTGTTGAGGTCACCTTTGAAGTCTTCGATCTCCTTCTTGCAACTACCTGTTATCAACAAGTCATCGACATAAAGACATAGTATAAGTAATTCGCTCTTACTTCTTCTTACATATACTCCATGTTCAATTTTTCACTTTACAAATTCATTCTCCCTTAGAAAGCCATATATCTTCTTGTTCCAAGCTCTTGGAGTTTGTTTAAGTCCGTACAGGGCTTTATGCAGTCTGTACACCTTTCTTTGTTCTCCTTGTTTCAAAAACCCAACTGGTTATGGAACATGAACTTCTTCTTCTAAGGGGTCATTCAGGAATGCATATTTCACATCCATCTGACACATCTGTCAGTTGTTCATGTTTTCTAGACCAACACCCAACCTGATTATTTCGATCCTAACAACATGTGCAAGAACTTCCTCGAAGTCGATTCCTTCTTTCTAAAGAAATCCTTTAGCCACAAGTCTCGCCTTGTGTCGAGCCACTTCTCCCTTAGGATTTAACTTCACCTTGTATACCCACTTCACATTGATTGCCTTATTGTCTTTATGAAATTCAACAAGTGACCAAGTGTTATTGACTTCAATTGATTTAAGTCTTTCGTTCATTGCTTTCATCCACTTCAAATCTTTCAATGCCTCAGCTGCATTGACTGGTTCGACATCTGTGTAGAAAGCATATTGTACCAGCTCACTTTCTTCATTGACCATATCATCTGATGTAATCACACATTCTTACAACCTTGCAAGCATATGTCTTATTCTTTGAGGTCTGCTCGGGCCTGCTTCATCTCTAACTTCTTATCGAACTTCTCTTTCGACTTCACTAGCTGGTTCATCATATAAGATTCTCACTGAATCCTTCTTAACATTCTCGGTCCAATCTCATTCCTTAAGCTCATCTATTATCACGTCCCTACTGATCACCACTTGCTTGTTCACTGGGTCAAATAACTTGTATCCTCTAATCGAATGACATCCTATCAGGATCATCTGACTCGACTTGTCATCAAGTTTTCTTCTCAACTGATCTGACACATGTCTATGTTTTATAGATCCAAACATCTTCAAATGACTCAAGCTAGGCTTGACACAAAACCAACATTCTTCTGGTGTGATTCCTTCTAGCTTTTTCGTTGGATATCTGTTCAGGATGTATGTTACAGTCGATACAACTTCTACCCATGATTCTTTGGGTAGATGCTTGCCTTTCAACATACTTCTCACCATATTCATGATGGTTCTGTTCTTCCTTTCTGCGACTCCATTCTGTTGTGGAGTGTAGGGTGACACCACCTCATGCACAATTCCTTCTTTCACACATAATGCATCAAATTCTTTCGACACATATTCTCCACCACCATCAATCCTCATAATCTTGAACTTTCGACCGCTTTGTCTTTCGACCATACCTCGATCACTTCACTTTTCTTCTTGATCAGGTAAGCCCACAGTTTTTGACTGAAATCATCTATGAACGTAACAAAGTATCTATTACCTCCAATCGAATCCACCTGGATAGGATCACATACATCAGAGTATATGACTTCAAGAATTTCTTTCGACATGCTTCTTGCATCTTTACTGAAGTTGTTCTTTTGTTGCTTCGCCTGCACATATTCTTCACACACGTCGTTCGGGATGTCGATTTCTGGTAATTCTGAAACCATGTTTCTTCTCTTCAAATATCTGATGTCTTTGAAATTGAGATGACCAAGTCTATAATGTCATATCCATTCATCTCTATTGGTTGTTATTGCAAGGCATTTATGTTCCATCATAATAAGCTCAATCTTTAAGGTTCTATTTTGAGACATTGGAGTCTTCAAGATCAATATTTCATTTGAGTCGAGAACTCCCATCATCTTGTCTTTGATCGACATCTTATAGTTCTTTTCGACTAATTGGCCTATGCTGAGCAAATTTCTCTTCATGCCTGGTATGTACAACCAATTTGAAATTACTGACCTTTTACCATCTTTCCTCATAATCAGAACATCACCAACACCTTTAGCTGCTAGAGTATTGCCATTTGCAAATTTCACCATGTTCTTCATTGAAGGAGTTATGTTGATAAACCAATCTTTCCTTCCAGACATGTGTGATGAGCATCCTGAATCCAAGTACCAATGGTCCTTGAATCTCTCTTCATCTCTCATTGTAACCATCAGCAACATATCTTCTTCTTCATGTTTCGCCAGCTTTGCATAAGTTTCTTGATACTTCTGCTTTTCTGGACAATCACTAGAATAATGACCATGCTTCTGACAATTGTAACACTGAATGTGATTCTTGTTTGGCTTTTGACCACCACCTCTTCCTCTACCTGTAGCACCACCTCTTTGGTTGCCTTGGTTCTAGGATTTTCTCTAATTCAACCAGTTTCCTTCTTGCTGATTTTAACCAGTCAAATTATTGTAGCCTCGTCTGCCTTTGTTGCCATTCCAGACTCCTTTGCCTTTCCTTTCTTTTGTTGATTGCGCCTACAAAGCCATATCATTCTTCGACTTTCCTGCAGCTCTTTCAGCCATTCTTTGTTCATGAGATTCAAGCGTCCCTTAAAGCTCTTCCTTTGTTAGTTTTGATAAATCTTTCAATTCTTCTATGGCTACTACCACGTTCGAACTTTGGAGCCAACGATCTCAAGATCTTTCCAACAATAAATCTTGATGTCAACACTTTTCCACATACCTTGATTTGATTCACCAGTTTCGTAACCTTAGTGAAGAAATCATATATACTTTCATTGTCTTCCATCTGAAGCAATTCATACGTCCTTTTGTGAGTTTGTAACCTCACATTTTTCACCTTCTCCGCGCCTCCAAACAACTTTTCCAGAATTTCTCATGCTTATTTCGCTAACTCTACATCATTAACCTTTTCAAAATTATTTGAATCAACACATTGATGGATTATAAAGAGAGCTTGATAATATTTCTTTTTCAATTCTTTATGTGCAACTCTTTCTTGATTCTTCGTGTTTTCTACAAGCGTTGTTACTCCTTCCTTCACAATATCCCAAAGATCTTGATAACATAACACAACTTTCATCTGCTTGCACCAATTCTCACAATTTTTATTGTTCTTGAGAATCAGAAGATTCGCTGGAAAATACATGTTTGGATGATTCATTGTCATCGTGATTTTCTTCCTACGAGTCGCTCAAACCATGAGCTCTTGATACCGGATGTTAGAAATCTACCACAACCTATGAAGAATTTCAATCAATCTTGATGAACAAGATTGTTATCAATCATGTAATGACAGTGAAAAGAAAAGAACGGTTGAGAAAGAAAGAAAAGAAAGGTTTGAGAAGAAGAAGAATATTTTATGCAGAGTTTCTCTCTGTCCACTATCTATGGAAAACTTCTTTATTCACTTTGCAACTGCAAAATTTTGTGAATACAATTATGACTTCTCTATTCTCTTCATACAAGAATAAGGGTTACTTCATCTATTTATAGATTTAGGTTAACTTACTCCCTGAACCAAAGCCCAAAACTATAAAAACAAAAAATAGTTAACACTACTAAAAATAGGCATAAGTCGAAATCATGTGTGAAACAACATACTTCGACACACAATATAACTCGACACATTAGACTATTCAACACATCCTTGTTCTGTCGAACAACCTACCTCGACACAAGAAATTACAATTCAACATAGAATGCAGCAAACAAAATCATATTAACACATTTTTTTTTATGTTTTAACTCTCTTATTTTCAACTCATGGCATAAAATTAATCAAAACTTGTGAAAAAAGAGTTGCCAAATAAGGAAAGAGTTTCCAAATAAGAAAAACAAGTAGTCAAATTGATGATTGGATTAAACATCACCAAGAAACTTCATTAATGTTTCATAAAAGTACCTTTGTAGTTATATCAAATGGAGATGAAGTACCACCATTTCCATTGATCCAATTAATTATTTGTTGTCGATGAGCATCTATTTATAAATGTTAGAACTAGCATGTCAAACAAAAGTATAGAAAATGGATATGCCGGAAATATTTGACTTTTTATTAGTATGACCAAAATATAATAAAAAGCAATTAAGCAGAGAATGTTAGACCTAGTGTGGACACATTCTCCCACCATGGCCATCCTCCTCATGCACGGCCTGCAGCTGTTATTCATAATGTTAAGTCTGTCTGTTTTTGAAACTCAAGGAATTCTAATGAAAGCTTCAAGTTTCAAAACCTTTGTCTATCGACAGTTACTAAATGCAAAAACAATGAATTTGTGCATGTTTCAAACATAAGGAATTTGCATTAGAGTCTTTCATTGATTTTTTCATAAATAATTTTAACGTTTATAATGCAAAACCTAATATCTACTTGGGTTCAAGTTTGAAACGGATGCGAAACATTTACTTGAACATAAACATAATTACATATATTTTCAAATCCTCATTAACACAATTTTTACTATCAAATTATTATAAATTATTTTTTAATTCTTTACACCAGCATAATTTTTCATAATTATTCTCATATTATTTTATTTTATCTAATTTAAAAAAAAACATTCATATGTCAACATCATCGTAATTATTGTACAATATTTAACTACGATGGAAGATTATAGACTATGTTAGTTTAATTTATTAAAATTATTAATTTTTAAAATGTAAATATTTTTCACGATGTCAATTATTAATTTTTATTTAGTAATTTGTTCACTCACACATATTTTTAAATATTTAAAAAAAATATTTATTTAACTTTTATAATATATTTCATATCTTTTAGTAATATAGTAGTATTTTGTTTTAGTTTGTATTCATTTTTGTGAAAACATTTATATATATATATATATATATATATATATATATATATATATATATAATATTTTATTATTTTATTATTTTTATAAGTATGAATCCTAATCATTATTTTTTTCACAAATATTATATATCAAACACTAAGAAAAGTCATATTTTATTATTTTCTAACTTTTTTAAATATATGACACAAATTTTTGTTTAAAAATATTTTTAAAGTTAAAAAAATATTAGTATTATTAAACAACTTTAATTTTATTTATAAAGTTCTTATTTTTAACTTTAATTTAAAAATAACTTTTACGATCAAGAAAAAGTTCGGCCAAACAATACCAACCGTCCACTTATTTCATAATCAACTTACATTTTATTTTTTTATTTTTTTGTCACATGTAAGTTTTCATGTGGTTAATTATTTTATTATATTTATTTGTTTATATACTATTTTTCAATTTGTCAATTTTCTAAATAACACAACTCCTTTATTTTTATGTTATGAGAAAATAATATAAATAAGGAAGGAAACTCATGAACGGATACATTCATGTCCGCTTATTTTAATTTACATCCGCATCAAAACATAAATATATCTTTTATATTTAATTGATATTAATTTAAATTATTTTTATAATAAATTTTATGATATGGAATAAATTTTATTTATTTAATAAATATGTGGTAAATGTGACAAAATTAATACATAATCATATAAAATATACCATCAGTTAAATAAAGTAGGGAAAGAAATAAACACGTATTTATTTATATGAAGATATTTCTCTCTCTCACTCTCTTCTTTGTTTTGATTCTGAATTCTGAATTACAAAGCGGGTGGGGCAAAGAGAGTTGGGGTTTTTACCGTTGATTGAGTTTACATACAACAACAATTTTCATTTGAGTATTAGAATGACACTGTTAGAGGCATCATATGGTAGAAGGTGTAGGATGCCTTTGTGTTGGTATGAGTCAGGTGAGGGTGTTGTCATTAGACTTGAGATTGTCCAAAAAGACTACATTGAAGATCAAAGTGATTCATGAGAAGATGAAAGCTTATCAGAGTCGCAAAAAGAGTTATCATGATAGACGAAGGAAATCACTTGAGTTTCAAGAGGGAGATCATATGCTTTTAAGGGTTATTCTAGTAACTGGTGTTGGTCGAGCTTTGAAGTCTCAAAAAAACACTATGCGTTTCATCGGCCCTTACCAGATTTTGAAAAGAATAAGAGAAGTGGCGTATTGGATTGCTTTACCATTGTCTCTTGTTAATCTCCATGATGTATTTCATGTGTCTCGGTTAAAGAGGTACATTTAGGATCCATCTCATGTGATCCAAGTGGATGATGTGCAGGTGAGAGATAACCTGACTACTAAAACATCACCCATGCAGATAGAGGATCGATAAGTGAAACAGTTGTATGGTAAAAAAGGTACCTTGGTGAAGGTAGCTTGGGGAGGACCAGCCGGTGGAAACAGAACTTGGGAGCTTGAGATCCAGATTAGGGATTCGTATCTGAATATGTTCACTTGAGGTAATTTTCGAGGGCGAAAATTCTTTAAGTGGGCGAGAGTTGTAACACCCTGTTTTTCTAGAAATTATTTATATTAATTGATTATAATGTTTTGTGTGTATCTGATTATTATTTGTGTGATAATTGAGATGTGTTATTAGAGGTTGGTAGATTTATTTGTAATTATTTAATTGATTAAAATAATATTTTAGTGTTATTATTTAAATAAAATAATAAAATAAAAGGAAATAATGAGTTTGAGGTGGAAATTGTGAATTATGGAGAAGTAAAATAAATAATGTAAGTTAGTAATAAGTTAGGCCTCAATGTAATATTATAAAGATAGAAATTAGGTTTTTGATTTATGAGGAGAGAAGTGAGGGGAAAAGTTCACAGTACGTGAAACTTTTGGAAATTGAAGAAAAAAAGGCAAGAGAAGAGAAAAGCAAGGAAAACATAAGGAGAGCTTTAGGGAAGAGAAGTCAAAGCCAAAAACTTGGATTTTTCTAGAATTACAAGGTAAGGGTGGGAATTTGGTTCAATAACGGGGATATGAATGGAAGGGTAGAGGAAAGTTTAATTCTTTTTGGATTGATGATGAATGTTGATATTTGTTGAATAAAATTTATGTTTTAAAGTGTTCATGTATGTTCACCATTAATGATGTTTGAAGTTTTTAGGAATTGATATAGTATATAGATCGATGATTATATGAATATAAGTAGTGATTGATATATGTATGTTTATGACTGAATTTAAAATCATAAAATATTTTTGGTGATGATTTCATGGACATTTTTGGGGTTGAAGAAGATGAAAATCGTGCTGGAAATTTCAGAAAAACAACAACTTTTTGGTAATGCCTTTGTGTAGAGTTTTGATAATAACTTTCAACTCATAAATCATTTTGGACGGGGTTATAAGTGTTGGGTATCTGAAATAGAGGGCTGTAACTTTGTTTCAGGGATAAAATATTTTTAATGATATTATCAGAGGTTGGTAGTGGGTGGGAAAGAAATGTATGATGTGACGAATATGGACGAGGTCCGTATTGACAAATTATTTGATGTGTTGTGAATGATTGGGATGGTGTGTTTGATTATATTGGTGGTAGTCCAGAAGGGTGAATTATGTTACGCATGGTTGCAATTGTGTGATCGGTTGTGGATCACTAAATATTATTATGATTATTGTGTTAATTGCATTATTATCATGCCATACATCCATTATTGATATGTTGAAGGAGATAAGTCATAGGCCCAAAGGGAGAGAAAAGACTTATCCAGAACTCAGAAGGGGGAGTTCGGGATTCTAAAGGGGAAATCAAGTTTGTAAGAAGAACCAAATTTTGAATTGGTACCACATGCATATGAGTCGTTCTTGTGAGTCGTATAACATGAATGATTTAAATGCATGAAATATGACTATGTGTGATGATGGTGTTGTTATATATGATGTTGATGATAATTTGGGCGTGAGAATGTGATATGTTATTATGTATGATTGTGCAGATGTTGTACTCTATTTTACATTCTATGTTGTTATTATTGAAATGAGTTCTCACCCCTTCTGTTTAAATATTGTCGTTACATGGACATTGTGCAGATACTCAAGAGTAGAGACGTTGTTGTGAGTGGAAGTTAACTCCTGGAGCTATTTCTTTTAGTTTATTCGTGTTAACTTTGGTTATGCTCGAATATGTAACACCAGGGAGCGAATTATTTTGTGTGTGTTGAAACTTCCTAAGAGACAATGCATGCTCTCATATTTGTTTTATGTTTTGGTTTGATAGCACTTGGAGAAGACTCACGAGTCAGTGCTTTTAGTTTTATTATGAAAACTATTATGAAATTTTAAATTGGTATGTTATTTTTATTATGATTCTGCTGCGAAGATATTCAGACGAGTTGGATGTCGTGTAAACATCCTAAGTGAAAATGTATGCAGTAAAATACTTTTTTGTAACCCGTGTTATGGAGCAGGCTATGATTATTGTGAGTGTCACCCTAAGTGATTGTATTTTGTTAATTAAATTCTTGGATAATTACGCGCGGATTTTTAGGGTGTTACACGGTCATTAGGTTGATGTCGTATACTGCTATAGTTGTTGCATAGTTACCGGTTGAGTGTCCTCAAAAGTATTTCACAGTGTAGCTCGGTGGGGGACGTGAGAGGGTTAAGTGGTGGTAAGTATGGAAGGTTGACGGCAAATGTGTGTGGTGGTTGTGGTGGAGGGTCACATTGATGGTGGAGCTTGGCCGCATGTGAAGGAGACAAATGAGAGTGAAGAGAGGTTGAGGGAAGTTTGGTGTAGGTAACAAGTGTTTGTTCTTATTAGTTATGGAGGGAGTTCGAAGATGGACGAAGGTGTAACAATGGTTACCGACGTGAGGAGTTTATGGTGGTAACTGTTTTAGTGGAAATGGAAGTTTTGGAGGAAGAAGAGATGGAGAGGAAGGAGAAGGCGTAAAGGTGGTGGCAAGGAAGCGTTAGACGTGGGCAGTGGTGAACGAAAATGAATGAGGAAGTTTATCTCATGGTGTTGTGAGGAAGGAGATCTACTATGAAGAAGAAGCACACGAAAAAAGAAAAGTGAAAATCTTGGGAAGAAGAAAAGTGAAAAGAAAGTTCTGAGTTTTTTCTTTTTACTGAAAAACTTTGTAAATCTTCTTCTTCAATGTGCAGAGAGAGCATTACTTTTTAGAACGTGTTTTGTTGACCTTTTTCAGCCAATCAAAAACTATTTTTTTAATTTCAAATTAGGATGATGGATCTAGTGTGCATTGGGTGGCGCTTTCTCCCCCCATAAGCCAATCAAGCTTTACATTAATTTTCCCCACAATACCCTTGGGCCTAGATGTGTGATTAAATGGGTCATTGTTGCCAAAAATAAAATTCCTAATAAAATTAAATAATCAATTTATTATTATTATCAAATTTTTATTGATTAAAAAAAGTGACAAAAAAGAAATAAAAAGAAATAAAAATCAAATGTGCGAAAGATGCGAAACACGCCAATGAATGCACTGAAATGAGCTACACGAAATAAACTTCTAGGAACACAGGCCTGAAAAGATCAAATTTTGAAGTAAAAAAATGTTCGGTTGAAAATGCTCAGGTTGATAAAAAATGTGACCGCAAAAGGAGTCAACAAAATAAAATGAGCATGTCAAATTAAATGACGCGAATCATAGATTAATAAAACTAACGTTTGCAAGCTCGATCTCGAATTTTTTGCCCGCTAATTTTATGTACATTTGAAAATTGATTCAACTAGTCTGTTTATAGATTCGAAAATTTATTCTGGTTGACATTTTAAGCATTATGCAGAACGAAATGCATGCTATGACGAGTAGATGGTGCAGATATTTGGTGAATGCATTTATTTATTGATTGAAGAATTGTGAATAGACAATCAAATACAAATGAATCAACTCTTGGACCCTTTGCTTCTTATTCTTAATCATAGTGACAATCAAAACCTTACAAAGATTCAAATGACAACAATACTCTTGACGGTTGTCCCTATGAACCTTTGAAACTTAATGCAATGGAATGAATGATGCATTGAGACTAAGAAATCAAGTCTTTTGACTTCTTAATCAACAGATGACTGAGTGAATGTCATCAAGACCAAATAAAATGCCAGAACCCATGACCTTTCATCTAAATACAAATGAATGCTTTTGACTAATGAAACGCATGATCAAATGAAATAATTATGCTATGTTGATGCAAGTGAAAAAATCAGGATAAAATCTAGGATATGACATCCCGTTCGAGACATGGCAACCTTCAAATGCAACGGAAATCTATCATACAACTACACACCACTCAACACCAGACGAGAGAAAATTTGGCGTGAAGTGCTCCATACCCATGACATCCCACCTCTTCCAACCCTAAAAGGGGAAGTAATAGGGAACAAAACCAACAAGTGAGGCAAATCCTAAAGGGACAAGGGCCATCATACTAATGACTGCCACCAACTAAAAAGGGAAATATAATGCATTATCCAAGAAGGTCATTTGAGAAAATATGTACAAGGTAGTTACCAACACATTAGGGGTAGATCTTTCCCTTATAGGTGGGACCAATCTATAAGTCTCATATCTAATAAAGATAAAGAGCCAAAATGAGGAGAAGAGGAAAGGTTAATCCATCATACACTTAACATCATCTCCTAAGGGTTCCATGAAGGATAAGACTCAAGCTCTTCACAAAAAAAAAGATATGCCCCTCAGTTAATGACAGTGGGGGATTCACCTCCATAGTCAACATTAGTTCTAGAGCCCGAGATCACACTCTCCTGTAAATAAGTTGCATGGGTTATCCCCACAAAGATGATCCCATGTTGATAAAGGTACAACTATCAGACTGAGAAATAAAGCGAGTTCAAATAAATCGAGGAAGCTTGACTGATGTGTTATACTAGGACACTTTAGAGATACTATGATTAGATCCAGAAAGATCTATAATTGTTTAGAGGCTCTCCCATTGTATTTTCATATGATAAAGTCTAAGTTAAGAGGTAAATCACCCTCAAGATCGTGTTTGGGCTTAAGGACAATGCTGAGATGATTAAGGTTAAATATCTTGTCATCGATGTCCCAGTATAACACCATTATCGGGTCGTATGATTTAAACCTTATAGAGGTCTCCCTATCAACACTTTACCTCACCATGAAGCACCAACTAGAGAATGGGTGAGCAAGTGTTATAAAAGAAGATTAATAGACGGTCCTTAAATGCTACCATAACATTTTGAAGACCATGAGATGGAAATAGCCTCCTCCGTCGCATTGAAACTTGACATCCAAGGGGGTCAACTTTGTTGACCTTTACCCAATAAAAGAGCATATATCAGAAAGACCCATGCCCATAAAATATTTGAAATAAGTCCAATTAGGAGTGCTCGAATAACAAACAACTAAGATGGGCACCTCCTTGTCATAAAAAAGGGTTAGTTGCGCGCATTGTCAATTTCCTCTTTGGGTTTGGGTCCGAAATCTACAAACTTGCTAGTTTAACATATGTGGTATATAAGGTGTCCAAGGAATAATGGTCTGAAAATGTCAATCAAAGGGAAAAACCATATCCTATACGTTTTAAGGGAGAATCATTCTTCCTTTACTCCACGTTACTGATCAAGAAAGTGAAAACCATTTTTCCTAGGATTCGTCCTACTATCCTCTATAAGTATCCCAATATAAAAATTAGGAAGAATCATTAACTTATCATAAAAACCCTAACATTCACAAACAAATTTTCTCACCGGTTATCACGTGAGCTGACTCTCTCCACCCTTCATTGTACGTTTAACAAATACATAGGTATTTTATAACGGTGACAAGAAACTACATTCAACTATTTTGTTAAATAGTTGTAATATAAGAAACTAGACATAATCATTATCAGGTGACCTGATTTAAACCTTATAGATGCCACCTTACCATAATAGTTGTGAGCAGATGTTCTGGTGTACGAGTAAATTAGAGGGAAACATGCATGTGTGCACTTGATTGAGGTTTCTCCACTAGGGGACTGGAGGTTTTACCATAAGACAAACAACTCTCACAACCATTTCACGTAAAGTGGTCAAACATAAGAAAACGTATTCTAACAACCAACATACTTTCATACTATTTTCTTTTGACACTTTTGGTTTCCTAGCACTAGAAACAATGAATCTTTTACAAAGAATCTAAAGATTTATGCATTAAAATATTCTATAATTTTTAAAGAATTGATTTTGTAATCCGTGACATGGTTTATTATTGGTTTGATTTCTATTTTTATATAAACTTTATTTATATTAAGAATCATATAAATTATTTTTGTTTTTGAAGTTAAAAAAAACTTGGACACATAATTATATATCAAAATAAACATATAAAAATCTATCTGTTTGTTTCGGTTGTTTATTACATCCACACATATATAGTGTCTTTCCTCCTATTATTAAAAAAAAAATCCCTCCACCACGTTTTTATTTCATTTAGTGCCCGTGCCTTTTGTTGTGGCCCAGCACAATTGTCCATAGCGAGTCCATGCTCCTCTCTCATGTCACAGTTCTTATTACCATCGAACTATGAAAAGACAATTCAATTCATAATGGAAGGACTTTTTAGAAGCTACAAATAACTTATTGTGGAATGGGAAATGATAATCACAACAAATAGAAAGCAAGAAAAGAAACTCACATTCACTCTGGACCAAAAAAATCATTGTCACATAAGTGAACAAAAAGATAAAAATGAAGGAGCGAAATATCAATTCCATCATCTTTCTTTTTATTTTATTTTAAAGTTATGGAAATTATTTTAAAAAAGAAAAGAGAAAAAAAAGCCAGCTGTATCCCAACGACGTCGTTTTAGCAGATTATTATTACTAGTACAACACTACTACTACTCTACTACGCTCTATTTTCCAGTTAGAGACGCTGCACGTGAACGACGAATTATCAACATGTTCACAGTGAAGTCAAGTCTCTCGCTTCTCCGATCTCCGACGGTGTTTTCCGGCGGCACCGATAAGAGACACCGGAGAGTTTTTTTACGGTCACATGAACGGCGGAGAGTTCAGATTCAAGCAGCGATCAGTGGCGGGGACAGCAAGAGTCAGACTACGACGTCGTCTCCGGTGGAGAGCAAAGAGAGCAACGAGTCAGTTCCACGTGGCTCGAGTGGTGGTAGAAGCAGCGGCGAAGTGATAAATGTGAAGGCGGTTGTGACGATAAGGAAGAAGATGAAAGGTAACAATATTGTTGAAGATCGGTTGGAGTATTTCATCAATGGTGCTGGTCAGGGGATACAGATTCGGCTCGTCAGTGAAGAAATTGACCCTGGTTTGTTTCATTTCATCCTTATTATAATATTATTATTTCTATTTTTCTTTAACATATTCAACACAGTTATGATGATTCATTTCTCTCTCTTTTTTTTTTTCTTTTAAATAATTTTTTTTATGCCTCATATGCGGTGGAGAAGATTGGGTGACATTAGACTATTTTCTATAAATAGAAAGTAAAAAAATAATATAAAAAAATTAGAGAGAAAGTGTATAGGAGAGATACTGCAGAGAGTTATCCTGACTTTGGCAGTCACTCAACTCAAACCCATCCTCGTGCGCCACGTGTTTTTCACATCGGTAGTAGACTAGTAGTTTCTCTAGTTGATTATAAATTTCTTTTTTCATCACATAGAAATGATTTAGTATTTAAAATAATATTGATTTATTATTGAAAATTTCAAATTATATTTTTCTTTTTCTTAATCATATTTTAATATTATCTCATCAAATTTATTTTAATATCCGGGAACTTTGTTGATGGATCTTAAGGTAGAATCTTCTTTTTTTAAAGTTTTAAAGTTTGCTATTTGTAACAGCTTTTAGTCATTTCATAATATAAAAAAGGATTATAGTAATATAACTTTAGTGAAACAATGAACTATTTCTAAACAAACAAAAGATAAAGGATTCAAATTAAAATGTACTTTGGCACAAAAAATTCAAATGTAATCACATTGAGAAAATAAAAAATTGTTCTTTGAATTCATTCCATACATCAATAGTATTATCAAGGAACACAATGCCTTGAACAATGGAATCATCTATTGAATTCATAATCCAATAACGAATTAACATGCTGCAACGATTCAGTAGGAATGGCAATAGATCCATCAACAAAATCAAACTTGTTCTTGCCTCCAAGTGCTTATTTCATTGATCGAGCCCAAGCATGATAATTTGAATGATTAAGAACTGGTTTAACAACAACAAAAGGTCCATCGGATGCATGAACATAGTAAACAATGCCAGGGATTTAAGATGGATCTGCAATCGGAGGATTAGCGGCATTTGTGACACTATAATGAACGATGACTTTTGAGTTCTGATACCATCATGAAATTCTTTGTGAAGAAGAAGAACTATAATAGAAAGGAGAGAAAAGGGAGAAAAACTAACAAACTCAAATTGATTGAAATGGAATGATTGAAATCAAGTTAGTTACAAGCTGCTATTTATAGCATGTGCAGATCCTAACTAACTCTAACATCACAAACACTACCAACATACAATAGCAAGTCATGTAAAATGCACAACACAAAGCAGTGACTTGTAGTGCAAGTTACTGGTTTGACAGATGTAAAATGCACTATACAAAGCAGCGGCTTGTCCTTTTTATAAGATTCTCTTCAAATGCATAGTGCACTAATAATTTCTTTACCTATGTACTTGTAATTATGTTGCACCTTTTTCTACAATCTGCACTAAGTATTCTCTCATTTAATAGTAAGTTTGTAAAATTAAAATCAACAAACTTAATACTCCAATCAACTTTCTTAACTCATGTGATTTACGTTGGGGGTCTTATATTTAGAGACAAACATAGAAGTATATAGACATACATATAACCGTTTTAAAATTTGTGGTGTTAATTGTTTTTGGAAAAATAACTAAATTGATTGATATTGTTCAACTTAAGTAATTAAATTATTATTCCACTATTTGGAAACTAATTTGATCAGACCTTAGTATTTCGTTGATATTGATTTACTAAATTCATTCTATTTATATTTAACAAGTCAAACTTCATTATACTTGAATACTTGATTTTGTTGTTATGTTACATTTTCAGAGACTAATTGTGGAAAGAGTATGGAATCCCACGTAAGAGGTTGGCTGCCGAAGCCGTCAAACATTCCATATATTGTGGAATACTCAGCTGATTTCACATTGTCAAGCGACTTTGGATCCCCTGCTGCTATTCTCATTACCAATCTTCATGCAAAGGAGTTCCATTTATTGGAAATCATCCTTCATGGCTTCACTCAAGGACCCATTTTCTTCCCAGCAAACACGTGGATTCATTCATGTAAAAACAACCCTCAAAGTAGAATCATATTCAAAAACCATGTGAGTAGTAGTGTGATAAATATATCTAGCATTGAGTAATTATTCGTTAATGTTCTTTTTCTTATTGAACACTGCCATGGATATGGCAGCACTTCAAATCGAAGGCGTGTCACACGCTTGTTTGTTAGTATTAGACAATACATGTGTTTACATTCAATCACTTTCATTACGCCTTCGATTTGAAGTGTCATTGATATATAGCATTTACCTCCTCCATACAAACTTAACTTAGCATGTTGTTTTGTTTGCTTGGATTTGATAGGCATATTTACCATCACAAACACCACCTGGTATCAAAGATCTTCGACATGAAGACTTGCTAAGCATAAGGGGTAGTGGTAATTACCAAGAAAGGGAAAGAAAATCATATGATAGAATCTATGATTATGCTACTTATAATGATTTGGGAAACCCTGATAAAGATGAGGAACTTGTTAGACCTGTCCTTGGGGATCATGACAGACCTTATCCTCGTCGCTGTAGAACTGGAAGACCTCCGACTCGCTCCGGTAGAGTTCATAATTTTGCTTATTTTTAAAAATCTACTTGGTGCCTTTTTGAATTTTTGGGTTTTGGAATAAACAAAATATCTAATGAATTGTGAAAAATGTGTTATAAATTAGATCCAATGTGTGAGAGTAGAATTGAAAAGCCACATCCTGTGTATGTGCCGCGCGATGAAACTTTTGAAGAAATCAAGCAGGCCACATTCTCTGCTGGAAGATTGAAAGCTGTGCTCCACAATCTTATACCTTCACTTGCAGCCACTCTATCCAATTCAGACATTCCTTTCAAATGTTTCTCGGAAATTGATAACCTCTATATTGGTGGTGTTACTTTAAGAGATGATGAGTATAAAGGGATTATGGAAAATCTCTTGGTGGGAAAAGCGATGAAACAGGTCGTAAGTGCTGGACAACGGTTGTTGAAATATGAAATCCCAGCAGTTATAAAAGGTATGCTATCTCTATATTTCTTTCTATTTTACTTCCTTGACTTGAGGCAAACCGAGTTAGGTTATGCGATGACAAAATTTAATTTATAATAAATTGATTATGTAAAATTGATCTTCACTAAAAGTAAGTTGAATGTAAAGTGCTTTAGGTTTGAATGCATTCATATAAAAATGAGTTGAAAATAAGCCAGAGTCTAAAACTCATTTGTAGAGACAGCTTTAAATTCTAGTTTCAAGTTAGAATCAATTCTGAAGACAAAATCAATTCTACTCGAAAACAGCTAAACATATCAAAATTAATTCTACACCTCAAGAATCAATATTAGCTCCTCCCGAATTCATCAGCCGCATTTGAATGTACCACAATTTAAAACCTTGAATGCATTATAATGTTGTATTGATCAAAACCACATTCATTCCAATAACTAGTCCTTTTGAGCTGTTCCAGGAGATAAATTTTCTTGGTTGCGGGACAACGAATTTGCAAGGCAAGCCTTAGCTGGGGTCAATCCAGTGAATATTGAACTATTGAAGGTAGTTTTCAGTTTTTCTTCATATTTGTTAGTTGTTAGGCAATTGCAGGAGTATCGCTATCATTTTGTTCATCTATGATCTCCTATGGATGTTCTTTGTCTTTTGCAGGAGTTTCCCATCTGCAGCAAATTAGACCCAGCTGTCTATGGCCCTCCAGAATCAGCAATAACCAAGGAACTACTGGAGGAAGAACTTGGTGCAATGAGCTTGGAAAAGGTTTGCTCTATCTTTTCTTTGTTGCTTTCTTTTTACATAATAAGAAAATGTTATTGGTTAGTTTGGTAGGGAGAGAGGAGTTTGTTAGTAGTAGAGATCGAACCCTGGACCTCCTTCAAGGATGTTTGTTTTGTTGTTTGATTTGTTTATCTTACAGAAACTCACTCTCTCTACTTGCAATCAATTATTTTTACACTGGCAGGCTATGGAGGAAAAAAGACTATTTATCATTGATTACCATGACACACTTTTGCCATTCATCAAGAAGATGAACTCCTTGCCTGGGAGGAAAGCTTATGCGTCGCGAACGATTCTCTTCTATACAAAGACTGGTATTTTGCGTCCCATAGCTATTGAGCTTTCGCTTCCTCGGACACATTCTTCCCCACAAAATAAAAGAGTTTACACAACAGGCCATGATGCCACAGCACACTGGCGTTGGAAGTTAGCAAAAGCTCATGCTTGCTCAAATGATGCTGGCATCCATCAATTAGTAAATCATTGGTAAGACAATTGGTGTTTGAGCAAATTCAAATTGAGTTCATATTCATAAATTCAAATTGCTCAAATGATGCATTTCTCACATTTGGCTGCGAGTAAAGATACAGTGGCACTATGTAATATGCAGGTTAAGGACTCATGCATGCATGGAGCCATATATAATTGCTACTCATAGACAATTAAGCTCAATGCACCCCATTTACAAGTTGCTACATCCTCATTTGCGCTATACAATGGAAATTAATGCACTTGCTAGGCAAAATTTAATTAATGGAGGGGGTGTAATTGAAGCATGTTTCAGTCCTGGAAAATATGCCATGGAGCTTAGTTCAGCAGCTTACAAGAACATGTGGAGATTTGATATGGAGTCTCTCCCAGCAGATCTTATTCGGAGGTAACTATGACGTCATGCTTTAAAACCCCACTTTCCCACATTTCCTTGATGTCTATTTTGTTCTTAAATTATTACTACATTTTTTTTCTTTAAACATTTGATGCTGTTGTTGACTAAATCATGCAAATTAAAAAAGTTTGTAGTAGTAGTAATTGTATTACATTTGTTGAGAATTGGTATTGTTTTCCAGGGGCATGGCAGTAGAAGACCCTTCAATGCCTTTTGGTGTAAAACTTGTGATTGATGACTACCCTTATGCTGCAGATGGACTCCTAATCTGGTCTGCCATTAAAGAATGGGTAGAATCTTATGTTGAACACTTCTATTCCGAATCAAATTCAATCGCATCCGACGTTGAGCTCCAAGAATGGTGGAGTGAAATCAAGTTTAAGGGTCACCATGACAAAAGGAATGAACCTTGGTGGCCTAAACTAGATACCAAAGAGGACCTTTCTGGCATACTTACAACAATTATATGGGTTGCTTCAGGTCAACACGCTGCTATCAATTTTGGACAATACCCTTTCGGAGGGTATGTGCCTAACCGTCCTACCCTCATGAGAAAACTTATCCCTCAAGAAAATGATCCTGATTATGAGAAGTTTATTCAAAATCCTCAGCTTTTCTTTCTATCATCATTGCCTACTCAACTTCAAGCTACCAAAGTAATGGCTGTTCAGGACACATTGTCAACTCATTCGCCTGACGAAGAGTATTTGGGACAAGTGAATCATCTGCACAATCATTGGATCAATGATCATGCAGTACTAAAATTGTTTAGTAAGTTATCTACTAGACTTGAGGAGATAGAGGAAATAATAAATGCAAGAAATAAAGATCCGCATTTGAAAAGTAGAACCGGTGCAGGTGTTCCTCCCTATGAACTGTTGCTTCCCACGTCAGGCCCCGGGGTAACTGGTCGTGGAATCCCCAACAGCATATCTATATGATTGGTCAGTTAGATTACATTGACATTATCACCTGTTACTTATCATATTTGATCTAATACATTATTTAGTGGCCGAAACTATGTATGCGCAGCGTAAGAATTCATGTTTTATAGATGGCCATAATTGATGAATTCGATTCTGCTGGCATTCTACATGTATATTTTGCACAAAATCAACCCCTTGGAGATACAAGTCCTCTTATTCACCATAACTTCAAATATTTTATTTCTTTTTAAACTTTTATACTTCCTTTTAAGTAGTATCTCTCATTTTTCTTTAATCCTTTACATCTTTCATTTTTACATGGAATTGCTCGTTGCAATCACATACCTCATTTCTTAGATAGATGAAGATCTAATGATTCATACTTTAAAATTGTGATTTGAAGTTGATTTAATAAAGTTTATATATGAGCTGTTCCATCTTTGTGAAATGATCAGATCTTTTGTTATAGTGTGATTGTGAGCTTTTGCAAGAAATTTGAATACCTTTGTTAGACATTAGCATCTGGCAACAGGTTTTCTTCATTACATATACACATCGAATATATGTTATACTGAGGGGTTAGTCAATAGATCCTAGCAATTAGTTTAACAAGCTTGCACTCATCCTATTGTATAAATAAGACTCATTCATCGCAATGATAAGGACTGTACAATGAAGCAGCAGAGACACAATATGAGTATTGGATATGACACGTATTCGTATCTGATACGGCAATACAAGTATAAGATGTATATAAAAAATTAAGATTAAAAAGTTAGTTAAATCGGAGTTTAACAAAAACAAATTTATAACACAATAGTAGGCGGGGTGACTACTAATGTACACGTATCTATTTTATGGATTTTTAGCCAATCTATTATAGATAGTTTTTGCGAGTATTCGACATAGATGAGTCAAAAGATGAAAGAAACCTTGCAAGCAAAGTATCATTATGAATAAAAATATTCTATTATAAATAATATTAGTATGTAATGATTAATATGAATGAAATTTTAAATATCTACTTTTCTACTTTTAATATATAAAAGTTAATTACCACCATAATTACTTAATTACCCTAATTATAATCCATAATACAGTTACTTTCATGTTTCTATAAGTAATTTCGTACTAAATTATATTTAATTATTACTAAACTCTATTTCGTACTAAACTCTATTTAAATAAATTACCTATCTTTAAATGACAAAATGAATTTTTTTTAATAATAAATATTACCGTTATTTTATTGTTGTTGCAATCTTATCATTCCAAAATGAAATCAATATTCTTTAAATGACTTTTTAATAATAAATATACTGATTTTTTAAGTGGTTTTTCTGAGATGTCAAACCGAGAATATGAAAAGAGGGAGAAGTAATATGAAACGGTTTGATGAAAATTAGGGTTTTATTTAATTGAATAAATTGATATTATTATTATTATTAATATTGTTATTTATTAATATTTATTATCATCATTATTAATTCTATTTACCCACTTAATAACTCAAAATATTCCAAAACCACTATTCCAAAACCACCGACAATTATTATACCATTTTAACTAACTCTACCATTTTACAATTTAATAAAAATATATATTTAATTGTATAATTATATGTTATTAAATTATAACTTTAAATTAAAAATAACTATTTAATATAGTTGATTAATATTAATTGAGTAATTTAATATTATTGTTAATTTACCTACCAATTAATTATTATTATTGTTGTTATTATTATTGATATTTACCCGCCATATATGATAAGAATATTTTTAAAATTTAAATAGTATATTTATTATTTGATTTGATTTGATTTAATTGAGATCCAAACTCTATAAATTAAAATCGGTTACTTATTATGAACAATAATATAGGGTCATTCCAATGTCAATCTATTATTAATTGAATTTTACATAGATGTACTTTTGCAATAACACGCTGGCATATTGAATCGTATACCGCTATTATCTTTGCACTAACATATTTTATCCTTTCAACAGAATAATTATAGTAAATACGTACATTCTGTATACCGAATTATAATAAAAATGTATTAAAATCAAAAGCAATAAAACTGTTTACAGTAAATAAAAATTTAGAATAACATCTTAAAATTCTATTCTATTTGATTATTCATTTACTTATTACTAATTTATTTATTATATAAAAATATATCAAATAAAATTTTAAATATATGTTGTGTCATTAGCATTTATTTCAATTTTTGACTTATTATTGATTTTTTATTTAAATATATGTTGTGTCCTTTGGTCAACGTTAATCGGTGGGAAAAAATAGTAGTTGAATTATATACAATAATAAATCATATTGAATTAATCAACATTAGACAATTCTAATTAAAGACCTAAACTAAGGGAACATGCATCAAAAATTGAGATTTTAAGCCCCAAGGGCAAAATGGTCAATATGCCAAAAATATATATGTGTAACATCAAAGGTTGGATCCTTTTCAGCATTTTGCCACACACCTCTATCAAATTTATATACTCTTTTTTTCCAGGTTATTAGGTTTGTAATTTTATAGTCATCTAAATTTGCAGTTACATTAATTTTTGAATTTTTTTTCAGTGAAAATGAGTAGAAAGGTTGATTCTGTGAAAGACATCAAAGACTCAAAAGAAACTTGGCGTCTTGCTGTTCGAATAATGGATGTTTGGAGTGTTGTGAATAATAAGGGTATTGAACATTTGGAGATGATTGTTATGGATTCCTTGGTAAATTGCTTTTCTTTTTTTAAGTATAGATTTTTGTATGATAGTTGGTAATTACAACAAAATGCTTTTTTGTATAACATATAAAAAGAAGATTATTTTCATTTTGTTAGGGTGATTGGATTCAGGTCCTTATTCGTCATGACCATTTACTAAAATGGAAAGAGGTCATTAAGGAGAATATGACCTGCATTATAAACAATGGCAGTGTCTATAACAATGATTTTCAGTGGAAGGTATGTGATCATTCAAAAAAATTTGTGTTTCTTGGTGGTACCACAATGAAGGCAATCGAACTTCAAAATATTCCACCTAAATGATATTTCTTTAAAGATTTTTGTGAGATACTTCAAGGCAAATGCAAAACCGATAGACTGGAAGGTAATTTAAATTCTATTATAACTTATATAACTTATATATTTGCAAACACATTCAATAATGAACCTTACTTTAATGTAGATATTATTGGTGCTGTTAGTGAGATAAACCATATCCAATCCAACACTCCGGGGAAGAAAGTTGTTGTTTCTGTTGTGCTGAAAGATTTGAAGTAATGCGCATTGTTTTCATAACTTATGTGTTTGATAAATTTATATATTTTGCATCACTGAATCCCATCATATAATATTGTTTATTTATATTGCAAAATAGGGGTAATTGCATAAATTGCAATTTATGGGAAACCTATGGATCAATTTTTTTGGCTTACTACAATGATCCTAAAAACAATGGAGCTATTGTAATTCTGCTCACTCATGCAATGGTAAAAGATAGCCAAGGTATTACACTATCAGACTTTATAAATACATAGCTGATTTGTATTTTTCATTATACGTTCAATAATTTTTATATTAATTATACAATTTACAGTGTCAAATGCATGGAGTGGTTCCAAATTGTTGATAAATGAAGACATCCCTGAAATTCAAGATTTTATGTCTAAGTATGAATTTTATTTATTTATTTATATTCAGATTATTATACATAATTTTTAATTTCAAAAACAATCTTATTTCTATAGGTTGCCTACTAATGAACAGAAGGAGAAGCCTACTCAATCTGCAAAATCTCTTTCTAATTGGTCTGGTGGTTCTCAGTATTCGCCAGTAGAAAGGTTTGTTCATAATGCGAAATGTATGTCCTTAAGTCAGTTCTGCAAAATCAAACATGTAAGTTGAATACTATAGAGTCGAATTTATCTTTACTATTACAATTATATTGTTTGCTTTTTGAAATTAATATCATTTTTGATTTGCTTTTAGGAAACTTTATGTGTTACTGTAGCAACCACATTGAAATTTGTTGTCTCAAAGTATGGATGATTTTATTATGGCTGCACAAGGTGTTCTTCGAAGGCACATAATCCTGAAAAAGCTTATGAATGTTCATGTGGGCAAAAAGTCGAACAACCTATACCAAGGTACACATAATCTAGATGAATTGCAAATAAATTTGGTAATGGATTTGTTATTAATCATATTATTTTCTTCGTTTAAAATACTATAGGTACAAGATTGAGATATATGTTAGCAATGGTGAATCAAAATATCGATTTGTATTCTGGGATTCCGAATGTGCTGCTATACTTGGAATGACTGCTGAATTTATGCATAACTCTATGGTGGAGGTACATTGTTATACATAAGTTAAAATGTTAATAGTTTATCGAGTTGTAAAGTTCAGATTATCACTCATGGTTGATATTTTATTTTTCCATTAGAATGGAGAAGATGATCCAATGGTTTATCCTGATGAGCTTGAAATGTTGTTGAATAAGAAAATGGCTTTTAGAGTTAAGGTGCAACCAACGTTTTCCCAAGCGTCTGTTTGGAAGCTTTGTGATGATGAAGCCTTTGTTAAAGAGATTGAAAATGACTACATAGTAGAAGACGTATAATATTCACTTAATTCATGTATTATTTAAACATTTAACAAGTATAATAAATATTCGATGTTTCAATGTGCAGAATCAGTCTAAAACTGAATATGCAAAGTTGGTCCCTAACAAAGAAAATTTGGAAACTTCCGCAGTAAGTATCTTCATTTGTTAACATAATAATTTTCTATGATAAATATTGTATTATTATAATTCATTTTATATCTGACAATTAATTTTTTATATTGCAAGCAAACATTATCTGCATCTGGTGAAAATGATCCAGAATCAATCATTCTAATGACTCCGGCTAAGGATGTTGTAATTGCTGACAAGGGTGAAGAAGTTGATTTTGAAGCGTCTGGCGCTACGCAATTATCAGGCACCAAACCATCCAAGAAATTAAAGATAGAACCATCTTCTTAATTAGAATTTTCCGAAATTTGATATTGAAATATATTTTATGAACTTTTTAGCACCAAAATGAGTTTAAGTATGAAGTTGTTAAGAACATGATATGTTTTGGTTGTAGGATGTGTTCTTACTTTTTTGAAGTGTTTATTTTGTGGGATTACAATTGACATTTATATTTCATGTATGGTTTAAAGGATGATAATGAGTATTTAATTCATGTGTGTGAAATTATTCAAAATCCTATGTTGTTATGTTGAACATTGTGTTTTGTGTGTTCTTTCAACTACAAAATTTATATGAGTATCATATCTTCAAATGTTAATAAGTATTTTAGATTGATAACAAAATACGTTGTCATCTTATGAAATATGTGTATACGACTAAATTATAAATAGATTATTGCATGTCATGTTTGGTTTCAGCATGCCTAATGGTGTTAGAAATTAAAAAAACAATTACATGAAATATTATTATGAAATCCTTCAAAACTAATTATAGAAAACACATAGAAACACATTTTTTTACAATTTTTTTCAAAGTCTAATACATATGTTAAAATTGCAGGTAGTTCAGAAATGTTGGAGCAATGTTTGAATCTTGCGTTCAACTGAATTAAGGATTTATAAAAAAAACAAGGTATAATTATCATATACAGTGAATTGTCTTTTGATTGGTAATGGAAAATCTACATTGTTTGTTTGAAATGATTAAGTTAAGCATGCAACTATACTTTTTACCAATCTCACGTCATCATATATAGTATTATAACTCAACATATTTAAATTATTTATTTGTCAAAATATAGTTGGGGGTTAAAATGAATAATTATGTCCACTGCCTCCTTTCTATTGGCTAGGTCAGTGGAGTATTAAAATAATTCAGCCGTAAGATAATTAATGTTATGCATGATTTATAATAAACCAATAAGAATATCAATTCTTTATACATTTAGTTGTACAAGAAAATGATTGTAAATAATTAAAGTGGGCTAAGAAAATGGGCCCCACTAAATCCCACTATATATTATATAAAATATAATTAAAAAATTGATTCAAATATATCAAAATACATTAAAAGAGAGTTTTTCATTGGGTAAGGTGATGTATGATATGAGTAATTTCCAATGGGTGAATTATTTTATGGATTTGGGATAAAAAGAGAATTTTGAAATCTTGAATTATGGTGTGGATTTGGAATAAGAGGTGGATTTCCAAAATATGGGGTGTTTTGTTGATTTGGGATACAAAGAGGACTTCCATCATTTTGCATAAAATTGGAGCATGTGTTATGTTGATTGAGGTTCATTTTCAAATGAAATGTGTACACAAAAAAATTAAAAAATTAAAATAAATTGGTCAAATTTAGACTAGATGTGAGTGAAAAATATGATAAAATAAATGACCTATTTATACTACTAAAAAATATTACCGTTATTTTATTGTTGTTGCAATCTTATCATTCCAAAATGAAATTAATATCCTGAAATCAAATTAGTTATTATTGTAGTTTTTTAAGGTTGCGGGCAGGTTTTGGATCATCACTTCCTAAAAGGTTGCGGACAGGTTTTGTATAAACCCAGTTTTTAAGGACCAAAGAATTGTACGAAGTTAAATCATTTTTGTTGCTGGACTTATTTCTCACAATTTTAACTAAAATTGTGAACCTTTTGTTTCAATATCTTTTGTTGCATTAAACCTTACTGTATCAATTGCAATTAATTTTAACATTTGGTATTATTCATTACTATATTTTAAAACAAATGAGGTTCTGGTATTTCTTTTACATGGTTTATGTATTTTGGTTAAATAATAATTTATTATGAAGGTTAATATTTGCGCTTTTATACCTCAAATTAGTAACAGATTGGAAAAGTTCATCCATTACTAAATAAATATATTTTTATTTCTTATGTCCAAAATCTCAATGATAAATGGAATGTTTATTCATAACATTAACAATGGAATGTTTATTATATATCAATATATCAATAAATTGTAAAAATATTTTTGTATTATATTTTTTGATTATTTCCTTAATATAGTATACAAAAAAATTAAGCAAATTATATTACTATAAATTAATAATATTTTACTTTATTATGTCCCAAACTGGAAAAAGTTATTTGTGGAAATTTTTTGAACCCATTTATTGATCATTTAACATCCATTACATTAAAAAAAACTCTTATGCAATAAATTTGTGTACGTTGATCCAACCATATATATATATATATATATATATATATATATATATATATATATATATAAACAAAAAAATATATTATATTTTAATTTTTTTAAAATAAATTATTGCACTTGTGCGACCCGTGCGAACGCACGGGTCCTTTACTAGTTAACAATGAAAAGAAGTTTGGGAAATCAAACCAAATTTTATTTATTTATTTATTTTTGGTTTTCACCTTGGGGTGGCAAAACGGGTCGTCCACCTCGTCCCGTCTTAAGCACGTTAAAAAAGGAGTGGGACGAGGAAGTCCGCCAAATAAAATTGGACTTAAAAATCTAACCCGCCACGTCAAGGTGGCGGATTACGGGCTTGGTCGTCTATTTAATTTATTTATTTATATTTTATTTATAGGTTAATAGATTTTTTTTACATTTTAATTAGATTTTTCACTTATTTTTTAGAACAATTTTTTATAAAGTATTTTTTTAACAAATTTTACTTTAAAAAATATTGCATATATACAAATAAATGTATAAAATATAATCATCAAAAAGTACTCTAAAACTATAGTTCAAATATTAAGCTTTAACCAACCAAACTAAATATTTTGATCGCTTGAAAACTAGGTTGGCGGGCCACCCGCCCTTTTTTTTGCGGGCTTAAGAAGGAGTGAGCTTAAAGTGGGACGGATTGAGCGGGTAGACGACACAAAATCTCAACCCAATCCTCCATTTTTTGGCGGGTGTGCGGGACGGCCAGGCGGGCCAGACCCGTTTTGCCACCTATCGTAGGGAAAAATATAGTAATTATCTATAAAGAATTAATTAAGATATTAAAAAGAATGACTAGAAAGGAAGAGTCATTAAAAACCTAACGCCACCCCTCTTTCTCCCATGTCTTCGGTCACTACTATCTTTAACGGGAAAAAACAGTACCATATTCGAACTTCCAAGTACGAGATCTTTTTAATGAATTCAATAGTTCATCTTTTTGAACAAAGTCGTCGTCGGCAACCACCACTCTGTCTCCGACTACCGCACCTCCAAATGAAGAAAAGATGTTTCTTTTGTGCATCTCACCGTGTGACCTACCTAATGAACCGTTTTGTTGTGGAGTTCTAGGACAGGAGAAATCATGGGATATTCCATTAGAGTCAAATAGTTCCTCAAAAAATTTGTTCTCAAATTCGCCACCATGATCACTTCTGGCTCTGATGATTTTAGAGTCAAATTCGTTTTGCACTTTGAAACAGAAGCTAGTGAATACAGAGTGAGACTCACTCTTGTGCTTTAGGAATTTTACCCATATCCAGCGACTAAAGTCATTAACAATAACTAGTTCATACTTCTTTCCATTGACTGACGCTGTCTTAACAGGACCAAACAGGTCAATGTGAAGAAGTTCCAGAGGCTTAGAGGTAGAAACAATATTTTTCTTTTTGAACAATGTTTTTGAAAATTTACCTTTCTGACATGCCTCACATAGAGCTTCTGAAGAATACTTCAGTTTAGGTAGACCCCTGACTAACTTGAGTTTATTTAGCTGAGAGAGTTTTCTCATGCTAATGTGGCCCAAGCGTCTATGCCATACCCATTGCTCTTCATGAACAGACATCAGGCATTTTACATTTTGTTCTTTTAGGTCTGAAAGATTTATCTTGTAAATATTATTTTTCCTCTTGCCAGTGAATAGGATTGTTCCATTGTTCTGATTAATTGCTTTACATGTTTTTTGATTAAAGATTACATCATAACCGTTATCACTTAATTGACTTATTGATAACAGGTTATGCATTAATCCTTCTACATAGAGAACATCAGATATAGAGGGAAAAGTTCTATTACCAATAGTTCCGGAGCCTCTGATTCTTCCTTTTTGATTTCCTTCGAAACCTACGAAGCCAGCATCTTTAAGTTTCAGGCTTTGGAACATATACTTTCTTCCCGTTATGTGTCGCGAGCATCCAGAGTCCAGGTACCATGATTGGTGTCTTAACTCTGCTGCATAAGATATCTGCAACATAAACAATCTTATCCTTTGGTACCCAGAATCTTTTGGGTCCTTTGTGATTAGTTTTCCCAGAGTTTCTTAGAACTTTGGGTTTTCTAACATTATCAAAACGTTGTGCTTGTGTGTGTGTAGTGATAAGAAAAACGAGATTTAGGTTTGTCATATGTAGAAAATTTATTTTTACTGGGGACATACCCTATTCCTCTTTTATTATTCTGACTTACTCCATAAATCATGGATGCCATTCTGCTCCTTTCTATCCCATTTTTCAGAAACTTTTGAAAAGATTTTTCATATTCATATCATTGTGTTAGAAGTTTGTGGGGCTTGAGATAGTGCTTCTTCAAGTTTTAAACATTGTTTATTTGTGGAGTCTCTTTCTTTTATCAAAGTTTGATTTTCATCTTTTAGTTCTGAAGCAGTTATCTCAAGCTTATCACATTCTTCGTTTGCTCTTTCAAGAACTCCTTTTAAAGCCTTATATTTTTGTTTAAGTTTCTGATATGAGTTTAGAGTTTCAGAAAGGCATGATTCAAGGTCAGAGCGAGAAAGATCATAAAATACCTCTTCAGAATCAGATTCTCCATCTGATGTATTTCTGGAGGTGGTAGCCATGAGTGCAACATTTGCCTGTTCTTCAGAGTCTGATTCGGAGGAATCATATCCACTGTCGTCCCAGGTGGCCATCAGTCCCTTTTTGGTTCTGAATGAGCTTTTCTTGAAGCCTTTTCTTATGGAGCTTTCTTTCTTCAGCTTGGGACATTCGTTTCTGTAATGACCTATTTCCTTGCATTCATAGCATGTTATTTCTTTGTTTGGCCTACCTCTGGAAGTTTATTTTGAGCGATCTTACTTGGATCTTGGTCTTCTGAAGTTATTATTCCTTTTTCTCCAGAGTTGTTTAACTCTTCTGGTCAAAAGGGATAACTCTTCTTCATCGTCAGAGTCTTCCTTTTCAGAGTCGTCATTGTCTTCCTCTTCAGCTTGGAAGGCTTTGTTTCTTTCTGGTTTGCGTCTTTTAGATCTGGACTTCAGCGCTACATACTTGATCTTCTTTTAAGGCTCATCTTCTTCAAGTTCTATCTCGTGGCTTCTGAGTGAACTGACGAGTTCCTCAAGACTGATATTGTTCAGATCTTTTGATAACTTTAAAGTTGTGACCATGGGTCTCCATTTCTTTGGCAAGCTTCTGATAATCTTTTTGACATGATTTGTAGTTGTGTAGCCTTTGTCCAGAACTTTGAGTCCTGCAATTAAAGTTTGAAATCTAGAAAACATTACCTCTACAGATTCATCGTTCTCCATTTTGAAGGCTTCATATTTCTGAATTAGAGCCAGAGCTTTTGTCTCTTTGACTTGAGAATTTCCTTCGTGAGTCATCCTAAGAGAGTCAAGTATTTCTTTATCTATTTCCCTGTTGGTGATCTTTTCATATTCATTGTAGGAAATGGAATTTAGTAGTATCGTTCTGGCTTTGTGATGGTTTTTGTTGATTCTTAGTGTTGACAACAATTTTGGTAAAACAAAGAGTGTTCACAAGATGTTATGTGTGATGTCTTAACATAAGATATCCTATGTACCTGCTGGAGCTTAAGGAACATGATCATGCAGGATTGTTTCAGAATGTCATACACAAGGTCATGGCATCTGTTATGTATGTACCTGCTGGAGCCTAAATGAAAGACATGTTCATGCAGGATTGTTTCAAGATGTCATACACAAGGTCATGGCATCTGATATGGTTGTACCTGTTGGAAGTTATAAAAGGAATTATGGAATTATGCAGGATTTTTCCAGGATGTCAGACCCGATGTCATGACATCCCGTACATAGAACATTCAGTGTGAATGTCTGGTGTTTTGTGATTGCACAATTAATGACAATCTATGTATGATTGAAGATCTGATTTGCAGGCGCATTCAATCATGGATTACAACCTGATTTACTTATTTTCCAAGGAGATCTAACCAGCTGTTATAAAAAGATTTGATTGGAAAATAGATTTAGGGTTTTCAAGATGTCCAAGCCCAGCTGAAAGCTTATATAAAAAGGGACTTAAAAGCCTGTTTTACAACACAACCAATACTGAGCGAAATATAGTGAGAGAGCTAGGGTTTGTGTCTGTTTAGTCGTAAGACTTGTAAGCCATTCAAGTCATCTTTTGATGATTGAATTGGACTGATTTGTGGTTGTAATTTGTCACTCTAAAGCTGTTAAGCAAGAGTGTGTATCTACTTGATCAAAGCTGTGAAGCAAGATCAAGTGTGTGTCTTCTTGATCAAAGTTATGAAGCAAGATCAAGAGTGTGTCTTCTTGATTGAAACTGTGAAGTAAAATCAAGAGTGTGTTATTGAAAAGTGTTTTCTTTTCTCAAGGGATTATTGTTTAAGATCACATGTGTGATTGTAGGGAAGTGAGTGGGTTCTCATATCTAAGATTGCTTAGGTAGAAATTGCACGGGTAGAGATTAGGTGAGAAAGACTGTAACTTGTTGAAGTGTACGGAGAGTCTTTGAATTGATTCTATTTTATTGAATTTCCTTCCTGGCTTGGTAGCCCCCAGACGTAGGTGAGTTGCACCGAACTGGGTTAACAATTGCTTGTGTCTTTTGCTTTACCATTCTATATCTTTATCCTGTTTGTGTTCTCAGATATTAGTGTCGTGACATTACATTCGACATCTTATATCTGATACTAGAATTTCAATTAGTATCAGAGCAGGCATCCTGCTCTGGTTCTAGGGTGAGATCTAGGGACAATACTTTCTGGTACAATGGAGAGAGATGAAGGATCTGTTCACAGGCCACCAATTTTGGATGGATCCAACTATGACTACTAGAAACCTCGAATGGTAGCCTTCCTAAAATCTCTGGATAATAAGGCTTGGAAGGCTGTGTTAACAGGCTGGGAACATCCAGTTGTTACCAAGAATCGAGAAGCTATTATTGATAAGAAGGTTGAAGAACAATGAACCAAGGAGGAGGATGACTTAGCCCTTGGGAACTCTAAAGCATTGAATGCTATATTCAATGGTGTAGATAAGTATATCTTCAGATTGGTAAACAACTGTGAAGTGACTAAAGATGCTTGGGAGATTCTCAAAACCACTCATGAAGGCACCTCTAGAGTGAAGATGTCTAGACTACAACTGCTCACTACCAAGTTTGAAAATTTAAGGATGAAAGAAGATGAAAATATTCATGAATTTCATATGAATATCCTTGAAATTGCTAATGCCTCAGGAGCCTTGGGTGAGAAGATATCAGATGAAAAATTAGTGAGGAAAATACTCAGGTCACTCCCTAAGAGATTTGCCATGAAAGTGACAACCATAGAAGAGTCTCAAGACATTTCCAATATGAGAGTTGATGAGCTAATTGGATCCCTTCAAACATTTGATATGGGAATGTGTGATGGATCTGAAAAGAAAGCCAAAAGCATAACATTCAAGTCAAACACTGAGGAGGAAGAGGAGGAAGGTGGTCCAGATATTGATGAAGATCTGGCAGATGATGTAGCAATGTTGGGAAGACAGTTCAACAAGCTTGTGAAAAAGATGGATGTAAGATCTAAGGCTAATGTCAAGAACATCGCATCTGACATCAGTAAATCCAACAATATTGGAAGAAGAACAAGGTCAGATGAAAAGCCCAAAGAAGAAAAAAGAGTTCAGTGCTATGAATGTGATGGGTATGGACATATTAGAACTGAATGTGGAACCTACCTCAAGAAGCAGAAGATGAGTCTTGATGCCACTTGGTCTGATGAGAGTGAAACAGAAGAATCTGCAAATCTGACAACTGCCTTGACTGGAAGATGGGGTTCTGATGAAGACTCAAGTGATGATGAAGTAACCTTTGAAGAGTTGGCCACTACCTACAGAAAGTTGTGTCACAAAAGTGTAGAGTTGTGTAAACAGGTTGAAAGCCATAAGAAGGAAATAACTCAACTTGAGAATGAAAAGGTAGAACACTTGGAAACCATCTCCAAATTAAAAACAGAAGCAGTGGTTCTGAATGCCAAGCTAGATGAAAATCAACAAGTTGAAAGCCAGAAGATAGTACAGCTGGAGAATGAGAAGGAAGACCATGTGGAAACCATCTCCAAGTTAAAAACTGAAGCTATGTTCTTGAATTCTAAACTAGAAGAGATGACCAAGTATGTAAGAATGTTAAACAATGGATCTGACTCCCTAGACAAGATTCTCCAAACTAGAAAAATAACAGGAGACAAATCTGGCATTGGGTATAATGAATCTAAGCCTGAGTGCAGTTGCACTGGTTGCAAACCTCCAGCCAAACCTAAATGCAGCCATAGTAAAAGCAAACCTGTGATGTCACCTCATATGTCACAACATCAGAAGAGAAGACAGCAAAAAGGGAAACACCAAAGATGGAGATGCCATTACTGTGGGAAATTTGGTCACCTGAAGCCCTTCTGCTATAAGTTGTATGGTTATCCTAGCCCTGTTCATCATCAGACTCACTATCAACCCAGACCCAAACAGCACAGGCCTGTCAACAAGAAGCAATGGGTTCCTAAGACTAATGTTACAAGTCTAATAGCTCACATTCCCCTCAGAGTCTCAGCCAAAGAAGAGTGGTATTTTGATAATGGATGTTCCAGACACATGACTGGAAACAAAGACCTGATAATTGGACTTTATCCTCATGCCATAAGCTATGTAACCTTTGGTGATGGATCAAAGGGTGAAATCAAGGGGATAGGCAAGCTTGATTGTCCTGGAGTGCCTAAACTTGACAAGGTCCTACTGGTTAAGGGCTTGACTGCAAATCTAATAAGCATCAGTCAACTATGTGATCAAGGTCTGAATGTTAACTTCACCAAAACTGAATGTCTGATTACTAACAAAGACAGTGAAGTGATTATGAAGGGAATCAGGACCAAAGACAACTGTTACATGTGGAGCTCTCAAATTGATTATTCCTCAAAATGTACCTCAGTCAAGGAGAAAAGGAGGAAGATGATTATATCTGCTAGAGAAACTCCCAAATTGAAAGTCTGTGGGAAATGTCAGACAAGGATGTCACACCAGAAACTCAGACTTAACATCACTTCCAAAGGGTTGAAACTCCTCCATATGAAGTTGATGGGACCCATGCAGGTGGAAAGCCTTGGTGGAAAGAAGTTTGCAGTGGTGGATGATTTCTCCAGATACATCTGGACCAAAAACAAATTTGATGTGGTTGTAATCTTCAAAGATTGTTATCTGAAACCTCAAGGAGAAAAGCTCATGGTGGCTCAAACAGATGTGGATAATATTGGGTTTGGTAGGAGGTCAGATCAGATGGTAGAACATGTTGCTCGTTAAATACAGTCTGAAGTTGGGAAGAGCTTTGTTGGACTTGGGCTACAAGTCAAGCAGATAGAAGAGTCTATTTTTCTATCTCGAAGCAAATGTGCCAAGAACAATGTTAAGAAGATTGGCATGAAGAGTGCAAGGACTCCTGCTCCTACATATTTGAAAGTATTGAAAGATGAAAATGGTGTTTGTGCTATATATCAAGTTGAATACATAGCAGCTGGAAGCAGCTGTTCTCAACAAGGTTGGTTGAAACTAATGGTGACTGAACACAATGTCACACAAGATGTCAGGACAGTGTACTGTGACAACCTGAGTGCTACAACTATTTCCAAAAATCCTATTCAGCACAGCAGGACAAAGCACATTGATATTAGTCATCACTTTATTAGAGAACTTATGGAAGAGAAAATCATAGCACTGGAGCATGTTACTACTGAAATTCAATTGGCTGACATATTTAGAAAAGCTTTGGATGCTAATCAGTTTGAATGTTTAAGAGGGAAATTGGGGATTTGTATTCATGAGAATTTATAGCAATTAAAGTGGAAATTTGTTATACAGAGGAGAGTTGTTGTAGAAAGGGAGATAGTGAAGGAGGTTGTAGAAGTGAAGGAGGTTATGGAATTAATCAAGTTTGTTGGTTTGATGAAAGCAATTAGTGCATTGCCCCAATGTTTTGAAGGTTTAGTGGAGGAGTTTGTGGTGAATATCCCAGAGGATATTTCTGACAAGAATAACAAAGAATTCTGCAAGGTCTTTGTGAGAAGGTGTGTAAGGTTCTCCCCAACTATAATGAATAAGTTCTTATGGAGAGGAACAGAAGGAGTTGTTGAGTTAGAAGCCACAGACAATGAAGTCTGTAGAACAATCACTGCTGGTCAAGTCAAAGAATGGCCAAGAAATAAGCATGACACTGCTGAGAGAGTAATTGATTTGGAGGAAGAGAGTTCAGAAGAGGAAGATGACACCTTGGTTCATCACTTGAAACCAAGTGTTGCAAAGAAAATGAAAACCAGGAAAGGCAAGACTGTGGCTGAGATGTTGACAGCTAAAACTAGTAGGAAGGCTGCTGCTGTAGGTCCTTCTAAATCATGGAGTAAAGTAGAGGTTCAGAAGAGGAAAATCAGAGAAAGCTCTGATTCTAAAGATGATGTCGAAGACGATGTCCCAGACATCTCACCTGCTAAAAGGCAAACTGTTAGAAAGTCTCCAGCTAAGGTTGCAGCTGTGCATTTGGACAACATTTCCTTCCATCTGGAAGATGGTGAAACCAAGGAGTCAGATGCCCATACCTCAAGTGAGAGGTCTAATTCTCAAGATCAATCTAGTGGCAGTTCTGAATTTGAAAGTGAAGAAGATGCTACCTCCTCAGACTAAGTTGTGGTGATGGTCCCCCTGTTATGATGACATGTGTGTTGTTCTGGATGGTGTTATGACTGTTTTGGAAGCTTGGATGTTTTGTTTCTGTTGAAATGTTTTTTGTGCCAGTCCTTACTGATGCCTTGATGTAATATTTGGGCTCTTAATGAGTTCCATGGATTTCTAATTATCTCAGTAATTACAGCTGTGTATAATTATGGTGTGTATCTCCTAGCATTTATGTTTTAAGTCACCTTTGGTCAATTTGGACTAAAAAGGGGAAGAAGTGATTATGTGGAGAGTTGCAGTTAAATATGTGGTTGTGGAGATCTGCAGTGTTGATGTAGCTAGCTAGGCTAAACAGATGACAACTGATGATGTTGAATAGAATGATGTTCTGTTCTGTGATGTTGGAGGAGATGTCTGATGTAAGACAGAATGATGCTCTGTTCTGTTCTGTGATGTTAAAAGAGGATGTCTGAGATGGTGCACATGTGTTGATGTTGAAGCAGATATCAGAATGACATTCTGTCTGGTACAGGTGTTGTGGTTACAGTAGCTGTTATGTTCATGGAAGATGTTTGATGTGTGCACAGATTTAGGGGGAGAAGGAGTACTCTTGTGCATTTGTGTGTCTTACTAGTTGCATCCATAACTAGTAATTCTGTTTGTGTTGCACAAATTTAGGGGGAGGAGAAGTACCCTTGTGCATGTGTGTATTACTAGTAACTAGCTAGTAATTGTGTTGCTTCTGCTGCTGTTTAAACTACTGTTATGTTGTTTAACTGCTGATAGTTTACCTTGTGAACAAAAAGGACAAATATATGTTTTAGCCAAAATTTGCCAAAGGGGAAGTTTGTTGATTCTTAGTGTTGGCAGCAATTTTGGTAAAATAAAGAGTGTTCACAAGATGTTATGTGTGATGTCTTAACATAAGATATCCTATGTACCTGCTGGAGCTTAAGGAACATGATCATGCAGGATTGTTTCAGAATTTCATACACAAGGTTATGGCATCTGTTATGTATGTACCTGTTGGAGCCTAAATGAAAGACATGTTCATGCAGGATTGTTTCAAGATGTCATACACAAGGTCATGGCATCTGATATGGTTGTACCTACTGGAAGTTATAAAAGGAATTATGGAATTATGCAGGATTTTTTCAGGATGTCAGACCCGATGTCATGACATCCTGTACACAGAACATTCAGTGTGAATGCCTGGTGTTTTGTGATTGCACAATTAATGGCAATCTATGTATGATTGAAGATCTGATTTGCAGGCGCACTCAATCATGGATTACAACCTGATTTACTTATTTTCCAAGGAGATCTAACCAGCTGTTATAAAAAGATTTGATTGGAAAATAGATTTATGGTTTTCAAGATGTCCAAGCCCAGCTGAAAGCTTATATAAAAAGGGACTTAGAAAACCTGTTTTACAACACAACCAATATTGAGCGAAATATAGTGAGAGAGCTAGGGTTTGTGTCTATTTAGTCGTAAGACTTGTAAGCCATTCAAGTCATCTTTTGATGATTGAATTGGACTGATTTGTGCTTGTAATTTGTCGCTCTAAAGCTATTAAGCAAGAGTGTGTGTCTACTTGATCAAAGCTGTGAAGCAAGATCAAGTGTGTGTCTTCTTGATCAAAGCTGTGAAGCAAGATCAAGAGTGTGTCTTCTTGATTGAAACTGTGAAGTAAAATCAAGAGTGTGTTATTGAAAAGTGTTTTCTTTTCTCAAGGGATTGTTGTTTAAGATCACATGTGTGATTGTAGGGAAGTGAGTGGGTTCTCATATCTAAGAGTGCTTAGGTAGAAATTTCACGGGTAGAGATTAGGTGAGAAAGACTGTAACTTGTTGAGGTGTACGGAGAGTCTTTGAACTGATTATATTTTAGTGAATTTCCTTCCTGGCTTGGTAGCCCCCAGACGTAGGTGAGTTGCACCGAACTGGGTTAACAATTGCTTGTGTCTTTTGCTTTACCATTCTGTATCTTTATCCTGTTTGTGTTCTCAGATATTAGTGTTGTGACATTACATTCGACATCTTATATCTGATACCAGAATTTCAATTTTTGAATTCACGCTTCTGATCATTTGTCATTTTGCTTCTGGGAATGGCAACGCCAGCGTCAGTCACAGGTGGTGTGTAGCCAATTGTGACTATGTCCCATAGATCAACGTCGTAGCCCAGAAAGAAACTTTAAATTCTATCTTTCCAATAATCAAATTTTTCTCCATCAAATATTGGAGGTTTAACATTGTAACTATCTCTTTCATTGGTGTTGGCCATAGGTTTTTCTCACACTGGATCTATCTACACTGTTAAGTGTTTGATTAGAAAATCAATAACAGAACCAGGCTCTGATACCAATTGAAGGTAGAGAAAAACAAGAAAGGGGGTTTGAATTGTTTTGGAAAATAAAACTTTTTGATCGTTTAGACACACACAAAGTAAAAACAAATTGACACAAAATTTTATATTGGTTCTCTTGAAATTCAAACCTACTCCACTCCACCCGACCAAGGTGATTTTGCCTTCAAAAAGGACTTAATCCATTAATCTTGAAAGATTACACAAACAACTGTCTAAGAGAATAATCCCTTAGCCCTCTCAAGTATTCAGACTGCACAGAGTCACTTGAGGAAGTATCTTAGATAAGATTTGTAATGCACAGTGCTTCTAATAACAAGCAAATATTACAGAAATATAAGAGCAATAGTTTTCACGTAAGAGCAGCAGCTCGTGAAAAAAGTAAAAGAGGATAATTGAGAGATTTCGATTCTCTTGTGTCTCAAGTGTATTTTTTTTCTTGTGATGCATTCCGTCCTTTATATAGGAGCTTGAGAGGACCGTTGGGTGATGACAGGATCTTGGTCATTGAAGAATGATTATTGTCATTACTCTCCTTGTTCTTTCTAAAACCTTTTTGGGCGCATCATAATTTCCTTCTAGAAATAGTTTCTTTCTAAAAACAGATTTCTTCATGGTTACGCGTTCTGAGCTGGCGAATCCGTATTCAGAGTCTTGTTAATCAGAGTTCGTCTTCAGAGGTTGCTTCTATCTGACCAAGTCAGAGTTTATCTATAATCTTGACTTCTTCAGATTCAGAGTCTGGATTCATTCTTCTTTAACAGAGTTTCTGACTTCTTTTTGGCTTTGCTGGTTCCTGCGTTGATTAGAGTCAGAACCTTCTGGACGCGTTTCTTCTGAGTGGCATCTAACCGCTGGATTTTGTATCTGATGATTCATCTTTCTGATAGTTTGATCAGAGTCCTGCACACTTAAGAATTTTTTTTGTTAGGGTGCCATTTTTGTTTCATCCTTTATTATCATCAAAATCTTAGAGATATATTGTAGAACCAACTTTGTTCTTACATAGGGTATAGTCGGATTCTTGAGAAGACAAAGAATGTTATTCTTTGTGATTATTGTAATCAATTGATTATATTGGATTAAGTCCTTGTGTATAAGGTAAAACCATCTTAGCGGGTGGACTGGAGTAGCTTTGAGTTTCAAGCGAACTAGGATAAAAATACTTATATTTTTATCTCTTTGTTATTAACATTTAAGTGGTGTTCTTGAGTTGAGTAAAAGATTTTGTTTTGTAAAACCCATTTCAAATCCCCCTTTCTTGTGTTTTTCACACCTGCAATTGGAATCAGATCTCCAGTTCTTATTGTGATAAAAGATTTATCAACACTTCACCGTGTTCAATGTTGGTTCAGTTTTGTATGAGAAATAATGGTTGTTTCTAGCATTGTTAACAACAATGAGAGAGACCACTACAGTGCTAAACCACCAATATTTGATGGTGAGAAATTTGATTACTGGAAAGATAGAATGAAAGCTTCTTTCTTGGATATGATGTTAATCTCTGGGATCTTATAGTCGATGGCTACGTTCACCCAGTTAATGTTGAAGGAAATAATATAGCAAGAAGTGATATGTCTAATCAACAAAAGAAAGATTTCAAAAATCATCATAAGGCCAGATCTATATTGCTAAATGTTATATCTTATACTGAGTATGAGAAGATAACAAATAGAGATTCTGCAAAATCCATATTTGACTCTCTGATGATGACTCATAAGGGGAATGCTCAAGTAAAGGAGACAAAGGCTTTGGCCTTAATCCAGAAGTACGAAGCATTCATAATGGAAGATGATGAAATCGTTGAGACTATGTTCTCAATATTTCAGATGCTTGTTGCAGGACTGAAATTTCTGGACAAAGGATACTCTACAGCTGACCATGTCAAGAAGATAATCAGAAGTCTCCCTAAAAAATGGAGACCTATGGTAACTGCTTTGAAGCTAGCAAAGGATCTTAATAGTACCAGTCTTGAAGAACTTGTTAGTTATTTAAGAAGCAACGAGATTGAACTCGAGGAAGATGAACCTCAGAAGCGGGGTAAATTTGTTGCTTTAAAGTCTAAGGCTGAGAAGACAAGAGCTTATCAAGCTGAGGAAGAATCAGAAGGTTCTGATAAAGACTCAGAGGATGATGATGAGTTGTCTTTGATTTCAAAGAGGGTCAACAAACTCAGGAAGCACATGCATAATGGTCAAGGAAAGTTCAGAGGAGCTATAAAGAATGTTGGTCGTTCTAATTCTTCGTCTGGACAAAATAAGCAAGGTTATGGAAAAGAAGTTATTTGCTTTTAGAGCAAGGAGCCAGGCCAGTACAAAAATGAATGTCCTAAGCTGAAAAAGGATAGAAGGCCTCAAAATAATTTTTCTAAAGGCAAGAAGGGGCTGATGGCTACATGGGATGACTCAGAATCCAAATAAGAAGATTCTGACGAAGAATAAGCCAACTTTGCGTTGATGGTAACTACAGATAATCTAGAAGGTTCTGAAGAACCAAAAGACAAGGTGCTGAAAGAATCAGAATCATACTTTGATTCTGAAGAGGTGTTTTCTGAACTATCTCGTTATGACTTAGAATTATGTCTATTTGAAGTACTGGAAAAGTACCAGTCTTCAGAGTAAGTATAAGGACCTTAAACAAGTCCAAGTAATTGCTTCTGAAACTCGCAATGAGCTTGAGAAAGATATTTTCTCTCTAAGTGAAAAGTATTTTATTTAGAAAGTAATAACTCTACTTTGAAAAGAAAAATTTCAAAACTAGAGGAGGAAATAGTCTCAAAAGCTTCTAGTATGAATTGCATCATTAGATATGACAGAGTGTTCCAGTACTTTTTGGCTAAAAGCATAAATAGAAGCAAAAGGATTTATTAATCTATGGAGTTAGCAAAAATGGCAAGAAAGGTTTAGGTTGTACATAAATTATAAATCTTGACAAAAGTCAGAAGGTAAAACCAAAACCTCTCTATGAGCATTTCGTGCCTGGTGGGATTGAGCTTGATATTTCTGCACAGACACATAATCATACAAAGGCTAAAAACTCAGTTCTGAAACCTAAGTATCATGCTCAAATCCCATGTGATTATCCTTATGCGCAAATATCCAAAGTTGTAAGAAACTCTGGGAAAACTAACAAAAGAGGAACCAAAAAGTGGGTACCTAAGAATAAAATAATCTATGTTGCAGACATCCTTAGCAGCTCAGCTAAAACTCCATTCATGGCACCTGGACAGTGGATGGTTACGACATCTGAAGGGAAAAAGGTCTATGCTACAAGATTTAGAACTTAAGCCTGGAGGTTCGTTGGTTTAGGAGGAAACCAGAAAGAAAAGATCATTGACTCCGAAACTATTGGTAACGGTAAACTTCTTTCTATTACTAATTTTCTTTTGGTCGATGGTCTGATGCATAACCTATTGTCTAATAGTCAACTTAGTGACAATGGTTATAATATCATTTTTAATCAAAAGTCATGTAAGGATGTTAGTCAGAAAGATCGTACAATCCTTTTTAACAAGAAGTGAAAGAACAACATTTTTAAAATCGGACCTTCTGATCTTGAGGATCAAAATGTAAAATGTCTAATGTTTGTTAATGAGGAGAAATGGGTATGGCACAGACGTTTGGGCCATGTTAGTATGAAAAGGATTTCTCAGCAAAATAAGCTTGGATTAGTCAGAGGCTTGCCCAACCTGAAGTTCACTTCAGATGCTCTTTGTGAAGCATGTCAAAAAGATAAGTTTTCTAAAACATCTTTCAAAGCGAAAAATGTTGTTTCTACCTCTAGACCGTTAGAACTTTTGCACATTGATTTATTTGGAACATTGAAAATCGCCTCTATCAATGGAAAGAAGTATGGATTAGTCATCATTGATGACTATAGTCGATGGATATGGGTAAAGTTCTTGAAACACAAGCATGCGTCATATTCTGTGTTCTCTACCTTCTGCTCACCAGTGCAAACAAAAATGAATTGCAAAATAGTCAGAGTCAGAAGCGATCATGGTGGCGAATTTGTCCTGTCCTAGAACTCACAACAAAATGGATTTGTAGAAAGGAAGAATAAGACCTTACAAGAAATGGCCCACACCATGATCCAAGAAACTGATATGGCTAAGCATTTCTAGGCAGAAATAGTTAACACAACTTGTTATATTCAGAACAGGATTTCTATTAGACCTATTCTGGGTAAGACTCCCTATGAATTATGGAAGAACAGAAAGCCTAACATTTCTTACTTTCATCCTTTTGGCTGTGAGCGTTTTATGTTGAACACTAAAGTGAATTTTGGCAAGTTTGACTCTAAGGCACATAAGTGCTTATTGTTAGGATTTTATGAATGCTCTAAAGGATACAGAGTCTTTAACACTGAGACACGAATTGTTGAAGAATCAATTCATGTTAGATTCAATGATAAGCTTGTCCTTGAAAAGTCCAAGCCCGTGGAGAAGTTTGCAGATTTGAAGATCAATCTTTCAGAATCCAAGGATAATGATTCTAGAGAAAGAGACTCAGAAGGAAAAGCTAAAGAATATGAAGCAAAAGACCCAGAAGTGACTCAACCAGAAGTTGTCGTTGGTCCAACTCATTAGAAGAAGAGTAGACCAATAACTTCTCTTTCTGAAGAATTGATTTTGGGAGATAAAGACGCACCAATCAAAACTAGATCTTATTTCAAACCTTCTGAAGAGACTCTTATAGGTTTGGTATCTCTAATAGAACCCACATCTATTGATGAAGCTCTTCTGAATAATGAATGGATTATGCTATGCAAGAGGAATTAAATCAATTCACCAGAAACGACGTTTGTGATCTTGTTCAGAAACCAAAGGGTTTCCATGTTATTGGAACCATATGGGTTTTCAAAAACAAGCTTAACGAGAAGGGCGAAGTTGTCAAAAACAAGGTTCGACTAGTAGCACAAGGTTATAGTCAATAAGAAGGTATAAACTATACAAAAACCTTTGCTCCAGTTGCATGGTTAGAGCCTATTCGTCTTTTTATTTTATTTGCAGTCAATCATAACAACATCCTTTATCAGATGGATGTTAAGAGTACATCCTTAAATGGATACATTTATGAAGAGGTATATGTGCACCAATCTCCTGGTTTTGAAAGTTCTCAAAATCCAGACTTTCTTTTTAAACTGAAAAAATTTGTTATATGGTCTGAAACAAGCTCCCATAGCTTGGTATGATAGACTAAGTAAATTCCTTTTGGGAAATGATTTCACAAGAGAGAAAATGGACACAACTTTCTTTTGCGAAACCTTTAAGAATGATATTCTGGTTGTGCAAATTTATATTGATGATATTATTTTTGGTTCTGCTAATAACACCAAATTCATCCCTTAAGAGGAGAAATTGATCAGTCTTGATCGCTTTTGTCAGACCATCTGTCAGCTGCTTCTAGGTGCTACAATGCATAACTTCTAACACTCCATTCTAAACCCGACTTCTCGGAAAATGATACTTAGTCTCAATAAGTTTGCTTCTCCCATGCAACATTGTGTTCTTGGAAAGATTGATTATAGACTTATTATCAATCATCAACTTCAGAGGCTTACTTACCTTGATCTTCAGATCCTATAGTAAATTCAGAAGCCAAACAACTTGACATGCAGCCATAACACCTGCAATTTATTCAGGTCCACAGGTTGATAAAGCAACAAATGGTTGCTTCTTGGAACACCAAGATATAGGACTTTCTAGATACTTACACAAATATCCAGAAGTACTTCTTCTCTCAACTCTGTCTGCACACCAATCAGAGCCTGAATAACACGTCAACTCTAAATTAGTCTTCTCTCTAGAAGGTAACAAACTCCATACTTTAGAGTTCGCTTTATATACCTCATAATCCTGACAGCAACTTGGTAATGAGACCACTTCGGTTTACTCATGAACCTACTAACCGTTCCAACTGCATAGCAAATGTCAAGTCTAGTATTACATAAATACCTCAGAGAGCTAGACAACTGCTTAAAATTTATGGAATTTACATCATCATCTTCAGAGTCAGAATCCAATTTGTGATTTGTTTCTAATGGTGTGACAGCAACCTTACAATTCAGCAGCTCGAATATCTTCAAAAGCTCAAGTTCTTCTTTTATGGCCTTTGTCATACCCCAAAATTTGTCCTCCCCTTTTCATCTTTTTATCCAACCATCATCTTTTTATCCAACCATTGACTTGAGATCCATATGTACACATTCATGTTTCATTCATGTGCATCATTCATTCAATGATACTTGATTATTGATCACTATAGATTCAAAGCTCTATGGCTTGCAAATCTAGGGTTTGTGTGTGGATCAAACCTTAAAAGTGTGACTTGGCTCTTCATCTAATAATATGCGAGTGAAACCCTAATTTTCTTGATCTTTGATATGTGGGTTCAAGAAGACCTCGTCATGATACTCCTCAGGTCATTCAAACCATAATCCTTCATGATATGGTTATAGGACCTTGTGGATGATATGGTTATGGGACCTTGTGGATGATATGGTTATGGGACCTTGCAGAATTTGACACAAAAAGGAATTTCTACACCTACTAAACATTTTTATATAACATTTGACACAAAAAGGAATTTCTACACCTACTAAACATTCCTGCAGAATTTGACAGAAAACAGAATTTCAACCCAAACCATTTTACTTAGGGGTGGAAAACGGGCATGCCCGCCCCACAAAAGCCCTAAAAAAATGGGATGGGCGGTCATAGTTGAGGATATAGGCCTAAAACTTAGGCCCGCCCCGCAAAAAAGTGAGGGCAGGGCGGGGCGGGGAAAGCCCGCTGGCACTGCACTCTTTAAGCCTAAAAATACAAAAAATTATGTAAATGCACGTGCCTGTGAAAAAAAAATGGGGTGGGGCAGGGTGGACACATTATAGGGTGAGGACCTAAATCCTTGGCCCGCCCCGCACTAAAGTGCGGCAAAACGGGCATGCCCAGTGGGCCGGGCCCGTTTTTCCACCCTAACTTTACTGCTAAGTAACCTTCAGATTAGTCAGGAAAACCATCAGCTCAAAATCGATTGTAATGACACTCAAATTCATCCTCAAATTCACTTGTAAACTAGCACCAAAAGCACTCCAAATTAATTTCAAAGTTGCTTCTCACATTCCCTAATTGGAGTGACTAACGGTTTTATTTTAACAGTTAATAGTATGCATAACATTAACACCGACTAACATCTCTAACAGAATTATACTGACTAACAAAAAGAAATTTCATCACATGTTCATATAACAAAATTTTCATTTAACAAATTCCGTAATTAACTTGCATGAGTTCTCACACTAACCGAATTTTCAGCAAACTAATAGCTCCTAATAGAGTTTCAGTTAACTTAATTCAAGCTAACCTCACATTTTAAAACTAACTCTAAACTGAATCAATAAAGAGTTCTAACTAACTGATTAATAAATTACTCATCTAACCCCAACTGAACTTTAACAGAGTGTATTTCCTAAATAATTTATGCAACTAAGATCTAACAAAGTTAACTTTGTTAACTCCTTTGATCCTTATAAATTCATTAGACTACCATTGCACTCAGGGATCAAATCATTTTTCTAGAAAATCATCACAATCACCAATCAGTTTCAATCTCAGAAACTTATACTCTCTCAATCCTCTCAGAATCTTCACCAGAGTTAAAAACTGCATCTTCATCATCACTCCCTCATTCTCCCAAAATCCAATCTCCGATCTTATCAAACACTCACACATAAGCACTACAAAAGAGTGAAAAAGAAGAAGTAGTGGAATAAAGAAGAAGAAAAGAGTTGCGAGTTCAAGTTACTTACATGAGATTATTCTTGAATCTCTGCTTCATTCATCATTATCTTCTTCATTGATAATAAACTTTGTCTCGAAGGTTGGTAATACTTTAATTTTGTGTGCTCATTGCTGAGATTTTGCCACCGTGATGTAGTATCGGGCCTTAGAAATCAAAGCCCTCTCGCAAGAGGCTTTGATTCCTTGTAATCTTCATTTAATTTTGAAATTTCATATCTAGGGTCCGTACATGATTTGACTCGGTTAGGTTGATTTGGTTAGAATATGGTTAGAGCATGGTGAAACGAGGGGAATGGTGTAGGATTTGTTGCATTTGACCCTCCATCGATGCCAAAGGCGATTTCTGGTGCGACGAAGTTCGTTCTTAGGTGGAGATTTTGTAAGCCTTTTGAAATGAATATGAGAATGTGAACGGATGTTGAACTGAACTCATTCCCTCTCTCATTCGTGTTTGGATTGGGCTTCGTGCTACTTGACCCATGTTTTATCTTGGCACCCTTTGTTTACTGAATACACCCGAGTAACTCACAACAAAGGCCATGTGGGCTTGCTGATTCAAACCCTCCATTATGGACTAAAGACAAGAGTGAGCCTCTGGTTCGGGCTTACGCCATGCTTGGAAATGGTAACACCCCTTGGCAGTTAGTTGCACCCTAGGCCCTGTTTTCATGTTTTTAATTTCATTTCTTTTATTAGTTTTTTGGTATTTCTTTATTTGTTTTTTCATGATAATTGCTCACAAGTTTTTATATAATAAAATTAATTTGACGATTTAATTGACTAATTAGGTTATTTAATTAGGTTTTAATTGGAATTTAGTTAGATTTTAATTAGAACTTACTTAGGATTTAGTTAGTTCTCAATTGAAATTTGATTTAGAAATTAATCCACATCCATGTAAATTGACCTTTTTACCCCTAAATTTTAGAAAAGTCATAGAATATCATGCTCCCTTAGATTAATGTTTGGGATTTAGATTAATTGATCATTTTCAATCATTTGTTTTTTATGTGATATTTGATGCTTGATGAATAGTTTGATCCTAATATTGGCATGATCCCTTAGCTTAGGATTTGTGAACAATTTGGTTGATCTTTAAATAGTTTGTATATAATTAACCATTAATCAATCCCTTTGATTTAAGTTGATCAAAAGAAATTTTGATTAACTAAATACTTTGATTTGTGTATAATCCCTCGTTCTATTCAAGTGATGAAAAGTCCCTTGATCACTTGATGAGACTATTTCCTGTAATGATGTGGATCTCAAGGCCTCAAGTCCAGACTTTCACTCAAGGCATCCCAGACAAATCAAGCAGTGGGCTACTATGCAAAGCACATCAAAGGTGTTTCTTCAATATCTTGTCAATCAAGATTCAAATTGTGTGACATGAGCCTTAAGAAATAGAGAAGGAATGAGACTGGAGAATTCCATTAACTCATTCTGAATATCTTTGGGTACATGACGAATGACCTAGTAGCTCATCATATTCACCTCTATTCATAGACTTTAGCACGATTCAAATCAAATGATTTCCATGTCTTCTTCATCTTTCATTATCATTTATCATTTCTCTTGCCTCGTCAATTTCTTGTTGTCTTGGTTCGTAGTCATCCGAACTATGGAGCTCTGACTTTCTCATTGCACGGTGAGAATACGTAGGCACGAGGATTTAGATTCTCCATGAGCTACCCTATTTATTAATCCTACCCTAATTATTAATCCTTCACACAATTCTTTATTAGTCTTCATCAATCAATACAATCATTTTGAGATCGAATACTTTATCCCTTTGGATTCCATGCATATCCTTTTAGGACAATTTAATCGGAGTCCACCTTGTGAACCAAGAGATGTTTGTCTCGTTGACAAACACTTAATTCCTATTTTTTTGCCAATATACATGCTTACTTTTTGGTTCAGAGTTTACTCCTTCATGGATTCAATATACCATTCTTTGGTTTCAGACTGTTTGTTCCTTATAGTGATATATTGTTCCTTGTACCAAACATCATTTTCCTTTAAGACTCCACTCATATCCTTTTAGGATGGTATAATCAGAGTCCACCTTGTGAACCAAGAGATATTTGTCTTGATACCAAACACTTAGTTACTTCTCTTTTGGCCAATATGCTTGTTTACTCTTTGGCTTCCATGCCACCATTGTCTTTTGGTGCAGTTATGCCTTTTCATCATTCCCAATCTCTCTTTTCTTTGTTTTCATGGTTTTACGAACTATGGAGCTCTAACTTTCTCATTGCACGATGAGAATACGTAGGAACGAGGATGCGAATCCTTGGCAAGTACATTAATAATTATTCCTTTTTCTGCCTTAGGGAACCATCCATATCTTTCATGATTTGTCATCTATCTTCAATCAGAAACCATTCACATCAGTGGCATATTGCCTTTCTTTAAAACCAAATACCATATCTCTTTGGTTTCCATTTACACCCTTTTAGGACGACTTAATAGGAGTCCACCTTTGTACCAAGAGATTCTTGTATTGATGCCAAACACTTAATTCTCCTTGTTTTCAGCCATACCATATAGTGGTTAATACTTCAGCTATACCACATATCGGTTAATGCTACCTTTACTCTTTGTTTCAAATACCATTTCCTTTATGGATTCTAATACATACATACCTTTGGTTTCAAATTATACCCTTTTATCACTTTTACCAAATCTTTCAGTTCTTGCTACTTTAATTATTTCTCTCCATTCTACCATTCATTTCAATTATCCATTATTCATTACATTCGTTCAATACCTACTACCTTCATTCACTCCATGTGATATACCTCTTTCTTTGAGCAAAATAAAATATCTCTTCGAGCCCCATCCAGTGTATGCTTGTGAATCGAGAGATGTTTGCCTTGTTTCCAAAAACTTAATTCTCTTTGTTTTCAGCCATACCATATATATAGTGGTTAATGCTTCGGCCATACCAAATATTGGTTAATTCCATTTTTACTTCTGGGTTTAGATTTCATCCCTTTTTGGAGTCAAAGAATATAATCATTTGGTTCAGACCATATTTGTTATCACTCTTCTTTTCATCTCCCACCATTAGTTCTATGAACTACGGAGCTCTGAATTCCTTATTGTACTATAAGGATACGTAGGCATGAGGGTCATAATCCTCTTTGAGCACTTTATCTATTCTCTTCCATCCGATTTATTCTTTCACGAGTAACCTTTAGATAGAATACCCATCCGAGCATAGAACAATCAAAACGGTTCCCATTGAGTACAACGGATATGAGGGGTGCTAATACCTTCCCCTTGCATAACCAACTTCCTTAACCAGTTTTCTCTTTCCCCCCAGGTTTTATCAATGTTTTCCCTTTCCTTCAAGAATAAATAAAGTTTGATGATGACTCTGTTGTATGTTCAAATGTGTGATTGGTTTGGCTATATTTCTACTAGCTTTAGTTGGTGACTCTGCTGAGGATATTATGCTACTTGGGATACTCCCTAATATCTAAAAAGGAATCGAGCCTAGCTTTGGTTTCTTTCTTAGCTTGCTTTAAGTGTTTATCTTTATTTCTTTACTCGCTTTATCTTTATATTATTGATTGCTTTCTTTACTGTTTTTCATTTGTAGGCTCTATTATTCTGGATATCTATATATGTTGTTGTTGGGTTGGGGTGATGTTACATGAGTGAAGCTCTACACCTAAGCAAAGTATACACACATGATAGACTCATGGATAGTCGTGTACACCTGTGTTTCGCATGTTGGATTGGCACGAGAACCACACCTAGACTAAATTCACTTGGAAGTACTTTTGTTCTGCGAGAATACGCTACGGCAGGGTATTTTCATTTTGAGTCCATGACTCTAGGAGACCTGTGAGGGGGATATCAATTTCTTGTAGGAAACCATAGACTTTACATACCTTATTTCTCATACTACGTCGAACCTTTGAACTTACAACAAACAACATGTACAGATCATTCAGACTATGTCAGAGCTTTGAATCTATGTGATGTATATCATTCCATCATACATTATCATTAAATCATAATAAAATCATTTTCTGCATATGCATTTCCAGGAATCCAAGAGCCAAGTTTGTTGATTGAGTACTCAAGACAAAGTATGACTTCTGACAAAAGAGGCATTCACAGTTACAAGCTTGTGGAACCGCAGTTGAAAGTTTTGAAAGGATTATGGGCACGTCTGATTCTTGAGAACAAAGAAGAGTTCAAGAAGACTTATCTCAATCTCCTAGGAATTCTTAATATTGAAGTCAACACCACAGTTGTGCACACTCTTGTGCAATTTTATGACCCTCCATTGAAATGTTTCACCTTTCAAGATTATCAGTTAGCACCTACTCTGGAAGAATACTCTCATATTTAAAGGATTGGGATCAAGAATCGATTTCCTTTTGTATGCACTAAAGAGATCCCTAAATCTCTTATCATTGCTGAAGCCCTCAATCTGGAGAAGAAGGAAGTGGAGCTTAACCTCAAGCTTAAAGGTGGAATCCATGGTTTTACCTCGAGGTTTCTGGTAGATAAGGCCACTACTTTTGCCGACGCTGGAAGAAGGATGGCTTTCAACGTTGTTCTAGCTTTACTCATCTATGGGATTGTATTATTCCCGAATATTGAAGACTTTATGGATCTTGATGCTATTGATCAGTCGCCAATTCTCCTTGTTTTTTGACACTCATTTGGCACATTTGAAAGAAATCGGTAACACATTAGTTCACTTTTGTTTTGTTTTTGTTTAGTTATTTATATGTTTAGTATTGTTGTCTCTATTTGTTGAGTACAAGCTATATGCATTATCATATCCCATTTTATGTCCTTTTGTGGTAGTTCTTTTGGTTTCAGGTATAAACAAGTGCACCGGAGGGATAGACAAGCAAAATAGGTGTTCCGGGCCCGACATAGGAAGAAAAAATGGACTTACAGTAGCCCTGACACGGCCACCCGTCTTGGCCAACACGGGCCGTGTCAGGCGAAGAGGCTGAGAAATGGAAAACAGGGAGCTGACACGAGTGCCCGTGTCAGCTGACACAACCCGTGTCAGCCTCCCTGAAGGGCTGGTTAATGCTGAAGTTTACCCATAAGCCAACACGGCCAGTGTTGGCTTGGACACTTGAATTTCCAAATTTTTGTTATTTTTGGCACGGCTTATCCCGGAGGGCATTTTGGACTTTTACGCAAGGAAAATTGTCATCAGGAACTATTTACAGTGGATTTGAATATGGAGATAGGGACTTTTTTTTACACGATAGAGAATTGGAAACGATCAAGATTGAAGAAGTGACAAGAAGCGAAGAACGGGGATCCTTCAAGAGCGGACGCGACTGAAGATCAACGGAATTCTGACCTTTTTGTAATGTCTCAACTTTACTTTGTATCTGATTTGAATAATATGATAGGCTAAACCCCCAATGCCAGGGGGTGTCCCTAAATTGATCATGTAATGACTCTGATGTTTGATTTCCCTTAATATATGATATTTGATTTCAATTTCACTGTATGATTTGCGTAATGCTTTCTGTTTGGAAAAAATTAAGATTGATGTATGGTTAATGATTAGCAGGACTGTAATGGTTAAGGTTCTCATACAGTGAAACCATAGTAGAGATCACCTAGGACTAGGGATACCCTATGGTTACCAGATTATTCTTGTTAATTTAAAATGCTTGGTTTCATCATAATCACCTAAGGACTTAGAGGTTAGATTGAATATCAAAGGTTTCCCTCCGAGGTCTTAGGGGGAAATAATCTTAAGATCTGGTAATTGAAACAATATTCAGTATTAAGGAGATATACACTCAATGGGTCATTACAGGAGATGTTTACACACCTTCCTTGGCATATCATATTAACTTGTGAAAATATTTATTTGTTATATTTTTCCTTACAGTGAATTCTTCAAAACCATAACTATAACTTTTGTTAGATTGAGTGACTGTTTACGTTTATATTGTTGCGCAATCCTCGAGATCGATTTTTAGGAAACATCCCTCTTATTACTACATCGACGAAAATAATACATTTGCTATTTTTCCGATAAAGTTTTTGGCGCCGTTATCGGGGATTGCCAAATATAAATTTAAAAATTATCTCAATTGAAATTTTGTTGCTCTGCAACTAAAATTTATTTACCGTATTTTGAACATTTTTTCGATTATATCAACTAATATGTGTCTGATATTTGTATGCGAGGTAAGGCCTCAGCCGATTTTCCTTTTGACACCGAAATCGAGAGAACCTTGAGGGCAAGACTCAGACAAGCTCGATTAACCAGATTGGAATCATACGAAGAACAACTTCCCATCCATTGAAGCTCAGATTCAGGTTCCGATAGAGAGATTGAAACTATGGATGATGTTCCACCGCCAGCCGAAAGATTGTTGGGAGACTACGGAGGGGCCAATGCTCAAACCGGCAGATTAACTATTGTCAACCAACTAGTGAATGTGGCTAATTTCCAGCTGCACCCGAGTACCATTAATCAGCTTGAAAGGAAGCATTTTACTGGAAAAGTGAATGAAGATGTAAACAAGCATTTGCAGAGGTTTCTGACCATGAGCAACACTCTGAAAATTGATGGTCACACTGAAGAAGCCAAGAAGTTGAGAATGTTCCTGTTTACCTTAACATAAGAAGCTGAAGAATGGTTTTATTCTTTACCTACCGGTAGCATCACAACTTGGGAAGAAATGGAAAAAGGCATTCCTGAATGAGTATTTTCCAACGTCGGTATTTCTGCGGAAGAGGTATGAAATTCTGAATTTTAAGTAGAAGGACAGGGAAACTTTGGGAGACGCCTATAAGAGATTCAAGAGAGTCCTGGTAGCCTGCCCAACTCATAATATGGATGCTACTGAACAAATGCAGATGTTTGTGAATGGTCTAAAAATAAAGACCAAACAGCTAATTGATACCGCAGCCAGTGGTTCCACAAATTTTTCAACAGCCACCGGTATCAAGAAGATCATTGAAGCTATTGCTGCTAATGAGCACATGGAGTTGTATGATAGGTGTCAAAGCAAACCAGAAGGGGTGATGGACTTAAAGCTGGAAACTAATAAAATTCGTATTGAAGACACTATAGCTGCTGAAGTTGATAAGAAGCTGAAGGCAATGAATATAGGCACCCACCTGGTGGCACAGATCCAACCGGTCCCTACTGTATGCTGTGAAATTTGCAGTGGTCCTCACCAAACGTGTTATTGTTTTGAAACTCCTCAACAGGTGGAAGAAATCAAATTCTTGAAGCAAAATAATCCTTATTCCAACATGTACAACCCGGGATGGAAAAATCATCCCAACTTCTCATGGAAAGATAAAAAAGGAACCGCCCCTCAACATGGTCAGCACCAAACTCAATATCAACAACAACAACAACAGGCCCCTAAGAAAGCTGATTGGGAAATTGTTATTGAGAGAATGGCTACCCATAATGTCCAATTTTAAGAAGAAACCCGGAATAATCAGAAAAATACCACGGCATCTATAAAGAATCTTGAAGTCCAGATGGGGAAAATCGCTCAGCAACTAGCTTCGAGTTCTCAAGCACAAGGTGCTCTACCTAGTGCAACTGTGACAAATCCTAGAGAGCATAATAATGTGAGTGTGGTGACAACCCGAAGGGGTAAGTCGGAGGAAGTTGTTGAGGAAGTTGATGAAGAGGAAGACCAATTGATCGAATTGGACCTTGAGATCAAAGAAAATGAAGTTGTTAGAGAAGAAGTAGCAACACCGAAACCAGTGGTGAAAGAAACAGACATTGAACCCAAACCGGTTGTTAAGCTCCCATTCCCCACTCGGAACAAGAATAAAGGGCAACATGAGAAAATTTTTGAAAAATTCTTAGAGTTGTTCAAGAAGCTGGAAATTAACATTCAACGTTGTTGGAGGAACTTGAACAAATGCCTACATATGCAAAGTTCATGAAGGATATCATTTCTAAGAGGCGTACCGCCGACACTAACCCAATTATTCTCATTCAAACGTGTAGTGCTATTTTGTGGGGTATGATGATTCCGATCAAGAAGAAGGATCACGGAGCTGTCACTATCCCATGTACTATTGGAGATAGGTCGTTCAACAAAGCTCTGATTGATCTGGGGGCTAGTATCAGTCTTATACCGTTATCTATCTATAAAATTCTTGGTATAGGGGTTGTGCAAGATACCAGAATGACACTCCAATTTGCCGATCATTCGGTCAAGAAACCGTATGGCATTGTCGAAGACGTTCTGGTAAAAATTGATAAGTTTGTTTTTCCGGTGGATTTTGTAATTCTCGAAATGCCGGAAGATGAAGAGATCCCTCTCATTCTAGGGAGACCCTTTCTGGAGACGGGACGGTGCTTGATAAACATTGAAGAAGGAACTATGACACTGAAAGTTTATGATGAAGAATTAAAAATCGATGTTCGAAACACCATGAGGTACAAGGATGATATTTGTACAAGTCACACTATAGAGGTTTTGGATCAAGTGACGACATTTGATAACCTTTTTCCTACACCCCAACACGTTTGGAGAGAGTGTTGAGTTTGTCCATTTTCGAGTCGGATAAAGAGGTAGACAACAGGGACTCTGAAGTGCTTGCCTTGTTGGACGCACAAACCCCATGGAAAGGATCTAGACCACGCCGGTGGGAAGATTTATGCCTACCTCCATATAGTGAGGAGAATGAAGAACTTAAGAAGGAAACAGAGTTGAAATAACTTCCTGACAACCTCAAATATGTCTGTCTCGAACCTGAAGGAAAATGTCCTGCTATCATAAACTCAAGCCTTCAGGACATCCAAGAAGAAAAACTCATCCAAGTCTTGAAAAAGTACAAAAAGGCTATTGGATGGACAATTGAGGATTTGAAGGGTATTAGCCCTACTGTTTGCATGCATAAAATTTTAATGGAAGACGACCACAATCCAGTAGTCCAACGACAGAGGAGACTCAACCCGGCAATGAAGGAAGTGGTTCGGAAAGAGGTGGTTAAGTTGTTGGATGCATGTCTTATATATCCCATCTCTGATAGTCCGTGGGTGAGTCCGGTGCACGTTGTCCTAAAAAAAGGGGGTACCACCGTGATAAGGAATGAAAAAAAATGAGCTAATTCCCACACGGACAATAATCGGGTGGCGTGTTTGCATTGATTACAGAAGATTGAACACATCAACGAGGAAGGACCATTTCCCTTTTCCATTTATTGACCAGATGTTAGAGAGGATGGTCGGGCATGACTACTACTATTTTCTAGATGGATACTCCGGGTATAATCAGATTGTTGTAGCACTAGAAGACCAAGAGAAGACGCCATTCACTTGCCCGTATGGCATTTTTGCTTACCGAAGGATGCCATTCGGGTTGTGTAATGCCCCGACCACCTTTCAACGATGCATGACATCCATTTTTGCGGACATGCTCGAAAAGCATATGGAAGTCTTCATGGATGAATTCTCAATGTTTGGATCCTCATTTGATAACTGTTTGACTAATCTCCCTTTTGTTTTAGACAGGTTCCAGAAAACGAACCTAATTCTGAATTGGGAGAAATGTCATTTCATGGTTCGCAAGGGGATAGTTTTGGGGCACAAAATTTCGTATAAAGGAATTGAAGTGGACCAAGAGAAAATGGAAGTGATCTCTAAACTCCCACCCCCTGTGAATGAGAAAGGCATCAGGAGTTTCTTAGGACACACAGGTTTTTATCGTAGATTTATAAGAGATTTCTCAAAAATTGCTAAACCGCTAACCACTCCGTTGGTTAAAGATAAGGCGTTTCTGTTCAACAAAGAATGCACCATGGCATTTGAGACATGAAAAGAACCTTGATTTTTGCACCTATTGTTATTGCCCTAGATTGGTCTCTACCATTTGAGATCATGTGTGATGCTAGTGATATTGCTGTAGGGGCAGTTTTAGGACAGCGAAGAGAGAAGTTGTTACATGTCATCTACTATGCGAGTCATGTGTTGAATCCAGCACAGATGAACTACGCAACCACGGAAAAAGAGTTGTTGGCCGTGGTTTACGCATTTGACAAGTTCATGCAATATCTGTTGGGGTCAAAGGTTATAGTGTATATCGATCATGCCGCTTTGAAATATCTGTTTTCTAAGCAAGACTCTAAGCCAAGACTCCTCAGGTGGATCTTACTGCTACAAGAATTTGATGTTGAGATCCGAGACAAAAGAGGGTGTGAAAACACAGTGGCGGACCATTTATCCCACATGTCACCTATTGAAGAAACAAAAGAAAAGAGACCAATCAAGGATGAGTTCGCTGATGAACACATACTTGCCGTTATCGGTATTCCGTGGTTCGCGGACTACGCGAATTATTTGGTGGGGGTGTAATCCCCAACGATTTTGATTCTAACAAGAAGAAAAAGTTTGTTCATTATTGCAGGTTTTACTTGTGGGATGACCCATTCCTTTACAAAAGAGGAGTGGATGGGCTGATCAGAAGATGTGTCCCAGAGGAGGAGCAAAGGGATGTACTTAGAGCTTGTCATGATTCGGAATACGGAGGACATTTCAGTGGAGACCGAACAACAACCAAAGTTCTTCAATCAGGTCTATATTGGCCTACTCTATTCAAAGATGCCCATGACATTGTCAAAGAATGCGACAGATGTCAAAGAACAGGGAATATTTCAAAGAGAAATCAAATGCCGCAAAATGCTATGCTGGAGGTTGAGTTGTTTGATGTCTGGGGAATAGACTTTATGAGGCCATTCCCACAATCCCGTGGAAAAAATTATATCTTGGTAGCAGTTGACTATGTATCCAAGTGGGTAGAAGCTGTAGCATTACCCTCCAATGATGCTAAAGTGGTGGTGACATTTTTGAAAAACAATATCTTTTCGAGATTTGGAGTGCCAAGAGCACTTATCAGTGATGAAGGTACCTAGTTTTTGAACAAATTGATGGAAAACCTGCTGAAGAAGTATAATGTTAAACACAAGATCGTCACTCCGTATCACCCTCAAACGAGTGGCCAGGTTGAAGTATCCAATAGGCAGATTAAGCAAATATTGGAAAAGACTGTGTGCGCATCTAGGAAGGATTGGGCACTAAAGTTAGAAGATGCACTATGGGAATACAAAACAACCTTCAAAACACCCATAGGGATGTCCCCGTATCATTTGGTTTATGGTAAAGCTTGTCACTTGCCATTAGAGTTGGAACACAAAGCATTATGGGCATCCAAATTCTTGAATTATGACCTGACTAAAGCAGGTGAGTCCCGCATCCTTCAGCTCCATGAGTTAGAGGAATTTCGTAATGAAGCGTATGAAAACGCTAAGATGTACAAAGAACGGACAAAGAAATGGCACGATCAGAAGCTGCAGAGAAAAGAGTTTGTCGAGGGACAGTTAGTGCTCTTGTTCAACTCCAGATTAAAGCTTTTTCCAGGAAAGTTGAAATCTAAGTGATCTGGCCCGTTTTTGGTGCATAAAGTGTTCCCCCATGGAGCAATTGAACTGAAAAATCCAAATAATGAGGACACTTTCAAAGTAAATTGACAACAGTTGAAGCACTACTATCGGAGACAGGAAGGTGGTCTGATTGAGAATTTTCGTCTCCAAGGATGAGGGTGACGACCGTTGAACCATGCGACGTTAAACGCATCGCATCGTGGGAGGCAACCCACGCGATTTTCATCTAACTATTTTCTTGTTTGGTATGTCTACAGGTTCACTCATAGGTTCGCGGTTGCATCACACATTCAGAAGAGAAAGGTTGATTTAGATGGTCGAACACCGGAAGAGCAGGAAAAAATCTGAAAACAAAAAAAGTCGGAAATTTTTTGAAAAAAAATAGGGCCCTGACACGGCCCGTGTCAGGAAAGGAAGAAAATCATTTTTTTACAGTAGGCTGACACAGCCGCTCGTGTCAGCTGACACGGCCCGTGTCAACCCTACTGAGCCAAGCCTCAAATTATAGTGGCCTGACACGGCCGTCCGTGTCAGCTGACACGACCTGTGTCAGGCCCAACAACCACATTTTTCAAATTTTGGATTTTTGTGTTTTGTGGGCCCCAACCGAACTTTTCACCACTTAAACACATTTTACCCACTATCCACCAATAAATTCTAATTTTTCTTACTCTCTCTCTCTCTCTCTCTCTCTCTCTCTCTCTCTCTCTCTCTCTCTCTCTCTCTCTCTCTCTCTCTCTCTCTCTCTCTCTTTCATTACTTCATTATCTTTCTCGTTCCTTATACTTTCTCCACATTCCTCCATTACCTAACTCACAAAAAGCTCCAAACTTTACCGCCATTTCCAGTCCAAATTGCCGGCATCCTTCACGAAAGTTGTTCTACTCGCCATCCTCTACAAAGCTACGGTAATCTTTTTCCATTTTCCTTTAATTTTTTTTGGGTGATAATTTGTATTTCAGGAAACAAAAATGCTGCCAAAAAGAATCTCCAAAGGGAAGCAAGCAGACGCGGAATCATCCCGTCCAAGGAAACGGACAATCCGTCATCCAAATTCACATGACATAATTTTTGATAATCCGGAGCATGAATGGAGGTACACATCTCATGTCAAACGGAAAATCACTCCAACCAGGTACCTTTGCTCCGATACTCTTTTTCAATTAGGCATGTGTTGCACCCCAAAATTTGCCCTCTATTTTTAACTCTAACCAATTTTTTGTTTCACATTCATTTGCATCATCTTCATAGCATAACATTTTTTTCTGTCTTAATATTAGCCGGAATAATTTCTCGGAATTTACAAACAGACTGGTCAAATTAACTTTTTAATTGTGCCTAAAATTAGTCAACGAAAAAATGTCAAGTTTAAGTTTGCAAATGTCGGTAACATTAATCTGCGGTTCACGTGGTTTAATTTGACATGCTAAAAATATTTTTACGACTATTTTTGGTCATATGTTGATCAGTCTGAGCAGTTTAAACGGTCATAATTTTTATCTCAAAATCCGACCAAACGCTGCATTTTTCTGAGTCATTTATTTCGCGCTAATTATTTTGGCGTGTTCATTTTATTTTTTCGAGCATTTTGGTGCCCGACTTTTTTTTTTGTTGAGTCTATTTATTTTTATATTGGGTCTAGAATAAATAAATAGGTTAATTAGTTTTTATTTTAATTTTAACTATTTTAATTATTTAACTTTATTCAGTTTTTCATTTAATATTGGGTTTCAAAATAAACTTAGGCCCATTATCATTAACCTAATTTGTTCATATATATATTTACTAGCATGACTGATAGAGGGAGGCCAAAAAGACATAACAAAAAAGAGAAACTGAGAGTGGCTGATCTATACTATCGTACACACAGTTTGGTAATAGTTTATATATGATATATACTTTATCTATTTTGTTGATATATTTGTTACTGTGTTTCAAATACATGTTCATATGTGTGACTGTGTTATGTATTCCAGATACATACGGTTTGGTTAAATATATCAGGATATCGCCGTTTTGCTTTTTTATGCACATAAGTATAACATGTATAATAATTTGGTTCATTGTGTTATGTATTTGATGTGTTTGTTTTTATATAAGTTTTACATGTCTCATAATATATAATATAATATAATAATAATTTTGTTGTTAATAAAAATGCATATGAATCCTATAATATATAATTTATAATATGTAACTAGTGTGTTAAATATATATATATTTCTATTTTATGTTATAATTTGATTATGTTTTCGGATCGGATCGTGTCAATACGCCGTTTTCACATATACGTGTATGAGGCGTGACATTTGTGTTATCCGATCCAGTTGTGATGATCGCAATTTTGCGTTAGCAACGCCGTTGTTTTTTTTTAATTCATATATTTTTTTAAATACATATATTTAGATCTGCACATTTTTTTTCATAACTAACTACCCTGATTTTTCCTAAACCCTGACAATTTCGCCACAAACTCTAAATTTCAAACCTAAAACTTTAACCGTGTTATTTCCTCTAAACCATAAACCTTTTCTTAAACCTTAACAAACCTTATTATTATTTCCTATTTTCGCTCATATTTATGTTATTCATACACTGTAACTGCTTCGCCCTTGTAATATTTTAAGTTTTAACTTGTAATATTTTCAGTTTTACTTTTCGCCATCTTTATTATGTAACTGCACCAAAGCGTTGTAATAATTAGGGTTTTATTTTCTGCCATTTTATTTTTCTGCCATTTATTTTTCTGCCATTTAAATTCCTGCCATTGGTCCTATATTAACTGCGTGGTTTAGTAATGTAGGGCGTGAAAACCTACTAAATTAATTATTTAATATTTTTCTATAACCTTTATATTTTTTGTAAATAAATAATAAATACTAACTATTTTAATAACTTTTTTTTATTACTTACTTATAATAATAAATCCTTATATATTTTGTAAATAAAATCTAATTGACCATTTTTCTAATTGAATAATAATAATAAACCTATTAATCTAATAATTTGATATTTTCTATAATCTTTATTTATTTTGTAAATAACTAACTTAATATTTTTCATATAACTCTTTTATTTTATAATTTGTACATTAATGTATTTTAAATTCTTTTATTATTACTAATTTATTTTAAACTCATATTTTTCTAATAACTTCTAAAAAAATCTAACTTGTTTAACCTAAAATAATTTCTTTTAAAATTCTAACCTTTTTATTATCACTTTATTATTATTGTTATTTTATTATTACTTTATTACCATTGTTTATTTATTATTTTATTATTATTTGCTTTTATCTATTCTATTTTTGCTTCATTATTTTCCTTATTTTAATTTTGTTTTATTTATAATATTAGGAACAAATGTATAGGTTGTAAATTTATTCTTTCTCGCCTGATTATTATGTATCTGTCCCATAGCCATGTAATAGTTTAGGAATTTATTTTTCTTGCTTTTATTTTTGTAAATATTTATTGCGTGGTTAGTAATTTAGGGAGTGCAAAAAACTAACTGTAAATAATTGAACTTAGAAAATTAAATTCAAGACAAATATCTGAAAAATAACACTCACACACGTAAGTCGATCTTTGATCGCCATCTGTACTTCCTAGGGTATTCCTCTTGGTTGCCTTCTTTAAATGGTCAAGTCCCTCGAAAATAGGGGTGTCTTAAGCAAAGTCCCTTCAAACAGAAAAATCATCAAGTCCCTATAAACTTAAAAGATCAAGTCCCTACGAGGTTGCCTACGATATAATGATCTTGTCCCTTCGGTAAATATGATGATAGTCCCTACGAGTTGCTAAAGACACCCCTTATGTTGCCTTCATTGACCATACGATGACCCTACGCCCGTCCCTTAAACACATCCAAGGTAATGACTACCTATTCCTTAATAATAGAGACAGTCTTACCATTGAAAGAATATACGAGAACACGAAAAACTTAATCTAGGGTAGGTATCTCATAGTTACTTGCTCACACTTTTCGAAATTACTTTTACACCTCACAATTTCTAAACTAGGCTTTGTATATACCCATACGAGGGTCATTACAAAGTACTTAAAGAAATTTTTCTAATCACACACTACACTCTTGCAAACAAACAAAGTGAGCTAAGTAACTAAGAGCCCATGGATAACCATGGATATAAAGGGTGCTAATACCTTCCCTTTGTATAACCTACCCCCCGAACTCAAAATCTTTTTAAGGTCTTTCCTGTTCTTTTATGTCCTTTCCTTTTGGATAAAATAAAAGTCGGTGGCGACTCTTGCTATCCGTAACATTTAACTAAAGTCAGTTCTCCCACCGTGTTACAGAACTGGCGACTCCACTGGGGAGTTAATAAAAGAGGGGTACCCTTAGGAATTAGATCACTTTAAAATTGTTTGCCTTGTTTGCTTTATACTTATCTGTTGGGTGCTCTTATGTGTGAAAGACCCTAACCCGGATCTAGTGTACCTTAGGTAAATGGCAATAGACCAAGGAAATTGTACGGCGTATATCGATATGGTTGATCTGGTGGCCATAGTTAGTGTGACTTCTTGGTTGGTGCTTATGTTCCTTAAGCAAGTTAAGGATAATATGAGGCTGCCATATGTTGTCAATACACTAACTGACTTTTAGAACCCTAGTCATCCCATCTTGGCCTTTAGAAAGTAGTGAGATAACCGGCTTTGGTGAAGACTGAAGTTGGTTGATACTCGATACTACACTCATTGAGATCCTAAACTTGGAGGGTTTTGGTTGGCAAATAAGTTGCCTACTGAACAACTACCCTTGTGAAGGATCAATGATTTTGAGATCCCTTAGAACCTGGTTACTTTTGTAGGACAGGATGAATCAACTAAACTTCAGGGGAGGGTACTTACCTTTAAACCTCATGCAAGCCTTCAAACCTAGGGCTATTGTGTGACTTGTTTGTGTGTGCCACATGTTTGTGATTGAGCATAACATTATAGCATCATCATGTATCATAAGCATAGCATTTTCACTAACCATTTCAAGGACCAAAGGATTTATCTTTGTTCTTTGTTGCAGGTCATGGCTTCTGCTCGTAGGTATACTATCCGGATCAACTTTGTAGGAATACCTCCTAAGCTTAAGGAATTGGTCTCTCAAGTTTCTGAAAACTCCCAGTTCATCAAGAGGCATGGTCACCTACTGGATTTAGTCACTTCAGGGTTCAATGAAGACATGATGAGTGTCCTGTTTCAGTTCTTTGACCCTAAACATCATTGCTTCACATTTCCCGACTATCAGCTGGTTCCTACAATGGAAGAGTTCTCCAAGCTTCTGGGTATACCTATTCTTGATCAGAAACCCTTCACAGGCTTGGAAAAAGAGCCTAAACCTGAAGTCATTGCTGCAGCCTTACATTTAAAGAAATTAGACATTGTCCTAGAAACAAGGAGTGAAGTTAAGGGTATTCTTGCTAAGGTATTGGTGGAGAAAGCTCAAGTATTCCTGAAGGCTATGAGTTATGATGCTTTTGAGGAGATCTTAGCCCTATTGATTTATGGCTTAGTACTGTTCCCCAATCCAGACCAGTTCATAGACGTACACGCCATCAACATATTTCTGACTCGCAATCCAGTGCCTACATTACTTGGAGACATCTTACACTCTCTTCATACCCGTACTACGAAGGCACGAGGAACTCTGATGTGTTGCATACCTCTATTATCTAGGTGGTTTATTTCTCACCTTCCTCGATCAGTGATGAAGAATGAACAAGGGTTCTGGTGGTCCAAGAGGATTATGTCACTTTCTTATTCAGATATTCATTGGTGCTCTAGATCTATGGAGAATGTTACCATCATTGACCGTTGTGGGGAGTTCCCTAATGTGCCACTCCTTGGCATAAGAGGGGGCATTACCTACAACCCTTCTTTAGCTCTACGTCAGTTTGGTTACACTCGGACTGATGGTCCTCATGACATGCTTATTCAGGGTATTGTGTTCGACTACGACAACGATCTTCAAGGTTACCGTCAAAGGTTCATACGAGCATGGGGTAAAGTGAACAAGGTTGACAGCAAGACTCTGGAACCCAAGTACACTATTCCTATGGAACCATATCTCAGATGGGTACGATCTCGTGCTCAGACTCTTATGATGCCATATCCTGCTATCCTGCCAGTTACCATGGAGCCTGTTGCTGAAGGAGATACTTCTTACATCATTCTTCATCCAGACATGCCCACTGACATGGAAGAGTTACAGAGGTCCTGGATCCAGTTGAAGGAGCAAAGAGATACTTTTGAGACTCATTACAAGGCAAGTCAGGAAAGAATCCTGGAGCTAACAAAACAACTTCACGAGGAGCGGAATCTCAACTCATACCTCAACACAAAGAGGAAACGTCCATGGGAGACTTAAAACCCCATTTTTTGTATTCATTTCATTTTTATTGTAAGCCCAAGGGGCAAACAAGTTTATTACTAATAAAAGTTTACTTTTTGGTGGTTTAAACAAATTTAAATTCTACGGTCCTTGAAAACATTGCATAAGCATCTACATACCATATTATTGCATCACAGGTTTCTTATGAACAGGTATCTTATCTTCTCGCTGTTTATTTCAGCAGAAATGGCTCTTGAACAGACTGTCAAAGATCTCCAGGCTCAGAATGCACAATTGCAAGAGTTGATTCTGAACTTGTCCAAGGGGCAAGATGAGTTGAAGACATTGCTGGCTAAGAAGAAGAAGAAGACTAGAAGATCAGGAGGCCTTATCAATCTGGGAAGAAGATTCAGAGGCCCTATCAAGACAAAGGAACAGGTTGATGATTATGAGTCTGAAAATTCTGAGAAAGAGGGAGGTAGTCCCCATGATACTATGGGAGATTCTGATTCTGAAGCAAATTATTATCATGATCCTAATGAAGATAAGTACAAGATGCTGGTGGATAGAATGAATGCTATGGAGTTACAAAAATCTTCTGGGCTGGATTTTGAAGATCTGAGTTTAATATCTGGAATGGTCATACCTATTGGTTTCAAGGTTCCTGCTTTTGTGGTGTATGATGGTGTCTCATGTCCCAAGCTGCATTTAAGATCCTATGTCCGAAGGATTCAACCACATACTGCTGATAAGAAGTTATGGATTCATTTCTTCCAAGAGAGCTTGTCTGGAGCTCAATTGGAATGGTACTATCAATTGGAGAGTGTCAATATCCGTGATTGGAATGATCTTGCTGAGGCCTTCTACAGGCAATACCAATACAATGCTGATTTAGCACCTACTCGCATGCAGCTACAAAGCATGTCAATGGGTGCTAAGGAGAAATTCAAGGAGTATGCCCAGAAATGGAGAGACCTGGCTGGCAGAGTTCAACCTCCTCTGACTGACAGGGAGCTAGTGGATATGTTTATGAGTACGCTGAATAGTCCTTTCTATAGTCACCTCGTTGGAAGCTCATCATCTGGTTTCACTGAGCTGATAATGACTGGAGAGCGTGTGGAAAGTGGCATAAGAAGTGGTAAGATACAGGTGGGTGCCTCTTCATCAAGCACTGCAAAGAAGCCCCCTAGTGGAAAGAAGGAGTCTAATGTTGTGTATGGTCAACCTGGCCGTAACAGAAGTCACCAATCCGTAGGAGCAGTTCACATTTCTAATCCTACTCCTGCAACACCAGAGCTACCACAAAGTAATCAACAGAAGCCTAGAAGACAATTCACCAAGATCAACATGTCACTGGCCCAAGCCTTGCAACACATGTTGAAAGGGGAACTCATTACTTTGAAGGACCCTCCTCAGAATCCTAATACTTCCTCTCCTCGGTACAATCCTAATGCACGATGTGCCTATCATTCTAATTGTCCGGGACATGACACCAACAATTGCTGGGTGCTGAAAAATAAGATTCAAGATATGATTGAAGCTGGGGAGATTGAATTTGACCCTCCTGGGACTCCAAATGTGATTACTGCTCCCATGCCCAATCATGAGAAGACTGTTAATGTTGTTGATGAAGTTTCATATGTTTCCTCAGTAGCAGATGTGACTACTCCCTTATCTATTATCAAGAAGAAGCTGGTGCAGGCTGGATTCTTTCCAGGTTGCAACGAAGACTGTTTTTATTGTGCCTACAAACCTGATAGCTGCTGGAAGTTGAAAGATGGTATTCAACGCCTCATGGACAATTACACTATATTGTTTGAGAGAACTCCTTCTGTGGAAAGTATGTGTGAACACCTAACTCGAGGTAAGAAGTTTGAAGATGTGGATATGGTTGATAAAGTGCCAGTGAAGATTACCTCCAAAGGCCCTGTCAAGATCGCTTCCAAGGGTCCTATCAAAATTACTGCTGAAGGCCTGGTGAAGACTGTTGCTGAAGTTAGAGTGACTCCCATGATTATTACCACTCCTGGCCCTATTCCTTATACTTCTGATAAAGCTATACCCTGGAATTACGGTTCTGATGTTTATATCCATGGTGTTAAGCAGGAACCTTTGACTGATACACCTGTTACTGATGATAACCTTGATGTTGATAATATTGCTGGATCTAGTAAGATCACCAGAAGTGGAAGAATTTTCTCTTCTCCAGCTACCTCAAAAAATACAGTTCTTCCAACTACTACCTCCACTTCTGAGCCAAGTACTGATGCTCGAGGCAAAGGTCCTGTGGTTGAACCTGTGCAAGCTGAAGCACCGACTGCTGAAAATCTCTCTAAACAGATGGAAGAAGTGCTGAAGATCATTCGTAAGAGTGATTATGATATTGTTGACCAGTTGGGGCATACTCCCTCCAAAATTTCCATGTTGTCTTTGTTGCTGTGTTCTGAGGCTCATGCTAAAGCCTTGATCAAATTCTTAAGGACTGCTCATGTACCAAATGAAATTTCTGTGGATCAATTTGAAAATTGTGTTGCACATCTGACTTATGATAATGGGTTAGGTTTTTCTGATGCTGACTTGACTCCTGCCAAAAGAAACCATAACAGAGCTTTACATATCTCCATTGAATGTAGGGGCACTACCTTGTCTCATGTGTTGATAGACAATGGCTCTTCATTGAATGTACTTCCCAAAGAGGTTCTGAACAAGCCCAGTCCTGAAGATGCTGTGTTAAGATCAAGTAATATAGTGGTGAGAGCCTTTGATGGTTCAAGAAGAGTGGTGCATGGAGAAATAGATCTCCCGATCAAAGTAGGCTCTCAAGTCTTCGATTCTACCTTCTATGTAATGGATATTCGTCCTGCGTACTCTTGTTTGCTTGGGCGCCCCTGGATCCACGGGGCAGGTGCTGTGACCTTCACTCTACATCAGAAGTTGAGATATCCAGTGAAGGGAAAGATCGTAACTGTTTATGGAGAGGAAGAATATATGGTCAGTCATGTGAATACATTTAAGTATGTTGAAGTGGAAGGTGAATATGTTGAGACTCCTTGCCAGACATTTGAAGTAGTTCCTTGGGTCGTTCCCGCTACTGAAGCTCCTCCTGTGGTTAAAAGAGTTCCTGTGGTTACCAGAGTACCTCCTACAATGGCTTCCCTCAAAGATGCTAGAGCTGTGGTTGAAGAAGGTGGTTGTACTATTTGGGGTCAGCTTCCCGACATTCCTTACAAGTCTGACAAGTTTGGTTTGGGTTTCACTGCAGAGTCCCAGAAGGCTGTTCGTCGTGCTCGTGCTGTTCGTATCACCAATCCAGGGAACATGAAAGATCAAATCAATGTTGTGGGTGACTATAATGAAGACTACAATCTGGATAACTGGATTTTTCCTACTGTGGGTGATGGGCTCAACAATTGGAAGACTGAAGACGTTATTCCTATCTCCTTTAGTCAGGAGTAAATACTATTACTGTGTTGAACAATTAAACTTTTAAGCCTTGTGCCTTACCCGGGGCACAATGGTATGCTTGTTTCGGGATGTCATTTCATTTGCATACTTCATTCAATAAAAATCAATGGACGTTTCGTTTTCGTAAATATTGGGCTCTTTGTTTTTCTTTTATTTTATTTTCATCAGCTATGTGTTCTTACACATACCCACATCACTAAAATGTAGATCCTCATCCACTCTGGATCCTGTTGATAACAGTTCTACTATTGCCAATTATAATTTCGAGAATCCGATCTATCAAGCTGAAGATGGAAAGGATGAAGATTGTGAAGTACCTGTAGAGCTTGCTAGGTTATTACAACAAGAAGAGAAAGCTATACAGCCACATGAAGAGCCAATCGAAGTTGTGAATCTGGGAACTGAAGAAAACAGGAAAGAGGTCAAGATAGGAGCTAAATTAGAAGATGGTGTCAAGAGCAGATTAATTCAAATGTTACGTGATTATGTGGAAATCTTTGCTTGGTCCTATGAAGATATGCCAGGGTTGGATACGGACATTGTGGTTCACCGTTTACCGGTAAAAGAAGATTGTCGTCCAAAGAAGTAGAAGGTTCGTCGCATGCGTCCTGAAATGTCAGAAAAGATTAAAGCAGAGGTAATGAAACAATTTGATGCAGGGTTCTTAGCTGTGACTTCTTATCCTCAATGGGTTGCAAATGTGGTACCGGTACCTAAGAAAGATGGTAAAGTACGTACGTGTGTAGACTACAGGGATTTGAATAAGGCCAACCCCAAAGATGACTTTCCACTGCCTCATATTGATGTTCTGGTAGACAACACTGCTCAGCATAAAGTATTCTCTTTCATGGATGGTTTCTCTGGTTACAATCAAATCAAGATGGCACCTGAAGATATGGAGAAGACTACATTTGTTACACAGTGGGGTACCTTTTGCTATAAAGTGATGCCATTTGGTTTGAAGAATGCCGGGGCAACATATCAGCGTGCTATGGTGGCTTTGTTTCACGATATGATTCATCATGAGATAGAGGTATATGTGGATGATATGATAGCCAGGTCCCAGAATGAAGAGCAACACCTTGATCATCTGCATAAGTTGTTTGAAAGGTTGAAGAAATACAAATTGAGATTGAACCCAAACAAGTGTACTTTTGGAGTTAGGTCTGGTAAACTCCTGGGTTTCATTGTCAGTGGAAAAGGTATTGAAGTAGACCCTGCAAAAGTGAAAGTTATACAAGAGATGCCAGCTCCCCGTACTGAGAAGGAAGTTAGAGGTTTCTTGGGACGATTGAATTACATTGCAAGATTTATTTCCCAATTAACTGCTACCTGTGAACCAATCTTCAAGTTGTTAAAGAAAGATCAGGTAATGGAGTGGAATGATGAGTGCCAGACAGCCTTTGATGAAATCAAGAGATATCTCCTAGAACCTCCAATTTTGATGCCACCAGTTGATGGAAGACCCTTGATTATGTACTTAACAGTATTAGACAACTCAATAGGGTGTGTGTTGGGGCAACATGACGAGTCTGGTCGAAAAGAACAGGCAATATACTACCTTAGCAAAAAGTTTACCGACTGTGAAACAAGATACTCACTGCTCGAGAAAACTTGCTGCGCTTTGGCATGGGCTGCTCGCCGACTAAGACAGTATATGTTGACTCATACTACCTTATTGATTTCGAAGATGGATCCAATCAAGTACATATTCGAGAAACCTGCTCTCTCCGGACGAATAGCGAGATGGCAAATGATCTTAACAGAATATGATAAATAGTACACTACTCAGAAGGCCATTAAAGGAAGTGTTGTAGCTGATCATTTGGCTCATCAGGCAGTGGATGATTATCAGTCAATGAGTTTTGAATTCCCCGATGAAGACATTATGATTATTACCAAAGAACCTGGACAATATGACGGACCTGAACAAGGATCCCGATGGACTATGGTTTTTGATGGAGCTTCTAATGCACTTGGTAATGGTGTTGGTGTTGTGATCATTTCCCCTGAAGGTTGTCATACCTCGATTACTGCAAGACTTTGTTTCTATTGTACCAATAACATGGCTGAGTATGAGGCATGTATCTTGGGCATCAAAGCTGCCATTGATATGAAAATTCAGTTCCTGGACGTATATGGAGATTCAGCCCTGGTAGTGAGTCAGATTAAAGGAGATTGGGATACCAAGCATGAAAATCTTATTCCCTACAGAGAGCATGTGCTGTCTTTGATCCCACATTTTGAAGAGATTACCTTTGGACACATTCCACGAGGAGAGAATCAGTTGGCAGATGCATTAGCCACCATGGCATCTATGTTTGAGATTAGCTGGGATGATGAAGCTCCCAAGATTACTATTGATAGATTTGAGAAGCCTGCATACTGCAATGAGATTGATACTGAAGGAGGAGAGGAAAACCTTGGTTCTATGAAGTAAAAAGATATCTTGAAACTCAGGAGTTCCCTGAAGGGGCATCTGTCAAAGATAAGAAGTTTCTGAGGAGGTTTTCTGCTAAGTTCTTCTTGAGTAATGGAATTTTGTACAAACGCAATCATGATTCAACTTTGCTTCGTTGTGTGGATAAGAAGGAAGCAACAGAGATTATGGAAGACATGCATGATGGGATTTTTGGCACTCATTCTAGTGGTCATACTATGACAAAGAAGATATTGAGAGCAGGATACTATTGGTCTACCATGGAAGCTGACTGCTATCAACATTCCAGGACATGTCACAAGTGTCAAATCTATGTTGATAAAGTGCATATACCTCCGGCTCCATTAAATGTGTTGACTGCTCCTTGGCCTTTTGCCATGTGGGGCATTGATATGATTGGTGAGATCAAGCCTACTACTTCTAATGGGCATCGTTTCATCCTAGTTGCTATTGATTACTTTACAAAGTGGGTAGAGGCAGCCTCATTCGCGTCTGTTACCAAGAATGTTGTGGCTCGATTCATTAAGAATAATCTCATATGTAGGTATGACATCCCTGAAAGGATTATCACAGACAATGGCTCTAATCTGAACAATACCATGATTTCTGATCTCTGCATGCAGTTCAAGATTAAGCATCACAACTCTTCTCCATATCGTCCGAAGATGAATGGGGCAGTAGAAGCTGCTAATAAGAACATTAAGAAGATTCTACAAAAGATGACTGTTACTTACAAGGATTGGCACGAGATGTTACCATTTGCTCTTCATGGTTATCGTACTACAATACGTACTTCAACAGGGGCAACCCCATTCTCCTTAGTCTATGGTATGGAAGCAGATCTGCCCATTGAAGTTTAGATCCATTCCTTAAGAATCATGAAGGATGCAGGCTTGGATGAAGATGAGTGGATTCAGACTCGACTCGACCAGATAAATTTGATTGATGAGAAGAGGTTGGCAGCTGTTTGTCATGGTCAGATGTACCAGAAACGGATGATCAAAGCTTTCAATAAGAAGGTTAAGCCAAAGGTATATCAGGCTGGTGACTTGGTAATCAAGCGTATCATACTACCACAGGGTGATCCTAGAGGCAAGTGGACTCCAACATATGAAGGACCATTTGTGGTCAAAAGAGTATTCTCAGGAGGTGCCATGATGCTTACTACTATGGATGGTGAAGACTTTCCACAGCCTGTAAACGCAGACATAGTTAAAAAATACTATGCATAAAAAGAGACCCGCTAGGTTGACTGGCCTAGGCAAAAATAAGGGCATCCCGGCAAACCAAAAGGGTTCGGGCAAAAATTAGGGATATATATAAAAAAAATGTGTACCCGGCAAGTCGAAAACCTGAAAAGGCGGCTTGGGCAAAAAAGGGTATCCCGGTGGATTGAAAACCTGAAAGGGCAATCCAGGCAAAAGTTAGGGATTAAAGTGTATGACTATGTCTCGTTTGGATCACTCATGTAACTTCAACTGATGGTGCTACCTAAATCAAGTTCAAACAGATAAAGATCAATCCAATCGTTTCTGTCTCAACAGCAGAAGATGAGATATTTGAAGATAATGGCAATAGTAGAATTGAAACTCAATAGGATCATTTTTCACATAGCTGTTTTCTTTGTTTTATAAAAAATTTACGACGAATTCCTCTTACTAGGATTTCTGTCTCCTTGTACAAACTTGCCTATGTATAGGTCACTTTGTGATATAAATAAAATTTCATCTTTGAATCCAGATTTACTTTTACTCTATTTACATAAGCGAAAACGTCCATTGGTTGTGTTTGAATGTATGTATGCTTTTGAATACGATTGATGTTTACCAGAAATGCATAAAATGCAGTAATAGTATTTACTAAGGACGAACGAGGGTAGTAGTTCAACGAAGCTTCGCCGGTTCATCCCCACTACAAATCCCCAGTAGAGCAAATCTATCTTTATAGATGCTTCGAATTACGTCTCCCCTTGAATTTATGTCCATCTCTTTTATCCTCAGTCGGGATACTCAGGAACTTATTCCTTCAATAGAAGTACGACGAACGAATACGGGAAGTGACAAATACTATACTATCAAACAAGACGGGAACGAGTTCCTCATATTCTTCAGCAACGAATCGGGATTTATTTTCCCTAGCCAGCAGTTGTTATACAAAGATATCCGGACGCTTCAGGCCGCATGATTCATACATACATCATTTACATCATACCATGGCATATCCATAAGTGCATAATACATTTACTTAGATACACCATGCCATGCATGCATACATATTGCATAAACTAACCTTTTCCTTGCAGGATGGTTATATACAGATAAAATACTATCAACAATTCACAACAGGTCAGAAACGATCTATACGAAGATCTAGTGCTGATACTTAATCATTACTCAAGGTGTCCTTGGATAGTAGGCAAACGGTCTATACGAAGATCTATTCCCTAGTCCAGGATGTTTTCAGGAGAGTTAATCCTGATACTCTTTTGTTCTTGGATAGTAGGCAAACGGTCTATACGAAGATCTATTCCCTAGTCCAGGATATTTTCAGGAGATTTCATCCTGACACTCTTTTGTTCTTGGATATTAGGCAAACGGTCTATACGAAGATCTATTCCCTAATCCAGGATATTTCCAGAAGAGATAATCATCACGAAGATTTATTTCTACTGGTCTATTCAACAATTCAAAACAGTTCAGAGACGATCTATACGAAGGTCTAGTGCTGATACTTAATTCAGAAAGAAATCGCCACGAAGATTTGGTTCTGACACTTAAATTAAAAGTATGTTCTTAGATACGATTCAGAGACGGCCTATACGAAGACCTAGTACTGATATCCAGTATCAACATCAAGATATTATCACCTCCTGATATTATGGATGGCATCTATAAGCCCATCTCCAGTTCTTCCAAGTGGCATCTTCAAGCCCACTTAAGCATATACAACCAGTCATCAGTGTTACTTTACGCACCGGCGAGTGCAAATTTTTGGGCTTTTGTGTTCAATCCCCTTCAACCTTCCAAGTCACGAATGGCACACAGGCCAATCTAACTCCTCAGGTTTCAGAAAATTGAACAGGGGCAACTGTTGCACCCCAAAATTTTCCCTCTATTTTTAACTCTAACCAATTTTTTGTTTCACATTCATTTGCATCATCTTCATAGCATAACATTTTTTTCTGTCTTAATATTAGCCGGAATAATTTCTCGGAATTTACAAACAGACTGGTCAAATTAACTTTTTAACTGTGCCTAAAATTAGTCAACGAAAAAATGTCAAGTTTAAGTTTGCAAATGACGGTAACATTATTCTGCGGTTCACGTGGTTTAATTTGACATGCTAAAAATATTTTTACGACTATTTTTGGTCATATGTTGATCAGTCTGAGCAGTTTAAACGGTCATAATTTTTATCTCAAAATCCGACCAAACGCTGTATTTTTCCGAGTCATTTATTTCGCGCTGATTATTTTGACGTGTTCATTTTATTTTTTCGAGCATTTTGGTGCCCGACTTTTTTTTTTTTGAGTCTATTTATTTTTATATTGGGTCTAGAATAAATAAATAGGTTAATTAGTTTTTATTTTAATTTTAACTATTTTAATTATTTAACTTTATTCCGTTTTTAATTTAATATTGGGTTTCAAAATAAACTTAGGCCCATTATCATTAACCTAATTTGTTCCTATATATATTTACTAGCATGACTGATAGAGGGAGGCCAAAAAGACAGAACAAAAAAGAGAAACTGAGAGTGGCTGATCTATACTATCGTACACACAGTTTGGTAATAGTTTATATATGATATATACTTTATCTATTTTGTTGATATATTTGTTACTGTGTTTCAAATACATGTTCATATGTGTGACTGTGTTATGTATTCCAGATACATGCGGTTTGGTTAAATATATCAGGATATCGCCGTTTTGCTTTTTTATGCACATAAGTATAACATGTATAATAATTTGGTTCATTGTATTATGTATTTGATGTGTTTGTTTTTATATAAGTTTTACATGTCTCATAATATATAATATAATATAATAATATTTTTGTTGTTAATAAAAATGCATATGGATCATATAATATATAATTTATAATATGTAACTAGTGTGTTAAATATATATATATTTATATTTTATGTTATAATTTGATTATGTTTTCGGATCGGATCGTGTCAATACGCCGTTTTCACATATACGTGTATGAGGCGTGACATTTGTGTTATCCGATCCAGTTGCGATGATCGCAATTTTGCGCTAGCAACGCCGTTGTTTTTTTTAATTCATTTTTTTTAAATACATATATTTAGATCTGCACATTTTTTTCATAACTAACTACCCTGATTTTTTCTAAACCCTGGCAATTTCGCCACAAACTCTAAATTTCAAACCTAAAACTTTAACCGTGTTATTTCCTCTAAACCATAAACCTTTTCTTAAACCTTAACAAACCTTATTATTATTTCCTATTTTCGCTCATATTTATGTTATTCATACACTGTAACTGCTTCGCCCTTGTAATATTTTAAGTTTTAACTTGTAATATTTTCAGTTTTACTTTTCGCCATCTTTATTATGTAACTGCACCAAAGCGTTGTAATAATTAGGGTTTTATTTTCTGCCATTTATTTTCTGCCATTTTATTTTTTTGCCATTTATTTTTCTGCCATTTAAATTCCTGCTATTGATCCTATATTAACTGCGTGGTTTAGTAATGTAGGGCGTGAAAACCTACTAAATTAATTATTTAATATTTTTCTATAACATTTATATTTTTTGTAAATAAATAATAAATACTAACTATTTTAATAACTTTTTTTTTATTACTTACTTATAATAATAAATCCTTATATATTTTGTAAATAAAATCTAATTGACTATTTTTCTAATTAAATAATAATAATAAACATATTAATCTAATAATTTGATATTTTCTATAATCTTTATTTATTTTGTAAATAACTAACTTAATATTTTTCATATAACTCTTTTATTTTATAATTTGTACATTAATGTATTTTAAATTCTTTTATTATTACTAATTTATTTTAAACTCATATTTTTCTAATAACTTCTAAAAAAATCTAACTTGTTTAACCTAAAATAATTTCTTTTAAAATTCTAACCTTTTTATTATCACTTTATTATTATTGTTATTTTATTATTGCTTTATTACCATTGTTTATTTATTATTTTATTATTATTTGCTTTTATCTATTCTATTTTTGCTTCATTATTTTCCTTATTTTAGTTTTGTTTTATTTATAATATTAGGAACAAATGTATAGGTTGTAAATTTATTCTTTCTCGCCTGATTATTATGTATCTGTCCCATAGCCATGTAATAGTTTAGGAATTTATTTTTCTTGCTTTTATTTTCGTAAATATTTATTGCGTGGTTAGTAATTTAGGGAGTGCAAAAAACTAACTGTAAATAATTGAACTTAGAAAATTAAATTCAAGACAAATATCTGAAAAATAACACTCACACACGTAAGTCGATCTTTGATCGCCATCTGTACTTCCTAGGGTATTCCTCTTGGTTGCCTTCTTTAAATGGTCAAGTCCCTCGAAAATAGGGGTGTCTTAAGCAAAGTCCCTTCAAACAGAAAAATCATCAAGTCCCTATAAACTTAAAAGATCAAGTCCCTACGAGGTTGCCTACGATATAATGATCCTGTCCCTTCGGTAAATATGATGATAGTCCCTACGAGTTGCTAAAGACACCCCTTATGTTGCCTTCATTGACCATACGATGACCCTACGCCCGTCCCTTAAACACATCCAAGGTAATGACTACCTATTCCTTAATAATAGGGACAGTCTTACCATTGAAAGAATATACGAGAACACGAAAGACTTAATCTAGGGTAGGTATCTCATAGTTACTTGCTCACACTTTTCGAAATTACTTTTACACCTCACAATTTCTAAACTAGGCTTTGTATACACCCATACGAGGGTCATTACAAAGTACTTAAAGAAATTTTTGTAATCACACACTACACTCTTGCAAACAAACAAAGTGAGCTAAGTAACTAAGAGCCCATGGATAACCATGGATATAAAGGGTGCTAATACCTTCCCTTTGTATAACCTACCCCCCGAACTCAAAGTCTTTTTAAGGTCTTTCCTGTTCTTTTATGTCCTTTCCTTTTGGATAAAATAAAAGTCGGTGGCGACTCTTGCTATCCGCAACATTTATCTAAAGTCAGTTCTCCCACCGTGTTACAGCATGTCTGGAGAACTGGATAGGATTTTTCATGTGCTTGGAATACTGGAGTTTGTCCAATGTGAAGCTCCAAGCTTTGAGCGCATCACATTAGAATTTCTGAGCACAATTGAGTTCAAGCTCAAAAAGGGTTGGACGGGTACAACTATGTACTTTGGAGGAACAATGTCTTTCAGGTTGTACAATGTCGACCATGAGTTGACGGTGGAGCAGTTGGGCGAAATTCTTTGCCTACCCCTTTATGGCCCTGGAGCCGTACCAGACAGCTTTGATGCTAAGACATTCTGGTTGGCCATTATGGGAAGATCCGACTATGTGGCTAAAGGAGCAAACACGTCGGGCATTCAAAACCCATGTTTCAGGTATGCCCAGAAGGTGCTAGCCTTCACACTATTTGGCAAGGGTGACAGTACAGGTGTAGCCACCCAGAGAGAGTTGTTCTTTTTGTTTGCCATGGAAAACCGGGTTGTTATGAGTGTTGCATCATTTGCTGCAGATTATCTGGGTCGTGTGGGGAGAGCAGCCCAAGGAGGAATCTCCATAGGAGGCATCATCACGTAGATTTCCCAATATTTAGGATATGACACGACTGCACTTAATGAGACACCGGTAGCAGGTAAGAGCAAACTGGACATGAACGCATTGGTCCAGCAGGGTATGATTTCACAAGTTTCTGATTATTATGCCTTAATGAGTTCGGGTCAGTTTATTATGGCTCTACCTGATCCGGCACGAATTAACATCTCAAACACGACCAATTGGCTTTATGATAGTGTCGTCCAAGATGATATGGATGAGCACAATGCTGATACATTTGCTGTAGGTGACCCACAGGAGGAAGAAGTACAGGAAGAGATGCAGGATCAGGAGCAATTTGTTGCCCCACCAGAGGAATCCATGCACCCCGGTGCCGGTTCGTCATATGTGACGTCAGACCAATGGTCATGGATGCAAACAGAAATTGGCGATCTCTGAGCGGAGCAAGCACGCCAAGGTGTATTGATGCTACCGACTCGAAAAATCGGACACGACTCTTTGTCACTGGATTTTATAGTGATACTCCACAACTAAAGAGAAGACGAAGCTACACCACACTGAGAAACATCTTGGAAGCCTGAAAGCTAAACAAAACATGGTGAGAACTACAAAAAGCCAAACACTTATCATCATGAGAGTTGTTCAGGTATGTCTTTGTCTCTCTGAGTTTGCATTAGAGATACTGAAATTACATAGCACACGATACACACTGAGGCATTGTTTTTGTATTTTAACCCTGAGCCTTTCAAGCCAACCCGTCATAATTACCCGTCGTTCACCAATTTTGAGCCATATTTCCTTTTGTTTTTATTTTTACCATTGTATATAGCCATAAGCCCATACACTACCCCACCCTGCTTAGACAAGTGTTGTTTACCCTGAAGCTACCGAAAAGCTTAAGTTTGGGGTTTCATCCAAATTTAGGGACACCGGCAAACCTTAGATAAGTGCGAAAAGATGAAGAAAAATTCAGAGAAAGAAAAAAAAAGTCATGAAGCACTTATCTAGAAATACTATGGTTGGCAAAAAGTTTGCATCAAAAGAGAAATAAAAGAAAATATATGCGCCAATGAACCTCAACAAAAAACGGTGTCCAAAAGAAATACCCCTGAGTTTTAAATTTGAACAACTGTACAAGGGTAACAACACGAAATCTGAGCCTAAACCCCTGGTGTTCCCTTTTTGTTTCTATTACCCACCTTACACCTTAGCCACGTTACAACCGAAAAAGTCCTCGAATAGTGTGTGTTATGTGTTGCTTGTTATGAAGGTATCTGTATTTCAAACCTAAGAGCTGACTTTGCATACTCTGTTTTCATGAGTGTAAACACTTTGACCCCGAGTTATTTGGTGAGAGTGTGAAAAGCTACAGGCCAAAAGATGTGTCAAAGTTAAAGTGTGGCTAAAGTCGGAAGTCGGGAAAGAGTAAAACTGTGATTGAAAAGTGAACAGGAGAACACGAAAGATCGCGGTAGCATTGTGGATGAATTCATTTGGGGGCAACCGTCCTGATGTCTCAAGCATCACTTGAGGACAAGCAATGAGATAAGTTTGGGGTTGTGATCAGTCGCCAATTCTCCTTGTTTTCTGACACTCATTCGGCACATTTGTAAGAAATCGGCAACACATTAGTTCACTTTTGTTTTGTTTTGTTTAGTTATTTATATGTTTAGTATTGTTGTCTCTATTTGTTGAGTACATGATATATGCATTATCATATCCCATTTTATGTCCTTTTGTGGTAGTTCTTTTGGTTTCAGGTATAAACAAGTGCACTAGAGGGATAGATAAGCAAAACAGGCATTCCAGGCCCGACATAGGAAGAAAAGATGGACTTACAGTAGCCCTGACACGGCCACCCGTGTTGGCCAACACGGGCCGTGTCAGGAGAAGAGGCTGAAAAATGGAAAATAGGGAGCTGACACGGCCCGTGTCAGCCTCCCTGAAGGGCGTGTCATTGTTGAAGTTTGCCTAGAAGCCAACACGGCCAGGCGTGTTTCCTGATACGGCCAGTGTTGGCTTGGACACTTGAATTTCCAAATTTTTGCTATTTTTAGCACGACTTATCCCGAAGGGCATTGTGGACTTTTACGCAAGGAAAATTGTCATCAGGAACTATTTACAGTGGATTTGAATATGGAGAGAGGGACTTTTTTTACACGATAGAGAATTGGAAACGATCAAGATTGAAGAAGTGACAAGAAGCGAAGAACGAGGATCCTTCAAGAGCGGACACGATTGAAGATCAACGGAATTCCGACCTTTTTATAATGTCTCAATTTTACTTTGTATCTGATTTGATAATATGATAAGCTAAACCCCCAATGCCAGGGGGTGTCCCTGAATTGATCATGTAATGACTCTGATGTTTGATTTCCCTTAATATATGATATTTGATTTCAATTTCACTGTATGATTTGCGTAATGCTTTCTTTTTGGCAAAAAATAAGATTGATGTATGGTTAATGATTAGCAGGACTGCAATGGTTAAGGTTTTCATACAGTGAAACCATAGTAGAGATCACCTAGGACTAGGGATACCCTATGGTTACCGGATTATTCTTGTTAATTTAAAATGTTTGGTTTCATCATAATCACCTAAGGACTTAGAGGTTAGATTGAATACCAAAGGTTTCCCTCCGAGGTCTTAGGGGGAAATAATCTTAAGATCCGGTAATTGAAACAATATTCAGTATTAAGGAGATATACACTCAAGGGGTCATTACAGGAGATGTTTATACATCTTCCTTGGCATATCATATTAACTTGTGAAAATATTTATTTGTTATATTTTTCCTTATAGTGAATTCTTCAAAACGATAACTATAAATTTTGTTTGATTGAGTGACTGTTTACGTTTATATTATTGCGCAATCCTCGAGATCGATCTTTGGGAAACATCCCTCTTATTACTACATTGGCGAAAATAATACACTTGCTATTTTTTCGCTCAGCTATCCATATCTTTCTAACCAAGAATCTTGTTCCTACTATTCTTGAAAATACTTACTACTCTATCCATGTGAGGAATCATAAGAAGAAAGGAACCATTGTATGTTGTACTCCTATGTTGTATAGATGGTTTATTTCACATCTACCCAACAAAGGTCCTTTCATTGAGAATAAAGACAATCTGAAGTGGTCTCAAAGGATCATGTCCTTCAGTATATGCAATTAGGGGCACCTCTAGTTCCTAATGCTCACATTGGAGGGCAATTCCCTCAGGTTGTGAACTCTCCTTAGACTTTCCCTCCTGGTTTTTCTTATGCTCCTAAAATGTTGTTTTCTCCTCAGTCAGTTCCTATTCAGGCGTATGCTCTAGATGTTTCTCGACCCTCCAGTCAGGTTGTTATTCTGAATGCTAGTTAGGCTAGGCCAGCGAATTATCAATTGCCAGGTGACAAAATCAGGGTTATATAGGGTTTCTCGACTTTCGGCATGGGTGCCAGAGATTTGTGTTTGGTCCCAAATGTGGTACTTCCTCAAAAGTTTAAGGTACCAGATTTACCAATGTACAAAGGATTGAGCTGTCCTCAGAGTCATGTTATGATGTCCTGTAGGAAGATGGCTTCCTACATTAACAATAATGATTTGTTGATTCATTGTTTCCAGGATAGTCTATTTTGGGTTTCCTTGGATTGGTACATGAGCTTGGAGTATACCAAAATCAAGTCGTGAAGAGATTTGTCTGAAGCCTTCTTGAAACAATATAAGTACAACTTGGATATGGCACCGACTAGGTTGCAATTGCAGAATCAATCTCAGAAGCCCAGTGAAACATTTAAATAATACACGCAGAGGTGGCATGAAATGGATTCTCGAGTCAGACCAACTTTATCTAATAATGAATTGAGTAACATATTCAAGGGTACCCAGCAAGGTCTGTATTTTGAAAAAAAGATTTGCATTTCCTCATCCGATTTTTCAAATATTGTGACTATCGGAGAAAGAATTAAGAATGGGGTTAAATCTGGAAAAATCACAGGTATTGGTCCTCAGCAAGTTGTGGCTAAGAAACCACATGGTAACTTTCGGAAGAAGAAGGAAGGCGAGACAAGTTATGTGACGGTAAGTGTTCACCCTCAGTATCATACTCATATGGCTCATGTGTCGTATTATCCTTATCCATACATTGTTGTTGCCCAATATCAACAACCTTCTTTTCAGTACCAACCCCAAAATCAAAATCAACAACCCACACTGACTCCGCCTGCTCAAACTCAACATACTGCTCAAGATAATAGGGGTCAAGGTTAGGGGTAGAATCGCCATAATAATCATAGTAAACATCCTCAACTAGATAAAATCTTGGTACCATACGCTCAGTTGGTACCTTATTTGATTCATGTGGGAGCTATTGTACCAAAAGATATTCCACCGAACCCTAATGCCTCATGCGCCTACCACGCTGGGCATATTGGGCATTCAAATGAGGATTGTTGGCCTCTCAAGAAAAAGATTCAAGAGCTCATTAATCATAAGGTTATGTCTTTTTTGGAAGAAAACCCTAATATAAAGACAAACCCTTTGCCAAACCATAATGGGACAGCGGTTAGCGCAGTTATTGAAGAAGAGACTGTAGAATCTGTCAAAGGGGTCGTTGATGTGAAAACTCTGATGTCAGTGGTTGTGGAAAAGCTTAAGGAGCATGGTTTTCTGGAAGGTGTTCATGATAGTTGTGTGTTGTGCGAATCAGGTCTTGATTACTGTGATGTTTTGAAGGGTTGTGTTCAAAATTTGATGAATTAGGGAATGGTGCGGTTTTCTAGGTTAAGAGTGGCTGCAGAGATTTATGTCATCAAACCAATAACCATCATTTACAGAAAAAAGAAGGTAGAATCTCCTCCCAAGAGGATTCATCCTATCCATATATGTATTCCCGATTTGTTCCCATATCAAGACACCAAGGTAATGCCTTGGAGGTATGATACGACGACATACATGGGTGGAAAAGAAATCCAATTTTATGATGATGAAATTATTAATATAGATGGAACGGGAGGTATGACTTGCAGTGATCGTGTATTTTCTCCTCAGTACACTCCTAGGGTGTCTCCATCACCCATGGTTGTCCCTCGTAAGGAGAAGGTTCTCATTGTTCCTCCTCCACAGGCAAGGGCATCTGTTTCCGCCACTCCGATCGTGACGACTATTTCAGTTGTGATAAGGGTTATTCCTGATAAGTTTGCAGAATCTGAAACCTCCAAAGGTAAAGAGCCGATGAATGAAGACAAACGGGTTGAAGGTCACAAGAAGAGTATCTCTGTTGAGGAAGGCCAAGAATTCCTTAAATTGATGAAAACGAGTGACTTCATGATCATGACTAGTTGGGTCAGACTCTCTCTAAAATCTCTATTTTGTCTTTACTACTGAGTTCTGAGGCTCACCGTAAAGCATTGTTGAAAGTCTTGAATACTACTCATGTGATACAAGATATCACGGTCGATCAATTTGATGATGTGATTACTAATATCACCGCCGACCAATACTTAAGATTTAATGAAGTTGAACTACCTCCCAAGGGAAATGGACATAATAAGGCATTGCACATTTCGGTCATGTGTGTAGACACCTTACTATCTTGAGTTCTATTTGATAGTGGTTCCTCGCTTCATGTGATGGCAAAAGCTACATTGAGCTAGTTGTAGGTTAAGGGACCCGAGATGAGGGCCATTGCGCTGATTGTTAGGGCTTTTGATCTCTCTAGAAGACAGGTCATTAGCGAGGTGGATCTACCTATTTATGTAGGACCTCATCAATTCACAACCACCTTCCAAGTTATGGACATCAATCATACTTACAGTTGTTTGTTGGGTAGACCTTGGACTCATGCTAATGGGGCAGTAACCTCTACGTTGCACCAAAAGTTAAAATTCATGTTTGATAAGGATTACTTGCAAGGGGAAGGTATTAGCACCCCAAACATCCATGGTACTTCATGGGAGCCGTTTTGATTGTTCTCGCTCAAATGGGTGTTATATCTAAGGATTACTTGCAAAATAATGAATGGAAATGAAAGAAATAGATAAAGTGATCGGTGAGGATTAGGGCCCTCATGCCTACGTATCCTCATAGTGTAACGAGGAATTCAGAGCTTTGTAGTTCAAGGAACTAGAGGCAGGAGGTGAAAAGGAGTGTGATAAAGTATAGTCTGAACCAAAGGATTGTATGATTGGAACTCCAACAAGGGTGAAAAGATGAACCCAAGAGCAAACAGATATGAACCAACAAGTGAGGGCCTACAGCATTGTATCACTATATTGGAACAACCGGAAAAAAGAGAGAAATTAGGTGTTTGGGTTAAAGGGCCAAATAGCTCTTGGTTCACAAGGAGGTACAAGATGGAGAACAAATGTATAATTTATATGGTTCAAAGAAGAAGGTATATCACATGAAGTGAATGAAGGTAGAGTATAGGTGCATTGTGGATATGAATGGAGTGAAGTGACCGAAGTCACAGAATTGGATATTTGGTGATAAGTGACTGAAGAGATATTGTTTGAAATCGAAAGGTGAAAGCCTATTGGAATCCATAAGAGAATGATATTTCTACCGTAGAGGGAAACAACGTTAACCGATACATGGACTAGCAGGCCGCCACTATAGGGTGTTTAGCTAAAAAGAAGGAATTAAGTGTTTGGGTTAAGGGCCAAAAAACTCTAGGTAGAAATGCAGACTATTCGTTAGGCGTCCTAAAAGGGTGTATATGGAATTCCAAGGAAAGTGTATTTCATTGTCAAAGGAATAATATGTCACTGGGTGAGCGATTTAGGATCGAAGGTAGGTAATGAATAGTGAAAGATATGGATGATGCCCTAAGGAGGAAGAAGGAATAATTAGAAGTATGTTCGCCAAGGATTTTCATCCTCGTGCCTACGTATTCTCATCGTGCAATGAGAAAATAATAGTAATCATAGTTCGGAATTACGAGAATAGAAAGAGAGAGACATTTGTCTAAACAACGGGGACTCACAAGATAAATACCTCTTCAAGGAAGGATTGTAGTACTGGATAGTATAAGGAATAGTGTATCACTTGCTGGGGGAATCAATAATTCGAGATCAAATCAGGATAGTGTCTTGGATCCAAGGGAGGGATAGACTCTTAATCGAAGAGCAAAGTGGCGTCTTAGCCGAAAAAGAATAAATTAAATGTTTGGGTTACGGGCCAAACAACTCTCGATTGATGAGGTGGACTATCGTAATCGTCCTAAAAGGATAGACAAGGAGTCCAAGGAGAAGTATGGTCGATCTCAAAAGGATGGTATGATTGAATGAATGAAGAATGATTGATTGTTAAATAGGGTAGCTCACTAAGAAACTGGGTTCTCCTGCCTATGTATCCTTATAGTGCAATAAGGAAATCAGAGCTTTCGTAGTTCAGCCCACTACGGCTGAAAGTAAGTTGATTGGTAAGGATAAAGAATAGATGATAGAATGATTTAATGAAAGAGTGAAATGGACTTGATAGTTACTTGATAAGAATCACACTAAAGTCTATGAATAAAGGTGGATACGATAAGCAACGAGCCAAACGTCTCACACCCAATGATATCCAGAATGAGTGTAGGAAAGCTCCAGTCCCTCTCCTTCTTTACTACTTAAGGCTCATGGCATGTAGTTCTCATCCTAACTTTCAAGTCGCGAGAGGAGAATCTTTGTTGTCCTTGTATTGATGAAGACCTTATCAATCGTTTGGTTCAAATTGCACTAAAGTCTATCAATAGAGGTGAATATCATGAGTGTTGGGAGTGTAATGGCAATGATGGTGTGTGAAACGTAAATCAACGGGCCTTAATAGATAAATCCCAATCCCTCACCTCTATTGACTTGTCCAAGTCAACATATTCAAATTGGTTTTCAATGCGCGCTAATTTTCTCTCTGAGTCTCACCGTTCGTTCACCAAGGACATCGCGACGGCGGCTTTCGCCGGCGGCGGTGGTGGCCTATACCTAACTACCACCACTATTGGATGCATAAAGATAAGCTAAACATGAATATGCAAACGGATTTGGGAAACAAACATTGGATCGGTTGAATCGAACATAAACGTGGAAGAACCGTAGCCTTCTAAACTTAAATTAAATGACGCTTGGGGGGAATCAACCTCAACCACTATAGGGATTTCATTTCCTACCTCAGATGTAACACTCTGGTAAGCTCAAAGTAAGAAAACATCACAGAGGAGAAAAGGACTTACCGGAGAAGACGATCGGAAAATTCAGCAGGTGAGTTCTTGAACTTGGTTCGTCCTCTTCTTCTTCCTCTTTCTTCTTCCACTTCTTCTTCTGAACTAGGGAGCAGTGAAATGAGATTGCAGTGGCTTAGCTCAAGAAGATTAAAGCTTCAATGTGAAGCTTCAATGGCTTCTAGGAAAGAGAGCTTTGAGTAAGGTGAGGGAAGAGAGATTGCAATAGAGAGAGTGCAGTTTCGAGCAAATGCCAAGGGTAGTAAAATGTGAGTGGTGAATTCCTTAAATAGAAGTGAGGTTTGGAAACTTTGGTAGGTTTGGATTTAAGTCTGGAGTTAGTTAGAGGTGGCTTGGGATCATTTGAACTTAACTCACTCAGTTAACTGAAAACTTAGTTAGTTATGTTATGGAAACTCAGTTAGTTATGTTAGTTTATGTTGGTTAGTGAGTGAATGATTTTGACACTTGACTGGCTATTGCAGGTTGTGGTTAGATTGAGGTCATGTGGAATTGGATTTAGTGACATGTTGATCATGTTGTAAGTGGAGCTCTTAAGTGACTTTGGCTTTGCACTTTGATCATTGACTGGATGAACAGGTGAATGTTACTTTTGCTTATGATTCAATGCCTCACATGTTTAATCCCATTGCTTGTATTCATTCCCTTGCCCTCACTAGTTTTGTTGCAGCATGCTTGAATTGGCCTTGCATTCGTACCTGTCTGCTTTTACCATCCATTGGCCAATCATGTTCAAATTTAGTTTGGCTATAACTGACATTGTAAGCACCTTGATGTAGGCTTGGAACAGGTTTTGCTTTGAGGTGTGTATTTCACTGTGATAATGCACTATTGTTTCCACAACTGGCTTTGTAATGCATATGGGTGAATCATGTTGAATCCCCCTTCCAATTCAACATGTGGTAATTTGCTAAGTCTGATTCTTTATTGAATTGCAAGGTAACAACCATGTGCTTGAGTTGGAAATAGGCTAGCTTGGCATTGATGTGTTTGTGATCTTGCTTGTGGCTTGCAGGTCAGACCAGGTTTCTATTGTCATAGCTGGTGGTTTTGCTAACATGATTCAGGTTTGTTAAGCTAACACACTTCATGGTCTAGCATTGGATTGATGGTGTGTGCAGCTGGTGTTGATGGCTTGGTACAGGTCAAGCAGTACCATTGCAACAGGCTGGTTGGAAGCTCGATTGATGGTGTAAGGCTCATGTACCTCAATCCCCAATTCCTGGATCATGGATTGATAACCCTGTATGTTTTTGCAGATTTTAATGCCAATGCAACATGGTGACAAGTCCTACAAACCCAATGCATTGGTGTGGTTCCATTTGGATTATTGCAGCATGATGTGATGCTGCACAGGACCAAGACCTTGATGGAGTGCAAGGTCATGAGGTATGTTTGATTGTTGAAATTTGGCTATAGTTGTCATGAGTTCAGTTTGTGGACATGTAATAGGTATCAATGCCCATGGTTGTCATGTTTTGTAGTAGGTCTGGATTGGTTTATAGGCTCAAATGATTGTATGCTTCTGCATGATGATTACATCCGGTAGCAGGTTTTTCTTTGCAACTTCACTGCTTTGATATGGTCTCCTTTGGATTATTGCAGCAAGCTAAGGTCATTTTGGTAACAGGTGCTGGTTCACAGGTGCATTTATGCAGCATGCTACCACTCATGTTTTGGTTCAGCTCATGCTTGATGAGGCTTGGTGCTAGTGTCCATTGCAGGGTCCTTTGCAGGCCCCTCATGCCCTTGTTCAATAGCAACAAAGCAAGGTGAATGGTGCTACCAAATTTTGAATGGCTTGCTGCAGCAGCAGGGCCAAAATTGTTGTACCATGAATTCTCTAATGGTGAAATCATGCATTTCTTTGGCTTAGTGTATTGTCTATGGCTGGAGCAAGGGATAATGTTGTGCTGTTAGAGAGCTCTTTGGAATTGATTTGGGACAGACCAAGGCCAATGGTTAGTGATTAAAAATGTCAAAATAAACATGGTGTGCACAATGTCATTTTTACTTGGAAATGAAGCAATCAAAAGAAACCACAACCAAGCATGAAGATTAGGTGACACATCAAAGCAAAAGGCTAGGTCAAGTTTGGATGATCAAGAGCAAGTGAGAATTGACTTTGCTCAATGTTGACCAAAAGTCAACTGTTGACCAAAAGTCAACTATTGACCAAAGTCAACAAATGGTCAGAATTCAATTTTATTTGTATTTTCTTTGTAAATGGACATTGAATTGATGGTTATGGGCAGTTTTAGGGTTTAGGAATTTTGGGTTGACTTTGGTCAAAGTTGACCAAAAAGTCAATTGTTGACCAAAATCAACAATTGGTCAAAATTGTCAAGAGTTGTAACTTTTCATGTAAAATCAAATGTGATGGTTTAGAATGATATGCAATGGATTGAAATAGATTAACAAATGGTTTGAAATTGGTTTTACAATTGGTTTATTTTATGACTTGAATGCTTGAATTTGAAAAGAACATGACTTAACTAGTAATATATATATTAACAAGGCCATGAACTGAGGGCATAAGATTAGGGTTTGAATGAAACATCCATGAATCAATGGGCATGACTTGCAAGAAGTTTGTGACACAAGAGGTTTGGTTGTTTGGATGACCAAGTCTATAAGTGTACCAACAATCACATGAACAACACTAGGGCATTAAGATCAAGATGGATTAGACCAAGTACATTGACGATAAGTGAAGATTGGGTGTCATGGATGCGAAGCCAAACCACCAAGTCCATCTGATTCATCATCTCCCTTGTTAGGGTTCTCCTAAGGCTTACCCCTCAAGCAAGTCTTTTGAATCAAGCCATAAGCTCCAACCATCAATCTTCTAGTGTGTGAGCTTGCATTAGGGATTTGAGGGCCAATACAAGGCCTAAGGAAGCTCCATGAGATCACACCTTGAGGAATTAGGGTTTTGAAGACCCTAGAAGATTGCCTGGACAATCCCTTGTAGAATCCAAACCTCTACCACCAACAACTAGGGTTTCACATCCCCTAATGCTTGATGATATAGTCAGATCATGCTTTTGAGACTTTATATCCACACAAACCCTAGCTCCACAAGCCCCAGGTTTGTGAATCCATGATGATCCATTAGTGAAGGAATGATGCATGTGGATGAATTATGAATGTATGCAAGTGATCTCCAGACCAAGGGGAGGGCAAACTTTGGGGTACAACAGTTGCCCCTATTTAATCTTCTTGGACTTGAATACAAGAATTGCGGGAGCTTTTCAGGTATTCGAGGTGGAAGGGGATTAAATACTGACGTATCCAAAATTTGCTTGAACAGGTGGTTGAAGTCATCCTAGACTTTTGATGTTTACATAAGGCATCATGGCGGGGAATAATATATATATATATATATATATATATATATATATATATATATATATATATATATATATATATATATATATATATATATATATATATATAGTGCATGATGTATGTTTGTCTTTTATGATGCATGTTGGTTTGTCATTTGTTGGGATGAGTCTTTATTATGATAGGAACTCCGACTCGTCATCGAAGATTGGAAGATAATTACTGTGGAATCTAGGTGATGCCAACACTGCTGTCAGGGAATCGTCTTCCTGTTGAGGAACACTGAAATGCTAGAACCAACGTGGTATCCCAACTGATCGGATGTCACTGGCGTTTAAGTAAAACCACTTTTGAGTCACTGGTCATCTTTCAAGTTTATCGGGTCTTTACCGTAATGCAAAATGTTTCTCTTTAGTGTAGCTTTTTATTATTCCCCGAAATTTTAAAGCATTATGTGCGCAAGATAAATCAATTATTTTGCATACAAGACACAGCAGAAAAATATTTGATGGCATGAACTGAATTTTATTGATATGAAATTGTACATATGGTGAGTGCAAGAATGTAGACACCCTTGATGAGGATGTTGCAAAAATGAGAAAATAAATGAAATGGCAATGGGAAATATTTTGTATATATTTTCTTCCATTGATTACAACATTAGCCTTAGTCTACCATAGAATCTAAATCCCAAGACCTTGCTTCGGCTGACGATGATTGGATCGGTCCTCGACTATCTGATATCTAGCTTGTAGCGTAATGGGCTAAAGGATCATAGTTAATGCCTTTATCCCTAACTTTTGCATGGACATTTGATTCTTTTCGTCCACCGGGATACTCCTTTTTGCCTAAGCCTCCCTTTCAGGTTTTCGACTTAGCGAGCCTTATGTTTATTCCATAACTTTTTCATGGATAATTCATTTTTTGGTCTATCGGGATAGCCATTTTTGCCTAGATTAACCTCACGGAGATTAATCTAGGAGGATTTCATCATTTCTTTTTAGGCATAATATTTTTTGACTATGTCTGCATTCAATGGCGAGGGCAAGTCTTCCCCATCCATTGTTGTGAGGATTAGAGACCCACTTGAGAAGGCCTTCTTAATGACGAAAGGTCCCTCATAGTTGGGAGTTTATTTGCCTCGCATGTCTGAGTGAATAGTAGAATACCTTTTCAGCACGAGTTCTCCAGTGTGGTACTCACGAGGAAGAACCTTCTTATTGAATGCTCGTTTGAGATGTATTTGGTATAACTGACCATGACAGACGGTCGTCAAACTCTTTTCTTCGATCAGATCCAGCTGGTCATACCGTGATTGAACCCATTCAGCTTCATCGACGTCAGCCTCCATGATGACTCTAAGTGAAGGAATCTCGACTTCAATCGGTAGGACGACCTCCATCTCATACGCCAAAGAGTATGGAATAGCCCTAGTGGATGTGCCGACCAAGGTTATGTAACCGTGCAGAGCAAAGGGTAACTTGTCATGCTAATCCTTGCATGTCTTGACCATTTTCTGGACGATTCTCTTGATATTCTTATTAACTGCTTCTACGGCATCGTTCATCTTGGGCCGTGTAACACGGTGGGAGAACTGACTTTAGTTAAATGTTGCGGATAGCAAGAGTCGCCACCGACTTTTATTTTATCCAAAAGGAAAGGACATAAAAGAACAGGAAAGACCTTAAAATGATTTTGAGTTCGGGGGGTAGGTTATACAAAGGGAAGGTATTAGCACCCTTTATATCCATGGTTATCCATGGGCTCTTAGTTACTTAGCTCACTTTGTTTGTTTGCAAGAGTGTAGTGTGTGAGTAGAAAAATTTCTTTAAGTACTTTGTAATGACCCTCCTATGGGTGTATACAAAGCCTAGTTTAGAAATTGTGAGGTGTAAAAGTAATTTTGAAAAGTGTGAGCAAGTAACTATGAGATACCTACCCTAGATTAAGTCTTTCGTGTTCTCGTACATTCTTTCAATGGTAAGACTGTGCTTATTATTAAGGAATAGGTAGTCGTTACCTTGGATGTGTTTAAGGGACTGGCGTAGGGTCATCGTATGGTCAATGAAGGCAACATAAGGGGTGTCTTTAGCAACTCGTAGGGACTATCATCATATTTACCGAAGGGACAAGATCATTATATCGTAGGCAACCTCGTAGGGACTTGATCTTTTAAGTTTATAGGGACTTGATGATTTTTCTGTTTGAAGGGACTTTGCTTAAGACACCCCTTTTTTTTCGAGGGACTTGACCATTTAAAGAAAGCAACCAAGAGGAATACCCTAGGAAGTACAGATGGCGATCAAAGATCGACTTACGTGTGTGAGTGTTATTTTTCAGATATTTGTCTTGAATTTAATTTTCTAAGTTCAATTATTTACAGTTAGTTTTTTGCACTCCCTAAATTACTAACCACACAATAAATATTTACAAAAATAAAAGCAAGAAAAATAAATTCCTAAACTATTACATGGCTATGGGACAGATACATAATAATCAGGCGAAAAAGAATAAATTTACAACCTATACATTTGTTCCTAATATTATAAATAAAACAAAATTAAAATAAGGAAAATAATGAAGCAAAAATAGAATAGATAAAACCAAATAATAATAAAATAATAAATAAACAATGGTAATAAAGCAATAATAAAATAACAATAATAATAAAGTGATAATAAAAAGGTTAGAATTTTAAAAGAAATTATTTTAGGTTAAACAAGTTAGATTTTTTTAGAAGTTATTAGAAAAATATGAGTTTAAAATAAATTAGTAATAATAAAAGAATTTAAAATACATTAATGTACAAATTATAAAATAAAAGAGTTATATGAAAAATATTAAGTTAGTTATTTACAAAATAAATAAAGATTATAGAAAATATCAAATTATTAGATTAATAGGTTTATTATTATTATTCAATTAGAAAAATAGTCAATTAGATTTTATTTACAAAATATATAAGGATTTATTATTATAAGTAAGTAATAAAAAAAAAGTTATTGAAATAGTTAGTATTTATTATTTATTTACAAAAAATATAAAGGTTATAGAAAAATATTAAATAATTAATTTAGTAGGTTTTCACGCCCTACATTACTAAACCACGCAGTTAATATAGGATCAATGGCAGGAATTTAAATGGCAGAAAAATAAAATGGCAGAAAAATAAAATGGCAGAAAATAAAATTCTAATTATTACAACGCTTTGGTGTAGTTACATAATAAAGATGGCGAAAAGTAAAACTGAAAATATTACAAGTTAAAACTTAAAATATTACAAGGGCGAAGCAGTTACAGTGTATGAATAACATAAATAAGAGTGAAAATAAGAAATAATAATAAGGTTTGTTAAGGTTTAAGAAAAGGTTTATGGTTTAGAGGAAATAACACGGTTAAAGTTTTAGGTTTGAAATTTAGAGTTTGTGGCGAAATTGTCAGGGTTTAGGAAAAATCAGGGTAGTTAGTTATGAAAAAAATATGCAGATCTAAATATATGTATATAAAAAAAAATATGAATTAAAAAAAAACAACGGCGTTGCTAGCGCAAAATTGCGATCATCGCAACTGGATCGGATAACACAAATGTCACGCCTCATACACGTATATGTGAAAACGGCGTATTGACACGATCCGATCCGAAAACATAATCAAATTATAACATAAAATAGAAATATATATATATTTAACACACTAGTTACATATATGAACATGTATTTGAAACACAGTAACAAATATATCAACAAAATAGATAAAGTATATATCATATATAAACTATTATCAAACTGTGTGTACGATAGTATAGATCAGCCACTCTCAGTTTCTCTTTTTTTGTTCTGTCTTTTGGCCTCCCTCTATCAGTCATGCTAGTAAATATATATAGGAACAAATTAGGTTAATGATAATGGGCCTAAGTTTATTTTGAAACCCAATATTAAATTAAAAACTGAATAAAGTTAAATAATTAAAATAGTTAAAATTAAAATAAAAACTAATTAACCTATTTATTTATTCTAGACCCAATATAAAAATAAATAGACTTAAAAAAATAAAAGTCGGGCACCAAAATGCTCGAAAAAATAAAATGAACACGTCAAAATAATCAGCGCGAAATAAATGACTCGGAAAAATACAGCGTTTGGTCGGATTTTGAAATAAAAATTATGACCGTTTAAACTGCTCAGACTGATCAACATATGACCAAAAATAGTCGTAAAAATTATTTTAGCATGTCAAATTAAACCACGTGAACCGCAGATTAATGTTACCGACATTTGCAAACTTAAACTTGACATTTTTTCGTTGACTAATTTTAGGCACAGTTAAAAAGTTAATTTGACCAGTCTGTTTGTAAATTCCGAGAAAATATTCCGGCTAATATTAAGACAGAAAAAAAATGTTATGCTATGAAGATGATGCGAATGAATGTGAAACAAAAAAATTGGTTAGAGTTAAAAATAGAGGGCAAATTTTGGGGTGCAACAGCTGCCCCTGTTCAATTTTCTGAAACCTGAGGAGTTAGATTGGCCTGTGTGCCATTCGTGACTTGGAAGGTTGAAGGGGATTGAACACAAAAGCCCAAAAATTTGCACTCGCCGGTGCGTAAAGTAACACTGATGACTGGTTGTATATGCTTAAATGGGCTTGAAGATGCCACTTGGAAGAACTGGAGATGGGCTTATAGATGCCATCCATAACATCAGGAGGTGATAATATCTTGATGTTGATACTGGATATCAGTACTAGGTCTTCGTATAGGCCGTCTCTGAATCGTATCTAAGAACATACTTTTAATTTAAGTGTCAGAACCAAATCTTCGTGGCGATTTCTTTCTGAATTAAGTATCAGCATTAGACCTTCGTATAGATCGTCTCTGAACTGTTTTGAATTGTTGAATAGACTAGTAGAAATAAATCTTCGTGATGATTATCTCTTCTGGAAATATCCTGGATTAGGGAATAGATCTTCGTATAGACCGTTTTCCTACTATCCAAGAACAAAAGAATATCAGGATTAAATCTTCTGAAAATATCCTGGACTAGGGAATTGATCTTCGTATAGACCGTTTGCCTACTATCCGAGGACAAAAGAGTATCAGGATTAACTCTCCTGAAAACATCCTAGACTAGGGAATAGATCTTCGTATAGACCGTTTGCCTACTATCCAAGAACAAAAGAATATCATGATGAAATCTCCTGAAAATATCATGGACTAGGGATTAGATCTTCGTATAGACCGTTTGCCTACTATCCGAGGACAAAAGAGTATCAGGATTAACTCTCCTGAAAACATCCTGGACTAGGGAATAGATCTTCGTATAGACCGTTTGCCTACTATCCAAGGACACCTTGAGTAATGATTAAGTATCAGCACTAGATCTTCGTATAGATCGTTTCTGACCTGTTATGAATTGTTGATAGTATTTTATCTGTATATAACCATCCTGCAAGGAAAATGTTAGTTTATGCAATATGTATGCATGCATGGCAAGGTGCATCTAAGTAAATGTATTATGCACTTATGGATATGCCATGGTATGATGTAAATGATGTATGTATGAATCATGCGGCCTGAAGAATATGAGGAACTCGTTCCCGTCTTGTTTGATAGTATAGTATTTGTCACTTCCCGTATTCGTTCGTCGTACTTCTATTGAAGGAATAAGTTCCTGAGTATCCCGACTAAGGATAAAAGAGATGGACATAAATTCAAAGGGAGACGTAATTCGAAGTATCTATAAAGATAGATTTGCTCTACTGGGGATTTGTAGTGGGGATGAACCGGCGAAGCTTCGTTGAACTACTACCCTCGTTCGTCCTTAGTAAATACTATTACTGCATTTTATGCATTTCTGATAGACATCAATCGTATTCAAAATCATACATACATTCAAACACAACCAATGGACGTTTTCGCTTATGTAAATAGAGTAAAAGTAAATCTGGATTCAAAGATGAAATTTTACTTATATCACAAAGTGACCTATACATAGGCAAGTTTGTACAAGGAGACAGAAATCCTAGTAAGAGGAATTCGTCGTAAATTTTTTATAAAACAAAGAAAACAGCTATGTGAAAAATGATCCTATTGAGTTTCAATTCTACTATTGCCATTATCTTCAAATATCTCATCTTCTGCTGTTGAGATAGAAATGATTGGATTGATCTTTATCTGTTTGAACTTGATTTAGGTAGCACCATTAGTTGAAGTTACATGAGTGATCCAAACGAGACATAGTCATACGCTTTAATCCCTAACTTTTGCCTGGATTGCCCTTTCAGGTTTTCAATCCACCGGGATACCCTTTTTTGCCCAAGCCGCCTTTTCAGGTTTTCGACTTGCCGGGTGTACATTTTTTTTATATATATCCCTAATTTTTGCCCGAACCCTTTTGGTTTGCCGGGATGCCCTTATTTTTGCCTAGGCCAGTCAACCTAGCGGGTCTCTTTTTATGCGTAGTATTTTTTAACTATGTCTGCGTTTACAGGCTGTGGAAAGTCTTCACCATCCATAGTAGTAAGCATCATGGCACCTCCTGAGAATACTCTTTTGACCATAAATGGTCCTTCATATGTAGGAGTCCACTTGCCCCTAGGATCACCCTGTGGTAGTATGATACGCTTGATTACCAAGTCACCAGCCTGATATACCTTTCGCTTAACCTTCTTATTGAAAGCTTTGATCATCCGTTTCTGGTACATCTGACCATGACAAACAGCTGCCAACCTCTTCTCATCAATCAAATTTATCTGGTCGAGTCGAGTCTGAATCCATTCATCCTCGTCTAAACCTGCCTCTTTCATGATTCTTAGAGAGGGAATCTGAACTTCCACTGGTAACACGGCTTCCATTCCGTAGACCAAAGAGAAAGGAGTTGCCCCTGTCAAAGTGCGTACTGAAGTGCGATAACCATGAAGAGCAAAGGGTAACATCTCATGCCAGTCTTTGTATGTTACTGTCATCTTTTGTATGATCTTCTTAATATTCTTATTAGCAGCCTCCACGGCGCCATTCATCTTTGGCCGGTACGGAGAAGAGTTATGGTGTTTTATTTTGAACTGCATGCAGAGTTCAGCAATCATCTTGTTGTTCTTCCGGAGAGAGCAGGTTTCTCAGATGTATATTTGATAAGATCCATCTTAGAAATCAATAAAGTGGTATGATTCAACATATACTGTCTTAGTCGGCGAGCAGCCTAAGCCAAAGCATAGCAAGCTTTCTCGAGCTGGGAGTATCTTGTTTCACAGTCGGTACCTTTTGCTAAGGTAGTATATTGCATGCTCTTTTCGACCAGACTCGTCATGTTGCCCCAACACACACCCTATTGAATTTTCTAACACGGTCAAATGCATGATTAGAGGTCTTCCTTCAACTGGTGGCATCAGATTTATAGGTTCTTGGAGATACTTCTTGATTTTGTCAAAAGCTTCTTGACATTCATCATTCCATATCATCTCTTGATTTTTCCAGCGAAAACCTCTACATAGTCACGTAACATCCGACTCAATCTTTCTTTGACACTGTTTTCCACGCCTGCTCCTATTTTGACTTCTTTCTTGTCTACTTCAGTACCCAGATTTACAACCTCAATTGATTCCTCATGCGGCTGTGTAACTTTCTCTTCTTGTTGTAATAACCTAGCAAGCTCTACAGGTACTTCACAATCTTCATCCTTTCCATCTTCAGCTTGATAGATCGGATTCTCGAAATTATAATTGGCAATAGTAGAACTGTTATCAACAGGATCCAGAGTGGATGAGGATCTGCATTTTAGTGATGTGGGTGTGTGTAAGAACACATAGCTGATGAAAATAAAATAAAAGAAAAACAAAGAGCCCAATATTTACGAAAACGAAACGTCCATTGATTTTTATTGAATGAAGTATGCAAATGAAATGACATCCCGAAACAAGCATACCATTGTGCCCCGGGTAAGGCACAAGGCTTAAAAATAACAACGCAGTAATAGTATTTACTCCTGACTAAAGGAGATAGGAATAACATCTTCAGTCTTCCAATTGTTGAGCCCATCACCCACAGTAGGAAAAATCTAGTTATCCAGATTGTAGTCTTCATTATAGTCACCCACAACATTGATTTGATCTTTCATGTTCCCTGGATTGGTGATACGAACAGCACGAGCACGACGAACAGCCTTCTGGGACTCTGCAGTGAAACCCAAACCAAACTTGTCAGACTTGTAAGGAATGTCGGGAAGCTGACCCCAAATAATGCAACCACCTTCTTCAACCACAGCTCTAGCATCTTTGAGGGAAGCCATTGTAGGAGGTACTCTGGTAACCACAGGAACTCTTTTAACCACAGGAGGAGCTTCAGTAGCGGGAACGACCCAAGGAACTACTTCAAATGTCTGGCAAGGAGTCTCAACATATTCACTTTCCACTTCAACATACTTAAATGTATTCACATGACTGACCATATATTCTTCCTCTCCATAAACAGTTACGATCTTTCCCTTCACTGGATATCTCAACTTCTGATGTAGAGTGGAGGTCACAGCACCTGCCCCGTGGATCCAGGGGCGCCCAAGCAAACAAGAGTACGCAGGACGAATATCCATTACATAGAAAGTAGAATCGAAGACTTGAGAGCCTACTTTTATCGGGAGATCTATTTCTCCATGCCCCACTGTTAGATGCCCAAAAGTGCTTATTTGAGATATCATATGTGGGCATCTTTCACTCTTTTGCCTTGCTAAAATTGTCAAAATCACATTTATTTTACATGGAATGCGTACATTGATAAACAAGCTTGGTGCCTTTGATGTGTTTGTTATTGTGCAGGAAAGGCATGAGTTAATTGATAATAAAGACACAAGAGAATTGGCAAAGGAACCAAAGCAAAGGAGCATTTCATCTGCCTGCTCGCTAGGCGAGGCTGTGGCGAAGAATGGGTTCGCTAGGCGAGCTCCTGGCGAACAGCTCCAGTAAATTAGCAAATTAATTCGCTAGGCGAGCTCATGGCGAAGTCTGCAGCGAATTCATTCTGTTTTGGTGAAAAAGTGCAGCCAGCACTCACTCGCTAGGCGAGGCTCTAGCGAGTCCCCAGCGAGCATTCCAGTAGCAAAACCTCTCAACCTCGCTGGGGGCGAGCTTGAGGCGTTTCCTTCGCTAGGCGAAGGTATGTTCGCTAGGCGAACATGACAGTTCACCAACGCCCTGTTTTCTCTGGGCGCAGGAGCCTTCTGTGCTCATTTTGGACCTTCGCTAGGCGAGCCATTCTGCTCGCCTAGCGAACATGACAGTTCTGCACTTGTCTATAAGTAGCAGGTGCCACTTTTGGGCACCATACCTCATTTTTACCAACTTTTCCATTTTTTGTACTTTCTCCTAGATATTTTACAGCATTGCTTTGTGGGAGATTTTATGCCCTAATTTCATTTCTCTTCATCTAGCTACCATCTTCCACAAAAAGAAGGTGGATTCCCATCCAACTTCGATTATTCGACTTGGATGTTGATCAACCCTCTTTTCTTACTTGCCGACCAAGCTACCATGAAAATGAGTAGCTAAGTCTTCCATTTGTCAAGGTTAGATGTAGGTGATTGCTAGCTTTGTGTGTAAATGTAAGGATCCTCATATGTAAACTCTTTAACGGTAAATATATGATGAAAACTTTGTTTCTATTTAAAACTCTTTGTGTTGGTATTTGATCGAGAGATGTTTACCGATTCTTGACCTAGGTTTTCATCCAAACTTGTTTGTTAGCTAGAGATAGTAACGAATGATTTTGTTCACCATAAGGTTGAACCAAAACGTTGTCTTTTTGATAGATTGTGTTCGAGAGAAACAATGGATCAAAATGGCAAAACTCACAATGGGTGTTCGAGAGAAACGCATTGAGAGGACTTTGTGAAATTATTTATCATCTAAAGGAGTTTATAAGATTGTTGACCGAGCAAATACATGCAAAGCAAATGTAATCATTGAAACCTAACTTTGACAATATTTCTCATATTAATCAAAACGTAACTTTTACCGCAATTAATTACTTTGTATGCAAGATAACTTGATTAAAACCAAAACCCTAGTGTTACATTAAGTTAAGATTAATTCAACCATTGAACGGTAGTGATATCTTACAATCTCTGTGGATACGATAACAAAAACCCGACACTTAAAAACTGTCTCAACAAAATGGCGCCGTTGCCGGGGATTGTAAATTGATATTGCGAGCATCGCATTGGTTGTATAAGTTTTAGCTTGTGAATTTTTGACTTGTGCTTGTAATTTGTTTGGTTTAGTGTGCAGCTTACGTTTTATGCGAGGGAAAATCCCTGTGGACGAACTTCTTTTTGATCCTGAGATCGAGAGAACCGCAAGGAGGCTCAATAGCAAAACAAGACGTAGGAGGCAACAGGCTAGGCAACGCCAAGAGCAAGGAGAAAGTTCTTCAACCACAAATCCACACCCATTCGTACCAAACATGGAGCCACAACCACCACCACCGATTTCTACTCCATGTATCAACAGTCCAAAGAACACCGCTCAGTTTGCCAACCAAACTGGAAGGCAAGCTGAGATGAAGACGGGAACTCTGAATTTATTGTATGGGAGTCCATTCACCGGAATGGACCATGAAGACCCATTTGCTTTTCTCACAAAATTCTATGAGATAGCATTGGCTGCCGGAGTGGATCAGGCTCAGGAGCTTCCGTTGTTCAGACGTTTATTTCCTCACGCTTTGCTCGGTAAAGCAAAGGATTGGTATCTCGATCAAACACCTGCCGTAATGACAGATTGGAATGTGTTAGAGGAGAAATTTATTGAAAGATTTTTCTCTCATAACCGATTCATGGAATCAAAGACGGCCATCTCGGTGTTTTCTCAAGGAACCAGTGAATCGTTGAATGAAGCGTGGGAGAGATTCAAGTCCATGCTAAGGAAATGCAAAGGGCATGGATTTGATGAATTAACTCAAATCCATATCTTCAGAAATGGACTTCAACCAAACTGTAAGACGTTGTTGGATGCCACCTCGGGTGGCTCGTTGATGTCAAAAAGTGCCGAAGAAGCCACAAACATTATCAACCGTATGGCTTTGAATGATCTTCAAAGTCAAAGTCGTGGAAATTCTTTGAAGAAGGCGGGAGTGCTTGAGTTAGGGACGAATGATGCCATACTTGCCCAAAACAAGCTCATCTCACAACAAGTGGAACTTTTAACGCAACAAATCAAAGAGTTAAGAGAACCGTCAAAAGCTAAACAAATAGCTTGTTGTGAACTTTGTAAAGGTGAACATGACACCGGATTTTGTCCACCTCCCGGTTTTGACGAAGTAAATTACATGGCCAATCAACGGGACTATCAACCAAGACAACAACAACCTTATCAACCGCACCCTCAACAACAACAACAACAACAATTCCAAGGGAACCAAGGGTTCCAACCTAGAAGTAACTATTATCATAACCAAGGTTATGGAGGTGGTTCTTCTAGCCGTCAAAATCCTCCCCAAAATCCGTATCAATCTCAACAACCGCCGGTAGTCAATTCTAAATTGGAAGAGACATTGACGCAATTCATGCAAATGTCAATGGCCAATCAAAAGAGTAATGACGCGGCCATAAAAAATCTTGAAACTCAAGTTGGGCAACTTGCCAAGCAACTAGCTGAACAACAAACCGGTCCTTCTTTCTCGGCCAATACGCAAACAAATCCTAAGGAGCATTGTAAGGCGATTATGACGAGAAGTGGAAGGGAGTTGGGTAGTGAAAATGAAAAAAGAGTGGAGAGTGAAAAAAGAGAGAAAGAGAAGGAGATTGAGGAGAAAATAGTGGATGAAAATGTTGACGGTGAAGTAGGAGTGTGGAGTGATGAGGAAGTAGTTGAAAATAATAAAAATAATGGTGAAGTTGAACAAGAAAAAGGTGTGGAGATTGAGGAAAATAATAATGATGAGGTGCTAAGGGAGATAGTGAAGAAGCCTAGATGGAAAAGTGCTAGAATTGCAAAGGGAAAGGAGGTAGTGAGCGCTACTCCGGTCCAAAATCTTCCTTACCCTCATGCCCCTTCCAAAAGGGAAAATGAACGGCATTACGCCCGGTTCATGGATATTTTTAAGCAATTACAAATAAACATTCCGTTTGCTGAAGCTTTGGAACAAATGCCAAAGTATGCCAAGTTCATGAAGGACATACTAACCAAAAAGCGGAGGTATACGGAACCGGAGACCATCGTCCTTGATGCGAGCTGTAGTGCCATCATTCAAAGGACGCTTCCTAAGAAAGAGGTTGATCCGGGAAGAGTTACATTGCCGGTTAAAATTGGTGATGTTTATGTCGGGAAGGGACTTATTGACTTGGGGTCGAGCATAAATCTAATACCTTTGTCAATTATCAAGAGGCTAGGCAACATCGAGATTAAGTCCATCCGAATGACATTACAATTGGCGGATAAGTCGACGACCCATCCTCATGGCGTAGCCCAAGATGTGTTGGTGAAGGTCGACAAATTCTTTTTCCCGGTGGATTTTATTGTAATTGATATGGAGGAAGATGATGATGCTCCGCTCATATTGGGCCGACCATTCATGAAGACCGCAAGAATGATGATTGATGTTGATGACGGTTTAATGAAGGTGCGTGTTCAAAATGAGGAGGTCACCTTTGATCTATTCGAGGCAATGAAGCATTCCAAGGATAGAAATGATAGCTTTCGCATCGATGTGATCGAAGACGCTATTATGGAAGTTTCAAAGCATATCCACGAGATATCTCCTATGGAGTTAGCTCTCGACGACTCATTAGAGGTTTTCACTGTTGAAGAGGAGCTAGCTCTTGAGGAATGTTTGAAGGAACTTGATAGCTTGGAAGACCTACAACCGTGGGAAGTAGAGGAAGAAAAATTGAAGAAGGAGGTAATTGACGAGAAAGCGCCAATTGAATTAAAAGAGTTACCTTCGACTTTGAAATATGTGTTTCTAGATGAGACCGAGGCAAAGCCGGTCATCATAAGCAACCTTTTGACAAAAGAAGAAGAAGCCCGTCTAATCATTGTGCTAAAAACCAATCAAGAAGCTATGGGTTGGACTCTTTCCGATCTTAAAGGAATTAGTCCATCCTATTGTATGCACAAGATTTTGATGGAGGAGGATTTCAAGCCGGTGGCTCAACCACAACGCCGCTTAAATCCTATAATGAAAGAGGTTGTAAGAAAGGAAGTGGTGAAGCTTTTGGATGCGGGAATGATTTACCCGATTTCGGATAGTCCGTGGGTTAGTCCCGTGCACGTGGTTCCGAAGAAGGGTGGAATGACCGTAATCCGTAATGACAAAGACGAATTGATCCCGACTAAAGTAGCAACGGGGTGGAGAATGTGTATAGATTATAGACGGTTGAATACCGCGACTCGTAAGGACCATTTTCCACTCCCATTTATGGATCAAATGCTTGAGAGACTATCGGGCCAACAATACTACTGTTTTTTAGACGGCTACTCCGGGTACAACCAAATTGCGGTTGACCCGGTTGATCATGAAAAGACGGCTTTCACGTGTCCGTTTGGAGTGTTCGCATACAGAAAAATGCCTTTTGGGCTTTGCAATGCGCCGGCGACATTCCAACGATGTGTCCAAGCTATTTTTGCCGATCTAATAGAGAAAACAATGGAAGTCTTCATGGATGACTTCTCGGTGTTTGGTGGGACGTTTAGTCTATGCTTGGCAAATTTGAAGACGGTGTTGGAAAGGTGTGTGAAGACTAATTTGGTGCTAAATTGGGAAAAGTGTCACTTTATGGTGACCGAGGGGATTGTGCTAGGCCACAAAGTCTCTAAAAGGGGGCTTGAAGTGGATAGAGCTAAGGTTGACGTAATTGAAAAACTACCCCCTCCGGTCAATGTGAAGGGCATCCGTAGTTTTTTGGGGCACGCGGGGTTCTACCGGCGCTTCATCAAGGACTTCTCAAAGGTGGCTAAACCTTTGAGCAATTTACTCGCCAAAGATCAGGTATTTCTCTTCACCGACGATTGTTTGCAAGCTTTCGAGGTTTTAAAAGAAAAATTGGTTACCGCTCCAATAATAGTCGCTCCCGATTGGAAGGAAAATTTTGAACTAATGTGTGACGCGAGTGACTATGCCGTTGGAGCGGTACTTGGCCAAAGAAAGGACAAAACTTTTCATGCTATACATTATGCGAGTAAGGTTCTTAACGAGGCTCAAATAAATTATGCCACAACGGAAAAAGAACTACTCGCAATAGTGTATGCGCTAGAAAAGTTTAGGTCCTATCTTATAGGGTCTAAAGTCGTGGTGTACACCGACCACGCGGCGATTAAATATCTGCTGACCAAGCCGGATTCGAAGCAAAGGCTCATCCGTTGGATCCTCTTGTTACAAGAATTCGATGTCGAAATTAAAGACAAGAAGGGGTCGGAAAACTTGGTAGCGGATCATTTATCCCGCTTGGTGAATGTCGAGGTTACCGCATCTGAAAAGGAAATCCGGGAAGAATTTCCTGGTGAAAAATTGTTTAAGGTTCAAGTTAGGCCGTGGTTTGCAGACTTTGCAAACCACAAGGCTAGTGGTTGTGTGCCGGCCGACCTAACTTCGAACCAAAAGAGGAAGTTCCTTTCGGATGCGAAGTATTATGTTTGGGATGACCCATACTTGTTTAAGTTGGGTAGCGATAACCTGTTGAGGAGATGCGTAACTGGTGATGAAGCCCAGAGCATCCTTTGGCATTGTCACAACTCGCCTTATGGCGGACATTATAATGGGGTTAGAACGGCCACAAAAATTCTTCAATCGGGATTTTATTGGCCAACTATTTTCAAAGACGCACATACTCATGCGCAAAGTTGTGACAGTTGCCAAAGAAGTGGTGGGATAGGTAAGAGAGATGAGATGCCTCTCCAAAATATCCAAGAAGTGGAAGTGTTCGATTGTTGGGGCATAGATTTTGTTGGACCTTTCCCACCCTCTTACGGGAATGAGTACATGCTTGTAGCTGTTGATTATGTCTCTAAGTGGGTTGAGGCGATTGCCTCACCTCGGGCGGATGCCAAAACGGTGATAAAATTTTTAAAGAAAAACATCTTTTCCCGTTTTGGAACCCCCCGAGTGTTGATAAGTGACGGAGGGTCACACTTTTGCAATGCACCTTTGGAAACAATTCTAAAACATTATGGTGTGTCGCATAGGGTGACAACTCCGTACCACCCTCAGGCTAACGGGCAAGCGGAGGTCTCTAATCGAGAGATTAAGAGAATCCTAGAAAAAACCGTGTCTAATTCTAAAAAAGAGTGGTCCCAAAAATTGGACGAAGCATTATGGGCCTACCGTACGGCCTTTAAAGCTCCAATTGGCCTAACTCCGTTTCAATTGGTATTTGGTAAAACTTGCCATTTGCCGGTTGAATTGGAGCACAAGGCCTTGTGGGCCCTAAAATTTCTAAATTTTGAACATGAGTTGGCCGGTAACAAAAGGAAAGTACAACTACTTGAGTTGGAGGAGATGCGCAATGCCGCATACCACTCAAGTTGGTTGTACAAGGAAAAAGCAAAGAAGTATCATGACAAGAAGATCCGTACCAAAGAATTTGTGCCCGGACAATTGGTCCTATTGTTCAACTCCCGGTTGAAATTGTTTCCCGGGAAGTTGAAATCGAAATGGTCCGGGCCATTTCGGGTGAAAGAAGTAAAAGAGTACGGGGCCATTATCATTGAAGACATGGACGAGAAAGACAGTTGGACCGTGAACGGCCAACGATTGAAAGTGTATCTCGACGGTCATGTGGATCGCGAGAGTTGTGCTCAGCCGCTCGATGCTCCCCTGTGAGCATTGCACCGTCGAGCTTAGCCGACGTTAAACAAGCGCTAGTTGGGAGGCACCCCAACATTGTAAGTATTTATTGTTTTATGTATCATGTTGAATTCTGTTACAGTGTGCTGAACCCATGCTGGATGACTTGCAAGTGCTGCATTTGCCTTTGCACTTGCTGTCATGCTCGCTTGCAGCTCGCTAGGCGAGGCAGCAGCGAGCACGCTCGCTACCTGCTCGCTAGGCGAGGCAGCAGCGAGCGCTGCAGTACTGTTCTATTTAAACACTTCAGCAGAGCCATTTTGCCCTACCTTCAAAAATTTGTCTGAACGGCTCTGCTGAGGATTTCGTGCGTGGTTTCTCAAACTCCCTCTGTTGCATCTTTATCACCGACACGTGCTTCTTTCGCAAATTGCAAACTCTCCCCACTTCTCTTTTCCAAATCCGTTTACCAAAGGTTTGCCCCACTTCTTTTTTCTTTTTGTTTACTCTTAAATTCCAAATATGCATAGCAAATAGGATAAATTTGGTATGGGAAACATGGAGGTTGCATGAGATATTGTGGAGTTTGCAATGTTGTACATTTAGGTTTTCAAATTAGGGATTTAATTTTACTTTAGGTTTTCCATGAAATTAGGCATCCCCAATAGCATAGAACAATTCATTATCATGAGAAATCATTGGGTTTTGCTGTGGGAACCTTGTGTGTACGGGTATTGGGGGAAACATCTTTGAAAATGCAGAAAATCCCAAAACCCGTAAGGTTCGCTAGCAGCTCGCTAGGCGACCTGGGGAGAACGTTCGCTGCAACTTCGCTAGGCGAAGCAGCAGCGAACATGACAGTAATTTGAATTTTGTTTTAATGGCTAATCTGTTTGTTGGTGTGTATTGTTTCTTTGTATATTTTGCAGAATGGAGTCTAGATCTGGAGCTGGTAAGAAGAGAAAAGGAGATGCAACTACTTCCAGGACCGTGCCGATTCAATTCGACAACGACAAGTTCGTAGGCCCGAAACAAGCGGCACGTTACATCGCTTTGGAGAAGCGAAAAATCCTTCCTGAGAGGCGTTTTCTGATCAACCCGCAGGGCACTTACCGAACTTTCGCCGGGTTGATAGACGCCAAGAAGTGGGATAGGCTGATAAGTCCCTTGGAGCATTATGACATTGGTACAGTGCGGGAGTTTTATGCTAACGCACTGCCAGACGACGACGAGCCCTTCACTTGGGTTTCTAGAGTTGCCGGGCGTACTATTCCTTTTGACCGGGATGCGATCAACAGAATCCTAGGGGAACCGCTCCAGCTGGGAGCTGATCAGAGAGACCAGTACCACACCGACCTCAGACTTCATCGAGACGTCGCTGCCATTACCACCGACCTGCTTTTGGCTGGGAGATCGGTTGAGCCGAACCCATCTGGGGTTCCTGTGAGATATCACCGGGAGGACATGACTCCCATGGCTCAGCTGATCCTACTTCTAGTTTTAACCAACATCCAACCCAAATCACACACCTCTACTGTGCCGATCCCAGTGGCACATTTAGTCCATTCCATCCTGACTAATGTTGAGATTGATGTGGCGAGGATAATCGCCAATGAGCTGAAGACTGTGGTTGAGAGTGGGCTGAAATCGGGGGCTCGTGTGAATTGCCCGCTGGCCTTCCCGTGTTTGATTATGAGCTTATGTATTCAGGCTAGGGTGAGACTTCCGTCTCGTGGACAGGTTAGGATCCCGGCTCCAATAGATGATCGGTATGTAGCTAAGTATTGTAGAGCTAAGACTACCGCTGGCAGTGCGGCCTCGGGAAGTACTCGGGCTGCTGATGGTCCTAGTGCTTCTTCTCCCGGACTTGATCCGTACCTGAGGGCTGTTTGTGACTACAGTTTTGAGTGGATGGCAGCATCCCAACGAGCTATGATTGACATGCACAACAGTATGCAGAGGTTGGAGCTGCAAGGTAATGACCCCTCCGGTGCTCGAGCATTGTTAGCGCGTGAGCAGTTTATGCTCAACGCTAATTGGCCTGTGGACAGGCCAGTCTATGGTGAGGGGGAGGGAGCTGAAGCTGATGATGAGGATATTGATGATGAGGCTACCGGTTCTGAAGCCGGGAGTGAAGAGGAGTCTTGAGCCCTTTGTGGGTTAAGTTTTTGAGTATTTGTATTTCAGTTTTTATTATGTCATTTTTATTTGTACTTTCGAATTTTGTATTTTGACCATGGGTTGTACTATTGGGGTGTTTTGTCCCCCACGAACAAAATTTTATTTTTCAGTTAATGTTATTTATGTTTGTTGTTAATTTTGTGTGTTTAATAAATTTTTGGTTGAATGAGTGGCAAACCCTTCTAGATTGGTTGCTCCTCAAGAAGTACCCAATGAAGGTGCATCCGAGCTTGGATGGCAATGATAAGAATAACAAGTGAATGAAGCTAAGGTACATGGTTACCGTCGGCTAGAATTTTACCATGCATTAGGAACTTTACTCTTTTTGGTAAATTGAATATTGTCTCTGTGCAACATAATTGAATGAATGTTTCATCTAGAACCTAAAACCACAAAGTGTGAGGAAACCTCCATTGTTCACTTAAATGCTGGATTCTAATAAGTTTTGTTGATTCATGTGATTCATTATTTGTCTGTTATTATTGTGAAATTGTGGAAGCAATTAGAAATGATCAAGGCACTTGTTTTCTTTCGAGCACAACTACATCCAAAAACAACTTACCTGTGAGCAGAGAGAGTATTTGTTAACCCCCTTTGAGCCTAAACAGTTGAATCTCGGCTTGAAATAAAGCGAGATCTCAAAAATCTTTTTTTTTTACAACCCAGAAAATATTGATTATTGTTCTTTTGCCGTAAAAAGGTAAGAGCATTCACTTAGGGTGTGGAAGAAATAAGTTGGGGAGAACGAAAAAGAATTGGTAAGCACCACAACTCTTGAAAAAGAAAAGAAAAACCGAGCAAGCATAGAAAAATATATGTATAGAAAATATAGAAAAGAAACATCTGTTTTGTACATTTGATGTGAAAGAAAAGAACAAAAATATAAAGAATGAAAATGAATGCTTGCTTGGAAGAAAAATAGTGAAAAATAAGAGTTGAGTTGTGGAATATGTGTTGTGAAGGTTACAAATAAGAAACAGATGAAACAAGTCGAGTAGTGTGAATAATACTGTGAATGTCTCTTTTGCATCGGCACTTTCGTTTCAATGGCCTTAGAAAAGACCCTTGTTTGTTAACCTGACCAAGCTTCAACCGAAAAGCCCTTAGTGATCTTTATGCTTCCACAGTACCATTTTTAATTGATTAGACATTGTATGAATCTGTTTGATTTCTTCATTATTTGTTAGAGAGCGAGATTAGTCCCGCGGTTGCAAACGCGCAAAATCTTCATTCCTGATTCGAAGAGGAGAGATAGGATGATTCATTCAGAAGAGTATTGTTGTAGATAGATAAATATTTTGCATTGCTATTTAAGTTTAAGTTCCTAGGTATTATTTTATTCAAACCGTTGGGAACTTGTATATGCGAATTTCGCTTGTGTTTGAGCCGTTTATCCAACTTCGGAAAAACCGTTTCTTTATGCAAATCCTCTTGTCTTTCAAGAGGCATACTTTGCTTGAGGACAAGCAAGAATCTAGTTGGGGAGAGTTGTTAGATGCCCAAAAGTGCTTATTTGAGCTATCATATGTGGGCATCTTTCACTCTTTTGCCTTGCTAAAATTGTCAAAATCACATTTATTTTACATGGAATGCGTACATTGATAAACAAGCTTGGTGCCTTTGATGTGTTTGTTATTGTGCAGGAAAGGCATGAGTTAATTGATAATAAAGACACAAGAGAATTGGCAAAGGAACCAAAGCAAAGGAGCATTTCATCTGCCTGCTCGCTAGGCGAGGCTGTGGCGAAGAATGGGTTCGCTAGGCGAGCTCCTGGCGAACAGCTCCAATAAATTAGCAAATTAATTCGCTAGGCGAGCTCATGGCGAAGTCTGCAGCGAATTCATTCTGTTTTGGTGAAAAAGTGCAGCCAGCACTCACTCGCTAGGCGAGGCTCTAGCGAGTCCCCAGCGAGCATTCCAGTAGCAAAACCTCTCAACCTCGCTGGGGGCGAGCTTGAGGCGTTTCCTTCGCTAGGCGAAGGTATGTTCGCTAGGCGAACATGACAGTTCACCAACGCCCTGTTTTCTCTGGGCGCAGGAGCCTTCTGTGCTCATTTTGGACCTTCGCTAGGCGAGCCATTCTGCTCGCCTAGCGAACATGACAGTTCTGCACTTGTCTATAAGTAGCAGGTGCCACTTTTGGGCACCATACCTCATTTTTACCAACTTTTCCATTTTTTGTACTTTCTCCTAGATATTTTACAGCATTGCTTTGTGGGAGATTTTATGCCCTAATTTCATTTCTCTTCATCTAGCTACCATCTTCCACAAAAAGAAGGTGGATTCCCATCCAACTTCGATTATTCGACTTGGATGTTGATCAACCCTCTTTTCTTACTTGCCGACCAAGCTACCATGAAAATGAGTAGCTAAGTCTTCCATTTGTCAAGGTTAGATGTAGGTGATTGCTAGCTTTGTGTGTAAATGTAAGGATCCTCATATGTAAACTCTTTAACGGTAAATATATGATGAAAACTTTGTTTCTATTTAAAACTCTTTGTGTTGGTATTTGATCGAGAGATGTTTACCGATTCTTGACCTAGGTTTTCATCCAAACTTGTTTGTTAGCTAGAGATAGTAACGAATGATTTTGTTCACCATAAGGTTGAACCAAAACGTTGTCTTTTTGATAGATTGTGTTCGAGAGAAACAATGGATCAAAATGGCAAAACTCACAATGGGTGTTCGAGAGAAACGCATTGAGAGGACTTTGTGAAATTATTTATCATCTAAAGGAGTTTATAAGATTGTTGACCGAGCAAATACATGCAAAGCAAATGTAATCATTGAAACCTAACTTTGACAATATTTCTCATATTAATCAAAACGTAACTTTTACCGCAATTAATTACTTTGTATGCAAGATAACTTGATTAAAACCAAAACCCTAGTGTTACATTAAGTTAAGATTAATTCAACCATTGAACGGCAGTGATATCTTACAATCTCTGTGGATACGATAACAAAAACCCGACACTTAAAAACTGTCTCAACACCCACTCTTCTTGAACCATCAAAGGCTCTCACCACTATATTACTTGATCTTAACACAGCATCTTCAGGACTGAGCTTGTTCAGAACCTCTTTGGGAAGTACATTCAATGAAGAGCCATTGTCTATCAACACATGAGACAAGGTAGTGCCCCTACATTCAATGGAGATATGTAAAGCTCTGTTATGGTTTCTTTTGGCAGGAGTCAAGTCAGCATCAGAAAAACCTAACCCATTATCATAAGTCAGATGTGCAACACAATTTTCAAATTGATCCACAGAAATTTCATTTGGTACATGAGCAGTCCTTAAGAATTTGATCAAGGTTTTAGCATGAGCCTCAGAACACAGCAACAAAGACAACATGGTAATTTTGGAGGGAGTATGCCCCAACTGGTCAACAATATCATAATCACTCTTACGAATGATCTTCAGCACTTCTTCCATCTGTTTAGAGAGATTTTCAGCAGTCGGTGCTTCAGCTTGCACAGGTTCAACCACAGGACCTTTGCCTCGAGCATCAGTATTTGGCTCAGAAGTGGAGGTAGTAGTTGGAAGAACTGTATTTTTTGAGGTAGCTGGAGGAGAGAAAATTCTTCCACTTCTGGTGATCTTACTAGATCCAGCAATATTATCAACATCAAGGTTATCATCAGTAACAGGTGTATCAGTCAAAGGTTCCTGCTTAACACCATGGATATAAACATCAGAACCGTAATTCCAGGGTATAGCTTTATCAGAAGTATAAGGAATAGGGCTAGGAGTGGTAATAATCATGGGAGGCACTCTAACTTCAGCAACAGTCTTCACCAGGCCTTCAGCAGTAATTTTGATAGGACCCTTGGAAGTGATCTTGACAGTCTGTTCAAGAGCCATTTCTGCTGAAATAAACAGCGAGAAGATAAGATACCTGTTCATAAGAAACCTGTGATGCAATAATATGGTATGTAGATGCTTATGCAATATTTTCAAGGACCGTAGGATTTAAATTTGTTTAAACCACCAAAAAGTAAACTTTTATTAGTAATAAACTTGTTTGCCCCTTGGGCTTACAATAAAAATGAAATGAATACAAAAAATGGGGTTTTAAGTCTCCCATGGACGTTTCCTCTTTGTGTTGAGGTATGAGTTGAGATTCCGCTCCTCGTGAAGTTGTTTTGTTAGCTCCAGGATTCTTTCCTGACTTGCCTTGTAATGAGTCTCAAAAGTATCTCTTTGCTCCTTCAACTGGATCCAGGACCTCTGTAACTCTTCCATGTCAGTGGGCATGTCTGGATGAAGAATGATGTAAGAAGTATCTCCTTCAGCAACAGGCTCCATGGTAACTGGCAGGATAGCAGGATATGGCATCATAAGAGTCTGAGCACGAGATCGTACCCATCTGAGATATGGTTCCATAGGAATAGTGTACTTGGGTTCCAGAGTCTTGCTGTCAACCTTGTTCACTTTACCCCATGCTCGTATGAACCTTTGACGGTAACCTTGAAGATCGTTGTCGTAGTCGAACACAATACCCTGAATAAGCATGCCATGAGGACCATCAGTCTGAGCGTAACCAAACTGACGTAGAGCTAAAGAAGGGTTGTAGGTAATGCCCCCTCTTATGCCAAGGAGTGGCACATTAGGGAACTCCCCACAACGGTCAATGATGGTAACATTCTCCATAGATCTAGAGCACCAATGAATATCTGAATGAGAAAGTGACATAATCCTCTTGGACCACCTGAACCCTTGTTCATTCTTCATCACTGATCGAGGAAGGTGAGAAATAAACCACCTAGATAATAGAGGTATGCAACACATCAGAGTTCCTCGTGCCTTCGTAGTACGGGTATGAAGAGAGTGTAAGATGTCTCCAAGTAATGTAGGCACTGGATTGCGAGTCAGAAATATGTTGATGGCGTGTACGTCTATGAATTGGTCTGGATTGGGGAACAGTACTAAGCCATAAATCAACAGGGCTAAGATCTCCTCAAAAGCATCATAACTCATAGCCTTCAGGAATACTTGAGCTTTCTCCACCAATACCTTAGCAAGAATACCCTTAACTCCACTTCTTGTTTCTAGGACAATGTCTGATTTCTTTAAATGTAAGGCTGCAACAATGACTTCAGGTTTAGGCTCTTTTTCCAAGCCTGTGAAGGGTTTCTGATCAAGAATAGGTATACCCAGAAGCTTGGAGAACTCTTCCATTGTAGGAACCAGCTGATAGTCGGGAAATGTGAAGCAATGATGTTTAGGGTCAAAGAACTGAAACAGGACACTCATCATGTCTTCATTGAACCTTAAAGTGACTAGATCCAGTAGGTGACCATGCCTCTTGATGAACTGGGAGTTTTCAGAAACTTGAGAGACCAATTCCTTAAGCTTAGGAGGTATTCCTACAAAGTTGATCCGGATAGTATTCCTACGAGCAGAAGCCATGACCTGCAATAAAGATAAATCCTTTGGTCCTTGAAATGGTTAGTGAAAATGCTATGCTTATGATGCATGATGATGCTATGATGTTATGCTCAATCACAAACATGTGGCACACACAAACAAGTCACACAATAGCCCTAGGTTTGAAGGCTTGCATGAGGTTTAAAGGTAAGTACCCTCCCCTGAAGTTTAGTTGATTCATCCTGTCCTACAAAAGTAACCAGGTTCTAAGGGATCTCAAAATCATTGATCCTTCACAAGGGTGGTTGTTCAGTAGGCAACTCACTTGCCAACCAAAACCCTCCAAGTTTAGGATCTCAATGAGTGTAGTATCGAGTATCAACCAACTTCAGTCTTCACCAAAGCCGGTTATCCCACTACTTTTTAAAGGCCAAGATGGGATGACTAGGGTTCTAAAAGTCAGTTAGTGTATTGACAACATATGGCAACCTCATATTATCCTCAACTTGCTTAAGGAACATAAGCACCAACCAAGAAGTCACACTAACTATGGCCATCAGATCAACCATATCGATATACGCCGTACAGTTTCCTTGGTCTATTGCCATTTACCTAAGGTACACTAGATCCGGGTTAGGGTCTTTCACACATAAGAGCACCCAACAGATAAGTATAAAGCAAACAAGGCAAACAATTTTAAAGTGATCTAATTCCTAAGGGTACCCCTTTTTTATTAAGTCCCCAGCAGAGTCGCCAGTTCTGTAACACGGTGGGAGAACTGACTTTAGTTAAATGTTGCGGATAGCAAGAGTCGCCACCGACTTTTATTTTATCCAAAAGGAAAGGACATAAAAGAACAGGAAAGACCTTAAAAAGATTTTGAGTTCGGGGGGTAGGTTATACAAAGGGAAGGTATTAGCACCCTTTATATCCATGGTTATCCATGGGCTCTTAGTTACTTAGCTCACTTTGTTTGTTTGCAAGAGTGTAGTGTGTGAGTAGAAAAATTTCTTTAAGTACTTTGTAATGACCCTCATATGGGTGTATACAAAGCCTAGTTTAGAAATTGTGAGGTGTAAAAGTAATTTTGAAAAGTGTGAGCAAGTAACTATGAGATACCTACCCTAGATTAAGTCTTTCGTGTTTTCGTATATTCTTTCAATGGTAAGACTGTCCCTATTATTAAGGAATAGGTAGTCGTTACCTTGGATGTGTTTAAGGGACGGGCGTAGGGTCATCGTATGGTCAATGAAAGCAACATAAGGGGTGTCTTTAGCAACTCGTAGGGACTATCATCATATTTACCGAAGGGACAAGATCATTATATCGTAGGCAACCTCGTAGGGACTTGATCTTTTAAGTTTATAGGGACTTGATGATTTTTCTGTTTGAAGGGACTTTGCTTAAGACACCCCTTTTTTTCGAGGGACTTGACCATTTAAAGAAGGCAACCAAGAGGAATACCCTAGGAAGTACAGATGACGATCAAAGATCGACTTACGTGTGTGAGTGTTATTTTTCAGATATTTGTCTTGAATTTAATTTTCTAAGTTCAATTATTTACAGTTAGTTTTTTGCACTCCCTAAATTACTAACCACGCAATAAATATTTACAAAAATAAAAGCAAGAAAAATAAATTCCTAAACTATTACATGGCTATGGGACAGATACATAATAATCAGGCGAGAAAGAATAAATTTACAACCTATACATTTGTTCCTAATATTATAAATAAAACAAAATTAAAATAAGGAAAATAATGAAGCAAAAATAGAATAGATAAAAGCAAATAATAATAAAATAATAAATAAACAATGGTAATAAAGCAATAATAAAATAACAATAATAATAAAGTGATAATAAAAAGGTTAGAATTTTAAAAGAAATTATTTTAGGTTAAACAAGTTAGATTTTTTTAGAAGTTATTAGAAAAATATGAGTTTAAAATAAATTAGTAATAATAAAATAATTTAAAATACATTAATGTACAAATTATAAAATAAAAGAGTTATATGAAAAATATTAAGTTAGTTATTTACAAAATAAATAAAGATTATAGAAAATATCAAATTATTAGATTAATAGGTTTATTATTATTATTCAATTAGAAAAATGGTCAATTAGATTTTATTTACAAAATATATAAGGATTTATTATTATAAGTAAGTAATAAAAAAAAGTTATTAAAATAGTTAGTATTTATTATTTATTTACAAAAAATATAAAGGTTATAGAAAAATATTAAATAATTAATTTAGTAGGTTTTCACGCCCTACATTACTAAACCACGCAGTTAATATAGGATCAATGGCAGGAATTTAAATGGCAGAAAAATAAATGGCAGAAAAATAAAATGGCAGAAAAATAAAATGGCAGAAAATAAATGGCAGAAAATAAAATCCTAATTATTACAACGCTTTGGTGCAGTTACATAATAAAGATGGCGAAAAGTAAAACTGAAAATATTACAAGTTAAAACTTAAAATATTACAAGGGCGGAGCAGTTACAGTGTATGAATAACATAAATAAGAGTGAAAATAGGAAATAATAATAAGGTTTGTTAAGGTTTAAGAAAATATTTATGGTTTAGAGGAAATAACACGGTTAAAGTTTTAGGTATGAAATTTAGAGTTTGTGGCGAAATTGTCAGGGTTTAGGAAAAATCAGGGTAGTTAGTTATGAAAAAAATGTGCAGATCTAAATATATGTATATAAAAAAATATATGAATTAAAAAAAACAACGGCGTTGCTAGCGCAAAATTGCGATCATCGCAACTGGATCGGATAACACAAATGTCACGCCTCATACACGTATATGTGAAAACGGCGTATTGACACGATCCGATCCGAAAACATAATCAAATTATAACATAAAATAGAAATATATATATATATTTAACACACTAGTTACATATATGAACATGTATTTGAAACACAGTAACAAATATATCAACAAAATAGATAAAGTATATATCATATATAAACTATTACCAAACTGTGTGTACGATAGTATAGATCAGCCACTCTCAGTTTCTCTTTTTTTGTTCTGTGTTTTGGCCTCCCTCTATCGGTCATGCTAGTAAATATATATAGGAACAAATTAGGTTAATGATAATGGGCCTAAGTTTATTTTGAAACCCAATATTAAATTAAAAACTGAATAAAGTTAAATAATTAAAATAGTTAAAATTAAAATAAAAACTAATTAACCTATTTATTTATTCTAGACCCAATATAAAAATAAATAGACTCAAAAAAATAAAAGTCGGGCACCAAAATGCTCGAAAAAATAAAATGAACACGTCAAAATAATCAGCGCGAAATAAATGACTCGGAAAAATACAGCGTTTGGTCAGATTTTGAAATAAAAATTATGACCGTTTAAACTGCTCAGACTGATCAACATATGACCAAAAATAGTCGTACAAATATTTTTAGCATGTCAAATTAAACCACGTGAACCGCAGATTAATGTTACCGACATTTGCAAACTTAAACTTGACATTTTTTCGTTAACTAATTTTAGGCACAGTTAAAAAGTTAATTTGACCAGTCTGTTTGTAAATTCCGAGAAATTATTCTGGCTAATATTAAGACAGAAAAAAAATGTTTTGCTATGAAGATGATGCGAATGAATGTGAAACAAAAAAATTGGTTAGAGTTAAAAATAAAGGGCAAATTTTGGGGTGCAACAGACCGGTATGGTGAAGAGTTGTGGTGCTCGATCTTAAATTCTTCGCATAACTCCTTCATCATATTGTTGCTGAGGTTACTGGCATTGTCAGTGATGATCTTGCTAGGTATCCCATAGCGGAAGATTATCTATTTCTTGATAAACCGGGTAACCACTTGTCGAGTGACATTAGCATATGAAGCAGCTTCGACCCATTTCGTGAAGTAGTCGATAGCGACTAGGATGAATCGATGCCCATTGGAAGCTTTGGGCTTTATCATCCCAATCATATTGATGCCCCACATAGAAAAAGGCCATGGAGAAGTCATAATATTCAACGGAGTTAGTGGCACAAAGATCTTGTCACCATATATCTGACATTTGTGACATCTTTTAACAAAGTTGTAACAATCAACCTCCATTGTCGTCCAATAATACCTAGCCCGAAGGATCTTCTTGGCCATAGCAGAACCCTTTACATGTACACCCTCACAGCCTTCATGTATGGACTTTATGATCGTACTAGCTTCGTGTCTATCCACGCATCTGAGCAGTACAGAATCATAATTCCTCTTGTATAACACATCACCGTTTAGGAAGAACTTGGAAGAGAGTCTTCTTATCGGTAATGGATATACCCTCGGGATATTGTCGTTTCTCCAGAAATGTCTTTATGTCGTAGAACCAAGGCTTATCATCAGGATCGGCCTCAATTGCTAGACAATATGATGGTTCATCTAAGTGGTCAATATGGATGGATGGTGCTTCATTCTTCCATTTGACTTTGAACATAGATGCCAACGTGGCTAGAGCATCTGCCAACTAATTTTCTTCCCTATAAATATGGTGAAAAGAGATTTCATCAAAGTAGGGTATCAGTTTCCTTATATGCTCTTTGTAAGGTATCAACTTGCTATCCTGAGTCTCCCAATCACCTTTCACTTGACTGATTACCAGAGCTGAATCACCGTATACCTCAAGAATCTTGATCCTTAAGTCGATTGCCACCTCTAAACTGTAGATACATGCTTCATATTCTACCATGTTGTTGGTGCAGTCAAAATACAATCTAGCGGTAAATGGAAGGTGGAAACCACTTGAAGAAGTGATAACACGCCTATGCCATGACGTCGAGCATTGGAAGCACCGTCGAACACGAGCGTCCATCGCGATCTTGGTTCGGGGCCTACTTCGAAGTCTGGCATGGCGAAGTCTCCGATGAACATGATGTCCTCGTCCGGAAAGTCAAACCTCAACGGTTGATAACCTTCGACAGGTAGGTGAGCAAGGTAGTCAGACAGAACACTCCCTTTTATTGCTTTCTGGGTCACATACTGAATATCATACTCGGTTAACAACATTTGCCACAGGGCAATTCTACCAGTAACATCAGGATTTTCAAAGATGTACTTTATCAGATCCATTTTGGATATCAATAAAATGGTATGGCAAATCATATATTGTCTCAGGCGTCGAGCAACCCAAGTCAAAGCACAATAAGTTTTCTCTAAAAGTGAGTATTAGGTCTCACATTCAGTGAATTTCTTGCTGAGATAGTAGATAGCATGTTTTTTCTTGTCTGTGTTGTCATGTTGACCCAAAACGCAACCCATAGATTCATTGAGCACTGTAAGGTACATAATGAGACGCCTACCAGGAACCGGTGGTATCAGGATTGGTGGTTCTTGCAAGTACTTTTTTATTTTATCGAATGCCGCTTGGCAATCGTTATTCCGCACAATCTATTGGTTCTTCCTCAACAGTTTGAATATCGGTTCACAGGTAGCTGTTAAGTGTGATATGAATCTGGAGATGTAATTCAGTCGCCCAAGGAAACCTCAGACTTCTTTCTCTATTCGGGGAGCTGGCATTTCTTGGATGGATCGAACTTTGTCGGGATCAACCTCAATACTTTTCTAACTGACTATGAAACCCAAGAGTTTACCGGATCGGACCCCAAAAGTACATTTAGCCAGGTTCAGCCGAAGTTTAAACTTTCGGAGTCTGACAAACAATTTCCTCAGGTTCACTAAGTGATCTTCTTCAGTTCTGTATTTGGCAATCATGTCGTCCACATAAACCTCAATCTCTTCATGAATCATGTCGTGAAAGAGGGTTACTGTGGCGCGCTGATATGTTGCCCATGCATTCTTCAAGCCGAATGGCATGACTTTGTAGCAGTAAGTTCCCCAAGGTGTGATGAAAGTTGTCTTCTCCATATCTTCTAGCGATATCTTTATCTGATTGTACCCGGAGAACCCATCCATGAAAGAAAAGACGGAAAGTTGAGTTGTGTTGTCAACCAAAACATCAATATGGGGCAAAGGGAAGTCGTCCTTTGGGCTCACTCTATTGAGATCTAGATAGTCCAAACACATTCTGACTTTACCATCTTTCTTCGAAATTAGAACGATATTAGCAACCCACTGAGGATATTCATAAATGGCTAGGAAGCCAATGTCTAACTGCTTCTTAACCTCTTCCTTGATCTTGAGTGCCATGTCGGGTTTAGTCCTTCTGAGCTTCTGCTTGACCGGAGGACATTCAGGCTTGAGTGGCAGGTGATGTTCAACAATGTTGGTGTCTAATTTAGGCATATCTTGATACGACCAAGCGAAGACGTCAACATATTCATGCAATAATTCTACCAACTCGGAGTGTACATGCTTGGTCAGAGATGCCCCGACTTTTACTTCTCTTTTGTCAGTTTCAGAACCCAAGTTAATGACATCCACTGGTTCTTTGTACGGATGAATCTCTTTTTCTTCGTGCTCAAGGAGCCGTGCTAGTTCAGCTGGTAATTCGCAATCTTCCTCATTGTCGTCTTCAGCTTGGTTGATCAGAAATCCAGATTTACAGTTCATTTTAGCCATGTTGTAATCAATAGTTTTGTTTGCTCTGCACGTGATGAGCTTATTTTAGTATGCTTTTTTGAGAAAAGTGGAAAAAAGAAAAAGAAATCTTTTGCCATTTCGTTATTTTTAGTGAAAAGGGAAAATAACTGAAAGAAAAGGGAACACAAGTTTTGCATGCAAAAAGTAGTTTTTATTGATTCACATAATACTTTTAAACATGGAGGCCCTTATAAGCTATCCTCTCGTCTCGGGCGAGGACGAGGGATCGAGAAAATAAAATGCATTACGTTTTTTCCGAGTACACTATGGGAATCACGGTGGACGTCCAATTGGGAAGCTTGGACCATGGAGAACATATGTGAATGAGGCTGGGTGCCCCTGGTTTGCTGCCGCTGGACTCTCCAATAACTGCCACAGTATGCTCATTTTGATAGTCGGCGCTGCTGAATTTGACCGGGTTGAACTGCTTTTTCTTTGGGCTTGCCTTGCGTGCTACTGGGTGATAATCGATACCGAACATGTCACATTTTTCTACCATACTGGCGACCTTACCCCAACCGGGAAGCAGGCCTTTCTCCAATGTTTGCTTGGCACCTTTTGCTGAGGATAGGATGGTAGCGGAAGATTGGTTATGATTGGAAGTAGCAGGACTGACTTCTTCAAACTCTAAACAGTGGAGCGGAACTTTGATAATTCCTTCATCTATTTCAACATATATGAAGAGGAGAGTTCACTGACCAACAAATCTTCGTCGCCACACACACTTACCAGTTTGTCATCACTCAAGTACTTCAACCTTTGGTGCAATGTAGAAGTGACTGCCCCAGCGGCATGAATCCATGGTCTGCCCAACAAACAACTGTAAGATGGGTTGATATCCATGACTTGGAAGGTGATGCTGAACTGGTGGGGTCCAACGCAGATAGGCAAATCGACTTCCCCAATAACCTGCCTTCGGGAACCATCGAAAGCTCGGACGGTCAGTGCGCTGGTCTTCATCTCGGGCCACTTAAACTACAATTTCCTTAATGTAGATTTTGGCAATACATTAAGCGAATAACCGGTGTCAACGAGGACTTGAGATAGGAGAGAGTCAGTGCATGTGACCGAAATATGTAGTGCTTTGTTGTGGGCATTTCCCTCAGGAGGTAGTTCTGCTTCATTAAATCCCAGATACCTACTGGCATTGATATTGGCAACCACGTCGTCAAATTGATCGACCGTGATATCTTGCATTACATGAGCGGAATTTAGAACTTTTAGCAATGCCTTGCGATGAGCCTCAAAACTCAACAACAAAGACAAAATCGATATTTTGGAGGGAGCCTGATTCAATTGGTCAACAATTTTGAAATCGCTTTTCTTGATCAATTTGAGGAATTCTTGGCTTTCCTCAAAAGTGATGCTCTTCTTGTGATCTTCAACTTATTCTTTCTCAACCAACGACCCTTTACCCTTAGACGTCTCAGATTCTGCAGCTTTATTGTCAATAACCTTCGTCAGCACTGGAGCAGTCGTCACGCTCGGAGTGGCAGGTGCAATTGCCTCTGCCTGCGGAGTCGGAGTAGGAATGACCTTCTCCTTAGGCGGGATAAATGTGGGTGTTAGAGACACCCTATGAGTGTATTTTAGAGCGAATACACAGCCACTCCGAGTCATGCCTCCCATTCCAGCAATGTTGACGATTTCTGTGTCAGGAATGCAGATTTCTTTTCCTCCCAAATACGCTGTAGTCTCATAATTCCAAGGCACTGCCTTGGTATTCTGATACGGGAACGGAGTGGGAACACGAAAATGAATCGACTTAATCCTCTTGGGAGGAGCTTCAACCTTCTTCTTTCTATACACAATTGTTATTGGTTCAATTACTGCCACCTCTTCTGTTGCTCTAGACTTGGATAACTATATTAAACCTTGATCCATCAGTTCTTGCACACAACCCCTCACCTAGTCGCAATTGTCCGAATCAAACTCGCATACTACACAATCATCATGTACACCTTCTAGCAACCCAAATTGTTAAGGCCTCTGTAACACAACTGACATTGAAGTTTTCGCCTCTTCAACCCTTAGTATAGATTCGACATTTTCTTCTTTGATCACAACGTTGACTGCTGCGCCACCGTGGTTTGGCAAGGGATTAGTCTTTATGTTGGGCTTTTCCTCGGAGAAAGACATGATCTCTTAGTCAATTAACTCTTGGATCCTTTTTTGAGAGCCCAACAGTCCTCGACGGAGTGTCCTATATACCCCGTGTGGAAAGGGCATGCAACATTAGGATTGTGACTGCGATTAAAGGGAGGAGAGGTTGTTGGGAGTCCTCTTGGTATGATAGCCCCCACGTGGATCAAATATGGCACCAATTCTGCATACGGTGTCTAGATCTTATCAAATTGGGGACGATTACCAAAATTGCTCCTATTGTTCTGACCTCGATTTTGTCCGTTGCTGTCACGATTATATTGTTAGTTCAAATTTTTCTAAGTGGGTGTTCATTGTTGGTTACCTTTTTGCGATTGGTACTGGAATGGAGGTTGCTGATATTGAGTTGCAGAAACGTATGGATACGGATAATACGGCATAAGGGCCATCGGAAATTGATATTAGGGGCGAGCACTCGCCATCACAGCATTTGCTTCCCCCTCTTTCTTTTTCGTGAAGCCCCCGTGCGGTCTCTTGTTTGTTGTCTACGGTGTGGTCGTGTTTGTGATTTTCCCTGATTTCAGCTTGTTCTCTACATGTTCCCCAATGGTTACCATATCAGCAAAATTTGTCGATGAACTGTAGATCATCTTCTCATAATACATCCCTTGTAGTGTATCGATGAAGATATCGACCAATTCGTTGTCAGATAATGCTGGTCGGACCCTAGACGCTATTTTGCACCAACGTTGAGCATACTCTTTGAAAGTTTCATTAGATCTTTGTGACTGATTCTGTAATTGAAGCCTTGTCGGAGCCATATCAAGGTTGTATTTATATTGTTTCAAGAATGCCTCAGATAAGTCTCTCCATGACCAGATCTTTGTTCGTTCTAAACCCATATACCAATCCAGGGAAGCCCCGGACAAGCTGTCCTGGAAGCAATGGATCAAGAGGTTGTCATTATCGATGTATGAGGCCATTTTTCGGCAATACATGGTGATGTGACTGCGGGGGACAACAAAGGCCCTTGTACTTCGGAAGGTCAGGCACCTTGAATTTCTACAGGAGTACCACGCTCGGGACCAAGCAGAGGTCTCGAGCGTCTATGCCGAAGGCATAGAAACCCTCGATGGCCTTTATTTTGTCGTCCAAGAGCTGATAATCCGCAGGTCTGGCCGGATCAGAAGTGGGAGGAGCGACCTGACTGGTCGGTTGGGAAGTTTCTAGAGCAATCTGTGTGGGCATGTTTGGGGTAAACCATATTTGAGGCGGGTAAGATAAACTCGGTGGCACAGTTTAGGCAACATGAGTCGTCTGAGGATACTATCATCCAGCCTGAGCATTGGGAACCTGAGGTGCCCCTGTTTGCACATGCTGGAGTGCAGGATTGGTAGGTGTTGATATTTGTAAATATAGTATTAAGAATATTTGTATATCGAATAGTCCCACATCGACTATATCATGTAATTAGTTATAATCTATCTATATATAATAAAGTCTCCGTAGTGCTTTTCAAAACACACGGTTTATTCAAATGTCTCTTAGTCTCCTAATTCAACATGGTATTTAGAGTCGGTTAAGAGACAATTCTTTCTTTGCCGTACTTTACCCGGTTGACCCACTGTCTTCCAGTGAGATTTTTTTTTACAAACCGTGTCATCACTCCGGTTTGTTTCTCATTCTTCAAAATTCTCCGGTAACATACCAGCAGAAGCGCCTCTTCCGATCCAGCCGTTCCCCACTTTTCATCGGCAGAAACCTCCGCACGTGACAGCACGTCCGACGGTCGATCCCGACAATTTTTCCACCGCTCCACTCTCCATAGGACAATTTTTTCAGATCTGATACTCATGGCTACTCCTCATAACTTTACACCAAACTACGATGATTTCCTCAGGTGGTATCAGAATTATCAGAACTTAGATTCTACTGCTTTGGTAGCACACACTGGTAATTCATCTGCTTGTCTCTCTCAATCATCTTCTCTTGGATCTTGGGTCCTTGATTCTGGTGCGTCTGATCATGTTACCGGTAATAAAAATCTTTTCTCTTCCCTCTCTACATCCGGTTTCTTACCTACTATAACTTCTGCCAATGGTTCTCAAACCCGATCCGAAGGGATTGGTACTGTTCGAATTCTACCTTCTCTCTCGGTTACTTTTGTCCTCTATGTACCTAATTGTCCATTTAATTTACTTTCAGTCATTCGTTTAACTCGTTCTCTTGATTGTAGTGTCACCTTCACTAATAATAATGTTACCCAGCAGGATCGGAGTTCGGGACGGACGATTGGTGTCGGATGTGAGTCTCAAGGCCTTTATTACCTCTCAGTGTCATCTCAGACATGCTCAGCCAAAGATTCTCCACTCACTATTCATGCTCAGTTAGGTCATCCCAGTCTTTCCAAACTACATAAGTTGGTGCCAAATTTATCGAAGGTATCTAATTTACATTGTGAGTCATGTCAGCTAGGGAAACACACTCGTGGTCAGTTTCCCAATCGAGTCAACAAACGAGCTTCGTCCCCTTTTGCTTTAGTTCACACCGATGTTTGGGGTCCCTCGCGTACTGTCTCTACTCTTGAGTCTAGGTATTTTGTCACCTTTATTGATGATTTTTCACGTTGCACGTGGTTATTTTTAATGAAGAATAGGTCTGAATTATTTTCTATTTTTGAACAATTCTATCAAGAAATAAAAACTCAATTCGGTGTGTCTATCCGTACCTTAAGAAGTGACAATGCCCGTGAATATTTATCCCAACAATTTCAGAATTTTATGTCACGCAATGGTATTCTCCATCAAACATCTTGCCCTCACACACCTCAACAAAACGGGGTAGCCGAACGCAAAAATCGACATCTTGTAGAAACCACTCGGACCCTACTTCTCTATGGTAATGTTCCACTTCGGTTTTGGGGGGATGTTGTGCTAACGGCATGTTACCTTATAAATCGCATGCCCTCATCTGTCCTTAACGATAAAATCCCTCATTCAATCCTTTTTCCCAATTCCCCACTTCACCCAATTCCTCCTCGAGTCTTCGGGTCCACATGTTTTGTACACAATCTCTCTCCTGGTCTTGATAAACTCTCAGCTCGATCACTAAAGTGTGTCTTTCTTGGTTATCATCGATCCCAAAAAGGTTATCATTGTTATTCACATACTTTACAACGATACCTAGTATCGGCCGATGTTACCTTCTTCGAGTCGGTTCCATATTTCGAGTCCAGTCACGTAACTCCAGAACCCATTCAAGAAAGTACTCCCACACCTTTTCCGGCAGTTATTAATGTTCCGCCTACCATTATCCCCCATCAGTCTAGGGCTCCTGACCCACCCACTTCTCGACCACTTCAAACATATCAGCGTCGTCACCCAACGCCTGTCGTCCCTGTCCCTGAAGTCATACCTGTCCCTGAAGTCATACCTGTCCTTGAGGTCATTGAAAATTCTCCTCCGACGCCTCCGTCATCACCGGATCTGATCCTGCAACCTGAGTCCGATCTTTCGATTGCCTTTCGAAAAGGTATACGTCAAACACGAAATCCTTCTCCACATTATATTGATTTATGTTATCATCGCCTTTCCCCTTTGCAGTATACTTGTTTGTCTTCTTTGTCTTCTGTTTCTATTCCTAAAACTCCAGGTGAAGCATTATCTCACCCTGAGTGAAGGCAAGCAATGATTGATGAAATGTGTGCTCTTCAAAGCAGTGGTACCTGGGAACTGGTTCCTCTACCCCATGGGAAATCTTTAGTAGGTTGTCGTTGGCTTTATACAGTGAAGGTTGGTCCAGATGGTAAGATTGATCGATTTAAAGCTCGTTTGGTAGCCAAAGGATACACTCATATTTTTGGATTGGATTATAGTGATACCTTCTCGCCTGTAGCCAAGATGGCATCTGTTAGACTTCTTCTAGCCATTGCAGCCATTCGACATTGGCCTCTTCATCAACTTGACATCAAAAATGCTTTTTTACATGGTGATCTTGAAGAGGAAGTATATATGGAGCAACCACCTGGATTTGTTGCTCAGGGGGAGTCATCGGATATGGTGTGTAGGTTACACAGGTCTCTGTATGGTCTTAAGCAATCTCCGAGAGCTTGGTTCGGCAGATTCAGCACTGTAGTACAACAGTTTGGTATGATCCGTAGTGAAGCTGATCATTCTGTTTTTTATCGTCACTCAGCCCAAGGGTGTATTTATCTTATTGTGTATGTAGATGATATTATCATAACTGGTAGTGATCAGCAGGGTATATTCCAGTTAAAGCAACATCTCTCGAATCAATTTCAGACAAAAGATCTTGGTAAACTTCGTTATTTCTTGGGTATTGAGGTAGCTTAATCTAAAGATGGTTTGGTGATTTCTCAGCGGAAATATGCTATGGATATTTTGGAAGAAACATGTTTGTTGAATGCTAAACTAGCTGATACTCCTATGGATCCAAGTGTCAAACTACTACCCAATCAGGGGGAGCCTTTATCTGACTCAGGAAGGTATAGAAGATTGGTTGGAAAGTTGAATTATCTCACAGTCACTCGTCCAGACATTTCTTTTGCAGTTAGTGTCGTAAGCCAGTTCTTAAACTCCCCTTGTCAGGAACACATGGATGCTGTTATCCGGATTTTGAGATACATCAAATTTGCTCCAGGAAAAGGTCTAATGTATGAAAATAAAGGACATACTCAGATAGTTGGATACTCCGATGCTGATTGGGCAGGATCACCCATTGATAGACGATCCACCTCTGGGTATTGTGTACTTGTTGGAGGAAACCTTATATCCTGGAAAAGTAAGAAACAAAACGTAGTTGCAAGATCAAGCGCCGAGGCAGAGTATAGGGCCATGGCAATGACAACATGTGAACTTATTTGGTTAAAACAGTTGCTCAAGGAACTTCAAATTGAAGAAGCAAGACCAATGACACTTATTTGTGATAATCAAGCCGCATTGCACATTACTTCAAATCCAGTCTTCCATGAGAGGACCAAACATATTGAGATAGACTGTCACTTTATCAAAGAGAAAATTGAATTAGGTGACATCGTCACAAACTTTGTCAACTCTAATGATCAATTGGCAGACGTGTTTACAAAATCTCTGTGAAGTCCCAGAACTAATTATATATGTAACAAGCTTGGTGCATTTGACTTATATGCTCAAGCTTGAGGGGGAGTGTTGATATTTGTAAATATAGTATTAAGAATATTTGTATATCGAATAGTCCCACATCGACTATATCATGTAATTAGTTATAATCTATCTATATATAATAAAGTCTCCGTAGTGCTTTTCAAAACACACGGTTTATTCAAATGTCTCTTAGTCTCCTAATTCAACAGTAGGTATGTAAGACAACATGGGCATGGAGGTTTCCCCAGGATAACCAAACAGAACGGCTGGGAGCTGACTTGCGCTCGCGGCTTGAGCAGTCTGAGAGAGGATCTGAAAATGGAGGTGCGGGCCTCAGTAGTCATCCTCAGTGTTAGGGGTGTCGTCAGGGACCTGGCCTTTGTTGGTCTTCGGATTGGCAACATCGACCAGAGGAGTTTGGACAGTGGGGAAACCCCACGAGAAACTAGTGTTTCCAGCAGCAGTAGAAGTAAAAAGTGCCGAGTGGGGGAAGAAAGCCCCCCATTGGCGAGATGAGCAGAAAAGTGTGGGGGCATTCCCCACGGGTAGGCAACAACAAGCCTAGTTGAGTCAGCAGGGACCATCTGACGGTTCCTAGTGGTTGGAACCATAGTATACTCCCGAGTTTCGACGGTAGTGCCAGCAGCAGTAGTAAGATTGGTCGCCCCAACAGCACGGATGACATTGGCAGTAGTAGAGGTAAGGGCCCTCTGAGTTTGGAGAATTTCCAAGATGGTCTCCATATTGCCCCTGAAGAGATTCATCTCACCTTGGACTTGGGCAATGGATTCGCTGACATCAGCATTATCAACTTCGTAATCAACCATTATCTTTGATTTGTTGGAGCACGTGAAGTATTGATGATGAGTCTTCTTTGTTGCTATGGAAAAACGGAGAGGGTAAGCATTTTGTTTTCTGACGGCTTATGACAAGTAAATGCGTGAATGCATGTATGTATGCGAAAAGATTGATGTGTACATTTATTTTTTTATTATATTCATTTTATGTAAAGGAAAACAATTCCAAGGAATCCGTGAGTTTGTTCATTTAACATGACCGAATACAAAGCATAAGGAGAGACAATTTATGAAGCCAAAAGTCGAGAAACTCTTTTATTCAATATCGAGAAGACGAAATACAAGTATGTATCAAGGAACTGCCCACTGGGCTACAAGAGTATCAGCATTGGCCCTATCAGACATCAACCTAGTGAATTACAAATCAAACTTAAAGAGCAATAATTAGAAACATCTTGATAACAGCTCTTCGTAATAAGTCTAAGACTTTGGGGATAGGCATGAGCCCCATTTTCCCAATATCGCACTCCCTTCAGGTGGTAAATCGTGATCAATTCATTTGAAACGCTGCTCACAATTGTTTTCTCTCGGTTGGGGAGATCTTCAGGATGCCCCTTCACTTGTGGGAGTAGGTTGGTGTCTTCCAAGTTCTTATGTGATTGCTCTTTTAGCTCGTGAATCTCTTCCAGTCTCTGGTTTAGCTCGTACTGATTCTGGCGAAGGGTGACTTCTAGCTGCTTAGTGCGGCTTTTATCATCCTTCAGCTCTTTCTTGCCAGCTTCTAGCAGACTTTGGAGTTTCTTAGTTTGTCCCATGTGATCGAGCTCCGCTTTGCTAGCCCGATATTCAGTTTCGGCTAATTGCTTCTTCTTGGTTGTCAAACTGGCATAAGTCCCTTTGAGTGTGTCACCCATTTTGATTCTTTTGAATACCTCTGTTTGCACCTCATCATCTGCTTGCCGAACCCTATCTCTCTTCTAATTCAGATTGAACTTCAAAGTTTCTTTCTCCAAGGAGATCCTACCAAGTCTAGATTTGAGATCATCATTCTCTTTCTCTAGGGTCTTGATAACCTTTTTCAATTCATCGACTTCAGAATTTTGATGGGTTACTGGTTCAAGAGGCTTGACGTTCATGGACGGCTCAGGCGGAAACGACAACGAAATCTCACTAACTCTGTCTTTGACCCATCTAGTGTAAGCTTCCTTGGCAATGCAATTCTTTTTACCCATCTATGCTCTTCCTTGAAGACAAATTGCTCCCCAAGCCTTGACGATTTTCTTGACTAGTTCTGGCTCTTTAACCCCTTCATTTAAGATGAAACCTTCTACACTCTTGAGATCAGGCTTGTCCACCATAGGGTATCCCATTTGTCGTAGTGCTAACCTCAGATTGTAATTGATTCCCCCTTTTGTACCAAGAAGAGGTACATTAGGAAAATCCCCACAATTGAGGATAAGCTTGACACCGTCGTAGATTCGAGAATACCAAGAAATGTCTTCGGCGTTCAAGGACATGATTTGCTGGGACCACTTCAAGTTATCTTTGTTCTCAACAAAAGGGCCTTTACTGGGTAGATGGGAAATAAACCATCTATACAGCAAAGGGGCGCAGTAGACGATAGTCCCTTTCTTCTTCTGAGTCCTCACATGGATGGAGTAGTAAGTATCAGCAAGAAGAGTAGGAATATGATTCTGAGTCAGGAAGATATGAATGGCGGCTAGATCTACAAATTCCTCCATATTCGGAAACAATACGATCCCATAGATAAGTAGAGCTATATTTGCGTTGAAGGTCGTCCAACTCCCAGCTTCGGTGAAGGCAATTGCTTTGTCCACTAGAAACTTGGAGGTGAAGCCATGAATTCCACCCTTAGGTTTCAAGTTTAATTCCACTTCCTTCTTTCCTGTGTGTAGTGCTTCAACAAGGTCTTGATATTTGGGAAGTTCCTTAGTGCGAACGTAAGGCACTTGGTTCTTGATCCTTATACCCAGAATGTGTGAATACTCTTCCAACGTAGGTGCCAACTGATAATCTTGGAATGTGAAGCGTCTCAGCGGAGGATCGTAGAATTACACCAGAGTGTGCACAACAATGATGTTGACTTCGGTGTTCAGAATGCCCCAAAGGTTACCATAAGACGCCTTGAAATCATCGTTGAGTCCCAAGTCTAAACGTGCCCCAAGTCCTCTCAAGACGGCCAACTGAGGTTCCACGAACTTGTAATTGTGAATGTTCTTTCTCTCGGGATTCATGCTTCGCTTTGAATTCTTGGTAAACAAACTAGACTCTTGGATTCCTGGAAAATAAATGCATATGCATACATTTTTGTCATGATGAATGATAATGTAATGATGGAATGATATAAGTCACATGGATTCAAAACTCTGGTATGTTCTAAATAATCTGTATATGCCGCTTGTTGCAAGTTCAAAGGTTCAACATAACATAAGTATCAAGGTAGGTAGAGTCTATAGTTTCCTGCAATAAAAACCCATATCCCCCTCATAGGTGTGGACTATGTTCCAAGATGGTCCCCAGCAGGTCTCCCAGAGTCATTGACTCAAAATGGAAATACCCCGCCGTAGTGAATACTCACAGGACAAAAGTACTTCCAAGTGAATCTAGTATGGGTGTGGTTCTCGTGAAAACCCAACGCGCGGAACACAGACGTACACGACTATCCACGAGTCTAACCTATGTGTATACTAAGCTCGGTTACAGAGTTTTCCTCTCATGTAGTCTATCCCATCCCATCAACAACATAACAAAAAATATCCATAATATAAAGCAAATAAGAAATGCGATAAATAAAAACGAGTAAATCTGTAAAGGTAAGCACCTAAAACTAGCGAGGTAGCAACCTAAACTAGGCTCGACTCCTTTTAGTGACTAGGAAATACTCTAAATAGCAAGGTGTCCCCAGCAAAGTTGCCAGATGAAGCTAGCGGAAATATACCCGAACGTGTCGCACGCTCGAACATACAACAGAGTCGCCATCGAACTTTATTTATCCCCAAAGGGAAGGGAAAACATCGAAAAGACCCGGGGGAAAGAGATATGCTGGGTAAGGAAGTCGGTTATGCAAGGGGAAGGTATTAGCACCCCAAACATCCATGGTACTCCATGGGAACCGTTTTGATTGTTCTTGCTCGAATGGGTGTTATATCTAAAGATTACTCGCAAAAGAATGAAGTGAGAGGAAAGAAATAGATAAAGTGCTCGGTGTGGATTAGGGCCCTCATGCCTATGTATCCTCATAGTGCAACGAGGAATTCAGAGCTTCGTAGTTCAAGGAACTAGAGGCAGGAGGTGAAAAGGAGTGTGATAAAGTATGGTCTGAACCAAAGGATTGTATGACTGGAACTCCAACAAGGGTGAAAAGATGAACCCAAGAGCAAACAGGTATGAACTAATAAGTGAGGGCCTACAACACTGTATCACTGTATTGGAACAACCGAAAAAAAAAGAGAAATTAGGTGTTTGGGTTAAGGGCCAAACATCTCTTGGTTCATAGGGAGGTACAAGATGGAGCACAAAGGTATAGCGTGTCTGGCTCAAAGAATAAGGTATATCACATGAAGTGAATGAAGGTATAGTATGAGTGTATCATGGATATGAATGGAGTGAAGTGACCGAAGTCACAGAATTGGATATTTGGTGATAAGTGACTGAAGAGATATTGTTTGAAACCGAAAGGTGAAAGCGTATTGGAATCCATAAGAGAAATGAGATTTCTACCATATAGGGAAACAATGTTAACCGATACGTGGACTAGCAGGCCGCCACTATAGGGTGTTTAGCTAAAAAGAAGGAATTAAGTGTTTGGGTTAAGGGCCAAACAACTCTAGGTAGAAATGCAGACTATTCATTAGGCGTCCTAAAAGGGTGTATATGGAATTCCAAGGAAAGTGTATTTCGTTGTCAAAGGAATAATATGTCACTGGGTGAGCGATTTATGATCAAAGGTAGGTAATGAATAGTGAAAGATATGGATGATTCTCTAAGGCGGAAGAAGGAATAATTAGAAGTATGCTCGCCAAGGATTCACGTCCTCGTTCCTATGCATTCTCATCGTGCAATGAGAAAATCAGAGCAATCGTAGTTCGGAACTACGAGAATAGAAAGAGAGAAACGTTTGTCTAAACAACGTGGACTCATAAGACAAACACCTCTTCAAGAAAGGATTGTAGTACTAGATAGTACAAGGAATATTGTGCCACTTGCTGGGGGAATCAACAATTCAAGATCAAATCAGGATAGTGTCTTGGATCCAAGGGAGGGATAGACTCTTAATCGAAGAGCAAAGTGGCGTCTTAGCCGAAAAAGAATGAATTAAATGTTTGGGTTACGGGCCTAACAACTCTCGATTGATGAGGAGGACTATCGTTATCATCCTAAAAGGATAGACAAGGAGTCCAAGGAAAAGTATGATCGATCTCAAAAGGATGGTATGATTGAATGAATGAAGAATGATTGATTGATAAATAGGGTAGCTCACAAAGAAATTGGGTTCTCCTGCATATGTATCCTTATAGTGCAATAAGAAAATCAGAGCTTTCGTAGTTCAGCCCACTACGGATGAAAGTAAGATGATTGGTAAGGAAAAAGAATAGATGATAGAATGATTGAATGAAAGAGTTAAATGGACTTGATAGTTACTTGATAAGAATTACACTAAAGTCTATGAGTAAAGGTGGATACGATAAGCAACGAGCCAAACATCTCGCACCCAAAGATATCCAGAATGAGTGTAGGAAAGCTCCAGTCTCATTCCTTCTTTACTACTTAAGGCTCGTGGCATGTAGTTCTCATCCTAACTTTCAAGTCGCGGGAGGAGAATATTTGTTGTCCTTGTGTTAATGAAAACCTTATCAATCGTTCGGTTCGAATTGCACTAAAGTCTATGAATAGAGGTGAGTACCATGAGTGTTGGGTCATACGTCCCATACCCAAAGATACTCAGAATGGGGATAGGAATACTCCAGTCCAATTCCTTCTCCATTACTTAAGGCTCATATCGTACAACTTGATTCATGATTGATAAGTTGTTGACGTAATCCTTGCTTTGTTGTTTTTGCTTCGTGAAGAGAGACTTGTCAATCGTATGATTAGAATTGTGCTAAAGTCTATGAATAGAGATGAATATGATGAGCGTTGGGTCATACATCCCATACCCAAAGATACTTAGAATGGGGGTAGGAATACTCCAGTCCCACTCCTTCTCTATTGCTTAAGGCTCATGCCACACTCTTCTAACTTTGATTTGACAAGTTTTTTGTATTTTTCACCTTTGATGTGCTTGAATAATCCACTGCTTGGTATGACTGAGGATGTCTTTATTGAAGATCTTGACTTGAGGCCTTGAGCTCCATAGCTTGGAAGAAAAGTCTTATTAAGTGACCAAAGGTCTTTTGGTCACTCAATTTAGACTGTGGGATTATACAAGTTCAAAGGATTTAATTAATCAAAATTGCTTTTGATCAATTTAATCATGGGTTTCATTTTGGTTTTAGGGAATTAGGTTAATCCTAATCTAGAAGTTAGTAATGGTTAAAAACTATCCTAAGGGATCATGCATTGATTGATTAAAATTGATTGAAAATTCTAAGTTAGGCCCTAAGGGAACATACAAATGTTAGGAACTGATTAAAATTATAATGTCAAGTTCTAGTCCTAATAGGATCATGTCATTCTATCACTAAAATAACAAAATAAGTCCATAAGGGCAAAATGGTAATTTACACAATATATCAAATTCTAACCATGGTCTAAAGTTGATTAAATCCTAATGATTGATCTTAACCTAATGTTGAAAAATGGTATGATTCTAAATTCAACCAAAAGCCTAATTAAGATCTAATCAAAGTCCTAATTAAAATTCTAATTAACTCTCAAGGAAATCCCTAATTAAAATCCTAATATCGTAATGAAAATCCTAATATGCTAAAAATCAAGATTTGATTCCTAATTGTCCATTATCAACCTAATTAATCCAATTACAAATTGCAAAAAACAATTAAGAAAATAAAAGAAATGGAATTGAATGGGAGGTTGGAATTAAGAAATGAGGTGTGAACAACATTTGCCTAGTGGGCTGCAGGTGAGCCCACAACAACTTTTTTGGCACAGGAAGCCTATTCCAAACAAATGAGGTGGGGTGTGAAAAGGAAAATAGCACCAGGGTTGCACCTGAGCCCAATGCCAATTCGCATATTGCTTGGGGGGTGTATGTTGAAAATGCAGTGTGAACTAGCAGAAAGGCCAATGGGCTTGGCCCAATTCTCATTTCTTTCAATAGCCACTGGGGGTGTAATGGCAATGATGGTGTGTGAAATGTAAATCAATGGGCCTTAACAGATTAAGCCCAATCCCTCACCTCTGTTGACTTATCCAAGTCAACATATTCAAATTGTATTTTAATGCACGCTAATTTTCTCTCTGAGTCTCACCATCCGTTCACCAAAGATCACCGCGCCGGTGGATGTCGCGGAGACGGTGGTGGCCTATACCTAACTACCACCACTATTGGATGTATAAAGATATGCTAAACATGAATATGGGAACGGATTTGGGAAACAATTATTGAATCGGTTGAATCGAACATAAATATGGAAGAACCCTAGCCTTCTAAACTTAAATTAAATGGCGTTTGGCGCGAATCAAACTCTACCACTATAGGTCTTTCATTTCCTACCTCAGATGCAACACTCTGGTAAGCTCAAAGTAAGAAAACATCACAGAGGAGAAAAGGACTTACCAGAGAAGGCGATCGGAAAATTCAGCAGGTGAGTTCTTGAACTTGGTTCATCCTCTTCTTCTTCCTCTTCTTCTTCTGAAGCCGGGAACAGTGAAATGAGATTGCAGTGTCTTAGCTCAAGCAGATTGAAGCTTCAATGGCTTCTAGGAAAGAGAGCTTTGAGTAAGGTGAGGGAAGAGAGATTGCAATAGAGAGAGTGCAGATTCGAGCAAATGCCAAGGGTAGTAAAATGTGAGTGGTGAATTCCTTAAATAGAAGTGAGGTTTGGCTTAGGATCAGTTGAAATTGACTCACTGAGTTAACTGAAAACTCGGTTAGTTATGTTATGGAAACTCAGTTAGTTATGTTAGTTTATGTTGGTTAATGTGTGAATGATTTTGACACTTGACTGGCTATTGCAGGTTGTGGTTAGATTGAGGTCATGTGGAATTGGTTTTAGTGACTTGTTGATCATGTTGCAGGTGGAGCTCTTAAGTGACTTTGGCTTTGCACTTTGATCATTGACTGGCTGAACAAGTGAGTGTTACTTTTGCTTATGATTCAATGCCTCATATGTTTAATCCCACTGCTTGTATTCATCCCCTTAACTTCACTAGTTTTGCTGCAGCATGCTTGAATTGGCCTTGCATTGGTACCTGTCTACTTTTAACATCCATTGGCCAATCATGTTCAAATTTAGTTTGGCTATAACTGACCTTGTAAGCACCTTGATGCAGGCTTGGAATAGGTTTTGCTTTGAGGTGTGTATTTCACTCTGTTAATGCATTACTGTTTCCAAAACTGGCTTTGCAATGCACATGGGTGAATCATGTTGAATTCCCCTTCCAATTTAACATGTGGTAAGTTGCTAAGTCTGATTCTTTATTGAATTGCAAGGTAACAACCATGTGCTTGAGTTGGAAATAGGCTAGCTTGGCATTGATGTGTTTGTGATCTTGTTTGTGGCTTGTAGGTCAGACATGGTTTCTATTATCATAGATGGTGGTTTTTCTAACATGATTCAGGTTTGGTAAGCTAACACGGTCCATGGCCTGACATTAGATTGATGGTGTGTGCAGCTGGTGTTGATGGCTTGGTACAGGTCAAGCAGGACCACTGCAACAGGCTGGTTGGAAGATCGATTGATGGTGTAAGCCTCATGTTGTTGTCTTGACTATTGCAGGATGTAGGACTAATGCATTTTCCATTGTACCTCACTCCCCAATTTATAGATCATGGATTGATAACCCTGTATGTTTTTGCAGATTTTATGGCCAATGCAACATGGTGACAAGTCCTGCAAACCCAATGTATTGGTGTGGTTCCATTTAGATTGTTGCAGCATGATGTGATGCTGCACAAGACCAAGACCTTGATGGACTGCAAGGTCACGAGGTATGTCTGATTGTTGAAATTTGGCTATAGTTGGCATGAGTTCAGTTTATGGACATGTAGTAGAAATCAATGCCCAGGGTTGTCATATTTTGTAGCAGGTCTGAACTGGTTTGTAGGCTCAAATGATTGTATGCTTCTGCATGATAATTGTAGCTGGTAGCAGGTTTTTCTTTTCAACTTCACCGTTTTGATATGGTCTCCTTTGGATTACTGCAGCAAGCTAAGGTCATTTTGGTAACAGGTGCTAGTTCATAGGTGCATTTATGCAGCATGCTGCCACTCGGGTTTTGGTTCAGTTCATGCTTGATGAGGCTTGGTGCTAGTGTCCATTGCAGGTTCCTTTGCAAGCCCCTCATGCCTTTGTTCAATAGAAACAAAGCAAGGTGAACGGTGCTGCCAAATGTTGAATGGCTTGCTGCAGCAGTAGGGCCAAAATTGTTGTACCATGGATTCTCTAATGGTGAAATCATGCATTTCCTTGGCTTGGTGTATTGTCTTTGGCTGGAGCAAGGGATAATGTTGTGTTGTTAGAGAGCTCTTTGGAATTGATTTGGGACAGACCAAGGCCAATGGTTAGTGATTCAAAATGTCAAAATAAACATGGTGTGCATAATGTCATTTACTTGGAAATGAAGCAATCAAAAGAAACCATAACCAAGCATGAAGATTAGGTGACACATCAAAGCAAAAGGCTAGGTCAAGTTTGGATGATCAAGAGAAAGTGAGAGTTGACTTTGGTCAACATTGACCAAAAGTCAACTGTTGACCAAAGTCAACTGTTGACCAAAGTCAAATGTTGACCAAAGTCAACTGTTGACCAAAGTCAATAAATGGTCAAAATTCAATTTTCTTGTATTTTCTTTGTAAATGAACATTGAATTGATGGTTATGGGCAATTTTAGGGTTTAGGAATTTTGGGTTGACTTTGGTCAAAGTTGACCAAAATCAACAATTGGTCAAAATTGTCAAGACTTGTAACTTTTCATGTAAAACCAAATGTGATGGTTTAGAATGATATGCAATGGATTGAAATAAATTGACAAATGGTTTGAAATTGGTTTATTTTATGACTTGAATGCTTGAATTTGAAAAGAACATGACTTAACTGGTAATATATATTAACAAGGTTGTGAATTGAGGGCATAAGATTAGGGTTTGAATGAAACATCCATGAATCAATGGGCATGACTTACAAGAAGTTTATGACACAAGAGGTTTGGTTGTTTGGATGACCATGGCTATAGGTGTACCAACAATCTCATGAAGAACACTAGGGCATTGAGATCAAGATGGATTAGACCAAGTACATTGATGATAGGTGAAGATTGGGTGTCATGGATGCGAAGCCAAACCACCAAGTCCATCTGATTCATCATCTCCCTGATTAGGGTTCTCTTGAGGCTTACCCCTCAAGTAAGTCTTTTAAATCAAGCCATAAGCTCCAACCATCAATATTCCAGTGTGTGAGCTTACATTAGGGTTTTGAGGGACAATACAAGGCCTAGGGAAGCTCCATGAGATCACACCTTGAGGAATTAGGGTTTTGAAGACCCTAGAAGATTGCCTGGACAATCCCTTATTGAATCCAAACCTCTACCACCAACAACTAGGGTTTCACATCCCCTAATGCTTGATGATATAGTCAGACCATGCTTTTGAAGCTTGATGTCCACACAAACCCTAGCTCCACAAGCCCCAAGTTTGTGAATCCATGATGATCCATTAGTGAAGGAATGATGCATGTGGATGAATTATGAATGTATGCAACTGATCCCCTGACCAAGAGGAGGGCAAATTTTGGGGTACAATAGTTGCCCCTATTTAATCTTCTCGGACTTGAATACAAGAATTGCGGGATCTTTTCAGGTATTTAAGGTGGAAGGGGATTAAATACCAACATATCCAAAATTTGCTTGAATAGGTGGTTGAAGTCATCCTAGACTTTTGATGTTTATATAAGGCATCATGGTGGGGAATATGATATATGTAGTGCATGATGTATGCTTGTCTTTTATGATGCATGTTGGTTTGTCATTTATGGGGATGAGTCTTTATTATGATGGGAACTCCGACTCGTAATCGAAGATTGGAAGATAATTATTGTGGAATCTAGGTGATGCCAACATTGTTGTCAGGGAATCGTCTGCCTGTTGAGGAACGCTGAAATGCTGAAACCAATATGGTATCCCAACTGATTCGATATCACAGGCATTTAAGTAAAACCACTTTTGAGTCATAGACCATCTTTCAAGTTTATCGCGTCTTTACCGTAATGCAAAATGTTTCTCTTTAGTGTAGCTTTTTATTATTCCCCGAAATTTTAAAGCATTATGTGCGTAAGATAAATCAATTATTTTGCATACAAGACACAACAGAAAAATATTTGATGGAATGAACTGAATTTTTATTGATATGAAATTGTACATATGGTGAGTGCAAGGATGGAGACACCCTTGATGAGGGTGTTGCAAAAATTGGAAAATAAATGAAAAGGAAATGGGAAATATTTTGTATATATTTTCTTCCATTGATTACAACATTGGCCTTAGTCTACAATAAAATCTGAATCCCGAGACCTTGCTTCGGTTGACGATGATTGGATCGGTCCTCGACCATTTGATATCTAGCTTGTAACGTAATGGGCTCAAGGATCATAGTCAATGCCTTTATCTCTAACTTTTGCATGGACATTTGATTCTTTTCGTCCATCGGGATACTCCTTTTTGCCTAAGCCGCCTTTTCGGGTTTTCAACTTAGCAAGCCTTATGTTTGTTTCCTAACTTTTGCATGAACAATTCATTTTTTGGTCCATCGGGATAGACATTTTTGCCTAGATGTCACAAGTATCAGATATACGGTGACAAGATTTTTGTGCCACCAAATCCATTGAATGTTTTGAATTCCCCGTGGCCTTTCTCTATGTGGGGTATTGATATGATTGGGGTGATAGAGTCAAAGCTTCCAACGGTCATCAATTCATTCTAGTTGCTATAGATTACTTTACTAAGTGGGTCGAAGTTTCTTCATGTTCTAATGTCACTCGACAAGTGGTTACCCAGTTCATTCAGAAAGAGATAATATGTCTCTACGGTATTCCTAGCAAGATCATCAATGATAATGCCAATAATCTCAATAATAAGATGATGAGCGAGTTGTGCAAACAATTTAAGCTCGAGCACCACAACTCTTCACCATATAGGGCCAATATGAATGGTATCGTAGAAGCATTAAATAAAAATATCAAAAAGATTGTCCATAAAATGATCAGAGCTTACTAGGATTGGCATGAGAAGCTACCCTTCGCTCTGTATGGCTACATGACTTGAGTTCGTACTTCCACTGGGGAAACTCCATTCTCATTAGTGTATGGGATGGAGTATATTTTTCCAATTGAGATTGAGATTCCTTCAGTCAGGGTTATCATGGAGGATGACCTTGATGAAGCCGAATGGGTTCAATCTCGATATGATCAGCTGAATCTAATTGAAGAAAAGTGTTTGACATATGTCTTCCATGGTCAGTTGTACCAAAGATGCCTTAAACGAGATTTTGATAAGAAAGTTCTTCCTCGTGTGTACCACGCAGGAGAACTCGTGCTCAAGAGATATTCTTCTATTCACTCAGATCCTCGGGTTAAATAGACTCCCAACTATGAAGGAACTTTTATCGTCAAGAAGGCCTTCTCAGGTGGAGCCCTGATCCTCACCATTATGGATGGGGAAGATTTGTCGTTACTAGTGAATTCCGACATAGTCAAGAAATATTATGCCTAAAAAGAAATGATGAAAAAGCCCGCTAGATGGAATTTCACAAGAACAATCTAGGCAAAAAGGGGTATCCTGATGGACTGAAAAATGAATCGTCCATGCAAAAGTTAGGGATCAAATAAAAAATATATAAAGCTCGCTAAGTTGAAAACCTGAAAGGGTGACTTGGGCAAAAATGAGCATCCCGGTGGACGAAAAAATATAGAAAATGTTCAGGCAAAAGTTAGGGATAAGGGAATTTGACTATGTTCCTTGAGCCTATCTCACTACATATAGATCTCAGGTGGTCAAAGATTGATCTAATCATCGTCAATCAAAGCGAAGTATTGGGACCCAGATCTTACAGTGGATGACAACTGATGTTGTAATCAATGGAAAAATACAAAAATATTTCCCATTGCCATTTCCTTTATTTTTTCAATCTTTGCAACTTCCTCTTTAAGGATTTGTGCATCCTTGTACGCATTGTATGTACAAATTTTTACAATCAATAAAGTTCATTTCCTTCTATCAATTTCTTTTCATTTCTCCTGCATTTTGTTTGTGAAATAACTGATTTATTTTGATCACATAATGCTCTAAAATTTTGGGAATAATAAAAGATACATTAAAAGAAAACATTATGCATTGCTTTAATGTCTCGAAGAATCCTAAGAAATGATCGGGAGTCAGGAATTTTTTGCTTGATAACTGGAATTGTCTTGATGATTGCTCGATTAGATCATATACCTTGGTGCTCTCTAGCAGGATCATGTGGAATCCCAAACAGTGGTGGTAATACACATTGTTCTCATAAATAACAGTTTCTTTGGAATAGTCAGTGACGAGTCGAAGTCTCCTCTATGCCAGAAACCCTACCTTGTTAATGCCATCCATATGACCGTATAAACATTCATACATCATGAAAATAAAGCATACATCACATGTAACATGCATATCATGTTCCTCATTTGCAATTTACATCCCCATGGAATATCAATACATCCCAGCAGATGAACCTATGAAAGTCAAACTTCCATTCCAACATTCTATATGACCGTTCTCAACGGGAAAATTTTCGGATATTTTGGTATTTAACCCTCTTCTACCTATAGTACCCGAAAAGCTTTCGCAATTCGCGCATTCAGGTTTAAGTAAATTAAATAGAGGCAGTTGTCATACCCCAAAAATTTCTCTCCCGTTTTCATCTTTTTATCCAACCCTTGACTTGAGATCCATTTGTACACATTCATGTTTCATTCATGTGCATCATTCATTCATTGATACTTGATAATTGATCACTATAGATTTAAAACTCTTTTGCTTGAAAAATTAGGGTTTGTGTATGGATCGAACCTTAAAAGTGCGACTTGGCTCTTCATCTGATCATATGGGGAGTGAAACCCTAATTTGCTTGATCTTTGAGATATGGATTCAAGAAGACCTCATCATGGTACTCCTCAGGTCATTCAAACTGAAATCCTTGATGATATGTTTATGGGACCTTGTGGATGTTATGGTTATGGGACCTTGTGGGTGGTATGCTTATGGGACCTTGTGGATACTCTTTGAGCCTTGTCTTGGCTACCTAAACCATAATTAGGGGGATCATACATTGGATACTTGCTTTTGAAGCATCATGATTGATTCAAATACCTTGATTGAAGGGTATGCCTCATGAAACCCTAATAAGGGAAGATGTGGTCCTAAAATGCCATGTGGCTTGACTTTTCATCTTGGGCTTATTGGAAACCTAATCCATTAGGGAGTGATGTTTGACTATCATATCATGCATAATTCATCATCTATATGCATACATGATGGATATTTCATCTGATTCAAGTCCTGGCCCAAGCATCCATATGTGCATCATGTTTAACATTGCCTAGGCCATTGACTTAGGTCTTTTGGGACTTGCAAATGCATAGGCCCATATGGCTTGATTCATTTCATTCGTGTCGTGCAGATGATGAAGGATGAATAATCCATTCAGGTATTGGTTCCATTGATTCATTCATTATGGTTTAAACATTAATCAGTCTTTCATGTGAATCATGTCTTGTTTGCATTACAAATGAAAACCCCAATTCAAAACTCATAGTTGACTTTGACCAAAGTCAACCATCCATTTATAGGCCCATTTGATTTTGGCATCAGTCATCTTTGGTTCAAGTTTCACATTTTTGTTTAGCAAGTACAAAATTCATTAATCATACTGATCCGCTGTCGCACACGGGTCAAAACGAGTAATAAAATATAGTAAATGGGAAGCGACACCTCAAGTATCACATCGCAAGGATTCTTGTATTATTCTTAACCTAATGAAATCGATTTAAGGGGGGTTTATGTTTTAGTGGTCGATTTAGAAAACAAAGCAAAAAAAATTGTTAAAATAAGCGATTATAAAATAAACCAATCTACTATTTTCGATTTCCGGTTAATCATTGGTTTTTACCTACCAATTCCCTAAGCGGCTTCGATCTCTATTCGATTCAAATTCGATTGACAAGCGTAATAGATATATGACAGATTTATATTCCTATATTCCGAATAAAGCAAACGGATAAATACAATCGTGAATTAAGCAAACACGATTTACAAACGCAATTTAACGACAAAGCGACGAAAACGACGATTAATAGTTATGAATATAATCATACGAATTTAATCAAAACCATTCCATAAAATACATATTAAGCAAATGAAATTTCATAGAATAGAATTGAAAGAGAACAAAATTAAATTGATAGAATAAAAACCTCAAAGCCTTGGAAATTCGGTTACAGCAGATTGACTCTAGGAGATTAGTTTCTCTTCATGATCGCACAAAAGCAAAAAGTTATCGTGCATAATGTGTGTTTGCTACAGTACCACGGCTGCCCTTTTAAACAAAATAAGGGTTTCACTTATAATTCAAACTGGGCCGGAAAACCTAAATTTGACCCAACAAATGGCCCAAAAGAAATTATTTCCTAAAGTACGAAACTTTAACGAATTATTTGAGACGTCTTCACTCCGAAACAACTTTTGGATTCAACACAAAAGTTGTATCCCTTTCTCTTAGCTTTTCAGCGCATTTTAGAACGCGCAAAACGACACCACGTAGCTCAAGTTTCTAAACAGTCGACAGGTATCAAATAGCCGCTAAAGCTGAAAATAGCAAACGAAAATAGATTAAAGGCAAACATGAACTTAAATCTAAAAACATAATAAAATATTAAAATAAGTAAAATAAACTAGATAAATGTCTAAGTACAATTATAGAAGAATGTGCATCAAAATGCACTGATCAAATTCTCCCACACTTGAACTTTTGCACTTCGAGCAAAATTACAATTTCAAAACAAAAGGAAAGAAAATAGAGCATGCACTTCCAAAAGTTTTCAAGATACAAGGTATAAGCATAATTCTAAGTCTAAGCTTCAAGAACATGGTGTTAGTAAGCAACTTTTTGTGACATTCAAAGCAGATAGAAAAACAGATTACCAAAAAGTACATCAACAGCAGTAAGATCCTCACAGGATATAATTCACTTAACTCTCAAGTGTTTAGATTAACTGTTTACACTCAAAGCACAACATGAAAACTAGTACTACCATAAGCTTGAAAGGACTCTAACATCCACAGTTGAAATACATGCACACAAAGATCAAAAGGACTTTTATTTGGTTGTAACATGGTCAAGGTAAGGGTGAGATAAATCCTAAGGGATATTAGGCTAAAATTCAAAGAGATAAAAGAGACTTGAAAGAAACCGCGGGAGTTGAATTTACAAAATATTTCATTCACTTGAACAACTCTATAGCAATTGTTTTCTCTTCTCCTTCCTCTTTTATTCTTTTTTTTAAGGAGTATGTATTGACATGTATTGAAATATTACAAACATAATTCCTTTTTTTCTTCCTCTTATCCTTCTATTTCCCCCCTCTTATCCTTCTATTTTTTCATTCCTTTTTTTTCTCTTCTATTTTTTTTCTTTTTCTTCCAACTTCTGAAATATTACAAATATAATTATTCAACCCCACACAACTCCAAACAAGACTCTTTCAACCCTTTGAATAGGGTGATAACATTGTTTTTCACTTCTCGACTTGCAATGAGTTTTAAACAAAAAAGGGAGAATAGGCTCAAGGGGGTTTCAAACAAGGGATGGAATTATTTCAGGGTTGGCTTTTTGGCTAACTGGATAAAAAAATAAAAAATAAAAACAAAATTGCATTTATCATATCAGTGTGCACAAGTAAACAACAACATCAACAAGAGTCGATTCAAGTTCTAGAGACTAACAGACATGAGTGAATCACACAAGAAAGAAAGAGATGGATTTTTGTATGTTATCCATATAAGGCTCAAAACCTCACAAGGTTAATTGATCTACCACAAATGATGTACAATTTAGAGTTTAGTCCTACTTATCATACTAAAAATGCACAACAAATTTTTCACATCACACCACAAGACTTTAGTCAAGAGAACTAAGAAAAATACTCATAATTGTAACTCAAAAGCCAAAGGAAAAAGCATGCAATTTTTTTTTAAGAAAGCAAAAAAACCAAAACTGAGAAAAACTGAAAACAAAACAAAGAAAACAAAACAAATAAATGGTTCCCTCCCCCACACTTAAAACATACATTGTCCTCAATGAAAGAGCATAAATATAAAATAAGAGTGAGAGAAAGGAAATAACACACCCGAGGAGTCAAGGCGGATAAGTGATTGCATAAGCAGCCTTTCCCAAAGAGAGTTCTTCTACAGTCTCTTCTTTCAAAGTCGGGTTCTCATGTAGTAGCTTTGGATAGTGTCCATTGATCTTGAAATTTTTATTAGTGCATTCTTCTTGTATTCCAGGATCAAAGAAGAATCTTTGATAAGTAAAAGTGTTGAATGGGCGCATGAAAGTGATCTCCTTTTTCACAATATCAAGAATCAAAGGATTACGGGGCTTCCTCACTACTTTTATTTCATCTTTAAGTGAGATCCTATGCATACATATGGAATGGCTAATATCACGAGTGTCATCCAAGGTCCATCCAATTCCCTTCTTATGTTTCTGCTTAAGTTGAAGTTTTGATGAATAATATGAATCCTCGGGAAGTTGTTTACGCTCTACAGAATGTGGTTGTTCAATGGATGGTATGTTTGAGGCAGCCGAAATGTCAAGAGCTTCAGCCACATAAACAACTTCGTTTATACTATCACCCTGCAAGGCAGCATCAATCTCAGCACAAACAACATAGAGGTTAGTATCAGTACAATCATCACATGAATAAACATCATCAAACCTAGATAGAGATGAAAAATCAAGTGAAAACAATTTAGAAAAAGTGTCATCAACCAACTCAGAGATCAATTCAATATGACAAATAGAATGCTCCTCCAAGGGATGTTTCATGGCATCGAAAATGTTAAATTTTGTGACAATGTCACCAAATTCCATGGACATGGTTCCATCATCGACATCAATTTTTGTTTTCTCTGTTTTCATGAACGGTCTGCCTAAAATGATGGGCGATATGCTTGAATTTGTTTCTCCATACATGTCGAGAATGTAGAAATCTACAGGAAAAATCAAGTCATTAACTTGAACAAACACATCTTCCACTACTCCAATAGGGCAAGCATTACTTCTGTTCGCTAGTTGAATGATTAAATCTGTATGTTGTAAAGGACCAAGATCAAGGTTATTATACACAGAAGTAGGCATAACATTAATGCCTGCTCCCAAATCGAGCATGCAATTTTCGAATTTACTATCCCCAATGGTACATGGAATAACAAAAATTTATGGATCCTTGCACTTTTGGGGTATGGCCTGATTGAGGTATGAAACAATAGCTTTTTCAGGTGAGTGTTTAGGCTGGATAAGGGCTGAAATGTTTCGTCCCAAATTTACTCTCTCATTGCCCTTCAACCTTTTCTTACTTGTGCACAAGTATTTTAGAAATTTTGCATACTTTAGAACCTGCTTAATAACATCAAGAAGCGGACTGTTTACCGCCACTTTTCTGAACACATCTAAAATCTTTCTCTCCTTGTCTTCATCACCAGTCCTTTTATTTTTCAGTATTCTATGTGGGAAGGGAATTGGTGGCACATACTCCTTCTCTTTTTCTTTTTCAGTTTCTACCACAACAGAGGGTTCAGTTTCTATCACAACGGAAGAAGGTTCAGGTGTTACCTCAAGAATTTTTTTATTTTTTTCTGGGGCTGGTTCTGTTACCTTCCCGGATCTTAACGAAATTGCAATCACATTAGCATTAGGGACTTTTGGATTCACAACTGTTTGGGCAGGAAGTTGGCTTGATCCTTGGGCTTGCTGTATGACATTCATTGAAGTGGCAAGCTGTCCAATCTGTGTGTGCAAAGTCTGAATACTGGAATCTGTTCGTTGCTGAAATTGGAGATTGTTCACAGCCATTTATTTGACAAGATCCTCTAATGAAGGTCCGGAAGGTGTAGAGGTGGAGACTTGGGGAGTGGTCTATGGTTGTGGCAGGGGTATGACTAATTGTTGTTGGGTGGCTTGCTGGTTTCCATATCGAAGGATTGGATGGTTCCTCCAATTGGGGTGATATTTGTTGGTGGATAAGTCAGGAATGTTGTACCCTTTCTGATTGTTGCTTTGGTTGAAAAAGTTAGCTGCATATGCTTGAGGCAACTGAGTGACCGACTCATCTTGAAGAATAGGACATGTGTCAGTTGGATGTTCAGTAGAAGTACAAATACCACACAACTTTGCTGTTTGAGGTTTACTCACTACCATTTGTTTCACTAAAGAAGTAAGCTCTTCAATTCTGGTTTCTAAAGCATTGTTGGAAGAGGAAACCTGAATGTCATTCACACCTTTTGTTTGGACCATATAATTATTTCTGGTTGTGAATTGTTGGGAGTTGAGTGACATGTTCTCAATCAGGGCTTTAGCAGCAACTGGAGTTTTATCGACAAGTGCTCCACCACTAGCAGTATCAAGAATGTTTCTATCCATTGGTAACAATCCCTCATAGAAATACTGAATAAGCAGTTGTTCGCTAATTTGATGTTGAGGGCAGCTGGATAGTAATTGTTTGAATCTCTCCCAATACTCAGCCAATGACTCATTTTCCTGTCTAATACCACATATTTCTTTTCGGATTGATGCAGCCCTGGAGGCAGGAAAGTATCTCTCTAGGAAGACTCTCTTCAAATCATTCCAAGTCGTGACAGAATTCAATTCAAGATAATATAACTAATCCTTGGCAGCACTCTCTAGTGAAAATGGGAAGGCTCACAGCTTGATGTGATCTTCGGTGACTCCTTCAGGTCTCAATGGTGTAGAGCAAACAACTTGAAATTCCTTAAGATGCTTATGTAGATCCTCACCTACAAGACCATTAAACCTTGGCAACAAGTGTATTAAACCAGATTTCAACTCAAAAGGAACAGTAACATCAGCATATTCAATACATAAACCATTGTAATTCATATCAAGAGCAGCAAGTTCTCTCAGAGTTCTTTGGTCAGCCATATTAAACTCAATAGAAAAAAAAAATCAACAAACAATGAGAAAACACATAACTAATTCAGCAATGCAGCAACAAATAGGAAAATACCGACAATGTCCCTATTAAGAACAAATAATTGAAATAAGAAACAAACGATTAAAATAAAATACAAAAAAATACAAAAACACAAAAATTAATCTAATAACGTCAATTAAGAATTTTGAGAATTTTTTGAAACTACCAAAAAAGAAAATAAATCATAAAAAATAGAAAAATAGGGAATTTCGATTTTTTTAGGGTGGCATCCACAATTTAGTTCCTAAATAGAGGTTTTCGATCCTTGATTTTTTCCTAATAAATCGACAAATAATCGGAATAATCTGAGACGATTTTCTTAAAAACAAATTTTTTTTCCTAAACCGCAAAAAAGACCCGAACGCAAGAAAGTTAAGGCAAAAAAATGTTAAAACAAAATACCTATGACTATAATAATAGCTAGACTATAATAATGGTTAAAATCTACAAGAATCCTCGGCAACGGCGCCAATTTGATCCGCTGTCACACACGGGTCAAAAACGAGTAATAAAATATAGTAAACGGGAAGCGACACCTCGAGTATCGTATCGCAAGGATTCTTGTATTATTCTTAACCTAATGAAATCGATTTAAGGGGGGTTTATGTTTTAGTGGTCGATTTAGAAAACAAAGCAAAAAAAAGATTAAAATAAGCGATTATAAAATAAGTCAATCTACTATTTTCGGTTTTCGGCTAATCATTGGTTTTTACCTACCAATTCCCTAAGCGGCTTCGATCTCTATTCGATTCAAATTCGATTGACAAGCGCAATATATATATGACAGATTTATATTCCTATATTCAGAATTAAGCAAACGGATAAATACAATCGTGAATTAAGCAAACACGATTTACAAACGCAATTTAACGACAAAGCAACGAAAACGACGATTAATAGTTAGGAATGCAATCATACGAATTTAATCAAAACAATTCCACAAAATACATATTAAGCAAATGAAATTTCATAGAATAGAATTGAAAGAGAACACAATTAAATTGATAGAGTAAAAACCTCAAAGCCTTGGAAATTCGGTTACAGCAGATTGACTCTAGGAGATTAGTTTCTCTTCATGATCGCACAAAAGCAAAAAGTTATCGTGCATAATGTGTGTTTGCTACAGTACCGCGGCTTCCCTTTTAAACAGAATAAGGGTTTCACTTATAATTCAAATTGGGCCGGAAAACCTAAACTTGGCCCAACAAATGGCCCAAAAGAAATTATTTCCTAAAGTATGAAACTTTAACGAATTATTTGAGACGTCTGCACTCCAAATCAGCTTTTGGCTTCAACACAAAAGTTGTATCCCTTTCTCTTAGCTTTCCAGTGCATGTTAGAGCATGCAAAACGGCATCCCGTATCTCAAGTTATGATCTAAACAGTCGACAGGTATCAAATAGTCGCTAAAACTGAAAATAGCAAACGAAAATAGATTAAAGGCAAACATGAACTTAAATCCAAAAACATAATAAAATATTAAAATAAGTAAAATAAACTAGATAAATACCTAAGTATAATTATAGAAGAATGTGTATCAAAATGCACTGATCACATGCCAATTTCATTTCTTTCCATTTATGTGGTGCATTCAAACCAAAATTCAATTCTTATAATTAATTCAACACCATGTTTCCATTCATGAAAGTTCATTTTGATTCCATCCAATTTTCCATTTTTCGTTCAATTTTCAATATATTCATTCATGTACATAAAATCCATGTTATTACATTGCATATTACAAAGAGAAAATAAAAAGAAAAAGCAATTACAAACTAACATATAAAACGTAACATATCCTAACTCCTAAACTACCAATTCATGATCAAGGTTCCTTCAAGCTATTACATTCCAAACAACATGGCACAAGTTGAATCTCCATTGCAAGACATTATGATCAATACCAAGTATGAATTCATATCACTACAACACATCAATTCTAAACTGAATCAATAGAGAGTTCTTACTAACTGATTAATAAATTACTCATCTAACCCCAACTAAAATTTAATAGAGTGTATTTCTTAACTAATTTATGCAACTGAGATCTAACAGAGTTAACTTTGTTAACTCCTTTGATCCTTATAAATTCATCAGATCACCATTGCACTTAGGGATCAAATCATTTTTCTAGAAAATCATCACAATCACCAATTAGTTTCAATCTCAGAAACTCATACTCTCTCAATCCTCTCAGAATCTTCACCAGAATTAAAAACTTCATCTTCATCTTCATCATCACTCCCTCATTCTCCCAAAATCAAATCTAATCTCATCAAACACTTACGCACAAGCACTACAGAAGAGTGAAGAAGAAGAAGAAAGAGTGGAAAAAAGAAGAAGAAAAGAGTTATGAGTTCAAGTTACTTACCTAAGATTATTCTACAATCTCTGCTTCATTCATCGTCATCTTCTTCATTGAGACAAAACTTCGTCTCGAAGGTTGGTAATACTTTGATTTTGTCTGCTCATTGCTAAGATTTTGCCACCGTGATGTAGTATCGGGCCTTAGGAATCAAAGCCCTCTCACAAGAGGCTTTGAGTCCTCGTAATCTTCATTTAATTTTGATATTTTGTATCTAGGGTTGATACGTGATTTGATTTGGTTAGGTTGATTTGGTTAGAATTAGAGGAGAATAAGGTTGAATATGGTTAGAGTGTGGTGAGACGAGGGGATTGGTGTAGGATTTGTTGTGTTTTATAAGCCTTTTGAAATGAACATGAGCAAGTGAATTGATGTTGAACTGAACTCCTTCCCTCTCTCATTCGTGTTTGGATTGGGCTTCATGCAACTTGGCCCATGTTTTATCTTGGCACCCTTTGTTTACTGAATACACCCCTAGTAACTCACAATAAAGGCCATGTGGGCCTGCTGGTTCACACTCTCCGTTATGGACTGAAGGCAAGAGTGTGCCTTTGGTTCGGATCTGCGCCATTCTTGGAAATGGTAACACCCCTAGCTGCTAATTGCACCCCAGGCCCTGTTTTCATGTTTTTAATTTCATTTCTTTTATTAGTTTTTTGGAATTTCTTTATTTGTTTTCTCATTATAATTGCTCACAAATTTTCATATAATAAAATCAATTTATGGATTTAATTGACTAATTAGATTTTTTAATTAGGATTTAATTAGGTTTTAATTGGAATTTGTAGTTAGATATTAATTAGAATTTAATTAGGATTTAGTTAGTTCTTAATTGAAATTTATTTAGAAATTAATCCACATCTATATAAATTGACCTTTTTACCCCTAAGTTTTAGAAAAGTCATAAAATATCATGCTCCCTTAGATTAGGGTTTGGAATGTAGATTAATTGATCATTTTCAATCATTTGTTTTTCATGTGATATTTGATGTTTGATGATTAGTTTGATCTTAATATTGGCATGATCCCTTAAATTAGGATCTATGAACCATTTGGTTGATCTTTAAATAGTTTGCATATAATTAACCATTAATCAATCCCTTTGACTTAAGTTGATCAAAAGAAATTTTAATTAACTAAATCTTTTGATTTATGTATAATCCCTCAATCTATTCAAGTGATCAAAAGACCATTGATCACTTGATGAGACTAATTCCTGTAATGTTGTGGATCTGAAGGCCTCAAGTTCATACTTTTATTCAAGGCACCCCAAATAAATCAAGCAATGGGCTACTATGCAAAGCACATAAAGGTGTTTCTTCAAGAGCTTGTCAATCAAGATTCAAATTGTGTGACATGAGCCTTAAGAAATAGATAAGGAATGAGAATGGAGAATTCCATTAACACATTCTGAATATCTTTAGGTACGGTACAAATGATCTAGTTGCTCATCGTATTCACCTTTATTCATAGACTTTAGCACGATTCAAATCAAATGATTTCCAAGTCTCCCTTCACAAAGCAACATTGCAATAATCAAAAGCCTCTATCACCAACTTATCAATCATGATTTAAGTTGTATTCCATGAGTCTTAAGTAACAAAGAATGATGAGAGTGAAGAATTCTTATCCTTATCTAGGGTATCCTTGGGTACATGACGAATGACCCAGTTGCTCAAGGTGTTATCTTTTGTTCATAGACTTTAGTGTGATTCGAATCAAATGATTGACAAAGTCTTCATCATCATAAGGAGCAACAAGGATTCTGCCTCAGCAACTTGAAAGTTATGATGAGAATCACATGCCACGAGCCTTAAGTAGTAAAGAAGGAATGAGAGTGGAGAATTCCATTAACTCATTCTGAATATCTTTAGGTACGAGACGAATGATCCGATTGCTCATCGTATTCACCTTTACTCATAGACTTTAGTGTGGTTCATATCCAATGAATGCCAAGTCTTCTTCATACTTAATTATCATTTATCATTTCTCTTTCCTCATAAGTTTCTTTTTGTCTTGGTTCGTAGTCAATCGAACTACGGAGCTCTGACTTTCTCATTGCATAGTGAGAATACGTAGGCACGAGGATCCAGATTCTCCATGAGCTGCCCTATTTATTAATCCTACCGTAATTATTAATCCTTCACATAATTATTTATTATTTTTCATCAATCAATAGCATCATTTTGAGATCAAATACTTTATCCCTTTGGATTCCATGCATATCCTTTTAGGATGATTTAATCAGAGTCCACCTTGTGAACCAAGAGATGTTTGTCTCATCGACAAACACTTAATTCCTTCTTTTTTGGCCAATATGATTGTTTACTCTTTGGTTTCAGACTATTTATTCCCTACAGTGATATGTTGTTTCTTGTACCAAACATCATTTTCCTTTGGGACTCCACTCATATCCTTTTAGGACGATTTAATCGGATTCCACCTTATGAACCAAGAGATGTTTGTCTTAATGTCAAACATTTAATTCCCTATTTTTTGGCCAATATGCCTATTTGCTCTTTGGTTTAAAGTTCATTTACCTTTATGGGTTCTCATGCCACCATTGTATTTTGGTGCAAGTTATACCTTTTCATCACTCACAATCTTTGTTTTCTTTGTTTTCATGGTTCCACGAACTGCGGAACTCTGACTTTCTCATTGCACTATGAGAATACATAGGCACGAGGATGTGAATCCTTGGAGAGCACATTCATAATTATTCCTTCTTCTGCCTTAGGGCACCATCCATATCTTTCATCATCCGTCATCTATCTTCAATCATAAACCATTCACATCAGTGACATACTTCCTTTTTTTGAAACTAAATAACATATCTCTTTGGAATTCCATTTACAACTTTTTATGACGACTTAATCGGAGTCCACCTTTGCACCAAGAGATGCTTGTCTTGATGTCAAACACTTAATTCTCTTTGTTTTCATCCATACCATATAGTGGTTAATGCTTCGGCCATACCACATATCGGTTAATGATACCTTTACTCTTTATTTCAAATACCATTTCCTTTATGGATTCCAATACACCCTTACCTTTGGTTCCAAATTATACCTTTCTATCACTTTTACCAAATCTTTCAGTTCTTGCTACTTTAATTATTTCTCTCCATTCTATCATTCATTTCCATTATACATTATTCACTACATTTGTTCAATACCTACTACCTTCATTCACTCCATGTGATATACCTCTCTCTTTGAGCCAAATATACTATCTTTATGAGCTTCATCCAGTGTCTGCTTGTGAATCGAGAGATGTTTGTCTTGTTTCCAAATACTTAATTCTCTTTGTTTTTGGCCATACCATATATATAATGGTTAATTCTTCAGCCATACCACATATTGGTTAATGCCAGTTTTCCTCTTGGGTTCATATTTCATCCCTTTATGGAGTCAAACAATATAATCCTCTGGTTCATACCATATTTGTTATCACTCTTCTTTTCACCTCCTACCATTATTTCTATGAACTACGGAGCTCTGAATTCCTTATTGTACTATAAGGATACGTATGCATGAGGGCCCTAGTCCTCTCCGAGTACTTCATCCATTCTCTTTAAAATCTTTTATTCTTTCGTGAGTAACCTTTAGATAGAACACCCATTCGAGCTTAGAACAATCAAAACGGTTTTGGTTGAGTACAACGGATGTGAGGTTGCTAATACCTTCCCCTTGCATTACCGACTTCCTTACCCAATTATCTCTTTCCCCGGGGTTTTATCGATATTATCCATTTCCTTCGGGAATAAATAAAGTTCGATGGCAACTCTATTGTATGTTTGAGCGTGCGATGTGTTCGAGTATATTTCCGCTAGCTTCAGCCTTCAGCCGCACTTTCTTCTTGAGAGTTTCTTCAATACTCACTGGTTTATAGTCTACTAACATGACACACTGAACGACTTCTCATTTATGGACGGATTTTTCGGATGATTTTCCTCTACCACACATTGATATGTTGGTAGATAATACAGCTAAATTCAATGTCTTCTCATTTATGGACGGATTTTCCGGATATAATCAGATCAAGATGGCACCCGAGGATATGGAGAAGACAACATTCATCACACATTGGGGAACATTCTGTTATCGAGTGATGCCCTTCGATTTGAAGAACGCCGGAGCCACGTATCAACGAGCTATGACCACCTTGTTTCATGATATGATGCACAAGGAGATCGAGGTATATGTTGATGATATGATCGCCAAGTCAAGAACGGAAGTTGAACATGTAGAGCACTTGTTGAAGCTTTTTCAGCGTTTGAGGAAGTACAAGCTTTGTCTGAATCCCAACAAGTGTACATTTGGAGTCCGTTCCGGCAAGTTATTGGGCTTTATTGTCAGTGAAAGAGGTATTGAGGTTGATCCTGCAAAGGTCAAAGCAATACAAGAGATGCCTGCGCCCAAAACTGAGAAGCAAGTCCGAGGTTTTCTTGGCCGCTTGAATTATATTTCCAGATTCATCTCCCACATGACTGCCACATGTGCGCCAATATTCAAGCTCCTCCGGAAAGATCAGTCTCATGATTGGACTGAGGATTGCCAGAAAGCTTTCGAGAGCATTAAAGAGTATCTGTCTGAGCCTCCGATCCTGTCTCCTCCCGTGGAAGGAAGACCTTTGATCATGTATCTAACTGTTCTTGAAGACTCAATGGGTTGTGTCCTTGGTCAGCAAGACGAATCAGGGAAGAGAGAATATGCTATTTACCACCTGAGCAAGAAGTTCACTGATTGTGAGTCTCGATACTCAATGCTTGAGAAGACATGCTGTGCTTTGGCTTGGGCCGCTAAGCGCTTACGCCAGTATATGATAAATCATACGACTTGGTTGATATCCAGAATGGATCCAATCAAGTATATCTTCGAGAAGCCTGCTTTAACAGGGAGAATTTCTCGTTGGCAAATGTTGTTATCTGAGTATGATATTGAGTATCGAGCTTAGAAGGCTATTAAAGGTAGTATCTTGGCTGACCACTTGGCACATCAGCCGATTGAGGATTATCAATCAGTTCAGTATGACTTCCCAGATGAGGAGATTCTGTATTTGAAAATGAAAGATTGCGATGAGCCCACACTCGATGAAGGGCCAGAGCCTAGTTCCAGATGGAGTATGGTGTTTGATGGCGCTGTAAATCAGTATGGAAATGGTATTGGGGCAGTGATTATTACTCCTCAGAGTATACATATTCCTTTTACAGCAAGGCTAACTTTCAAATGCACGAATAATATGGCTGAGTGTGAGGTCTGTATTATGGGATTGGAGGAGTGCATTGATCTAAGGATCAAGCATCTTGATGTTTATGGTGATTCGACCCTCATCGTTAATCAGATTAAGGGTGAATGGGAAACGAATCAGCCTGGTCTCATTCCATATATGGATTATGCGAGGAGGATTTCAACGTTCTTTACTGAGGTTGACTTCCATCATATTCCTCGAGATGAGAATCGGATGGCAGATGCTCTTGCTACACTTGCTTCGATGATTGTGGTAAAACTTTGGAATGAAGTTCCCAATATCACCGTGATGCGCTTGGACAGACCAGCTCATGTGTTTGCGGTAGAAGAGGTGAAAGATAATAAGCCATGGTATTATGATATCAAATGCTTCCTTCAGAACCAGGTTTACCCGCCTGGGGCATCTGTGAAAGATATGAAAACTTTGAGGAGATTATCAGGAAGTTTCTACCTCAATGGCAACGTACTTTATAAGAGAAATTTTGACATGGTTATGCTCAGATGCGTGGATAGACACGAAGCAGACCTGTTGATGACTGAAGTCCATGAGGGTTCATTTGGTACTCATTCTAATGGACATGCCATGGCTAGAAAGATGTTGAGAGCAGGCTACTATTGGCTGACAATGGAGTCTGACTGCTGTAAATATGTGAAGAAATGCCATAAGTGTCAGATTTATGCGGATAAGATCCATATTCCCCATACACTTTTGAATATGATCTCATCACCTTGGCCTTTCTCCATGTGGGGAATTGACATGATTGGCATGATAGAACCGAAAGCGTCCAACGGACACAGATTTATTCTCGTAGCAATTGATTACTTCACCAAGTGGGTTGAAGCGGCATCGTATGCAAATGTGACCAGGCAGGTGGTCGTGAAGTTTATCAAGAATCAACTCACATGCCGTTATGGTGTGCCAGATAAGATCATTACTGATAATGGATCTAACTTGAACAACAAAATGATGAAAGAGATGTGTAGTGAGTTCAAGATCGCGCATCATAATTCTTCTCCTTATAGACCCAAGATGAATGGGGTTGTTGAAGCTGCTAATAAGAATATCAAGAAAATTATCCAGAAGATGGTTGTCACGTATAAGGATTGGCATGAGATGTTGCCATTTGCTTTACATGGATATCGCACATCTGTCCGCACTTCAACAGGGGCAACCCCTTTCTCTCTTGTTTATGGCATGGAGACCATACTCCTAGTAGAGGTGGAGATCCCATCAATGAGAGTCTTGATGGAGGCCAAGTTGACTGATGCTGAATGGGTTCAGAGTCGTTATGACTAGCTGAACTTGATAGAAGAGAAGAGATTGACTGCCATATGCCATGGTCAGTTATATCAACAAAGAATGAAGAAAGCTTTTGATAAGAAGGTCAAGCCTCGTGTGTTCCGAGAAGGTGACCTCGTGCTCAAGAAAGTCCTGTCTTTCGCGCCCGATTCCAGGGGCAAGTGGACTCCAAACTATGAAGGTCCATATGTTGTTAAGAGAGCCTTTTCAGGCGGTGCTTTGATACTCACAACTATGGATGGGGAGGATTTCACTCGTCCTGTGAATTCAGATGCAGTCAAGAAATACTTCTCCTAGAAATAAAAACAAAATAGCTCGCTAAGTCGAAGACCCGAAAGGGCGGCTTAGGCAAAAATGAGCGTCTCGGTGGATTGAAAACCCGAAAGGGCGGTCCAGGCAAAAGTTAGAGACATAAAAAAAATGAATATAGGTGTCCCGCTAGATTGAGTACCTCATCCTGGGGCAATCTAGGCAAAAATTAAGGATTTGGCAAGTAACTGCATCCTGACAAGGCTTTGCTCTACAACTGTCGTCTGTCAGAGATTCTCGTCCATTCGTCATCAACCGAAGCTTCGAATACATCGAATTCAGAATTGGTGGAGAAATGGTCATTATGTTCAATGTAGCCCTTTTCCAATATATATCACCAATTTCAAATTTGTAAAGATCTATGGAGTCTTGTCATTTGCAGACTACCATTCCGTCAAATGAACTTGAGCCTTTTATCCAATTATTTGCACTCTTATTTGTTTCTATTCGACAAATGTTTTGCATGTTTTAATTGAGAAAATATCATTGTTTTGAAGAAATGAATTTTTTATAACTTGTCTTTTAAACAAAGTGAACATTCACAACGACGAAAAGATACTTAGGAGACCCTCAGTGCTCTCCCAAGGATGGTATGATCTCCAACAGGGTAAGACATTTGTTCATATTCCTGGAATGACTGTATCTTCTTCCTCCGGAGCCTTTTATGGTTTATCCTATCGAGTGGAATGCTTGATATCCACCACTCTCCCCTTCAGTAGAGTAGCGACCTTTCCTCCTCAGCAAATGTGATCTCCTTGATGGGTACGGTACTTGGTGGTTGATCCCCAGAATCCCTTTATCCCTTGGATAGATTCCCCAGTGGAGTTGCTTATGTGGCAGATTTTATCTGTGCAATAAACTCCTGTCTCCAGCTGGAATGATTGATGATTCATCCCCTGCAGAGATTTTGTTGCTTCTTGGTTTCTCTTGCCCTCATCATATTGGATACTCTCCATGGAATCTGGCTTTCTCTCTTGAGATGTAGTACCGGATGTTTGTGTGCTTATTTCTTTGAAGTTGTTTGTGTTAGAAATGTCTATTTGTCAGCATTCATCATACATAAACCACGCATGTGTGCATATAATTTTCAAACATTCGGATATTCATATTGCATTCTTTGTCATATCTCTTTGTTTGTTATTCTCTGCTAGTTGGTAATACATTCCCCAAGCAGATGTCGGCGTCTGATCCCTCAATATAGAGTCAGCCCATTAGGCAGAAAGTATTTATCTTTCCTTCCGCATTCCCCGCTGAGTTATATCCTCGTGGACGACGGTTGTTTTCGTTTCCTCCCAACACATATATTGGGATGGGTTCCCCTATTGAGTTATATCCTCACTAGGACGAGTCTTGATTCAGTTTGCCTTTTTGGTTTGATCCTAAATTGGCCTCTTGTGACTGGTTCCTGTGTTTCCCCGTGGTATAAATGAATAATTGCTCAGTAATTGGTGATTATTCATCTTATCCTCGGTAGAGTTTGTGGTTTTCTACCCTTATACCGGTAGTTGTAAACCCTATTTTCTCCTCTTTGCAGAGTTAATCTTTTTGTTCATCCTAATCGATGACGGTTACTCTTCCGTGGTTTTCTACCCAGTATCCGGTAGATGTAATCCCCTCCTTGACGGTTATTATTATCCAATATTTGGTGTTGATATTCCCTTTCCTTTTGGATAATTGCTCTGATCAGGTAGTTTATCCCCAGCAAGTCACCTTTTGTACCGGTTGTCGGTAATGTGGGTTGCTCCCCTTGAATGGTCATCTTTATATACCTAGTTTCGGTATCCCGATGCCTTTCTCTCTCGGTCGATTTATCCTTTATTAACCCAGTAACCGGTTGTGGATAATCTTTCATGCGAGTATATTATCTACGTTCTGACGGTGATAGATAATATATCTCATGCACTCCTTGGTCGAAGCCTTTTGTTCTTCCCCAGTAGAGTAAGATTCGTATTCCTGTTTTGGAATCGAATGTCCATCCCATAATTGAGTTTTCTTTTTGCCCTCTTGTCGGATGATGAGTGTTTTGGGAATATTCCCCAATTCACGTTTTGGTTGGTCACCTATTATATGCCCAGTAACCGGCATCTCTGGTGTTCCTTCCTTCTGCTCCCTATTATGACTTTTTGTCCCCTGTGGAGTCAGATTTTCCTGAGTTGAAATATACCTTTTTAGGTCTTCCTCAGATGGTTTGGTTGATTGATATCTCTCACCCTTATACCGGTCTTAGATACTCATTCTTCCCGAGCATGTTGTTCTCTCACCCTTATACCGGTGTTCAGATCACACGTCTCTTTGAGCTTATTACCCAGTAACCGGTAATACCTCATCCCGTTGCTTCCCCAGGAGATTTCTATTGGGATCTTCCTCAGTTGAGTCCTTAGTGGACATCCCCACCTGAGTCCGGATTTTTTATTCGAAGTATCCGTCGCAGATAATTTTTGGTTGTATTGGCGCATTCCCTAATACATGCATCTTCGAGTCAGCCTGAGTCCTTCCATTGATTTATTTCATGGATTCTCTCTGTGTCTCTCAGCAAGTCTTAAGTTGTGACCTGCTCACGCATTTTCACCCTTTACTCCCCAAAATCTCTGTCTCCCGAGTGAGTGTATTACTCCTTTGGATTTTTAGTTTCTCCGGATTTCTTTTTCTTTTGTGGACGCCTATCCCCACAGAGTTTTACCATTTTTGCATGCATACATCTGCATCATGAGGTCTCTTAGGGACTAAAATTCGTCTCTTTGTTATTATTTAAGCCCATTCTATCCTATCGAGATGAAGATTTTAACCTTCACTTCTCCGACTAGAATGACCTTAAATAGGGGCATCTGTAAGACCCTAATTTTGTCCCTAAGATCCCTCATGGCATCATAACATTGCATTTGCATTGCCTCAAGGATCATTAGCATCTTGGTTCCCTTTGCCTTTGGGTAGGATCTCTTGTGAGTGGTTTGAGATCACCAAGCATACTTGAAGTGTATATCATTGCTTTTCTTATTTTATTTACTAAGCAAAAGCACAAAAATATGTCACTAACATCTCTGCTTTGCAGCTTGAGCAATCACAAGGTCAAAAACTTCAAGGAGATCCTTGGTACAAAGATATTGGTCAAGAGAAGATGATAGCAAGCATGGTAATGGTTCCCAAAGCTCTCATCCATCAAATGTGCCTCCCTAGCATCTCAATTTATCATTTTTATCAAAGCAAGTCAAAGGGTTTGAGGTTTGTTCCCCAAGGAAACCCTAATTCATCTGTGCACCACAATGCCTTGCTCTTGAAGCAACCTCAGCCCATGATCAAATACAATCAAGGGAAGTTCTTTAATTCATCATTTCATGAATATTTGAAACTATTTGAGTGTCCTCAATCATCAATTCATCAATATATGAGTCATGGCCTTGAGAAGTTGATCAGTCAATTCATCTGACTATTTTGAAATTCACTGAGACCTAACTTTTTATGTGTTGGTCAAATGGAGATGATCCAAAAAGAAAAAATGTTCTTAAGGACAATATGAACAACTTTCATGTTCATCAAAAATTGATTTGAAGCCTGTAAGGTCATCTACCATTCCAAGACATTATAGGTCATTTTGACTGAAACCCTAATTTTGGGTCAACTTCCCAAGGACATAACTCATTCATTTTTTATGATTTTGAGGTGGGATCAAATGAATTAGAAAGCTTAAGATGTCTAATTCAAATGTTATGTTGAACAAAATTTCAAAATATTAAAGGAAATACATGTGATAATGCAAGACATTATAGGTCATTTTGGGCCAAATGCATTGAAAGGTAAAAAAGTCCAACTTCAAGTGCCCATAACTCTTTCATCAAAAATCCAAATGATGCAAAATTTAAGTCCATTTTGATTTTCTTGAAAAGATCTACAACTTTGATGTTGGAGGTTTTTTCATTTGAGGCTTGCATTATCAAAACAGAAGGGCTTGAACATTGGCCAAATTTGGAAACCTTGCATTGACATGTTTTGCACATTACACTTTAAACTCAAAATTCACAAATTTCCACACTTCAAATGGATTTTTGCCCAACATAACAATTTTTCCTTACATCAAGACCTTTCCAACCATTACCCACATGCTTATGTTTGGATTTTTTAATTGGCATTTTCGAAGAGGTGAATGTTTAGGTTCAAATATGGAATTCACATGAAATCTTGATACACAAGCAAATGCCATTCAAACTACATGTCCAATTCAACTTGGTTTGTGTTCAACATTCATTTGCATCAGGTTTTGGGCTTTGCACGCGCCTGTACAGGCCCATGCATGAAGGGTCCAAATTCCATGCACACGAGTATTGCCTTGCATTGCTTCAAGCTCAACTATAAATACATGCTCCTCTTCATTCAATTCTCAACCTAATGGTGCCTAAGATGCTGTACAATTGAATCCATAACCATTACCAAAGAAGCTAGTTCATTTTTCTCCAAATTTTTCAGATCCAAAATCAACTACATCTGGTTGAATCCTTGGATCTAAAGCTTCTAAACCTTCATCCTGCATCTCATTGATCTTCTGTTTTGGCAAAGAAAGCAAGGAATCGAGCTCAAGTTTCCAGAAATCAAGTTTGTTCTTCAACTGGTATTTTCTTCGAAACTCATCATATATTGACCTATTTGCTTGGATCTTGTGTTGGCTGAAGTCCTCTCAATAAAGGCATCATGATTGTGCATTTAATTCTTGAAATCCATTGAGTTCATGATGAACACCACATAACTTCCATCTTTTATTTCTCTCAATATAGAGATCTAGAGTGGAATTGAGTGGCACATGGATGATGTACATCATCCCAGCTTTCTAAAGATGTATAGATCGTGTATTTTGGTTGCCTTTTCAATCTCTACAAATTTTGGACTCCGTCGGAGCTGGCCGGAGAAGACGGTGGCGCTGGCCACCGTCCCATTTCCAGATCAATCCTGGACCCTTGGATTCATTTTCCATATTTAATCAGAGCCTCTCTTTTTTATGACTTTATTTTATACTACATGTGGCACGATTGACTAGTGTGTTTGGTAGGCGCGCGCATATGATCCGTTTGATGCGCCAGCTCAATTAATGAGCTCTTGATCCAACGCCTCACAGTTTTTCTCATTTTTAATTTCTGATTTTAATTTCCATTTAATTTCTTTTATTCTATTATTTTCCAAAATTCATAACTCCCTCATTTTTTATCCAAAAATTATGGGACCATTTGCATTAGTCTCCAAATAAATTCTAGTTTCTATTTCTGATTTTTAATATTTTTTATTTTATCATTTGATATTTTTTGTGAATTTTCTCTTTTCTGGTTATTTTTAATTCATTTTAAATAGTTTTTGATATTCAAAAAATACAAAAATATTTTCCTAACCTATTTGAATGATGATGGATCCATGAAAAATATTCTTATCAATTTTTTAATTGATTTGGGATTTATTTGAGATTTTAGTTTAATTAGGTTATTTTTATTCATTTTTAATTGATTAAAAATAGTTTCTGACTTTTAAAAATGCTGAAATTTTTTGTCAAACTTAGTTTGACCTTGTTGAACTTGGGATAAATTACTTGGACCTTTCAAGGTTGATTTGAAGTAATTTTGAAGTTTGAGCTTTCTTTTATTTTTAATTCAAGTTTATTTTAATATTAAAAATGCCAAAAATGTTTTGCTCATTGTTTGATCTCCAATCTTCATTTCATTTCTTATTTCTCATTGTTTGACTTTGACTTTCAATGTCATTTGGTCAATACATATAGATTGGTACATGTTGTTTCATCTTATGCATTTTGATCTTTCCATTTCCTTATCCATTCTTCATCTTCTTCTTCTTTCTTCTTCCTTTTTTGATCAATGAGTTGAAGGTTGATAAGTTAGCATTGATTAGGGAGACTTAATCTTCCTTGATTCAAATCTAACTCATCTTGATCAATTGATCAAGTGAATGGCTTTGCATTAAGGATAGGTTGTTTTCTAAATCATGCAAAAGGCTTAAACCAATACAAGATCAATTCTTTTTTTGCTTTTTTGGCATGAGAAGTTGTTGGAACTTGGTTCACTAATCAAGACTTCTAACTTGTGTTGTTGCCTACATTATTATTGACCGGCCTCAGATAGTTGTGACTTCTACATAAGTCAAATTACGATTGCTTAACATAGCGCTAAATTTGCCTTATGGCACACTAACTACTAACACTAACCATTAACAATTAACATTTACTTCTTGCTCTTTACTTTTATGCAATTTACTATTCTTGCATATTTTATCCATTTGCTTTTCTCTTTGCTCACTTGAGCCCATGTTTATGTTAATGCTATTTGCCTTTTGCTCACTTGAGCACATAATTGTGTATATACTATTGTGCTTGTGTTTTTTTTGTTTTGATTGTTATGGACAAAAATGCAAAGAAGTGGACTTAGATCTTAGGACTTTCCCTATGCAAAAATGGACAAATGGACTTAGTTCCTAGGACATTCCCTATGCAAAATTGGAGTAAAAGGACCTTAATGATGAATATGGACCAAATCTCTAAACTCACTCTTGTCCATTCTTGATTTACTTCATGAAACTTTTGATGTGTGTGCTTTTGTGCTAGGGAATTCTATGAGAGCTCAAATTGAAGGACCATTGCCATGTTCATCCAAAATGAAAGATACAAGATGCATTGAAGATCCCTTAAGAGATTTGTTTGATTGCTTGAGCTTACTTTTGTTGTGATTGCTTATTCCAAAGGATGGGAGCTACTTGGATCATCACTATGATCTCAAGAGAGGAACTCCTTGTGTGGTTTTGTTCTCTTTTCTCTTGCCTCTTGTATGCTTAGGACTTTAGCCCTTCTTCTTCTTCCCTCCACTCTAACCCAAGCCAAAACTTTTGTGCAAACATTTAACATTTCTTTCCAAACATTAGAAACCTAAGCCTTATGCTTTTGATTTTCAAACCTTTTTTTCATAATACTTATTTTGAATTGAACCTTTAAACCAACTTTGACCACTTTTGTATATACTTCTAATTGGTAAATATAACCCATTCAAATGTCTTTTTGTGGTTCCAATGGCCACTTCTTTAATCAAATTTTTCATAATCTTTAGCTATTAGGTTTGAGTTATCCTTGTGGTAGATGTAATGCTCACCTGTATCCTTAGTGATGGACAATGAGTCTTCCATGCTTATTATAGGGTTAACCCCTCACTAGCATGTTGAAGTTATCCTCACATGATGGATTTGTGGTTTTAGGTTGAGTTTTCTCCCTTTGATAACAAAAGACCTCAAGGCTTTTGGACCAATCAATTCACCAACTCATTTTGAGATTTTTATCCCGAACTACGAGGTTTTGATCCTAATCTTCTTTAAGATGGTACCTAGGCAATGGGTTTATCCATCCAAACACAAAATGTAAATAAACTTGTATATTCTCTTCTCATCCCTTCAATCATGTTTGCACAAATAAACTTTCACAAAACAACAACCTTGCAACAAGTATGAAAAGGGCTCCCTAGGAGTACCTAGGAGGTTTTGGGTGCCTAACACCTTCCCATTGCATAACCAACCCCCTTACCCAGATCTCTGTTCTCTTTTACTAGTTTTTGTTAAAACTTTTAGGTTTTTGTTCGCTTTCTAACCATTCCTTTGGATAAATAGAAGTGCGATGGCGACTCGACTTGTATGATTTACCTTGGATTTAGTCAATATCTCTAATGGTAACGAATACCCCGCTACACACCCCCAGAAGTTGGACCACCTTTAGAGGTTCCACCTTCAGAAGCTCCATCTCTAAAAGCTTCATCTCCATATGTTGGATTACCTTCAAATTCTGGATCATCATCAGAATCTGGATAAGAATCAGATTCACCTTCAGAATCAGACTCCCCTTCAGAGTCTTCTTCATATTCAAAGTCACCTTCAGACTCTGACTCATCTTCCACTTCAGAGTCGTTTTTTGACGCTGACTCATCTTTAGAACCCTCAGATTTTGACTCTTCTTTAGAACCTTCAGATTCTGACTCATCTTCTTATCCTGACTCATATTCAGAATTAGACTCGACTTCAGATTCAGAGTCATCTTCTAACTCTGACTCATATTCAGAGTCTCCTTCAGAATCAGAAATCGTCAATTACACAAGTTCATCATCAGATTCATAAGCCATCAATATCACAAATTCATCATCATAATCTTTTTTGGCTATGTTTTCTTCTTCTGGTTTCCTTTCCTTGGTTGACCAACAATAAGCAGCGAAGTGACCAAACTTCTTACAACAGTAGCACTGGATTTTCTTCTTGTCATACTTCTCTTTCCCCTTATGAGTATTCTTTTGCCTTCCAAAAGTTGAGGTTTTTGACTTCTGAACACCATAAGATCTCTTCTTGGCTTTTGACCAAGACTGCTTCTGATATTTCTTATCAGAAGTTGCTTTCAGAGTCTGCTACTCTACCTCCATTTCAGATTTTCTCTCAGTCAGACGCAACTCTTGTGTCTGTAGACTACTTTACATCTCTTCAATTCCTACGGTTCTAAGATCCTTAGAATGTTCAATTGATACCATAATGTAATCAAATTGGGGAGTAAGATATCTAAGTACATTCCCAATGATACTTTCTTCAGAAGAGAGTTTCTCCATACTACTTCATCTCATTTGTGATCAGAATCACTATGGAGATGTAGTCAGGTACCTTCTCATTTTTTTCATGTTGAGATTCCCATACTGCTTATGTAGAGACTAGAGCTTTACCTTCTCATTTTTTTCATGTTGAGATTCCCATACTGCTTACGTAGTGACTAGAGCTTTACCTTCTTCACTAATGCATCACCTTCATGCACCGTACCAGTGTGTCTCACGCAGCATTCACTATCGTCGAATATACGATTTTCTCAAACACGTTTACATTCACACTTTGATGGATGTAGAACAACGCCTTCTGATCCTTCTTCCTCAGATCATGTTGAGCATTTCTCTACGCATTCGTTGCATTTGTCGGGAGTGCAACTTGAACGTAACTATCATTGACGAGATCAAGAACATCTTGAGCACCAAACAATACACGCATTTGAATCATCCACCGATTTCAGTTCTTGCCATCAAACACTGGAAGCTTAGTACCCAGATTACTGTTTTCGTTCATTGTCAACTTTGTGCAATCAGATCTCACGAAACACTAGTGTTTCCCAATCCCGCAGAATTAAGAAATGTGATTTTGTTACAGTTCTGATCAAAAGTTCAACACGAACTCAAGAAACAAAATTAATCACACAACGCCTCACCGTTCACTCGTGTTTCTCCGTGGATCTGAACCGGGACTCTCGATACCAATTGTTGGTGGACAAGATTAAGAAGATGAAGATGGAAGAAGAGAGAGAGAGAGAGAAGAGAGAATAACAAACTTTCACTACTCTGCTAAAACGGTTACAACAAAATAGTTGCACACACACTGCACTATAATACTTAGTGGATATAATTGTTGACAACTATAATACTATATATACACCACTACGCCAAAAATTGGAATAGACAGCGCCCCTTAGAGGACGCTTTATTACAAAAGCGCACTCTAAAGTGAAGAGAAAAAATAAGGAGCATACTATTGGAATAGACAGCGCACTTTAGAGGGCGCTTTTGTAACAAAGCGTGTAAGAACAAAAATTGTTCTACAACAGATTCCTTGATTTTGATGATAACAAAGGATGAAACCAAAAATGGCACCCTAACGAAAAGTTTCTAAGTGTGCAGGGTTCTAAAGAAAGAAGTAATAAATCTGATGATGTCATCAGATGCACAACAAGATCAGATACAAATTATCAAGTATCAGAAGCATCTAAAGTAGAATCTCGTTCAAGAAAGTCTAGAAGCTCTGACTCTGGACAAAACTGCAAGTATCAGAAGCATCTGAACATGAAGTAAAGTCTAGAAGCTCTGACTCTGAACAACACCCTCTGAAGAATCTATTTGGATCAGCATCAGAAGCAAGATTCCAAGTTTCTCCAGTTACACAAATACTCTGATTATGGATTTGCTAATCATGAAAGAGTAACGTTGAAGACAAGTAAAGATTTTCAATTGGATTTCCTGATTAAGAAAGAGACGTTAATCTCCGCTTCCAAGAGAAAAGATACTACTTGTGGTAAGTAGTCACTTCAAAGATGAAAAGTTAAACTGCAGAAGCTATTTAAGTGATGGAGTAAACTCAGTTTAATATCCACCAGATTCAACTCTACTCCAACTCTTATATAAATAGAGATGCAATCAACATTCAGTAAGAAGAAATCAACTAGCCAAAACTATACTGAATTATTTCACGCTCAAGAAAATCATCGTTGCTCTCAAAGAATTTCACTAAGCTTTTGCTTATTAAGTGAAAAATCTGTTCTTAAGTTTGTAATACTTGCTTTCCTAGAAGCACTTTAGATTACATATCTTGTATCTTTTATTTGTTTAATTTCCTCAAGTGACTCTGTGTAGTCTGTAGACTTGAGAAGACTAAGAGATTTTCTTCTCTCTTAGGTGTTGTTTGTAATCTTTCAAGATTAGTGGATTAAGTCCTTGTTGAAGGCGAAATCACCTTGGCCGGGTGGACTGGAGTAGCTTTGTGTTATAAGCGAACCAGTATAAAATCATTGTGTGATTTTCATTTTGGAAAAGCGCTTAATTTTTTCAAACAATTCAAACCCCCCCTTTCTTGTTTTTTCTCACCTTCAATTGGTATCAGAGCTCCGGCTCTGTTATTGATTTTCTAATCAAACACTTAACCGTGTAGAGAGATCCAGTACGAGAAAAACAATGGCCCACTCAAATGAGAAAGATTCTTACAATGCCAAGCCTCCTGTTTTTGATGGAGAAAAATTTGATTACTGGAAAGATAGAATCGAAAGTTTCTTTCTGGGTTATGATGCTGACCTCTGGGACATTGTCACAGATGGATACAAACCTCCAATCTTAAATGGAGCTGAAGTTCCCAGAAGCAAGATGTCAGAAGATCAGAAACGTGTCTTCAAGAATCACCACAAGGCCAGAACAATACTTCTAAATGCTATATCATACAACGAATACGAAAAGATCACCAACAGAGAGACGGCTAAAGATATACTTGACTCTCTGAAGATGACCCATGAAGGAAACTCCCAAGTCAAGGAGACGAAGGCTCTGGCGTTGATCCAGAAATATGAAGCCTTCAAGATGGAAGATGACGAAGCTATAGAAGCTATGTTTTCCATATTCCAAACTCTTATTGCAGGTCTTAAAGTGCTAGACAAAGGATACACGACTGCAGATCATGTTAAGAAGATTGTCAGAAGTCTGCCAAAGAAATGGAGACCAATGGTTACTGCTCTGAAGTTATCAAAGGATCTGAACAATATCAGCCTTGAAGAACTTGTTAGTTCTCTCAGAAGCCATGAGATAGAACTAGAGGAGGATGAGCCTCAGAAAAAGAACAAGTCAGTGGCGCTGAAGTCCAGACCTGAAAGACGGAAGTCAGACAGAACCAAAGCCCTTCAAGCAGAAACTGCAGACACTGATGACTCTGAACCTGAAGACTCTGATGATGAAGAAGAACTGTCCCTACTAACCAGAAGAGTTAAGCAACTCTGGAAAAGGAGGAACAACAACAACTTCAGAAGATCAAGACCCAGAGGGGATCGATCAGAGTCAACTTCAAAAGGTAAACCTAACAAAGATATTACCTGTTTTGAATGTAAAGAAACAGGTCATTACAGAAATGAATGCCCCAAGCTGAAGAAAGATAACTCTAAGAAAGAAAGCTTCAAGAAAAATACCTTCAGAACAAAGAAGGGATTAATGGCCACCTGGGACGATAGTGAATCCGAATCATCAGAATCTGACTCTGATGAACAGGCCAACGTAGCTCTTATGGCTACCACATCCAGCAGCTCAGATGAAGAATCTGAAGAGGTATTTTCTGAACTTTCTAGATCTGACTTAGAATCATGTTTATCAGAAACTCTTACCTCTCTTCAGAAATTAAAACAAAAAGTTAAAGACATTAAAGGCCTTCTTAAAGCAAAATCTGAAGTATGTAGTAGACTTGAGACAACAATTCTAGCACGAGATGATACTATCAGATCTCTAACGATAGAAAGAGATGGAGCTAAAACAAAAAGCTTAGAATTAGAAGAAACGTTGTCTCAAGCACCACAAACTTCAAATGAAATTATTTATAAATATGAAGAAGCCTTTCAACAATTTCTGAAGAATGGGATAGATAGGAGTATTATGGCATCCATGATTTATGGAGTAAGTCAGAATAATAAAAGGGGAATTGGGTATGATTCTGAGGAAAATAAAACCTCTACCAGTAACCAGCTTAAATCTCCATTTTCATATCATTACACACACACACAAGAACAAAAATTTAAGAATGCTAGAAGACCCAAAGTTATAAGAAACTCTGGGAAGACTAATCTAAAAGGACCCAAGAGATTCTGGGTACCGAAAGATAAGATTATCTATGTTGCAGATATCCTATGCAGCAAAGTTCAGACACCAGTCATGGTACCTGGACTCTGGATGCTCGCGACATATGACGGGAAGAAAGTCTATGTTCCAAAGCCTGGAACTTAAAGACGCTGGATTTGTAGGCTTCGGAGGAGATCAGAAAGGAAGGATCAGAGGCTCCGGAACTATTGGTAATGGTACTCTTCCCTCTATATCTGATGTTCTTTATGTAGAAGGATTAATGCATAATTTGTTATCCATAAGTCAATTAAGTGATAACGGTTATGATGTAATCTTTAATCAAAAAACGTGTAAAGCCATTAGTCAGAACGATGGCTCTGTCCTTTTCACAGGCAAGAGGAAAAACAACATTTATAAAATAAATCTTTCTGATTTAAAAGATCAAAATGTTAAATGTTTAATGTCAGTTCACGAAGAGCAATGGGTATGGCATAGACGCTTAGGCCACATTAGCATGAGAAAACTTTCTCAGCTAACTAAACTTGAGTTAGTCAGAGGCCTGCCTAAACTGAAGTTTTCTTCAGATGCTCTGTGTGAAGCTTGCCAGAAAGGAAAGTTTTCAAAAACATCTTTTAAAAGGAAAAATGTTGTTTCTACCTCTAAGCCTCTGGAGCTTCTTCACATTGACTTATTTGGTCCTGTGAAAACAGCATCAGTCAATGGAAAGAAGTATGGACTAGTAATCGTTGATGATTACAGCCGCTGGACATGGGTAAAATTCCTAAAGCACAAGAGTGAGTCTCACTCTGTATTCACCAGTTTCTGTTCTAAAGTGCAAAAAGAATTTGACTCTAAAATTGTTAGAGTCAGAAGTGATCATGGTGGAGAATTTGAAAACAAAGATTTTGAGGAATTATTTGACTCTAATGGAATATCCCATGATTTCTCCTGCCCTAGAACTCCACAACAAAATGGAGTTGTAGAGAGGAAGAATAGGACACTCCAAGAGATGGCCAGAACCATGATCAATGAAACAAATGTAGCAAAGCACTTTTGGGCAGAAGCTGTAAATACAGCGTGTTATATTCAGAATAGAATCTCTATTAGACCTATTCTGGAAAAGACTCCCTATGAACTGTGTAAGGGAAGAAAACCCAACATTTCATATTTTCATCCTTTTGGATGCATTTGTTTTATATTAAATACTAAAGAACATCTGAACAAGTTTGATTCCAAAGCACAGAAAGGTATTATGTTAGGATACTCAGAACGCTCTAAAGGCTACAGAGTATACAACACAGAAACCAAAATTGTGGAGGAATCAATTCATGTTAGATTTGATGATAAGCTTGACCCTGAAAAGTCAAAGCTAGTTGAAAAGTTTGCAGATTTAGAGATCACTCTGGTAGAATCTGAGAAAACTCCAGAAGCAACTGTCACTCCAGACTCTGAAGAAATTAAATCTCCAGAAATTCCAAGGAAAGTTAAAAGTCGTATTAACGTATCTGAAGATTTGATTTTGGGAAACAAAGATGAACCTGTTAGAACCAGATCTACCTTCAGAACCTCTGAAGATATTCCTCTGGGACTAGTGTCTCTGATTGAGCCTACGTCCTGTGATGAAGCTCTTCAAGATAACGATTGGGTGGCAGCTATACAAGAAGAGTTAGATCAATTCTCCAAGAATGATGTCTGGGATCTCGTTCCTAAACCCAGAGGCACTCATGTCATTAGAACCAGATGGGTTTTCAGAAACAAACTGAACGAGAAAGGAGAAGTTGTCAGAAACAAAGCACGACTGGTAGCTCAAGGTTATAGTCAACAAGAAGGTATTGATTATAACGAAACTTTTGCTCCAGTCGCGAGGTTAGAATCTATTCGTCTTCTTGTATCTTTTGCTATTAATCATTCTATTAAACTATATCAAATGGATGTCAAGAGTGCATTTCTTAATGGTTATATTTCAGAAGAAGTGTATGTCAATCAACCTCCAGGCTTTGAAAACTCAAACTTTCCAGAACATGTTTTCAAACTTAAGAAATCCTTATATGGACTTAAACAAGCTCCCAGAGCTTGGTATGAACGCTTAAGTAATTTTCTTCTGGAACAAAATTTTATCAGAGGGAAAGTTGATTCTACACTCTTCTGTAAAAACCTTAATAATGATCTCATGATATGCCAAATTTATGTTGATGATATTATTTTTGGTTCTGCTAATATCTCTGTTTGCCAAGAATTTTCTAAGTTAATGCAGGCAGAATTCGAAATGAGTTTAATGCAAGAACTAAAGTTCTTTCTGGGAATCCAAATCAATCAAACTCCAGAAGTCACGTACGTCCATCAAAGTAAATACATTAAAGACGTTCTGAAGAAGTTTGACATGACTGAATGCAACTCTGCAAAGACTCCTATGCACCCAACTTGCATTCTGGAAAAGGAAGAGGTAAGCAACAAGGTTTGTCAGAAGCTCTATCGAGGTATGATAGGCTCTCTTCTCTATCTGACTGCTACTCGTCCTGATATTCTCTTTAGCGTCTGTCTTTGTGCCAGATTCCAATCAGATCCTAGAGAATCTCATTTAACAGCTGTTAAGAGAATTCTTAAGTATCTGAAAGGAACTCCTAACCTGGGCCTGATGTATGAGAAAACATCAGAGTATAGGCTTTCTGGTTATTGTGATGCAGATTATGCAGGAGATAGAATAGAACGAAAAAGCACATCTGGAAATTGCCAGCTTCTGGGAAACAATCTAATCTCCTGGGCTAGCAAAAGACAGTCAACTATCGCTCTATCAACTGCAGAAGCAGAATACATCTCAGCATCACTGTGCACAACTCAGATGCTCTGGATGAAGCATCAGCTAGAAGATCTTCAGATATTTGAGAGTAACATTCCTATCTTTTGTGATAATACTGCTGCTATTTGTTTAAGTAAGAATCCCATTCTACATTCCAGAGCCAAACACATAGAAATAAAACATCATTTTATCAGAGACTATGTTCAGAAAGGGATAGTAACATTGAAGTTCATTGATACAGAACATCAATGGGCAGATATCTTTACTAAGCCTCTAGCTGAAGATAGATTTCTTTTTATATTAGAGAATCTGAACATTAAAAATTGTCCTGAGTAAAATTTGGCTCTGAACATGTAAAATGAGACTCTGATAAAAACAAATACACTTCTGCCTCTGACTCTGATACTTCTACAAGTTTAGAAGATATCTGAATCAGAAATCTTCAGAAACCAATCTCTTGGTATTCCTGAAGATCAGATACATTAAACACGTGGAGCTCTGAGCGTCAAACCTTAGAACTTCTAGACAGCTGTCAAGAAATTCAAAAGGCAGACGTTTGAGTTTTCCTCGAGCAGTGTGCAAACTGTGGGATTAGACATTCATTTATTAGCTGTAATCATTTTTCCCCCCAAGCGTGCTATTTTGAGTATTGTGTTTAACGCATTCTGAGGTGTCGTTTTGCATGTGTTTTACTTAGGGTATATAAACACTTTTCTCACATTTCACACACTTATCACTCTCACTCACTCTAAAACCCTAAACCCTTCTCTGCAAGTTCTCTGCAAGTTCTTCATCTTCTTCATCAATCTTCTTCATGGATGCTCAACAACAAGAAGTTTTTAACTTCTCCCAACAGATGGAATCCAGTTCTAATCCCCAAACCTCAAACACTCAAACACCAACTGTTACAGGCGTCACCATAACCCCTGTTTATCAAGAACCCCACATTCTTGACCGAGAAAGCCACATAAACCTTTCAACTCCCTTTGAAGGTTTGGATGTTTTGTGTGAATCTTTGGTTGATTTTGACAACCTAAGTAGAAATGGCGTTGATCTTACCAAGGAACTTCGTCAACAAGGATGGGAAACCTACTTCAACAGGCTTTATGGTCCAATCTACCCTCTTCTGGTCAAGGAATTCTGGAGACATGCTGATGCAGATGACCAATTCATTGTCTCTTTTGTTCTAGGGGTAAAAATTGTCATCACTGAAGCGTCAATAGCCTCCTTGCTGAATATGGAGGAAAGTGGAGGAAAAAGGATTTACAACATTCCTCCCAGGTCTAAGCGCATCACTGAAGTTATCAACCCAACTATCTTCAAACCTAATGTTGAAGGAAACCCCTCTAAGAACAAGGAGCTACATCAGAACCTCCGAGTGTGGCTGAAGATAATTCTGGGAACAATCCATCACCGTCCAGCCTCTAACTCTTCAGATTATATCAATGCAGACCAGAAATGCATTATGTACTGCATTCAGAAGGGTATCAAGATCAACCTCCCTACTCTCCTGTTCAGATATCTGAGGGATTCAGTCAGAGAAACCAGGAATAACATGAAGCCCAGATCCTACATTCCTCTGGTAGATTGCTCTCTGACATCTTCATTGAGCATGGACTGGTAGACGCTCTGGAAAAGACCAGATGTATGGATGATCTGGCAATTGATGTAGGGAAGCCTCTGAATGCCAAAAACCTCAAGAGCATGGGAATCATCAAAGACATTAGAGTCAAGCCCACTCTGGATGTTTCCTGGGAATCTCTAAAAGATCAGAGGAAGATGCCTCATGGCCTGGCCAGTTTCTTCAAGAATGAGCCCAGAGACGCTGTTGCCCTCTATCTTCATCGTCTGCTGGAAGAAGGTGTTGATGTCTCTGATTTCAGCATCGATGACTGTCTGGATTCAGAAGAAGATCTAGTCAGATACAAGAGAGGTGTCTCTGAGAAACAAATAGCTGCTGAGGCAAGGAAAGCAAAGAAAGCCAGAATTGAAGGAGCTTCTAGAAGCGGATCTTCAGCTCCTCTGCAAATCTCAACTAGTAAGTCTATTCCTCCTGTTACTTCTGTACCTATGATGGCTTCTTCTCATCCTCTCACAACACCTCCCTTATATACTACCTCTGAAATACCACCCTCAATCACCAGAACCTCCCAACCTACACCAGTTCTGAACATAGCTAGAACCTTCATTCCTCCCTCTATACCTGCACAAACTCACCAAAGCACTTCTTCTTCTTCATCATCCTCTATACCAGAATCACCACCTTATGTTACTGTTTCCTCTGACCCTGAACCTTCTGATCCTGACTCCCCAACAATAGCCACTCTATATGCTCATAGACTTGCCTCTCAACAACAAACTCTAACACAATCTGAAGTAACCTCACCACTCCAAACTTCACTTCCACCACAACAAACAACAACTCTCCCCTCTGAAACTCAACCATCTGATCCCTTCACCTCTAATATCACTCCACCAATTATTCCCGCTGTACCTGGACCAGACTCTGACCCATTAGACCTAAATCCACTTTATGCTTCATCCCCTAGTCTTCAACCAGAAGCAGATTCTGAACTTCAACCAGAAGCAGAATCTGAACCTCAAACTCTAAATCTTAGCCCTCCAAACTCTCCACCTCATTCACCTGAACCTGAACCTGAACTTACCATACCTACCCTTGAGGAAGCCATCAGGCAGGTAGCAGAAGCTTCAATCCAGAAGATCAAGTCTCTGGCTAACAACTCTGAAGTCAGTGATGATCCTAAATCTGTTAGGACACACTGGAACAGAGTCATTGGTTGGATGACCTCTGAGTCTTATAGGCTGAAGAGTGTCTCTGAACAAGTCAGAAATGGCTACATCAGAGATGCTGAGGAAAGACTCCAGGAGAGATTAGCTAGAGAGGCTGAAGCCAGAAGGCTTGAGGAAGAAAGGTTGGCTAAGGAAGCTGAAGAAGAAGCAAAGAGACTAGAGGAAGAAAGACTGGCAAAAGAAGCTGAAGCTAAGGCTCTGGCAGATGCAGAAGCTCAAGCTGCTGCAGAAGCTGAAGCCCAGCAGGCTCTGACTCAGGGGGAGTCTTCAACTGCTGTTCCCATGATTCTTCAGACTCTGAAGGACCTTAAGGAAGATCAGAACATCCTCCGAGACAGAATGGACAAGCAAGATACGGTCAATGAGAACATTCAGAAGATGCTTGCCATGATCTTGCAGAAACTGCCTCAGAACCCTTAGGCACTTAGGATTTTATGTTTTACTTGCCTTTTGTTTTCTTTTTGCTTCTGTCTTCTTTTTGGATCTAATGTTTTGCTCTTGATCTTTTTGAATCTGATGTTTTATGTTTCTCTTTTAATGAAGTGTTTTTCTCTTTAATTCAATTTTTATTACTATGTCTTTTTGATTCTGACAAAAAGGGGGAGAAATCATTAAATAGCTCTGATGAAAATTGTCTAAAAACCTTAAGCACTCTGCAACAATTGTAGAAATAGCTCTGATAAAAACAGCTCTGATTAAATAGCTCTGATTAAATAGCTCTGATAAAAACAGCTCTGATTAAATAGCTCTGATTAAATAGCTCTGATTAAATAGCTCTGATTAAATAGCTCTGATTAAATAACTCTAACATTAAATTTAAGAATTTGCAGAAAGTTTCAGAAATCTCATTACTTGAAAAGCTCTGGTAAGAACTTCTGAACTCCCTAGCACTAACTCAGGGGGAGCTTCTGTCTATCTGATCTTATTTATTTCATGTTTCATCTGCTATTTTAAGTTGTTTTGTCATCATCAAAAAGGGGGAGATTGTAAGAACAAAAATTGTTCTACAACAGATTCCTTGATTTTGATGATAACAAAGGATGAAACCAAAAATGGCACCCTAACGAAAAGTTTCTAAGTGTGCAGGGTTCTAAAGAAAGAAGTAATAAATCTGATGATGTCATCAGATGCACAACAAGATCAGATACAAATTATCAAGTATCAGAAGCATCTAAAGTAGAATCTCGTTCAAGAAAGTCTAGAAGCTCTGACTCTGGACAAAACTGCAAGTATCAGAAGCATCTGAACATGAAGTAAAGTCTAGAAGCTCTGACTCTGAACAACGCCCTCTGAAGAATCTATTTGGATCAGCATCAGAAGCAAGATTCCAAGTTTCTCCAGTTACACAAATACTCTGATTATGGATTTGCTAATCATGAAAGAGTAACGTTGAAGACAAGTAAAGATTTTCAATTGGATTTCCTGATTAAGAAAGAGACGTTAATCTCCGCTTCCAAGAGAAAAGATACTACTTGTGGTAAGTAGTCACTTCAAAGATGAAAAGTTAAACTGCAGAAGCTATTTAAGTGATGGAGTAAACTCAGTTTAATATCCACCAGATTCAACTCTACTCCAACTCTTATATAAATAGAGATGCAATCAACATTCAGTAAGAAGAAATCAACTAGCCAAAACTATACTGAATTATTTCACGCTCAAGAAAATCATCGTTGCTCTCAAAGAATTTCACTAAGCTTTTGCTTATTAAGTGAAAAATCTGTTCTTAAGTTTGTAATACTTGCTTTCCTAGAAGCACTTTAGATTACATATCTTGTATCTTTTATTTGTTTAATTTCCTCAAGTGACTCTGTGTAGTCTGTAGACTTGAGAAGACTAAGAGATTTTCTTCTCTCTTAGGTGTTGTTTGTAATCTTTCAAGATTAGTGGATTAAGTCCTTGTTGAAGGCGAAATCACCTTGGCCGGGTGGACTGGAGTAGCTTTGTGTTATAAGCGAACCAGTATAAAATCATTGTGTGATTTTCATTTTGGAAAAGCGCTTAATTTTTTCAAACAATTCAAACCCCCCCTTTCTTGTTTTTTCTCACCTTCAAAGCGCACTCTAAAGTGAAGCGAAAAAATAATGAGGAAATGGAGGGACACCAATAGAGGACGCTTTATTGAAAGCGCCCTCTAAGGGTAACCTTAGAGGGCGCTTCTAAAAAAGCGCTCTCTATGTCCATGTACATTTCCAGTTTATAAGGCGCTTTTGGAAAGCCTTAGAGAGCGCTTTTAGAAGCACCCTCTTAGGCCCCCTTTAGAGGGCGCTTCTGTAACAAAGCGCCCTCTAAAGTGAAGCCAAAAAAAAAATGGAGGGACAACAATAGAGGGCGCTTTTGTGAAAGCGCCCTCTAAGGTTACCCTTAGAGGGCGCTTTTGAAAAAGCGCTCTCTAAGTCCATGTACATTTCCAGTTTAGAAGGCGCTTTTGGAAAGCCTTAGAGAGCGCTTTCAGAAGCGCCCTCTTAGGCCCCCTTTAGAGGGCGCTTTTTTTAAAAAAGCGCCCTCTAAGGTCCCCTTTAGTAAACATTAAAATTATAACATATACTGCATGTCTCTTTATTTTCCCTCTCTATAAGCTATTTCGTTTACGTAACTGGGTTTTCTCTCAACTGCGATTACTCTCTACTGCGATTACTCTCGTCCTCCGTTCGTTCTCCCTCCCTCACCGTCATCGTCGCCGTTCGTTCTCCCTCCCTCACCGTTCACGTTCACTGCGTTAACCTCTTCCACCGTCACTGTTCACTTTCTTCTCCATCGTTACCGTCACCTTTAAGGTATTTCTCTTCTCCATCGTTACCGTTCACTTTCTTCATGTGTTTGATTAGGGCATTTTCTAAACTTAGTTTTTCATTTTGTGCATTATGTTGATTAATGTTGTTTAGGGCAAACTGAGTTTTTTATTTCTGATTGAAAACTGATATATTTGAAGTGTGTTTGAGCTTGTGCTTGGAAGTTTGATGATTATGGATGCAAGTTTGTTCATGTTCCAAACACCATAAGTTTGCATTGGTCTTTTGCATGCAGTAGGTGTGTGTGAGTTTGTATTCAATAATGATAAAAAAAAAGAGTTTAGATTATTGTAACATGAGAGAAATGGAAGGTATATGAATGTGTTCACGTATTGAATCATTGTCTTACTTGGGTCTTATTGAATCATTTCTATATTACAGATAAAATGGCTAACCAAGACGATACCCATGCCGCGAATGAATCACGTAATAATGTTGAAAAAGAAATCAAACGAGGATTGACTGTTATGAAGTCAATCATTCGTGCAAGAGACAAGGGTGTAAAATTTGAAGTACATTGGAGTGCTGAAGACCAACTAATTGAGCCTAACGGTTCAATGTTGGCAAGTTACATTGGTTTCCTTGTTCGCCAACATATTCCGATTACATGTGATAATTGGAGAAGTCCGGACTTGAAGGTTGGCAAGGAAAAAATATGGTCGGAGATACAGGTACTTACCATATATTGTTATATGTTTTTTTTGTTGACTATTTGTTAACCATATATTGTTATAATATTACTTTATAATAACACACTCCATTTGTATGTTTTTTAGAGATCCTTTCACATCGATGAAAGCCGGCAAAAATATTGTATTCAATTGGCCGGAAAAAGACTCCGAGGATTTCGATCCTTTTTGTGCAACAAATTTCTCAAGGATGAGGAAGGAAAATTTGTTGAAGGAGAACGGCCAATGAAGTATGCCGAGATTATTTCAGCCGATGAATGGGATAACTTTGTCGCCAAACGAAGAAACGAAAAACTCCATGTAATGTCTATTAATTATGGTATTATACAATTGTTAAGTTACTTGGTTCTAATATGCCTTAAACTTTTTTATCCAGGAAGTAAGCGACATAAATAGGAAAAGGGCATCAAAACCCGCGTATCCGTACAAAAAAGGGCGTACGGGTTATGCACGGTTACAACAAAGAATTGTGAGTATATTCAAATGCTATGAGCTTATACATTGTCACAATATGTTATAATTGATGATCTTATAATCTAATTCAATGTGTAGCTAGCCGAGGAGAAAAGTGACACAACATCTCTTCCGGAGCACGTATTATGGAAGGATGCTCGGGTTGGGAAGGATGGGGCTGTCGTTGAAGCGGTCCAAAATGTTTATGACGAATGTGTAAGTATATGTAACATTATTTCTTTAATTATATCGAAAATTTTGTTAGACATATAATTCATTTTTAATCTCCTCTAATAATATTTCAGGAGACTTTATCCCAAACCGTACCTTCAACCGAGGTCCAGGATTGCAGGAGCGTACTTAGTCGAGTACTAAATGTTCCTGAGTATTCCGGTCGTGTGAGGGGTAAGGGTTTTGGTGTGACTCCGTCGTCATTTTATAAAAAAACCAAAACAAAAAATCCTACCAACAAAGAGGTGATGGAGACCTTGGCGGAGTTAAGGGCACAAGTACTCCAACTGCAAAACGAGAATGCAAGGTATAGAGAGGAAAGGTGCGCTTCCGAGGCAAAAGATACTAGTGACCGAGCTAGTATCAATCATCAACCGAAATTTCCCGAGGTAATTATATATGTTATTATGAAATTAAAATAGCACTTTTTTACTTGACACATATACAAGTTAACAATAACATTTATTATTGGTTTAGGGCATTTCACCTTGTCAGCTGTATCTATCGTCACCAACTTATCGCATGGTTGGCAAGGGAAAAGTGCACAATACTTCGGGTGAATGACTTCACCATAATCCCCTCCCGGTGGGATTTATGAAAGTTTCGGTTGACCTCGTATTAGATACGGACGCCCGTCTACCATTACCCGACATTGTTTCAGAGACAACGTTGATGCGAGATGCAGTCGGATCCTTTGTTGGTTGGCCGTCAGATCTAATTTTCCCTGATGCTGAGGTATATATGTTCTAAATGATTATGAATATTTAGTATTCACATTTCAATTCAGCTACAATTATGATATTTAATCAATCCTTATTACATGGTAATGTTAGACTCCTACAAGACCCACCCCTAAAGCTGGTAAAGGGATTTCAAGACGCATCGAGTCGGTTGCATCTCAAAAAGAGGTATAAATATATATACCCATTGAATTATATACACAACGATTCTTTTGCATCACAAAAAGTAATGATTTATTTTATATGAATTTTTAGGTTCTCGGTCGAAAGTTGAAAAGCGATGGTAAGGATATTCCAACGAAGGATATTCCAACGAAGGATATTCCAACGAAGGATATTCCAACGACGGCCGGGACAAAATCTCAAATTATGATGCGTCTTGAGAAAATGGTGGAAGAGTCCGATATTATGGACGGGTCCATTCGTAGTATAGATTTTGATGAAGGTGTTTTCGGAAAAGCTCATTTCGAAATAATTGGAAAGGAGGACATGCAACAACTTTTTGAGCACGACGAATTGGGCATCGCTATCATTCATACATACATATGGTACTCCGATCAATCTATAATTTACTTAGTTGAACAATTTATTTACACATTTCAATGAGTAGTCTAATATTTATTATGTTTCTATTTAAGGTATATGTATGACAAATTGATGCGAGGAACTGAATTGTGTAACCGTTTCAATTTTATTTCTGCTTCCCGTGTCAACGCAACGTTAATATCGAAAAATCCAACATCCGTAAAGAATGATCTAGTCGATAGATTCATGGCGGCCGGCGATAATACTACACGCAGTTTGTATTTTTTACCGTTTAATTCTGGCAACGGGTTAGATTTTCTTTCTAATAATTTCATTCTAATCTATGTATATCTTTTACGTAGAAAATTTTCATTCATCTAAATTTTTGTTTTATTTTACAGTGGTCACTGGGTGTTGGTTGCTATGGATCTTTCGAGACTAATAGTGTATTATCTCGATTCGTTATCGGGTGATTGGAGTAAATATCCGGGTTTGAAGAAGACGGTTGACACGTAAGTGAAATTCCCCTAAATATTCGTGTGTATTTCTATATTTAATTATGTCTGTCAGATTGATCTCAATATACGTTTTTATTTTGTTAGGGCAATAATAAAATTTAGATTGAAAAAGAATTACCGCATTAGGAAGGACATTACCTGGGTCAGAGTTCAGGTATATATTAAGTATCTTATTTTTGCTTATAATAGTGTTTGTTTTTTTGCTTATAATAGTGTTTGTAAGAAATTAACTATATATATATTGTTTGTTTTTCTGTGTAGTGTCCTCAGCAAAATAATTCGGTCGATTGCGGATTTTTTGTATTGAGATTTATGAGAGATATCATTGCGTTGAATCGTATAGACATCCCAAAAATGGTATGGAATAATAACTTAGGGTTTATTTTAATATTATCGGATAACTCATCTAATTTGTTACTAAATCATGAATATGTTTTATTCTCTTAATTGTAGTACTTTGAGGAATACAAATCTTACTCAAGAGCTCATTTGGATGAAATGAAGGATGAATTGTGTCAATTCATTGTTGATCAAAGAATCATATAGCTAGGTTGTATATTGTTGTACATATATGTATGGAATGTTGTTGTTGTATGATGTTGTTGTATATATGTTGTATATTGTTGTTGTACTTTTACTAAATCATGAATATGTTGTTGTATATTGTTGATCAAAGAATCATATATTAATGTTGTATATATGGAGGATTAATGTTGTATATAAATGGATTCATGTTGTATATATCAATGGATTAATGGTGTATAACATTGGATTAAAGGATGAAATCAATATGAATTTTACACTTTTGCAACATGCGAACAGGTTACCAATTAAATATCCACTGTTTTTCAAACAAATTTTTTTAAAATAACTAACACTTTAGAGGGCGCTTTCTGTAGGAAGCGCCCTCTAAACACTTTACATTGAGAACTTTAGAGGGCGCTTTGTCCAGAAAGCGCCCTCTAAACACTTTACATTGACAACTTTAGAGGGCGCTTTCTGCAGAAAGCGCCCTCTAAAGTGTTAGTTATTTTAAAAAAATAAGCGCCCTCTGAACACTTTACATTGACAACTTTAGAGGGCGCTTTTTCCTGAAAGCGCCCTCTAAACACTTTACATTGACAACTTTAGAGGGCGCTTTTTCCAGAAAGCGCCCTCTAAGGTGTCCCTTTATGGACCACTCCAGAGGGCGCTTTTTTCATAAAGCGCACTATAATGTGGCCCTTTAGACAGCGCTTTCTCCAGGAAAACAAAGCGCTGTCTTTACCTATGCCAGCGCCACTTTAGAGGGCGCTTAAAAGCGCTGTTATAGGTCAAAATAAGCGCCCTCTTTTCCCTTATTTGGCGTAGTGCACAAATAATAATGCCACGTAAGCGAAATAATAAAATACTGAATTATCATTCAACATCCTTGACCATTTAAACTAACTCCTCGATAAATTTTAAACCGATGGGGTAAAGTTCTCACTTTTTATTTCATCATTCGTTACATCGGCATTATAACCGATGTGAAATTTATTTTGTGTCCGACGTGACATGTGTTATTTGTAGTAGTGATAAATCACTTGTACGGTAGAATCTCGTGTTGAGGACGTGTTATAAAATAAGGAGAATGAAGAGCAAAATTTAGAGAACAAAGAATATAATTTATAATACATTATTCACAACTATAACTTTACATAATAATCTATGTCATATTCATATAATATAAATAGTAGATAAGAAATGAATACACATCAAGACAATTTATATACATTTAATAGAGGAAGTTTATTGGGAGACAAAAACAAAAAAGAATGATATTGAACATCCATTATTTCATAATATATATATTAAATCTCCAAATGAAAAAAAAAATTACCCTTTCACTATAAGAGTGAATGAGAAATAAAAATTAATGAAATATTTATTTTCATAACTTATAAATAAATCAAAAAAAAATATTTTGTATTTAGTTTAAAAGAATTTAAATTAAATTCATTTATTTTCTAATTTATTTTTACAACAAATTTTATACCGACGCCGGATTAAAACATATGAAATTAGGAGAATATCTTTTATTGATGTTGATGTAAAACTAATTTTATTGATGTTGACTAGGGAGCATGGCAACTTTATACATTGCACCAAACAGTGTAAACTCATTAAATTGACATTTGACAACGCTTTTCTTTTGCAATTAAATAAAATCCTAAATTGACAACACGTTTCCGTTGCCTTTGGATTAGGTGGAGATAATTTCAAACATGGGCCAACCCTCCTGTGTTCAATACATCACTCACTCACTTGTCAATTGCCACCGTCTTTATCTCAGTTAGTTGGGACTTGGGATGATGGTTTATTTATATATATATATATATATATATATGGTTGACTCAATTATATCAGAGATCCGGTTCTAATTATAAAAATAGGTCTAATTTTTTTTTAAATATAATTATAATAATAATAAAATATATTAAAAATATATTTATATATAAATTAAAAATAAATTTAATTATAATTATTTTGAGTTTTGATCAATTTTGATTTTTGTATGTATTGAGTTTTTATCATAACATTTTTTTTAATTATTGAGTTTTTTTAATAATATTTTATTTTTTTATTAATATTTATGAAAAAAAATCGAAATTTTCAAAAATTTAGACCCTCTAATATTTGGGGTCTGTATTTGGGGTCTGTGCTGCAACACATGCTGCACATGCACAGGGTCTCTCTCTCTCTCTCTCTTCTCTCTCTCTCTCTCTCTCTCTCTCTCTCTCTCTCTCTCTCTCTCTCTCTCTCTCTCTCTCCTCTCTCTCTCTCTCTCTCTCTCTCTCTCTTCTCTCTCTCTCTCTCTCTCTCTCTCTCTCTCTCCTCTCTCTCTCTCTCTCTCTCTCTCTCTCTCTCTCTCTCTCTCTCTCTCTCTCCTCTCTCTCTCTCTCTCTCTCTCTCTCTCTCTCTTCTCTCTCTCTCTCTCTCTCTCTCTCTCTCTCTCTCTCTCTCTCTCTCTCTCTCTCTCTCTCTCTCTCTCTCTCTCTCTCTCTCTCTCTCTCTCTCTCTCTCTCTCTCTCTCTCTCTCTCTCTCTCTCTCTCTCTCTCTCTCTCTCTCTCTCTCTCTCTCTCTCTCTCTCTCTCTCTCTCTCTCTCTCTATATATATATATATATATATATATATATATATATTTATATTTGTATTTAATTGCAACTTTAATTTTATTTTTTTGAATTTTGATCTTTCAGTTTAAGAAACACGTTGATCCCCTTTTAAATTTTTGTGTTGAATTTTAATTCTTAAAAAGGGATTCAAAACTAACATAAAATTTAAAAAATATCAAAATAATAATTTTTAAAATGGGAAATTAAAACTCATAAAAAATAAGTTAAATAATATTAATATTGTGTGTTTTATATAATTGGTTTCTTGATTCAAATATACAAAAATAAGTTGGGAGAAGTGTATTTCATTAATGAGATGGTCATAATATATCACCATCATTAGATCATATGAGGGTGGAGACCTCTCGGAGTGGTAATTAAAAAAGAACAGTTTAATTCATTATGAGTTATTCAACAATACAGTTCGACATTTAAATAAAGTGTAATAATTAATTAAATATTTTATTTAATATTTATTTTAATTATTAATTAATTAAAATAATTTATAATAAAATTTAACAATTTTTCCATTTGGATGATTTAATTAATAATTAAAACACAAAAATAACATGATTAGAATATCAATTATTTGCAGTAACACCTCTAATGAAAATAATGTAAGAAACATAATATTTAACAACACAAAAATTGTATCTGATAGAGAAACAAATCATACATGTTAAATACATACACTCGCATAAGAATAATGAATATGGATTATTATAATTTAAATAAAAGAGTTTATAATCCAAGAATGGTCCAAACATCGTCATCTCATACTTATCTCATAAAAATAAAAATGATAATTAAGGAATCATTCATACTCCTTCTAGTCCAAAATATCAAATGACTTAACCAAACTCATATTGGTAACATGCTTCTAAAAAAGCTATAATAGTAAAGTCATTGGTTAGTGGATCTGCCAACATGTTCTCTGTAGAAATATGTCCAATTCAATTCTGAAACTCAATGATTTTATTTGACAAATAAATATTTGATGTCAAAATGCTTTAAGCGTGAAGAGCTCTTCGAGTTTTGAAAGAAATGCATAGGAGTAGTATTATCGCAGCATATCATGAGTGATCTAGATATGCATTCACAAACTTTGAAGTGAGAGATTAAGTTCTTCAACCACATAGCTTAATAAGTAGCCTCATGGAAAGCGACATACTTTGTCTTCATGGTAGAGGTAGTTCTAAGATCATGCTTAACACTTTTCCAAGAAATAGCTTCACCTGTCATCATAAAAATTAAGCCAGAAATAGATTTTTGATCGTCAGGGAAACAAACATAATCAGATTCGGAATAACCAATGACTTGAAGTTGATCAGACTTCTTATAGGTCAACATATAATCTCTGGTTCCATGCAAATAATGCATGACCTTTTTAACGACTTTCAAATTACCTAAACTTGGCTCACTCAAGTATCTCCCTAAAGCATTAATTGTAATACCAATGTCAGAATGAGTACAAGCTTGAGCATACATTAAACTAGCAACAACGAAAGCATAAGGGAATTTAACCATTTCAATATTTCAATTATTTCTTTATCATTTTGATGATATTGTGATCTGGGTAATGTATCACGCTTTTTAACATGTGTTGTGCATAGGGAGCAAGAATGCATATTAAACCACTTGAGGATCTTTTCAATGTATCATCTTTGAGACAATCCAGGAATACCACGTGACCTATCACAAAAAATTTGGATTCATAAAACAATAGAAGCATCACCTAGGTCCTTCATATCAAAGAGGTTATTAGTAATCTCTTTTGTCTCATTCAAAAGATGTATTTTGGTGCTAGCAAGAAGAATATTATCGATGTATAGCACAAGAATAATAAAATTTCTCCCGTTAATCTTTAAATAAATGCACTAATTTAAGGCATTCTCATTGAAACCAAAAGAAGTGACAACTTGGTTAAATTTCAAATACTATTGTCTAGATACCTATTTTAATCATAAATAGATTTCTTTAGTTTGCATACTAAGTGCTCTTTACATTCTTCAGCAAAACATTCAAGTTGAACCATGTAAATATTTTCAACAAGGTCTCCATTTAGAAAAGTTTTCTTCACGTCCATATGGTGAAGTTCTAAATTAAAGTATGCAACCAAAGCCATAATAACCCGAAAACATCCATAATATAAACAAGTGAGAATGACCCTCTATAATCTTTGAATATAACCTTCTCTTTGACTATAACCTTTTGCTACTAGTCTGGCTCTATACCTTTCAATTTTATTATTTGGGTCATGTTTGGTTTTGAACACCTATTTGCAACCAATTGGAAATTCTATAAAATCATAAACATAATTTCTAAACAAAGAAGATAATTCATCATGCATGGCATTTAGCCAATTAGAAGCCTGATAACAAGAAATTGCTTCACTAAAAATGGTAGGATCATCACCATCATGGAGGTAAAATATGTGCTCTTTGAGATAAATAGTATAGCCGTTTGGTATTGAAGTTTTGCATGTTCTAAAAAATTATCTCAATGGAATTAATAACAACAACATTTGGTTCAACAATAACATTGGGCTATGGAATATGTTCAAGTTCTTATTCATTAATTAGGAGAGAAACTATATGATCTTCTTGAAGATTATTGTCATTTTATGAGCAATAGCAATAGGAATCATAGTATATGCATGAAGAGAAACATTTGGTTAAAGGAGAAAATATAATACTCTTTAAGAGTAACTAATTGTGGCATAGAAACTCTAATGCCCTAATCATCCTCAAAGAAAATTATTGCATCAGATTCAGTAACATGTATAGAATGAGAAGGGCGATAAAACTTACAACCTATATAACCCGCACAACATCTAATAAGAAATCACTGATAGTCTTCATATCGAGTTTCTTATGTTGCAGATTATAAGCTTTGACTTCTGCCTTACAACCTCACACATGAAGATATTTCAAACTCGACTTTCTTTCAGTCATGATCTCATAAGGAGTTTTTTATACATATTTCCTAGATACTTGATTAAGAATGTAAACATTTGTCTTTAAAGCACCTCCCCAATGAAAATAAGGTAACGTAAAATGATTATGCTTGCATCTAACCATATCAATTAGTATGCAATCACGTCTATCTACAATTTCATTATGTTGAAGAGTGTCAGGAATTGTGTACTGAGCCTCAATTCCACATTCATCAAGAAATATGGAAAAAAACGGTTATGGATTTTTTCATATTTCATCATACCTTCTATAATAACTTCCTCCTTTGTCAAACCTTACACATTTGACCTTGTCCTTGTTTTAAGTTCAATAGCAACTTTGAAGGACTTGAATGCATAAAAAAAACTAGTTTTTTCTTGCAGAATGTCTATCTAACCAAATCTTGAGAAGTCATCTATAAAAGTAATAAAATACCTACATCCATTCATAAAAGCAAGTGTAATAGGTTCATACATGTCTGTGTGAATCAATTACAACACATCATCACATTGTTCTGCCCTTGTATTCCTAGTTTTAACTGTCAATTTTCTTTGAGACAATCAATACAAGTGTCAAAATCAGAGAAATTAAGATTAGGAAGAATATCATTTTTAATTAAACTTCGATGTGACGTTTGGAAATGTGTCATAAATGTCTACACCATAACATAGAAGAAGACTCAGTTCTTCTACCCAACTTAGACCCAATAACAAGATTAATGGATATTTTATCCATTTTTAACATATATAAACCATCATATAAAATTCAAGAATCAACAGGAGTAGATTTAAATTTAAAAAAACATTTTTCTATTGCCAAAATTAAAAGTGTAATCACACTAAAAGCTAAAACATAAATCGAAATTCTTCTCATGGAAGGTATATAAACTGCATATTTTAAAATAAAAAGGTGTCCAAAAGGCAAAAGCAAACAAATAACTCTATTTCTAGGTACACTAACTTCATATCCCACAAGGATCCTAGTCTCAACATCACTTAGTTTCCTCAATCTTGTGAGTCATTGCAAATAATTAACAACTTTAATAGTTACACCTAAGTCTAACCATCGAATATCATAAGGAACATACTATATTGGATTCAAAACATGCTAGAGCTAGAGGTGTGCAATTTTCATAGTTTTCCCGTCAAAGTTTTTAAAGAGTTGGAAAAATAGATTGTCATTAAAGAATAAGAAATCATTAAGAGAACTATATATGAAAAATGATTTGATGTATGTGTAGTCAAAAATATTAATAATAAAAAATTTACATTATAATCTTATGAATAAATACAATTAAAAAACATATATCATCAAATTATAATATCGTTAGAATATTTGAAACCGATGAACATAAATATAAGGGGTAAATAATATGATGTATGATAACAAAGTTACACTAATCATAATAGAATGATAGAGTAAAATTATTACTAATATAATATAAGTAATAATTATTAATAAATAATTTTTTTTATTTAGAATTTATATCAATGTGATATAATAACTATCAACATAAATAAAATTAATCACCACTAAAATAATTATTAATTATGCGATTAACATATAAAACTCACACAATTGTATTCATGATAGGCTAAATTCCAAACATACAAATTAAGAATAGGCTTAAATAGTCTTCTGGTCCTTGTAAGTTAGCAGATTTTGATTTTGATCCTGTATCTTTTTTTTGTATGAGTTCTGATTTTGGTCCCGTTAAAAAAACTGATTTGGCTAATGACGCACACATGAAAATGATTTATATTTTTCTGTGGTTAATACACGACCTATACAATTATTTTTTGTTGGTCCATGTGGCAATCACAAATTTAACAAAATAAATATTTGCAACTTGTGGGATTCAAACTCATACCCTTTGGTTAAAATACCTACACCTTCGTCACTCGGTCATGAGCTCACTTTGTTTAACTCTTCCACCGAAATTATAATATATGAAAATTGATATTCAATTCTTATTCTTGAGAGAGATCATGCACTTGCAACCCTTGTTTACATTAATTGATGTTCATGAAACAGGAGCATGATAATGATTGATAATCACATACATAAAATGCATGAATGCATTTGTATAAGTGTATATATATGCATGAGTGTATTTGTTTTGGAAAATGCTTCACCATCATGCATACATAAAAATCACATTGGTACTTTGAGAAATTAAAAATTCAAACCTTGCTTCAAAAACAAATATGAAGCTGAAACTTTAATGAAAGATGATGGTGAATATTGCGACAGAAAGAGTCAATGATAAAGTTACATAATCAAACTATCAAAAAGGATTATGGTTGGAAATTATGGAGCACTAAATAAACATACATAAACAAACACATACATATTCTAGTTGATCTGAAAAAATTTGGGTTTGTATGAAGGTTGGGCATGAAGATATGAATTCAAACCCAGAATTACACACTAAAACCAAAAAAAAAGGTTACATGGACTAAAACAAAAAATGCGTCAATTTATAAGGACGAAAATAATATTTAATCCAAAATTTTGGGTTTGTGTTCATATCTTCATCCTTAACCATCATACAAATCCTGAATTTTTTCAAATTCAAAATTATTCCTGGTTTATTTCTTGTTTTTCTTTTTCATAAAAATGATTTCTCACACATCTATCAAGACCAAAAACTACCAATATACAATAAAAATGCATCACCAATTCTATTAGATGGCGAAGCTTGCAAATCCATCTCCCATAATTAAAAACAACAACTAAATTAAATTAAACAAGGGTAAAGTTATGTATTGAGGATTTGAAACGGAGTAAAGCTACCAACGGAATACATAAACATAGATGAATGTGCATAGAAAGAAGAAGAATACGGATTAGTGGAGGGGAAGAAGTTCAAATTACAAAATCAATTCATTTTTAGGTTTAGTCCTTCTTCCCGTTATATATATATATATATATATATATATATATATATATATATATATATATATATATATATATATACTACATCCGTTTTTTATTATAAGTTGAAAACATATTTTGTACCACAATATAAGTCGCCTTATAATACCAATGAATCATTAATGTTATGTTTCCTATTATACCATTAAATATTTATTATTCTCTCTCCTTTCAATTATTTCAACTTGTCTTTCCAATATCATTAATGAAAGATAGTTTTATAAAACCTTTCATAATTTCTCTTTTTTATACTATAATTATTAAAAAAATTAATACGTGTGAAAAATAAAAAACAACTTATAATAAAAACGGAGAGAGTATGTATATATATATATATATATATATATATATATATATATATATATATATATATATATATATATATATTTGCGAATATGAAATAAAAAACACAAATAACTTAATGGAGGGACATCTTTGATATAAATATAAGGTTCATGATTTGAATCTTAAATATTTATCATGCATACATATTACATACAAGTATAAAATTTATTTAAAAATAATGATTAATTGATTAATAAAATATTATATAAAATATTTAAGAAAAGAAATAATCATTTGATGTGTGTGTGTGCGCGTGCGTGTGCGTGTGTGTGTGCGCGTGTGCATGTGTGTGTGTATGCGTGTGTGTGTGTGTGTGTGTGTGTGTGTGCGCGTGCGTGCGTGTGTGTGCGTATGCGCGTGTGCGTGCGTGTGTGTGTGTGTGTATGTGTGTGTGTGTGTGTGTGCGTGTGTACGTGCGTGTGTGCGTGTGTGTGTGTGTGCGTGCGTGTGCGTGTGTGTAGAACTATGTCTTGACATGGCTTGCAGTCACCCAATTATTTTTTTATATAAAAAAAGTACTAAAATATCCTTATTTAGTTTTAAAACTATCACTTTGTCACTCAACCCTAAAACCTTGTTTTACTCTTTCTCTTTGTTGTAACGAGACAAAAATTATAAGCACACGTCACCACAGCTCCGTTCCGCCACTACTACCACAACTCTGTTCCGCCATTTGGAATTGCACGCGCGTACCACTATCGTCCCTCCCATATCATATGCGAGTCTTATATTCTTTCATTTATTTTTTAACTCTATCCCTTTGACTTTGAACAAAGTTAATGATGTTGGGCTATGTTTAACAATATTGTTAAAGTGTATTTTTTTGTCTGTTTTTGCAATGTTGAGCAATTTTGTTAATGTTGAGCAATGTTTGGTAATGTTATTCAACTGTTTTTTTTTTTGAAATGTTATTCAAGTGTGTCTTTTGTTAATGTTGAGCAATGTTTGACAATTTTGTTAAACTGTATTTTTTTGTTTAAATTTGTAGCACAAAATTGATGATGAAAAGTAGAAAAATTGATTTATTTTTCAAGAGGAAAGAAATAGATGAAGAAAATATAACTTATACGTCTGAACCTCAAAGAGTTATTAATAATACAAGAATTGAAGAAAATGTTAATAGAGTTTTCCCGGATAACATTGAGATTTCTTTAGAACGTGATCCTGTCCTTCAGTGTGGAAATATCCATTAAATCAAATACATGAAATACGAAGAGCTTATTTGAAATAGGATCAATATCAAATATATTTAGAGAAATATCATTGTCTGGTAAAGGAGATCATCGATGAAGATTTCAACACGCCTGGTTTAGCAATTTTTCTTCATGGTTAGAATATTCACCTTCAGAGGATGCCGCTTATTGCTTACCGTGTTATCTTTTTAGAAAATACCAAGTGGGCATTCTGGTTCATATGCCTTTGTTTCTATAGGTTTTAGAGGTTGGAAGAAAGATAGAAATGGAAAGCATTGTCTTTCTTAAACACATAGGAAAGGATCCTTGTTCACCACACAATAATGTTATGAAAGTTTGTTAAGACTTGTTAAATCAAGATGGGAACTTTAGGAATAATATTCAATCTCAAAGTTTAATTCAAATGATGGAGAATCAACTACGCCTTAAGACTTTAATTGACATTGTTTGTTGGTTAACTTTTCAAGCTTGTGCTTTTATAGGTCATGATGAAAGTAAAGAATCATTAAACCAAGGAAATCTTCTTCAATTGAATAAAGTCTTAGCATGTCACAATGATGAAGTTGCAAAAGTTATCATGAAAAATGCTTCATCTAATAGCAAGTATACTTCACATAAAATTCAAAAAGAGATCTTTCACATTCTTTCTAGTAGGGTGAAAAAGAATATCCGTAAAAAAACTAGTGATTCCAAATTTTGTATAATTGAAGACGAAGTTCATGATGAATATAAAAAAGACAAAATATCTCTTGTTTGAGATTTTTTGATAAAGATTGTTTTATATAAGAGAGATTTTTTGTCTTGCACATGTTAATGAAACTACATCTTTAACTCTTATGTAAAAAGTATGTGATATACTTTCTCTACATAACTTTGATGTCTCTAACATTTATAGTCAAGGGTATGATTGTGCTAGCAATATGACAGGATAATGGAACAGTTTGCAAGCAGTATTTATGAAGGATTGTCCTTATGCATATTATGTTCATTGTTTTGCTCATCAATTGCAACTTGCGCTGGTTACTGCATCAAGAGAAGTTAAACCAATTCACCAATTCTTTTATAAACTAACTCTTATTATGAATTTTGTTTGTTCTTCTACAAAGCGCCATGATGAGTTACAAGCTTCTCAATTATATGAAATTGAACATTTATTAGAGATTGGTGAGATTGTAATTGGTAAAGGTGAAAATCAAATTGGTACTATGAGATGTGTCAGGGATAATGGTTGGGAATCAAACTTCTCTTCTATTTCTAGCTTGATAAATATGAAATAACTTGTACTATTTCAATAAAATTTGCAAGCAAAGGATTAAAGTATGCTTCACGTGGAGATGCTAATATTGCTTACAATCACTTGAAACTGTTTGATTTTATATTCATATTGCATCTAATGAAAGAAGTTACGAGTCTCCACCGCACTTCTATTTATCCAAAGGAAAGGTTAGAAAGCGAATAAAAACTGAGAAGTTTTATCAAGTCAAAAACTAATAAAAATGTCAGAGATCTGGGTAAGGGGGTTGGTTATGCAATGGGAAGGTTTTAAGCACCCAAAACATCCTTAGTACTATAAGGGAGCCCTTTTTACAAATGTTGTAAGGTAGGTTGGTATTTGTGAAAATATATTTGTGCAAACATGATTGGGGAGATGAGGAAAGAATATACAATTTATTTACAATTTTGTGTTTGAATGGATAAACACATTGCCTACGTACCATCTTAAAAAAGAATAGGATCAAAACCTCGTAGTTCGGGGTAAAAATCTCAAAAGAAGTTGGTGAATTGATTGGTCAAAAGCCTTAAGGTCTTTTGTTATCAAAGGGAGAAAACTCAACCTAAAACCACAAATCCACCATGTGAGGAGAGCTTCAACATGCTAGTGAGGGGTTAACCCTATAATAATCATGGAAGACTTATAGTCCATCACTAAGGATACAGGTGAGTATTATATCAGCCTCTAGGATAACTCAAACCTAATAGCTAATGTTTATGAAAAGCTTTGGCAAAAGTGGCCATTGAAACCACAAAAACGATTGAGTGAGTTGTATTTACAAATGAAAAGTATTCACAAAATAAGGTCAAAGTTGACTTAGGGTTCAATTCAAAATAAGTGTTATGAAAAGGGTTTGAAAAATCAAAGGCATAGTGCCTAGGTTTCTAATTTTGAAAACAATGTTAATGTTTGCACAAAAAGTTTGGCTTGGGTTAGAGTGGAGAGAAGAAGAGAAGGGCTAGGTCCTAAACATGCAAAGATGGGGGAAGAGAAATAAAACCACTTGGAGTTCTCTTCTTGAGATCATAAAGATGATCCAAGTTGCTCCTTTCCTTTGGAATTAGCAAGCAATAAGCAAATGACTCAAGTAATCAAGCAAATATCAATCAAGCTCCTAGGAATCTTCCAATTGGCTTTTGTATCTCTTATCTTGGATGTCCATGACAATGGTTCTTCTAATTGGCTCAAGTTTAGGATCCCTAGCACACAACAACACACAAATCAAAAAGTTCCACAATGTAAATAAAAGAATGGACAAGAGTGAGTTTAGAATCAGGGGCCCTTTCAATGTCATCTTAAAGATTAAGCATTCTAATGGCATGAGGTCTAGTTGCTCTTTGACAATTTTAGCATTCTAAAGGCATGAGGCCTAGTTGCTCTTCAAACTCCATTAGCATAGGTAAGGTCCTAAATCTAAGTCTTTTCTCCATTTGCATTGGGTTCACACAAACAAAACAAAACAAACACAATAGTATATACACAATAATGTGCTCAAGTGAGCAAAAGGAAAATTGAATTAACATAAACATGAGCTCAAGTGAGCAAAGGGAAAAGACAAATGAATTAATGAGCAAGAAATTAAATTGCATTGAAGTAAATTGCAAGAATTAAATGCTTGAATTAAAAGTTAGTAATTAGTAGTTAGTGTTAGTGTGTCATAAGGCAATTTAGCGCTATGTTAAGCAATCGTAAGTGGACTAATGTAGTAGTCACACCTATTTGAGGTCGGTCAATAAAACTATAGGCAACAAACACAAGTTAGAGATCATGACTAGTAAGCCAAGCTCCTACAACTTGCCATGCCAAAAGAAAAGAAGAATGATCTTGTATGGATTTAGGTTTTTTGCTTGACCAAGAAGCAACCTATCTTTAATGCAAAGCAATTCACTTGATCTTTGATCAAGATGAATTTGATTTGAATCAAAGAAGGTTAAGCCCCTCATATGTCAAGGCTAACCACCAATCATTAACTCCTTGATCAAAAAGAAAAAAGAAGAAGAAGAAGAAGAAGAAATGGAATGTACATAATTGAAATTCAAATGGCATAAGTAGAATACATTGATCAAACATGAATAGAATCAACATCAATCAATGGTAAACAGAAGTGAGATGAAGCTTAGAAGTCAAGAAAAAATAAAACTATTTTTGGTCTTTTTGGGAATTAAAATAATACTTGAATTGAGATAAACAAATAAAGGTCAAACTTCAAATACAATTCAAATCAACTTAGAAAAGTCCAATTGGATCATCATAAGTTCAACATGGTCAAACAAGGTTTGACAAAAAATTTCATCATTTTTTGAAAACAGAAAGTAATTTTAAACAATTAAAAAATAAAGAAAAATAACATAATTGAACTAAAATCTCAAATAAATCTCAAATCAATTAAGAAATTGATGAGAATATTTTTCATGGATTCATCGTCATTCAAAGATGTTAAGAAAATATTTTTGGCATTTTTTAATATTGGAAAATATTTTAAATGAATTAAAAATAACCAGAAAAGAGAAAATTCACAAAAAATATTAAATGGAACCATAAAAAATATTTAAAATCATTTTTAGAAACTAGAATTTAAGAAGAAAATTATGCAATTGGTCCCATATTTTTATGATTAAAAATGAAGAAGTTATGAATTTTTAAAATAAAATGGAATTAAAGAAAATAAAAATGAAAATTCAGAAAATGGAAAAAACAGGGAGCGTCTGATCTTGTTTCATTAATTGACATGGCGCATCAAATGGTTGATAAGCGCGCGCTCATGGTAGGCCTTGGTCAAAAGAGAAACACGCTTCATTTAAAAAAAGTCATAACACTCAAGGGTCCATATTAGATCAGAAGCAACGCATCCAATGGCCATGAACTCGTCCACGTGGCGACGGTGGTGGAAACCACCGTCTTCTCTGGCGAGACTCACCGTTCCGGCCAAAATTTGCAGGTTTTCAAACCTTCATTAAAATGCACGATCTATACATCTTTAGAAAGCTGGGGTGATGTACATCACCCCTGTGACCTTGGTTTCCACTCAAGATCTCTATGGAGAGAGAAATCTGAGATAGAAATTTGTGGTTTTCAATCTGAGTTTGCTCAATTCACGAAATTAAAAGCTCAAATCAATTGCCTCTCACATGAGGACTTCAGAGGTACCAAGCAATGCAAGAAATGATTAATATCCAAGTAGTTTCGAATGAAAACAATTTGAACAACAACCTTTAAAGTGCAGCTTTACAAGACTTGATCTACTCCAATTCTTTGATGCAGTGTGTTCTTGAGATAGCAAGGAAGCAAGGTTTAGGAATTGAAGTTCAATGATCAACCAATGAAGTTGAAAATTGAAAAAGAAAACTCAGCATTCCTTTTAATGGAGGTTGGGATTTCACTTCTGCAGCAATTTAGGCGCCTTGAGGTTGGATTTTGAAGAGAATGCAGCACTCTATTTATAGGCAAGGATGATGCAAAGCATGAAGGAACTCGTGTGCATGTGAAGTTGGGTCCTCCATGCATGGGCCTGTACAGGCGCATGGGAGGCCCAAATGCAATGGAAAATGCAAGCTGAAGTCACATGGATCAGGTTTGGGCATATTTCATTGCAATGGAGTGTGCACAAAGATTCAACATGGTTTCCATAAATGATCATCAATCTTCATCTCTTCGAAAATGCCCTTTGCCAAATTGAAACATAGCCATATGGGTAATGGTTGGAAAGGTCTTGACATGAGGAACAAATGTTATGTTGAACAAAAATACATTTGGAGTTGGGAAAATATTGAAAACTGATCATGAAGGTCAAGGTACAAAACATGTATATGGAAATTTTGCCAAAATAGACCAACTTCAAGCCCTTCTGTTTTAATGATGCAAGCCTCAAATGACAAAACCTTCAACATCAAAGTTGTAGATATTTTCAATGCAATCAATTTGAACTTAAATTTTACATCATTTGGATTTTTTATGAGAAAGTTATGGGCACTTGAAGTTGGTCTTTTTCACATTTCAATGGCTTTGCTCCAAAGTGACCTATAATGTTTTGTATTATCACATGTGTTTCTTTTAGGATTATGAATTTTTTATAACATAACATTTGAAGTAGATATCTTAAAATTTCCAATGCATTTGGTCCCACCTCAAAATAATACACAATGAGTGAGTTAGGTTCTTGGGAAGTTGACCCAAAATTAGGGTTTCAGTCAAAATGACCTATAATGTTTTGAAATGGATGATGACCTTCCAAGTTTGATGAACATGAAAGTTATTCATATGGTTCTTAATAACATTTTGTCTCTTGGAGTCATCTTCATTTGACAAACATATCAAAAGTTAGGTCTCAGTGGATTTCAAAATAGTCAGATGAATTGACTGATCAACTTCTCAAGTCCAAACTTCAAATCTTAATGAATTGATGATTGAGGACACTCACATAAGCACATATATGCATAAAATGATGAATTAAAGAACTTCCCTTGATTGAATTTGATCATGGGTTGAGGTTGCTTCATGAGCAAGGCACAATCAATGCACAGATGAATTAGGGTTTCCTTGGGAAACAATCCTCAAGCCCTTTGGTTTATCTTGATCAAATTGACAAATTGAGATATTTGGGAGGCATATATGATGATTGAGAGCTTTGGGAACCATTGTCATGCTTGCTTTCACTTTCACCTGGCCATTCTTTGAGCATAGGGGTCTCCTAGGAGCCTTGGATCACATGCTTGCTTGAGCTTCAAAACAAACAAAGTTAGTTACATATTTTTGTGCTTTTGGTTAGTAAACAAAATAAAAAAAACAATAATATACAATTCAAGCATGCTTGGTGGTCTCAAACCAACTCACACAAGTCCTAACCCTAGGGTTAAGGAGCCAAGATGCCATGATTCTTGAGGCAAATGCAAATGAGTAATGATATGATGCCATGAGGGATCTTAGGGTCAAAATTAGGGTCTTACACTTCCACAAATGCAAACTCGGTTTTTTAAAATGGTGGTAGTAGCAATAAGCCTCCACTATTCTATGACGAATATTTCAATTTCTGGAAAATATAAATGAATGCTCATTTAGAGGCACAAGGAAAGGAAGTATGGAAAGCAGTTGTCAACGGTCCTTTTGTTCCTACATGTATGGTTAATGGTGTATGCACACCTAAACCTGAACCTTCATGGGATGAAAATGATGAGAAAAATGTTTTATATGACAAGAAATCAATAAATCTTTTATAAAACAATCTTAGTATGGATGAATTCTTCTGTATCTCTCAATGTACAACGCCAAAAAAATTTGGGACACCTTGGTTGAAACTCATGAAGGAACCACCAAAGTTTAAAGATCTAGATTGAATACCTTAAGTCAAGAGTAAAAAATGTTTAGAATGCAGCCTGGAGAATCCATTGTTGCATTACAAAAAAGATTTGTACACTTAACAAATCATTTGATTGCACTCGGTAAGACCTTTACAAATGATGATCTCAATCTTAAAGTGCTTCGATCTTTGACTAGGGAATGTCAACCTAAAGTGACGACAATCTCAGAAAAGAAAAGCCTTTCTACCACGTCATCTGCATCTTTGTTCGGAAAACTCCAAGAACATGAACTTGAACTTGGAAGACTCGAAAAGCATGAAAGTCAAGAGAAGAAATTCAAAGGCATCACTTTGAAAGTAGATTCAAAAGAAAGTCAAAAAGGTGATGCACCAGAGGAAGATGAATACTTTATGCTCCTTGTGAAAAGGCTTGGTAAGTTCTTTGGTAGAAATGACAATTTCTCTAATTATACAAAAAGAAAGAAACATTTCAGGAAAAATGAGGTTTCCATTTCAACACAGGATATCACATGCTCTGAATGTGGTAAGCAAGGTCATATAAAGTCAGAATGTACGAAACTCTCCAAGAAAGGTGGCTTCAAAATAACAAAGGAGACTAAGAATAAAAAGGTCTACATTGCATGGGATGATAATGATATAAGCTCATCATCCGATTCAGAAAGTGACGAATCTGCAAATCTAGCATTGATGGCTTCACACCATTATGATGATGAAAATGATGAGGTTAGTAGTGAATTTTCCATTTATGATAATGATGCACAAGGTGTTGTAGATGAACTTATAAATGAATGCAAAACATTGTATAAATATTTTTCAAATCAAAAGAAACAAATCTCATCTCTTGAAGAAAAGATTGACAATATGGAAAAAAAATTGAAGTAGAAAAATAAAAAGTTCTTAATGAACAAAAACAAAATTTTGTTTGCAAAAATCATGAATCTCTTTCCTTCCGAATAGTTCAACTAAAAAGATTCCTAGAAAGATATTAGAAAGGACAAGTTGGATTGAAGGATGTTCTTAGCCGCCAAAAAGTTTCTAATAACAAAGAAGGACTTAGTTATTCTAAATTTGATAAACCAAGTTCTAGCAAAACTATTTTTGTAAAGGCGAGTGAACAACCTATTAAGGAAAAAGTGAACAAAGTTCCTAATGTGCATCATAATCGTTAAAACATAAATGTTCGAAAGAAATTATATGTTCCAAGATATAAGAGTAACTTTATTCCTACCTGCTTTTATTGTGGTTTGGTTGGCCATACACCTAATGCTTGCTATGTTAGAAATTTTAGTATGGAAAATGGGCATTATGTGTGGATAAAGAAAGGTACTAATTATGAAGGACCCAAAGTTGTTTGGGTACCTAGCAAAACCTAACTTGTTTTGTAGGTTTGCTTGAAGACCACTACAAACCTTTGGTATCTTGATAGTGGATGCTCCAAGCATATGACGGGAGACATTAACAAATTTTCAAATCTAGTGTTAAAGTTTAAGGGTTACGTCACTTATGGAGATAACAACAAAGTAAAAATACTTGGCATATGCAAAGTTGGTTCACCACCGGTCACTTGTATTGAAGATCTTCTTTATGTTGAAGGACTAAAGCACAATCTTCTAAGTATTAGCCAACTTTATGATAAAGGCTTCAAAATCAAGTTCACCAAGGATGAATGCTTGATTGAAGATGAAGTCACTCATGATGTAAAACTCAAAGGTAAAAGAACTAATAATATATTTATGATTTCCCTTGGTGATTTGTCTTTAAAAGTAAAGTGTCTCATGGTGAACAACAATGACTCATGGCTTTGGCATAAGAGAGTTGCTCACATTCATATGGAACATCTAAACAAACTAGTCAAACATGATCTTGTCATTGGATTGCCTAAGATCAAATTTGTCAAGGATAAGCTATGTGATGCTTGTAAAAAGGGAAACCAAACTAAATCAACTTTCAAACCTAAGAATATGGTGTCCACTTCAAGGCCACTACAATTGTTGTACATGGATTTATTTGTTCTATTAAGAACAAAATGTTTCGGAGGTAATGTATATGCTTTAGTTGTTATTGATGATTTCTCTAGATTTTCTTGGACATTCTTTTTAGTACATAAAAGTGATGCATTCAAGAAATATGCAAAGCAAATTCAAAATGAGAAGTCGCTCAAAATTGCCTCCATAAGAAGCGATCACGATGCAGAATTCCAAAATTCTCCTTTCGATGAATTTTGCAAAGAACAAGGAATCTCTCATAATTTTTGATCACCAAAGACTCCTCAACAAAATGGAGTGGTGGAAAGAAAGAATCGATTTTTGGGAGAACTTGCAAGAACAATGCTTAGTGACTCAAATCTACCAAAATATTTTTGGGCATATGCGGTTAGTACGGCATGTTACATAAGTAATCGGGTGATTATAAGACCTATCTTAAAGAAGACTCCTTATGAACTCTTCAACGGAAGGAAACCAAACATTGCTTACTTTCACATATATGGAGGCAAATGTTTTGTCCTCAACAATGACAAAGACAATCTAGGTAAGTTCGACGAGAAGTCCGATGAAGTTATATTTCTTTACTATTCTCTTACTAGTAAAGCATATAGAATATATAACAAAAGAAATTTAACTATTGAAGAATCTATGCATGTTTCCTTTGATGAAACTAACCCCTCCAAGGAGGATAATGTTGTTTTATGTGATGATGATGATGATGATGAAATAATAGAAGTTCCTAAGGAAGATACATCAAATGTAAACGATGATAATCAAGAAGAACAAATTCAACAAGAATCAAATAACAATGATCTACCTAAAGAATGGAGAAGACATTGATATCATCCAATTAATAAAGTCATTGGTGATATTAGTCAAGGTGTTACAATAAGATTAAAACTCAATTATGCATGTTTAAATATGGCGCTTGTCGCATAAATTGAACACTCCAAAGTTGATGAAGCCTTAGAAGATGACTAATGGATACTTGCAATGCAAGAAGAGTTAAACTAATTCCAAAGGAATCAAGTTTGGGAACTTGTTCCTAGGCCAAGTGGAAAACACATCATAGATACCAAACGGGTGTTTAAGAACCAGCTTGATAAAAATGGAATAATTGTTCGAAACAAATCAAGATTAGTGGCTCAAGGTTACAATCAAGAAGAAGAAATTGATTTCGAAGAAACTTTCACTCTGGTTGCAAAGTTAGAAGTTATTCGATTATTACTTGCTTATGCGCGTTCATTAAACTTCTAGTTATTCCAAATGGATGTCAAGAGCGCTTTCTTGAATGACTACATCAATGAATAAGTCTATGTCAAACAACCCCCGGGATTTCAAGACTTCAAGAAACCTTCACATATTTTCAAATTGAAGAAAGCTCTTTATGGATTAAAGCAAGCACCAAGGGCATGGTATGATCGTCTTAGCAATTTTCTTTATGAAAAAGGTTTTAAAAAGAGTAAAGGTGACAAGACTTTGTTTATTAAGAAAATAAAAGATAACACTTTATTGGTTCAAGTCGATGTCGACGACATCATATTCGGCTCAATAAACAAAGAACTTTATGAAGAACTTTTATTGATGATGCAAGGAGAATTCGAGATGTCCATGATGGGTAAAATGAACTATTTTCTTAGATTACAAATTAAGCAATTAAAGAATGGCATCTTCGTCAACCAATCCGAGTATTGTAAAGAATTTTAAAAAATATTCGACATGGATAATTGCAAAGTTATGTCTACTCCAATGGGATCCGGAACTTATGTTGATCAAGATGAATCTGATGTGGCAATAGATATTACAAAGTATCGAGGTATGATCGGTTCATTATTATATTTCATGGTAAGTCGTCCTGACATAATGTTTAGTGTTTGTCTTTGTGCTCGATTTCAAGAGAATCCTAAGGAATCACATCTCACCGCCATAAAGAGAATCATGAAGTAGCTCAAGAGAACTACCAATGTCAGCCTATGGTATCTGTAGCGGTAAATTCATGACCATTAAGCTATGGATAAACTTAACATCAATAAAACCAGAGTTGCCACCGCGCTTTTATTGTTTCCAAGGGAAAGGGGAAAAGTATGAACAAAACCCAAAGTAAGAAGTTTTCAAATCAAAACTAATAAAATGCCAGAGATTACAGGTAAGGGGGTTGGTTACACAGAGGGAAGGTATTAGCACCCAAAGTGTCCTTGGTACTCCTAGGGAGCCCTTTTTTATGTGTGTATGTGTTTTGGCATAAAAGATGTTTGCAATAAATAGAATGTGGGGATGAGAAAAGAATTCATTAATTATATTTTTGTGTTTGACAAGACCTTCGGACTTGTGCCTACGTACCAACATAAAAATGAGGGATCAAAACCTCGTAGTTCGTGGTATCAATTTCAAAGTGAGTAGATTACTTTTAACAAAAATTTAAACTTAAAAGAGGCACAAAGGTCCTAAAAGAGTTTGAATGAGTGTTAGTTCTTTTTTATCCTTTTTTTGAAATTTTAAGTCAAGTATGGTTAAGTTCATTTACAAGTTTGATCTAAGAAAAGAGTTTAAAAATGCAATGGCATAAGGCCAAAGTTTCTAATTTGCAATAAAGTCTAAGTTTAGAAATCACAAGAAAAGAAGATTTTAAAAGGGGGGAGAGACTTGAAATTTAAGAAGTGGAAGGAGATGAAGAGACTAATCCTAAGCAAGAATTTAAAAGTTAAGAGTTGAAAAGATCTGACCAATGGGATGCAATTCATTAGACAAGAATGTCATCTAGAAACCCACTTTTCCCTTGGACTTTAAAATCAAGCAATATCAATACACAAGTAGCAAGATGAAGATCCAAGCATCAAATAAAGATAGCCACATCCAAGTTAGCAACTTCATAGTCTTCTTCATAATCTTTCCCATGTATCAGATGACATACTCCTTGACTGGCTCAGAATAAGGCATTGGACACAAGTTCAAAGTAACATTTGCATCAATACCATGTAACAGATGAACTCAAAAGGGATCTCAATACTTGCATCAGATGAAAATTCATTTCAGAATGACTTGGTTTCAGAAAAGTTGGCATTGGTCAAGTCCTTTTGAATAGGGAGTGTTGCCTAATTCTAAGTCCAAGTCTCAGATCAAATCCAACAGCCCACACAAATATTTTTTAAGAGTTTTTGTTGTTTATTATGTACATTAAAGTCCTAAGACCACAAACATAAATGAGATACACAAACAAGTATATACAAACACAATATATGACTCAAGTGAGCAAAGTGAAAATGACATAAACATAAACAAGTTAAATGGTATGTATAATGGCAAATGATAAATGGCTTAAATTTAAATTGCATAAAGTAAATGACTTGAAATTAAAAGTTAGTCAAATGTTAGTTGATTAGAAGTTAGTGGAGTTTTGCTTTTCAATTGTTTAAGTCATTCTTTAGAGAACACTGAACCCTCTATTCACAAGCATGGATCCTTGAACTAAGACATCTTCCAAAGGAAGGAAAAAGGGCCAAGTTTCCACACAATACCATGAAAGGGGGGAGACTTACAATCTCACTTACTAGAATTCTATGCCTTTTATGTCAAAATTTAGCGCTATATTAAGCAATCGTAATTGGACTTATGTAGAAGTCACAACTATCTGAGGCCAGGCAATAAATTTTTTGGTGTTAATGCATGTTAGAGATATGGCGTAATTAACCATACTCCCAAAACATACCACACACAAAAATAAAATGATCAAAAGAGTGGACCTAATCTCATCCATACTTGTATTGGTTTATGAACCAATTAGCCTTAGGATATTGAGATGTCATTGGCCAATGAGAAGAGTGGGAAAGAAAGGGATTGAAGATGAAGAGGGAGGGGAAATGAGACAAACACAAATTGGTCATGGGAGGAATTTTATCAAATTAAAATCATTCATTCATTTTGGAAGATGAAATGTACATTTTATCAATCCCCTAAATCCATTGATTTTAATCCAACAAAAGTCAAATCAACCTTGACCAAGGCCGAAACACAATAGTCAAACTCCACAAGTAAATAAAAATAGCTCAACACAAATTATTTCAATTAAACAAATTAAAAATCAATTAAAAATGCATTAAATTAAATTATGTTTGATCAAAAACCTAAAACCTCTTCAAAACACCAAATAAATGGCCAAGAGATTTATCATAGGTCAAACAAGGCCAAAGGATCTTGGAGAAAATTTTCCACTATCTTTAAAAAGTCAGAAGTATTTTTAAATAATTAAAAATATGCTTAAATCATGAAAAATATTAATATTGATCCAAAAACTATTTTTAATTCAGAAAATAAAAGAGAAAAATATTTGAATTTTTTTGGTGAAAGTCCTATATTTTTTGGATCAATATTAAAATTAATATGAATTAATGAAAATAAAGCAATTAAAATGAAAATTCATCAATTTCAAAATACGTGTACCATCTGATCTCCCTCATTAATTGAGGTGGCATATCAAATGATCCAAAGCGTGTGTTACATGTGGTCATCATTCAACTGCGCAGCATGCGTGGTAATCACAACCAACGCTCAAGATTAAAACATTTTAAATGGATCATGTGGTTCAGAAGCTTGCCAACACATCGCCGGAGCCAGAGCTCCGGTCTTCTTCTCCGGTGGACCTCACCAGACTGGTCCACCTTCAACCATCACCAAAATGAAAAAGCAAGACATGAATTTAAAGAAAAAATTCCCAGGAGCTCGAATCTGGCCTCAATTTTGTCTAACTACAAGTATATAAGAAGATACAGAGAGTTGGATTTTAAGGATCATGATCTGAGTTGCTTCGACTTGACCTCAAAGCAACTCAATCTTCTTGCCTATATTGGTAGGACTTCAGATAACCAAAAATCAACAAGAATAGTGGAGAAATAAGAGAGAATCGAAGAGTGGAAGTTTCTGAAAATTCCTCTTCGAGTTGATCCAATTTGACTTGATCTTGATCTGGATTTGATTGCTTTCTCCTCCTCTTGCTTGCAGGAACCAAATGAACTGAAAATGGAAGTGAATTTTTGGAGTTTGAACTTCCAAACAGATGGTGAAGTTCAAGCTCGATTTCAAAGAAATCTCATAAAATTATATGGAAGTGAGGGTTTGCAGAGGTCTAGCAAAGTTTGGGCAAGGTGTTGATGATGAATCTGAAGCCTTAAGCTTGTTTAAATAGGCATTGTGTTTGATATTTGCACCACTTGAAAATTTGACAAAAATAGAAATTCACCTGCATGGGTACATGTACAATCATTTGGGCCTTGAGAGTTATGTAATCCAACTCCAAATCATGCACAAAGTCTACTGAATTCATAATGTGCAAGCATGCAAAAAACAAATGATCATTTGAAGTCCAAACTTGCCAAAACACTTCCCATAATGAAGCTATGCACAAGTCCTTCAATTTTGATCCAAATGAGATGATCTTAGATGTTTTGGAAAGGTAAGATCAAGGGGAACAACTTTCATGTTTAACGCTTTTTCATTTGAAGCTTGGGTCATAATTAATTTTGAGGTGGAAGTTTGGGAAATCAAACATATTTGAAAATTTTCTAAGTCCCAAGTCAAATGTTCATTTTTTCCACCTTGAATAACTTTTTCTATGGACTTAAAATGAGAAATGTTCCTTCATTAAAGTTGTATCTCTTTTAAACCTATTCAATTTGGTCATAAATTTGACCTCATTTGTATTTGGCATGAAGGAGTTATGCATTTTAGAAGTTGAGAAAAGTCACATGTTCAATGGTATTGGCCCAAAATGACCTATAATGTTTTCACTTGGCATATGCATTTTCAAGTTAAATTTGAACCTCCTCCAAACATAAAAGTTTAATTATACAGCTTGAAATTGATCATTAAATTTTAATGGCATTCATCTCATAAAAAATGAGCAAGTCATGGTCTTGGGAAGTTGAACTCCAAATTAGGGTTTAAACAAAATGACCTATAATCATTCACCATAAAAAATGACTTTCCAAGAAACACTAGCTCTTGACTTCAACATGAAAGTTGTTTGGAATGTCATTTAGAGTAACTTTTCTCTTGTAATCATTTTCATATGATAAATATTGTAGGAGATAGGGTCTAGGGAACCCTAGTTTTGACCATTTGATTTCCTCTGACCAACCACCATGAACCATCTTGCTAGCTTGACATTCTCTTGACTTTTGGGACTCATGGAGGATCATATTTGCATAAGATGATTAAGTTTTAAATATCCCTTGAAATATTTGATCAATTGCTAAGGAAACTTGTTGAAGAAGTCACATAAGATACCCGGATGAATTAGGGTTTCCAAGGCAAACCAACTCCAAACTCTTGATGATTTCTTGATCAAAATAACATATGAAGATCATGGGGGATCCATATATGATACTTAGATACAATGTGGACCAGTTCTTGATTGAGCTCCTTGCAATGAGGGTCTTAAACCCTAGATATGAGCTTGATAGATCATAGGTGAGCATATACACTACCTACAAAAGAGTTAAACTATACAATGACATATTTTTGGTATTTTGGTTAGTAAATAAAGAAAAAATTAAGTATGATACAATCACATGTGCTTGGTGATCTCTCCCAATGCAAACCCAATGAATGAGGAGTAAGGGGGATGCCAAGTTGTGATCCCAATGCTAATGCGTATGATGAGATAACATGAGGGATCTTAGGGTCAAAATTGGGGTCTTACAGTATCCAAAAGGTAGTATATGTGATTTAGTTGGATTTTCTGACTCGGATTATGCAGGTTGCAAAACTGATCGCAAAAGTATAAGTGGTATTTATCACATTCTAGGAAATGCACTAGTATCATGGTCTTGCAAGAAACAAGCGTGTGTTGCACTTAGCACGGTCGAAGAAGGATACATTGCGGCAGGAAGTTGTTGCGCTCAAATTCTTTGGTTGAATCAACAACTTAGCGACTTCGGTGTGAATCTTGGACGCATTCCATGACGTTGTGATAATACAAGTGCCACAAACATTACAACAAATCCAGTTATGCACTCAAGTACAAAACATATCGACATTCAACATTATTTTCTTCGTGATCATGTGCTCAAAGGCGATGTTGAAGTTAATTTTGTAGATACCCACAATCAACTCGCAAATATATTCACGAAACTGCTTGCAAAAGAACCATTCTATAAAATTCAAAGGGAACTCGACATTTTAGATGAGGTTGATGTATAATTCTTCTTCGTTATTATTTATCGGTAAAATGATACCAAGGTACATTTATCTTTCATATCTCTTTGTTTATTCACATTTATGTTACTATGTGAAATATATGTGTTTTGTGTAAAATGATTAGTTATACCTTTAGTAATTTTATTATGACATGTATACATAATTTATATATTAATTTTTATGTAGTAAAAAATATGTCAAAAAGTATTTTTTTCCTACATGTTGTCCAAATTCTGTATTTTTGAAAATTTCCAGCATGTAACTGGTTACCATATTTCATGTAATCGGTTACCATTCGTATTTTTGCATTCCCAGGTTCTGTTATGTGACTGTAACCGGTTACTCAGGTTTATGTAACCGGTTACAGCAATCCAAATCTCAAAAAATAAATGCTTTTTATGTGCTTTTAACTTATTTGGTCAAACTTATTCACTTTTACTTTTTCCTTGCATTGGAACTCATAAGATTCTCTTCACCCTATACATATCCCTTCACTTATTTTCATCATTTCCAAGACATTGCATCAAAAACACAAATGTATCATTAAAATAGTAAAACCCCACTCATTTTCTTCTACTATATATCACTTTACTCTCAAAACTTAACACATTCATCTCTCACCTATTGCAAAAATGAAAATCCTCTTTCAAACCCTAAATTTCACCTCCAAGCTTCACCAATGGCTCCACCAAGGCAAGGCAGAGGAAAATCAAGAGTAGATGAAGGAAGTTCAACTCAAAATGATGAAACTTCTCTCAGATTAAGGAGCCTTACTTTCAACGTCAGGAATCGTTCTCTCATGCCTCCAAAATATGGTAAACTTGGATATTTTCCCTCTCATAACTTTGATTTTCATGAAGTTTTAAGTTATCAAGGTGTTGTAAAGTTGATTTCCGACAGTGGTTCTGTTTTTCCGGATTTGGTCAAAGAGTTTTATGCAAACTTTTATGTTGGTGCTGATTTTGTTCTTATCTCTAAGGTTAAGAACACTAAAATTACTTTGTCCTTAGAGGATTTAGGAAAATGCTTGAATGTTCCTTGTGTTGGTAAAGAAATCCAGCATAATTTTACTCTGAAATGGCTTGATTACAATATGTTTAACTACTATGTTGAAATTTCAAGAATGATTCAGGATGAGATAACGAGTAGACAAAATTCATCTTCTTCTATGTTCATTTACTATGTGTAACACCTCAAAATTTGCCCTCCTCTCTTGGGACCAGCTTAGCATATTGCATTTCATGTTTTAGGTCATTAGTCATTGCATATTGCATATCATGAGAAATAAATAAGGCATCCTCCTAAGTCTTTCTCAGAAGATAGAGAGGTTGAGAGATTCAAGCTTGAGGGTCTCATGAATTGATGATCAATCATCTGAGGGTTGCTCTTCAATTAGGGTTTTATTGGTTCCTCAAGGAGGTTGAGAATTATCTTGCTTGCAAAAGGATATATCACCATCATCATGGTCTTATCATCCTCAAGGGGTTCATTATGCCTGATCATGTTCTTTGGGATTAGGGTTTTGACCTCTGGTCAACCCTAATCAATGGCATTCTCCCAACCAGGGATTCTTAAGGAGATGAGGTCTTTCTTGAGAAGGAGATCATCATATGATTTTATTGAGCTTGTATAAGCTAGGGTTTCATTGTGGAGCCATTTCATCAAGTGGTTGAGGCTCAAAATCATCTGTGCATGTTCAAGTCATCTGTCAACCATAAAAGTCAACAAAAAGTCAACTGAGGGCTAGGAGGTGGAGAAATGAGTTTCAACATCTCATTCATGTTCAAAGGGGGCTTATTCATCATGTCAAATGCATATCTTGAAGAGTTTGAGGTCAAGTCAAAAGTTTCCAAAAATGGAAAGTGACCTATAATTGAAAGTTTCCCAAAATGGAAAGTTTTAACTCAAATTCAACTTGATCTTGCATCATCAAAGAAGCTTCAAATGAAATTTTTTCCAACATGAAAGTTGAATATCTCTCTCTCCCATTTCCAAAAAGTTCAAGATCATGAATTTATGATGAATGGTTGAGGAGATATGATCAAATCATTGCCAAGTGTACATGAAATTTCAAAAGGGCATAACTTTTGATTCATAACTCCAAATTTGGTGGTTCTTTTTGCAAAATGCTTGTCATGACATGAAGTTTCCAAAACATTCATCATATTGCATGAATTTCCATCATATAATCATTTGATTTTTCAAGTTAATTTTGGAGGGAAAATGGCCAATTCAAAAATGGTGCATCATGAGAACTTTCTACCATTGCCAATGTGTTTAAAAGATGATTTTGAGTGAAAATGATGAGCCTTTTGGTACTGTTCACGCATGCATTAGCCATGCACCACCAAATTTCCAATTTTTGCCATGCACCCTCATTTTGCTTAATCTCTAATTAACTTTGATTAATTTTAATTAAAATAGGATTAGCACATGGTATATATACTAAATCATAACAGAATTTGAGATTAACTTGATCATTTCATCATTTCTAGATCTAAGAATTTTTTTCCCTCCATTTTTTTTCTCAACCAAAACTTGAAAAATCTTCAAAGAACCTTGCATTTTTATTCCATATTCTTGTTCTCTAGTGTGGAATTAGTGCAGATCAAGCTTTATATTGGTGAATGCATGTGGAAATCAAGCATTGAAGTTCAAGAACTCAATTATGGAAGTTCAAAATTAAGCTAGATCTACACCGTTTCAAGTCTCCATTCAATCACCAAACATCATTACAAGTATTCTGGAGTGGATTTGGAGCATTCAAGGCCTTGATTCGCACGTTTCAAAGAACTGCTCTTCAAGAGGTCATATTTTCGAGTTTCTTAATTCTCTATTTTATATGCATAATATTGTAGAGCATTTAATGCTGATCGTTCTGATATAAATTTCATGCGATTTGGATAAGAATTGAGAGAGATATGCTTGTTTGAAGTTTTGAATGTCAAACTTTATTTGCTTCGATTTGCATGAATCATGATGAATTAGCATGAAATAATGATGGATCTATAATCTCCTTTGCATGAGCTTCGTTTTGGTATAAAATTTTTGAAAATCTGAGGAAATCTGGAAAAAAATTGGATGAACTTCATGATGTTCATCATCTTCATCATGAAGAAGATGAAGATGCATGCATAACGACGAATTCTGGAAAAATTGCGTCGGTTCTTTGCAAATAGCGTCGGTTTGAACCGTCCAAATTTGCGCAGGCTTAGGGTTTTAATGAAACGAGGTCGTTTTGCCTTGGCGCGCTCCATTTGAATGTGGATCAGGCTCGATTCCTGGCGCTAGCAGTTTTTTCAAATGTTTTCAGCATTTCCACTTTTCCCTCCATATTTCCATGCCATGTTCATCTTGATTTCATTTATTTTTTCCAACTTTAAAAATCCATAATAAATTGAAAAATGGCTCAATTAATTCCAAATTTTTTGTAGCATGATCCTATGTTTGTCTAGAATTTTTTGGTGGTAATTTCATGATTTTACACTTTCTGGATTTTGAATTGTGGTTGAGTATGTGAGCATGTATATATCTGTGACCTTGCTCCATTCATGCTAGTGTAAAATGCTCAATATTGATCCAATTGCTACCAAATTTTACATGATGATTCTAGACATGTTAATGGATGTTTTAGGCTTGGTTTGGTATTTTTCTCATTTGCCAATTCTATTTTATACCTATGTTTGCATGGTGTGACAATTTGTGTCACATAATTTGATGATCAATTTGTGCAATTTAATTCCCATGCCAAATGATCTTTGATGCTTCTGATTTTTTGTATGATGGATGTTTTGGATGTGTTGAATGCTCATGAAGTTTTCCAGAATTATTTGAATCATTTCTGTTTTGATTGGGAATTTTCATTCATAATGATCAAATGTGTGCCTTGAATTGGTCTTTGTCTTCCTTTGCACATGAATTGAACTTGCTTATTGATTTTGGTTTGGTCCTTTTTAGGACTTGTTCTTGATTGAATAAACATACTTTGTGTTGAATATCAAGTTCTACTTTGGCTTTTTGATCCCCTTTTGACCCTAGGCTTTGACCTAGTGGTTTGTTACTCACATTTGAGTTGTGAATTTCAGGTTCAAGTATACATCTCCATGGTTGATGTTGCTCCCTCATTTGAGCTTGATCATTTGTTGTTGTTGGCTAACATTTGATTATTTTGTAAGCCTTGATGATGGTTCACTTGTGTTTATGGCTTATGTGTTGCATATTGGGTTGTCTGGTTGATATTGACTGTTGACTGTTTGTCTGGATTGTGTACTGATTGGTTTAGCTGTTTCCACAGGTACCTAAGTTGCTTTAAGTTCATTTGAACTTTACTTTGCTTGCTTGTGGTTGACATACCACTGAGGTATAATTCCTTGATCTTCATGTAGTCTGGAAGACCTGTCATGTTACCTTGGCAGGCACCTGTCTGAAGCCCTCCTTAAGAGGCAATGTTTGTGGATGTTTAATTTTGTGCCAAGCAGGTAAAGACCTCTTAAGAGGCAATTGGCAGATAAAAGGGATGTGTCATCCATCCCCTGCTATTCAGTTGTGTCATTCATTTTGCTCACACCCTGTGTTGATGCATTTTGAATAAAAACCCAAGATCTTGTTGTGTCAGTCATGTGGAGTAGAGTCCCACATTCTGGACTCCCACACTTTCATTGTCTGAAGCTCTCCCAGGCCAGGGATAAGAGTTGTGAGGTCTTACCCTCACTTCCCATTTCATCTGCTTCACCCTAGCTCTCAATGTTAGGGTTAAGAGCTCAAAACACCCCGTTCCAGTTGGCTTGTTTGTCGAGGTTGACATGACCCCTTGACTAAAGCCCAACCATGTTGTATGAGTCTTTTTGTTTGCATATAGTGTGTGATACCTGTTCACATGTTTGCTTACTTGCTGTGTGATTAACTTGCTGCCTGTGCGGGTTAGGATCTGTTAGAAACCTCAACCTAGGACTATTGTGGATTGCATGACAACTATTAGGCTCGAGTCAGTCTCCCTTTTAGTTTGTTATTTCCCGGTCTCTGGTTAGGAGAAAGTTTCTCCCTTGTTAAGGGGAACTACGTTGCCCTGATCCTCATACCAGATGAGGTACGTAGGCAGGAGATCGTGCGAGATCTCTCCGGGCACCCTTTTCCTTTTTTGTGTGTGTTTGCTTGACAGCTAGCAGGCTCGAGTACCAGACTCCCTGTTAGCTTGTTTGTTCAACTTTTTTGTTGCTTTTGACGACTCGGCGTCCGGTTAACCTCTTGTGTGTCAGTGAGGAGTCTGACGTAAGTCCAACGATTGACAGTCGGTTTCCTGTGTGTTTCTTTGGTTTGGAGTCTGACGTAAGTCCAGCGATTGGCAGTCAGTTTCCTTTGTTTGTTTGTGTGTTTGGAGTCTGATGTAAGTCCAGCGATTGGCGTTCGGTTTCCTTGTCTGTGTTCGTTGTTCGGAGTTGGATGTAAGACCAGCGATTGGCATTCCGATTCCAGTTGTGTGTTTGCTCTGACGTCTCAGCGTCTGTGCGTGTGTTTTGTTTCGGCGTGCGTTAGCCGAACTACGGTAGCTCTAATTCTCATTCCAGATGAGATACGTAGGCATAGGATGCGATATCCTAGCGAGCCCGTTCCCCTTTTCCCCGAACTACGTTGACTCTGATGTTTGTTTCTGACGAACTACGTAGGCCCAGGATGCGATATCCTGCCGAGTCCTCTTCCTCCATCCTCTCCCGCTTGTTTATTCCAGTGTGTGTGCATTCTTTTTGAGCAGTTATTTAGCAACCTTATTCTATTCTCTTGAGCGTGGATCCCGTCGAGTACGACGGACGTGAGGGGTGCTAATACCTTCCCCTTGCGTAACCGACTCCCGATCCTTGTAATCTCTGGTCGCAAGACCATTTCCTTTCCAGGTTTACTTCGAGCGTTTCCTTTCCCTCTTTGGGATAAATAACGCACGGTGGCGGCTCTGTTGTTTTGTTTTCCTGCCGGTTTTTCGCGTAATGCGATAACTGGCGACTCTGCTGGGGACTTAGAAGTTGACCTCTTGCTGGTCCATCTTCCCTAAGCGAGTCTCTCCTAGCGCTCTCTAGGATAGTTTAGGTTGCTTGTGCTGCTCTATTTATTCCATTTACGATCATTATATTTTGTATATATTTGCATATATGTTTGCATGCATCATATTATCATTGTGTTGTCTTCTGTACAGGTGGTTTCTCTGATTTGGGGTGGGTGTTCTGAGTGGGGCTAAAACCCAGGCCCGAGTATACACCTAGGATTAGTGTGGTCTCACGTTTCCTCACATGTTGGATCAGCATGTTGTTGCGACGTGACATACCACAAGCCGGACGAGGTTCTTCTGAGTGAGCTCTTCCTTAGTGGGGTATTCCACTTTAGTTGGGTTATCTCTTTAGGACTGTTGACTTCGGTGACCGTGCTTTCCCGGATCTTTGGTTTAGACGATCTTAAGAGAGCTGCAACGGCACACCCGAAAGGGCAAACCCGTTGAGTATCTTTGCCTGATTGTCGAGACCATTATCCGCCTTAGGATGACCTGATTAGAATTCACCTGTGACGGGAGGGTCGATTCTTACAGATGCATGTTCTGATGGTGACTTTGATGGTGACTAATGATTCAGTCGTTGGTCAGAGTCTTATTTATAAGTCGGATTTATGGATATTTATTTTTGAGACGCCGGAATGCTGTCCGCGATATTTATCAGTGGGGATCCGTTTATTTCAGGATTCCCTGGGCTGGTTCAGAGGATCTGGTGGTTATCTGTTCAGAGGACTTTCTGGTGATGATGGTGATGTATTCTCCGGTTCTGTTTATTTCGGAACTCCCGAGTTGGATTTATGGTTGCTCAGTACCTCAGATGGTTGAGATCAATTCAGAAACCGGAATCCAGTATAAGGGTTGTTCAGATGACTTGGAGGATGGCACAGTGCATTGCATTCATGCATCAACATCATTCACATTTTGCATTTATCTGCATCTAACTCATGTTTATCCATATGTAGGGGACATTCTTGATCGAGATCCTGGTTGAGAGACTTCTTTGTTCCAGACATGAGGCCCGGCTTGAAAGATGACATCGTCTACAGTTTCTTCAATCTAGAGATTGATGTGTTGAGGGATATCATAACATTGATTACACCTGACCATGTGGGGTTGTTCCGTGAGTTTTATGATGGTATTCTGAAGGTGGTTTTCAGGCTTATTGATACAGATAAGAGTGTCGTCCACACTTTTCTCCAATTTTATGACCCGGGTTTGAGATGCTTCGTTTCCCGGATTACTTGTTGGGACCTTTGATGGAGGACTACGCCAGCATCCTGGGTCTCCCGATCAGGGACCAGATTCCGTTCTACGTCACTAAGGAGGAACCTGATGTTGCCGAGATTTCTCGTGCTCTTTATTTGAGCCCAGAGGTGGCCAAGGGGGGCCTGAAGGAGAAGGGAAAGTTGTCTGGTTTTCATCTGAGTTTCCTAGAGGCTAAATCCAAGGAGCATGCTGTTGTGGGTGATTGGAGGGCCGCTTGTGCTTTGATTGCTGTGAGCATCTATGGAATCGTCATGTTCCCTAATCAGAAGAATTTTGTGGATATTAATGCCATCAGGTTGTTTGCTCAGAGGAACCCTATTCCTACCTTGGTTGGGGATGTCTATTACTCGGTCCATAATCGGAATGAGAAACGGCGAGGGGGATTGATCAGATGTTGTGCTCAGCTGTTGTACAAATGGTTCATGGGGTATTTGCCTTCCAGAGGTGCCTTGGTCTTTCTTGGTCCTACTGTGAAATGGTCAGTCAGGTTGATGGGTTTGCGAGCCAAGGACATAGCTTGGACTCACAATGGTATGGCTGGACGAGACTTCATTTACAGTTGTGGGAGTTTTCCCAATGTGCCTCTTATAGGAGTTCAAGGTTGTATTAATTACAATCCGACGCTTCTTAGGAGACAAATGGGGTTTGCTATGGAGGTTCCTCCTCTCGAGTGTGAGATTCAGGAGTCTTTCTACTTCCCAGCTGAGGGTAATCTGTCCCAGTTAAGGCAAGTGTCCGGGGCATGGTGTAACATTCAGAGGAAGGGCAAGGTTCCTTTTGGTAAGGTTAATAGCAGGTCTCTTCCTCCATTTGATGATTAGCTTAGGAAGAGGATTAAGCTCACACATCTACCATTTCCTGGAGGTGATCCTTGGTGTCCATTGATTGAGGGGCCATGTTCTTCTGTCAGCATGGAAGAGTTCATTGAGATGAAGAAAGCCAGAGATCAGCTGCAAGCAGAGAAGACTGAGTTGGAGATGAGTGTTGCTAGGATTCAGATGGCTAATCAGGAAATCAAAGGGAGAATAGAAGACCATGATAAGAGACACGCCATTGAGGTGAAGCGCTTTGAGATAGACACTGCTTATTACCGCAAGGTCAGCCAAGCTTTGGAGTCGTCTACAAAGGAGCATGACCTTACTAAGGAGAAGTTGGCTAGAGCTTCGAGGGTCATTGAGGATGAGAAGAGGAGACAGATCCTTGTGAAGAATCAGAGAGATGCCAGAGTCAGAATCCTTATCGCCGAGTGGGAAGCAAAGCTGAAGGTTAAGGAAGAAGAGAACGTGAAGATTATTACTGAGAGAGATCATTATCTTGCTGAGAGGGATCATTATTTTCGACAGATGAAGATTCACCAGAAGGAGATAGGAAGACTGCAGCAGGAGAACACTGAGCTCAGGTTCGCCGTGAAGTTTACCAGTATGGTTGATGATGCAGAGCCTTCTGTTGGGCCTTCTTCAGTGTAGCCTTTTGTTATCATTTGTGTGGATTACCGTCAGACATGTTGACGGAATTCACTTGCTTGTATTTTCTTTCTGATTCTGGAGGATTGTATTGATTGGTTTATATCAAGCTTGATGTATGATTCTTGCACGTATAGTGCACTCCTGATATACAGTGGTTATGTTCATTCGGTGATTGATCTTCAAGCTTTATTTGCTTTGCCATTGTTTCACTGACACAACACACACATGGTTGGGTGATAACTTTGCTAAATCATTATTCCCTGCTTTGTATGGAGAAACCAGATGATTGATGTCAGAATGTTGCTGTCGGATTATTATCTGTCTCGATGAAACCAGGATCGAAAGACAGAATGTTCCTCATATGGATAGACATTGCATTCATGCGTGAGTCATAATAACCTGTCTTCTGTTTTGCAGGTGTCAGTTTCTAACATGTTTGATTGACACAGGAATGATGAATCCACCCAATGCTGACATTCTCGAGCTGAAAGAGAAGATGAGTGAGCTGATCAGTGTCATGCAAGAGTTCGCCTTGGGGCAGAAAGCAATTGCCGAGAAGGTGGGGAGGATTGAAAGTTGGCTGAAGAAGGGGAAAATACTAGGAAATGCTTCATCGTCTGGATCGAAGAAACCCTTTGGTAATGGTCAGCGTAAGAAGGAGGATGACGCGAGTGTTGTGCATGCCCAGAGAGGATACGGTGGGGATCATTACTACCAGCACACTGCTGCGGTAACGATTCCTGCTAGTAATCAATATGTACCACGGTAGCATCAGTTCCCTCAACAGAGAACACAAAGAGTTGGGTACCAATTGAGAGGAAAGGGGACTGATCGTCAGTTTGATAAGCCACCCATGACGTATGCTCTTCTGTTGAAGAAGTTGAAAGAGCTCGGAATGGTACAATTGAGGATGTTAGCTCCATTGAGATCAGATCAGAGGCCTCCTAATTATGATGAGAACGCCAAGTGTGAATTCCATTCTGGTGCATCTGGACATAACATTGAGGGTTGTAGAGCCTTTAAGCATGCCGTCCAAGACCTGGTGGATTCCAAGGCCCTCAATTTTACACTGTCACTGAATGTTGATGCTAATCCCATGTCGGCGCATGGTCAGGGGATGGTGGGTGTAATTGCTGAAGATTCAGGTCACGTCTGTGCGGTGGGTGAAGAGACTGACAGTGACTGTGAGCTTGACTCGTAGATAAAACCGTGCGTACCAGGGATGGAAGTCCAGAACTAGAAGGCCGAAAAGACCATCGCTGTCACTCTACGTGAAGAGTAATATTTCCTGTTTTTCAATTTTGTTTGCATGAAAGCCATACGTTTTGCCCGAAACGTAATGGTTCATTGTAAGGGCCACCTCATGTGCTTCATTTTGCAACATTTTGCATCATTAATAAATGGATGTTTTTGTAGTAAAAGCGATGTTCCCTGTTTTTCATTTATTTTTATAGTTTAAAAATAATAAAAATGGCAATGTTTTTCCTTCCTTCTGATTGGTTTCGTTCCAACTTTCGTATGCTTTAGATCTCATTGATAACAATTCGGTTACACCTTTGTATGACTTCGACAATCCGATCTATCATGCCGAAGAAGAAGGCGAAGAAGATTGTGATCTGCTGGAAGATTAGCCAGGTTGTTGAGACAAGAGGAGAAGGTGATTCAACCGTGTGAAGAACGAGTCGAGATTGTTAATCCAGGCACCGACGAGGTCGGAAAGGAAGTGAAAGTTGGTTCCGCCTTCGAGGCGAGTGTCAAGAGCAGGTGATGCCATTTGGTCTCAAGAACGCCGGTGCTACTTATCAGAGGGCCATGGTGACTTTGTTTCATGATATGATTCATCATGAAATTGAATGCTATGTTGATGACATGATAGCAAAGTCCCAGACAGAAGAGGGGCATTTGGTAGATCTGGCCAAGTTGTTTGACCGGCTGAGACAATTCAAATCGAGGTTGAATCCGAATAAGTGCACTTTCGGAGTGCGGTCCGGTAAGTTGTTGGGGCTTATTGTAAGTGAAAGAGGAATCGAGGTTGATCCTGCTAAAAAAAAGAATGATAAAAAAAAAGCAATTCAAGAAATGCCTGAATGAGAACAGAAGAGGTTAGTGGTTTCTTAGATAGATTGAACTGCATCTCACGATTCACATCTCATCTAACAGCCACGTGGGAACCTACTCAAGCTTTTGAGGAAAAAGATCAAACGGTCAGGTGAAATAATGATTGCCAAGGGGCATTGAGAAATAAAAGAATAAGTTGCAGGAGCCTCCGATTCTGTTGCCTCCCTGTGGAGGGAGACCGTAAACCCCATACTTGACAGTCCTCGAGGGGTCTATGAGGTGTGTAATGGGGCAGCATGACGAGTCTGGTCGAAAAGAGCATGCAATTTACCTTAGCAAAAAGTTTACCGACTGTGAAACAATACATTCACTGCTCGAGAAAACTTGATGTACTTTGGCATAGGCTGCTCGCCGACTGAGACAGTATATGCTGGTTCATACCACTTTGTGGATTTCCAAAATAGATCCGATTAGGTATATGTTTGAGAAGCCAGCATTGACCGGACGGGTTGCGAGACGGTAAATGATTTTGACCGAACACGATAAAGGCGAGTGTATTGTCTGACTACCTCGCCCAGCAACCGATTGATGACTATCAGCCGATGATGTTTGAATTCCTTGATAAGGACATCGAGGTTCTCAAATCGAAAGATTGTGAGGAACCGATCCCGGAGGAGGGGCCTGACCCTGAATCCGAACGGATTTTGATGTCTGATGGGGCCGTTGATGAGAATGATAGTGGAGTTGGTGTTGTTTTCGTTACGCCAAAGGGATCCCCATATTCCTTGTGCTGCTAGGCTAACATTTGAATGCACCGACAATGTGGCAAGTATGAAGCTTGTATCCTGGGTATCGTACCTTGGTGCGTCTACTGGGGCAAAGCTTTTTTCGCTGTGTATGGAGGCCGTGCTACCGGTTGAGGTTCAAATTCCTTCTTTGAGAGTCCTGATGGATGTAAAATTGCAAGAGGCTGAATGGGTAAGGACTCGGTACGAAGAATTGAGCCTGATTGAGGGAAAGAGGCTGGCGGCCATCTGTCAGTGGCAATTGTACCAGCAGAGAATGAAGCGCGCTTTTGACCAAAAGGTGCGACCTCGGGTATATCACGTGGGAGACATGGTGTTGAAAAGGATCCTTCCTCCTCAAAACGATCAAAGGGGCAAGTGGACACCCAACTATGAAGGTCCATTCGTGGTCAAGAAGGTTTTCTCTGGCGGAGCCTTGTTGTTGACGACCATGGATGGCAAGGATTTTCCATCTCCTGTGAATGCGGACGCAGTTAAAAAATACTTCGTATAAGAGACCCGCTGGACTAAAAGAATAAAGAGTCCAGGCAAAAATGGGCATCCCGGCGAACCAAGAAAAAATGGTGAAAAGGTTCGGGCAAAAATTAGGGATAAAAGGAAAAAACTGTACACCCGGCAAGTCGAAAACCTGAAAAGGCGGCTTGGGCAAAAAAGGGTATCCCGGTGGACTGAAAACCCGAAAGGGCGGTCCAGGCAAAAGAGGGATTGAAACGAACAACTGCGTCTAGCATGATCGTTTGTGCTTGGGTTAAGACACATGGATAATCCCCGACAGGGATCAGTCGGAACCATCTTGTTCAGAAGGCAGAAAGCACGGAAAGTCTGAGGACATATGAGGTGTAACCGAGTTGGAACTCAATGAGATCGCGGTTTCCCATTGCCATTAGGATAGATTTTTCCTTTTGTGCGCAATTACCTCTTTTCAGGAATTGATTCCCTTGTATTTCTCATTCATGAGCCACCTTTTTCTCAATCAATAAAATGCATATTCGGTCAAATAATTTTGTTTTTATTTTCATTTCCGCTTTGATTGCAAAAACATCTGTTTATTGTGATAAAGAATCTTTGTATTTTGATACATGGAGGTCCCTTCCAATGCAAGTTTATAAGATTGAAAACTTGAAATCTTATTTGGAAGGTGGAGTGACCCAAGTGTTGAAATTTTGGCACGCCTGGGGCATGTTTTTATCTAACGATCTCTTTTGCAGGTGTTGTTAGATATTTTCACTCACTTGCAGGTTGTGATGTGAAGCCTTTTTTACAAGAGATCCCCGTGGAGTCCAGTCAGGGACAAGAGGATTGAAGAATGGTGAAAAGACAACGAAAGACGTACGGCGATCCTTGAGAATTAATCAAGAAGACTCTTCAAAGTCTGAAGACTGGAAAGTTTGTATGAATCCAGGGAGTGCGATCTCTGCGGAGTACGGAGAAGTCGAGAATACAAGGTGATGAATCAGAAAAGTCCAGACGAGTCTGGGAGCTCTCAAAAGTGGAAAGCTGATACTGGGTTTAGATGTTGAATACCAGGGTTCGACGAGTCGACGGGTGTTCTGTGCCAGACTTTCCTTGTTTCCCCAAGCAGAGTTGGGATTATTACCTCCCCAGCAGATTCAAGGTCTGTGATTTCCCTAGCAGGGTCGGGATGGTTATCTCCCCAGCATGTTTGAGATCGGTGTTTCCTCAGCAGCCAGGCCTGAAGGTTGTTATTTCCCCAGCGGAGGTGTCCGTTGCTGGCTTTTCCCCAGCATGTCAAAGATTGTTGTTTTCCCCGTAGAATGCGTTGGTGGTTTCTTCCCCAACGAAGTCCCCAAGTGGATCGGGTTCAGTGGAGGTCATCCTTGGTAAGGGCGGTCCTTTCCTCAGCGACAATGTTATTCCCCAGCGGGGTGGAGGTTGGAGTGTTGTTGAGTTCCTCAGCAGAGTGCCTCGAGCTCCCTAGAAGAGTCCCTTGAGGGGGATACTTTTTATGCATTCATCATTTAGGAGATCATAGCATATTGCATAATGATTTGCGTAGCATATCCATGATTATGGAGCATTACGCTGAAAAAAAACCATGCATCATCATTGCAAGCATAAGCTAGTCTCAAGTCGTGGTTACCATTTGAGATTTGGTTTCGCCAGTGGGTGAAGATGCTACTCAAGCCGTGGTTACCGTTTGAGAAGTGGTTTCTCTAGTTGGAAGATCAGCATCAGCATTGCAAGCATCAGTTACTCGAGCCGTGGTTACCGCTTGGGAGTTGGTTTCGCCGGATGGTGAAGATGTTACTCCGAGGAGTTTAGCATCGTGGCGTTGGTTCAACGGTATTCCCCAGTAGTGCGATACTGGAGGAGATTTCTGTCATGCGAGATAGAAGTTGGAAGATGTTACTCTAAGGAGTTCAGCGTCTTGACGTTGGAGCAACAATGTTCCCCAGTAGTGCGATATTGGAGGAAAATTTTTCGTCGGGCGGAGATGGAAATGAAAATCAGAGAACGTTACGCGATCAGCGCGAAAGTCGGGGTTCAAATGCGGTGATCGGGGATCATTTGTGCAAATCAAAGTGTCGGGGTTCAAGAAAAAGCAAGAAAAATAATAATGGTAATCCCCAACTGAGCGCAGAGTGTTCGTTCACAGTGGATTAAGTATGGATGGCATGCTCATGGTTTATTATCCCCAGCATGGGTCGTTGGCCCACGTGCCGCCTCATTTATCAATTGTTCCGGTATTCAGACCGAAGTGGCATTCAGGCCAGTTTTCCGATGTTCAGACCGAAGTGGCATTCAGGCCAGTTTTCCGATTTTCAGATCGAAGAAGTTTCCGACGATCAGGTCGAAGTACTTGTGGCATTCAGGCCAGTTTTCCGATTTTCAGATCGAAGAAGTTTCCGACGATCAGGTCGAAGTACTTGTGGCATTCAGGCCAGTTTTCCGATTTTCAAATCGAAGAAGTTTCCGACGATCAGGTCGAAGTACTTGTGGCATTCAGGCCAGTTTCCGATAGTCAGATCGAAGAAGTTTCCGACGTTCAGGTCGAAGTACTTGTGGCACTCAGGCCAGTTTTCCGATTTTCAAATCAAAGAAGTTTCCGACGATCAGGTCGAAGCACTTGTGGCACTCAGGCCAGTTTTCCGATGTTCAGATCGAAGTGGTGTTCAGACCAGATTTCCGGTGATCAGACCGACGTTAATACTCTCATATTCCGATGTTCAGTATTCAGACTGATGAGCGGCGTTCAGGCCATGGTTATTCCTGTGTTACCATTTATTTTGGTAGCCAAGTCAACATTCTAAAGAGGCATTCAGGCCGATTATCTCCGTACCAGACGGATTTTTCTTTTGAGATCACTTCTTTGCCGATTCTGACAGGCATTATTAATTATTTCCCATCGGAGCGCAAATTGTTCATCTGTTCTTGGTATTCAATCACTCTTCACCCTAATCATCTGAAAGTCGAGGCTGTTCATATCAACAGGTTCACAGTGGATTGAATAGGGGCAGCTGTAACACCTCAAAATTTGCCCTCCTCTCTTGGGACTAGCTTAGCATATTGCATTTCATGTTTTAGGGCATTAGTTATTGCATATTGCATATCATGAGAAATAAATAAGGCATCCTCCTAAGTCTTTCTCAGAAGATAGAGAGGTTGAGAGATTCAAGCCTGAGGGTCTCATGAATTGATGATCAATCATCTGAGGGTTGCTCTTCAATTAGGGTTTTATTGGTTCCTCAAGGAGGTTGAGAATTATCTTGCTTGCAAAAGGATATATCACCATCATCATGGTCTTATCATCCTCAAGGGGTTCATTATGCCTGATCATGTTCTTTGGGATTAGGGTTTTGACCTCTGGTCAACCCTAATCAATGGCATTCTCCCAACCAGGGATTCTTAAGGAGATGAGGTCTTTCTTGAGAAGGAGACCATCATATGATTTTATTGAGCTTGTATAAGCTAGGGTTTCATTGTGGAGCCATTTCATCAAGTGGTTGAGGCTCAAAATCATCTGTGCATGTTCAAGTCATCTGTCAACCATAAAAGTCAACACAAAGTCAACTGAGGGCTAGGAGGTGGAGAAATGAGTTTCAACATCTCATTCATGTTCAAAGGGGGCTTATTCATCATGTCAAATGCATATCTTGAAGAGTTTGAGATCAAGTCAAAAGTTTCCAAAAATGGAAAGTGACCTATAATTGAAAGTTTCCCAAAATGGAAAGTTTTAACTCAAATTCAACTTGATCTTGCATCATCAAAGAAGCTTCAAATGAAATTTTGTCCAACATGAAAGTTGAAGATCTCTCTCTCCCATTTCCAAAAAGTCTAAGATCATGAATTTATGATGAATGGTTGAGGAGATATGATCAAATCATTGCCAAGTGTACATGAAACTTCAAAAGGGAATAACTTTTGATTCATAACTCCAAATTTGGTGGTTCTTTTTGCAAAATGCTTGTCATGACATGAAGTTTCCAAAACATTCATCACATTGCATGAATTTCCATCATATAATCATTTGATTTTTCAAGTCAATTTTGGAGGGAAAATGGCCAATTCAAAAATGGTGCATCATGAGAACTTTCTACCATTGCCAATCTGTTTAAAAGATGATTTTGAGTGAAAATGATGAGCCTCTTGGTACTGTTCACGCATGCATTAGCCATGCACCACCAAATTTCCAATTTTTGCCATGCACCCTCATTTTGCTTAATCTCTAATTAACTTTGATTAATTTTAATTAAAATAGGATTAGCACATGGTATATATACTAAATCATAACAGAATTTGAGATTAACTTGATCATTTCACCATTTCTAGATCTAAGAATTTTTTTCCCTCCATTTTTTTTTCTCAACCAAAACTTGAAAAATCTTCAAAGAACCTTGCATTTTTATTCCATATTCTTGTTCTCTAGTGTGGAATTAGTGCAGATCAAGCTTTAGATTGGTGAATGGGTGTGGAAATCAAGCATTGAAGTTCAAGAACTCAATTATGGAAGTTCAAAATTAAGCTAGATCTACACCGTTTCAAGTCTCCATTCAATCACCAAACATCATTACAAGTATTCTGGAGTGGATTTGGAGCATTCAAGGCTTTGATTCGCACGTTTCAAAGAACTGCTCTTCAAGAGGTCATATTTTCGAGTTTCTTAATTCTCTGTTTTATGTGCATAATATTGTAGAGCATTTGATGCTGATCGTTCTGATATAAATTTCGTGCGATTTGGATAAGAATTGAGAGAGATATGCTTGTTTGAAGTTTTAAATGTCAAACTTTATTTGCTTCGATTTGCATGAATCATGATGAATTAGCATGAAATAATGATGGATCTATAATCTCCTTTGCATGAGCTTCGTTTTGGTATAAAATTTTTGAAAATCTGAGGAAATCTGGAAAATCTGGAAAAAAATTGGATGAACTTCATGATGTTCATCATCTTCATCATGAAGAAGATGAAGATGCATGCATAACGACGAATTCTGGAAAAATTGCGTCGGTTCTTTGCAAATAGCGTCGGTTTGAACCGTCCAAATTTGCGCAGGCTTAGGGTTTTAATGAAACAAGGTCGTTTTGCCTTGGCGTGCTCCATTTGAATGTGGACCAGGCTCGATTCCTGGCGCTAGCAGTTTTTTCAAATGTTTTCAGCATTTCCACTTTTCCCTCCATATTTCCATGCCATGTTCATCTTGATTTCATTTATTTTTTCCAACTTTAAAAATCCATAATAAATTGAAAAGTGGCTCAATTAATTCCAAATTTTTTGTAGCATGATCCTATGTTTGTCTAGAATTTTTTGGTGGTAATTTCATGATTTTACACTTTCTGGATTTTGAATTGTGGTTGAGTATGTGAACATGTACATATTTGTGACCTTGCTCCATTCATGCTAGTGTAAAATGCTCAATATTGATCCAATTGCTACCAAATTTTACATGATGATTCTAGACATGTTAATGGATGTTTTAGGCTTGGTTTGGTATTTTTCTCATTTGCCAATTCTATTTTATGCCTATGTTTGCATGGTGTGACAATTTGTGTCACATAATTTGGTGATCAACTTGTGCAGTTTAATTCCCACGCCAAATGATCTTTGATGCTTCTGATTTTTTGTATGATGGATGTTTTGGATGTGTTGAATGCTCATGAATTTTTCCAGAATTATTTGAATCATTTCTGTTTTGATTGGGAATTTTCATTCATAATGATCAAATGTGTGCCTTGAATTGGTCTTTGTCTTCCTTTGCACATGAATTGAACTTGCTTATTGATTTTGGTTTGGTCCTTTTTAGGACTTGTTCTTGATTGAATAAACATGCTTTGTGTTGAATATCAAGTTATGCTTTGGCTTTTTGATCCCCTTTTGACCCTAGGCTTTGACCTAGTGGTTTGTTACTCACATTTGAGTTGTGAATTTCAGGTTCAAGTATACATCTCCATGGTTGATGTTGCTCCCTCATTTGAGCTTGATCATTTGTTGTTGTTGGCTAACATTTGCTTGTTTTGTAAGCCTTGATGATGGTTCACTTGTGTTTATGGCTTATGTGTTGCATATTGGGTTGTCTGGTTGATATTGACTGTTGACTGTTTGTCTGGATTGTGTACTGATTGGTTTAGCTGTTTCCACAGGTACCTAAGTTGCTTTAAGTTCATTTGAACTTTGCTTTGCTTGCTTGTGGTTGACATACCACTGAGGTATAATTCCTTGATCTTCATGTAGTCTGGAAGACCTGTCATGTTACCTTGGCAGGCACCTGTCTGAAGCCCTCCTTAAGAGGCAATGTTTGTGGATGTTTAATTTTGTGCCAAGCAGGTAAAGACCTCTTAAGAGGCAATTGGCAGATAAAAGGGATGTGTCATCCATCCCCTGCTATTCAGTTGTGTCATTCATTTTGCTCACACCCTGTGTTGATGCATTTTGAATAAAAACCCAAGATCTTGTTGTGTCAGTCATGTGGAGTAGAGTCCCACATTCTGGACTCCCACACTTTCATTGTCTGAAGCTCTCCCAGGCCAGGGATAAGAGCTGTGAGGTCTTACCCTCACTTCCCATTTCATCTGCTTCACCCTAGCTCTCAATGTTAGGGTTAAGAGCTCAAAACACTCCATTCCAGTTGGCTTGTTTGTCGAGGTTGACATGACCCCTTGACTAAAGCCCAGCCATGTTGTGTGAGTCTTTTTGTTTGCATATAGTGTGTGATACCTGTTCACCCGTTTGCTTACTTGCTGTGTGATTAACTTGCTGCCTGTGCGGGTTAGGATCTGTTAGAAACCTCAACCTAGGACTATTGTGGATTGCATGACAACTATTAGGCTCGAGTCAGTCTCCCTTTTAGTTTATTATTTCCCGGTCTCTGGTTAGGAGAAAGTTTCTCCTCTGTTAAGGGGAACTACGTTTCCCTGATCCTCATACCAGATGAGGTACGTAGGCAGGAGATCGTGCGAGATCTCTCTGGGCACTCTTTTCCTTTTTTGTGTGTTTGCTTGACAGCTAGCAGGCTCGAGTACCAAACTCCCTGTTAGCTTGTTTGTTCAACTTTTTTGTTGCTTTTGACGACTCAGCATTCAGTTAACCTCTTGTGTGTGAGTGAGGAGTCTGACGTAAGTCCAGCGATTGGCAGTCGGTTTCCTGTGTGTTTCTTTGGTTTGGAGTCTGACGTAAGTCCAGCGATTGGCAGTCGGTTTCCTATGTGTTTCTTTGGTTTGGAGTCTGACGTAAGTCCAGCGATTGGCAGTCGGTTTCCTTTGTTTGTTTATGTGTTTGGAGTCTGATGTAAGTCCATCGATTGGCGTTCGGTTTCCTTGTCTGTGTTCGTTGTTCGGAGTTGGATGTAAGACCAGCGATTGGCATTCTGATTCCAGTTGTGTGTTTGCTCTGACGTCTCAACGTCTGTGCATGTGTTTTGTTTCGGCGTGCGTTAGCCGAACTACGGTAGCTCTGATTCTCATTCCATATGAGATACGTAGGCATAATATACGATATCCTAGCGAGCCCGTTCCCCTTTTCCCCGAACTACGTCGACTCTGATGTTTGTTTCTGACGAACTACGTAGGCCCAGGATGCGATATCCTGCCGAGTCCTTTTCCTCCATCCTCTCCCGCTTGTTTATTCCAGTGTGTGTGCATTCTTTTTGAGCAGTTATTTAGCAACCTTATTCTATTCTCTTGAGCGTGGATCCCGTCGAGTATGACAGACGTGAGGGGTGCTAATACCTTCCCCTTGCATAACCGACTCCCGATCCTTGTAATCTCTGGTCGCAAGACCATTTCCTTTCCAGGTTTACTTCGAGCGTTTCCTTTCCCTCTTTGGGATAAATAACGCACGGTGGCGGCTCTGTTGTTTCGTTTTCCCGCCGGTTTTTCGCATTGCTTACATTTTGCTACCGAAACATTATAGCCACTCTCAAATCGGAGATACTGATATGCAACTAATGTATGCCATTAAGAAAAGAATTCATGTGAATTGGACTTATAGCATTCTCTACCATATACAACATCAACAACACTTAACCGATGGACTTCCTTATGTAAGGTTGGTTACTAAGATTATGAGATTTTGTGGAGTGGACCTAAAGAGAGAACCAAAAGAAAAGATGAAAACATAATGTGAAATTAACATTGGGGCTGCATTGAAGAACGCCTGGATTTATCAAGACACTGATGGCACTTACAAGTATAAGGATGGCCTTACCGCACCCATTCCTCCTCCCACAACCGCATCTCCACCCACACCCGAAGACAGCTACACCAATGAGGCAATATATAACAAAATTTGTTCAGTGGAGAATTTCATAATGATGGAATTTAGAGACCTCCGTTTAGAGTTTAACGCCTACAAAAACTGTCAACCCGTGAATGAGAATGCGGAAGAAGAGGATATGGAAGAAAGTGATTAAGTGGTCTTTATTTTCATGTGTTATTCATGTTTCTTTTAAGTATTTTGTTAAGACTATGCTATGTTAGTTTAAGTTTTTATGCTTTATCTTTTTAAGTTCATGTCTTTCCTTTTGTATGTTGTTTTAGTAATGTTGCAATATGACTTAATGATATGATGTTTTATTATGTGATATATCATGTTATCCATATCTATATATATAACTATATTTTGTTTGAATTTTTAAGTCTTTTCCAATTCTCTTTGTTAATGACAAAGGGGGAGAAGAGTTTATGTTAGTATGTATATATCTAACCCAATTTGTAGCAAAAATATACACTGTCAAATTCTCTCAAACATAGATCAAGGGGAAGCATTGATCAAGGGGGGGATACTCTTTTAGAAATAGAAAATTGTATCAATTCTTTCAAGAGGTTGTCATCATCAAAAAGGGGGAGAATGTGAAAATGAGCTTCTCCAACAAGTGTTTTGATGAAGACAACTCTACATGCAAATATATATGACAAAAATCAAATGGTTCAAGACTTCAAATTAGCTCAAGTCAAGTTTCAAGTTTTATCAAGTCTTGGAGCTTAGTAGGATTGATCATGATTTTTAAGGTATAAGCATTCAAACTTACTTTGATAGTATCAAATGTTCAAGAAAAATATTCATTCATGCGACATATCATTAAACATATTTTATGCATCAAACAATTGACTACATGGTTTTCATTTAAGCAATTTTTCACTTTTTAGCTGAGGTAACCGATTACCATAATTGAGGTAACAAGTTACATGGTCTCAGCGTTGTAGACATTGGCCATTTTTTATTGAGGTAACCAGTTACCCATATTCATGTAACCGGTTACACTAACAAAATTTTCAAATTCCAGTGATACGCTTCAGCGTAACCAGTTACTACCTTTAAGGTAACTGATTACCACTGAAGTAGTGATAATGTTTCACCTTGTAATTGCAGCAAACATGTTATTTTCAATTGTAATTTTTCATGGCATCCCTACGTACAATTTCATGCATTTAGAGAGGTGTTTTAACACTATATAAACCTTATATTTTCATAAATCAAACCCCACCTCTTTCATAGCAATTTAACTTCATTTTTCTATCTCTTTTTCAAAACAAGTGTTTGGAACTTTAACTTTCATTGAGAATTTTCTGCATATTGTTGTCATATCAATCTAGAAAAAATTTCTCCATACATTCATAAACACTTGAGTACTTATACATCATTCTAAATTGCTTTCTTAAAAGGTAAGATCAATCTTAGTGGTTGATACATATTCATCAACTTTCTTTTACTCAAATAGTCTCCATTATCGGTTGTAATACCTTGATGTCCAGGATTGTTGGAAGCAAAAGAGTGTTTAAGGGAGGATTGTTCTCTTTATACACTAAGTGAAAAATTCAAGAGTATTGTTCTTGGTGGATTAAATTAGAGTCTTGTATAGAGTGACTGAGGTGTCTTATCTAAAGATCTAACAATAATAAAATCTATTTCATATTGAAAGGGGCATAAAGTACTCTCAGATTGTGAGGGGAACCAGGATATTTCGTCGTGTTCTTTACTTTCCGCATTTTACAGCTTTCATCACTTAACAAGTAAACGGAAAAATAACCAAAACAGAGGCTAAAACCAAGAAAATTTCAAGGCACCTTATTCCCCTCCCCCCTCTTAGGTGCAAACTATACTTACATAATTGTTGCAATATTGATTCTGAGACTATTACTAATAATTTCAAACTACTCAAAGTCTTCTAGAGCATTATTATAAGGTATTTTTAAATAATATTTTTTAATCATTTCATCTTCAACTTTGTATTTATTGCAATTTAAATATTTTATATACAATATGGTACGAATATTTGTTTATAAAATATAGTTTAATTTTGTGACCACCTCAAACATTATAGTCTGGTTCCGCATATATATATATATATATATATATATATATATATATATATATATATATATATATATATATATATATATATATATATATATATATATATATATATATATATATATATATATATATATATATGTATATATATATATATTAAATTTAACATTCAATATATAAAATATGAGTATAATGTAGGTTTAATTAGTTTTGTGTTTATTTAACTTGTTTTATAGTTTTATGTTTGTTCTTTGGTTAATAAATTTTTCAAAAATATTTGTGTCAACCAACTTAATCTTTTCTATTAAATTTGTGTCATAGTGATTTGTATTGGCCGCACATAACTTTCTTATATGGTATTGTCGCTACTGGGATTTCACGATAACGAAACCGGGACTAAAGAGATGCCAAAGAGAGGCAAAGTCAGAAGAGTCGCCACCGAATTTTATTTAGTTTACCTCTATTGGAGAGGAGAGGGGAAATAGTCGATAAAACCTTCGGAAAAGAGACGCGCACGGGAAGCGCTAAAAGAGGATAAGGAATCGGTCTCGCAACCGAGATTTGGGTTCGGAAGTCGGTTACGTAAGAGGAAGGTATTAGCACCCCTTACGTCCATGGTACTCCATGGGAACCATTTGGGTTGTTTTACATACATGGGATTTATCTATTATTATTTTATTTTCAAAAGAATGTGTGAAAAGAAGGGGGTGTTTTTGTTATTATAGTGCTCGCCAAGGATTGGGGCCCTTGTGCCTACGTATCACTCATTCGGGGATGAGGAATCAGAGCTCCGTAGTTCAGAGTAGAAAATATTTGTGTGTTGGTTAATTTTACCTTTGAGAAATGGGTTTTCAGGATGATACCCTAAGGAACAAAAATGAGTTTGATGAGTTGTATTGTTTTTACCTTGAATAAGGGTTTTATGAAATGAGTGTTTATGATTATATTGCACTAAAGTCTATGGGTGGAGGTGATTATTCTAGACAACAAGCCAAGCGTCTTGCGTCCAAAATAATCAGAGTAAGGGTAGGAATGCTCCATTCTTACTCATTCTCCACCATGTAAGACTCGTGCCGCATAATAATAATCGTAATTATTAAGTATTTTTGAATTTGGCTAAGAAAATGCCACTTGACGTTGAATAAAGGGTTTATTTTATTTTGATTATGAAATTTGGCTTATGCAACATGAATGCAAAGTAACCAACAAGAAATTAAAGAGTCCCATTGTAAGGTAGCCCAAGAGAAAACCTTTTGTGTGCAAAAGTGACCTAAGCTAAACAAAGGATAATGGTCTTACAAACATGTTCCCCTAAGGCGGTGCCATGATGCCATTCTTACAACATGCATGTAAGTTACGGATGAAAATCCAAGTGTTTACAAAGTATCACAAAGAGTAAAGGAAGGCTTCCAAGCAAAGGTCCTAAGATGAAATCCTCTAAGTCCAAGTTGATTAAGAGTGGAGTGAATATTTTTGATCTTACCATTTTATCATGTTTTTGTTATTTTTAATGTATGATGACAATGAAATAAATAACAAGTAACTAAACATGCATGATGAGTTTGTACAATGATGATGATGATGAGTACTTGAGTGTAAATTACAAGGTAATGACATAATAGTAAATCACAAGATGAAGAATGACAATATCACAATAATAATGGTTAGTGAATGTAAATGACACAAAATAAACCACAAGTTAATGGTAACAAAATCACAATAACAAAGGTTAATAATGAAAAAAAAGTTAGTGAAGTATAATTAGTGATTAGTAATATGTACAAAATAAACATCTTGAGGACTATTTTTCATAGGTCAAAAAGACTCAAAATATGACACATTAAGGGATAGCTTATCATTGATGCAAAGTATTGAAGATGATTGAAAAATCAACTAACAATAGATTTGTAATAAAGAAAGTTATGCAACCTTAAGTTCATCTATCAATATCATGATTTGTTCTCTTTATTTTTGTTTTTTTACTCTTCTTTTATTTAGCAAGATAGTAAGAGAGTAAATAAATTAACATAATGTAAATGATATGGTTAGATAACAATAAACATAAACATAAACATAAACATAAAGTACTTGAAATAAAGTGGACAATAAATAAATTGCAAGGAAGTAAAGTGAAATAATGTAAATGTTAGGAGTTAGTAGTTAGTGGTTAGTGGTTAGTAGAATAATAATAAGCAAATAGAATAACAAGTTAATGTAAAGAAAATGGTTTCATCTATGTATCAAATGACCCAAATATGGTTGAAATAGAGGCAACTTATCAATGCCTCAAAGTATCATGAAGGATCTATTGATCAATCATTAATAGGTTTGAAACATTGAAGGTTTTATCAACTCTAAACAACCATGGCCATGATCTAATAGATCTCATCAACCAAATAAATGTGAAAACAAGGCAACAATAAATAGTAAATGAAACAAAATACAAAGTTTGATTAAAGATTATGGATAAAAGTAGAAAGAGCAAGAAATCCCAAAAGAAAAAAAGTGTAAACCAAAGTTAATCATTTTTTACAAGCTTGAGTCTAAACCCTCTCAAAAGATCAACCAAGAACAAATAACCATTTTCAATATAAAAACAGAACCAATAAGTTGACAAAGTTTAAGCTAAAATCATTACCAAAAAATGTTGAAGAATGGTAGGTTGAAATGGTGTTAAGCTTGGATACAAAGCAAGGGGTTTGGGATGAAAGTGTTTATGGTGGAGGTATAGTGAAGGAGCTGAGTTATGAGTGTTAGAGGGTGAGAATTTTTGAAAAAAATATGAAAGAGGACAAAAAAGTTGGTGGGGTGACTTTTTTAAGTGAGAAAGATTTTTTTGTTTTGTCCTAGGTTTGGAGAGGAGAGTGAATGGTACTTGGACAAAACTTTTGGGGACTAAGAAGCATGAAAAATGAGGGAAAATAGTACCTCTATTTATAGGGAAAGTAGGTGGAAAAGGGGGTCACCCAAAAAGTACTCTATGTAAAAAACAGAGCTACTGCTGCTGTCCACGCAGGTGTAATCGATTACCATGATTAGGATAATCGATTACACAGTCCAAAATGGCCTGGAAATCAATTTTTTGTCTGTGCAATCGATTACCATGATTAGGGTAATCGATTACACAGTCCAAAATGGCCTGGAAATCAATTTTTTGTCTGTGTAATCGATTACCATGATTAGGATAATCGATTACTCAGTCCAATTTTTTTTTAGAACTTTAACCGGATAACCCCATTTTTTTTCGGGTGTAAACATCATGCCTTGAGTCTGTGTAATATGTATTTGGTTACGAAAGTTCAATGAAATAATGAAAGCATGCATGTGCAGTAGGGCCATGGATCAGATGAAAGTTGTATCGGGGTAGGATGAATTTTGGGGTATGACAGGTATTAAACTCAACAATATTATTTTCACATTTTTTATTTCTTTCTTCTTCTTTTCCAAAATATTGAAAATTTTATTATATGTCATAAAACTTAATTTACATATCATGAATAATAAACTTTGATCTTGGTTGTATGAATTATGACACCATTAATATTAAATGTAAGAGCTTAAAATTTACCTCTTGAAGTCTTTGATTGTCATTGTGCATTATACATCAATATAAATGATGTATGATAGGATATTCCTCTTCATCTTTCTCAAACTTTGATGTGTAGTATGTAATACCATGATAATTTTTGCATATGTCCCAAGACATATTTATAAAGAAGGTGGAGATGAGACCTATCATTTCACTAAAGGGTTACAATGGTTTACCATATTAATTAAAATCTAAATAATAATTTAAAGGTTTAATGTATATTTTAGTTCCTTAACTTAATTTAATATTTTACTTTAGTCTCTTATTTATAAAATGCTACATGTTAGTCCCTTAAAAACTATTATGTTAGTCTAACTGGTCTTTATTGTAATAAGGCTTTGGATCATTCAAGACTTTAAGTTTAAGAGTTTGTTGTCTTAAATGAATCCTAACCTTAGGTTATGGACCTTTAAAAACCTTGTAACTTTATGTCTTAGGTTTTATCTTTTTTAGAACCTTTGACTTTGAGGTCTCAAGTTCTGATTCCTTTAGAACCTTTGACTTAAGAATCATTCGATCTGATTTCTTTAGAACTTTTAACCTTGAGGTCTCAGGTTCTGATTTCTTCAGAATCTCTGACTCGACGGTTATAGGTTCTGACTAGTTTAAAACCTTAGAATTAGTAGCAGGCACAAAATGAGAGTACAACCCTTTTTTAGAAAATCTTGAAGAAGAAGGATCTGATGGTTTAGCCAAGGTTTCAGTCCTTAGATTACAAGATTTTTGATGATAACCAAGACCTTCTCGTTTGCTTCTACTTACACCATAGATCATGGATGCAAGTTTGGTTATGTTAAATCCAGTTATGACAAACTCTTGAAGAGCTAGCTCATACTCATCAAGTGGTTTGTTAGACATATCCTTAACTAAAGCAATTTGATCTCTTTCTAATTTTTCAATCTTATTTTTAGAAAAAATTCATTCATCTTTTATAAGACCATATTGTTTTTGTATAATTTTCATATGTCTGAATTCCTTCTGACATTTATTCATAAGATCTTGATATAAAGTAATTAAATCAGATCTAGAGAGTTTAGATAATACATCATCTACATCCTCCAAATCTGAGTCAGAATCAGTTTCTGATTTTGTGTCTGAGAATGTTGAAACCATCAAAGCTAGATTGGCTTCTTATTAATTCTTGTCAACTTATTTTTCATCATCAAGTTCACCCTAAATTTCCATGAGACTTTCTTGAACCTGCTTCTGAAGTTGTTCTTCTGGAAGCTTCCCTTTTTTGCTTTGTCCTTATGAAGCTTTGGACAATCATCTATAAAATGACCAGGCTTCTGACAGTTGAAGCACCATTTATGATCATATTTGTTAACTCTGGAGCTTGTTCCTCTAAATCCGGATATTCTGCCCGAGAACCCCATGTTCTTGATAGCAAGATATTGAAATCTCTTTATGATGAAAGTCATTTAATCATCTAAATCTTAATTAGAGGCTTTAGTATGAGTGACTTCTTTTTGCTCCCAAGTCTGTGAAGATTTAACAGATTTCAAAGCCAGAGACTTTGATTTCTTGATTGGTTCTTCATCTCCATTGAGTTTTAACTTATAGCTTTGGAGATTGCTGATCAGACTTTCAACACTGATATTGTTATGGTCTTTAGCTTCCTAAATAGTTGTCACATTGGGTCTATATCTGACAGGAAAACTCTTAAGAATATTCTTGACATGATCAGAGGTAGTATAGATCTTGTTTAAGACTTAGAGTCCAGATACAAGAACTTGAAACCTTGAGTACATGGTTTCAATGTTTTCATCCTTTTTCATCTTGAATGACTCATATTGTTGAACAAAAAGATTAACTTTGGCTTCCTTGACTTGTTGGTTTCCTTAATAAGTAGCACATGAAGATTCAAAAATAGTTTTTGCAGTAGATTTGTCAATGATCTTTATGTACTCAGAGTAAGGCAAGGAATCTACAAGAATGCCTCTCACTCTATGGTGTTTTCTATTATATCAATGACATCTTCAAGAATGTCCCACAACTCATCATTAAGACCTATGATATGAGTGTACATCTTACTTTTCCACCATTCAAATTCAGTAGAATCTGCATTGAATGTAGGAGGTCTAACAACATAATTATTCTTTTCAGATGTACTATAATCATGATTAACATCCAAGAGGAGTGAGTTATGGGCTAGGACCACCATCACCAGAGTGATATGATTCAGCTTCAGAATCACTCATGGTAAATAAAGAAGTGTTTTTCTGATGTCAACTGAAGGTGAGAAAAACACAAGAAGAGGGTTGAATTGTGTTGGGTTTTTTTTCTCTTTAAGCTTTTTCTTCTTCTTCCTCTGATGGTTCTTAACCAGATTCTGAATACTTAGTTCAGAGTCTGACTTAGAAAATCTTGGTTAGCTTTTAAAACTCTTTATCAGATTCTGAACCAGAATCTGACTTAGAGTATCAAAGTTGACAACAGCTGAATGATAATACATAAGCAAGGAAAGTGAAAACAAAGACACGAGCAGTTATCCTGGTTCCTCTCACAACTTAAGAGTAGTACAGTCCCCGTGTACTTCCAAGGTATTTTTACTATAACTAAATTGATTACAAATGCTCAAGCACCAAACAAAAGACTTCAAATGCTCAAGCACACAAGTAAGAGACTTCCAATACTCAAACCCACAAGTAAGAGACTTCTAATCTCAAGTACACAAGCAAGATACTTTAAATGCTCACGCACTAAAGCAATAAACTTTTGACTCTATAACAAATTGTTAAGAGATTTGGTTAACAACTATAGTTGATATACAATTAGAGGTGTAGACAAAATATAACTTAGAAAGACTCTAAGACTTAAGAACTTCTAAAATATACAAGGTGTTAAGAGGCTCTAAGTCTAGAAATTTTAATAAAGTATCTTCTCTTTGAATGTCAATAGTTCATAGTTTTGTATTGAAGTGTATTTGTCTTCAACTTCATGGTCTTCTGCTCCTTAAATAGAGAGGAAGAAAAGAGACGTTGAATACTTTCACCAAAAGATTGGATAAATTTTGTACTTGATTAGACACATAAAAAAACAACTTAATGCAAGGGGAATTATTCGTTGAAGCTCAGACACCCATGAAAAGATTTTTCCTTAAGTCTTCACGTGATCAAAAGGTCTTTGAGTCTGTCAAAGTTTCCTTGAGTGAAGAGACACCCCTTCAGAGGTTGACTTTCATCAGACTTGATTCTTCAGAGTCTGATCTCTTCAAATTTTGATTCATGGCTTCTGAAGCTTCAAAGTATGAATCATCCGAGACTGGTTTTCTTCAAAGTTGACTTCTTCAGAGTATGGATCTTCCATCAAAGTCAGAGTCTTCGTAAGTGATCTTCATAACCAGAGTCTGAACTTCAGATGCAGAACAATTAATCTTCATATGTTCTTCGTATTATAAACCTGCATACTTGAATAGATGGTTAGAATATCCAATTATTCTTTAAATACTTTGTTATCATCAAAATCCAAGTGATATGATATCAACCAATATTGTTTCAACATGCATATTGTCAACTTCCATCATTACAGGTTCTCCCACCTCGAACTTTATTGGCAAGGCAAAAAGTGTTCTCAAATATGGTTTTGATAGGAGACCTGGATCTGGTTCATCTATTTTATAGTACATTCACTAGTCGAGTCTCGACCCCCTCATTTCTATTGTATCATCTGTTCACATCCATGATCTTACATGCACAGTGAAAGACTTCTACTAAAAAATTACTCCCCATATAAACTATATGTTCACTTAGCTTCTTGAACATATTATCATTGAACTTAAGAACAAAATTTTATGCTTTAGCACAAACATTATAGTTGTCTTCATTTGGTTTGATCATATCAACAACACCTATACAACCAACAGTGGTTACTTATGCCTTCTCCATAACAAATAGGATTCACCTAACCACATCCCTTGTTTGTGATCATGGATTTGGAAGCTCTGTCTTCCATAAAAAATTAAGTTCATATTTTAACTCGCTTGCCACAATTCAATGTTAACTCTGTATACGCTACATCATCGAAACATGATCACCTCACTTTTATGATCTCGATGTGGCTTGGAAGATGAGTCATTCTTCCATTGTGTTCGTGATTGCACTGATTCCATGAACCTTTGGCTTAATCTTTAATCTGCTTATATAGATTTTTTCAATATTTAAGATAACAACATTTGGCTAAAAAAGGATAACAACATTTGGCTAAAAAATGATGCATCTGAAATAACATATTTGCTGCATGGATCTAGTGAGCTTGGAGAAATTGAAACTTAATCACCATCTCCTTGAACCGATTCTCATATATCATATTTCTTTAGATGATCACTCAATGACCGAATTATTCATCATTTACTTTAATAATGTTCATTCTGGATTTGCAAAAGACCGCTTCATCAAATGAAACTCCTTTAATTTCTCCTGCACTATTATCAATGTTAATTAAAATGTACTTCTACACCTCAGTTGTAGAGATTTTGATGACCTCATTCACAAATCTTATAGAATGTGACAATGTAACTTCTTTTCTTACATCTCATATCTTCGTATATTATCCAAGTGAAACTTCATGACATGGTCTCTCATTTACCAAAGATATAAATCTTAGTTATTCAATTTACTATAAATTATTAAAATGGATTATAAATTCTTAAAAAAAATAACAATTACAAAATTAACATTTTCTTATCATACCATACTATAAACTATAAACTAAGACTCCTCTATAAACTATTTTTCTTATCATGCTAGATTATAAACTATAAACCAACAGTGCTTTATAAACTAGTTTATTGTGTTGACAAAGTAATTCTAAATAATTTCTAGATCTTGCTAATAAGTTTCCATGCTAAAACTTTCTCTATTTGGTCGTTTAACATGTTCACTTAGTTTAACATTTTCCTTCATTTTAAATTTTTTAATTAATTCAAGTCTGCATTTGAGATTCAAAATTAATAATTGTGTCCGTGGATGTGAATCAAAATCTGCCAAAATTAGAGTCAAAGCTTCTCAAACGTGAATCGCAATTATTTATTTATTTATTTTCTGCTTTAAAAAGAAAACTATCTTGAAAGAAAATAAACAAAATACTACTTTAAATATAACTATTCCTCCTTCCTCGCCGACAAGTTAAAATCAGAAAAGTGCATTCCCTAATAAGAAAGGTAAAGGAAACATAAATGCCCATATTCCCACGCCAGAAGCTTTCAATTCAAAGCACTCTCATCTACCACATTTACTTCACTTTTTATTTTATTTTATTTTATTTTTAAACAGCAACATTAATATTTTATACATAGATTGAGTTTCCAAAAACACTAACGAAATGACTAATCTCCAAATTCTAACCGAAGAAAAACCCGCTGAATCAATCAATGAAAATCAAATCCCTCTCCTAACTTCAAATTCAAATCACGAAAATGAAGACGAAGCTAATAACAAGACTGATACTGAAGTTGATAAAACCCTCGCGCGTTTGGAACTGTTTTTGAATATCTTAGGGTTCAATCCGCGTTCCGTTTTATACTCCGTCATTTGCTGGACGGTTTTCTTCGCACTAGGAGTGGCGGTTCCGTTAACGGCGTTGTGGATGTGTGACTGTTCGGAGTGCGAGAAATACGAGTTACGCGGCTGTGAAATGGTGATCGTCGCATTTCAGGCGAGTCTCGCCGCCGTTTCTTTGCTCTGTCTTTCGCACTGTATGAGGAAGTATGGACTCCGGAGGTTTCTCTTCGTTGACCGGTATACTGGAGACGTTGCTTGCTTTCATCGCGATTATGTCAACCAGATTTCGGTAAGTTGCCACGTCGATTGGAGATTTTCTTGTCTTGTTGTGTAGATTCAAATATCGATAGCTTGTGATGAGAAATAATAGAAAGGTTTTTGATATTTGACATTTTTAGGGTTATCATAACATTACTATTGTGATCTAAAATCAGAATTTGGATCTGGATTCACTGCATTTAAAAACACACTTACACGCATTAATTGATTCATAGATGATTGCATCACACCTTCGCCAAAATATCTTCAAGTAATCTTGACAATCTATGAAGCACGGACAACCGGAAAACACCGACAGTGATACCGGTAATAATTTGAAAAAAAATGAATAAATTAAAGGTAATCACAAGTGTCGGATTGTCAGGCCATACCTTTCTTCAAAGGTGTCGGGTGCTACATAGTTGACAATTGATTTGAGATCGGGTGACCAGAATCAGTAACTGTTTCACACATTTAATGTGTGGATCCAAATCATGCTTCTTCTCCTTCGTTCCTTATTTTTGGGAAGGTTTGATTTGATCCATGAAGTTTCAACTTGTTTCTGTAAAGTTAGCAACTCATTTTAGAAAGGAAAATGACTAATATCAATTGTGGATGATTGATTTTATTGCACATGTATGAATGCTAATATTTAGTTGAAATATCAATTGTGTTTAGAAATTACAAATGGAAAATTAACTGCCCTCCCTCTAAATTTATAGGGATCTTTGCGTCTATTCATTCTGTGGGTATTTCCATGTTTCCTTCTGAAGACGGCGCGAGAAATCAGTCGCATTTCATATATACAACATGGATCATGGGGGTTCTCGATTATGATTTTTATAGCTTTGATTGTATCATGGACATATGTTAGTGCAATCTCTCTATCAGCCTGTATTTTGTTTCACTTGGTCTGTAATTTGCAAGTCGTCCATTTTGATGATTATGGGAAGCTCTTGGAGAGGGAAAGCGACGTGTTAGTGTTTTTGGAAGAGCATATGCGCCTGCGCTATCATCTTTCCAAGATAAGCCATAGGTTCAGAATATATCTTCTTCTGGAGTTCTTGGTTGTCACTGTTAGCCAAGTTCTGACTCTTTTGCAGGTCACAGGATATCGTGATAGGATTACCATCGTAAACGGTGGAGATTTTGCTGTAAGTTCAACTCTATGTTCAAAGTGTTTATGTATTTAGATTGAAAGAACTAGTTCATTTTAATTCATACAAAGCTATCAGGTGCTCAAGCTGTGTTCTCTGTTCATATTTACACTAAGATTTTTGCAGTTGTTTCTTCCTTTTATTAACATTTAAAGCTTTCAAGGTACATAGATTGAACCGTCCATTTTTTTCCTTCAGGTATCCACACTTGTTCAGGTGGTTGGTATCATTATTTGTCTTCACGCAGCAACAAGAATTTCTCATAGAGCTCAAGGCGTTGTTTCACTTGCAAGCAGGTGGCATGCCATAGCAACATGCACATCTTCTGATACGTCACAAATGAGAAGCTCCGCGAGTGCAGGGAGCCTTGAGGTTGCAAACCATTTAAACTCAATACAGATAGACTATTCTGAAAGTGATCTGGAGTCGTTGGATTTTGGAGGAATGGCTATAAATACCCAATTGGTTTCTTGTATGTCCTCACATCACAAGAGGCAAGCTTTCGGTAAGTAAATAAACTACTTTGTGTTGAAAACCTGTGAATTTTACAAGTTCTTCTAATTAGTGGCAAAAATAAAGTACTGCCCATTCACTGCAGGGACTAAGTTTTATACATTTTTTCCACTTACTGACTATGCAGAGAAGTGAAAAAACAAAAAATCTGACATAATTTCAAGCTACTTAAAATGCATAAAGATATCCTATATATATACTTCAGCAGTGCAAGCTTATAAATTTATCTTGATTGAGCCTAAAGTAGTCTAATAATGTTTCACGCCGTTCTTTAAATGGCATAGGTGTATGAATTTGAAAGTATGATTTCGGATTCATTAATTTGTGATCCCGAATTTCCTATATAGTAAAACCCTTATGTTTCACATGCAAGGTAGACTTTTAACACTTAGTTCAGCTAAACAAAGTAGATTTTCAAAAGCTTAAAAGAAAATATGTAATGGTAATGGGTGAGAAACCGGTCACCAGTTTAGAAAATTATTGGGAAAAAAATCATTTTAAACATTAATTACTTGGTTTTCCTTTTGTGCTCATGATATCGAGGGCATAAATCACCATTTTTCATAAGTAAGATTGCTTAGGTGTTGTTTTGACTATTTTTTATTCATATTGATCTTTGGCAGTCATGCTAAATCACGTGAAACACTTGAGTTCAGGCTGTTAGCATGTACATGTATGGATCTCACCCTTATTGATCCTTTTGAATATGCAGTAATGTACTTGCAGTCAAATCCAGGAGGAATCACTATATTTGGATGGACAGTGGACCGGTCTCTTCTCAACACAATTTTCTTCCTTGAATTAAGTCTGGTTACATTTGTTCTGGGTCAGGCGTTGATCACATCATAAAAAATTACTCGCCAATACTAACAAACCTGTTAGGTTACCGAGTTTCTAGCAGTGCAGAAAGGATGGAACAAGATTTCCTTATTAATCGCGACCTTAAGATTTGTGATTTCTCATCAATGTTCTTCATCTTCGTTGATATTGTGATTTCTAATTTGCACATGATCCATTCCAAGCAAACAACTTGCCCCAATGTGTAGTAGTGCAGTTTTCTACCTGCCAGTACTACAAATTCTTCAAAGCAGATAGTCATTGTTCAGATTCATAACCTAAGGCACGCACAAATGAAGGATTGGAGCATTCCTCAAATCATACCCCGTAACACTGAAGATTAAACCTCTGAACAAGTGTAAACTTATTAGAGCATTCTCTTGTTGAATTCAAGTCTTATTTTTTTGGTGAAGTTAGGAGTGAGAGCAAGAGTGTATAGTAGCATATATTCAACGAACAATCTATAATTCTGAGGTAAAGTTTAATCTTATGTCAACTAAAAGTAAAGAGGATGTGAGTTCAAAATTGCATCATGCAAATGCAACTATCAACTTATTGAGTCTACAGTTTCTTTAACTAATATATGTACTTCATTCTAAGCGTTTCCAAAGTTTTTAAACAGTTTACTGCTTAGTGTTTAAATGGAAAATGTTTTGAGATAATTGTTTTTTCAGAGCATTCGATTTTTTAATATAAATTCTATTATTGAGATAAAAAATAATTAATGATGAAAATTTATGAAATAATTTGTTCAGACTAAAATTAGAAAATATCAAACGAGGCTTAAAAGTAAAATATTTGAAATTTCTTCTTTACTCTATGCAAAGTACGGATAAATTGGGTCTTTAAAATTTTATAAATAAATCATTATATTTTCAAATTGATTTTTAAAAAATCAAAATTATAAATTGGTCCATAATGTTTTCAAAAAATGTATATTGATCCTTTGAAAACTAATTAGTATCTATACATTTTAAATTTATCAGTCTTAAAATGTATAAAAATAGTCCAGAAAACTTAACAATAAAGTATTTAATTATTTTACACAAATAAAAAGATTTAGCATTTCAATTTTCATAAAATCAATTCTCTCTTTCAAACACGCACTCTTAATGTACGTGCAAGCTTGAGACCATCTCTTAAAATAATGTTTATTTAATATTAGGTTTGAGATTCTTTTTATTTTTGAAAAGTAATTTATAAAATGAATTAGGGCTTATTTATTTAAGATTTTTTAAAATAAATTTTATAAAATTATTTTTCAAAATATTATAAGTTTTTTTATAATGTTTTTTCTAAATTAAAAATTTAATGACATCTTATAATACAACCGATATTATTAAATATTAAAATATAATTCAAGTCGCAATTGTTTTTAGAAATTATGTTTTCAAAAATAACTTTATAAAAAATATTTAAAATAATTTTAAAATTAAATAATTTTTTAATTTTGATATTAAAAAAATCAACAAAATTTAAAAATTTAAAAATAATTATTCAAATCAATTTTTTGTTAAAAATTTCTTTAAACTTTTTTCTATACAAAACTATTAAAATCATTTTAGAAAAAAACCCAAGACAACGGACGCCTAAATATTTTTATTCATAATACTTTTTGAAAAAGCTTTAAATAACTTTATATAAATAGTTTTTTACATTTACTATAATTTTTTAATATCAAAATTTAAAAAAAGTCACTTGAATTTAAAGCTATTTTGATTAGTTTTTTATAAAAAAAAGATATTTAATTCTAAATAAATTCTATTTTTCAATGTGTATTTATGTTACTACTAAAATTAATCTTCTAATTTATAAACATTTAGTTTTAAAAAATATTTATATTAAAAAACATTTCTTATAAATCATTTTTAAAAATATTTAAAAAATAGATTAATTGAAATGCACTGTCAGTCTAAAAGGGTTTTACACCATCACTTAATTATAGACGTTAGATATTAAAAGAAATTTGACTTTTATTTTAAAAATCTATAAAGTAATACAAACGAATTAAAAGAAATTTGACTTTTATTTTAAAAATCTATAAAGTAATACAAACGAATGATGGTGATGAACGGACGGTGTAAAACTTTTTACTCTGACAGTGTATAGTAATTAATTTTTTTAATTGATTCTATTTAGAGATGAATAAACACTAAATATAAACAATATGTTCCACCAACATTGGATGCTACTTCCATTAAAAACAGGAAATCGTCTATATAAGTTGCTTTTTTCTTTTGGAAAATCTTGTACGATGTCTAATTTATCTGTTAGGGCCTACTTGGTTCATAAAATTTCCTTTGACATATTATTTAAAGAACTACAAAAGCTCTTGAAAATCTAATAACTGGAACACAACAATAATTTGATTGATTTGAGAAATTCATAATACCTTTGAAGTCTTTAATTTGTTACATAGTTGTCATTGTGTGTTCTATTTTTAGTATGTTCGATTATATAAATGTAATTCAATTTTAAATGAATCTGGCTTTGTTAAAAGTAAATTAAATGTAAGAGAATTTCTGCTGAGAAGCATTCACATAAAAATAACAGACTCAATGTATCAATATTTTAATCAAAATTCCAATCAAGGAACCAAACAAGGACTTAAAAATTTGGGGGTTAAGGAGTGCCTGACGAAGATGTGCATGAAGATCTTAACATTCCCAAAATGGGGATGTGCATTATCATGAACTCATAGCAAACCCCATCTTCCAGCTGAGTGAATTAATAATGATCATGTGAATCATTAAGAAGCACCCAAAATTGGGACAAGCATGCGAGCCGAGGAATTAGATCCAACTTTTGAATTTAATAAAAGACCCCAATCTGCAACAAGGTTGGGCAAAAATTCTACAGCTGAAAACACCAAAAAATTTACTTTTGGTACGTCTAAAGCCGAATTCCCCAAGTGAGAAAATCTCTCGATTCAATACTAAACTGCAAAAAAAAAGGACGCTGTAGACTGTAGTTGTTAAAATTAGATTTCCTTTAATGTGAGTAATAGATGATTAAAGCATCAAGAAAAAAATCATGGTTTGACGTAACAGAAACACTCAACTTTCAAAACCATTAATTTTTCATTGGAACAAAGAAGGCATAGTTTGATGTAACAGCGTAGCATCAGACGAAACAATCTTTGTAATGTTCAAGTATTAGACAATTGGAGACACCTGGTTTGCCATAGGAAGTCAGAACATAGACATGGGAGTTATTAAACAAATGGAGACACTTAGTTTATCATAGAAAATCAGAACATAGAATCGAGAATTTGGGTATCTTGTAAATTACCCAATTTGGGTGTCTTGTAGCAAGCATACAAAAGCCAGGAAACCTTGCGCCATTTTTGAAGCATGATTGAAATTGAAACATGGAATTTAGCATAGTAAACCTACATATTACCGAGCCTAACGTAAAAACATGGTCAGTAAGATCCAGAAGCAATCAGAAATATACAATATACAAATCCTAGTCAATATGAATTAAGTTTGCTGAGGGGAAATTTCATAACAATGACTCTTACGGAAGATGAGTTTCCCAACAACAATGTTGCGGCCTTGCTCTGGAAGATGCTCGATAGACTAGTCAGTGAATTTGACAGAAAATCCATTTAATGAAGAATTACTATAAATGTCATAAACCACCACATATCCCATTTAATGAAGATGCTTGATGATGGTCTATACTCTGAATTAATACAGCATGTGTAACAAAATAGAAAAGCAAACAACTCTGATCTAATATTCCATGGAGATGCAAGTAGTACAAAACATAAAATGACAAACCAAGATTTGCACTGTACCTCTAGAGAGCCTGAAGGACAACTAATTGATCTCCTATACTTTAGGATATCCTGATATCCTCCTCAACCTGCTTCCGTCGATACTGCTGCGATATTTGCAGACAAATGTCATCACAGAATTCTTATCCTCACTCAAAACTTCAATCTTCAAACGGATAATATACATGATTATAAGAGAACTTATTTGCTTCCATTTAACTAAGCATTAAAAATTTTCTTATTACTTCTAGGTTCTATAACACACTAGAGGGTGTGATAACAAGCTGAAACTTAGTTGTAAATTTTTTTCTTGCGGGAAGAATGCTAGTGAATCATAGTGGAACAAAAGGTAAAAAAAGATTACAAAAGAACCTATAAATAGTGAGAAAATACAATGTAAGAAAAAATGGTTCATTGCCAACTTTCGGTCAACATGATCAGCATCAAAAAAATTGTAGTTTTAATACATAAAGCAGTGTAAAACTGTCTCTCAAGAAAGCAAAAATATTTTCAAACATGACTGTCACAAACATTTCAAATTATTTGGGAAGGAATTTCAAACCAGCAAGTACATAGAGAGAGTGTGGAGACTCCTTCAACATAACCATTGATTACTGGCAGACTAAAAGAAATGCTGCCGGGGAAATCTTCTAGCACATTCATAATTTTATATCGTAAGAGAATTCCTAGGTAATTCACTCTTATACAAAAATCTTCCACAGTAAACTATTATAACAAACAAATTGCTTCCTGTTCAATTGAAAATAAAAATTTGAATTTTCTAACAGAGATAGTCACTATTCAACATAAAAAAGAGAAGCTGCTGTGAATTAAAATCCAAAAATGCAATGATTAATTTAAAATAAAGTTGTCGTGTTACCAAAAATTAATAATTCATTGCAAATCATGCATCCCAGTATCCCACATAACTAAGTTCACATAAATACTTGATATAACTGTTAACATCCAAATAGATGAATAGTATTTGCAAGTAGCAGTTATGGTGAAGAAATACATAGGATTTTAACCCTCTTCAAAAAAAATAAGATCCATCAATAAATATCAAATGTCTCTCTTCCATCACACAGAAACATATTGATAACCTCATTCCTCAATATCCAAGATATCATAGGAATGCATTACCTTTCAAGCATAATAAATCCGTCATTTTCTCCAATGAAATGCATAGAAGGCCCTCTTCCACTTCACACCAACCACCTCTTGCATACACAATGTGAATATTAAAAAAAAAAGGAAGAAATAACTGATTGCTGCTAGAAAATCCATAACGATTTAATACTCAAAACCAGATAAATTTGTTTACAATAATAAGCCAATGAAATAGAAATGAAAATATGTTACATACAAAGGATTCAACAGACACTGACTTCCTAATTTCAGAAGGTTATGCCACACTTAGAGCGGCAAAATGTCACAGATGTATTTCTATAAGATGACCAAGCATGAAGAATGTTAACCTGAAAAATCTGATTCCAGGAGGTAAATGAATACATTACATCTCTGCTCAAACCAACAAGTTCCTGCTAAAAAACAGCAGGAGTGATTGTCTAACAAACAAAGCTTGCAACTTTCGTTCAGTGCATGCCCTCACCTCATCAATGCAAACAATCAGTGTGGCATGTAAGAATGACTGTTTAGACATAGGTTTAAATAGCTCCAATCTTAACCAAAAATTCCACCAGTGCCCAAATCACCTTGCTGCAACTCCTTCCGCCGCTGCTCCTCTAAAGGATCTGGACTCTTGTACATTCTACGCAACCGCCTGTTTATAACATGAATTTTGTTATACAAACAACATTTTGAAGACTCAACAGATATTAACAGTGGCTACCAACACCCTGCCACAGCTGTCCTTTTCTATTTGCCATTAAGGACAATCTATTTTAAAAAATTCTTAAACAAATAGCCCCAGTAGTTTTCCAATATAGATCAAATACCTGTCCTGAGCATGTTGAGCAGGAAATGTAGGCATGAATTCTTTGCTCTTGGGAAGAGGAACTTCACGAAACCATTCATGATTGAGAGCGGCTTCAGCCGTGATCCTCTGCATACATTAGTAGGTGTTATTCTTAATATTCTGAGACAGAATTTTTAGCAAATTAATTCATGAAGCTCAAGCAACTTTTACCTTTTCAGGGTCATAAGTTAGAAGCTTGTTCAACAAATCAAATCCAGAATCAGAAAGAACTGGAGATCCAGTGAATGACGTGGCAGGGAACTTTTTACGCAGAAGATTATACCTGAAAGGAAAGGGACATTTTGGTTGTTAATAGAAATTATGAAAGTCGTGTAACAGTACAAGTCACCAAGGGAGGCCAGATAGTCAGACCAAAACCACCCAAAGTTGGAAGCCTGGGAAAACAGTGGCAGACAAATAAGAACAGTGTAATAAAACAGTCAATGTCTTCAATAAAGGATATCGTGAGTACTTACTGGTGCTTGACAAAATTGACCTTGACTCCTGGCAATTTCGAGAAGCCCGGCCAAATTGTTTCATTTGGAGTGCCAAGTATCCTGAAAATCTGGGGGAAATTAACAGACGTCAATATAGCAGCAACCACTGTAATAACACAATACAACAAAATTTACAAGAGAAAAATGGAGCATACATTCTACCAAAAATTGACACAACATATACCTTGTCAAGCTGATCAAATTCCGTTTTTCCATTGAAAAGTGGTTCCTTAGACAAAAGTTCGGCCATTATACAACCAAGAGACCACATATCAATAGCTGTTGAGTACTGTCTTGCCCCAAGAAGAAGTTCGGGTGCCCTGAGAAACAGATAGACAACCATCAGGTAAATGATCTCTTATTTCTGCAACAGAATGCAGAAAAAAAATGTTAAAACACATAATTGAAGGCAGGTACAACTAATTAAACTAGCAGCACAGTGAAATGAAAAACTAAAAGAGGAGCAGATAGATAGGTTCATTGAAAACATTGCCACAAATAAAGAGAAAGGGTAAGTAAGTATGTAAACATTGACCTAACTGTCAAAGGACAGGAAAGTAACAGCCGCCAGTTTGCAGCACTAATATTTGGTTATTAATTGCAGAATAACTACAAATGAAGAATAAGTTTCATTCGATGCAGCACACATGACCACGGTTATCAAATTCACAAGTAAACAATCAAGGTACGCTCTGAATGGTGCAATATCAATTCATCCAATATATGTAATTGATATATACATTGATAGATAGACACAGAATGCAATAAGTAAATACAGCTCACCTGTACCAAAGAGTAACCACCAGGTGAGTATATGGTTTCAAAGGACTCCCATATTGACGAGCCAACCCAAAATCACAAATTTTTAGCTCACCCCTGTTATTTAAAAGCAGGTTTGAAGTCTTCAAATCCCTATGAAGTACCCAGTTGTCATGAAGATACTTCACACCTTCTAAAAGTTGGATCATTAAGCACTTCACTTCACTTTGGCTAAACGGCTGCTTCATTGACTCCATTAATCCTTTAAGATCATGTTCCATGTATTCCATAACCATGAAAATACTATCAAGGCTACTTCCAACCACTACTTCCTTGACATCAACTATGTATGGGTGGTGAAAAGAGAGAAGAACATTTATTTCCCTAAGAGAAGTCAGTGGGAAACCTTCTTTTTCCTTCTCCATCTTGACCTTCTTTAATGCTACAACTTCCCCAGTCTTCTTATCTTTCGCTCTATATACAACACCATATGTTCCTTCATCAATCTTGTTAAGTCTCTCAAACTCATCAACACTTCTACAACCCTGAAGCATGTTGACAGTTCTTTGAGGTTGAGCTGGAGGTTCTGGAGTCTCCTGCCTATCATCGTCATCTTCAGATTCTGTATCAGAGTGACTAATACTGGCGTCACTTTTCGTACCTCGAAGATCAATGTTCATATAGTCATCCTTTTCTGATTCAATACCAGGATGTCCATCGCCACTAGACGTTCTCCCATGGATAACACTTCTTTCTTCCGAATCAGATGATTTGGCTCTAGCTCCTTCAAAACTACCTACTTTAGATTCATTGGGGCTCAATAACTTATTCCTCCCTCTAGTCTCGAACAACTCAGGAGATAGCCTCCTCTTCCTTTTAGGCATTTCCTCATCATTGAGAATTTCACCCTCGTCAACAGGAGAGTTATCTCCTGCTGCCCACCTTGAAGATGATATATTACGAGTTGGAACATAATCTTCACCTTCTGGCTGCTCAGCTTCCTGATCATTACCCAAAGTCTCTTTTGGTGACAGGGACTGCAATCTGGAAGGAGAAGGAACAGTAACCTGAGCTTCTGCGGGCAACTCAAGATCCCCAGTTTCTCTGTTCCTAACAGAACGTATTTGAACTTCTCCAGAAGAAGAATTCGGAGACAGAACAGCCGATTTTGAAAGCTGAGGCAGAGGAGGGAGAGCAGTCACCGTTGTAGTGGAAACCCTAACTTTGGATGAACCCTTCACTTCCTTGTCATCCTGATCCCACACAATGGGTGAAAATTTCCTTTTCCTCTCCTGTGGAGGAGGGGACCGTGACCTGTTCCCTTCAAACACAGCAACATCACAGTCTTTCAACCCAGTCTCAGATTCAGTAGCACCATCAGACCCACTCTCACTAGAAAGCTCGCCAGGCTCTCTATCAATTGTCTTTGCAGAAAAACCACACCGACGAGGGCCAAGGCTGCCACTGCTTCCAGAGTCACTCCGGCTAGAAGCTGACCGATAACTACCATTAACAACCGTTTCTCTCTCCCTAACATCCTTCTGCCTCATCCTAATCTTATCTCTGGAATCTCTACTCCCACTCCTGACATCATCGTGACCACCATTCCTAACCCGATCATACTCTTTGGAATTTGAAAACCCGCGCCTATTAACTTCCAAATTGGACTCATGATCCTTAAACTCGCTTCCGTGATAACGGCCATGTCTACCAGCAGCCATATAAATCTATCTATCTATCTAAAATGATAAATTCTGAGGGAAAAACCTAATCCTTCCTTCCCAACAAACTTTTTTTTTGTATTTGTTTATCAGAACCCTAAACCTAAACCTAAACCTAAACCCAAAACACAAAGAATGCTCCGAATTTCAAAATTGAAAAACAAAAGTGAGATTCGATGACAACTAGAGGTCAAGGAACAATACAAAACAAAGAGAGAAAAATGATGCGAAACAATAATAGGAAGGAAAATTGGGATTTGAATCGAAACCCTAGAAATAAAGGAAAGGATTGAAAGGGAGAAAAAACAATAGAGAAATTGAAAAGGATTACCTTAGCGATGATGAAATTGAATATTGAAAGGGAAATTGCGAGAAAGAGGAAGCACGATCGATTGAGCTATGCGATGGAATAGAATAAGAGAGAAAGAGAAAGAGATAGAGAAGGTTCGAGGAGAAAGAGACGAGGCGTCGTGTGACCGAAAGAGAAGAAAATAAAAATATGGATTACTGATACTGTTACGATAAATCCGGTCCACTTATATACTATAGCCCCAATTAGTCTTCAATGGTAGCAGTCATTTATATTTTTAATTTCTTGACGGTAGTAAGTAAGTAATTTTCATACGAAAGTAAAGTAAACCAAAATAGTGTGAAAAGGTATCAAAATATCTATAGGAAAAATCAGGATTTTTTTTAAATAATCGAATATTTTTAATTAAAATACCATAATAACTATCTTTCTTTATTATTAATTAAAATATTATTTTAATTAAAAAAATTGCAGTAAAAAAGAGAAGTCATTAGCACTAAAAAAATGTACATATACGTTATAGCACTATACATTAATAGAACTTCATGCATAACACTATTGGTATCTAATTTAAATTTTTGTTAAAATTAAAAATATTTAAATCTTTGTAATGTAGGATTAAATGCACTTCTTTTATACAAGATTAAAGATAAAATAATTCAAATAATCAACTTTCTCAAATAAATACCAAAACTAATGCATATTCCAACGTATTTTTTAAATTAATCCATTTTTAAATAAAAAAAAAATCAATTAGATTGACGGCTCCTCTTAATTTTTGCACATTGTCGCCGATTGAATTGGTGTCACCTTTGTGTTAAAAAAATTTTTTGTCTAAAAGTGGGTTAGTTTGGAAATAGTTTCTAGATTTTATCTTCTTTGGGATTTTTAGTCCATTTTGTTGGACCATATGTTCACTTCTCAAATGCTTACTTTCATCTCAACCCACTTATGCAATACTCTTTACTTGCTCAATCTTTATAAACTCTTACATTTTATCATGAGAAAACGATGTGGGACTATTTGTGTCTCTTGCAAAATTTTGTATCTCTGATCCACTATGGTAACAACCATGAACACACATCTTTGTTGAAATGGTGAAAATTATATGTTTTTGAACAACGACAACATTGAGTTCGCTTTTTGTCTTTGAACAAACCATTCAATATCCTATTGCTCGCAAAGATGACTTTGTTTTTGATATTGGTGTTCGGACATCGCAAGTTACAGCAAATACTCATTAGTTGATCAAAGAATAACAATATAAGCTTATTGTGTGCATGAAAGTGTAACCTGCTAGACTAATCATACACCAGGTAGTGAGTGTTGTGTGATGCCTAATAAGAGTAAATAACTCACACAGTCGGACAAGAATCAAGACCGTAAAAGCAAGAAGTTGATCATCATAAAACTTAAAGAGGAAAACAAAATACCAATCATAATCTGTAGAAATCAATAAGCAATTTATCAGCAAAGCTAATACAACAAGAAATAGCATAAATCACATGCAACTCAAATGAATAATTTCGACAAATAAGTGCTTACAAGAACAAAGACCATTGATTTAATGACATGCACAAAGATCAATTGAAATGTAGGAAGGTGATGTCAAGCATGGTATTGAAGTTGCACCGTAAAGAGTATAAACTAACAAATGTGAAAAACTAATCCCACATGTGCAAAAAAGTACGAAAAAATCATGAATGGTTGTGCCAAATGACTTTGATCTTATAGCTTGCACACTTTATGCAATTACTTAGTGAACAAAAGTCTTTGCAGATAAACCTTCCAATTATATAGTGCAACACTCCTGGATAGTCATGATTATCTAACCGCTGCATATGAATTTATTTTAATTAAATTTGTAAGTGAAATTTAATACTCAATGTTATTGTTTTTGTTTTTGTTCAAAGATAAATAGTTTTCACAAATAGTCAACCTTAGTGGCTCTTACCATAGTGGATCAGAGACACAAACTTTTGTAAGAGACACAAATAGTCCCACATAGTTTTCTTCCGGTAAAATATAAGGATTTATAAAGCTTGAACAAAGAAAGGGTATTGCATAAGTGGGTTGGGATGAAAGTGAACCTTTGAGAAGTGAACATATGGGGCAACAAAATGAGCTTTAGGCCTAAAATGCTTTTTCAATATTTTAATTAATTAAAAAATATAATTAAAATTATTAAATATTAATTTAGTTAAAAATATATTAACTAATAAAATATCATAGTCATCCTTTACCAGATAATTAAAAATAATTTAATTATCCAAATCATCACTACCATGTATATAAAAGTGGTGGGGACAACAAAAAAAAATCCCACAGAAAGTCAAATTTAGGGACTATAAAGTTCTCATTTATAATAGGTGCGCCAATGGTTTAAAACGCTCAAATCACATAGACCAAAAATGCATTTAAGCTTTCAATGTATTATAAAGAGACATAAATCACCATTAATATTATTAATAAATTAAATAAGACATATTAGACTACACATAGGCATAAGGGGGTGGTGTGTCCTCTTAGGCCAATAGTGCATGCGTCAATCATATTGGCACATTAGTAGTGCATGCGTCAGGAGCCATAGCGCCTATGTGCAATTTTTAATGTATTTGCCATGATAAATGACGTCTCTTTTTTGTTGCAATTTTTTTGTTTAAAACATGAGTATTTTGATTAATAATTGGAAAATATGGTTATTGTAGTATTTTAGTTAATAAGGATTTTGTCTTTCAAATCAATGCAATTTGTTTATTAAGATAAAATATGTATTATGTTGATAGTCACCCGTAGGTTAGAAAGTTTATTTGATACAATATAAAATGTATTTATTTAAGTATGTAAATTTAAAATGAGTTACTTAAGTGTAAAATGAACAATGATTATATAAGCTCAATTGTGTTAATAAATAATGGAAAAAAGAAAAAAGAAAGGACTCGTGATATGGAAAAAGAAAAAAATATGAAATTTTGATTTTAAAATTAAGGATTTTGTCTTTTAAATTAATATAAATTGTTGATTAAAATAAAATATGTTTTTGTTTTGATAGTGATCTGTGACATAAAAAATTGATTTGATATGATATAAAATATATTTAGATACTTATATAAAAATTTGAAATGAATTACTTAATTGTAAAATAAACAATGATCATATAAATTCAATTGCATTAAATAATCATGGGGAAAAAACAAATGACTCGTAAGATGGAGAAAGAAAAAAATGTGAAATTCAATTCGCTCAATGATGGGTATTGCATCATTTGCACTCTTAGACATCAAGGAACCATCTACTATTGCATCTAACAAAAGTTTCGGTTGTGCTTGAAGTATGTTGTGGAAAATGTGAAGTTGTGTAACATTATCGAAACCATAACTATGACACTTCCTCGACAAAGACTTGTATCGCTCACATGCTTCACAAAGTGTTTTTGTGGAGCCTTAAGCAAACACAATAATTGCGGTCTTTGAATCCAGGAATTTGTTGTGTGGAAAGAACTGATTAAGAAACTGTTCTTCAAGAATATTCCAATTGGTCATTATTTGTGTTGGTTGGTCTAGATACCAATCCTTAACTTTACCAATCAAAGTATGAGGAAATAGTCTCATAAAGAGTGTTTCCTCTTATGCTTATGAGGCTCCAAGTGTACTGGCTAGGTCGTAGAATTTGGTGAGGTGAGTGTAGGAATCTTCATGATCAAGACCATCTAAAAGATTCATATAAATAATCTAAAGTAATCATGTATTCATCTCATCTTGTTAGGCATTTGTAGGAGTTCTGGCCATGTGAGCCAATCACCTCGGGTTGTTATGACATGGCATACTTCTAACTAAGGGTGGGTTGATGTTAATGACATTTTCGGTGTTGTCTTCGACCTCAACCATGACTTTCTTTTGTTATGGAGAAGAATAAATTGAGGTCGAAGTTCATTTTTGTTGCTTTCATTGTTTGGCTAGTTGTTTGTATCTTCTGGTATTGTTGTTGTTCCTTCGGATTGTCCTTTTGACTCAGGATCAAAAAGACGTTAATTTTCTGAAGTTTTTCCTTGCATACACAAAATTCACAACCTAACCACATAAGTGAGTAACATAATAGGTAAAAAAAATATGTATAATATGAAGTTTTCAAAATTGCCTAAACAAATATGAATTGCCATAATGCTTTTAATATCTAAGCGTCAATCCTCGACAACTGTGTCATTTTGATGGTTGTAGTATTCAACATCAAAAGAAAGTATTTGTTTATCGTATACACAAGGACTAATGTGATATTAATGACATTAAACAATTGATATAGTTTAAGTGAAAAGTTGTCGAGTTGTTTGTTTGCATAAAGTACGAAATGTAAAAATAATGATTTAATAAGTAAAGTTTCAAAGATGAGACAACTTGTTGGGATTAGGGCTCATCCACTGATTACACATGTATTATTCTAATGAGTTTTACAAATAGTAGTTGTTTGATCAATATTATCACGTATCGCTTGCCGGCAGTGTTTATGTCTAAACCTTGATGAGAGTTCAACTGTATTGTTTAATCGACGATCTCTCAACCTATTAAACAATACAATAGCATTAAGATTTAATACTTTGGTGAATGTTAAACTTAAATCTATATCTAGAGTTTAACACCTAACAAATGATTAACCTAGATCGGTATTCGAAGAGTATTTCTCAATAACGGTTTGAAACTATAAGTTGAACAAGTAAACAAGGATAACATCAATATCAATAAACAACTAATTCAAATATAACTCCATGATCATAGTAAATACATATGGTATCGATGGATTACATCCAATCCCAACAAGAAAGAGATTTAGTTACTCATGGTAGTTTTGATTACAAATGAGAATGAATAAAGATGGATGAGCATCAATGGTGATTTCCTGACGATTGATATGTATCCCACTCGTATTCTTCAAGTTTACTCTTATCTTTGTCTCTAATGAGAAATTTCTCTAAAATTAACCAAGAGTCCTTAATGAAATGTTTATGAAACTATATATAGTGGTTGTGTATTGTTGTTATCACCTGGCGAGTTGTTGCCTCGCCTGCCGAGCAAACTTTCTTCACTCTGAAGTATCTGTCAACTCAACATCTCAAATTTCATTGTCTAGCTAGGCGAGCAAAAGGTTCACCTAACGAGCTTCCTCATTGCAGCTGCGCCTAGCGAGAATGGAACATTTTGATTCTGGAAAGTCTCTAACTTGTATCGCTTGGTTCTCGCTATATCTTTGTTGGGCAAGATGGCTCGCTTGAGACTCGTCTGATAAGAAGGATATTTTTTGCTTATGTTTCTCCACGTGTGAGCCTTTTTTTTTGGCTTGGGCGAGTTTTTTCCTTGGTCTCGCTAGATGCTCATTTGGCGAGCATGCAGGATCTTTTCTTTGTTGCTTTGTGTTCCAATCTTGGTTCATTGTAGAAATTCCTGCCAATAGCAAAGAAACCACAAAGCACCACACTTATATGCTTCAAACTTAATCCTAGTCAATATTTGGGGATATCAATGGTAGAAAACGGTAATTAGAGCTAATAAGTGCCAAGTTTTAATGTGTTCAAATACCATCTTTTGGCACTTATCTAGTATGTATGTAAATGTTGTTCTTAGGGTATGACTGATTTGTCTTTCTCCTGTTCGAGAATTAGTATTCCTAGGGGCCATTGGGGCTAGGGTTTCCTTGGGAATGATAATCGTCCACTAGTCAATGGTGTACTATTGAATCCTTATTTTCTAGGATGACATTGATCAACTATTGGCTTTGGCTTCTCTTTGCCCAAGAAACACATTTATACATGTTTCCCATAGTTGGGCAAGTGGGATACGCTTAGGGTGAGGTGATTCCTCTAAGGGGTGAATATATGGCTTTTATTTCCTTTGAGGGTTACAACCCTCCCGCCTTTTCCGGGCTTTTTACAAATATAACACTATACAGTCTCTCAAGCACAAGAGCTTTGATAAAAAGGTAAAGTGTTTTCATATTATAAAGCATTAGAGCATCTTGAAGTCCTAAGTTTCTTGGGGGATATGGCGTGATGAACCAGAATGACTAGGCTTTAAGTTGCTTAGGCGATACATAGGACCTCCCGAATGAGACTTCTATCAAGTCCTTAAACAAGACTTTGAATAAGTCTTTAAGGCTAGACTTCAATCGTGCCTCCTGGGTGAGATTCGTAGGTTGGATCTCGCTCGAAGAAACTCTAAGTCCCTCAGGTAGGGGTGTTCATTAATTTGGGTAAATCCAAACCAAACAATGATGTTTGGGTCCAGTCTTTTTTTAGTTCGGGTAAAAACCAAAACAAACTAATGAAACCCGATGTTAACTGGTTCGGGCAATGGATTTCCAAAATTCTATCTGCTAGCCCGTCTACCCGAACCAACCATAATTAATTTGTAGAATTAAATTATCATTACCGTGAAAACTAATATAAGTTATTCAACTTCAAGATGAAAAAAAAAATGAAACAACATTTGTGACATTCACAACCTATATGCAAAATTGGAAAAAAAAAAGATTTTTATATTATTATGAAAAATTATTTGATATAAATTAAATATTTTTGCATATTTATTTTTATATCCGATCAATCAAGGCCAAGCCAACCCGTTGTTACTCGGTTTGGTTCAGTTTGATTTTTATTGTAAAAATGTGCAAATCTATTCCAAACCAAACGATATATTTTTGATCGATTTAGGCATCAAATTCTCTCAAAATCAAACCAAACCGGCCCGCGAACACCCCTACCTTCAGGCGAGGATTTTAGATAGTTTATTCTATGGGAACTCTTACTACCACAAGCGAAGTTATAAAGGCTAGTTGATGAGACTATAAGTCCCTCAGGAAAGGCGTTTGACCTCTCGGACAATACTTCTATCAAGCCATCATACGAGACTTTAGACTAAGTATCTTAGGCTAGACTTTAGTCGTGCCTCCTAGGAGAGATTCATATGTTTGATCCCGTCTGAGTAAACTCTAAGTCCCTCATGCGAGGATTTTAGATGGTATGTTCGATGGGATCTCTTAGTTCCACAAGAAAGGTTATATTAATCTTGACTAATGAGACTCTAAGTCCCTTAGGCGAGGCGTTTGACCTCTCAGGCGAGACTTTTATCAAGGCCTCAGACAAGACTTTAGACTTTGGTCGTGCCTCCTAGGCTAGATTCGTCTGTTGGATCCCACATGAGGTAACTATAAGCCCCTCAGACGAGAAAGTCCAACATTCAGAATATTGCCTTAAGAGGCGCCAATGATCTACACCGGGAAGTTGAGCATTACAAATATTACCTTAAGAGGTGACAAGGATCTTTACCAAGAAGTATAATGTAACACCCTGATAAAATATGATAATTATTTAATTTAAGTTAATAGTATATTATGATGATAATATGAATGAGAGGGTATTATTTTTCAAAATAAAAGATAAACTATTCATATATATTATTATTAATATATTTATTAATTTAATTAAATAATTGAAATATTATTGGAATAATAAAGTTGGAATCAGTAAAGAGTCCCATTTGGTAAAAAGGGTTTTTCACGTGAGAAGAGAGAAGCGACTCAAAAGTGGAAAAAGGGCAGAAAGGAAGAGCAAGAGAAGAAGGGTTGAAGAAGTGAAAAGCTTGAAACTAAAGGATTTGCCGGATTAACTCAGGTAAGGGGGGTTTATCGTCGTTTAATGGGTATTATGGGTTAACATGTAATGGGTAGTAATAAACCATTGAATCGACTCTAATTAGGATGATGAATGTTGCAAATTGTGAATTTGTGGATGAATGAGATATGGGTCTATAATTGAAGAAAATTCGTAGGAATTAGATGTAATAAGGTTAGAAATTATGAAATTGAATGGGTATGATCTGTGTTAGATAATATGAACGAATGCTGTGTAAAAATTGGACTGTGGAAGGTTGGATTTGAGAAATCTCGTAGCAGAGAAAAACCCATAGCAGATCTGGAATTTGGTTCCTGGTCATACGCGTATGACACTAGGCCATACGCGTATGAGATGGCCTGGTACGCGTATGGAGTGAGGCCATACGCGTATGAATGAAGAAGATGATGTTCTAACGTAGTTTTGTCTCTGTTGGTACGCGTATGGGAGAAGGGGTACGCGTATCATACGCGTATGAGACAGGCTATACGCGTATGGGCAGAAGTTTGAATTTTGTCTGAGCTGTTGTTGTGCAGTTTTGGTTGTTTCAGCTGAGTGATGTAATTTAGCTGATGTATGATATATTAGGGATCATTTCCCGTTGTTTTGAGCAGTATAGGTATTAGTAGAGTGTGCTAATACTGTGAATTATTATTTGACATGATATGATTCTGTGATAAACGTGCTGATGATGTATGATGGTATGCATAATGTTGTGAATATATCTATTATGTATGCAATTGTGGATGGACTGTTTATGGCTTAGAGTGTGAGCATATGTCCATTGTGGATTGTTGTTGATGTTTGCATGCTAGGTGATTTAGCGTGCATAGCATGGCCTTTATGGTGGTAGCTAATTCCCATGGTGAGGAATTAGTGAGTGAGTCACTAGGTCTCAAATGAGTGAGACTAGTGAGCTTGGTAGCCGTATCTGGGTTTGATCGGTGAGGTTGAACTATGTGTTCACGAATAGTCGGTACCGCATGCATGGAGTCTCATTGCATAATGTATGTATGGCGTATAATATGAATGGATGTATTCCAATATTATACGTGTGTTTTGTGGTTGTGTTGAGTATGATTTTGAGCTGATGTTGCCGTTGCTGAATGTGTGATATGATTAGGGTGATGAATGTGTTAATTTACTTAACATTACATGATATTTTATAATGCTTATTATATCGATTGAGGAACTCACCCTTACAACTATTTTTCAGGTAACGAGCAGTGATTGAGTAGAAGCTAGTGCTTGGAGTCTAGTGTAGTTCCTTAGTGGGTCATGCTCTGGTCTATGTAACATCGGGACGGGATGTTTACTTTGTTTTCATTTGTGGTTGTTGAACAACTTTACATGTAATGTGTTACATGGTTTGCATGTTGTTGGATTTCTATCCGCTGCGAATTATTATGCAATGTTTTATTTTGATTAATAAATGAGCATGACAAGATATTTTGGTGAATGGTGTGAAGTGTAAAGTGTGACACCCTGAAATTGCATATCTACTCTGATTTATATTTTGTTGTTTTAATTAATTATTGGGGTATTTTAGAAGGGTGTTACATATAACATGCAAAATATTGCATTAAGAGGCGGCAAGGATCTTTGTCGTGAATGTCGCACCTCGAAAAATGATAATGCAATCCCTCGCGATGGAACGCGGAAAAATGTTAGTTCGAACAGAGTCGCCATCGAACTTTATTCATTCCAATGAAGGAATAGGAAAATATCGAGAAAACCTTTAAAAAAATGGAATAATGGTCGTCGCAACCATATTCGGGTTCGGGAGTCGATTACGTAAGGGGAAGGTATTAGCACCCCTTACGTCCGTTGTACTCAACGGGAACCTTTTAGTCTGATTTTGCTATTTGAACGTTAGTTGACTATTATTTGCTTGCTTCGAGTAATTAGAATTGATGATAGATATGGATGAAGACCTCAAGAGGGAAAATGGGAGGTTTTTTATTAGTGTGCTCGCGAAGATACATCAATCTCCTGCCTACGTATCCTTATGATGCAATAAGGAAAACAGAGCATTCGCAGTTCGGGCTACTACGAATATTTGGTGTGTTTTGTTTGATGAACGACTGTGTAGGTCGGCATTCTAACGGCTAAACGCTGGCTGGTCTACTCTCGGTGGAGGCTCTAGCACTGGTTTGTTGTGCGCATTAGAAAGGATTGACAATGTTCTTTTTGAAAGAGTTTTGGTCACGCGGGGGTGACAAGTTGAATTGATGTGTTTGGGTGTTTTTGTTGATTGGTTTCGATCGCGCGGGGGCGAGAAATTAAATTTGATTTGTTTGAGATGTTTTGAAGAACGACGAAAGATTGAGCAATGTGGTGCACACCAATCGTTCAATTCTTTCGAGGAATAGTAAGGTGACCGCCTTCTACTCCTTTTTCGTTTGAATTATTTTGAAAGTTTGTTTGTGGATGTTGAACGTGCACGGTAGTGAGGCGTACGCCTCCTACTTGCCTATTCAAAGAATAATGAGGCGAGTGCCACCTATTCCCTTATCCAAGTTTATTTAGCGTGCTTTAGTCGGAAGTCGATAATTTGAGCAATGTGGCGAGCACCAATTATTCAAATAATCGAGATAGTGAGGCGAACGCCTCCCATCTTTTATCATCCGAAGTTTAATTTATAAAAGATATATTTTTAGATGTTGTATTTGATTTAGGAAAATAGTTTGAATTTGAATTGGTAAGTTTTGAAAAGTCGATGACTTGAGCAATGTGGCGTACGCCGATTATTCAAATAATCAAGGAAGGATGAGGCGAAGGCCTCCCATTCTCAATTGAAGTTTAAGTTAAAGTTTATTTTGTGAAATTGTATTTTATATAAAAGGTGATTTGATTTTATTCGATTATGGTTTTAATTTGATGACGAAGATTCGAGCAATGTGGCGTACGCCAATTATTCGAATGATCGAAAGATAGTGAGGCGAACGCCTCCCATCCTCTTATTATCAAAAATTTAGAATTAAAAGAATTTAGGACTTGTATTAATTTGGAAGAAATAATTTGGATATTATTGTTTGATGTTTTAATCGGGTGACAAGAACCCGAGCAATATGGCGTGCGCCAATCATTCAAGTACTTGAGAAATAGTGAAGCGAACGCTTCCTATATCTTTTTCATCCCAAAATTTATGATAAAAGATAAAATTCTTTAGAAATTAAGTTGTTTAGAAAAATGATTTGAAATTGCTATAGTGATGATTTAATCGGGTGACAAGAATTCGAGCAATGTGGCGAACGTCAATCATTCGAATACTTGAGAGATAGTTGTCGCATCCGCGAAAAACAACCGGCGGGCTAAAACAAAAACAACACAGAGCCGCCACTGCGTGTTATTTATCCCAAGATAGGGAAAGGAAACGCTCAGAGAAACCTGGAAAAAGCATGGTCTCGCGACCAAAGAGAAAGGGTAAGGGAGTCGGTTACGCAAGGGGAAGGTATTAGCACCCCTCACGTCCGTCGTACTCGACGGGATCCACACTCTAAGAAAAGAAAAGGTTGCTAAAACACCACACACACACACACCGAAGACCACACAGGTGGGGTTAAGAGGAAGAGAGCTCGGTAGGACATCGCATCCTATGCCTACGTATCTCGTCTGAAACGAGAATCAGAGCTGCCGTAGTTCGGCTCACGCACGCCAAACAAGACACACACACCCACAGGCAAACCTGGAACCCGAATGCCAATCGCTGGGCTTACATCGGCTTCCGAACCAAACAAGCACAATCAGGATACGTACAGCCAATCGCTTGGCTTACGTCCATATCTTGACACACAAGAAGATAACAAGCAAACGCACACAAAAAGAAAAAAGTGCCCGGAGAGACCTCGCACGGTCTCCTGCCTACATACCTCGTCTGTAACGAGGATCAGGGCGATGTAGTTCCCCTGAAAGGGAAAGAAATTCTAGCCAGAAACCAAGGGGAGACACACTACCAGGGAGCTGTACTCGAGCCTAGTGTTATCATGCATCATTGCCCTATGTTGTGGTTTCTACCTACTTGCGCAACAGCAAGCTAATCCTATCCAGGAAGAAAGCAAGCATGCAAGCATCAAACAAAATAAAACAAACATTTCAAACAAATATTCACAAAGCACACACTATATCCAGTCAAGTGAGGCTCAAACAAGGGTGGACTGCCGAGGCAAGTCATCTGTACAAGGTAGAGTTAGCTCTTAACCTTGCCATTGAGAGGCTAAGGTGAAGCTGATGAGAGGTGAGTGAAGATTAGACTTCACAGCTCTTATCCCTGATCAGGGAGAGCTTCAGACAAAGGAGCGTGGGTCCAGAATGGAGGGACCCTTCTACGCTCAAGACTCTGACACAACTGTACAAAGTACAAGATCTTGGGTTTGTGTCCCCATGCGTCAACACAGTGGTGTGAGCAGAGGGACGACTCAACAGAATAGCGGGGGATAGATTGCATATCCCTTGGATTCTGCCAATTGCCTCATAGAGGTCTTTACCTGCTTGGCACAAAAGTAAACAATCATAATCATCGCCTCTTAAGGAGGACTTCAGACAGTTGCCTGGCTAAATAACAAGCCAGGTCTTCCAGACTACATGGAGACAAGAGAGTCTACCTCAACTGGTTTAAAAAACCAAGCAGCAGCAAGCAAGTTCTTAAAGAACTGTAAGCGACTAAATGTACCTTGGAGATGGCAGTGATGAATCTTGATGTTATCTCGAGTAAAAACCAAAACAGATGGAGATTAAGGTTGAGGAAGATGAATGCCACGCCTAGCTTGATCCAAAACAGCTCCAAGTGTGAGAAATCTCAAAATGCCATTGATGAGCTCATGATGAACAGTCTTGATTCTTGATGGTTCTTGTACCAATTCACCAAAACAGTTGGAGATGAAGGTTCAAGGAGCACGAATCAAAAAGAATTTTGCAATTTGGTTGAGATTTGATGGAGTTTTGATCAAAAATGTTTGATGAAGATTGAAGAGAATTTGCACTTTTGGAGGGAAAGTTAGTTATGGATCTTGAAAATTGTGATTTTTTTTTTGCAATTCAGTTATGATTAGCATCTTATCCTTCACCTTAATCACTCTCTTAATCCAAATTTAGCAAAAATGAGTTTAATTAGTGTAATGTGAAACTTAAGTGCAAGTCCAAAAATGTCCTTGCCAAATATTACACCATGACAGCTCATGACAGCTCAAACATCTTCTAAATGTCATTTGGAGTGTGTTGCAAAAATCCTCATCTCAAAATTCCATGTATTTCTCAACTTGGACCATTTTGCCCTTGGATTTTAATTGTTGCACTTGAAAATTGACCTTTTGCATTGACCATTTTTGATGAATTTTGATTATGCACCATGAAAGTACATGTGAAATGGAGTTTGCTCATAAAAAGATCACTCAATTTGGACATTCCATGTGAAAGTTATGCCACTTTGATTATAGGCATTTTTGGAAAATGAATGGACCATAACTTGTCAACCATACATGGGAATTTCAAGTTCTTGGACTTTTTGGAAAGGTGAGAGCAAGATCTACAACTTTCATGTTGAACAAATTTTCATTTGAAGCTTTTTTGGACATGTAATTTTGTGGTGAAAAACTTTCCATTTTTGGAAACTTCCATTACAAGTCACTTTCTATTTTTGGCATTTTTTCTCCTGACTTTATTTTCTTCATTCTTGAGCTTTGACATGTCAAATGAAACCTGTTTCAACATGAATGAAGTGTATCCAACTCTCTCCTACCTCCAAATCCATAAAATCAAGCACAGTTGACCACAGTTGACTTTTCCAACTGATAGATGAATCTGGCAATGCACTGACCAATCTGAGCCCCAATTCTCTGATGAAATGGCTCAAGGATGAAACCCTAGCCTCCATAAGCTCAATACAACCATGAAATGATCCTCATATCCATTGTAGCCCCCCATCTCCTGCACAAACCCTGATTGGCCCAATGCAACTGATTAGGGTTGACCAGTGGTCAAAACCCTAATCTCAAGGTATATGATCAAACACTTACACCTCTTGGATGATATCAAAACCCTGACAATGATGATGTATCACCTCAACCAAGATGTAGCTCAATCTCCTTGAGAATCAAAACCCTAATTTGAACCACCATATCCTCAGATGATTAGTGATCCAATCCAATGAAACCCTAGCTTGCACATAACCTCTCCATCTTCTGATCAAGACTTAGGAGGATGACTTGCACAATGTGACCACATGATATGCAACATGCAATGTCTAATGTCCTAAAATGATATGCAAATATGTTAAGCCAGTCCCAGTCCCAAAATGACATGCAATGCCTAATGTCCTGCATTTGAACCCCGTTCTCCTGTTTGCCAAAATAATGAACCCCATTCTCCAGTTTGAACCCCAGTCGCCTGACGATAACTTGCGATCGCCAATATGAACCCCATCTCCAGAAAACACCTCGTGTCTCCTTTTCTCCATTTGGACCCCGATCTCCAGAAAATGCCTCAACACTTCCTTTTCTCCATTTGAACCCCATCTCCAGAAAATGTCGCAACATCTCCTTTTCTCCATTTGAACCCCGCTCTCCCATTTCTCGTGATAATTCCGTTGGCAACATCGGAAATAACACCAAACACCACTCTGAGGGCGACATGTCAGAGGGTACACCTTCACAAAAGGAAGGTAACATGTGCATCTCTTCTTCAGAAGACACCCATAACGACTTCCACTGGCCTCCGCCAAAGTCTTAGGTGACACATGAACAGAAGACAATCCTGAGGACCTCATCCCGGATAAAATCTTCATCTCCAATCTCCATTTGGACCCCAGAAAATGCCTCAACATTTCCTTTTCTCCGGTTGAACCCCGAAAATCGCGCTGATCGCGTAACGTCCTTCGATTTCAATCCCATCTCCGCCCAACGGAAAAAACTCAACCAGTATCGCACTACTGGAGAACATTGCAGATCTGACATCATGATGCTAAACCCATCAGAGTAACATCTTCACCATCCGGCGAAACCAAAACTTCAAGCGGTAACCACGGCTTGAATTGCGCTGATCACATAACACTTCCCATCTCTGCTTGACGGAAAAATTCCTCCAATATCGCACTACTGGGGAATACCTCTGATTAAAACCACGATGCTAGACTCCTCGGAGTAACATCTTGCTTTGCAGATAAAATCACCTCTCAAACAGTAACCACGTTTTGAAACTAGCTTTATGCTTGCAACATGATGCATGATTGTTTTTTTTCTGCGTAATGCTCCATAATCATGGAAATGCTACGCGATTTATTATTTTTCTATGCAACATGCTATGCTATTTTTTTCATGATGAATGCATAAAAACGTCCCCCTCAAGGGATTCTGCTGGGGAGCACGAGACACTCCGTTGAGGAACTCGTCAATACTCCGATCTCCACCCCGCTGGGGAATAGCACTGATGCTGGGAAAAGGCATCCCTTGCTGAGGAAGAACCTCCTTTGCACCCAATCCGCTCGGGAAACTGCTGGGGATAAGAACCACCAACACTCTGTGGGGATACATCGGTCTTTGACTTGCTGAGGATATCAATCCCGACTCTGCTTGGAGAACCCTCACAGATACCTGTCGACTTCACCGGGGAAATGCTCACAGATACTCTGCCGGGAAACAGCCACCTTCAGGCCTAGCGACTGGGGAAGCATCGATCTGACACCTGCTGGGGATAACCATCCTGACCCTGCTAGGGAAGCGAATGCCACTCCGCTGGGGACAACCCATGCAATCCATAGGTAGAATCAACTCAGCTGGGGATGCAAATATCAGTCCGCTACGGAAACTCATCCAATCCACTGGTAGGATGAACACTGCTGGAGATATATTTCATTGAAACCCGCTCCACTCGGGGAAAGCAACCTTCGGGCCTGGCCGCTGAGGAAACATCGTTTTAAACCTGCCGGGGATAACCATCTCGACTCGGCTAAGGGATCCATAGACCTTTGGATCTGCTGGGGAGTTAGCCCTCACAACTCTGCTTGGGGACCCCGCTGGGGAAATGAGAAAAGTTGGTACAGAACACCCGTCGACTTGTCGAACCATGGTATCCACCTCCCAATCTCGTACCGACTTTCCACTTTTGAGAATTCCCAGTCTCGTCTGGACCTTTTCTGCTCCATCATCTTGTATTCCCAACCGCTCCGCGCTCGACGGAGAGCGAACTCCTGGGGATTATACAGACTTTTCAATTTTCCGACTTTGAAGAGTCTTCTTGATTAATTCCAAAAGTCGTCGGACGTCTCTCGTCGTCTCTGCATTGTTCTCCCACTTGCCTGTCCCTGATTGGACCCTGCGGGGAGTTTCTACAGACTTTCCAATCTTCCGATTTTGAAGAGTCTTCTTGATTATCATCAAGGATCGTCGTACGTCTCAACGTCTCTTCGTCGTCCCTCATCCCTGATTGGACTCCATGGGGATTTCTCTTCAACAGCTTCCACCACAACCTGCAAGCGAGTGAAAATGTCTAACAATTTCTGCAAAACAGATCGTTAGATAAAACCGTGCCCCAGGCGTGTCAAGATTTCAACACTTGGGTCACTCAACCTTCCGAATAAGATTTCCAACTTTCAATCTTATAAGCATGCATTGGAAGGGACCTGTATGTCTTAAAATGCAAGATTCTTTATCAAAAATAATCGGATGTTTTTGCAATCAAAGCGGTAATGAAAACAAAAAACAAAGTTATTTGACTGAATATGCATTTTATTGATTGGAAAAAGTGTGGCTCAAATTGAGCAATACAAAGGAAGCAATTCCTGAAAAGAGGTAATTGCGCCAAAAGAAAAAATCTATCCTAATGGCAATGTGAAACCCATGATCTCATCGAGTTCCAACTCGGTTACACCCCATATGTCCTCAGACTCTCCGTGCTTTCTGCCTTCTGAACAAGACGATTCCAACTGATCCCTACCGGGTATTATCCATGATGCTTTAACCAAAGCGCAAACGATCATGCTAGACGCAGTTGTTCGTTTCAATCCCTCTTTTGCCTGGACCGCCCTCTCGGGTTTTCAATCCACCGGGATACCCATTTTTGCCCAAGTCGCCTTTTCAGGTTTTCGACTTGCCGGGTGTACAATTTTTCTTTTTTATCCCTAATTTTTGCCCGAACCTTTTTTTCTGTTTTTTTTGGTTTGCTGGGATGCCCATTTTTGCCTGGACTATTTTATTCTTTTCGCCCAGCGGGTCTCTTTATACGAAGTATTTTTTAACTGCGTCCGCATTCACAAGGGATGGAAAATCTTCGCCATCCATGGTCGTTAGCAACAAGGCTCCGCCAGAGAAAACCTTCTTGACCACGAATGAACCTTCATAATTGGGTGTCCATTTGCCCCTACGATCGTTCTGAGGAGGAAGGATCCTTTTCAGCACCATATCACCCACGTGATATACCTGAGGTCGCACCTTCTTGTCAAAAGCACGCTTCATCCTTTGCTGGTATAACTCTGCCATCATCTTATTGTTCAAATTAGAACCATTATCAGTAATGATTCTCTCGGGAACCCCATATCTGCAAATGATGTCTGTCTTGAGAAATCTGGCAACGACCTGCTTCGTCACGTTCGTATAAGAGGCTGCTTCAACCCACTTGGTGAAGTAGTCAATAGCCACTAATATGAACCGATGCCCATTCGAAGCTGTAGGCTCGATCTTCCCGATCATATCAATGCCCCACATAGCAAACGGCCATGGGGACGACATTAAGCTCAACGGATTTGGAGGCACGTGCACCTTGTCAGCATAAATCTGGCATTTATGACACTTCCGCACGAAATTAAAGCATTGGGCCTCCATTGTCATCCAATAATAACCTGCCCTCAGCAGCTTCTTCACCATTGCATTCCCACTGGCATGGGTACCGAACGACCCTTCATGAACCTCTTTCATCAATTGGCTTGCTTCTCTATCATCAACACATCGGAGCAAGACCCAATCAAAATTCCTCTTGTACAGAACCCCATCCTTATTCAGGTAGAACACCATGGCCAACCTCCGCAGAGTCTTTCGGTCCTTCTTAGATGCTCCCTTAGGATACTCTTGTGTCTCTAGATAGCGCTTGATATCGTAATACCACGGCTTCTCATCATCAGACGCTGTATCAACAGCAAACACATAAGCTGGTTTATCCAGACGACCTACTTCAACACTGGGGAACTGATTCCACCTCTGCACCTTAATCAAGGCGGCCAGAGTAGCCAAAGCATCTGCCAAAGGATTCTCCTCTTTGGGCACATGATGCATCTTCACCTTGGTGAAAAACGTCAACAATCTCCTCGTATAATCTCGATACGGAACCAAATGAGATTGATGCGTATACCATTTTCCGTTAACTTGATTTATCACCAGAGCTGAATCTCCATATATGACAAGGTTCTTGATCCTCAAATCAATCGCCTCTTCAATCCCCAATATACAAGCTTCATATTCAGCCACGTTGTTGGTACACTCAAATGTTAGCCGGGCAGCAAAAGGGATGTGGGATCCTTTCGGCGTAACCAAAACAGCACCAACACCGCTTCCATTCACGTTAACGGCCCCATCAAACATCAGAATCCATTCGGATTCAGGGTCAGGCCCCTCCTCCGGGATCGGTTCCTCGCAATCTTTCGATTTGAGAAACATGATGTCCTCATCAGGGAATTCAAACTTCATCGGTTGATAATCATCAATGGGTTGCTGGGCGAGGTAATCAGACAATACACTCCCCTTGATCGCCTTCTGAGATGTATACTGTATATCATACTCAGTCAAAATCATTTGCCACCTCGCAACCCGTCCGGTCAATGCTGGCTTCTCAAAAATGTACTTAATTGGATCCATCTTGGAAATCAACAAAGTGGTATGAACCAGCATATACTGCCTCAGTCGGCGAGCAGCCCAGACCAAAGCACAGCAAGTTTTCTCGAGTAGTGAATATCTTGTTTCACAGTCGGTAAACTTTTTGCTAAGGTAGTATATGGCATGCTCTTTTCGACCAGACTCGTCATGCTGCCCCAATACACACCCCATAGACCCCTCGAGGACTGTCAGGTACAGAATTAACGGTCTTCCCTCCATAGGAGGCATCAGAATCGGAGGCTCCTGCAAATACTCTTTTATTTTTTCAAATGCCGCTTGGCAATCATTATTCCACCTGACCGTTTGATCTTTTCTCAACAACTTGAAAATCGGTTCACACGTGGCTGTTAGATGAGATATGAACCGTGAAATGTAGTTCAATCTACCTAAGAAACCACGAACCTCTTTCTCTGTTCTCGGTTCAGGCATTTCTCTTATTGCTTTTACTTTAGCAGGATCAACCTCGATTCCTTTCTCACTTACAATGAACCCCAGCAATTTACCGGACCGCACTCCGAAAGTGCACTTGTTCGGATTCAACCTCAGTCTGAACTGTCTCAGCCGGTCGAACAATTTGGCCAGATCTACCAAATGTCCCTCTTCTGTTTGGGACTTTGCTATCATGTCATCAACATAGCATTCAATTTCATGATGAATCATATCATGAAACAAAGTCACCATGGCCCTCTGATAAGTAGCACCGGCGTTCTTGAGACCGAATGGCATCACCTTGTAACAAAAGGTGCCCCATGGTGTGATGAACGTTGTTTTCTCCATATCATCTGGCGACATTTTGATTTGATTATAGCCAGAAAAGCCATCCATGAAGGAAAACACCGAGAATTGAGTTGTATTGTCTACCAACACATTAATGTGAGGTAGTGGAAAATCATCCTTCGGGCTAACTCTGTTCAGATCTCGGTAGTCCACACACATTCTCACTTTCCCATCTTTCTTCGGGACTGGTACAATATTCGCGACCCATGGCGGATAATTAGTGACATCAAGGAAACCAGCATCCCACTGCTTCTGCACTTCCTCTTTGATTTTCATCGCCATATCAGGTCGAGTTCTGCGCAACTTCTGCTTCACTGGAGGACAATCTGATCTCAACGGTAGCTTGTGCACAACAATATCGGTATCCAACCCTGGCATATCTTGATAAGACCAGGCAAAGATGTCGACATACTCTTTCAACAACACTACCAATCTGCTCTTGACACTTTCCTCCAAAGCAGCCCCAATTTTCACCTCTTTCTTGACCTCATCGGTACCCAGATTTACAACCTCAATCGGCTCTTCATGCGGCTGAATCACCTTCTCCTCTTGTTTTAACAACCTGGCTAATTCCCCTGGCAGTTCACAATCTTCTTCGTCTTCTTCTTCAGCGAGATAGATTGGATTGTCGAAGTCATACAAGGGTGTAACAGGATTGTTATCAATGAGATCCGGAGAAGAATCGCATCTGCATGATTGTTGATTCATGCATTGCTTTAGAACCGGTGTGACAAATAAAAAGAAAAATGAAAACATTGCCATTTTTATTTGTTTTTATTTTTAAACTGCAAAAATAAATGAAAAACAGGGAACACCGCTTTTAACTGAAAAATATCCTTTTATTAATGATGCAAATTTGCAAATTTAAACATGAGGTGGCCCTTACAATGAACCATTACGTGTCGGGCAACACATATGGATTTCATGCATATAAACTGAAAACAGGAAAAATATTACTCTTCCAGCAGAGTGACCCGGATGATCTTTTCAGCCTTCCAGTTCTGGATTTCCATCCCTGGTGCGCATGGCTTTATCCACCGGTCCATGTCACAGTCGCTATCAGCATCGTCACTCATCATGCAGACGTGATCCGGATCCAGCATCCCGGCACTTGTGAAGGTGACTGACGCACGACGTCCTCTGCCCTGTCCTGAGCCTCGGCCCGGCTGGTACCCCACTCCAAAGCGGTCTTTCTTTGCGGAGACATCCATCATTCTGCCCCAACCAGGAGCCTCTCCATTCTTCACCACCTCAGCGGCCTGCTTGTATGAAGCAATGGACGGTTTTTCTTCCTCCTTGGCAAAAAGAGCATTCTCCACCTTAACGGTTTCGAACGCTTGACTAGGCGTTTCCCAGATTTCGCCGTCCATCTCAACATATTTAAATGAGGACAGGTGGCTGACAAAGATATCCTCTTCCCCACAAACGGTAACGACTTGGCCCTCCCAGATATATTTCAGCTTCTGGTGCAAAGTCGATGTCACTGCCCCAGCAGCATGAATCCACGGCCTACCCAACAAGCAACTGTATGCCGGCTGAATATCCATGACATAGAAAGTCGACTTGAACACCTCTGGTCCAATCTTTACTGGCAGCTCGACTTCTCCAAACACGGCCTGCTTTGACCCATCAAATGCCCTCACAATCAAGTCTGTCGGAGTCAAAATCAGCCCGTCACAATTCAACTTAGCCAAGGCCTTCTTCGGCAACACATTCAAAGAGGAACCGGTATCAACCATCACATGCGAAAGCACGGCTCCTTTACATTCCATAGCAATGTGTAGTGCCCGATTATGATTCCTCCCATCCACAGTCAGGTCCATGTCGGTGAAACCCAGCCCATGGCTGGCATGCACGTTAGACACCACCGTCTCCAACTGGTTGATTGTGATCTCTTGAGGAACATAGGCTTTCTTCAAGATTTTCAACAAAGCCTCCCGGTGCTCCTCAGAGCTTAACAGCAATGACAGAATCGATATTTTGGAAGGAGTCTGCTGCAGATGATCAACCAGCTTGTACTCTGACTTCTTGATGATCCTCAAAAATTCTTCAGCATCATCATCAAGTTTTTCATCCGACCCCGTACGCGCCGGTGTCATCACAGGAGTACTATTATCAACCACAGCTTTTCCTTTTGCCCTGGCTAAAGCCTCGGCCTTTTCTTTTTTCTCTTTCTCTCCTTCTCCTCCCCTCAGGGCATCCGGAGCAAATAGTCGGCCACTGCGAGTGAAACCGCTGGTACCGGCATTATCCACCTTTGAAACGGTGGTTTCACTTGCAGTCTGGTCCTCCACTTTCTCCCCATTACAGTATATCTCTCCACCATAATGCCACGACACGACATCATCTTTGTCATATGGAATTGGTCCAGGTACCGTGATGGTAACTGGAGCCGCTTCAGCAAGATTAGACAAATCCACCGGATCAAAGTAGATTGTTATGGTGGAGACTTCCTTTTTTTCCTTATCAACTTTCTTTTCAACCACAATACTCCCCTTGTCCATCAGACCCTGGACAGTTCTTCTCAACAACATGCATCCCTCAGGAGCAACAGTGCATTCAGCACAATCAACACCACAACCCGGGTTAACCCCATTCAATATCAACTGTCTCTTCACCTCAGCCAGAGGAGTCTTCAACTGATCCACAGTAGACAGCCCAACTCTATTCTCTTCAGAAATTGCATTCACTCCCCTCTGACCATGCGCATGCATGGGATTAGCATTAACGTTGAGAGATGGTGCAAAGTTGATCGCCTTCGAATCCACCAGGTCTTGAAATGTGTGCTTAAAAGCTTTACAGTTCTCAATGTTGTGTCCGGGAGCACCCGAGTGGAATTCGCATTTTGCGTTCTCATCATAGTTGGCTGGCCTTTGATCGGGTCTCAAAGGTGCCAGAGTCCTCGTCTGTACCAACCCCAAATCCATCAACTTTTTGAACAGGAAGGAATAAGTCACCGGAGGCCTATCGAACTGCCTGTCCATTGCTCTACCCTTCACCTGGTAACCAGCCCTCTGAGGCCTCTGCTGGAAGGGTTGCCTTTGCTGTTGTTGCTGCTGCTGTTGCGGTTGCTGTTGTGGTTCAGCAGGAATGGTTACCGCAGCAGTGTGCTGGAAGTAACGATCCCTACTGGGTCCTCGTTGAGCATACACGGCGCTAGTGTCACCCTCCTTCTTCCTCTGACCGTTATTACCAAACGGCTTCTTCGACCCAGACGACGAAGAAGACGCAGTACCCTGAATCTTCCCAAGCTTCAACCAGCTCTCTATTCTTTCCCCTGCCACGACAATATCAGAAAAGTTGGTCACCGGACAACCAACCATTCTTTCAGCAAATGCCCCCTGCAGGGTCCCCATGAAAAGATCCGACATCTCTCTGTCAACAAGAGGAGGTTGCACTCTGGCAGCCAACTCTCTCCACCGTTGGGCATATTCCTTAAACCCTTCATTATTCTTTTGAGACATACCCTGCAGCTGGGTACGACTCGGAGCCATGTCAGCGTTGAACTGATATTGCTTGAAGAACGCGTCCCCAAGATCCTGCCAGTTTTTAATATCTGAGGACTTTAGCTTGGTGTACCATTCCAAGGAGCCTCCGGACAGGCTGTCCTGGAAGAAATACATCCACAGCTTTTGGTCCATGGTGTAAGCAGAGATCTTACGGACGAAAGCTTGCAGGTGAGTCTCGGGGCAGGAACTCCCATTATATCTGTCAAATGCGGGCGCCTTAAACTTCTGCGAGATCACAATCCCCTCAACAAGCCCCATATTCGACATGTTGACCACCCCGGGAGTGGCATAGCTCTCCAGAGCTCTGATCTTTTCAGCCAGCAGCTGAATCTCCTTGTTCTGTGGCGGAGCACTGTATGGACCGAAAGGCTCATTATGCATTAAGAACTGATCTGCCTCTCTATCTTCTTCCCTGTCGTCATCAAACCCACAGAATAGAGGGAAAAGACTATCTTTCATATTCTGACCCGGCCCAGGCTGACCACCAGCAGTACCAAAACCAGCGGCATTATTCACTATACCGACCGTTGTCCTCTTTCCGCCATCTCTAGACCCCAGCCCCTGGTTGGAGACACCATCCAGGTTAACACCACTGTTGGCTGCAGAATCCCGCTCGAGCTTCTCGACCTTATCAGCCAGAGCTTTCTGACCAACCGCAAAGCCTTGCATAATGTTGATCAGCTCATTCATCTTGTCTTTCAGCTCGAGGAGATTAGTACTCGGGAGATCCATTAGCCTGGGAGTATTGCGCCTTGTGAAGTATCTGTGAGGACGAGTTGAGTGCAAAGGTACAGTTCTACGAGCGCGAGCAATGATTCCTGAAACAATCAAGCACGTTAGCAACGAATACCTGCAAAATAAAACACAAGTTATTATGATCATGCATGAATGCAGTGTTTATCCACATGAGGAACACTTTGCCTCTTGATCCTGGTTTCATTGAGACAACCAATAATCCGGCAGCAATATTCTGATATTCAGCATTTACTTTCATCGTGCAGATCAGAGGTATATGATTTAGCAAAAATAACCCCAACCATGTGTGTGCTTGTGTGAGTGCATACGGTAAAACAAATAAAGCTTGAAGATCAATCACTGAATGAAAATAACCATCACATAACAAAATGCACAATAAGTGCCATAGTCATATATCAAAGCTGATACAAATCAGGTACAATTTTCCAGAATCGGGAAAGAAATACAAGCAAATGAATTCCATCAACAAGCCTGACGGTAATCCACTACAAATGAAAGGCTAGCCTGATGAGGGTCCCACAGATGGCCCTATCTCATCTTCCATCCTTGCGAACTCTGCAGCGAACCTGAGCTCGGTATTCTCCTGCTGTAATCTCCCCACCTCCTTCTGGTGAATCTTCATCTGCCGGAAGTAATGATCTCTCTCAGCAATGTAATGATCTCTCTCGGCGATGATCTTTGCTTTCTCTGCCTCCCATCCTGCAGCAAGGACTCTGGCTCTAGCATCTCTCTGATCTCTCACGAGGATTTGCCTCCTCTTCACATCTTCAATGACCTTTGAAGCTCTAGCTAATCTCTCTTTGGTGATGTCATGCTCCTTTGTTGAAGATGCCAAAGCTTGACTGACCTTCCCATAGTAAGCAGTGTCCATCTCAAAACGCTTTGCTTCCAGGGCATGTCGCTTGTCTTGATCTTCCATCTTCACTCTGAGCTCCTGATTAGCCCTCTGAACCCGAGCAACACCCATCTCCAATTCCGTCTTCTCTGCAAGCAACTGATCTCTCTCCCGCTTCATCTCTAAGAACTCGTCCATTCTAACAGTAGAAGGAGTCTCCTCAATCAACGGATACCAAGGATCAACCATAGGAAACGGTAGACAAGTAAGCTCCACTCTCTTACTGAGCCAGTCATCGAACGGAGGAAAAGATCTGTTATTAGCTCTTCCCCAAGAAACCTTGCCCTTCCTCTGAATGCTGCGCCACGCCTCAGCTACCTACTTCACCTGGGCCTGATTACCCTCAACTGGGAAGTATACAGATTCCTGAACCTCACTTTTGAACTGAGGACGCTCCATAGCAAATCCCATCTGCCTCTTAAGAAGTGTCGGGTTATAATTAATGCAACCCTGAACTCCTATAAGTGGTACATTGGGAAAACCCCTACAACTGCAGATAAAGTCTTGTCCAACCCCACTACTGTGAGTCCAATCTATGTCTTTGGCCCTCAAACCCATCATCTTGGTCGCCCAATTAACATTCTGGCCCAGAAGAACAAAAGCACCCTTGGAAGGCAAGTAACCCATAAACCACTTGTATAGCAACTGAGCGCAACATCGAATCAATCCCCCACGCCTCTTCTCGTTTCGGTTATGAACCGAGTAATAGACATCTCCAATCAAGGTGGGAATAGGATTCCTCTGAACAAACAAGCGAATGGCATTAATATCCACAAAGTTCTTCTGGTTAGGAAACAGAATGATCCCATAAATGCCCGCAGCAATCAAAGCACAAACAGCTTCCCAATTACCCAACTCCGCCTGCTCCTTAGCCTTAGCTTCTAAGAAACTCAGATGAAAACCAGGCAACTTCCCCTTCTCTTTCAGACTACCCTTCACCATCTCCGGACTCAAATAAAGAGTACGGGCAATCCCTCCAATATCAGGTTCGTCTTTAGTAGCATAGAAAGGAACCTGATTTCTGATCTGAATGCCCAACATATCAGCATAATCCTCCATCAAAGGCCCGAGTAAGTAATCTGGGAAGACAAAACACCTCAAACCAGGATCATAGAACTGGAGAAGAGTATGAACGGCGCTTCTGTCTCTGTCAGTGAGTCTGAAAACCATCTTCAGAATACCCCCATACATCTCACGAAACAACCCCACATGGTCGGGTGCGATCAATGCTATCATATCCTTCAGCACACTGATCTCTGGGTCAAAGAAGCTATAGGCAACATCATCCTTCAAACCGGGTCTTCTCATATTTGAGCAGAAAGTCTCTCAACCAGGATCTCGATCAAAAGGGTCCCTGCATATGGATAAACATGTGTTAGATGCAGGTAAATGTATTATGTAATGATGCTGATGAATGAATGCAATGCATTGTGCCATCCTCCGAGTCATCTGATCATCTGTTGCTCTGAACCACAGCCCGGATCTCTGAACTGATCACAACTATCTGAAATCTGATTAACCATAAGTCCGACTCAAGGGTCCCGAAATAAATGGGAGATACATCATCATCATCATCACCATCATCTCCAAACAATCTCTGAGCAGATACCCAATAATCATCTGAATCGGCCCGGGGAATCCTGAAATAAACGGACCCCCACTAACAAAATAACACGGACAGCACTCCGGCGTCTCAGAAATAAATGGCCATAAATCCGACTTATAAATAGGACCCTGATCAACGGAACCAAAAGTCACCATCTGAACATGCATCTGAAAGAATCACCCTCCCCTCACAGGTAAATTCTAATCAGGTCATCCTAAGGCGGACAATAGTCTCGACAATCGGGCGGAGATACTCAATGGGTTTGCCCTTTCGGGTGTGCCATTGTAGCTCCCTTAAGATCGTCTAAACCAAGGATCCGGGAAATGATCGGTCACCAGAGTCAATAGTTCAAAAGAGATAACCCAACCAAAATGGAAAACCCCACTGGAAGAGCACTTCTCAGATGAACCTCGTCCGGCTTGTGGTATGTCACGTCGCAACAATGTGCCCAACCGGCATGTGAGCGACGAGACCACGCTAATCCTAGGTGTATACTCGGGCCTGGGTTTTAGCCCCACTCAGAACACCCACCCCAAACAGAAGAACCACCTGCACAGAGGACGGCAACATGATAGTATGATGCATGCAAGCATTTATGCAAATATATACACTGTTAGAATAATAAATGCAATAAATAAAACAAAACAAGCAACCTAAACTATCATAGAACGCTAGGAAGGACTTGCTTAGGGAAGATGGACCAGCACAGGTCAACATCTCGTGGTCCCTAGTGGAGTCGCCAGCTGTCGCATCCGCGAAAAACAACTGGCGGGCTAAAACAAAAACAACACAGAGCCGCCACTGCGCGTTATTTATCCCAAGATAGGGAAAGGAAACGCTTAGAGAAACCTGGAAAAAGCATGGTCTCGCGACCAAAGAGAAAGGGTAAGGGAGTCGGTTACGCAAGGGGAAGGTATTAGCACCCCTCACGTCCGTCGTACTCGACGGGATCCACACTCTAAGAAAAGAAAAGGTTGCTAAAACACCACACACACACACACCGAAGACCACACAGGTGGGGTTAAGAGGAAGAGAGCTCGGTAGGACATCGCATCCTATGCCTACGTATCTCGTCTGAAACGAGAATCAGAGCTGCCGTAGTTCGGCTCACGCACGCCAAACAAGACACACACACCCACAGGCAAACCTGGAACCCGAATGCCAATCGCTGGGCTTACATCGGCTTCCGAACCAAACAAGCACAATCAGGATACGTACAGCCAATCGCTGGGCTTACGTCCATATCTTGACACACAAGAAGATAACAAGCAAACGCACACAAAAAGAAAAAAGTGCCCGGAGAGACCTCGCACGGTCTCCTGCCTACATACCTCGTCTGTAACGAGGATCAGGGCGATGTAGTTCCCCTGAAAGGGAAAGAAATTCTAGCCAGAAACCAAGGGGAGACACACTACCAGGGAGCTGTACTCGAGCCTAGTGTTATCATGCATCATTGCCCTATGTTGTGGTTTCTACCTACTTGCGCAACAGCAAGCTAATCCTATCCAGGAAGAAAGCAAGCATGCAAGCATCAAACAAAATAAAACAAACATTTCAAACAAATATTCACAAAGCACACACTATATCCAGTCAAGTGAGGCTCAAACAAGGGTGGACTGCCGAGGCAAGTCATCTGTACAAGGTAGAGTTAGCTCTTAACCTTGCCATTGAGAGGCTAAGGTGAAGCTGATGAGAGGTGAGTGAAGATTAGACTTCACAGCTCTTATCCCTGATCAGGGAGAGCTTCAGACAAAGGAGCGTGGGTCCAGAATGGAGGGACCCTTCTACGCTCAAGACTCTGACACAACTGTACAAAGTACAAGATCTTGGGTTTGTGTCCCCATGCGTCAACACAGTGGTGTGAGCAGAGGGACGACTCAACAGAATAGCGGGGGATAGATTGCATATCCCTTGGATTCCGCCAATTGCCTCATAGAGGTCTTTACCTGCTTGGCACAAAAGTAAACAATCACAATCATCGCCTCTTAAGGAGGACTTCAGACAGTTGCCTGGCTAAATAACAAGCCAGGTCTTCCAGACTACATGGAGACAAGAGAGTCTACCTCAACTGGTTTAAAAAACCAAGCAGCAGCAAGCAAGTTCTTAAAGAACTGTAAGCGACTAAATGTACCTTGGAGATGGCAGTGATGAATCTTGATGTTATCTCGAGTAAAAACCAAAACAGATGGAGATTAAGGTTGAGGAAGATGAATGCCACGCCTAGCTTGATCCAAAACAGCTCCAAGTGTGAGAAATCTCAAAATGCCATTGATGAGCTCATGATGAACAGTCTTGATTCTTGATGGTTCTTGTACCAATTCACCAAAACAGTTGGAGATGAAGGTTCAAGGAGCACGAATCAAAAAGAATTTTGCAATTTGGTTGAGATTTGATGGAGTTTTGATCAAAAATGTTTGATGAAGATTGAAGAGAATTTGCACTTTTGGAGGGAAAGTTAGTTATGGATCTTGAAAATTGTGATTTTTTTTTTGCAATTCAGTTATGATTAGCATCTTATCCTTCACCTTAATCACTCTCTTAATCCAAATTTAGCAAAAATGAGTTTAATTAGTGTAATGTGAAACTTAAGTGCAAGTCCAAAAATGCCCTTGCCAAATATTACACCATGACAGCTCATGACAGCTCAAACATCTTCTAAATGTCATTTGGAGTGTGTTGCAAAAATCCTCATCTCAAAATTCCATGTATTTCTCAACTTGGACCATTTTGCCCTTGGATTTTAATTGTTGCACTTGAAAATTGACCTTTTGCATTGACCATTTTTGATGAATTTTGATTATGCACCATGAAAGTACATGTGAAATGGAGTTTTCTCATAAAAAGATCACTCAATTTGGACATTCCATGTGAAAGTTATGCCACTTTGATTATAGACATTTTTGGAAAATGAATGGACCATAACTTGTCAACCATACATGGGAATTTCAAGTTCTTGGACTTTTTGGAAAGGTGAGAGCAAGATCTACAACTTTCATGTTGAACAAATTTTCATTTGAAGCTTTTTTGGACATGTAATTTTGTGGTGAAAAACTTTCCATTTTTGGAAACTTCCATTACAAGTCACTTTCTATTTTTGGCATTTTTTCTCCTGACTTTATTTTCTTCATTCTTGAGCTTTGACATGTCAAATGAAACCTGTTTCAACATGAATGAAGTGTATCCAACTCTCTCCTACCTCCAAATCCATAAAATCAAGCACAGTTGACCACAGTTGACTTTTCCAACTGATAGATGAATCTGGCAATGCACTGACCAATCTGAGCCCCAATTCTCTGATGAAATGGCTCAAGGATGAAACCCTAGCCTCCATAAGCTCAATACAACCATGAAATGATCCTCATATCCATTGTAGCCCCCCATCTCCTGCACAAACCCTGATTGGCCCAATGCAACTGATTAGGGTTGACCAGTGGTCAAAACCCTAATCTCAAGGTATATGATCAAACACTTACACCTCTTGGATGATATCAAAACCCTGACAATGATGATGTATCACCTCAACCAAGATGTAGCTCAATCTCCTTGAGAATCAAAACCCTAATTTGAACCACCATATCCTCAGATGATTAGTGATCCAATCCAATGAAACCCTAGCTTGCACATAACCTCTCCATCTTCTGATCAAGACTTAGGAGGATGACTTGCACAATGTGACCACATGATATGCAACATGCAATGCCTAATGTCCTAAAATGATATGCAAATATGTTAAGCCAGTCCCAAAAGAGGAGGGCAAATTTTGAGGTGTTACAATAGTGAAGCGAACACCTCCTATACTCTTTTTCATCCAATATTTAAATTATAAAAAGAAATTTTTTAGAAGTTATATTGATTCGGAAAAAGATTTGAAATAATTGTGAATGAAAGGTGAGAAATGGTTTGTTTTGACAAAGTTGCTCGATGTTGGATCGAGAGTATTTATCTTGAAAGAATTGATTTTATAAATGTCAAGTTGCTTAATTAAGTCAATTTAAATTAATTGGGAGAAAATACATTTAATTAGCCCAATTTATCAAAATTCTAATTAGTTAATTAATTAATTAAAACTAAATTAAATTAATAAACTAAAAATTAAAAAAAATACAAGGAAACGTGGGAAGTGGCATTACTCTTTTCCGTTATTGATTTCATAAAAAAAATTAAACATTATATAAAAAAAAGACTAAATCAAAGTAGAATAAAAGCCTCCAACGAGGAGGTGACATGTGGCACATCCATATAAAAAAAAAACAAAAAAATGAATGAATAATAAAATAATGGGAAAGGAAAACAAATTAGAAGCACAATCCTCATTCTTTCTATTCTTTGTTCAGTATCTCTCCCTCTAGGTAACAACAACAACAACCGCCACCTCCGCCTCGGATTCCGACGAGGGATGGTCAAAAATGAAAAAAGAGGATACCATCCTAACCGTCTATTTTCCTTTATTATGAATCCGGTCTTCAAATTTCCAAACTCCAAATCAAAATCAATTAATTTCAAAATCTACATATAAACCCTAAATATTCAAAGTGAAATTAAATAGCCATGAAACATAATTTCAAACAATTATCATGAGATTATTGATAAATACAACACGAGGAACTCAATTCTAACAAGAAAATCAAGAAAAGAACAGTGGCTAACCTTGTCGGAGCTAGTTCGACGTTCTGCAACTTTCGGCAATGTCTCAGGTAAGCTTTCTTCAATCACTTTTCCTTATGCTACTCCCTTCATCTAGAATTTTTCTGGTTCAAAATCGTTGGGCTATGATTGTTCTTCTGTTTGTAGGTGAATAGGTTTTAACTCAGGCCATTTAGAGCTTCAATGTGAAGCTCTAAAGGTCTCTTGAGGAGCTTTGATGGAAGGCGTTTGGAGGAGATTTTTCTGCAGACTTTAGTAATTTTCTTCAACATGAACAAAACCCTTAGGTCTACTTTGGCTCTGATTTTTTTATATGAATAGTGGTTGCTGAATGTGTAGAATTTTTAGGTTTAAATAGGAAAATAAAAAGGGTTGATTGTGAGTGTGTGAATTGCTCAAGTGTGTGATTTTTTATGAGCAAATCGTGTGGTGCTGCGGTGTTTGCTAGCTGGCCACGTGAGAGAGAGGAGAGAACGTGAGTGCCAGCTGTGCGGAGTCTCAAAAGAATCCAATGCTGTAATTTTATTTTAATATTATTAATCTGAAAACCATTATTGTTATTCATTTTTAACTAAAAATATGGTTATCACAAATAAAAACTCTAATGGTTTAATTTGATATTTTGAATAAAGAAATAAAATGACCTGATTAAAAATAGAAATTGGATATAAATTTACTCAAAAAATTAAATCGGACACACTAAAATGATCAGCACAAAATATACTTATTGAAAAAATACAGCGTTTCTTCAAATTTTGAAATAAATTTTCACCGGTTAAAAGGCTCAGGCGGGTCAAAACACAGCTGAAACAGTCGTTGAAAAATATGACGAGCATACCAGGTTAAACTACGTGAACCGTAGATTAATAATACTGGCGTCTGTAATTTTAATTTTGAAACTTTTTACCCGCTGATTTAGCATATTCTTGAGAAACAATTTAACCGATTTGTCTGTATTCTCAATAAATTTATCTTGACCGATATTTTAGGTATTATTCATGATGGAATGTATGTCATGCTATGCATATGATGCAAAATAAAAGTGAAATCAATTCTATGAAAATTTAAATATGCCCAGACAAATTTGGGGTATGACAGCTGCCCCTATTTAATTAACTTGAACCAGGAGGTAAGAAATGTCAACAGTTTTCATACATTCGTGATGGAAGGTAATTAAATACGAAAAGATCTAAATTTTGTCCTTTGAAATGCAAATGGAAATGCAGAAAGAAAATGCAATGAATTCTAACAGCACCGAGGTAATAGGGGTAGAATATCCGATCAATGCCAACCCTCGAGTCGACATTCCAATCTCGCAGAACTTCATTTGATGTAATGACAATTGTGAGACTAAAACTGAACAGGCTTTCTGGCGACAAAAGGACGACAGTGGAATTAATTGTTATCACCAAAAGGATGACAGGAATTCACCATGATCTTCAGGATTGTCATCACCAAAAGGATGATGGATAAACCGAGCTTCCAAAAGTAGTCATCACCAAAAGGATGATGGTTACAGTGGTTACAACAAAGATTGCTATCACCAAAAGGATGAAAGTTTAACATAATCCCAAGATTTCCATCACCAAAAGGATGATGTCCTTCACCAAAAGGATGATGGTTATTCTGATAAAGTTTCTCATTACCGAGAGTATAATATCAAAGCTACCACCAAAAGGATGACAGTTAACTCATCAACTTCAAAGATCACTGCCACCAAAAGGATGAGGGTAAGTTCCAACAACAAAACTTGTTATCACAAAAAGGATGATAATAAGTCAACAATCACCATCACCAAAAGGATGAAGGTAAGGTCAAACGACAAAGCTTGTTACCACCGAAAGGATGATAATAAGCACACAACTCAATTGATCACCATCACCAAAAGGATGAAGGTCAGATAAAAGACGAAACTTGTTACCGCCAAAAGGATGATAATAATTCAAAATAATCACCATCACCAAAAGGATGAAGGTAAAATTTAAAACAGAACTCAAACGATCACCATCACCAAAAGGATGAAGGTAAGATCAACAACAGAACTTGTTACCACCAAAAGGATGATAATAAGTCAATAACCTTAAATATCACTAACACCAAAAGGATGACAGCAAGATCAAACAAATAGAACTTGTTATCACCAAAAGGATGATAATAAGGTCAGAACTTCAAAACTTGTTATCACCAAAAGGATGATAATAAGCCGAAACAAACTTAATGATCGCCATCACCAAAAGGATGAGGGTAAGATCCAAACAAAACCCGTTATCACCAAAAGGATGATAATGAGCTCATAACTCAAATGGTCACCGTCACCAAAAGGATGAAGGTAAGATTAAACAATAAAACTCGTTACCACAAAAGGATGATAATACGTCAATAACTTTTACGGATCACCGTCACCAAAAGGATGAAGGTAGGATCGAACAACAAAAACTTGTTATCACCAAAAGGATGATAATAAGTCAACAGTCACCATCACTAAAAGGATGAAGGTACTACAAACAACAGGACTCGTTATCACCAAAAGGATGATAATGAATCAATAATCACCATCACCAAAAGGATGAAGGTGAGATCATAACTTCGAAACTTGTTACCACCAAAAGGATGATAATAAGTTAAAATAACTTCAAATATTGCTGACACCAAAAGGATGACAGTGGGATTGGACTTTCCAAATGTCACGATCACCAAAGGATGATAGCTTAAACCAAATTCCATAATCTCTATCACCAAAAGGATGATGTTTAGATCGAACTGGACGTCATCACCAAAAGGATGATAGTTGAACCAAAATGACAAGGATCCTTATCACCATAAGGAACGCCGACCCCAAAAGGATGACGGTAGGCTATAATTATTGTAGAGGTCACCATTCACCAAAAGGATGAAGGTTAGGCCAAAAACTTCAAGGATCGCCGACGCCAAAAGAATGACGGTAAGATCCAAATGTCAAGGATTTACCATTACCAAAAGGATAATGGTTATCATAAACAGGACGATGATCATTATTCACCAAGGGACTTTCGCCAAAAGGATGATAGTGAGAAAAATATTGGAAAATAAGGCTAATGACAAAAAGTTCAATAAACCTGACTTGTTGGGTAGTATTGGAACATTATTGGTTAAGACTTGTTTGGGGTATCAACAACAAAAGGTTGCAAAACCAATATTCTTTGGAGAGATGTAATTTCCATCAACAAAAGGTTACAAGAAACGACTCATTGAGGGACGCTCAACGCGAAACAAAGTAGGTGTTTAAAGAAACATTTCTTGGCTTAGCTGAGGATAACATCTTATCAACAAAAGGTTGAAAGATATAACTCAATGGGGAACGCCCGATAGCAGGGTAAGAACTTACTCAGAGAAAAACAATGACTCAACTGAGGGTTGTCCTGGATGCCACGACTAAACCTTGGATTTTGATTTGTGTTATATGCGTAAATGATATGCATGCAAAGATGTATGAGATGATGAATGTAATGTATTTGTCGCATGTTTGAATGCAAAGAATGATTGGTTTGTTTGGGTTTGGCCCCCCTTTTCAAAGGCAACATGTTTTCTGGAAACCAGTGTTGGTTGTATTAGTTTTTGTGTGTGTGCCATCAAGGTGGACTTTGGCTTTTCTGGTAATTGTCAATGTGGGTTGGACCATCGGTTGGTGGAAGGGATCTGACTTCCCGACACTCGGTAGTTTAACGATGTGATGAACACACAATGGATGTGGATACGCTTGGTGCCCCAAGTTTGACTCTTGCTAATATATTGTGTATTTGTCTTCGAGAAGATCTCAGTTCTTCTTCTGAAGTGTTTGGCCAACCTGTGACTGAGCATAGCGACGTGACCAACGCATGATGATTATGCCTTTGATGTGGCCTAAGGATTCTTGTCAAGGTATGATGTTGTACTGGTATGAACTTTTGACATTTTGGTTATGGATTCCAGCAATTACTAGCGATTGACATAGCCTGCTTGACTGACTTGAAGATATGAAGGGAATTTTTCCCCTTGCAACTGGTCTTGCCCCAGTCTGTAGGGTATTCAAAAGAATTCTCCTTGAAAGGAAGCCTTTAGGAGTGATTATTCCATGACATGGTCTGAGTTTGTTTTTTTCAGTGTCTAAATCTGGCCATGGTCTGCCCCTGATTAGCCTTTGAGGGACTTGCCCCAAACGGACTGAGTATTGAAGTGTTTTTCCTCCTTGATCAATCGATGCTTGGAGATTTGTCTTACACTGACTACTTCTTAAGTCAACATAATCAAAAGATGTCATGTCTCTGATCCCTGAGACGGTCCTGATTCATGTCAGCATCAACGATCAAGTGCCTCTTGAATTGCCCCTTGTTGGAATTTTCTCGATGTCAAGTACTGACTGACAATTAAGAATTGTTATTCAAGAAATGATGGTTTTAATGCAATAGTCATGCAAGTTGTGAAAAACAATCATTCATTTGGAGTGTTGTGGTAGTGTGTGGCGAGTGGATCATGTGTCCAATCGCGGTGCTTGATTTAGCTAGCGTGTGAGTGATATAGTGAGAAGAGAATATTAGCAAATCTCTAGGAGTCAGTTTACTCAACCTTGCTATAGTATGCTTTCAGAACAAACCTTACTTCAATTAGGTCTTTTGAAGGTTGTAACGTGGCTTGGTTCATGGTTATTGAAACAAAAGGATATAAGGCTCAAAGTTTATTTTAACCCACCCCTTCTTCATGATGATCTCCAATCCTATGTTCAGTTAATTCACACATATTCGTCTTTTGCAGGCATAAGGATAAAGATGGTGATTCAAGGTCTCTTGGAATGGCAGCCACCTTATTTCATTTTTTGGATGTCTGTGACCCTTTGATTTTGATATGGTGGTCACTGAATCTTGTTTTGTTTTGTTGGAGACTTTCATTGTCTCTTTCGATTTTTGTTTTAATCCCTAACTTTTGCATGGACCGCTTTGTTTGAAGCTTTAATCCATCAGGATTGCCCCTATTTTTGCATGTGTCTCCTTTCAGGATATTGGACTTAGCGGGCTCTTTCTTTGACTTTTTTTGGAAATTGTGACTGCCAAGTCAATGGTCATTGAAGAACAACCGACATAAATTTTGGATTTGTATGGTTCCTTCGACACTTCAGGATATGTGCGAGGAATATCATGTGGTTGATCCTCGCATGGGATGTTTCATCTTGTAATTCGAATGCGTAGTCAGATTAACTGAACTCTACCCTGCCCCAGGTTAAGCGTAAGGGTTTTGTAGATCTGAAAGAAACTCCTACTTCTAGGCTCGAAGTAGTTGACTAGGGACTAAATCCTTATCTCTCCAGTGTTTAGGATTTTGAAACAATGCCTGTACATCATCAGCAAGGTTTTATCCGAAAGCATACGATCAACAATTATGAGTTTTTGTTTTCGTTATCCTCCTTCCAACATTTACTAACAATAGTGCGATAAAGAAGGTAAAGTGGAAGAATATGTGTTTGTGATTTGCAAATGTGATAGATGAGTGAATATGAAAGATTGATTCAAAGCATGCATAATCATCCCATTAATAAGACCAAATACAAATAACAATGTTTAAAGCATACAGTACTTAGACAAACAAGATCAAATTACAAGAATGCAAAATGGTAAAAATGGCATAATGATTGCCTTCATTCGAAGAAACGGGCCTTCATCTCTTGATTTGTCGTTGCTCGTTCAGGCCAGTGTGAAGCCTTATCTTCGAGCTTCGCTATGCTCTGCATGCGTCGGCATGGGGTTTGTTGCAACGTTTGGCCTAATTGGCATGAATGTAACCGCCTTATTGTCAATCAGGTCTTGGACCTTGTGTTTGAAAGCCTTGCAATTCTCTATTGTTTGCCTTGGGGCACCCATGTGATACTCGCAGTGAGCATTGGCATCATAGCCTGGTGGATAAGGTGGAGTTGCAGGTGTGAGCTCCTTCAAGACAATTGATCTATCCTTTAGCAGGTAAGGAAGGATCTTGTTGTATGGTACTGGCAACGGATCGAAATGTCTTTCTGGCCTCCTTGCCCTCTGTTGGTTAGGTTGACGTTGTGGAGCATGTTGCTGTTGATTTTGTTGCTGATAAGCTGGTTGTTGATATGGTTACTGATATTGTTGTTGATAGGGTTGCTGATATGGTGTTGGGATGACAGCGGAAACCTGATGGTAAGGCATAGGAACATATGGACGTGTCCTATATCCTCCCCCTCCCATTATGGCATTGGTCTGCCCTTCTGGATTCTTTGGGAGATTGGGATAAGGTTTCTTCATCCCACTTGAAGCGTTAGTGGCGCAGGGTAACTTTCCCTTCTTGATCTGGCTCTCGATTCATTCGCCTACAGAGACAACCTCAACAAAAGTTGGGAAGCTGGATCCTACCATCTTCTCCATGTATTGGGTATGCAGAGTTCCCATAAACATATCAATTAGCTCCTTATCAAGGAGAGTAGGTTGGACACGAGCTGCAAACTCTCTCCACCGCTGGGCGTATTCCTTGAATGACTCGTTGTTATGTTGAGTCATGTCTTGCAGCTGGGTGCGGTTGGGTGCTAGATCAGTGTTATACTGATAATGCCTAAGGAAGGCTTCAGCAAGGTCTCTCCGTGATTGGACCTGACCTCTCTCTAGTTGCATATACCACTCCAAGGATGCCCCACTAAGGCTATCTTGGAAGTAATGAATCAAGAGTTGATCATTACTGATGTGGGCGGCCATTTTGTGGCAGTAAGCTCTGAGATGGGTTCTAGGGCAGTTGATCCCCTTGTATTTGTCAAAGTTCGAAACTTTGAACTTTTAGGGAATCTATTGGCCTGGAACCAAGCACATATCAACGACGTCCAAACCGAGAGTAGTGTGAACCTCCAAGGATTTGAATTTCTCCTCCAGAGCATGGAGTCTCTCAACAGTTGGGTATGGGATACCTCCAACAACAAGTTTGTCAGGTTGTGGCATGAAGAAAGCATCATACGGATCTTCATCACCCATCATGGATCCATGTCGAGCAGATGTAACAGAATGCTCATGAGGGTTTACATTGATCATTGGGATCGGAATAGGGATCGGTCCTCCTTTAGGCTAGGCAGGGTTACCATCAAGTTCAGTTACTCAAGGAATGCTAAGTGATGGCGATCCAAACTGGGCAGCAACTTTCCTGGCTTTGACACTGGTCTCGGCATCCTTTTCCTTCTAGGCCAAGAGTAACATGGTCTCAAGCAAACAATCCATCTTTTCCTGCATGGAGTCAATATTTGTCCTCATCGAAACCTGGGTTGCTTCCAGCTGTTCAAGTGTCATCTTGTAGTTGCGATGTGTCTCGTACCGGTGTCGAGTAGTCAACGTTACTGGACAAAGGGTATAGTATGGTGTAAGTTTTTGTTCCTGAGGAATGAAATGCAATGCATGTTAATGATATGAGAATGCATGAGATTCTGTCATGTTTTTCGTAGAGGAATACAGACTCAAAATTATCCATATGTCGAGTACATCAGTATAACTGGAAGAAGCACGGGTCTCTTTGATTAGAAATTCCCCAAAGGTAGCTTCTAAAGTTATGTTTTCGAGGAAGGAACTTAGACTCACGGATCATGTTCAAAACTTCCTCGCAATGGTGGGCTAGCCACATTGTAAGACCCCAATTTTGACCCTAAGATCCCTCATGGCATCATAACATTGCATTTGCATAGCCTCAAGGATCCAAAGCATCTTGGTTCCCTTTGCCTTTGGGTGGGATCCCTTGTGAATGGTTTAAGATCACCAAGCATGCTTGAATTGTATATTATTGCTTTTCTCATTTTATTCACTAACCAAAAGCACAAAAATATGTCACTAACATCTTTGTTTGTAGCTTGAGCAGTCACAAGATCCAAAGTTTCTGGGAGATCTTATGTGAATTGATATGGTCAGGAGAAGATGAAAGCAAGCATGGTAATGGTTCCCAAAGCTCTCATCCATCAAATATGCCTCCCAAGTATCTCAATTCATCATTTTTGATCAAAGCAAGTCAAGGGGTTTGAGGTTTGTTTCCCAAGGAAACCCTAATTCATTTTTGTTCATCAACTGTGCCTTGCTCTTGAAGCAACCTCAACCCATGGTCAAATACAATCAAGGGAAGTTCTATAATTCATCATTTCATGCATATTTTAACTTATTTGAGTGCCCTCAATCATCAATTCATCAAGATACGGGTTGTGGACTTGAGAAGTTGATCAGTCAATTCATCTTACTATCTTGAAATGCACTGAGACCTAACTTTTTATGTGTTGGTCAAATGGAGATGACCCCAAGAGAAAAACATTTCTTAAGTACAATATGAACAACTTTCATGTTCATCAAAATTTGATTTTAAGCTTGGAAGGTCATCTTCCATTCCAAGACATTATAGGTCATTTTGACTGAAACCCTAATTTTGGGTCAACTTCCCAAGAACATAACTCATTCATTTTTTATGATTTTGAGGTGGGACCAAATGCATTGGAAAGCTTAAGATTTATAATTCAAATGTTATGTTGTACAAAATTTCATAATCCCAAAATAAATACATGTGATAATGCAAAACATTATAGGTCACTTTGGACCAAATGCATTGAAATGTGAAAAAGTCCAACTTCAAGTGCCCATAACTTCTTCATCAAAAATCCAAATGATGCAAAATCTAAGTCCAAATTGATTGTCTTGAAGATATCTACAACGTTTATGTTGTAGGCTTTTCCATTTGAAGCTTGCATCATCAAAACATAAGGGCTTGAAGGTGGTTTATTTTGACAAAATTCTCAAAGGCATATTTTGTACATTGAACTTCATGGCCTGTTTTCATAAAATTCCACACTCCAAATGAGTTTTTATCCAGCATAACATTTGTTCCTTATATCAATACCTTTCCAACCATTACCCACATGCCTATGTTTCCATTTTGCAAAAGGGATTTTCGAAGACTTGAAGTTTTGTGACCATTTATGCATTTCATGATGAATCTTCATGCACAATCCAATGCCTTTCAATTTACACGTCCAAAGTTGATTCATTTGAGTTCAGCATGCAAAACCATTTGATTTTGGGCCTCACATGCGCCTGTACAGGCCCATGCATGGAGGACCCAATTCTCATGCACACAGATTCATCACACTCTCCTTGCAGCTCCAGCTATAAATAGAATGCATTGCTTCACTTGAAAGGTAACCTGAAGGCGCCTGAAGTGCTACAAGATTGAATCCCTAGCCATACCTAAAGGAACAACTCCATTTTTCTCCAAATTCTCAGATCTGAAATTCAATTACATTTGGTTGAATTTTAAGATCTTAAGTTCCTAGACCTTCATCATTTGATCCATTGAAGCTTCTGTTTGCAAAAGGAACCAAAGAGAGTGACTCATTTCTTCATAATCCAAAGGTTTTGCTCGATTGAAATTTGCTTTGAATCTCATTATACTTTGCTCCATTTGCCTTGATCTTGTGTTGTCTGAAGTCCTCTCTATAGAGGCATCATTATTGTGTGTTTAATTGTTGGAATCGAGTAAGTTCAGTTGAACACCACCAAACTTTCATCTCTGATTTCTCTCTTAATAGGAATCTAGAGTGGAATTGAGTGGCATAGGAGTGATGTACATCACTTCACCTTTCAAATGGTGACTGGATCGTGCATTTTAGTTAACATTTGAAACTCTACATTTTTTGGTCTCCACCGGAGCTCACCGGAGAAGACGGTGGCGCTGGCCACCGTCTGTTTGCCAGATCCAATATGAGCCACACGATGCATTTTCCAGATTTAATCTCCATGCTCCATTGTTATGACTTTTTCTTGGTATCCATGTGGTTGCATTGATTGTGGACTACACTTGGCGCGCACTTGTGGATCCTTGGATCTGCCAGCTCAATTAATGAGCTCAGATCCAAGGGCTCGTGCTTTTTCCATTTTTTAATTCTGATTTTATTTTCTATTTCATTTTTTAATTACATTTCATTTTCTAAAATCCATATCTCTTTCATTATTGGTCCAAAAAATATGGGACCAATTGCATTATTTCTCTTTTAATTTCTAGTTTCTAAAAATGATTTTTAATATTTTTTATTTTATCATTTGCTATTTTTTAATAATTTTCCCTTTTCTGGTTATTTTTAATTCATTTTAAATAGTTTTTGATATTCAAAAAATACAAAAATATTTTTCTAACTCCTTTGAATGATGATGGATCTATGAAAAATATTCTCATCAATTTATTAATTAATTTGAGATTTATTTGAGATTTTAGTTCAATTAGGTTATTTTTCTTCATTTTTAATTGATTAAAAATAGTTTCTAACTTTTAAAAATGCTGAATTTTTTTGTCAAACTTTGTTTGACCTTGTTGAACTTGGGATAATTCACTTGGACTTTTCGAAGTTGATTTGAAGTGAATTTGAAGTTTGACCTTTCTTTAATATTTTAATTCAAGTTTATTTTCAAATGTTAAAAATGCCAAAAATATTTTGTTTATTTCTTGACTTCCAATCTTCATCTCATTTTTGTTTTTTATGGTTTGACCTTGATCTTCCCTATCTTTGGTCAACATTTGTGGATTGGTACATTCCATTTCACTTAATGCACTTTATTTTCTTCATTTCCATTATCCATCTTCTTCTCCTTCTTCTTTTCTCTTTGATCAATGAGTTAAAGGTTGATAGTTAGCATTGATTAGGGAGGTTTAATCTTCCTTGATTCAAATCTAATTCATCTTGATCAATTGATCAAGTGAATGACTTTGCATTAAGGATAGATTGCTTCTTAAATCATGCAAAGGACTTAAACCAATACAAGATCATTTCTCATCTTCTTTTTGGCATGGCAAGTTGTTGGAACTTGGTTCACTAATCAAGACTTCTAACTTGTGTTGTTACCTACATTATTATTGACCGGCCTCAGATAGTTGTGACTTCTACATAAGTCCAATTATGATTGCTTAACATAGCGCTAAATTTGCCTTATGGCACACTAACCACTAACACTAATCATTAACTATTAACATTTACTTTTTGCTCTTTACATTTATGCAATTTATTATTCTTGTACATATTATTCATTTGCTTTTTCGTTGCTCACTTGAGCACATGTTTATGTTAATGCAATTTTCCTTTTGCTCACTTGAGCACATAATTGTGTATATATCATTGTGTTTGTGTTTTGTTTTGATTATTGTGGACCAAATGCAAAGAAATGGACAAGTGGACTTAGACTTTAGGACTTTCCCTATGCAAATTTGGAGTTAAAGAGCAACTAGGCCTCATGCCTTTAGAATGATATAAAAGTCAAAGAGCAACTAGGCAATTGAGCCTTTAGAATGCTATGAATGTTGAAGAGGACTTTGAAAGGACAAATCTCTAAACTCTTTCTTGTTCATTCTTTGTTTGTTTGATAGAACTTTTTGATATGTGTGTTCTTGTGCTAGGAATTCCAACATTGAGCCAAAATTGAGGAACCATTGCCATAAGCTTCTAAGAGAGAGAGAGAGATCTAAGAACCATTGAGGAATTCTCCAAGAGCTTGTTTGATTGTGTTGCTTGCTTGAGCTTACTATTATCTTGCTTGTATATTCCAAAGGATGAGAGCTACTTGGATCATCAATATGATCTCAAGAGAGGAACTCCATTTGTGGTCTTACTTCTTATCCCTTATCTCTTGTATAATTAGGACTTTAGCCATTCTTCTTCTTCCATCCACTCTAACCCAAGCCAAAACATTTGTGCAAACATTTAACACTTGTTTTCAAACATTAGAAACATAAGCCTTATGCTTATTGATTTTAAAACTTTTTCATAACACTTATTTTGAATTGAACTTCTAAGCCAACTTTGACCATATTTTGTATATATTTTTCATTGGTAAATATAACCCATTCAAATACTTTATGGTTTCAATGGCCACTCTCTTAAGCAATTTTTTTTCATAACCTTTAGCTATTAGTTTTGAGATATCCTTGAGGTAGATGTAATACTCACCTATATCCTTAGTGATGGACAATGAGTCTTCCATGCTTATCATAGGGTTAACCCCTCACTAGCATGTTGAAGCTATCCTCACATGGTGGATTTGTGGTTTTGGGTTGATTTTTCTCCCTTGGATAACAAAATACCTTAAGGCTTTTGGACCAATCAATTCACCAACTCATTTTTGAGATTTTTACCCCGAACTACGAGGTTTTGATCCTAATCTTTTTAGATGGTATGTAGGCAATGGGTTTCATCATTCAAACACAAAAATGTAAATAAACTTGTATATTCTTTCCCCATCTCTTCAATCATGTTTGCACAAATAAATTTTTCACAAAATACCAACCTTACAACAAATATGAGAAGGGCTCCCTAGGAGTACCTAGGATGTTTTGGGTGCTTAAAACCTTCCCATTGCATAACCAACCCCCTTACCCAGATCTCTGACATTTTTACTAGTTTTTGATTTGATAAAACTTTTAGGTTTTTGTTCGCTTTCTAACCATTCCTTTGGATAAATAGAAGTGCGGTGGCGACTCGACTTGTATGGTTTACCTTAGATTTAGTCAATATCTCTAATGGTAATGATTACGCAAGGGGAAGGTATTAGCACCCCTTACATCCGTGTTGGAACAGGGATAGAGTATCGGGATTTGTTATCGTCTCCACAGGGATTATGTGATATTTCCGTCGTTCGACAGTTGTTAAGTTCTCAACTTATAGTAACAATGGGGTTTTAGTTTTCGGTTACGGTAGCTTGCATAAAAAGTAAGAAATTACGGTAAAAGTTTTGGTTTTACGATTTGAGAAAGATTGTCAAAGTTAGGGTTCGACGATCACTTCATATGTTCGATCAAACAAAACTCATAAACTCCATTAGATGATAAACACATTCACAAAATCCTCCCAATGTGTTTATTTCTAACACACATTGTGGTTTTTCCCATTTTGATCCATTGTTGATTTCTCACACAATCTATTAAAATGACAACTTTTAGGTTTAACTTTTTAGTGAACAAACTCATTCAAAACTATCTCTAGCTAAAGAACAAGGATGGATGAAAACCTAGGTCAAGAGTTGGAAAACACCTTTCAATAATAAACCAACACAAAGAGTTATCAATAAAACAAGGTTTTCACCATACATTCATCATCAAAGAGTTTACAAATGAAGATCAACCCATATACATACAAAGCTTATGATCATCTACATCTAACCTTGACAAAATTAAAGACTTAGCTACTCATTTTCATGGTAGCTTGAACAACAAGTTTCGGAAGAAGGTTGATCAACATCCGAGTCGAAGAATCGAGATTGGATGGGAATCCACCTTCTTTTTGTAAAATATTTTCAAGAGAAGAAGAAGAATGAGAAATGGGGTTTCTAGGACACAAAAATCACCTATAGCAAAAAACAAGTAAAAAGATGATAAAAAGATATGTTCCAAAAAGTAGCCCATACTACTTATAGAAATGGTTGCTGGGTTGTCATGCTCGCTAGGCGAGCAGAATGGTTCGCCTAGCGAGCCCCAAAATAAGTCAATAGAAGAGCCTGCGTCCAAAGGAATCATCCCAGACAAGTTTGCATCTGTTCGTTAGGCGAACAATCCTTCGCTAGGCAAAGCCCTCGCTTCTCTCATTCGCTCCAGCGAGTCTTGATGTTTTTGCTACTGGAATTGTTCACTACCTGCTCGCTGGATGCTCGCCTAGCGAATACTTAGCTACTTCCCTCGCCACAGCGAGTTTTGATCTTTTTGCTACTGGAAGTGTTCGCTACTTGTTCGCTGGATGCTCGCCTAGCGAGTTTTGATCTTTTTGGTTCTGTCCAAGTCTGGGAGTGTTCGCTGGCATCTCGCTGCGTGCTCGCCTAGCGAATACTTCGCTACCTCACTCGCCTAGCGAGCTTGCTTATGTTTGCTTTCTTTCTTGGTTCCTTTGCCATCTTTCTTGTGCCTTAGTTTTCTACTCTTTCATGCCTAATTCCTGCACAATAACACACAAATTAAAGGTACCAAGATCATTTCACATAGTATTGCAAATCAACAAAAGCAAGGGAGGTTTCGAACACTTTTTCGACAAAAAGGAGTGAAAGTTGCCCACATTTGATAGCTCAAATAAGCAAACTTGGGCATCTAACAACTCTCCCCAACTAGATTCTTGTTTGCCCTCAAGCAAAGTATGTCTCTTGAAGGACAAGAGGATTTGCTTAAAGAAAAAGATTTCTCCGAAATCGGATAAAATGGCTCAAACACAAGAGAATCAACCAGACACAAGTTCCCAATGGTTAGAATAACACAATACACAAGAACTAAAGCCTTATAGCAATGCAAAACATGTATCAATCCACAACAATGTTATCCTGAACGAATCACCCTATCTCTCCTCTTCGAATAAGGATTGAAGAAATTACGCGTTTGTAGCCGCAGGGACAATTTCACTCTCCAACAAACAATGCAAAAGTCAATCCAATTCATACAATGTCTAACAATTATAAATGAAAATGCGGAAGCACGAAGATCACTAAGGTCTTTTCCGGTTGTAGCTTGGTCAGGTTTACAAACAAGGGTCATATCTAAGACCATTGAAAACGAACTTGCCGATGCAAAAGAGACATTCACTGTACAAGCTATTCACACATCTCAACTTCGTTCCACCTGTTTCTCATTTGAAACCTTCACAACTCTTATTTCACAACTCAATTTTGTTTTTCACTATTTTTCTTCCAAGCAAGCATTCATTTTCATTTTTTTTCACATCGTATTCACAAAACAGATGTTTCTCTTTTCTAATTTTTTTTCAATGCTTGCTCGGTTATTCAAGAGTTGTGGCACCTACCGATTCTCATTTTCGTTCTCCCCAACTTATCTTTTACTCACCCCAAGTGAATGCTCTTGACTTTTTACGGCAAAAGAACAATTATCAAAAATTTCAGGGTTTCAAGAAAAAAAAGATTTTGACGTCTCGCCTTATTTCAAGCTGAGATTCAACTGTTTAAGCTCAAAGGGGTTCATGAATACTCTCTGCTCACGGGTAAGTTGTATTTGGAACTGGTTGTGCTCGAAAGAAAACAAGTGCCTTGATCATTTCTAATTGCTTCCACAAATTCACAATAATAAAAGACAAAGCATGAATCAAATGAATCAACACAGTTTATTAGAATCCATCATTTTAGTGTACAATGGAGGTTTCCTCACAATTTGTGGTTCTAAGCCCTAGGTGAATCATTCATTCAATTATGTTGCAAAAGGAACAATATTCAATTACGAAAAGAGTAAAGTTCTTAATGCATTCTAAAATTCTAACCGGAGGTAACCATGTACCTTAGCATTATTCACCTGTTTATTTTTATCATCGCCATCCAAGCTTGGATGCACCTTCATTGGATACTTCTTTGAGGAACAACTGTAAGACCCCAATTTTGACCCTAAGATCCCTCATGGCATCATAACATTGCATTTGCATTGCCTCAAGGATCTTTAGCATCTTGGTTCCCTTTGCCTTTGGGTGGGACTTCTTGTGATTGGTTTGAGATCACCAAGCATGCTTGAATTATACATCATTGTTTTTCTTACTTTTGTTTACTAACCAAAAGCACAAAAATGTGTCACTAACATCTTTTGTTTGAAGCTTGAGTATCATCCAAGACACTTTGTGGGTTCTATTTAGATGATCAGTCAACACAAGGGAATGGCTTGAGATACTTCCAACAGGTTCAAATGGGGTCTATTCGTCAGTCAAAACGTTAATCTTGAAGGAGTAAAAGTTTGTTCATGAGTTGTCATGCTCGCTAGGCGAGCAGAATGGGTCGCCTAGCGAGTCCCAAGAAAAGCCACCAGAATCACCTACGCTCAGAGGAATTTCTTGAACTGTCATGCTCGCTAGGCGAAGCCCACATGTTTAAAAAAAACGAAAAACGAAAAAAGAAAAAAAAAGAAAATAATAATAATAATAATAAATAAATAAATAAATAAAATATAACAGAAAAATTTTGGACTTGGGTCTCTCTCATTTGAGCCCACAGGTCCACAAAAATCAGGTTATAAATTCAGAGTTTCAGTGAAACAAAAGGAATTCTATTCTTATTACCCTGGCAGGGAAAAAGATAGTGAGAGAAGAGCTAACAGAGTTCAGAGCAACCTCCAGAGACTGAAGGGAACTCATCTGCAAGGAACCAATTCCATCTCATATAAACCCTTAGATTGCTTTGCAAACCCAACTGGGCAATTCAATTTCATTCGATCTCTCCAGTCAGGTTTGCCTTATTCCCATTACTTTATGCTTTTAATTTGAATGCTCTGAATGTATGGGGTATTATGGGTGAATTTGATACCCTTTTGATGCATGTGTTTGACAAGAGGTTTAGGCCTCCTACCCCTTGGTTACTTTTTGTGAGCTTTTTGTGAATTTTAATGGCATGATTCATGTGGTTACATTTTGATTTGGGGGCAACTCTTGATTACCCTATCCTGTTTGCTCTAACCTGTTTTGTGTTTGTTATGGCATTGTTTTCTCCTAATTCCGTCATATTACTCTAACCTGTTTGTTGAGTTTTTGTGAGGGCTCACATACTCTTGCAGGGATAGCTTGCTTGGTGTTCCACTTTATTTGTGGGGTACCACCTGGAGGTCTATTCCGATTACCTGTACTGACTCACTTTCTTTGATGGTGCTAGCTTGAGAGATCTCTGGGTTTCTTATCTCTTTAATTGCTGTTACTTCGGATCTTTATCCGTACGGTAGATCTCTCGATCCCTTTATTTTTCCCGCATTTTACCGCTTTTCTTAGGTTTCGTATAGCCTCTCGTGGCATGTCATTTAAGGTAGCGCAGTTCCTTCATCTAGGACTGCCTTTTTGCATGAGCATCCCTAAACACCCCAAACTCATTGATTTTTCTTCTCCTAAGAACACGTTATCTCCTTCTACTAAAGGCGAGTAAGTCTCCAAATGTCGAGCATCCGGTAGATTGCGTAGTAACGTCGTTCAACCCTTACCCCGCAGTTGGTCGAACTACGTTTTGCTCTGATTTTCATCCCAGATGAGATACGTAGGCATAAGACGTGATGTTTTAGCGAGCACACTCCTCTTTAACCCATAGGTAGCCGAGCTACGAAGACTCTGATTCTCAGATTCAGATGAGATACGTATGCAGTGAATGCGACATCCGTGCGAGTCATTTTCCTTTTGACCCTTCTTTTAGTAAGTAGTACATTAGATAAACATACACGCTTTTCTCATCCCTTCAATCATGTTTGCACAAATAAATTTTCAACAAAAAAACAACAACCTTTGCAACAAATGTGAAAAGGGCTCCCTAGGAGTACCTAGGATGCTTTGGGTGCCTAATACCTTCCCATTGCATAACCAACCCCCTTACCCAGATCTCTGACATTTTTACTAGTTTTTGATTCGATAAAACTTTTAGGTTTTTGTTCGCTTTCTAACCATTCCTTTGGATAAATAGAAGTGCAGTGGCGACTCGACTTGTATGATTTACCTTGGATTTAATCAATATCTCTAATGGTAACGAATACCCCGCTACAGAAAAGTGGCGACTCTGCTGGGGACTTATTTGCCTAGTGGGTTTTGCCTACTTTTCATATTTGTTGTATTGTATTGTATAATTTTTTTGTGTGTGACATATTGTTGTGCAATTTGGGATTACTGTATTATATGTAATGATTGAATTGCTTGATATTAATTCCTTGTATGCTTGGTGATCTTTGTGAGATGAGTTCTATACCCGGACTCGAGTGCACTTAGGATAGGAGAATGGCGTAGTCTTGTTGACTTGTGTGGAGTTATTCCTTAGCAAGTTGACTTGCAAGTCCATTCACTTGGTGGAGGTCATGTTGGGATCAATAATGTCACACAAGTAAGTTGTGGTTAGACATTACTCTTTCCAATATAGACCTTAGAAGCCAAGGACCTTAGTTTACCAAGCCCATCTTAGCCTATTCTTAGGATGTAGTGCGAAAGTCGTTCAAGTGTAAGATTTGATACGATTGTTACGCGATACTACACTCATAAGAGTCTCTCTTGAGAATATTTTCGGAATACGAGTAGTCGTTTCTCCAATAATATCTGAAAGATGGGATGATGACTATGGGAACCTCTTGTAGAACATGTTTGGCAGGTTTAAACCCTAGTACACTCCCTTTTGGGTGGTTCTTAACCTAACTCCATGCTTGTGACTTACAACAAACCCTTGATTCATGGTTGATCAGTTCATGAATCCTTAATATCAATGGAACTTGGTTGTTGATAAGGTGTAAACCATAATCCACCAAAATGGATGGTTGATATTAAGGATAACATGATCCATCCCATGACCTTTGTTTGGTGTGCTTTGCTTGATCCTTGAGTGTGATTGTTGCATTCATGCATTCATGCACCCATTTGCATTCATATCATCAATAAATAAGAAAATTTTCAAGGAACTTAAGGGGTTTATTTGCAAAATTTTCAGACATGGAAAGACAAAGAAGGAATACAAAGAAGTACATCTTCAGGCAACCAGACTTGAAAGAGTTAAGGAATTTGACATCTTATGTATTAGATCCTTTGGGTTTCAAGGCTCGTTTTGGGAAGCTTCTTCCTCTTCTGACTACTCAGGTGGATGAAGGATTGGTGAGTGTATTGGTGCAGTTTTATGATCCCTTGTACCGTTGCTTCACGTTTCCGGATTTCCAGCTTTTGCCTACCCTTGAGGAGTATGCTTACCTTGTGGATATACCTATTCTAGACCAGTTGTCGTTCAGTGGCTTGGAGAGTATTCCTACTTCTCAAGAGATAGCTGACATGTTACACATAGATGAATCTCTGGTTGGTGCTCATATGACTACCAAAGGTGGAATTCAAGGTCTCCCTTATGAGTTCCTCATTGCTCAAGCTACTGTTTATGGGAAGGCCATGAGTGAAGACGCCTTTGAGGCCATATTTGTACTTCTCCTCTATGGGCTAGTGTTATTCCCCAACATCGACAAGTTTGTGGATGTAAACGCTATTAGGATTTTCTCTACTCTTAATCCCGTTCCGACTCTATTGGGCGATACCTACTTCTCTTTGCATATGAGGAATGCAAAGGGTGGTGGTGCCACTGTGTGTTGTTTGCCTCTGTTGTATAAGTGGTTTATTACTCACTTACCTCAGACGATCGCTTTCAAGGAGAACAAGGAATGTCTACGGTGGTCCACGAGACTTATGTCTCTCACTAATGATGATATCTCTTAGTATAACCATGTGTATGATGGTGTGCGGATTATTGACTCTTGTGGCGGATTCTCCAATGTACCTCTTCTTGGTACATGTGGTGGGATTAACTACAATCCTATTTTGGCACGTCGGCAGCTTGGGTTCCCCTTAAAGGATAAACCCAATAACATTCTGTTAGAGGGTGTATTCTTTCAGGATGGTAAAGATCCCCAAGGCTTGAAAGCTAGGATGGTCCGCGCTTGGCGCAAGATTCATAGGAAAGGAAGGAAAGAGTTGGGTCCTAAGAATTGCATCGCTTTGGAGCCTTACACTGTTTGGGTTAGGAAGAGGGCGTCTGAGTATCTCATGCCTTACGAGTATCCGAGACCTACACCTATGATTATGGCTGGGCCTTCAACCCTCCCTAATCAAGGAGTAGAGGAGTTGAGAGACGAAGACCGTTCACGTGCCTGGATCCGTGAACGTGAAGAGTTGCTTCAGCAGATTAAGGAGAAGGATGCGTTGATTGAGTTTCTTGAGCATCAGGTTATTGATGACCCTGATGATGTATGGACTTTTCTACTTCCTCAGTCTTCTAAGTTCTGGAAGAGGAGGTATGATCGACTCGCCAAAGAGAAGGCCGATATGGAGGCAGCCTACGAGAGGGAGGTGAAGAGGCTTCGCGCATCTTATCTTCCTGTGTCCCGAGCTTTAGATGATTGTTTCTAGGGATCCATAGGATGATTATTTTCCTTTTCTCTTGTATATCATTGACGATGCTGCACTTCTTTTCCCTGATATTATTTGATGAGATATTTCCATATGTGATAAAATGCTTAATATTTCCAGAATTTGCAAATAAAACTCTAAAGTTCCTTTGAAATAAAAAACAAATCATATGCACAAACGTTGCATGCATCATATGCATAAGCAGGTTTTGTTTCCGGTCCCTTGCCCTGTGGTCTAACTCTGTGTCCTTCATTTATTTTGAAGACAAGCTGACTCACCAGTACTACACGAGAGCCAACATTTCGAGACTGATGGATCACTTAGAGCAAGAGAACCGAGAGGCTCTGCAGAAGGTGTTGGATGTGGCATATGTGGATCACGATGTCACTTTGGAGCAATTCGATAACATTGTTGCAAACATTACTGCTTGTAACAACCTGAGCTTTTGTGACTCTGATCTCCCTGAGGAGGGAAGAGATCACAACCTGGCATTACATATATCTATGGGTTTGAAGAGACGACGCCATGTCCAATGTACTGGTGGACACCGGGTCATCATTGAACGTATTGCCAAAGTCTACTCTCTCAAAGCTATCATATCAAGGGCCTCCCATGAGGCAGAGTGGGGTACTTGTGAAGGCTTTCGATGGGTCTCGTAAGACCGTGATTGGGGAAGTTGATCTCCCAGTCAAGATTGGACCAAGTGATTTCCAAATTACCTTCCAGGTTATGGACATTCACCCATCGTACAACTGTCTCTTAGGTAGACCATGGATTCACGAGGCAGGCGCCGTGACGTCCACCCTACACCAGAAATTGAAATTCGTGAAAAACAAGAAGGTGGTGGTTGTAGGGGGAGAAAGGGCTTTCCTGGTTAGCCATTTGTCTTCCTTCTCTTATATAGATGCCGAGGTTGAATTTGGAACTCCTTTCCAAGCTTTATCTATTGCTGAGCCTATTGAGAAGAGAACTCCTTCATTTGCTTCCTACAAAGATGCAAAGTTGGCCATTGAGCGTGGTGCAACCACTGGTTTAGGAAAAATGATTGAGTTAGAAGACAACGAGTCTCGGGCTGGCATAGGTTTTTCTTCTGGTACTTTCAACAAGCAAGGGCTATTCAAGAGTGGAGGTTTTATCCACACCGGTCAAGATGAGGAGGCTGCTGCCGTTTTAGAAGAAGATACAAAGGATTCTGGCAATTTCATCATCCTTGGAGGGGTCTGCGACAATTGGGTCGCTGTGGATATTCCAACAGTTGTCCATAAGTCAACATAATGATCACTTTGTTTAAAAACCCTTCTCCCATGCCAAAAGGAGGAGTGCTAACATTGTTGGCAACATAAATACAATGATATTTTCATTCAATAAATTCATGTTAAATGTTTGTTTTTCCCATTTATTTTCCCTTTTTGTGTTTGCATGAAATTGGTGATCACATAAAACCCTAAAAAATAAAATAAAATCAATATTCTCATATGCATAATGATTTGCCTTGATTGATTTCTAAAAGCTTTTCATATCCAAAAATCATTATGCAGATTGATTTCTAAACCCATTAAACATAATGACCCAACACCATCTCCCAATTTTGAATTCCTTGTATTTGAGGCAGAGGAAGATGATGTTGAAGTGATTCCTGATGAGATCACCCGTCTACTTGAGCATGAAGAGAAGATCATTCAGCCGCATCTTGAGAATCTGGAAACAGTCAACTTGGGGTCTGAAGATTGTGTGCGAGAGGTAAAGATTGGGGCACTTCTGGAAGAATCTGTTAAGAAGGGGTTGATTAAGTTGCTACGAGAATATGTTGACGTCTTCGCCTGGTCATATGAAGACATGCCTGGTCTAGATACTGATATTGTGCAACATTTCCTACCTTTAAAGCCTGAGTGCGTGCCTGTGAAGCAGAAACTCGGAAGAACTCATCCTGATATGGCAGTGAAGATCAAAGAGGAAGTTCAGAAGCAGATCGAGACGGGGTTTCTGGTGACTTCTACATATCCTCAATGGGTGGCCAATATTGTGCCCGTTCCTAAGAAAGATGGAAAAGTCCGGATGTGTGTGGACTATAGAGACTTGAATAAAGCTAGTCCGAAAGATGATTTCCCTCTACCACATATTGATATGTTGGTAGATAATACAGCTAAATTCAATGTCTTCTCATTTATGGACGGATTTTCCGGATATAATCAAATTAAAATGGCACCCGAGGATATGGAGAAGACAACATTCATCACACCTTGGGGAACATTCTGTTATCGAGTGATGCCCTTCGGTTTGAAGAACTCCGGAGCCACGTACCAACGAGCTATGACTACCTTGTTTCATGATATGATGCACAAGGAGATTGAGGTGTACGTTGATGATATGATTGCTAAATCAAGATCGGAGGCTGTACTCCCTGTAGAGGTGAAGATCCCGTCAATGAGGGTCTTGATGGAGGCCAAGTTGACTGATGCTGAATGGGTTTAGAGTCGTTATGACCAGCTAAACTTGATTGAAGAGAAGAGATTGACTGCCATGTGCCATGGTCAGTTATATCAGCAGAGAATGAAGAAAGCTTTTGATAAGAAGGTCAAGCCTCGTGTGTTCCAAGAAGGTGACCTTGTGCTCAAGAAAGTCTTGTCTTTCGCGCCCGATTCCAGGGGCAAGTGGACTCCAAACTATGAAGGTCCATATGTTGTTAAGAGAGCCTTTTCAGGTGGTGCTTTGATACTTACAACTATGGATGGGGAGGATTTCACTCGTCCTGTGAATTCAGATGCAGTCAAGAAATACTTCGCCTAAAAATAAAAACTGAATAGCTCGCTAAATTGAAAATCCGAAAGGGCGGCTTAGGCAAAAATGAGTGTCTCGGTGGATTGAAAACCCGAAAGGGCGATCCAGGCAAAAGTTAGAGACACAAAAAATATATAATAATGAGATATGTATCCCGCTAGATTGAGTACCTCATCTTGGGGCAATCTAGGCAAAAATTAGGGATTTGACAAGTAACTACGTCCTGACAAGACTTTGTTCTACAACTGTCATCCGTCAGAGATTCTTGCTCATTATCAACCAAAGCTTCAAATACATCGGATTCAGAATTGGTGGAGAAATGGTCATTATGTTCAATGTAGCCCTTTTCCAATATATATCACCAATTTCAAATTTGTAAAGATCTATGGAGTCTTGCCATTCGCAGACTACCATTCTATCAAATGAATTTGAGCCTTTTATCCAATTATTGGCACTCTTATCTGTTTCTATTCAACAAATGTTTTGCATGTTTTGATTAAGAAAATATCATTATTTTAAACGATCAAATTTTTTATAATTTGTTTTTAAACAAAGTGAACATTCACAATGACGAAAGGATACTTAGGAGATCCTCAGTGCTCTCCCAAGGGTGGTACGATCCCCAACAGGGTAAGATTCTTGACCCTATTCCTGGCATGACTGTATCTCCTCCCTCCGGAACCCCTTGTGGTTTATCCTACCAAGTGGATTGCTTGTTGAGAGTCACCTCTCTTCCCTTCAGCAGAGTAGCAATCTTTCTTCCTCAGCAGCTTGGATCTCTTTGGGCAAGAGCGGTATTTGGTGGTTGATCCCGATAAATCCTTTATCTCCTCAGATAAATTCCCCAGTAGAGTTGTTGGTGTGGTGGACCTTGTCTGTGATAACTCTCGTCCCCAGCTGGAATGATTGATGATTCATCCCTTGCAGAGTTCTTTGCTTCCTGGTATCTCTGATCCCTAGCAGATTGGATACTCCCCGGTGAACTTGGCTTTCTCTCTTGAGATGTAGTACCGGGTGGTTGATTCCTGGACCTGGTTGTGTTAGATATGTCTGTTTGTCAGCATACATCATACATAAACCACGCATATTCATGCATAATTATAACATTCAGATATTCATGTTGCATTCTTTGCCATATATCGTTGTTTGTTGTCTCCTGCTATTTGGTGATATACTTCCCCGAGCAGATGTGTGTGTCTGATCTCTCCATATAGAGTCAGCTCCATAGGCAGAAAGCGTTTATCCTTTCTTCCATATTCCCCACCGGGTTATATCCTCGTGGATGTCAATTGTTTTTGTTCCTCCTGACACATATATTGGGATGGTTTTCCCCATTGAGTTATATCCTCACCGGGACAAGTCTTGATTTGGTGTGCCTATCTAGTTTGATCCTAGATCGATCTCTTAAGACTCTTTTCCTGTTTCCCCGTGGTAAATGAATAATGGCTTAATAATTAGTAATCATTATCCCCGGCGGAGTCTGTGGTTCTCTACCCTCATACCGGTAGTTGTAAACCCTATTTCTTCCTTTTTTGCAGAGTAACTATTTTTGCTCATCTTTAATTGGTGACAGTTATCTTCATCCAATATTCGGTAATGATATCCTCTCATCTGCTTGGATAATTGCCCTGATTACGCAATTTATCCCCAGCGGGTCATCTCTCGTCTACCTTGTTGTTGTTGGTAACGATTGTTTCTCCCCTGAATTGGTCATCATTATATACCTAGTTTCGGTATCCCGATGCCTTTTCTTTTTGGTCGATTTATCCTTTATTAACCCAGTAACCGGTTGTGGATAATCGTCCATGCGAGTATATTATCTACATTCTAACGGTAATAGATAGTATATCTCATGCACTCTCGTGTCTGAAGCCTTTTGTTCTTCCCCACTTGAGTAAGATTCGTATCCCCTTTGTGGAGTCGAATATCCATCTTGTAATCGAGTTTGCTTTTAACCCTCTTTTGGATGATGAGTGTTTTGGGAATATTCCCCAATTCACGCCTTGGTTGGTTACCTATTATATACCCAGTAACCGGTATCCATGGTGTTCCTTCCTCTCTGCTCCCTATTATGACTTTTTGTCCCCTGTGGAGTCAGAGTCCCTGAGTTGAAATATACCTTTTAGGTCTTCCTCAGATGTTTTCAAGTCTTGATATCTCTCACCCTTATACCGGTCTTGGATATTCATTTCTTCCTGAGCATGTTGTATCTCTCACCCTCATACCTGGCGTTCAGATCACATGTCTCTTTGAGCTTATTACCCAGTAACCGGTAATACCTCGTCCCGCTGCTTCCCCAGGAGTTTCCTTGTGGACATCCCCAGCGAAGTCCCTTAGTGGATTGTTTTCATCCGGATTTTATCCGAAGTATCCGCTGTGGATAGTTTTTTGCTGTTTTAGCATATTCCCCAATACATGCATCTTCGAGTCAGCTTGAGTCTTTCCATCGGATCTTTTCCCTTTGGAATTCTGTTCCCCACGCTTTGAGTCGTGACCTGCTCGCGCATTTTTATCCCTTTTCTATCCCCAGGAGAGTCCCCAGGGTCTTGGTCCCATGGAGTGAATTGCTCATATGGATTATCAGTGGCTTCTGATTTCTTTGCTTTTGTGGACACATATCTCCATAGAGTGCTACCATTTTTCATACCTACATTTGCATCATGAGGTCTCTTAGGGACCAAAATTCGTCTCTTTGTTATTATTTAAGCCCATTCTACCCCGTCGAGACGAAGATTTTAACCTTCACTTCTCCGGCTAGAATGACCTTAAATAGGGGCATCTGTAAGACCCCAATTTTGACCCTAAGATCCCTCATGGCATCATAACATTGCATTTGCATTGCCTCAAGGATCTTTAGCATCTTGGTTCCCTTTGCCTTTGGGTGGGACTCCTTGTGATTGGTTTGAGATCACCAAGCATGCTTGAATTATACATCATTGTGTCTCTTACTTTTGTTTACTAACCAAAAGCACAAAAATGTGTCACTAACATCTTTTGTTTGAAGCTTGAGTATCATCCAAGACACTTTGTGGGTTCTATTGAAATGATCAGTCAACACAAGGGAATGACTTGAGATACTTCCAACAAGTTCAAATGGGGCCTATTCGTCAGTCAAAACGTTAATCTTGAAGGAGAAAAAGTTTGTTCATGAGCTGTCATGCTCGCTAGGCGAGCAGAATGGGTCGCCTAGCGAGTCCCAAGAAAAGCCACCAAAATCACCTACGCTCAGAGGAATTTCTTGAACTGTCATGCTCGCTAGGCGAAGCCCACGTGTTTTAAAAAAAAAGAACGAAAAACGAAAAGAGAAAAAAAACGAAAAAAAATAAATAAATTAAATAATAATAATAATAATAATAAATAAATAAATAAATAAATAAATAAATAAAATATAACAGAAACTTTTTGGACTTGGGCCTCTCTCATTTGAGCCCACAGGTCCACAAAAATCAGGTTATAAATTCAGAGTTTCAGTTAAACAAAAGGAATTTTATTCCTATTACCCTGGCAGGGAAAAAGATAGTGAGAGAAGAGCTAACAGAGTTCAGAGCAACCTCCAGAGACTGAAGGGAACTCATCTGCAAGGAACCAATTCCATCTCATATAAACCCTCAAATTGCTTTGCAAACCCAACCGGGCAATTCAATTTCATTCGATCTCTCCAGTCAGGTTTGCCTTATTCCCATTACTTTATGCTTTTAATTTGAATGCTCTGAATGTATGGGGTATTATGGGTGAATTTGATACCCTTTTGATGCATGTGTTTGACAAGAGGTTTAGGCCTCCTACCCTTGGTTGCTTTTTGTGAGCTTTTTGTGAATTTTAATGGCATGATTCATGTGGTTACATTTTGATCTGGGGGCAACTCTTGATTACCCTATCCTGTTTGCTCTAACCTGTTTTGTGTTTGTTATGACATTGTTTTCTCCTAATTCCGTCATATTACTCTAACCTGTTTGTTGAGTTTTTGTGAGGGCTCACATACTCTTGCAGGGATAGCTTGCTTGGTGTTCCACTTTATTTGTGGGGTACCACCTGGAGGTATATTCCGATTACCTGTACTGACTCACTTTCTTTGATGGTTCTAGCTTGAGAGATCTCTGGGTTTCTTATCTCTTTAATTGATGTTACTTCGGATCTTTATCCGTACGGTAGATCTCTCGATCCCTTTATTTTTCCCGCATTTTACCGCTTTTCTTAGGTTTCGTATAGCCTCTCGTGGCATGTCATTTAAGGTAGCGCGGTTCCTTCATCTAGGACTGCCTTTTTGCATGAGCATCCCTAAACACCCAAAACTCATTGATTTTTCTTCTCCTAAGAACACGTTATCTCCTTCTACTACATGCGAGTAAGTCTCCAAATGTCGAGCATCCGGTAGATTGCGTAGTAACGTCGTTCAACCCTTACCCCGTAGTTGGTCGAACTACGTTTTGCTCTGATTTTCATCCCAGATGAGATACGTAGGCATAAGACGCGATGTCTTAGCGAGCACACTCCTTTTTAACCCATAGGTAGCCGAGCTACGAAGACTCTGATTCTCAGATTCAGATGAGATACGTATGCAGTGGATGCGACATCCGTGCGAGTCATTTTCCTTTTGACCCTTCTTTTAGTAAGTAGTACATTAGATAAACATACACGCTTTTCTCATCCCTTTAATCATGTTTGCACAAATAAAATTTCAAAAAAAAAAAACAACAACCTTTGCAACAAATGTGAAAAGGGTTCCCTAGGAGTGCCTAGGATGCTTTGGGTGCCTAATACCTTCCCATTGCATAACCAACCCCCTTACCCAGATCTCTGACATTTTTACTAGTTTTTGATTCGATAAAACTTTTAGGTTTTTGTTCGCTTTCTAACCATTCCTTTGGATAAATAGAAGTGCGGTGGCGACTCAACTTGTATGATTTACCTTGGATTTAGTCAATATCTCTAATGGTAACGAATACCCCGCTACAGAAAAGTGGCGACTCTGCTGGGGACATATTTGCCTAGTGGGTTTTGCCTACTTTTCATATTTGTTGTATTGTATTGTATATTTTTTTTTGTGTGACATATTTTTGTGCAATTTGGGATTACTGTATTGTATGTAATGATTGAATTGCTTGATATTAATTCCTTGTATGCTTGGTGATCTTTGTGAGATGAGTTCTATACCCGGACTCGAGTGCACTTAGGATAGGAGAATGGCGTAGTCTTGTTGACTTGTGTGGAGTTATTCCTTAGCAAGTTGACTTGCAAGTCCATTCACTTGGTGAAGGTCATGTTGGGATCAATAATGTCACACAAGTAAGTTGTGGTTAGACATTACTCTTTCCAATATAGACCTTAGAAGCCAAGGACCTTAGTTTACCAAGCCCATCTTGGCCTATTCTTAGGATATAGTGCAAAAGTCGTTCAAGTGTAAGATTTAATACGATTGTTACGCGATACTACACTCATAAGAGTCTCTCTTGAGAATATTTTTGGAATACGAGTAGTCGTTTCTCCAATAATATCCGAAAGATGGGATGATGACTATGGGAACCTCTTGTAGAACATGTTTGGCAGGTTTAAACCCTAGTACACTCCCTTTTGGGTGGTTTTTAACCTAACTCAATGCTTGTGACTTACAACAAACCCTTGATTCATGGTTGATCCGTTCATGAATCCTTAATATCAATGGAACTTGGGTGTTGATAAGGTGTAAACCATAATCCACCAAAATGGATGGTTGATATTAAGGATAACATGATCCATCCCATGACCTTTGTTTGGTGTGATTTGCTTGATCCTTGAGTGTGATTGTTGCATTCAAGCACCCATTTGCATTCATATCATCAATAAATAAGAACATTTTCAAGGAACTTAAGGGGTTTATTTGCAAAATTTTCAGACATGGAAAGACAAAGAAGGAATACAAAGAAGTACAACTTCAGGCAACCAGACTTGAAAGAGTTAAGGAATTTGACATCTTATGTATTAGATCCTTTGGGTTTCAAGGCTCGTTTTGGGAAGCTTCTTCCTCTTCTGACTACTCAGGTGGATGAAGGATTGGTGAGTGTATTGGTGCAGTTTTATGATCCCTTGTACCGTTGCTTCACGTTTCCGGATTTCCAGCTTTTGCCTACCCTTGAGGAGTATGCTTACCTTGTGGGTATACCTATTCTAGACCAGTTGCCGTTCAGTGGCTTGGAGAGTATTCCTACTTCTCAAGAGATAGCTGACATGTTACACATAGATGAATCTCTGGTTGGTGCTCATATGACTACCAAAGGTGAAATTCAAGGTCTCCCTTCTGAGTTCCTCATTGCTCAAGCTACTATTTATGGGAAGGCCATGAGTGAAGACGCCTTTGAGGCCATATTTGTACTTCTCATCTATGGGCTAGTGTTATTCCCCCAACATCGACAAGTTTGTAGATGTAAACGCTATTAGGATTTTCTCTACTCTTAATCCCGTTCCGACTCTGTTGGGCGATACCTACTTCTCTTTGCATATGAGGAATGCAAAGGGTGGTGGCGCCATTGTGTGTTGTTTGCCTCTGTTGTATAAGTGGTTTATTTCTCACTTACCTCAGACGGTCGCTTTCAAGGAGAACAAGGAATGTCTACGGTGGTCCACGAGACTATGTCTCTCACTAATGATGATATCTCTTGGTATAACCATGTGTATGATGGTGTGCGGATTATTGACTCTTGTGGCGAATTCTCCAATGTACCTCTTCTTGGTACATGTGGTGGGATTAACTACAATCCTGTTTTGGCACGTCGGCAACTTGGGTTCCCCTTAAAGGATAAACCCAATAACATTCTGTTAGAGTGTGTATTCTTTCAGGATGGTAAAGATCCCCAAGGCTTGAAAGCTAGGATGGTCCGCGCTTGGCGCAAGATTCATAGGAAAGGAAGGAAAGAGTTGGGTCCTAAGAATTGCATCGCTTTGGAGCCTTACATTGTTTGGGTTAGGAAGAGGGCGTCTGAGTATCTTATGCCTTACGAGTATCCGAGACCTACACCTATGATCATGGTTGGGCCTTCAACCCTCCCTAATCAAGGAGTAGAGGAGTTGAGAGACGAAGACCGTTCACGTGCCTGGATCCGTGAACGTGAAGAGTTGCTTCAGCAGATTAAGGAGAAGGATGCGTTGATTGAGTTTCTTGAGCATCAGGTTATTGATGATTCTGATGATGTATGGACTTCTCTACTTCCTCAGTCTTCTAAGTTCTGGAAGAGGAGGTATGATCGACTCGCCAAAGAGAAGGCCGATATGGAGGCAGCCTACGAGAGGGAGGTGAAGAGGCTTCGCGCATCTTATCTTCCTGTGTCCCGAGCTTTAGATGATTGTTTCTAGGGATCCATAGGATGATTATTTTCCTTTTCTCTTGTATATGATTGACGATTGTCATACCCCAAAATTTGCCCATTAATATTTCAAGACATTTCAGGGCACTCCGACTCACTTTACGACACTTAAAGGAACAAAGGCCCAGCTCGCGAATGACCCAAATTGGCCTACTCGCTACACGCTCACCCAGTGATAATATGAAAGTGGTTTATTTGGAAGCGGAGAAAAAGGGGTGCAAAAAGAAAAGAAAACGAACCAAACAGCAAAGCCCAGCCCAAAGCGCAAGACACAAATGTTGTGCCTGTGACGGACGTCACAGAGGGCGTGACGAGCGTCACGCAACACAGCCTTGTGACGGGCGTCACAGAAGGCGTGACGAGCGTCACGCAACACACCCCTGTGACGGGCGTCACACATGGTGTGACGAACGTCACACCATTCCCCTACTTTGTAGGCGCAGGTAACGCTTCGGAGACTTGAAGATCCGTTGAGGAATGTTGGGCCCTGCATCCACTATATCCATGCGCACGTTGAAGACTTTTTGGGCAACATGCATGACCTAAGGACACTAATATAAATAGCCACCTTGAAAACCTAAAAAGGGGGCTTTTTCACATTCCTTTTTCCGTGGCCGTTTTCGCTTTTGCACATTTACTTTTCCAACAGCTTAGGCATTGTGTTTTACAAGACTACTGTTAAACTTACCCCGGGTAACCCTAAAGGAAACCCTGAAGGAAAAGCCGGCGGCCGCAAAGCTACCTCCGTCCAATTCAATCCGGCTCGCCAACTCAAGGGTGCAATTCGATTGCAAACAGGTTTGCATTATTATTACAGCTTCATTTTCTCAATTTGCATGCGATATCGCTTTATGTTCTTAAATTGCGTGTGACATCATAATTTAACTCATAAATATATTTGAGGTTTGCATGTGGACTTAAGTATGCTTGGATACTTTGAATTGTTATAATGGATGCCGCTGTTCCTTCGCTCTGTTTTGATCCTTGCCCACCTGACCTGTTTTACTATAACTATGCTTTGCTTACCTGATACTATCACTGCTTTGGTGTAATCTTCGATTACACCCCGATTTGGTATTCTAACCCGTTTGCTGAATTTTGCAAAGGTTCATATGTCCCAGGAAAAGATTGCCGTTAGGTCTTCCACTTTATTTGTGGGATACCATTGTGAAGGCTCACCCTAAATTGCCTAATTAATTTTAATGTGTTAATTTTAATAATTAATTTTAATGTAATTTTAATGTATTGATTTTAATGTGGAGGCTCATCCTCATTACCTACTTAACTTTAAAACATGACCTTTAAATAAGTGATCTTGGACCTCTTTTTGCTGCCTTACGGTACTACGGTATAACGGTCATGTCCCGCGAATGTGGGGATACCCTTAGCAAAGACCCTTCGGTTAAATCATCATAAAATAAATTATAGTCCCTCGGATGTTGCCTTCGAAAATACGACTTTGTCCCTCGATGTCCCTTCGGCGTAGCCTACGGTTAAATGATGATAGTCTCTTCGAATGCTAAGGTCTCCTCACAACTGTTGCCTTCAATGACCGATCGATGACCCTACGATGACCCTTCAACATCCCAAGGATAAAACTACTTACTTCTCAATAGTAAGGACAGTTTTACCCTCATAAGGATGGGAAATGCCCGGAAAGACCTCGGACAGGTGCAACCTTAATTGCTCATTCATAATAAAAAATACTTTTCCCACCTTACACCTTGCAAACATCCTTTTTAGAAAATCACCACTTAGCATACATCCGTACTAGGATCATTGCCAAGTTATATTTTTCTAAACCATCTTCAAAATTAAGAGGGATAACCACTTTGTATACATTCATGCAAGAATCATTACAAAGTTAAATTCTCATTTTCAAAACATCTTTCATACATTTCTCAACCACTTTTTCAAACCTAGAAAACATAAATGATTGAGCAATTAAGAGCCCATGGATAACCATGGATACGAGGGGTGCCTAACACCTTCCCTTCGTATAAAGTACCTCCCGAACCTAAGAATTTAAAATTAAGGTCTTTCCTGTTCTTTTCCACCTTTCCTTAGGGGATAAAAGAAAAGTCGGTGGCGACTCTTGCTAACCGCGACATTGCGATTAAAAACATATAAAGTCAGTTCACCGTATGACAGAACTGGCGACTCTGCTGGGGAATAAAAAGAGAGGTCCATCTTAAAAAAAAAAATATATATATATATCATTTATGTTTTCCTTCTTTTAAGGGGGGCTTTGAGTGAAAGATCCTACACCCGGATCTAGTGTACCTTAGGTAAGTAGCAATAGATCATCGCGACTATCCGGCGTATACTGGAATGGTTAAAATGATAGCTACGGTTAATGTGACACTTTGGTTGTCCTGATGGTCCTCATGTTATTTGAGGAAAAATTTGGCTTCCGCGTGGTGTCATCAAAGCATTAACCAGACCTCTAGAACCCTAATTGACTCATCCTAGCCATTAGAAAGTAGTGAGATAACTGACTTCGGTTCCGACTGAGGTTGGTTGATACTCGATGCTACACTCTTTGAGATTGGACTTTAGGAAAGCTTCGGTCAACCACTTGGTGTTGCACTGAAGTGGACCCAAAGAAAGGTCGATGATCTGAGATCCTTCTAGAACCCAGTTACTATTCTAGGACAGGTTGAACCAACCAAACTTCAGTGGGGAGGGTACTTACCTATGGAACTCATGCAAGCCTTAAAACCTAGGAATGATGGTTGTATGACTTGCTTGTGCTTGTTATTTATTTAACCTCATAACATCATAACATCATGACATCATAACATTGAACTAACCATTTCAAGGACTTAGGGATTTAACTTTGCTCTGTTTTGTATGAAAAAAAAAACAAAAACAAAAACAAAAAAAAAAGTGTCCCTTTTCGGTAGTTTATGCAAAGTTAAATTCCAAAAGTCCTTGAAAACATTTCATACATTGCATAGCATAACATGACATTGCATAACAGGTACTCTAAAAGGATCAGTATTCTCACGATTTTCCTTCAAACAGAAAAATGGATCTCGAGCAAACTGTCAAAGATCTCCAGACACAGAATGCTCAGTTCAAGGAGATGATGCTAAGCTTATCCAAGGGGCAGGAGGAACTGAAGGCTCTTTTGGCCGAAAAGAAGAAGGACAAGAAAGCTGTGAGCTTCATTAACCCGGGCAGAAGGCGTAAAGGACAGACTACGGGAATCAAATCTGGAATCCCGAATGGTCCAGAGGAGGGGGCGGAAATTGATTCAGAGGAGGAGAATCCTGATTTCTCTAACCCTGAGGATGAAGACGAAGAGTACGAAGGTGAACAGTACTCTCCAAGAGATGATAAGTACAAACTGCTGGAAGAACGCATGCTAGCCATGGAGAGTCAGAAGACACCTGGTTTGGATTTCGAAAGTTTGGGTCTGGTCTCCGATGTGACCATTCCTCGCAAATTCAAAATCCCCACTTTCACTAAGTACGATGGTGCATCCTGTCCTCAGATGCATTTAAGGGCTTATGTGAGAAAGATTCAGCCGCATACCACTGATAAGAAACTGTGGATCCACTTCTTCCAAGAAAGTCTGTCTGGCACTCAGTTGGAATGGTATTATCAGCTCGAGAGTTCTGACATCCGCACCTGGACTGATTTAGCAACGGCTTTCTATAAGCAGTACCAGTATAATTCTGAATTAGCACCTACTCGGCTACAGTTGCAAAACATGGCCATGGGACCTAAAGAAAGCTTCAAAGAGTATGCTCAGAAATGGAGAGATTTGGCTGGCAGAGTCAAACCCCCTATGACTGACCGAGAATTAGTAGACTTGTTCATGGGTACCCTGACTGGCCCATTCTACAGCCATCTACTGGGGAGTTCTTCATCAGGTTTCACTGAACTTATACTGACGGGTGAACGGGTGGAGAGCGGCCTTCGAAGTGGAAAGATACATGCAGCTACTTCTACAAGCAGTAAGAAGTCCTATCATGGGAAGAATGAATCGAATGCTGTGTATGGTCAGAAGAATCATAATAGGAAAAATGGTGACCATGCCGTTGGAGCAGTGACAATCGCAGCCCCGCCAGCTCAAAACTTCCAGCAAAGACAAGACAGACCAAGAAGGCAGTTTACCAAGCTCAATATGACTTTAGCACAAGCACTGCAAAGCATGCTGAAGGTAAATTTAATCACTCTCAGAGGTCCTCCTGCAAATGTCAACACTGCTTCGCCTCGTTATAATCCCAATGCCAGGTGTGCATATCACTCCGATAGCCCTGGGCATGATACAAACGATTGTTGGCTGTTGAAGAATAAGATTCAGGACATGATCGACGCTGGGGAAATTGAGTTCGAGCCTCCGGAGACCCCTAATGTCATCACCGCTCCTATGCCTAATCATGACAAAGCTGTTAATGCTCTCGATGACGGTTCTCTCATCACTACTGTAGCGGACTTAACATCTCCTCTCCCGATCATAAAGAGGAATTTATTGCAAGCTGGTTTATTTCCAGGTTGTACTGAAGATTGCAATCTCTGCATACTCCGGCCCGAAGACTGTTTGAAATTGAAGAATGGTATCCAACGACTGATGGACGATCGTACAATCCTCTTTGAAAGGGTTTCTAAGGCAGAAAACCCTATTGAAGAAGTATCTGTGATTGCGAGGTCCAAGATTCCAGTGAAGATAACTGCTCCCAGAATACCTGTGAAGATTATTGCTGAGCCCAGAGTAGCTCCCCTGATCATTACTACCCCTGGCCCAGTACCATATTCCTCGAGCAAAGCCATTCCGTGGAATTATGGGGGTGATGTTTACATCCATGGTGTAAAGCAAGTTGGCAATTCTGCTAATCCTAATGACATTGTTGGGACTAGTAAGGTTACTCGAAGCGGAAGGATCTTCTCTCCAGAGATCTCACCTCCGGTTCCCGAAAACCGAGGAAAGGAACCAGTCAACCCTTCTCAGTCAGAGACACCGATCGAAGCTACTACTGAAGACGTTGCCAAACGAGAAATGGAGGAAGTGCTGAAAATCATCCGCAAGAGTGATTTTGATGTGGTAGAACAGTTGGGGCATACCCCTTCCAAAATCTCGATGTTGTCCTTGTTGTTATCCTCTGAATCTCATGCCAATGCCTTGATAAAATTCCTGAAGACTGCCCATGTACCTAAAGAGACCTCCGTCGATCAGTTCGAAAACTATGTTGCTAACCTGACTGTTGACGACGGCCTAGGTTTTTCCAATGCTGACCTGACACCAGCGGGAAAGAATCATAATAAGGCCCTGCATATCTCCATTGAGTGTAAAGGGATCACCCTGTCCCATGTGCTGATCGATAATGGCTCTTCTTTGAATGTGCTACCGAAAGCCGTGCTCGATAAACTTGACTGTAAAGGCATTGAATTGAAGCCTAGTGACATTGTGGTGCGTGCTTACGATGGTGCAAAGAGTGTTGTCCACGGCGAAGTTGTTCTCCCTATCAAGATAGGACCTCAGGTTTTCAACACTACCTTTTATGTAATGAACATTCGTCCTGCCTACTCCTGCCTATTGGGGCGCCCTTGGATTCATGAGGCAGGTGCTGTAGCTTCGTCTCTCCATCAAAAGCTAAGGTATCCAATAGAGGGTAAGATCGTCACTGTGTGTGGGGAAGAAGAATACATTGTCAGTAGTGTGCATACCTTCAGATACGTCGAAATGGATGGCGAATTCTTCGAGACTCCAACTCAGTCATTTGAAGTGGTTTCCCCGCCCGATCCTGTCCTTAAGCCAACTCCCTGTATGCCCAAGGTTGGTCGTGCTCCTCCTGCTATGATTTCTCTGGAAGATGCTCAAGCTGTAGTGGAAGATGGTGGCTGTACTGGCTGGGGTCAACTGATCAACGTACCGTACAAGTCTGACAAAGCTGGTCTGGGATTCAACTCCGAGAAGACGGTCAAAGATCAAATCAATGTTGTAGAAGATGCTGACAGCGATTGCGACCTGGATAGTTGGATCTACCCAACAATTGGCGACGGACTCAATAATTGGAAGGCTGAAGACACTATCCCGATCTCCTTTAGTCAGGAGTAATTGTTATTGTCTATTTAGCATTGCAAATTCTAATTGAACTTCTTGAAGCATTGTGTCTATACCCGGGGCACAATAGCTAATTTGTTAAGGGTTTTGTCATTTCATAAGCATATTTTCATATTCAATAAATCAATGGACATTTTCGCATTCAAATGTTGCGCTCTTTATTTTTCCTGTCGTCTTTCAAACAAGCTATGCTTTCTTACACACACTCACGTAACGAATTGCAGATCCGTACTCACTCTGGATCCTATTGACAATAATTCCGCTACTGTTCATTATGACTTTGAAAATCCGATCTACCAAGCCGAAGATGGAAGTGAGGAAGATTGTGAAGTCCCTAGAGAGCTGGCCAGATTGTTATTGCAAGAGGAAAGGACTATACAGCCGCATGAAGAGCCCCTCGAAATTGTAAATCTGGGTACTGAGGTAGACAGAAGAGAAGTCAAAATAGGAGGAGGATTGGAAAGCAGTGTCAAGGAAAGATTGATTCGGATGTTACATGACTATGTAGAGGTTTTCGCTTGGTCTTACGAAGACATGCCCGGGTTGGATACTGATATAGTGGTGCATCGGCTGCCTACGAGGGAAGACTGCCGTCCTGTCAAGCAAAAGGTTCGCCGCATGCGTCCTGAAATGTCCGAGAAAATCAAAGCCGAGGTTATGAAACAATTCAATGCCGGTTTCTTAGCTGTTACTTCTTATCCTCAATGGGTTGCTAATGTGGTGCCAGTGCCAAAGAAAGATGGTAAGGTGCGAATGTGCGTGGATTACAGAGATTTGAATAAAGCGAGTCCCAAAGATGACTTTCCACTCCCACACATTGATGTTCTGGTAGATAACACCGCGCAACACAAAGTATTCTCATTCATGGATGGATTCTCGGGTTATAATCAGATTAAGATGGCACCTGAGGACATGGAGAAAACCACGTTTGTGACGCAGTGGGGCACTTTCTGTTACAAAGTAATGCCGTTCGGTCTAAAGAACGCCGGGGCAACATATCAGCGTGCTATGGTGGTTTTGTTCCATGACATGATTCATCATGAGATAGAAGTATATGTGGATGACATGATAGCTAGATCTCATACTGAAGAAGAACATCTCGATCATTTATACAAACTGTTCGAGAGGTTGAAGAAGTACAAGTTGAGATTGAATCCGAACAAATGCACCTTTGGAGTAAGATCCGGTAAACTCTTGGGCTTTATTGTCAGTGGTAAAGGAATTGAGGTGGACCCAGCTAAAGTGAGAGCTATTCAGGAAATGCCAGTCCCCCGTACGGAGAAAGAAGTCAGAGGTTTCTTGGGACGCTTGAACTACATTGCTCGATTTATCTCCCACTTGACCGCTACCTGCAAACCCATCTTCAAATTGCTGAGGAAAAACCAAGAAATGATATGGAATGACGAATGCCAAGAAGCTTTTGACAAAATCAAGAACTACCTCCAGGAACCTCCGATTCTGATACCACCAGTTGAAGGAAGACCTCTAATCATGTATTTGACCGTGTTAGAAAATTCAATGGGATGCGTATTGGGGCAACATGACGAGTCTGGTCGAAAAGAGCATGCCATATACTACCTGAGCAAAAAGTTTACCGACTGTGAAACAAGATACTCACTGCTCGAGAGAACTTGCTGTGCTTTGGCCTGGGCTGCTCGCCGACTAAGACAGTATATGTTGAATCATACCACTTTGTTGATTTCTAGGATGGATCCCATCAAATACATGTTCGAGAAGCCTGCCCTCTCCGGAAGAATAGCGAGATGGCAGATGATCTTAACAGAGTATGATATCCAGTACACTACCCAGAAAGCGATCAAAGGAAGCGTGCTGGCTGATCATTTGGCTCATCAAGCGGTGGATGATTACCAATCTGTGAATTTTGAGTTCCCGGATGAGGATGTCATGGTTGTTGCTGATAATGAAAAACCTAAACCAGATGAAGGACCCGAATGGGGATCCCGATGGACTATGGTTTTTGATGGATCTTCTAATGCATTGGGCCATGGTGTTGGGGTTGTACTCATTTCTCCTGAAGGTTACCATACGCCTCTCACTGCTAGACTATGTTTTCATTGTACCAACAATATGGCTGAGTATGAAGCGTGTATTTTTGGACTCAAAGCTGCTATAGATTGGCGAATCAAGTTTTTGAGTGTGTACGGAGATTCGGCCTTGGTAATCAGTCAGATCAAAGGGGAATGGGATACTAAACATCCAAATCTCATCCCTTATCGAGAGCAGGTGATGACATTAATCCCATACTTCGAGGAGATTACATTCGAACACATTCCACGAGAAGAGAATCAGTTGGCAGACGCACTGGCTACCATGTCATCTATGTTCAGAGTCAGATGGGACGGTGAAGCTCCTAGGATCACTATTGAACGATTGGATGAACCAGCACACTGTTATGAACTTAACACTGAGGAGGTACAGGAGAAACCTTGGTTCCACGACGTAAAAAGATATTTAGAAGCTCAGGAATACCCTGAAGGGGCATCCATCAATGACAGAAGATTCCTGAGGAAGTTCTCCGCTAAATTCTTTCTGAGTAATGGAGTGTTATACAAACGTAATCATGATTCGACTCTGCTTCGCTGTGTGGATAGAAAGGAAGCAGAAAGGATTATGGAAGACATGCATGATGGTATTTTTGGGACTCATTCTAGTGGACATACAATGGCCAAGAAGATCCTGAGATCAGGGTATTATTGGTCTACCATGGAAGCTGATTGCCACCATCACTCCAGAACCTGTCACAAGTGCCAGGTCTATGCGGACAAAGTACATGTGCCCCCTGCTCCATTGAACGTGTTAACAGCTCCTTGGCCCTTTGCAATGTGGGGCATCGATATGATTGGAGAGATTAAACCCACGGCTTCTAATGGACATCGCTTTATTCTTGTCGCTATTGATTACTTTACGAAGTGGGTAGAGGCAGCCTCATTCGCTTCTGTCACCAAGAATGTGGTGGCTCGGTTCGTCAAGAATAGCCTTATTTGTCGGTATGGCATCCCTGAAAGGATTATCACTGACAATGGTACTAATCTGAACAACAAGATGATTACTGAACTCTGCACGCAGTTCAAAATTAAACACCATAACTCCTCTCCGTACCGGCCAAAGATGAATGGCGCCGTGGAGGCTGCTAATAAGAACATCAAGAGGATCATACAAAAGATGACAGTAACGTACAAAGACTGGCATGAGATGTTACCATTTGCTCTCCACGGTTATCGCACTTCAGTACGCACTTCGACAGGGGCAACTCCCTTCTCTTTAGTCTACGGAGCGGAAGCTGTTTTACCGGTGGAAGTCCAGATTCCCTCTCTGAGAATCATGAAAGAGGCGGGCTTAGACGAAGATGAATGGATTCAGACTCGACTCGATCAAATAAACTTGATTGATGAGAAGAGACTTGCGGCTGTATGTCACGGGCAGATATATCAGAAGCGCATGACCAGGGCATTCAACAAAAAGGTCAAGAGACAAGTGTATCAAATTGGCGACTTGGTAATCAAACGCATCATCCTACCACAAACTGACCCCAGAGGCAAATGGACCCCCACATACGAAGGGCCTTTTGTAGTTAAGAAGGTATTCTCGGGTGGAGCCATGATACTCGCTACAATGGATGGTGAAGACTTCCCACATCCCGTAAACGCGGACATAGTTAAAAAATACTACGCATGAAAAAGACCCGCTAGATCGACGTATCTAGGCAAAAGTAAGGGCATCCCGGCGAACCAAAAGGGTTCGGGCAAAAATTAGGGATATATAAAAAAAAAAAAAAATGTACACCCGGCAAGTCGAAAACCTGAAAAGGGGGCTTGGGCAAAAAAGGGTATCCTGGTGGACTGAAAACCTGAAAAGGCGGTCCAGGCAAAAATTAGGGATTAAAGCGTATGACTATGTCCCGTTCTCAGTCAACTTTCATCCAAGTTCAAGGGATTGACCAAGCCAATCACTTCTATCCGACAGCAGGGGATGAGATGCTTGAAGACATAATGGCAGTAGTAGACTTAAAATCAATAGGACTTTTTCTGCATAGCTTTCTCTTTGTTTTTGACAATTTCCTCTTACTAGGATTTCTGTCTCCTTGTACACAATTTGCCTGTTTATAGGCCTTCTTTCAAAAATCAATACAACCCTCTTTCAACATCAATACAATTTCATTTCCAAAAAGATGCTTTTGTTTTTTACTTGTCTGTTTTGGTTGCGTAAATGTCCATTGATTTAACTTGAATTGACTTATGCACTCGAATATGACCAATGTTTATAAAAATGCATGCCTAAAATAGCAATAGCAATTACTACACGACTTCAGGATCGAGGAGAAGGTCTAACCATGCTTTCCAAGGAGGCTGTTACTAATTCGATTCCCCGGCAACGCCAGTTATTCCCCAACGGAGGTCGGCATCATCAGACAGATTGATCATCTCATCCATCCCCAGCCAGGCTCTGTTGAATATCTCTACCATCGATCAGAACCCCCAGCCGAGAAAGGGTCATCGACACAAATGTCTCAAATCAGTAGATGGGGATTTATTTTCCCCAGTAGAGTCCCCAAGCAGAACTTCTCATACGCATAACTCATTCATTACATCCTTTCACAGCATACGCATGCATACAACATTCACATTTATTTTAGCATAACACGAAACATCTCATGCATCATGACATAGCATGAAGCTAACTTTTTCTTTGCAGGTTAATTATCCTCCTGATATAGTCAAAGTAAAAGGCTCATTCAGGCAGACGCCTTTATCAATCACAGACAAGATTCAGATACATATTCCAGATGCAATTCATGGGAACATTCATTCTGACAACACTTCGATATCCTCCTAGCGATGGCATCTTTAAGCCCATCCCAGACATTTATTGCAAGTACAACGTATACAGATACAGCCTAACATACAGTTCATTCTGATTCAGCTCAACATATGACTCCTTCAACTCAGATACGATCTAGCGTACGATCCATTCTGACCTTCTTCGACTCAAGTACAGTCTAATGCACGACCAAGTTAGACCTTCATTTGACCAGATGCTACCTTCGGACAGGTACATTTCTGGATAGTAGTCCAGTATACGGCTACTCCCTTACTCAGGTGCTACCTTCGGACAGGTACATTCCTGAATGGTAGTCTGGTATACGGCTACTCCCTTACTCAGGTGCTACCTTCGGACAGGTACATTCCTGAATGGTAGTCTGGTATATGGCTACTCCCTTACTCAGGTGCTACCTTCGGACAGGTACATTCCTGAATGGTAGTCTGGTATATGGCTACTCCCTTACTCAGGTGCTACCTTCGGACAGGTACATTCCTGAATGGTAGTCTGGTATATGGCTACTCCCTTGCTCAGGTGCTACCTTCGGACAGGTACATTCCTGAATAGTAGTCTGGTATACGGCTACTCCCTTGCTCAGGTGCTACCTTCGGACAGGTACATTCCTGAATGGTAGTCTGGTATACGGCTACTCCCTTGCTCAGGTGCTACCTTCGGACAGGTACATTCCTGAATGGTAGTCTGGTATACGGCTACTCCCTTACTCAGGTGCTACCTTCGGACAGGTACATTCCTGAATGGTAGTCTGGTATATGGCTACTCCCTTACTCAGGTGCTACCTTCGGACAGGTACATTCCTGAATGGTAGTCTGGTATATGGCTACTCCCTTGCTCAGGTGCTACCTTCGGACAGGTACATTCCTGAATGGTAGTCTGGTATATGGCTACTCCCTTACTCAGGTGCTACCTTCGGACAGGTACATTCCTGAATGGTAGTCTGGTATATGGCTACTCCTTTGCTCAGGTGCTACCTTCGGACAGGTACATTCCTGAATGGTAGTCTGGTATACGACTACTCCCTCTTCAAGCAGATTCAACCTAACGAACGGCTCATTCTGCAACTCAGAACCGATCTGGCGTACGATCCATTCTGATCTTTCATCCCCATCAAAGTCACCTGCCTAACGAACAGCTCACTCTGGTATTCAGATACGGTCCAGTGTATGACCCATTCTGATCCCTTATCCCCAGCAGTATATAGCATACTCTGACTCCCCAGCAAAGTCAACAGCATGATGGATGATTCACTATACGATCTAGCGTATGACCCGGTATGACACCCATGTCTTCAGATATCGTCTAACGTACGACACAGTCTGAAGCTCCCATCATCAAATTTCCTGGATGGCATCTTTAAGCCCATCTCCATCAAGACCAATTGACAAGCGCAAATTTTCGGGGCATTCTAGTGTTCAATAATCTTCCACCTCCAGACCACGAATGGTGCCCATACCATTCTACTCTCTCGGTTCAAGAATATTGAACAGGGGCAGCTGTCATACCCCAAAATTTGCCCATTAATATTTCAAGACATTTCAGGGCACTCCGACTCACTTTACGACACTTAAAGGAACAAAGGCCCAGCTCGCGAATGACCCAAATTGGCCTACTCGCTACACGCTCACCCAGTGATAATATGAAAGTGGTTTATTTGGAAGCGGAGAAAAAGGGGTGCAAAAAGAAAAGAAAACGAACCAAACAGCAAAGCCCAGCCCAAAGCGCAAGACACAAATGTTGTGCCTGTGACGGACGTCACAGAGGGCGTGACGAGCGTCACGCAACACAGCCTTGTGACGGGCGTCACAGAAGGCGTGACGAGCGTCACGCACCACACCCCTGTGACGGGCGTCACACATGGTGTGACGAACGTCACACCATTCCCCTACTTTGTAGGCGCAGGTAACGCTTCGGAGACTTGAAGATCCGTTGAGGAATGTTGGGCCCTGCATCCACTATATCCATGCGCACGTTGAAGACTTTTTGGGCAACATGCATGACCTAAGGACACTAATATAAATAGCCACCTTGAAAACCTAAAAAGGGGGCTTTTTCACATTCCTTTTTCCGTGGCCGTTTTCGCTTTTGCACATTTACTTTTCCAACAGCTTAGGCATTGTGTTTTACAAGACTACTGTTAAACTTACCCCGGGTAACCCTAAAGGAAACCCTGAAGGAAAAGCCGGCGGCCGCAAAGCTACCTCCGTCCAATTCAATCCGGCTCGCCAACTCAAGGGTGCAATTCGATTGCAAACAGGTTTGCATTATTATTACAGCTTCATTTTCTCAATTTGCATGCGATATCGCTTTATGTTCTTAAATTGCGTGTGACATCATAATTTAACTCATAAATATATTTGAGGTTTGCATGTGGACTTAAGTATGCCTGGATACTTTGAATTGTTATAATGGATGCCGCTGTTCCTTCGCTCTGTTTTGATCCTTGCCCACCTGACCTGTTTTACTATAACTATGCTTTGCTTACCTGATACTATCACTGCTTTGGTGTAATCTTCGATTACACCCCGATTTGGTATTCTAACCCGTTTGCTGAATTTTGCAAAGGTTCATATGTCCCAGGAAAAGATTGCCGTTAGGTCTTCCACTTTATTTGTGGGATACCATTGTGAAGGCTCACCCTAAATTGCCTAATTAATTTTAATGTGTTAATTTTAATAATTAATTTTAATGTAATTTTAATGTATTGATTTTAATGTGGAGGCTCATCCTCATTACCTACTTAACTTTAAAACATGACCTTTAAATAAGTGATCTTGGACCTCTTTTTGCTGCCTTACGGTACTACGGTATAACGGTCATGTCCCGCGAATGTGGGGATACCCTTAGCAAAGACCCTTCGGTTAAATCATCATAAAATAAATTATAGTCCCTCGGATGTTGCCTTCGAAAATACGACTTTGTCCCTCGATGTCCCTTCGGCGTAGCCTACGGTTAAATGATGATAGTCTCTTCGAATGCTAAGGTCTCCTCACAACTGTTGCCTTCAATGACCGATCGATGACCCTACGATGACCCTTCAACATCCCAAGGATAAAACTACTTACTTCTCAATAGTAAGGACAGTTTTACCCTCATAAGGATGGGAAATGCCCGGAAAGACCTCGGACAGGTGCAACCTTAATTGCTCATTCATAATAAAAAATACTTTTCCCACCTTACACCTTGCAAACATCCTTTTTAGAAAATCACCACTTAGCATACATCCGTACTAGGATCATTGCCAAGTTATATTTTTCTAAACCATCTTCAAAATTAAGAGGGATAACCACTTTGTATACATTCATGCAAGAATCATTACAAAGTTAAATTCTCATTTTCAAAACATCTTTCATACATTTCTCAACCACTTTTTCAAACCTAGAAAACATAAATGATTGAGCAATTAAGAGCCCATGGATAACCATGGATACGAGGGGTGCCTAACACCTTCCCTTCGTATAAAGTACCTCCCGAACCTAAGAATTTAAAATTAAGGTCTTTCCTGTTCTTTTCCACCTTTCCTTAGGGGATAAAAGAAAAGTCGGTGGCGACTCTTGCTAACCGCGACATTGCGATTAAAAACATATAAAGTCAGTTCACCGTATGACAACGATGCTGCACTTCTTTTCCCTGATATTATTTGATGAGATATTTCCATATGTGATAAAATGCTTAATATTTCCAGAATTTGCAAAGAAAACTCTAAAGTTCCTTTGAAATAAAAAACAAATCCTATGCACAAACATTACATGCATCATATGCATAAGCAGGTTTTGTTTCTGGTCCCTTGCCCTGTGGTCTAACTCTGTGTCCTTCATTTATTTTAAAGACAAGCTAACTCACCGGTACTACACGAGAGCCAACATTTCGAGACTGATGGATCACTTAGAGCAAGAGAACCGAGAGGCTCTGCAGAAGGTGTTGGATGTGGCATATGTGGATCACGATGTCACTTTGGAGCAATTCGATAGCATTGTTGCAAACATTACTGCTTGTAACAACCTGAGCTTTTGTGACTCTGATCTCCATGAGGAGGGAAGAGATCACAACCTGGGCTTTTGTGACTCCGCTCTCAACCACGGACTTCATGTCAATCGCAATGATTCACACCACATCGATCTGTACATTAGTTAGAATACAGTGGACCAAGTGTGCCACTGGGATCGGCACGATCGACGTGTGTGACTTGGGCTTAATGTTTGTCAGAACCAGCATCAAGATCACCTGAGCCAAGGGAATCATATCCTCCCGATGGTACCTCACAGGAACCCCAGATGGGTTCACCTCAACCGACTTTCCCTCAAACAACAGAGCCGCAGAAATAGTATCAGTGTTCCTGTGGAGCCTCAGATCTCTGTGGTATGCATCCCTCTCATTAACTCCTAGATGGAGCGGTTCACCAAGCACTCGGTTAATAGCATCCCTATCAAAAGCGACCTGACGTCCTGACACTCTTGTAGTCCAAGTGAAAGGCTCGTCGTCATTTGGTAGCGCGTTCGCATAGAACTCGCGCACTATGTCAATATCATAGCTTTCGGGTGGAGAGATCAACTTGTCCCATTTCTTGCTATTTATCAACCCTGCAAATATCCGATAATCTCCTTGTGCATTGATCAAAAACCTCTTCTCAGGTAAGATTTTCCTTTTCTCCAACGCCACATAACGCGCTGCTTGCCTCGCCCCAACGAATTTATCGTTGTCAAATTGAATTGGCACAGTGCGGAAAGTGCTCCCGACCTTTCTCTTTTTTGCAGCACTTGACCTGGATGCCATCTGTAAAATCATAGAAAAGAAACAGCACACAACCACAAAACAGATTAGAGATCAAAACAGAAAAACCAGATACTGTCATGGTCGCTACAGCTTCGCTTAGCGAGGACCCAGCGAAGATTCGCTACGGGTTCGCTTAGCGAAGTGACAGCGAATGCTCGCCACAGATTCGCCTAGCGAAGATGCTAGCGAATGTTACGGGATTCTGAGTTCTCCACTGTTAACAATCCAATTTCAGAAAACCCAAAGTCTAATGATACCCATTCCAGAAACAAAGTAATTTAACATGCTAGGAATCGTTCTAAACATACATGCAAACCTAAAATTCAACCCAATCTCCCAATCTCCCAAATTCAACCCTAATGACTCATTCTTCAGAATTTACAACATTGAAAGCACAAAGGAATGGAGACAGAACAAACCTGATTGAAGAGGTTGATTGATTCTGAAATGCAACAGTTAGGGTTTGCACAAGAATGATTCCCAAAGTTTTTGTGTGAGATGGAAGTGAAAAGTGTGAAAGTGAGAGTGAGTTCGTGACCCTATGTTCAGACTAAAACAAAATAAATGGGTTTTAGGCCCAAATGAGTGGCCGCCTGAAAAATAAAATAAAGTTCTGTCACGCAACGTTCGCCTAGCGAAGAGCTAGCGAGCGTCTCGCTACTGTCTTCGCCTAGCGAGCAGCTAGCGAACATGACAGGATTTTTTTCCTTTTCAAAATAGCACTGCACAGCACAATTCAGAAAGGTTCCACCAATTTGAAAACCAATACCACACAACACAAAGCTGTAAATACTTACAATGTTGGGGTGCCTCCCAACAAGCGCTTGTTTAACGTCGGATAAGCTCGACGGTTCGAGATGCTCACAGAGGAGCATCTAAGAAGATTGCACAGCTCTCGCGATCCACAAGACCGCCAAGATAAATCTTCAAACGTTCGCCGTTAACCGTCCAACTATCTTTCTTCTCCAAGTTCTCAATGACAACAGCTCCATACTCTTTGACTTCTTTGACACGAAATGGCCCGAACCATTTAGATTTCAATTTTCCGGGGAATAACCTCAACCTAGAATTGAACAAAAGGACCAACTGTCCGGGCACAAATTCCTTCTTCCTAAGCTTTTTGTCATGATACTCTTTCACCTTTTCTTTGTACAACCAGCTCGAGTGATATGCGGCATTGCACATTTCTTCCAACTCAAGCAATTGCACTTTTCTTTTTTCACCGGCCAAATCCTTATCAAAGTTCAATAATTTCAGAGCCCACAAAGCCTTGTGCTCCAATTCGACCGGAAAATGGCAAGTCTTACCAAATACCAATTGAAAAGGAGTTAGCCCAATTGGAGCTTTAAAAGCGGTACGGTATGCCCATAAAGCTTCATCCAACTTTTGCGACCACTCTTTTTTAGAATTCGACACGGTTTTTTCAAGAATTCTCTTAATCTCACGATTAGAGACTTCGGCTTGACCGTTTGCTTGTGGGTGATACGGATTCGCCACTCTATATGATACACCGTAATGTTTCAAAATGCTTTCTAACGGTGCATTACAAAAGTGCGACCCTCCGTCACTAATCAACACACGGGGGGTTCCAAAACGGGAAAAGATGTTTTTCTTCAAAAAATTTATTACCGTTTTAGCATCCGCCCGAGGTGAGGCAATCGCCTCAACCCACTTAGAAACATAGTCAATCGCCACAAGCATATATTCATTACCATATGAGGGTGGGAATGGTCCAACAAAGTCGATACCCCAACAATCGAATACTTCAACCTCTTGGATGTTTTGGAGAGGCATCTCGTCTCTCTTACCAATCCCACCACTTCTTTGGCAACTATCACAACTTTGCGTATGGGCATTTGCGTCTTTGAAAATAGTAGGCCAATAAAATCCTGACTGAAGGACTTTAGTGGCCGTTCTTGCCCCATTGTAGTGTCCGCCGTAAGGAGAGTTGTGACAATGCCAAAGAATGTTTTGCGCTTCATCGCCAGTAACACACCTCCTCAAAAGGTTATCACCATCCAATTTAAACAAGTATGGGTCATCCCACACGTAGTACTTAGCATCCGAGAGAAATTTCCTTTTTTGGTTCGAAGTTAGGTCGGGAGGCACCAAACCACTAGCCTTATGGTTCGCAAAGTCCGCAAACCACGACCTAACTTGAACTTTGAAAAGTTTTTCATCAGGAAACTCTTCCCGGATTTCCTTCAAAGTGTTGCCTCTACTTTGACTTTGGAGGTCATTTAGAGCCATACGGTTAATGATATCAGTAGCTTCGGCGGCGCTTTTAGACAACAAAGAACCACCCGAGGTAGCATCTAATAAAGTCTTGCAATTAGGTTGAAGGCCATTCTTGAAAATGTGGATTTGCATCAATTCGTCAAAACCATGCCCTTTGCACTTTCGAAGCATGGATTTAAATTTTTCCCATGCCTCATTCAATGATTCGTTGGCTCCTTGCGAAAACACGGAGATAGCCGTTTTGGATTCCATGAACCGGTTGTGGGAGAAAAATCTTTCAATGAACTTCTCTTCCAACACGTTCCAATCCATCATGACTGCAGGTGTTTGATCCAAGTACCAATCTTTGGCTTTGCCGAGCAAAGCATGAGGAAATAGTCTTTTGAACAACGGTAGCTCTTGAGCTTGATCAACTCCAGCTGCCAATGCTATCTCGTAAAATTTGGTGAGAAAAGCAAAGGGGTATTCATGGTCCATTCTGGTGAATGAACTTCCGTATAGCAAGTTAAGAGTTCCCGTCTTCATCTCGGCTTGCCTTCCCGGGTGGTTGGCAAACTGAGCTGTATTCCTCGGACTGTTGACACATGGTGTGGAAACGGGCGGTGGTGGTGGTGGATCCATGATAGGTGTGAAAGGTGGTGGGTGTGTTGTAGAAGAACCTTCTCCTTATTCTTGTCGTTGTCTAGCTTGTTGCCTCCTTCGTCTTGTTCTGCTATTCAGTCTCCTTGCGGTTCTTTCGATCTCAGGATCAAAAAGAAGTTGGTCCTTAGGAACCTGCCCTAGCATAAAACGAAAGCTGCACACTAAACCAAACAAATTAACAAGCACAAGTCAAAAATTCAGAAGTTAAAAATTCAGCAACTATTGCGATGCTCGCAATATCAATTCACAATCCCCGACAACAGCGCCATTTTATTGGAACAGGGATATAGTATCGGGATTTGTTATCGTCTCCACAGGGATTATGTGATATTGCCGCCGTTCGACAGTTGTTAAGTTCTCAACTTATAGTAACAAGGGGGTTTTAGTTTTCGGTTACGGTAGCTTGCATAAAAAGTAAGACATTGCGGTAAAAGTTTTGGTTTTACGATTTGAGAAAGATTGTCAAAGTTAGGGTTCAACGATCACTTTGCATGCATATGTCCGATCAAACAAAACTCATAAACTCCATTAGATGATAAACACATTCACGAAATCCTCCCAATGTGTTTATTTCTAACACACATTGTGGTTTTTCCCATTTTGATCCATTGTTGATTTCTCACACAATCTATCAAAATGACAACTTTTAGGTTTAACTTTTTAGTGAACAAACTCATTCAAAACTATCTTTAGCTAAAGAACAAGGATGGATGAAAACCTAGGTCAAGAGTTGGAAAACACCTTTCAATAATAAACCGACACAAAGAGTTATCAATAAAACAAGGTTTTCACCATACATTCATCATCAAAGAGTTTACAACTGAAGATCAACCCATATACATACAAAGCTTATGATCATCTACATCTAACCTTGACAAAATGAAAGACTTAGCTACTCATTTTCATGGTAGCTTGAACAACAAGTTTCGGAAGAAGGTTAATCAACATCCGAGTCGAAGAATCGAGATTGGATGGGAATCCACCTTCTTTTTGTAAAATATTGTCAAGAGAAGAAGAAGAATGAGAAATGGGGTTTCTAGGGCACAAAAATCACCTCTAGCAAAAAACAAGTAAAAAGATGATAAAAAGATATGTTCCAAAAAGTAGCCCATACTACTTATAGAAATGGTTGCTGAGCTGTCATGCTCGCTAGGCGAGCATAATGGTTCGCCTAGCGAGCCCCAAAATAAGTCACCAGAAGAGCCTGCGTCTAGAGGAATCATCCCAGACAAGTTTGCATCTATTCGCTAGGCGAACAATCCTTCGCTAGGAGAAGCCCTCGCTTCTCTCATTCGCTCCAGCGAGTCTTGATGTTTTTGCTACTGGAACTATTCGCTACCTGCTCGCTGGATGCTCGCCTAGCGAGTTTTGATCTTTTTGGTTCTGTCCAAGTCTAGGAGTATTCGCTGGCATCTCGCTGCGTGCTCGCCTAGCGAATACTTCGCTACCTCACTCGCCTAGAGAGCTTGCTTATGTTTGCTTTCTTTCTTGGTTCCTTTGCCATCTTTCTTGTGCCTTAGTTTTCTACTCTTTCATGTCTAATTCCTGCACAATAACACACAAATTAAAGGTACCAAGATCATTTCACATAGTATTGCAAATCAACAAAAGCAAGGGCGGTTTCGAACACTTTTTCGACAAAAAGGAGTGAAAGATGCTCACATTTGATAGCTCAAATAAGCAAACTTGGGCATCTAACAGTCCGCTGTACTCAATGGGAACCTTTTAGTCTGATTTTGCTATTTGAACGTTAGTTGACTGTTATTTGCTTGCTTCGAGTAATTAGAATTGATGATAGATATGGATGAAGACCTCAAGAGGGAAAAGGGGAGGTTTTTTATTAGTGTGCTCGCGAAGATACAACAATCTCCTGCCTACGTATCCTTATGGTGCAATAAGGAAATCAGAGCATTCGTAGTTCGGGCTACTATGAATATTTGGTGTGTTTTGTTTGATGAACGACGAAAGATTGAGCAATATGGTGCACACCAATCGTTCAATTCTTTCGAGGAATAATAAGGAGATCGCCTTCTACTCCTTTTTCGTTCAAATTATTTTGAAAGTTTGTTTGTGGATGTTGAACGTGCACGGTAGTGAGGCGTACGCCTCCTACTTGCCTATTCAAAGAATAATGAGGCGAGCGCCACCTATTCCCTTATCCAAGTTTATTTAGCGTGCTTTAGTCGGAAGTCGATAATTTGAGCAATGTGGCGAGCGCCAATTATTCAAATAATCGAGATGGTGAGGCGAACGCCTCCCATCTTTTATCATCCGAAGTTTAATTTATAAAAGATATGTTTTTAGATGTTGTATTTGATTTAGGAAAATAGTTTGAATTTGAATTGGTAGGTTTTGAAAAGTCGATGATTTGAGCAATGTGGCGTACGCCGATTATTCAAATAATCAAGGAATGATGAGGCGAATGCCTCCCATTCTCAATTGAAGTTTAAGTTAAAGTTTATTTTGTGAAATTGTATTCTATATAAAAGGTGATTTAAGTTTATTCGATTATGGTTTTAATTTGATGACGAAGATTCGAGCAATGTGGCGTACGCCAATTATTCGAATGATCGAAAGATAGTGAGGCGAACGCCTCCCATCCTCTTATTATCGAAAATTTAGAATTAAAAGAATTTAGGACTTGTATTAATTTGGAAGAAATGATTTGGATATTATTGTTTGATGTTTTAATCGGGTGACAAGAACCCGAGCAATATGGCGTGTGCCAATCATTCAAATACTTGAGAAATAGTGAAGCGAACGCTTCCTATATCTTTTTCATCCCAAAATTTATGTTAAAAGAGAAAATTCTTTAGAAATTAAGTTGTTTATAAAAATGATTTGAAATTGCTATAGTGATGATTTGATCGGGTGACAAGAATTCGAGCAATGTGGCGAACGCCAATCATTCGAATACTCGAGAGATAGTGAAGCGGACACCTCCTATACTCTTTTTCATCCAATATTTAAATTATAAAAATATTTTTTTTAGAAGTTATATTGATTCGGAAAAAGATTTGAAATAATTGTGAATGAAAGGTGAGAAATGGTTTGTTTTGACAAAGTTGCTCGATGTTGGATCGAGAGTATTTATCTTGAAAGAATTGATTTTATAAATGTCAAGTTGCTTAATTAAGTCAATTTAAATTAATTGGGAGAAAATACATTTAATTAGCCCAATTTATCAAAATTCTAATTAGTTAATTAATTAATTAAAACTAAATTAAATTAATAAACTAAAAATTAAAAAAAAAATACAAGGAAACGTGGGAAGTGGCATTACTCTTTTCCGGTATTGATTTCATAAAAAAAATTAAACATTATATAAAAAAAAGACTAAATCAAAGTAGAATAAAAGCCTCCAACGAGGAGGTGACACGTGGCACATCCATATAAAAAACAAACAAAAAATTGAATGAATAATAAAATAATGGGAAAGGAAAACAAATTAGAAGCACAATCCTCATTCTTTCTATTCTTTGTTCAGTATCTCTCCCTCTACGTAACAACAACAACAACCGCCACCTCCGCCTCGGATTCCGACGAGGGATGGTCGAAAATGAAAAAAGAGGATACCATCCTAATCGTCTATTTTCCTTTATTATGAATCCGGTCTTCAAATTTCCAAACTCCAAATCAAAATCAATTAATTTCAAAATCTACATATAAACCCTAAATATTCAAAGTGAAATTAAATAGCCATGAAACATAATTTCAAACAATTATCATGAGATTATTGATAAATGCAACACGAGGAACTCAATTCTAACAAGAAAATCAAGAAAAGAACAGTGGCTAACCTTGTCGGAGCTAGTCCGACGTTCTGCAACTTTCGGCAATGTCTCATGTAAGCTTTCTTCAATCACTTTTTCTTATGCTACTCCCTTCATCTAGAATTTTTCTGGTTCAAAATCGTTGGGCTATGATTGGTCTTCTGTTTGTAGGTGAATAGGTTTTAACTCAGGACATTTAGAGCTTCAATGTGAAGCTCTAAAGGTCTCTTGAGGAGCTTTGATGGAAGGCGTTTGGAGGAGATTTTTCTGCAGACTTTAGTAATTTTCTTCAACATGAACAAAACCCTTAGGTCTACTTTGGCTCTGATTTTTTTATATGAATAGTGGTTGCTGAATGTGTAGAATTTTTAGGTTTAAATAGGAAAATAAAAAGGGTTGATTGTGAGTGTGTGAATTGCTCAAGTGTGTGATTTTTTATGAGCAAATTGTGTGGTGTTGCGGTGTTTGCCAGCTGGCCACGTGAGAGAGAGGAGAGAACGTGAGTGCCAGTTGTGCGGAGTCTCAAAAGAATCCAATGCTGTAATTTTATTTTAATATTATTAATCTGAAAACCATTATTGTTATTCATTTTTAACTAAAAATATGGTTATCACAAATAAATACTCTAATTATTTAATTTGATATTTTGAATAAAGAAATAAAATGACCTGATTAAAAATAGAATTTGGATATAAATTTACTCAAAAAATTAAATCGGACACACTAAAATGATCAGCACAAAATATACTTATTGAAAAAATACAACGTTTCTTCAAATTTTGAAATAAATTTTCACTGGTTAAAAGGCTCAGGCGGGTCAAAACACAGCTGAAACAGTCGTTGAAAAATATGACGAGCATACCAGGTTAAACTACGTGAACCGTAGATTAATAATACTGGCGTCTGTAATTTTAATTCTGAAACTTTTTACCCGCTGATTTAGCATGTTCTTGAGAAACAATTTAACCGATTTGTCTGTATTCTCAATAAATTTATCTTGACCGATATTTTAGGTATTATTCATGATGGAATGTATGTCATGCTATGCATATGATGCAAAATAAAAGTGAAATCAATTCTATGAAAATTTAAATATGCCCGGACAAAATTGGGGTATGACAATGAAGTCTAACATATGAAATATTTCCTTAAGAGGCGGCAAAGATCTTCGCCATGAAGTCCAACATGCAAAATATTGCCTTAAGAGGCAACAAGGATCTTTGCCATGAAGTCTAGCATATAAAATATTACCTTAAGATACGACAAAGATCTTCAACATGAAGTCCAACATGAAAAGTATTGCCTTAAGAGGCGGAGAAGATCTTCGTCATGAAGTCTAACATACAAAATATTTCCTTAAGAGGCGGCAAAGATCTTTACCATGAAACTCAACATACAAAATATAAGAAAATATTCTTGCTACTCATAAATGTTCAAGAAATTATCCATATTTAAATGATCATGTCTCTTAAGAAATTACAACAATCTAACAGTAATAATATTTAAGATACAGAGCATTCCAAGTTCTGGGCAGGAACTGTCCCTCTATTTCCTGCAACTTGTGAGGGAGCTTTTGAAATATGTGATATGGTCCCTCCTAGTTTGAGTGTATCTTTCCATGTCATGAATGCAGAACCACTTGATTTAAGACTATGTTGTCTTCTCGCATCTCCCTCGGCTTGACCTTGGAGTTGTACCTGTTGGCGACTACCTACTTGGCGCAAAATCTCGAATATGGGCGACTTATTTCAATTTTTTGAACAAGTATGCAACGCATTCCAACCCTACATTGTTTACATCTTGATCAAAATTGGAATATCACCATAAAGGCATGTCAATCTCTATGGTCAACATAACATCTACTCTGTACACCATCGCGAATGGCGTTTCCTTGGTAGTAGAATGAGGGTTGATGTGGTAAGATCACAATATTCCATGGAGAAATTCCACCCATAAGCCTTTGGCGTCATCAAGCTTCTTTTTTAGTCCCTTCATAATTACTTTGTTTGCTGATTCATCTTGCTTGTTGGCATGCGGATGTACAACATATACAAACTTTATTTGTACTCCTAAATCCCAACAAAAGTCAGTGATCATAACACTGGATAAATGGGTTCCGTTGTTTAAAACAATTGATTCAGGAAGCCTAAACCTACACATAATTTTTTTCCAATATAAGGGGTGAACTTTTTCAGTTGTGTTTTTGGCAAAAACTTCTACCGTTATCCACTTTGTGAAGTAATCTACCCCTATTATCAGGAATTTTAGTTGGTCTGACGCCAGGGGGAATGAACCTAATATGTCCATCCCCCATTGGTAGAAAGGCCATGGCGACATCATTAACTGAGGAAGCACAACTGGGGTGTGATAAAGGTCAGTATGCCCTTGGAATCAGTCACACTTCTTGACAAAAGTGATGTTATCCTTCATCAGGGTAACATAATAATATCCCCCCCTAAGCAATTTGTGGGCGAGAGCTTTTCCACCGATATGACTGCCACATGCTCATTTGTGGACTTTGGCAAGTACCAGAGCAGTTTCATGCTCTCCCAGGCACCACAACATTGGAGACACTCTCCCTATTTTATAAAATTTTCTAGCGAGAAGGGTGTACTTGGCAACATGCTTTCGGACTCTCACCACTACAAATAATATATTTCATGACAAAAATTTCACCTCACCATATCAAAAACCGAGGTAAAAGGTCAACTGCTTATGTTTTTATTTATTTAAAAGTTGTGTTTTTCTTTTTATTTTATTTTAAAATTTTAAATTAATGATCTATTCCTTCAATTATATTTAATAACTGATGTATTAGATTATCATATTTTACTATAAAAGTATTCGTTAATCAGATTTTATCCTAAAAACAATATTGAGAAATTTATTCCTAAAAACAATAATCAATTTCTCTTTCACGATCTTTTTCATGTTCTATGTCATGTGAAAGCATTCGCCACAAAAATATTTGCTCAAGATAATGAAACCTCTCTTGGATGGATTGCAAGTAGACAAAATAATTTCTTAGTTGGAACATATAACTTATCAGAAATTTGAAAAGATGTGTTGTTCTCCAAGAATCCATTGTCAAACTCTTGATTTGTTTAAACAAGTTTTTTTAATTTTTTGTGTAAACAATATAAATATTACAAAAAAACTTCTTCCCCTCGGTTTTTTACAGAAATCAAGAGGTATGTGACGCTTGGTTTAGAACATATTTTATTGTTTTTATTTTGTCTAAAAAGAAACAGATCCTAACTCGGTTTTTAGTAATAACTGAGGTAAAATATTTTATTGGAACATATTTTATTGAGGTAAAATATATAAGTGTGTTTCTTCAACATCCTTAAATAAATATTTGTCGTCAATTTAATGAGTATCAACGCTCAAGACACTATCATTAGTGATCCTCGTGAAACCTAAAAACCTCATTATAAAAGCATTATGAATATTAGTGAATCCACTAGAAACCCAAACGTTGTTGTGAAACCCTCTATGTTTAATTAGAGCGCCATGAGATTTTACAAAGTAAAAATATCAATGTGATAGACTCCAAGAGAATAAAAAATTTAGGTTTTTAATATGTGGTTGATAAAAGTGTATTTACTTTGCAAAAAAATCATGTAATGGATTATAAGTGCAAAAAATTATTTGGGTTCAAGGTTTGTGCTCTTATATAATCATATAATTGAATATTTATTTAATATATCTAACTTTTTTTTATATTAGAAACAAACGAATGCAAAAGTCATAGAGAATATATTGCATTTAACATTTGATCTTCTTCAACATTAATGAAACAGAGATCCCCAACATTTGCTCTTCTCTAAGATATTCAGCATTTTTGTCTTCACCGACAGCGATGACAATGAAGGACAACACTGTTACTTTAATATTTTATATAAACAATATAATATTTTGTGTAAATAATATAGTTTGTAAATAAATTAATTTATTAATATTATGTGTAAACAATGTAATGAGTATATATATATATATATATATATATATATATATATATATATATATATATATATATATATATATATATATATATATATATATATATATCCTCTCGATTTTGTTATTAAACTGAGGGGTAATGGTGCTAGTTTGGAAAACATAAAAAAGCTATTGTTGGGGTTCAAACTCATGACCATTTAAACTAACTCCTTAGTTATTTTTAAAATGAGGGGTAAAGTTCCCACTTTTCATGTCACCCTTCGTTACCCCGGCATTATAACCGTGGTGAAATCCATTATGCGTACGACATGGCATGTATTATTTGTAGCATTGTCTCCTAGCTCCCGCTTCATCCAGTGGGAGTTTGTCCTCCTACAAGTAGAGCATTATGGGCGACATCGAACTAGCTTCGAGGGCGACTTCTAGGGAATAAACTTTGCCCGCCCCAATGCTTAGTGTAGAGAGAGTCTCATGGATCACTATTTTGTTAAACCCCTACTGTTTTTGAACTGGTGATCTTGGACATGAGGTCCACTCTAAAGTTATGTTCGTAAGGGACATGCTCTACTTCAAAAGATGGAAAACACGTAGATAAACTTCGTACCTTGTGTAGATATTTTATCAGTTAAGGTTCTTCGACCTGATACTGTCTATAGACTTGATTAGTGACTAATTGGGAATCACTCTTGGATTTCAATCTGAAGGCCCTCATCTTTAGGGCGAGGATCATGTTGGCAATAAAAGGCTTTGTACTCTACCTAATTGTTTATCCTTGAACTCAAACTTCAGTGCTTGCTCGATCAATAAGTTGTCAGGCCCTTCCAAGATTATTCATGCTCCGTTCCACTTCATGTTTGAGGCACCATCGACTAATAATGTCCATTATGGGGGAACCTCCTTGTTCGCGGGCGAGTTGAATTCTACCATAAAATCTTCCAGTGCCTGGGACGACTTTATGCTCCCTCTTGGGATGTACTGGATATCGTAGTCTGAGAGTTCTATTTCCTAGGACGCCATTTTCCTTTCTTGATATGGCCTTTTCAAGACTTGTCGAACATGATAGTTAGTCTTCACGAGGATCTTGTGGCCATGAAAATAAGCTAACAACTTTCTCGTCGTGATAACGACAACCACTACTAGCTTCTCTATCTTTTGATATCGTGTCTCGACGCCTTTAAACACATTTCTTATGAAATACACTAATCTTTCTGCTTTATGCATGTCCTGGATGAGTACTAATCTCATATCATGGTTTGTGATTGAGAGGTAGAGGAGTAATGGTGATTCCTCTTTTGGGAGAGCGAGTAAGAGAGGTGATATGAGGAAAGCTTTTACCTTTAAGAAAGCCTCATCACATTCATCAAACCCCTAAAACCTCTCTTTTTTCTTAAAGGAGGCAAAGAAAAGGAAAACCTTGTCACTAGCACATGAGAGCAAGCGGGACAGGGCTGGAAGGCGACTTGTAAGTTGTTGTACTTCCTTGATGTTGGTGGAGCTTCTCATATCTATAATAGTATAATACTTGTATGGATTGACCTTGATTCCCCTCTTCCTTAACATGTACCTAAGAAATTTCCCATCTTGAACCTCAAAAGAGCACTTGGTAGGATTCAAGCGCATGCTATATTTCCTAATCGATTGCAAGACATCTTCTAAGTCCTTAACACGGTCGTAACCTTTGGTGGTTTTCACTATCATGTCGTCCACATAGACCTCTATTTTTCTTCCTACATGATGGTAGAACACAATGTCCATGAGTCACTGATAGGTGGTTGTAGCGGGGTATTCGTTACCATTAGAGATATTGACTAAATCCAAGGTAAACCATACAAGTCGAGTCGCCACCGCACTTCTATTTATCCAAAGGAATGGTTAGAAAGCGAACAAAAACCTAACAGTTTTATCGAATCAAAAACTAGTAAAAATGTCAGAGATCTGGGTAAGGGGGTTGGTTATGCAATGAGAAGGTTTTAAGCACCCAAAACATCCTAGGTACTCCTTGGGAGCCCTTTTCATATTTGTTGTAAGGTTGGTATTTTGTGAAAATCTATTTGTGCAAACATGATTGAAGAGATGAGAAGAGAATATACAAGTTTATTTATATTTTGTGTTTGGATGGATAAACCCATTGCCTACGTACCATCTTAAAAAGATTAGGATCAAAACCTCGTAGTTCGGGGTAAAAATCTCAAAGTGAGTTGGTGAATTGATTGGTCCAAAAGCCTTAAGGTCTTTTGTTATCCAAGGGAGAAAACTCAACTTAAAACCACAAATCCACCATGTGAGGATAGCTTCAACATGCTAGTGAGGGGTTAACCCTATAATAAGCATGGAAGACTCATTGCCCATCACTAAGGATATAAGTGAGTATTATATCTACCTCAAGGATAACTCAAACCTAACAGCTAAAGGTTATGAAAAATTTGATTAAGAAAGTGGCCATTGAAACCACAAAAAGACATTTGAATGAGTTATATTTACCAATGAGAAGTATTTACAAAATATGGTCAAAGTGGATTAAAGATTCAATTCAAAATAAGTGTTATGAAAAGAAAGTTTGAAAATCAAAAACATAAGGCTTAGGTTTCTAATGTTGAAAACAAGTGTTAGATGTTTGCACAAAAGTTTTGGCTTGGGTTAGAGTGGAAAGAAGAAGAAGAATGGCTAAAGTCCTATTCATACAAGAGGTGAGGGATAAGAAGTAGAACCATAAATGGAGTTCCTCTCTTGAGATCATATTGATGATCCAAGTAGCTCCCATCCTTTGGAATAAGCAATCACATAAGCATAAACTCAAGCAATCAACAATCAATTTATCTCTTGGAAAGTTCCTCAATGGCTCTTAGATCTCTCTCTCTTAGAAGCTCATGGCAATGGTTCCTCACTTAGGCTCAATGTTGGAATCCCTAGCACAAGAACACACACATTAAAAAGTTCCATCAAACAATCAAGAATGAACAAGAAGGAGTTTTAGAGATTGATCCTTTCAAAGTTCTCTTCAACATTTATAGCATTCTAAAGGCCCAATGCCTAGTTGCTCTTTGACTTTTATAGCACTCTAAAGGCCAAATGCCTAGTTTCTCTTTGACTCCAAATTTGCATAGGGAAAGTCCTAAAGTCTAAGTCCATTTGTCCATTTCTTTGCATTTGGTCCACAACAATCAAAACAAAACACAAGCACAATGATATATACACAATTATGTGCTCAAGTGAGCAAAAGGCAAATTGCATTAACATAAACATGTGCTCAAGTGAGCAAAGGGAAAAGCAAATGAATAATATGTGCAAGAATAATAAATTGCATCAGTGTAAAGAGCAAAAAGTAAATGTTAGTAGTCAATAGTCAATGTTAATAGTTAGTGTGCCATAAGGCAAATTTAGCGCTATGTTAAACAATCGTAATTGGACTTATGTAGAAGTCACAACTATCCGAGGCCGGTCAATAATAATATAGGCAACAACACAAGTTAGAAGTCTTGCTTAGTGAACCAAGTTCCAACAACTTACCATGCCAAAAAGAAGAAGAGAAATGATCTTGTATTGGTTTAAGTCCTTTGCATGATTTAGGAAGCAATATATCCTTAATGCAAAGCCATTCACTTGATCAATTGATCAAGATGAATTAGATTTGAATCAAGGAAGATTAAACCTCCCTAATCAATGCTAACTTATCAACCTTTAACTCATTGATCCAAAAGAAAAGAAGAAGAAGAAGAAGATGGATAATGGAAATGAAAAGGATAAAGTGCATTAAATGAAATGGAATGTACCAATCAACAAGTGTTGACCAATGACATTGAGGATCATGGCCAAACTATCAAAAACAGAAGTGGGATGAAGATTGGAAGTCAAGAAATGAACAAAATATTTTTGGCATTTTTTAATATTTGTAAATAAACTTGAATTAAAATATTAAAGAGAGGTCAAACTTCAAAATCACTTCAAATCAACTTTGAAAAGCCCAAGTGATTTATCCCAAGTTCAACAAGGTCAAACAAAGTTTGACAAAAAATTTCAGCATTTTTAAAAGTCAGAAACTATTTTTAATCAATTAAAAATGAATAAAAATAACCTAATTGAACTAAAATCTCAAATAAATCTCAAATCAATTAAAAAATTGATGAGAATATTTTTCATGGATCCATCATCATTCAAATAGGTTGAGAAAATATTTTTGTATTTTTTGAATTTCAAAAACTATTTAAAATGAATTAAAAATAACCAGAAAAGAGAAAATTCACAAAAAATATCAAATGATAAAATAAAAAATATTAAAAATCATTTTTAGAAACTAGAATTAAAAAGAGAAATAATGCAATTGGTCCCATATTTTTTGGAATTAAAATGAAAGAGTTATGAATTTTTGAAATAAAATGAAATTAAAGAAAATAAAATGGAAATTAAATCAGAAAATGAAAAATGCTAAAAATCCTGGCGCGTTAGATCTCCTTTCATTAAATGACGTGGAGGATCTGAAGGCAATGGCATACGCGCGCATTATAGGACCAAGTCAACTGAGTCACACAATGCATTAAATAAAGTCATAAGATCCAAGAGCCATGATTCAATCTGGAAATCATCATCAACGGCTAGGATTCAAACTGGCAAACGGACGGTGGTGTACACCACCGTCTTCTCCGGCGAGCATGGAGATTCCGGCCAGAGTTGCAGGTCATAAGATCTTGATGAAAACGAGCGATCCTCATATCATTGGAAAGCTGGGGTGATGTACATCACCCCTCTACCATCTATTTTCACTCTAGATCTCCATGGTAAGAGAAATCAGAGGTTGAAAAATATGGTGTTCAACTGAAACTTAATGGATTTGTAAAATTAAAAGCACAGACAAGTTGCCTCGGTTGAGAGGACTTCAGTCAAGCAAAAGGACACAAGAAACAAGCTATAAATAAAGAGTTTCGAAGCAAATAAGTTTGAACATCAACCTTCTAAATGCAGATCTATGGAGCACGATCCTTCAACACACTTGCTTGCAGCTTGTTCTGGAGATGGAAATGAGGCAAGGCTAAGGAATTAGAGTCCAATAATCAACCAAGGAAGTTGAGAATTGGATCTGAAAATTTCAAGTGAAAAAGCAAAATTCCTTTAGAGTATGGTTTGGAATGATTTCTGCAGAGTTTCAGGTTGATTCAAAGATGCCAATTGAATGAAATGGTGCTTCTATTTATAGCACAAGGTGATGCAAGGAGGTGGAGAACTCGTGTGTGCATGAGCTTGGGTCCTCCATGCATGGGCCTGTACAGGCGCATGTGAGGCCCAAGATCAAGTGCAAATGCAAGCTGAGCTCATTCTGGAGTGAAATGGACGTGCAATTTGAATGGTATTTGCTTGTGCATGAAGCTTTATCATGAATTCCATAATTATGCCTAAATATTCACCTCTTCGACAATGCAAATTAGAAAATCCAAACATGAGCATGTGGGTAATGGTTGGAAAGGTCTTGATATAAGGAACAAATGTTATGTTGAACAAAAACTCATTTGGAATGTGGAAATTTATGAAAACAGGCCATGAAGTTCATAGTGTAAAACATGCCTTTGAGAATTTTGTCAAAGTGAACCAACTTCAAGCCTTTCTGTTTTGATGATGCAAGCCTCTAATGGAAAAACCTCCAACATAAAAGTTGTATATATTTTCAAGACAATCAAGATGGACTTAAATGTTTCCGCATTTGGATTTTTTATGAAGAAGTTATGGGCACTTGAAGTTGGACTTTTTTTCATTTCAATGCATTTGGCCCAAAGTGACCTATAATGTTTTGCATTATCACATGTATTTCTTTTGAGATTTTGAAATTTTGTTCAACATAACTTTTGAATTAGACACAATAAGATTTCCAATTAATTTGATTACACCCCAAAATCATAAAAAATGAATGAGTTATGTTCTTGGGAAGTTGACCCAAAATTAGGGTTTCAGTCAAAATGACCTATAATGTCTTGGAATGGGAGATGATCTTCCAAGCTTCAAATCAATTTTTTATGAACATGAGAGTTGTTCATATTGTCCTTAAGAACATTTTTTCTTTTGGGATCATCTCCATTTGACCAACACACAAAACGTTAGGTCTCAGTGCATTTCAAAATAGTCAGATGAATTGACTGATCAACTTCTCAAGTCCACAACTCATATCTTGATGAATTGATGATTGAGGATACTCAAATAATTTCAAATATGTATTAAATGATGAATTAAAGAACTTACCTTGATGGTATTTGACCATGGGCTGAGGTTGCTTCATGAGCAAGGCATTGTTGATGATCAGATGAATTAGGGTTTCCTTGGGAAACAAACCTCAAACCCTTTGACTTGCTTTGATCAAAATGATGAATTGAGATGCTAGGGAGGCATATTTGATGGAAGAGAGCTTTGGGAATCATTGTCATGCTTGCCTTTATCTTCTCTTGGCCATATCATTGCACAAAGGATCGCCTAGAAGCTTTTAGATCTTGTGACTGCTCAAGCTACAAACAAAAATGTTAGTGACATATTTTTGTGCTTTTGGTTAGTAAACAAAATGAGAAAAGCAATAATATACAATTCAAGTATGCTCGGTGATCTCAAACCACTCACAAGAGCTTCCACCCAAAGGCAAAGGGAACCGAGATGCTTATGATCCTTGAGGCTTTGCAAATGCAATGTTATGATGCCATGAGGGATCTTAGGGCCAAAATTGGGGTCTTACAGTGGTATCAGTATTCTTAAGGCCGAAGGGCATGGCATTGTAGTAGTAGTTGCCATGATTTGACATGAATGTTGTCTTGGGAGCATCAATGGGATCCTTGGGAATCCGGTTGTACCCTAAGTAGGCATCTATGAAACTCAACATGCGATAACCTGAGGACCCATCAATCAAACGATCAATGTATGGAAAAGGATATAGGTTCTTAGGGCAAAAGGTATTTAGGTCAGTGAAGTGCATGCACATGCACTAGTTATTTGTTGCTTTCCTCACCAACACCATGTTGGCTAACCAAGTAGGATACTTTATTTCTATGATAAACTCAATGCTAGATAACTTATTTTACTTCCTCTTCAATGACGACTCTCTTCTCCTCGCTAACTTTTCGCTTCCTCTACGCCAATGACTTGGCAAAAGGGTCGACAACGAGGCGATGACACACCACCCTAGTGTCTATCCCTGACATGTCATAGGGGGGCTGGGAAAACAAGTTGACAGTTCTGATGAATTGGCCGACTAGATTGTGTTCTTCTCCCTTAGTAAGAGAAATTCCTACCTTTGTCACTTGAAGGGCTGAGGGGCCCATCCTGATTTCCATCAAGTCCTCTGTGGGCACGAGTCTCTCGTTTTCAGCACCCAACTTGGGATCCCGACATTCGATGTATGCATCAAATACTTATATGAGGGGTGCCCATAAGGGTAAGCTCTCCCCTTTCTACCGTCAGACTGCTCTAGTAACACTCTTAAGTGCTTTGTTGCTCTCCTCGAATCATCTTGACTCGCTCACCAGGCAGTAGATACTTTAGGACTAGATACTGAGATGAAATAACCTCCGCCAAAGCATTTATGGTAGGGTGGCCGAAAATGACGTTGTAGGGTGACATGGAATCTACTATGTGGTAGCTGACTTTGATTGCCTTTAAGTTTGTCCCCTCGCCACAGGTTGTCTTTAGGCTTAAGTGGCCCTTCACTTATATATGTTAATGTGACATCCCTATTAACGATCCCTGGAAACCTCTGATATCATTTGTATCAAGCTGGATCCCTTGGAAAGCATCCCAAATAGGACGTTAGCAGAACTCTCGAAATTTATAAGGACTCGGTGGATGTACCAATTGCCATGTTGCACAGTGATGACCAAGGGGTCATTCTTGTGAGGGATGATCCCAACGACATCACTTTTATATAAGGTGATGTTAATTCTTGACTCTCTTCGTTCCCTTTTGGGGAACCCTGGGGATAAAATGTTTATGGCCAATACTTGTTTGGTGTACTTCCTCCAAGAGGAGTTGGAACTTCCTCCACCAGCGAAACCTCTTGCTATGGTATTGACCCCAAAATATGAAGCTTAATAATCCATCTTCGGATGAAGATGGTAAGGATGATGATGAAAGAGGTGTGACCCATGTTAGTTTTATCGGGGTCCCATGATGGATGTCACTATATTGGTCAACAAGTACATGTGTGCATGATACCCCTACAAGGGTAGGGGATACTCGAAGACCTTAGTAGGTTTATAATAGTTTTGGTTTGTTAGAGCTTGCCCGTGGAGGCGAGAAGCCCTGTATGATGCTGTTACAACTTTTATGATAGTTTTTGAGGGTCAACTCGCGAGAGGTGAGTGGCTCTGTATGTAAGCATTATGCTTAGGGTATGAATGACATATCATTTTCCTGTTAAAGAAGTAGTATTTATAAGGACTCTTAGGCCTAGAGTTTTCTTGGGAATGATAATCACCAACTAGTCAATGGTGGACCGTTGAATCCCTATTTCTTAGAAGAACGTGGATCATCTATTGACTATAACTTCTCTCTTCCCAAGAAACGTCTTTCCCCATATTTCCCATAATTGGACGAGTGAGAGACGCTTAGGGCGAGGCAATTCCTCTAAGGGGGAGACATATGTCTCTCGCCTCCTCCGAGGGTTACAATCCTCCCTCATTTGTCATACCTTTTTTACAAATATAACTCTACAAGTTGAAAATAGGTTAATAGGGAAGAAAGTAAAGAATAGAAAATCCAACACAATCTCATCTTGACTTATTATATCATGTTGATGAAATTTAAACCAAATCAGGAATATATGGTTTGGAATAAATCTTTTGCAAAACCATATCACTATGCAGATAAACTACTAGTTGATCCACAAGAACAACCATTTGAAATTGCTATATTGGTAACAATATGATTTCATATATACTTTGATGTTCTATCGGATCTTAGATATTTTTTATTTATCATTTTATTGTGATTTTAATTGGATTGCTTTACTGTAATTTCAGTTTTACCATTTACCATAGTTAATCTACCTTATAACTCTCCCTGATCCCCGCTTAGGTTGAAACCATGTAGTGTTTTTTAAATTGAGCAAAATGATTAAAATTTAACTACGTGTGACTTGAATCACAAGTTATAAGTTTTAAAACAATATGTTTTTTGAGCTTGATTCAAATAATAACTCGTCTGATTCGAATCAAGAGTAAAAATAAATTTGTAATTTGAAACTATAAACTTGTCAGAGATTCATCTGGAAACCACCATCTTCAACCTTTAGTAAAAAATCTATTGTTGTGGTTACTCAACTCTAATATTGAGTGTGAGTGCTAATTGTAAGGCACATTAGAGATTCTAATGTTTCTATGAAGCTTGTTGTGTGTTCTCAGATTGAAGAATCAGATTATGATTATGAGTTCTAGCGACTGACTTCCACCAAAGAAAAATAATAATTAATTATCCAAGGGAGTTTTGGTAAGGTTGAGTGAAGGCCGATGCAGATGAAATCTTGGAGTTTCTAACTCCTTCAACAATTCAAAGACTCTGACAAGGGAATTATGGTATGATCAAGTGAAGATCACTACAAACAGAATCTTATAGCAATTTGTTTATGAGAAGGTGATTGGCTCAAGATCGGGGGAAGATCTTGAAGAATTGGAAGTTTTATGTGTTATGTTAGAAAACCAAAATTCAAATATGTGTTGCTAAAGCATTTGACTTTAAGTTATCAGTATTTTCTATGATTATATGTTGTACAAAAACATTGTGCAATAATTTGTGAAATAATGTAAGATCAACGAATTTTTAATGGCTTTCCATTGGAGACTGAACTAGGTGCAAGCGAGGACAACACACCGAACCAATAAAAATATCGATGTACAATTCTCTTTATCCCTCTCTTTTAAATTTTGGTATAGTTTGCATGTTCCGATGTTGTTTATGCTTTTTAAGCATTGTATATTTTAGGACTTTATCATTTTCTAGAATTGTATGTTGTTAGGTTTATTATTCATGTTTTTATGTTTAAGCTTAGGTTCATATTAAATCTTGTTTGCTAAACATTTTTTTGGTGATTATATCTGTACAAACTAGTAATATTAATTTTTTAATTCGATTAATAAAATTTCATACGAATATCTCATTGTGAATTGAACTTTTACTAATTGCCACATTGTATGTTAGTAACTTCATCATTTTAATTTTCGTTTTATTTTGTGTTCATTAAGTAAATCGTCCATAACACATATTTTCTAAAACTTTTGCTCCCGCGCATTTTGAAAATTTTGATTTTAAAAACATTTTTGAAAGAATTTTAATAGGGTTTTAATAGGGAAGGTCTATTCCCAATATAACCCACTTACACCAAACATACTTTTAATGAGTCATCATGAGGGGGAAACATTCATATTGAGTCAAACACTCACCTAAAGGTCAAAGGCTAACCCAAACAAGTGAGAGAAACACCATATATTCACCAAAATCTTTAAGGTGATAGGTGTATGGGTCCTCTTATAAAATGCTCAACACCCACTTTTCTAAGAAATGTGGGACTTGAAACTCACATTTGTTTCTCAGCACAACTCACACTTATTTCTCAATAATCTCCCCCTCAAGTGCGAGGTCATCCATTATGTTCTCCCCTCAAGCGGAAGCTCTTTCATCAACATGCTTGTACTGCTGTTGAGAGACACCCTTATCTCGTTATGGACACTTCAACAGAATATATTGCCTGACCACTGTGTTAGGAAGACTTTCGACACAAGAAGTCAATCCCTTATTTGAACCAGGCTTTAATACCACTGATGGATTATCATGAGGGGGAAACATTCACATTTGGTCAAACACTCACCTAAAGTTCAAAGGCTCGCTCAAATAAGTGAAAGAGAGAGATACCACATATCACCCAAAATCTTAAGGTGATAAGTATATGAGTCATCTTATTTATAAAATGTTCAACCTCCATTTTTTTAAATAATGTGAGACTTAAAACTCACTTATTTCTCAACATAACTCACACTTGTTTCTCAACAACTTTAATCCCAAATTTCAATAGATGCAAATCACTCAACAACAACAACAATAATTTAACCACCCCCACCCGTAACTCATACTCATATATGCAACTAACACCTCAACCCAAATACCTCAACAAAAAATTCCATTTTATCCGACACAAATTGTACCTAGCAGGGGTGTGTAACAAAGTCTACCTCTTAGCCACCATAAACCGGAGACGATCAAGAATATCTTGTAGGTGTGTGCGACAAAGTGTACCTCGTCGATAGTCACCTACAAGAATCTGTCCAACAACAACTTTAAATTATTCTTTTTTTAATTTTGTGATCAAGTTTTTTAATTCATTACAATAATTCACTTAAAAACACTATTTTCTCTAACAAGTAAAACTAACATAAATTTTAAAAATTTGAAATAGAAAATCTTAACCCTCTCCCATGCCTTTTTATAATGCTCATGTAGTGACCAATTTTTGCTAACTACAAATACTAAGTATGTCTATTAAATATTGAAACTATTAACAAGCATTAAAGCTTTTGCTAGGACATACCAAGAGAACAACTATAAGCATCATCCAATCTTAAAAGTTATAAAGTACTAGCTAGCATCATAAATATATTGGACTAGGTTCAAATGGTTTACTATTTCATACAACATATAAATTACACATATCAGTTGGCAAATCCTAACTCAACCAGTAGAAACTAATATCGTTAGGTTTTACATCATTCTCAGGGTTCGAACCCTACTACTATTCACGGATGTGTGACTTTTTAGTGGTTATTCCCACTTTAAACATTTGTTTAAAGACAAAAAAAAGAAATTACACATATGAAGTTCTAGTACTTGCTACCAACAAATGGAAGGCAACTTAAAAGTGAAAGAGAATGAAGAAGGCACATATCCTGTCCTTCTTATATACTCTACTTTCTCAGTGGTCTTCAAAGCATTGTCATTCAGTTTCACTTGTGCATTAGCTCTCTTTTCTTCAGCTATTCTCCTTGTTGCAGCCATTTTATTTGTTAACTTTTCTTGTGCCACAGCTTTCATTCTTTCAGCTCTCACCTAGTAATAGTTCATTGGATTCATTAGTACTACTGTTTTCTATGCACTGCATTGGGAAATGTCCATGCTATGCCTTTTATCTTTTTCAGGTATAATTCTCTTTGTCAGTCCATTTCACAGAACTTTAAAAGATGAGCCATAATCCAATTCCTTAGAAAAAGGTTAATATCATTGGCAATAATTGAAGCAAAAAAATTGCACTACAATGATAACACAAAAACCACCGCATACATCATATACAAAATGTGGAGAATGTGAATTTCTTAATAATAATTCTTAAGTTATATATGTATATATATGTTACTAAAAGAATCACAATGGTACCTCCATTTTCTTCATTTCCATTTCAGCTTTTCTTATCTGATGATTCTCCCATGCTTGAATCTTCATCTCTTCGCGCTTAAACCTTTACAATAGAGTTTTCACGACGGTGTTTATGTCAACAGATAAGTTCAAATAAGTCAATATAAACAGACTAAGACTAAGTATAAGATGACTACCTAGCCGTATATTTGGCGCGTTCGGCTTCATCCCAAGCCATTGCTCTACATTCTAGAGGCCCCATCTTTCTAGCTTGATCATCAATCTTCATATTCTTTTCAACCATATTACAAGGACTTGATCCTTCTCCACATTGTCTAGTTGCTGTGCTACCATTACCTGATGCAGCTTCCATTTGCAAGAATCCATTTTGATTCCTCATTGGAGTTGAAGTACCTGAATGAATTGGACTTCTAGTATTAGGGGTTGTTGCTCTAATAGGTGTCGTAGTTCTTGAAGGCTCTTGACTAGCAATAGGTGTCATCTCAGTCCCCATGTCTCGAAAACATATTGATTGAACATGGATTGTGTCCTTGTTATTCATTCTCCAAATTGATTCATCACATTCTACTTTCTTGGTTTCTTCTTCAACATATTCAGTACTAGTCGTTGTCATGAACTCACGGCATCCATCCTCGTCATCCTCGTGTTCTTCCTCTTTCTGCGGCACGGGAGCTATTAGTCTCAAATCATCTGCATTTGAGTTTCTAGGCTTGCTTTTTGATTGGCTTTTCTCTCCGCCTTTTGATAAACCAACTAGCCATTTTTGCGCGTCGTCCCATTTAGACGGAGTCGGTTTTCCCATGTTTATTCGATGATGATTCGAAACACGAGCACTAGCAGCAGCAGCAGTAGCAGTAGTACTAGTAGTAGTAACATCTTTTCCTTTATGAGTATCTTGTACTACTGATCCATGGTTACTACTATAGCATCCCTTGTCTTCCACAAATCTCATTCTCAAAAGTTTTGCTCAAAACTTAAACAAGGAGAGAAACAACAATAGAAAATCTCAGTCTAAATTTCTACCTATTCAGAATCACTATGCTCTAATGAAATCTATGTTAATAAATTTGGAAGGAAAAAAAAAGCCTTATCTAGATTATGAAGAAGCAAAACAGAAGTAATAAAATAGATTCATATATCAAAGGAGGAAGAAACAATCAAGTAAGAAGCAACATAGAGTTAAACACATTAAGAGAATTATGTATGTATGTACCTTATTATTAGTTGAAAACCATGAAATTGTGAGAGTTGCAGAGAAAGGGGTGAACTTGAGATCCATTGAAGATTATAATATAGTGATACTAATAAACAAAATATCCTAAACATAGTTCAGAAAAGGGGAGGGGGGCCATTTAGGCAAGTATGTGTATTTGAGGATGTGTAAAACGGACTACTACACCGGTCTAAAATTTTTCACGATTAAACACTGATCAAATAGAATCTCATAAAATATTATTACAGTTAAATCATGATTAAATAATACGAAACGTCTATCATTTTGTCATGATTAAACTACGACTAACTTACACATAAATTCTAAAAAAAGAATAGACATAAAATAACAATTTACCTTGGAAATTGAAGATTATTAATATTACTACTGAGTAGAATGCAGGTGCCATGTGCTTATATCTAGAAAACAAAGGAATCATCATGGTAAAATTGAATTGGTTTATTGATATATGTGTCAGAGACAAGAACACTAGTACTAGTACTATGCTATTTTCTACTGTTTTCAAAGAGAGTGAAAAATGATGGTTGTACTTTTAACGGTTATAATAGATCTAGTGTAGATGAAAGAATATAATGCATGAGGTGTGATGAGTGGACACGTGGACGGTGGAAGATTAACAAGAGCATAGAGGATCTGTGATACTTCTGAAATGAGGGTATGATAATAGAGTTTTCTGACTTTTTCACATGGCAATAAGATGCTTCATTCCAAACTTGTGACAGTTTAATAAATTTTATTGTTTTGTTTGGGGCCCAAATTGTCCAAATATGATGCCAATGGACATTGATGATTTTTTCTGGTACATCAAAATTATGCTATTTTTCTCAACTCTAACATCAGTTCTAAACTATGTATCTTAAAAAAAAAGTCACATTTTACTGTACCTAACACTTTACTCAGCAACGTCGGAAGAATAGTTATAATTTATTGACAGTGTAAATTTTTTTACTCAGCAACGTCAGAAGAATACAGATTCCCACGGTCACTGATGCACGCATTCACGCATTTGGTGCTCTATCTTAATAAAATGTGAGAGTGATGTGTATTAAATAACATTGTACAATGTGAGTTTGAGAGAAAGGATGGTATGGGGCCATACTCTGGTTGATATCTGCCATACTGTGCCAAGTGAAAATGATACAAATGGCATACAGACAAATAAATGTTTTGGTGCAAGAAGGAAAAAAAAACAAGTTGTTTTTGTTTGGTAGTTTAGTTTGTTTGATTTGGTTATCTCCCAACTACCATCCAGAAAAAACACTCACTAGATAAAATTAGGTAAATGGCTTTTCAGATTCTTGACTATTTTCTTTTTAACTTAGTTTTTGTAATTTTCAATGTTAGGTTTGTTATTTATCTTTGTAAATGTTGCTAACAAGTCTAGCTTCAGTTTGTATTAGAGAGAATGATAAAGTGGGGTTAATTAGAGTTTAGACAAGAAGAGTTCTATGTGTTGAAAATATTGTCCACTAGCTCTATAAATTAGGATCACCACAAGCATCTCTTGATTGTTTGTTGTATATTGTAGTTCTATTGCAATATTATTTTGTGCTAATAAAAATAATATATAGTGTAAGTAAATTTATATAATTTTCACAGGGATTGTCGTTAATTCTACAAATCTAAGAAGATTGTACTTCTTATTAAAATGCGTAAAACACATAAACATAATAGGGATGCGCAGAGTGCGATTGATTTTGTGTTGCTATAATTATGAAAATACTTAACGGTTTGAATATCTACGAGGAAAACGACTAAATCTCCCCTTTAAAATTTGTAGATCACATGGTTCACGTTATTGGGACAAATTCATTTAAGATAAACCTAATATTTGAGAACTAGTCACTCATTCTTAACGGGTTCATGGTTCTAAGAAATAAAAATAAGAAATTAGACTTAAAAAGATTATGGATGGTTCTCTAATGATGGATTTCGTTTAGCATATTTCTTTGCTTCAAAATATGTAGTTTATCATAAAAATTTAGAACTCAAATGACTAAACATGTTTTACATTATATAAAAAAATCTTGAAATTGTAAAATCGCATTGCTATCAACCCTAACCACACTGCTATTTTGCGATTTTGTTGAGTTAGCACTTTGCAGTCGGTGTAATCGTGCTGCACCATATTTGGTAAACGTCACTAATGTGCTTAGTAGTGGATCAAAATAGCGCCATTAGACGTGTCGTCATCCGTTGTTGCTCTTCAATAGCGACATTTTGACTTGAGGCAATGCATGAATTTGCTAGTTTTTGATTTTTTTTTTCTCTTTTTATTTTGTTTCTCTTATGTTAGTACTCTCATTGCTTTGTCAATGTAACTTCCACGATAAAATACTATAAACTTGTCTAACTAAGACGATTTGGATTTGGATTGATCTTTTACACAATTCTTCGAAATGTTTATTAAAACTTATGAAAACGAAAATACATTAACAATAAAGTACTTATAACAACAAAAGTTACTATTAAAAACATGATACAACATAACTTCATCATACTATATCAAGAATCACACGCGATCATCAAATACAACTCACATACCTTGAATATAAAAACAAGTATTAGAGAATAACTATGAATAAGTATACTTGAGGCATGTGAAGATACATGGTTTTCAAGAATTTATTCACACAAGTATTTGAGAATAATCATGATTAACTAGACTTGAGGCATGTGAAGATACATGGTTTTCAAGAATTTTTTCATTAAGATGGAAATTTCCTAAAACTAAGTGTTGACTTTTTTAACAAATGTACTAATACAATCAAAATAATAAAATAAAGACTGTCTTCATATGGATTGTAAATTTTAACAAGGTGGGTAATTGTGTGATTGAAAGTAAATATGGGGGATTTTCATATTGGTTTGCGGAAAGTAATTACGCGAATAAAGTTGATAAAAGATACGATAATAAGAAAATGATTAGATCTTATTCGAACCCTTTAATTTTCCTTTGTTGATAATCGTGTATTATTTGAATTGGATTGACTTATAATTTTACTATGAATTAACAATACCACTGTACTCAATTCTTTGATGTACAATTCACTAATTAGGACTACAATTCACTAATTCCTTAAGAAATTTCGAAGTAAAATTAGGCGATCTATGTGCATTAGTTCTCTAACCACTACTTATAATTATATATTCCTAATTAGTTATTAAGTTGAACAATTGCTCTATTTTTGATCGGTAGACTTATAGTCAATAATCCCTACTCATCTAATTTCATTTTGCACGCTCAATAAAACCCATATAACAATAAGAATTAAAGAAATTGAATATAAATTATAAAATCAAAACATTCAAATAACATAAAAAATTCATATGATCCAACACAGTAAAATCAAGTTCATCGTTTAAGACCTAATCAAGAGAAATCTAACTACTCATAAATCATTACCATGAGTTTAGATAAAGTGTACATGAAAATCAAGGAAGAATAATGTCTTTAATGACTCCAAAATTCTAAAAATACTTGTTCTAGAACTATTGGCAGTCACTTCCTCTTCTCCAATTTGGAACCCCTTCAAAAGTCTCATTTTTCTCCTTTTAAACAGCTACAAACGTGTCCATAAAGTAATCTATCGTACACACAATGCTCCAGATCATGCACACGATGTCCAGCCAACTCACCATTATGCACACAATGCTTTATATCATGCACACGATGCATTTTTCTTTCCTCATCATGTACATGATGCCACACGATTTCCAAACGATTCTTCCAATTGCTTTCTTGCTTTTTACTTGTAAATTTTGTACTTTTTCATCTATGTTCCTATATTCTTCACTTGATCAAATATTTGTTATATCTTCTACAATTTCCTCTTAATTAACTCAAAACATATCAAAATGATAACAAATACTTATAAAAATTATGTAATGACATAGTGTCGTCACAATCCTAAACTTGTTATGTTACTTGTTCTCAAGGAACTCATTCATACCTGTGAATCTACTAAAATATTTTCACATACTAAACCAACGACAAACACAAATTTTAACAGAGTAAAGACTTCCATTTCTCACCTCAATTGAGATCAATCCAAAGAGTTTCTCAAGCTTTCTTGTGTACTCAACCTGTCTATCATCCCATTTTTTCACTCGAATTGACATGGTAATCACACAATCAACGTACAAAAACATTTTACCATAAATTTGAACTTTTTTTAACAAAGTCAATCAAAGTAATATTTAAGCACACACTTTTGAGGTCTTTTCAATATGTAATGGGGATTATGTCAGGGTATGATATTTTGGGATAACATACTTGAACTTTTGGAGTTAGGTACCTAGTTCCCTTATGTTACCATGTTCCTTTCATCACAATCTTTACCTGGCCAATCAGTACTAGAGAATACAATATGTTGGTCTTTTTCATGCATTTTTCACATTTTTATTTTTTTAAGAATTCATTTGAACTTCTTATTTTCTTTATTTCTCTTTCTTTTTTATTTCTTTTTTACCATTGTTTTCTCTAGTACCCCAATCTCAAACTTAAATGTTGCTAACTGAAGGAGAAGGGCGATCCAAAACGCAACGAAATTTAAAATTTCTCCTTTAATGATCCTTACGAAAGGGCATGATCAGTGATAGAATCGTTACCTCTTGTGGCGATTTTAATCTTTGATGCAGATCTACGGAGCGATCACGAACGTTGAACAATGACAACGCCTCTACTCAGTCCACACGAACGGATTCCTTCAATCTCAGTGCTAGCTGCTACGAATGAAGGCTTTGAGTGAGTGAGTGAGAGAGAGAGAGAGAGAGAGAGAGAGAAACGAAATTGCAACTGCCAAATGCTTCTACACAAGGGTTCTATTTATAGAATCACTTGTGTGGGCTGCAAGCTAAAAAAGCTCACTCAAGTGTATGTGGCCCATATCTTATAATATACCAATATCACTTAAGCGCGTGGTACCTTACCATATTTCGTATTCTACTTAAGTACATTGTACCTTACGATGTTCTACAATTCACTTAAGTGCACCGTACATTACGGTATTCCTTAGTTACTCTATCTCTCATCAATCCGTCCTTTTGTGTGTGATCCTGTAGGTTTTCGCGACATTGGCAATTATATTAAATCACGTATTTAACATAATAAACAGTGAGCGGTATCTAGCAACACATCACTGCTACCCAAGACACGAAAATGTCATGTGATCTGACAAATCCTTCTGTGATAATACTTATGTTTACAATTACTCTTTTGCCCTTATATCTATATTGAACACAAGGCATAGACCGTGTCATCCTTATCCAGTTCAATATTGGGCCCATAGACATTTATCATGTTACGCAGGATGGACAAATTCCATCTAGGTCACTTATGTCCCTTAGCATGCTTCGTGGAGTACCCATCAACTGTCTTTATGGTCATCCAATTACGGACAACGTTTGATCAACAATAAGGCACTCGACTCTACATCTAGGGTTCATAGTGGTTTCAGGTCGAAGGGTGGCATACACCATTATCACCATGAGAATAACTTATGACACTTTGCATAACATTCTATATAGTATTCTCATAGCGGGTCAATCCAGTATAAATATTACTCTTAACATTCATACCTATGTTTAAGACTTGATAACTCCTTATCCATGATCCATGAGATGTGATCATCAGTCTATATACATAATAGTCTTAATGCTTTAATGTTATCCCACTTCACAATAAAGCTCGACTACGGATACTTTAAGAATAGTATCCTTATGTTTAATGTGATCTCATGATTAAGTCACACTTGATACATTAAACGGACTATCTATTCTAGGGACTTTATTAAACAAACATAATAAAGAAAAAGCCTTTTATTATTAATAAACAATTCGATACAAGTACCAAAATTATTGGCCTCTAGGGCTTACACCAACAGTCTTTCCATAGAAAAATTGATATTGGGACAATTCTAAGTGAGTATTTGATATTGTTCTATATGCCCATAGAACACCATCTAGATTTTTTACCAATCTTTCCTAGATGTGGCAACTGTCTTTTCCAAAATTTGTTCAATTGTCGGTTGGATACTTCTACTTGTCATAAGTTTGAGGGTGATAAGGTGTCGATACTGTATGTTTCACATTATATTTTGCAAGCACACCTTCCAAATACTTATTGCGAAAGTGTGTCCCCTAATCACCGATCAAGACTCTAGAGACTTCAAACCTAAAAAGAACATTATTTTTCAAAAAATTAGAGACAGTTTGGGCATCGTTAGCAACACATGCAATAGCTTCAATCAATTTGGTTATGTAATCCACACAAATAACAATGTAAACATGAGAATTTGATGGTGCAAATGACCTATGAAGTCAATTCCCGAACAATCAAAGGGTTCTACCTCTATCATACTATTAAGAGGCATTTGTCTCGTTTTGAAATGTTGCATGTTTTCTAACATTCGTGAACATACAACTTTCAATCTTTGAATGGAGTTGGCCGCCAAAAGCCACTTTGAAGCTTTTTTTGCGGTTCTTTCCCCACTATGGTGGCCTCCGGAAGTTGTGCTATGATAGTGCCACATAATGTTACTCGCCTCCTTACCTACAACACACATGTGAATCAAACCATCAACATTAATTTTAAATAGATAAGGCTCATCCCATAAATAGTGATTAACTTCTTTGTAAAATTGTTACTTCTTCTACCGGGTGTAGTCTTCTGCTACACTTTTTGTAGATTTATAGTTGGCCATATCGGCAAACAAAGGTCATTTGGTGATTGCGATCAAGTGCTCATCGGGAAACTCTTAGATAATGTTCCTTTATTTCTAAGTCACCACCTTATAATCCAACCTGGATAGGCAATCAATACCATATTTTCAACATCTTTTTTATCTTTTATTTCTAAGTCAAACTCGTGTAACAACAATATCCATCGGGGCAACCTTAGCTTATGGTCTCCTTTGTTGAAGAGATATTTAAGTGTTACATGAGCTATAAGAATAACCACTTTCTAACTAGCTAGATAAGCCCATAATTTTTCCAAAGCAAATACCACAACTAGTACTTTTTTTTCCGACAGTGGTATAATTCACTTGATTTTCGTTTAAAACCTTACTAGCGTAGTAAATAGCATGAAAATTTTCTTGTGGCGTTGACCAATGACAGATCCTACCATGTAACCACTCATATCACATATAAGTTTAAAATAAAGTTCACAATTTGGAGAGACGATTACGGGTGAAGTCACTAACTTTTCTTTAATAGTAGAAAAACATTTAAAACATTCATCATCAAAATCAAAATCATTTTCCTTAACTATGAGCTTGCAAAGAGGTTTTGCAATATTTGAGAAATTCTTTATAAATCTTCAGTAAAAAATGACATGTCCTAGGAAACTTCTCACTCCTTTAAATTAATGGTGAGGAGATAATTTTTCAATAACCTCAATCTTGGCTTGATCTACCTAGATGCCCTTTTATGAGATTTTATGTCCTAAAGCGATACCTTCAGTACATCTCTCCAAAACATAATTAAGTTGAGGAAGACATTTATCAAAATCACTACCAAACACATAAAAAGCATCCATAAATACTTCAATGGAAGATTCAATCATATTAGGAAATATAGAAAGCATGCACCTTTGGAAAGTTGAGGGAGCATTACAGAGTCCGAATGGCATACCACGATAAGCGAACACTCCAAAAGGGCTTGTGGAGCAGCCTTCTCTTGATTTGTAAGATTCATATCAATCTGATTGCCCGAATAGTCATCCAAGAAACAATAATAAGCTTGACAAGGTAGTTTTTATAACATTTGATCAATAAGAGGTAATGGAAAATGACTTTTTCGAGTTGCTTGGTTTAACCTCCAATAATCAATACACATCTACCATCTGGTAACCGTTCGAGTTCCAACCAACTCGTACTTTTAATTTCGAACGAAGGTCATGTTTCCCTTCTTTGGGACTACATTTATTAGACTTACCTAACAACTGTCACAAATAGGATAGATCATACCTACTTCAAGTAGTTTCATGACTTCTTTTCTCACCACTTGTTTCATGGTAGGATCCAGTCTTCTATGAGGTTGAACTACTGACTTGAATTCTTCTTATAGTTGATAAAGAACCATTGATGATGGATGTTTGTAACAGTTTCTCACCCAAAAAGACATACTTCAAGTGTTTCGGAAACTCTTTCAACTCAGGATCCTTTTGAGCTTGTATTGGATTTGGTTTGTCAGTACCACCTAATTCTTCAATTTTTCTCATTGCATTATCAACACGTGTTGCCTGAAGTTGAAGAAAACACTCGGCTATCTCCATATCAGATTCATATTCAACCTTTTCAACTAAATTAATAATGACTCGATCCATCAATGGTGAATGTGTTTCTGCTACAGTTACCTCTTGAACGACTTCTTCCATGATGTCAATTCTATAACACTGAGGATTTTCTTTCTAATGATTCATTGCTTCAAACACATTGAACACAATTTTTTCTTTGTTGAATCCCAAGATTAATTTTCCCAATTCTACATCAATAAGAGCTCTATTTTTTCTAAGAATGATCTTCCGAGAAGTAATGGTGTTTCAAAATCTTCTGGCATGTCTAAAATCACAAAATCTGCCGGAAACAACAAATCATTGACTCTAACAAGTACATATTCCAGAACTCCATATGGATAGGTGATAGAACGATTAGATAATGCTAGAGTCATCTGTGACAACTTTGGTTCGCCACAGTTTAACTTTCTCATCATCGACAGCAACATAAGATTAACGTTAGCTTCTAAATCACACAAAGCATGACCAACAGTTAGTGAACCGGTAGAATATGGAATAGTAAACCTACCTGGATTAGTTAGTTTGGGTAGAAGCTTTTGTTTAAGGATTGTGTAGAACTCTTCTGCCAAAGTGATAATCCTATCATACTTCACTTTGCGCTCTTCTGATAAGGGCTCCTTCATGAATTTAGCATAAATTAGAATATGTTTAAGAGCTTCACAAAATGGAATGTTAACTTGTATTTTTGTCAGCATATTGTCATACCCCAAAATTTACCCTCTTTTCCTACCTTTTTCTTTGTTTCATTTGCATACATGGAATCATATCATGCATCATCATAACATTAACATGACCATTGTATTTGGTCCTTGGATTCACAAGCATGGCCACATTCTTTGGTTTGATCTTAAAATTTGGGGTTTTTCACTCTGTTTTGCTTTCCAACTAAACAAAGCATCAACAAGAGATGGTACTTGTTTATTCCCTTGTTCATGTAGGTGATCATGCCTCAATTTAAGACAAACAAAAGGTCATTTTGGTCAAGAAAGATGCAAGTGTGTTTCATTGATTAAGGGTGGTTCATGTGTTTATTTCCATGTTATATCACTCAATCTTCACGCCATCCTAAATATCATTCAAGCCTTAATTGATTTCTCTTCAAAGGATGTTTCCATCATCATTTTGTATTGAGATGCAATAGAATATCAAATTTTCACAAGTTGGCACAAGTTTGGTTGACCTAATTTGCAAGTGTGTATCACTTTTGGTCCAAACCCCATAACCTTTTCAATGTTCAACCAACTGACAAGATTATTTGAGCCATATGTTCCTAAGGAGTTCCTCTACAACTTTTCTTCAAGGCTCAAGTATCAATTCAAACCTTAAGGACCTCAATTTTGGAAGGGGCTAAGTTACAAAAATGGGCCAAAACCTTGTCATGACCCCCACTTGGCAGCCATGCCATTTTCATCTCAAGTATCCTTTTGGTATCATTCCTTTTTCATTTTGTCGAGCTCATAAAAAAGTTAATTTGGCCCATGTTTGGCTCAAAATTCACAAGGGAATCAAAAGTTATGATGTCATGAACTTGGGGTCTCAACATGCCCAAAATGTGCCAAAACTGCTTGACCAAATGCCTGACCTAGAAAGCATGTCATGACCTCAACTTTCAACACTTGCTGTTTTCACCTTAGGCCTCCATTTGAGTTGTTTCTTTTTGCATTTAATTCATGGTAATAAAGTGAACAAAAGGCACAAAGAAAATCAGAAAACGCACGAGTGGATTCCATTTGGCCTAGCTTCAAACATGGCATGTTGAACTTTATTTTGCCTGATGCCCAAAATTTGCAATTACTGGTCATTTCTCATCTTGGGACCACTTACACATGTGAAACTTACGTGTGACACCAAAACACATGCTTTGTTCACCTGTTTTCACACGAGCACCATTGGACAATTTTTTCAACCCTAGCTCACACAATTTGAGATCCGTTTGGCATGTGTGAGCTTTCCATTTAATTTACTATAAATATATGGTTATTTTTCCTTGATTTGCGAGCTTGGATAGCCATAAAAACCCTACCTCACTTGAACCCGATATTTCTCCAAAACCAGTTTGTGGTTCCTTCGATTCAAGTTCTTTCAACCTCAATTCTTTGCACAGAAATATTAATCAGCATCCTCTAAAGCTAATTGCATTATCACTTTTCCTTGAAAACTCTTACATTGTGCTCCCCATTTCTGCCATTATTGACCTTCGAAGCTTCAACTGGAAAGGTAGCTACGAGTTAAATCTTTGAGCAAACAAGTTACCAATATCTTCGTGTTGTTCCACTGATCAAAAGCCCTCTCCTAACATTAATTTTTCTATCGTATTAGTCATTTAGTTTTACTTTGGACACTTAGGGTTCTTCGTGTTCTTGAGCAAAATTCTCCATGCTTAGAGCCAATCAATGGCTCTGATGCAGTGAGACATGAACGATGATGTGTTGCGAAGCTAACTTCATGCTTGGGTGTTGCTAAAAACACGAGTTCATGATTTGCAGAAATCGAGCTAAAGGTTGAAGATTAAGAGAGGTTGCACGTGCTTTGGTGCCAATTTCAAATCTCAGCCAATCAGAACCTGACACGCGCTTTTTTTGAATTTAGTAGTCGTTGGCGCCCTAATTCTATTTTATTTTATTTCGTTTCTTTCCCATTTAATTTCTCCCTCATTTTTAAACATTTTTATCCAAATTTTCTACACAGAGTCTCTAAAAATATTTTGCATCACATACATTTTTCCATAATTTTTTAAAATCATTTATGCATTTATCAATATTTTTACTTTATTTTCTTTTTAATTTATTTTTACAATTTATTTTTCAATCATTTTAAAACCTTTTTTCATCCAACTTTTGAGATCTATTCATGTGTAATATTTAGGACTTTGTGTAATTTTCTTGGTCATTTATTCATTGTTTTGCTTATGGTTTGGAATTTTCTCTTTAATTTCACATTTTAAATCATTTTAAATTGATTTTTAATTCAAACTTTGACTTTGCTTGAGCTTTTTACTTGGTTGATCAATGCTTCTACATTTCAAGTCATCCATAGATGGTCTCTTAGGTTGATTCAATCATCTCTAATTCGATATGTTGATAGGTGGTCATCTGATCATATTTTTGACACTTTGAGTTAGTGTTAGATTATCCTTATGTTGTGCTATATGTTTGGGTCCTTTTACTTGCTTGATAATGGATCCTAAGTCAAACACTTGAGTTTGCTTTTATTTTGTCTTGTGTTCTTGTCTTTCTTATTTGAGTTTTAAACATTGTGCGTCATGCCTTGAGAGTTTGATTTTGTACCAATACTCTAACATGATTGTCACATAGATTGCTTGCCTTATGATCACTAACTTGTTACACCTAACCTCCTAACACTTTACATTCTTGGAAATTACATTATGTCTTTACTTTATGCAATTTACTCTTATGTATTTACTTTATGCAATTTACTCTTTTACATTTACTTTATGCAATTTACTTTTATGTCTCGTTCATCATATCAATCATACATTGTTCATATTGTCTTGATCATCTTTTGTTGCTTATCTTATGTTTAGTTTGGTTGACAATCTCAATGAATAAAAATATGATAAAATGGATAAACTTGATCCTCAATACATATGCTTGACTTGGAGTGGTTCTTTGGACTTTTAGACTGTGGACTTAGGACTTAGACCTATGCTTGATCTGGATTGACCTTGGCCCTGAAGACTTTGTCCTACTATTGAACTATTGCATTTTTGATTTTTTTCATTTGCTTTATTGTCATTGCCTCTTCTTATCACATTCATCTTTTTATGTTAGCACACATTAGCACACACATGGCTTTCTCTTGGGCTGCCTAACAATGAGACTTGGGCTTAGTACACGTTTACACCCACTTAGCTTTATCTTGGGATACCTAACAATGAGACCCTAGGCTAGTATTTGTATGATCATGTATTGTGTGTTTTATCCATCTCCTTCCCTTTGATTTGGCTTGATCAAATTCCATTTGATCAACTAGATCCTTTAACTTTGCACACATTCCCTTTTGTCTTTGTCAAGTTATCATAAGTCCCTTAGTCACTTGATTGGACTTATCTCTGCTACTTTGGAGCTTCAACTTCTAAACAAGTACAAGACCTCAAGCACCATTCAAGGTATCAATCATCTGCCTCATCCCCACATAGCATCCCTGAGGACCTGTTTCAATAACTTATCAACCATTGACAATGATTGCATGCCATAAGCCTTGAGTAATAGAGAAAGGGTGAGAGGGAGCATTCATATCCTCATTCTGAATATTTTGGATACGGGACGAATGACCCAGTTTCTCAGAGTATTCACCTTTATTCATAAGCTTTAGTGCAATTCAAGTCAATTCACTGCCAAGTCTGCATTTAGCCTTGTGGCTCCTCTTTCCAACTCTTTTTGGTTTGAGCACCACTGCAACTTTCTTTATGGGACACACCTTTATGGTTAACCCATTTACTTTTGGGACACGCCTTTATAGTTAACACATTTCCTTTCTGTTTGGGACACACATTTATGGTTAACACCATTCCTTATGGGACACATATTTATGGTTAACCCTTTTCCTTCCTTATGGGACACAGCTTTATGGTTAACCCCTTCCTTTTCGTGACACACCTTAATGGTTAACCCATTTCCTTATGTGACACACCTTTATGATTAACCCCTTTCCTTTATTTTGGGACACACCTTTATGGTTAACCCCCTTCCTCTTCGGGTCACGCCTTTATGGTTAACCTCATTCCCTTTCTTGGTCATCACACCATAATTTGGGTTGACACCTTCATGGTTATACACCCTTTTACCTTTCTCTTTTGGGTTAATCACCTTTATGGTTAAAAATTCCTTTCTTGGTTCTGATACTGCTTCAGTCAGTTTCTAGCCTTTTTCGGTTTAAACACTATCCCCAATCATTCTCTCTTTCAGTCTTAGTCCTCTGAACTATGGAGCTCTGACTTCCTCATTTCACTTTAAGGGTACTTAGGCACAAGGATGTGAATCCTTAGCAAGTAATTTTTCTTTCTTTTCCTCATTTTCTCTCTCTGGTTCCACGAACTACGGGACTATGACTTTCTCACTGCACCATGAAAATACATAAGCATGAGAGCCCCAATCCTCCTCGAGCACTCTTTTTCTAACCCATTTTATATTTTGCAAGTACATGAAGATAGCAACACTCATCAAAGCAAGAGCATTCGAAACGGTTCCCATGGAGTACCATGGATGTGAGAAGTGATAATACCTTCCCCTTGCATAACCGACTTTCTTACCCGTTTCTCTGTTCCCCTTGGATTTTATCGATATTTTCCCATCCCTCTTTTGGGATAAATAAAGTTCGGTGGCGACTCTGTTATATGTTCTATCGCGCGACGCGTTCGAGTATATTTGTTATGACTTCACATATCTATAAAAAAAAATTGACCCACTTCCATTTCCTTTTTTGTTTTCTTCTTCAAGATTGGGTAGGGTGGTTTGATGTAGTTTGGTAGCTCTAGGCTAGGTTCATTCAGGACTTGTTACTTAGACCTTCTCCATGGTGATTTTCTATCTATGAGTTTGTCAAAGGTATCACCCCTAACTTCATTTTCATTGTTTTTCTCAATTTTTTCTCCCTCTGATTTTTTTCCAACCTCTTTTTCAACTTCTACCTCTTTTTCAATATTTTCCTCACCCTCGCTTGTTTTTTTTCTCATCACTAACATTTCCCTTGAAGGAACCACTCTATTTCTCAACTCAATGGCTTTGCAATTCTTATTTTTCATATTATCTATAGTGTTACTAATAAATCTCCCTCTTGAACTAGCTTGTGTTGCCATTTGTCGAAATAATTGGCCAATTTGAATTTACAATTTTTTTATGGAAGCTTCAATGTTCTTAATCATGGTGTCTTAATTCTTTGTCATTTTAATTTGGGTTTTAAACACTGCTTCCTGATTCTTTACAACTTGTTCAAAACTTGTTTGAGTGGCTTTCATGAAGTTGGTCAAAGCTTCTTCGAGTGGTGATGGTTTCCTTTGTGGTGCTTGAGGAACTTGTGGAACTCCCAAATTTGCATTCAAAGTCTGATTATTTCTCCACTTAAAGTTTGGCGATCTTTCCAACCAGGATGGTATGTATTGGAATTGTGGAAACTTATTTTACTGGTTACTTCTAGGTGACATGCCTTTAATAAGAATAACAACTTTTGATGATGACAATTAATTTCTAATGATGACAAAGTCCTTAATGATAAGTCAAGCATAAGCAGTTAAGCGATTAAAGATGCAAACAAGGATATTAGGGTTATATGGACTTGACTATCCGATGATGACAAAAGGATAGAATATAACTCAAGCATCAACTCAAGTGAACTCAAGCAAGTGTCTATAAGAAAGAAAGCATCTGCCAAGGTCTTGAAGTATAAGAAAGCTCTACCTCGATTAGTCTTGGTGAAAACATTGTAAAGCATAAGGAAATTCTCGTAAAAGTGCATGGCTAAATCACACACACGAATACAAGTTTTAAAATTATTTTTCTCAAGAAAACATTTTCAAAAATATTATGAAGTCATGTCACACAAGTTAGAAACTGTTAGAAAAGATATGGATAAGTTTTTTCTCTTGTCAATCGATTGGAATCTTATGGAAATCGGCTGGAGAAGTTAAAATGTGCCCTAATTGATTAGGATAGTACCTTAATGAATGGTAACGGCTAGATATCATTCCTTTCCTTTTTGAGCCAACTAATGGATTTTATTTAAGCCTACCAATCAATTAGGACATGATGTCAATTGATTGACAAGTCATAAAAAGCCATAAATATTTTTCCTTTTTTGTGCCAACCTATGACCTATAAATAGAGGTCCCTTCCCATTTTCAAAATCATCCAGAAAGGTGATTTCATTTCTCATTTCTCACTCTCTCTCTAAAATTTATTTTGTTTACTTTCTCTCACTAAAAGTTTAGTCGAAGTGCTTTTTGAGAATGTCATTTTGCGAGTGAGGAAGTTGTAATTCTAGAAGGGTAGTTTTGCAAGTTCACCAAGGAAGTTTTGTTTATACCTTGGTTGAACCTTTTATCCACTTAGGGATTGTTTGTTTGGGTTAGGAGTTAAACTCATAAAAAAACTTAAGTTTGGGATTTGTATGATCAAGTCTCTTGTTTAGGTTCAAGATCAGTCAATGGTAAAATCTCACAGGTTCTTGATTAGCTCGCAATAAAACAAAATTTAGGTTAAAGCTTAGCCTAGTGTTAAAAGCTATTTTCAGCTCAAGATCAGCCTGATGGTAAAATAATCTCACAAGTTATTAGTTAGCCCGGTATAAAAGCAAGGTTTAGGTTTGAGAGCGCATCTTGGTGTTAAAAGCTCTCAGGGTTTGTTTAAAACTTGAAGACTAGTTGCTCCAAGATTCTTGTGGAAAGGAGATTAACCGCTTTGATCCGCTGTTTGGAAGGAAGATTCACTGTTTATCTCTCGTGTTTACTGTTTGGTTGGAAGTTAGCCACAAACTTGATTTTTTTCTTATATAAGGGGATTCGAGAGTTCAACCTACTAAAATCTCTTAAGTTTATTGGATACTCTCACAATTAATTATTGGGGACAGTGCTAAGTCATTTCTCACTAAACCTGTATAATTCTTGGTGTTCTTCTCTTCCCTTAACTCTTTACATTTCCGTATTTTATATTCTGCAATTTATTTTCCACTGCATAATTCTAGAGTTTTTCTATAAACAAAAATTCAAACTCTCATTTTAATCCTAAAAGTTTTTCAAATCCATGTTTTATTGAAACACACAATCCCCCCCCCCCCCTCTCTTGTGTGCGAAGTCACATGTCCAACAAGAATAACAATTATTCTTCTGAAAGTTTACATATTGAGCTTCAACACTAACCCTTTATGGTATACAATTTCCATTCGCATGTCCTTCCCTATAAAAATCGTACTTTAATGTTTGAACATGACTCACATTTGCTTGACCAAGTGTGGTTGTAGTTAATTGCTTAGAAATAACCTCAAGTTGAGCCAACACTGTTGTATTATAATCTACTTCTAGAATGCCCTTGGATTTCACTATTCGGTCACTTGAGTGATACTCATTTTGGCACATCTTTTATATCGGTTCTTTTACCTCGTCTTCATTCTTACTTCTTAATGAACCTCGAGTTGAGGCATCCAGAAGTATTCTCGTAGGAGTTTTCAAACCTATGATAAAATGTATCATTTGTTTTATAGCACTCATATTATGATTAGGGCATCTTTGGAGTGACAACTTGAATATATCTCATGCATCAGATAATGACTCAAAATCACCTTGGTCGAAATTTGGAAGTTCAGCTTTCCTCTCTACAAATTGAGCATTAGAGAAATATCTCTCCAAAAATTTATCTTTCAATTCTTTCCAACTCTAGATCGTACCGTTTGAAATGCCCTACAACCAATCTTTTGCTCGCCCTATCAAAGAAAAACTAAACAATCATAATTTTACCACACAAAAAATTGGGCACTTGATCTTTACCAAAAACCTCACTTGATACATAAACATGACAATAAATGAAAGGATTATGCAATATATTAGAGAATGGAGATACTATTTATATAAATTTATTGGTTTTTACCGAAAATTTTAAGCTTGTACCGGAAATTTTGAAAATTTAAAGTTTTTTACCGCAACAAACACACATGTACCGTGAATTTAAATTTTCCGGGAAAAATATACAGGAAATTTCATAATTTGTGGTAGAGGTGTGAAGTGTTTTTCCAGAAATTATAAATTTTTTGGTAAAGGTATATCAAAAATTATGAAATTTCCGTGAAAAGTCGCAACTTTTCGGAATTTTTAAAATTTTCGGAATTCCAAAAATTTTAATATTTCCGGTAAGAGCCCAGAATTGCAAAAAAAAACTTAAATTTTTGGTATTTTCCATAAAAACCTGCATAATTGTTTCGATAAAAAACCACCACATAAAATATATACATATTTTCCACAAAAATTGTGTTACATGCAAAATTAGGATGACTTCTTAACTCCATCTTCCCATTGCTTAATTCGTCGTGCATATGTTGATTCTCATGTTTTTGCATCTTTAGTAGAGTTTTGTCTCTAACGGTCAGTGACGGGAGGCAACGGACAATCAGGTTTCAACTTTACCTGAACCCAATGATTGTTGTTGACAAATCCAACATCAATGATTTTATGCCTGCTCGTATACATTAGTGGAGCTAAGGTAAGAAGTAAAAGGATAATATTAAGTCTCTTTGACAAGAAGATAAATACAACATTGTATCTACAAGCAATAGGCTAACTCATATTAGGATTGTCATCCATTTATCTTGACCATGCACACCCAATTATTTTACTCGTAAGGCATTCCTAACTTCAGAGGCTATGTCATAAAACAATCTGGAAAATAATTTAGGGTGTTAATGAACTTGAGTATCTAACTGCGTCTGAACCAACGACCATGACTCTTCGCCCTATCCTAGTAAAGCTTAAATAGCTTGAAAATCGCAGTTTCCATCGTCACCCACATCAATAATGTCATCAATGTATGGAGGCAAGGAAACATGAAATTGATACAAATTGAGATGCCTCGAAGATGTAGTGGACGATTGACTTCGACCCGACAAACTTGACGGTTGACTTCCTGTTGGTTTTGTGCATGATCTCTTTGTAGTATGACTCCCCTGCGATCCCTCGCCATACTCCCACTGTGAAAGATCACGATGCACATCACTTTCTTCACTCTTTCTGCTCTTCTTAACTATCCTTTTTAGCTTGTACTTCACCGGTGGTGGACATATAGAAGTTGTAGATGGATGTGTTAGTTATCGAACCTTTTTCTTTAACACCCTCTGGCCTACAATATTCAAAGTATTGAAATATGTTTTTAACTCTTCACACTTTGCTTCTAAATCCAATTGTGTACCACTTTCTTCATGACCAACATCATGTTCTTCAATGTGTAATTCCGTCCAAAAAAATTGAATTAGTTCTAAAGGAACATGATTTCCTTGTATTCAAAAACCAGCAATTTGACACGCACAGGGTAACACATGTGTTGTTCTAATGAAGCAACCACGAGCATCTTTGCTTGCACCAACAAATTTTAGCCTTTCTAGTTCCTTTCCAATGTGTTGTATACACTGCCTTGAAAGAAAATTGTGCAATTGGTATAGAATGGAGTGTTATACTGATGCTCAATGTTGACAATACTTTTTTGAAACGAGACCTTGATTGAATCTAGTTTCAACTTCAACATAGTGTTCACAGCATCCCAACTCCGGGTTAAATCTACTTGACTTGTAGTCAACATGTTTTTTTGTCTCCAATGAGCAAACTCCAACCTAAAACCCATAGTCAGAAATATATATTAAATTATGTTTAGTAATGTAATAACATGAAAGTGATGTGTGTGTACATGTTCGTTGTTGTGTTCCCTAAATGAGTGACTCTTTTAGTCCAAACAGCAACAAACCTTTATTTATAAGCTGTAAACCAATTTCACTCACATACTTAATAAACAAAGGATTATCAACACAAACAGTCTCAAAGTGCTTCAAGTGTTACAAACTCGGTTTCTCTATTAGCATACTATTTACTGGTAATTTTGGTAAACAAAACAAGTTTCTATTAATACTTAAGGGATCAAACTCGAAAATCTTCCGGAATATATTTGTGTGAATTTAAACATTTGAACACCATGTTATGCTTGAAATCGAAAACACAATGTGAAATTTTGACAAGACTTGGAATATAAAGTATTTTGAAGACAAAGATAATTGAAATCAAAATATAAAAATGAAGATAAAATGATAAATAATCGAAATGTAAATGAATGCAGAAAAAGGCTTGAATGTAAAAGTGTTTAAAATTTATAAATATGGAATGCATACGTATATTTTCTTCACTCATTTCTCAATTACGCAGATACTTTGAGTATGTAGAAATATAAGTACAATTGCGGACTCCTATAATGTAAATAGGTGTTCTATTATATACTAATCTAAAATAATCACCTACACACGATCGACTAAACAAATCATGACATGTTTTACTTCCATGTAGTCGTTATCTTCGAAGAGCTTCCACGTGTTGTTGAGTAACCATATATTCTAATCCAATTCCCGCTCTTTCAATCAAACCAAATAACCAACTTAGAGCATTTGAAATGTTCACTAAGTCCACAGATGCTATCAACGTTCCTCGACCTTCAGCTACTTCGACCACACTTGCCACACGCATCGTTTTGACATGTTCAATAGCTTTCATCATGGCACACTTATTCTTACTTTCCATTTATAGTCAGGTCGAAAAATCCAAGGTAACACATACATGATGTTGTTCCATAGATCCATCACATGTTCATGTCTTTCTGATTTAACATACTTTTTACATTTAATGCTAACGTTTTTTTTAAATATGAAACAAACACAACAAATGAGTTGAATTTGGAAACACAACTTCCATGGAATTCATCGACGCAAGCTCTATGTCCGTCACCACAATCTTCGGTAGCAATTTCTCGAAAGAGAACAACTCTTTGAGCATCTCCAGTGCTCATCTGAAGTTACCTTCCCTTCCGTGTTCCAAATAGGCAAAGCCTACCAAAAACGTCAATTTTGTTGACGTAACACCAACAATCTCAAGCAGTGGTAGTCGGTACCTGTATGATCACTATGCACTTAATTAAAAATCTGATAAATCAAAGTATGTTGGAAAGATATCAAATTATGATCACGATGCACATTACTATTTGTATTGTATGTACAATATAAAAATCAACACCAAATGAAATATATCCAACAACTTCATTGAATCAGGATGTGTCAAGAAGATATCAGCAACAATATTTGAACCTTCCCTATTTCTAGTCTAGCACATGTATTTTTTTCTATGAATAAGAGTCAACAACATTTGCATTTCCGTCAATGGACCTCTCTTGCTCGCATTGTACATAGGTCTAGCTTTATACATCTGGGTAACACTGGTGAGGTTTTTTGGATCTTTGTCTTTCAAAGCAGCAACTATGTATTGTGGAGTCATGTTGTACTTCGTCATGTCATTCACAAAATGTCTTTCATTAACTTTTAGACGATCCAATATGACCTTCTAACTCCTTAGATGGTTTATGATTGTGCAACCCACACCTAACTATCACCTTCCAACCGCTACCACTCGGGGCAGATCTTAGCCTAAAAGGGCATTTCACTTTCCTACTATAAATGCTCTGTGAGGATTTACTACTTTCAAATGCATTATTCCTTTTATAATATCCTCGTCTCTCACACCTCATAATCAATTTATCTTTCCTACCTCGCTTGACATTTGTAGTATCAGAATGAACAGTCATAACAATAAAAAGCATACTAGCAATATCATATAGAGGCGGGAAAGTATTTAGATTAAACTTGCTATATAGAAAACATAATGTGTAAGTGGTGAAGAACTGCGTAAAATCTGTGCATGAATCTTTTAGATGACACTGCTGGCTCCAGACCACACAACTAAATCATTTTTCCTCTTTTCTGCACTTCACATGGAATTTGATCTATAAGCAAAAAATGTGGTATATCAGAAAATTTGAAATTTGCAGAAGATTTTGTTTTTTCTGGAAATTTTGACAATTTCCAGGATGAGTTTAAGATTTACTAAGAAAAAACCGGATTTTAAAAAATTTCCGGTATTTTTTATAGAAATTTCAAATGTCCGATAGGAATGCGAGAATTTTCAAAAATACGTACCGGAAATTTTATTTTTGGGAAGTTAATAAGAGTCAAAAAATTTAAAGAAAAATAAATTTTGGTTGATAAATAATAGCATTGATATTTTTAAAATTTTAAAATTATGTGGTGTGATATAAGTGGAGGGATGGCAAGTTAAATTCGATGCTTGCATTGGTTTCTGCCTCCGATTTAAAGCATATTGGCTGGTAATGCTTGAGGTGGCATTAGTAATAGAAGAAATTAAGAGTAAATGTATCTTTTTTGGGTGACTTTAATTCTACTTGAGTTCAAATAAACAATCCATTGTGACTCTTTTCTTCATTTGAAACTGAATAACATGCTGTAAGTTTTTATATTAACAAGTAATTTGTAGGGGAGTACTTTGTTATGAAATAACTTGTTTATTCCTTGTTAGTTTTTAAAAATGAAATCTTAATTATTAAAGAAAAACTCAGACGAAGTATGCTTAAATTTTTGCTGTTGACTTCTGTTCATACTATGAATTTATATTACAAACAAAAAACACTGTATTTGACTTCATTTGAAATCATTTCTCTAATTAATAAGTACTAATGTTTTCAACTTTGCAACATAACACTTTCAACAGAAGCAACATATATATTTTACTCATGTACCTTATCCTAACTGTTTTGCAAATGGAGAAAATATCCATGCAATATACATTTGAGCCTGTTAATAAATATCATCCTTCATTATTGTACATGGAGAAAAAGAAAAGAGAAGAAAAACTTAAAGTTGAGTTCATCAACCTTTTCCTTTTTGACCTGAGGGATAACTTTCTACAACAAGGAGACAGCAACAAAAAGATTGTAAATTCTTGATTTCTTCCATCTAGATGGCACTGATAACGAGGCAGAGCTTGATTTTCATTTTGCTCGTCTCTACCTGGAGTAACAGACAAGTGCTGGCACCATAATTTCGACAATGATAAAATGGCACGAAACAAGTTCACAGGTCCAAAAAAATTGAGCACCCCAGCTCCCCTCCAATCAATGCACACAAACGTTTGGGTGTGCAAATTTGGTAGATGGAAAATACTAAAATCAATCATAAATCTCTACAGAATATCCTTCCCAACAGATTTTTTAAGCTCTTCCTTAGCTGCTTCCATCACCACTTTAAAGTCTATCTTGGTATACCTTCCCCTGCAATCCACAATTTAAAGTTCAGTTTTAGCAACTTTTGAATGATATAAAATATGCAGACAACCAACATCCAGTAAACACCGACCTTAAACAAAAATAGGAGTGGAAAAATGAAAGGATGGAAATTGCTCACTAGAGTTTCCTTTTGTTTCACAAATTAAAGCTAAAACTTATTAAATAGAAAACTTGGCAAAGGTTTACTTATTGATATTATCGGTGTAAGGTTTACACATTGATATTACTTAAAAGCCACCCAATTCATTTCATACCACCAAGTATTTAAGGACATGGAGTAAAAAAAATCATCGTACCAGAAATGGGTTTTACCCCATATTGTATATGGGTAGGCTGGGCTTGCAATTCCGTGCATTACCCTCGCAACAGCTCTTGGTGTAAAGCGGGCATGTGAATTGCTCTGTAGAAAGACCTGGTAATCCACAAAGGAACAGGTCATTTTCAAAGTTTCTTCTTCCAAACATGATTGGTATTGAGTTTATTTAAGATTTTCAGAATGCCTGTGACAACTCACCTTTATATCTGCTCGCAGGAAAGGACTGCATATGTAAATACCAACTATTTTAGTACAAGATCATGGCAGCATATAGCAGAAATATATCCTTATCATCAAATAAGTAGGTTGGAACTTGCAATAATTTTTTGGGACATAAACTAGCAAGACAATTATATTTTCCAATTTTCAATACCCGGAAGAATTTAAGACCATACGCTTAATGTCGTTGATTAAATGTATTATTTTCTGCAAAACTTAAGAGACAGAAATTAGTAAGAACCTGCTTTGATCAATTTTCTGGCAGAAATCAATATTATCAACTCCAGCAAAGTAGTCCAATATTATCCTTTGCAAACATGAAGTGTGATCAGCACTACTGCAATCGTTCATCTTATCACATAGATTGACTGCAAAATATGCAGCATTAAACATTGCATCCATTTTCCGCACCTATACAAGCAGAAAGTCTTGAGAAAATAACCAATCAATAATAACTTTGACTTTACAAACACAAATGTATGCAACACATAATCTAAATATCCACCCAGTAATAGTTCCTGATTCGGGAGTCTGGACTTTATGAGCTATTGATGATTGAGAGAAATATTTATGAGGCAACATCATAATAACTACATTTCAATCTTTGGGTTCCATTAAAGGAAAAGTGTGCATAGTATAGATCATCCTAAATAAATACAAATACCATAATGAATAAATTCCTAATAAGTTTTTCATAAACTACTTACCTTACAACTTTCAACTTCAGATAACCATTGGGTAATATCTGCCGATAGAGACAAAAAGTCTGTTGGAACTTCAAGAATCCTATAACAGTAGGCCATGTCTTTCATTTCATAAGTTATTTCTCCCTTCAACTGAGAATTTTTCACAAATAACAATATTAGATTGCACAGACCAGAGCACAATTATACTGGCAGAGCTGGGCCAAATTGGCCAGGGGTCCCAAACTAGCAAATCAAAATAGAAATATTTATTTTGAAAATAAATTACGCACAAAATTAAATTTAAAAAAAACTACTCACGCACCACAGGGCTTTAACTCATAGCACACAGACAAACAAACACTGCATACCCAGTTCAAAACAAATTATACAGCTTCGGTGAATTGATAATATGAAGCCATTACATATGATGCCAATGATTTTCAAGACAAGGAAACGCAGAAAATTTTAATAAGATAATTACAACAATAAAGAAATAAATCATGTTGCGAGTATTTATGGCTAAGTTTATAAGGTAAACCTACAGTTTTATCACTAAACTTTCTTTCAAACACATTGATCAGTATTTTTAACAGAAGTATTTATGGCTAATCAGAGATTTGATGCAGGGGTGACATGGGGAAGCACTTGTCCTTTGAATCTAAATTAGGTAGCAACCATGAATCAATAACTTCATCCAATGTGGCAAAGGAATATTAATTGTCTAAAGTCTAAAAATTTTGAACTAATGTTCTGGTATGTATTATGTAAGTCAACCATGCACTTAAACAAGCTGGATAGGACTTCTCTCATACTTCGTTATTGCAGAGTAGTGAATTTAATTTAAATTTAGTTGCGAATTTAGCTACTCGAAGAAAAGACATCTCATGCACTTTCTAAACATATTTTGCTATGTCCACATACAGGCTCAAGAAAGAAAATGCAGTTATCCACTAATCCAAACCTTTAGGTCATACAGCTGATTTGTTAATTCAAATGGTGTGACCCCCATGTCATTTGCCACAGTTGGAATATCAAAAGTATGTTGTCCGTGCTTATTTTCAGATCTGAAACACAATGATGGTTCAGTTAAACAATAGATGTATAAGCCTATGTAAAATTGAACTGCCATTCTAGTGATCATAATAAGAGAGTCATGAAAAAACCAAGTGTCATCAGCCAGTATGCCTCCCCTTTGTAGAAATTGAACATTTGGATCAGATTCCATCTTGAGGTGGAAAAAATTAAAATAACTAATACCTAATAACATAATAACCATCCATTTCCGGTGAAAAATGTTTGAACGAAAGGCCAAGAAATATAATATGTTTACTATTACCTTTTCAGAATCACAGCAATAGCAGAAATCTTTTGGGCAAGGGACGCAGCCGGAGTCTGCATTAGTGTCAAAAATTAAAAATATAAGCAACTGAATAATTGCTCAAACAGCATTTATCTTTCTAACTTTCAGTTGAAAATTAACAAACACGAGATTGAAATGTTTCATTTGAATATTCTACATGCAATTGAAGGTCTGTTTGCACGCACCTTATAAAAATTCAGAAGACAAGTAACATTTGTCTGTGGAAGTAATTGTAAGTACTGCACATCACCCAGCTCTAAGCGTGTCAAAACTGTGAGAATCACCTAGTAAAAGAATTATTGGAGAAACATTTTAACTTGTAGAACTAGTCTGAAAAAAGTAACCAATAATTATCTAGAGTTCCCTTATAAGAGAAAGTTATGTTACTAGTATGTGTATAAATATTACCGTAGTTAATGGATAAATGACTAATGTATTAGAGTAAATATAGAATGTAGTCTATTAGAATGGTTCCACTGACATCTGTCAGCTCTAGGAGAATAGATCACCTGCTATAGCAGGTCACCTTGTTACTCTATAAGTAACAAGGTGTCAACACTCATGTAACTAACTTCTCAGAAATAACTGAATTCAGTTACAGAATGAAACAGAAATTGAATCTCCATCTAGCTTAGTTTAATGCCTATAACTAGATAGCTGTAAAATAAAATCCCAATTGCTTCCTATAAACTGCACCTTAGTTTTATTTGGTCTCAAATTAATCGTGACTTTTTGGGTTTTAAACACTTAACAAGTAGATAGATTAACCAAAAACCACATTTTTGCACAAAAAGTAAAAACAAGTATCGGTTGCAAAGTAAAAACATGACATTCCTAAAAGCGGCATTAAGTCAAAGCATGCATGCTCCACAGATAATCATGCTAATGATTGTTCTCTTATGCAACCAAATGCAAAATCTTTGGTGCTCCTGAGGTTGCTATCATAAATTTGCAGTTAACCCCCTTGACCATCAATATATCTCAGTATGGCCAACTCCTAACTGGAAGTTACAAAAGTCTAAATTTGTAAATGAAAATCGGTCATCCGGGTTATCAAAGTTCATATAAATAAATGTATATAGTATTAGTATATCAGTATTGAGTAGAAGACCTCTTCCTTCATATCAAATCTGCGTGAAGCAGATTCTTTGATTAACGAACGGATTTTCCCACAGGAGCTTTTGTCAGCAGGAAACACTTCAGACAGAAATTTATTCACTGCATATTCATCTACTCCTTCACTAAGGATAAAAAAAACTACATCAAATGAAGAACTATTTGAAAGCGTGAAAAATAGAAAAGGAAGCATGTTAGTGTCTCACCTATACATTAGACTACGGAGTTTGAAATACATCTCATCATCATAAAATAGGTGACAATAGGACAATCTCCCATCCCTCCCAGCACGTCCTATCTCCTACAATGGCCATTCCATTGATTAAGCAAAACGTTTGATAAGACATCTCAGTGTGCTACTATTAGAATTTAGAAGAAATCATATACCTGTACATACTCTTCCAGACTTCCAGGTAAACTGTAATGAATTACCTAAACACAGTTATGACAATGGAGTTTCAATAAGAATTACTGTAACATACAAGATCATTTATACTTCAAAGCAAATAAGTAGTGTGAAAAACAAGATAAAGGTGTCTGCAGATTGCAGTGCGGTTCTAAGAAAAACAGCATTATGCAAAATGCAACTATCAGAACATTTGCATTAGCAGAGACGAAGTAAAATGCTAAGATCTCCATTACCATTTACCCCCATTTTGCAATTTTAAATTTCACTTTTGAGAAAAAAAATTGATTGCTTCTGATACAGCTATATAACAAAGGTCTAAAACATAGACACAAGGAAAGCGGGCTACCATGCAACAAGAGCACAGTGAAAATCAGTGAATCACTTTTTGAGTATACCAACCATCCTGAGAACTTCTTTTGTTAGAAATTGGTTCATGCAATCTAATGCAGAAAATAAAACATGTTATAAGACTTACTGCTCCAACATCACTTTTATCTAGTCCCATGCCAAATGCCACAGTTGCAACAACCTTCATAAAAAAATTGCAAGGTATGAGTTGGACTAGCAATGTTGTATTAGAAGCATTGCATCATAAAATTGATAAATTGAGTGATTAGAACAATAAAATAAATCTAACCACTCTGATCTTGTTTGAACCAAACAACTCCTGTACGTAGCCACGTTCCTTTGCAAAAATACCACTATGATAACTCTAAATGATGATTCAAATCAATGGTCAGATTTCACATACAGTGACATGGGTTACACAGAATGCCATGCAATGGCAACAAGAGAAATGTGGAGCTAACCTTTGCCGAGATATTGTTATCATTCAGGTATCTGCTAATTTGATCAGTTTCAGACTGAATAAGAAAAACATAATCAATTACTGCATATATAGAAATATATGATAACATGATATATCCACTGCAAAATAACATTACTTGCAAACTTAAGTAATTAGACACATACTAAACCTAAAACATAAAGACCTTAATAACTTTTATTGTGCATACAAGATTGTACATTTCAAATACTGTGGGCAAGAAAAGAGAATTTAATGCAACATAATGCAGATGACTATAAAAAGACATAACACCGAGACTCAGTACCAGAAAAATTGGAAAATTAAGTCCATATACACACCTGAAATTTGCAGTATACTATGATGCTTTTAACTTCCGTGAAAGGAGGAGACTTGATCAGAACCAGTAGGTCTTTCATTCTATCATTGATGTATTTGTTTAACAAAATCAGTCTAGGAAAGTTAAAAGGAATACAGTCAGAAGCAGTAAAATAGAAGCATCTAACTTGCCTATTTTTTATCAAAGACACCGACAAACGCAGATTGTCCCTTAAGTGTGCATTCTGAATAAGATTTATGAAAGGAATATCTAGGGCAGACATGATGGAATCTAAAGTTGTGGTTGTAGCAGTTGCTGTCATTGCGAGAACAGAACCTACATTAAGACTTCTTTGAAGTAGTGATGCTCTAAGTCTCATGAATGAAGGTCGGAAATTGTGAGACCTGTAAAAATCTCAAAATCTAAACATCAACATGGAAGTAGAAGCATACAAATCAAGATCTCCAAATTAACAAACATGGTTAAGAAGAATGTGCTTAAACAATGCGGCACTGAAATCCCCTCACCATTCAGATATACAATGTGCTTCGTCAATAACAACGAGTGAAACAGCTGACCCAGCAGAGATAGCAGACAGAAACTCCTTATTCAAAAACCGCTCGGGTGAAACAAAAAGCACCTGGATGAATTAGAATTGCAAAGATTGGCTTCAAGTAAGTAATGGTACTAACAACATTGATACAATAAATAAACCCCACCATGCAAATGTGTTATGTGAGTACGGCCTATAAATAACCAACAGTCTCATTGATGCAAATAATCAGCAAGATTGCTAAATATTTCTGCAAAAGAAAATTTGAGCCACAGTTGAATTCAATTGTCAAAATTCCCACCTTTATTGTGCCTTGCCGAAGCTGGCTGAGCGTTTCAGATGATTCCTCAAGCGTCTAATACAATAAACAAAAGATGATTTAAATGATCTATCAATAGACATAATTCACAATAAGACATCATAGTATTATTGTTTGATTCACAATAAAAATTTAGAACAATGACATACTAATTATTATTAGATAAAGCAAACTGTGTGCAAAAGAGTGTAAAAAGGACTATAAAACACACTTGCGCACTGCTTAGGATGGCACCCGAAATGAGTGGAGGCAATTGCTTAAGCTGGTCAATCATCAAAGCTAGCAATGGACTAACAACAAGTGTAATCCCGGGCAAAATCAACGCACTCAACTGATAACACAACGACTTCCCTGCACCAGTGGGCAAAATAAGCATAGTTGACTTCCCAGCAAGAACATTCTTGATAGCCTCAAGCTGCCCTTCTCGAAAAGAATCATAACCATGAATCAATTTCAACAGCTTCACCAAATTCTCATCAGAAGCTTCAGCTCTTGCTGCTAACACAGCCTCCTCCAACACTTTGCACTCAATTTCCCAACCATTTTGCTTCTGTTTTTGCTTTGCATTCTCTAAACCCAAACCATCCTCCTCATTGTCCTCCCCTTCACCTTCCAATTTTGTACGTTTATTTTTACTACTACTATTACTATAACTATTTCTTCTATACCTTTTACCACTGCCAAATTTTCCATTTTTCTTCCACCCTTTATTCAAAAACTTTTTCCTCTTACCACTCAAATTCAATTTCACAAAATTTCCTTCTCCGGCGCCTCGTAGTACCTTCACTGCCGGCGTTGGCAAACTAGCACCAATCAAATTAGGAGGTTTCTTAGCAGCAATCAAATTAGGAGGCTTCTTAGCATCACTTAAATTGGGAGGTTTCTTAGCACCGATCAAATTGGGAGGTTTCTCCGCAGAATGCACGATGGTTTTGGGGGAGTTAAGAACTGGTTGGGATTCAGAAGGTTCTAGATTGAGTAAGGGTTTACGAATTTTGGAGAATGAAATTGATTTGGAGAAGAAGCCAGCAGGGAGGGTTTCCATGGAGTGGGAAGATGAAGTTGAAGGTCCGTCGGAAGTTCTGAGTCGGATTTGGAAAGGAAGGGAAGTGATGGAAGGGAGTGGGAAATTATCTTCTTGTTGGATGAGAGTTTCGGGAGGTTTTGAAGGGGGTTTATTGGATTTTGAGGGTTTGGTTTTGATTTTGGATTTTTTGTTGGAAACTGGACGCGGTGGTTTTGGTGGTAATGGTGGCGGTGGGCTTGTTTGCCTTGGAGGCGTTGTGGAGACGTGAGATCCGTCGGAGTCTGAATCTGAATCAAACTGCATTTTTGTTGTTGTTGAGTCGGAGAAGAAGATGAAGAACAAAAAGAAGGAGAAATGATGGTTGTTCAATCAACACGTTCCCGCCAAATAATTTTTTTTTCTTTTTGGGTTTGAGTATTGGGCTTCACTGTAGTGAGAAGTTATCTTGTCACTCCAAAAATCTTACCCGACACCCCATATATATAATAATGTCTAAATATGTCTTCCATTGGATAAATGTGGTGTATGTGATGTCGAAGTATAAATCTCATTTTTGAGTTTATCAGACCCATGAGTTTATCCATAATAATTATTATCATCTGCATACGTTGAGCGTCATCCGCACAATGTGAAGGAGGTGGAGGCGATAGCACGTCATCAGAAGGTCCCTCAACATGAGAAGGTTCAGCATTCCATGTTGTGTAGATGGGATGATGTGAGTGTGTGATACAATAAGGTGTCGCTCCAAGTACCCATCCACTCATTATGCAGGGAACTAAATTTGCAATGCATAATCTCTTGAGGCACGGGAATAATTGATAACGTGATTAACAAACCATTTATCAATGCCCTCAGATAGAATAACAGGGATTGGTCGTGGGATGTCTTGGACATATCGAAACTGACGTAGACACCTCTCAGGTAAGTGTCTAGCCATTAAGGTCTCCCATCGCAGATAACCGGAAAAAAGTGAAGTGTCATCGAACTCGTTATGCATTTTATGGTCTCTGTAAGGTGTCTAGATGACATCGTCTACAGTTAGTGCATCAATCCTCTTCCTGTACTCCATAATATCTTTTGGCTGTGCATGATTAGACCTCCACCTCTTTTCCAGTGACGAGCCAGTGGGATAGGAAGAACCCGCCACTCACAAATGGAGGGGAAATGCTCGTATATCCAACATTGTACAAGAGCATAAGCAAATCAAGAAATTTCATAAATAAGAACCAAATTAATAAGTAACAAAAAATTCATATTTGAAATAGACTCATATAGCTGGCAAGCTGCCTAGTCTCAAAAATAGTTGCCTCTCCAAGTGCATCATATAATACAGTCAGTGCATCACACCTTAATGTACAATTGACATGGGGAAGGCTGATAAATAACGACATATACTTCGCATCAATATATACATGAGACTTATCCGCTAAGATAGTACATCCTACAAGATGTAATATGCATACCCTAGCGGTTGCCTTATACATAGACTGACGCACTAGCTCGTCATACCTATCTCAGAGCCAAAGTAGGCAAAAGTGATCTCTCATGTTAACCCTAAACTCCTCTATCATGTTCTCCTTAATAACACCCAAGTCTTGTATAGCAATAATATGTGTTAGTTGTTGGCTAATGAAAGGAACGGTGAAGAAACTACCTACTAGAGGAGTATGGAACAAAGATGACACATGATCAAAGGTAATTGTCATCTCACCAAATGAAATATGGAAGGAAAATGTCTATTTATGCCAACACTCAACAAATGATATCAATAGTTAACTGTCCAGCATCGTTAGCAAACAGTCCACCAATGGAATGAGACTTAACTTCTCGATGATTGCCCTGACCTCCCGTGGCATCGAGACATTTAAGAACTTTTTCAGTTTCACACTGTGGGTGGACGCCTTCAGCAGAATTCGATATGGTAAAAAAACAAAGTAAAAATAACCAGTTAATTTCAAAGTATCGATAATAAATAAAAACAAGTTCAACCTAACATATACATATCTTTCCTTGTCATAATTTGAATGCCACATGATTGGCACATCTAGTGAGCATAGAACATTCATTGGCCTTCCAAGAAACCCCTATATCACCCGAGCATAGAACATTCATTGGCATATCCTTGTGAAAATGTGTTTTGTTTGTTTTGCCAATGTGCTCTTTTTACAACATTGAAAAAATGAATGAGTGGAAATATGGTTTTGATGTGTTAATTATTATGGTTTGCATTTTTGTTGTGAGTTGTTATGTTTGAATGAGATGTTGCTTATTGTTGTTATGCATTGCAGGATATTGCATTGATAATTAATGTGGCTTTGTGGATTGGATTGAGTGGCTTATTGTGTGGTTTGCTCATGAACTGCTTGAACGGAATTGGGTGTTTGCAGGACTGATGTAGCTTTGTTATGCAGGTCTTCAAATGTCGGGTTTGGAATTGGTGTGAACTGTATGATTGTTGATGCCTTGTTGATGGCCTGCTGCAGGTTGGGCGTATTACTGAAGTTGTAGTGTAGGGTGTTTAGGATGTCGTGGTTATTGTTGCAGGTTGAGTTGCATTGTTGCAATCATGAGATGTTGCTCTTGATGCAGGTCTGTTATGTGATGTGTGAATGTTTGTTGCAGCTTGTTTTGTATTACAGGTTTTGATGTGATGCTCATAGTATTGAATGTGGAGGTCTGATGATGCCTTGATGTAGGCCTGTTGTAGATGGCTTATGGTATGCATGTTTAATTGTTGTGTTTGTGCTTTCCCTGTTGCGGCTTGTGTATGATGCATGTTGTGGACTGATGTCATGTTGCAGGTTGTTATCATGTTGTTGCTGAAAGTTGGAATTGTTTGTTGCAGCTTTACTCTTAAACCTATCTCATGGTGCATTGCCCTTGATTGCTGTAACTTCGATGATGGAATGTTATTATTTTGATAGGTTGCGTTGCCATTACTTATGGTCCATAGTGTCATGGAATGAGCCTGCTGGAGATTTGACTTGTATTGTTGTTTGTAACATGTAGTAAAACTAATGCCTTTGGTGCACATGAACACGTAAATGCCAATTTTGTAATCAAACACCATCATTAATTCTAATGCACCTTTCATGGATGAATGTTAGTGAATGAATGTTAGAATTTATGGAATGTTGGGTTTTTAGAACGATGTGTTGACTTTGGTCAAAGCTGACAAAAAAGTCAATTCTTGACCAAAGTCAACTTTGTCAACAATACTTCTTTTTTTTGTAATTTAATTTGTAAAGTGATGTGATCAATGAACAACAATGATTCCTTTATTGAAAACCCAAACAAAATTCTCCACCAAGTTCAAGATTGAGTATGCATTATGAACATGTACCATAAGATTATATCACTAAGTGAAATGATCATGATGGAATAAAGTTGAATGGATGCAAATGAACCAACGAATTAATGAATCCATTTAATGAATCAAAGTATTATGAATGAGCCGATTAAATGCACCATAATCCATGGATCAAGAACAAACTTGCATAAACCAAGGTGAAACAAATCAAGCAGATAACCCCGATCAGATGATTGATGGCAAATGCAATATGAAATCACCAAATGCACTCTCTATGAAGCAATGCTTCAATCATCAAGTCAAAGCATATAATACATGGGCACAAGTAGGGTTTGATGCACAAGCAATAGTCAACAGGTAAACCTCAAGGAATAACCTCATAATCTGGGGTTTCAAGCTTAAACAAAGATCATATGAGCCACCAATGATGAGCACCCATAACTTGTGTTTCATGGATCAAAAGGTACATCAAGGACCAACGTCTAATAAGATATGGCTTAGGTGTGCATGATGTATCATGATGCAAATCCACAAGGTTAAAGCATACCCAAAGTTATGGATAAAGGGTTTCATTCAAAGCAAAAGTCAACTGATGACTTGGACATGCCATAATGGATTAAGGAACTAGGGTTATGGCCCAAGGATGACCAAATGAACAATCAATGCTCCCAACAAAGGCCCACCGTCAAATTAGGGTTTCAGAGATGATGAAGTGCCTTGGTGCAATCTTACAAGATCAATGAGTACTTAAAGCTGAGATTTAGGGTTTAGGATTGATTAGACATATCCCAATATGATCAAGAAAACCCTAGTGGTCCTCAGGTATAATCACCATGCCTTAAGTCCATGTAACATGCCTTTTGGTTATGAATGTTAATGCAAATGTAGTGATGAAATGATGAATGTATGCACATGTAATAGGGTTATGAACTAGATGAAAGTTATAGAAGGTAGGGTGAAATTTGGGGTATGACACTTGCCCCTATTTAATCTTCTTGGACCTGAATGTATGGATAGTAACAAGTTTCACACATTTGAGGTAGGAGATGATTAAATAGAAAAAATATCTGAAAATTTGCCCTACTAGGAATGAAGGTGATATGAGGTGATGGACATTTGTGAGAAAATGTTTGCGGGATGGCAAATGGATTTTGATATGAAGCCATCTGCTGAGGGTTGAATATGGTATTTTGTTGTGTGAAACAAAGAAAATATGAAGGAGATGCAATGATATGCAATGTGAGTATCTCTTCCAATGATGAGCTTCGCTGGTAATGGTGATTGAGACATTCCCACGGGATTCCGGGGATTTATGCGTTTGCAAAGGCAAACCATAAGGGTGTGGTTGTAACTTGAATTCTTCTACAAAAGGTTGAGAGACGTCTTGCAAAAGGAAAACATGACTTGGTTGGGGAGCAAGGTCATTTGTGCATAAGGCAAAGAGAACGATATGGTAGTTAAAAGTATCTTCTTCTACAAAAGGTAAAGGATACTTGCAAAAGGAAAGTGAGCACATAGCTTTTTCTTCTGCAAAAGACAATAGAAACTTAATGACAAAAGGTCAAGGAGAATACAACGAGGGGGACTAACGACTTTGATGGGGATAAGTTTCTCATACAAAAGGTGATGAGCATTTCTTAGCATAAGACTAGGAAGAAAACGATTTCTCATACAAAAGGTAATGAGAACTTCTTAGCATAAGACTAAAAAGACAAAGTGAGTATGATTTGGTTTCTTCATGCAAAAGGCAAATGGTACCTGTAAAAGGCATGTGTAAAGATGACCTCCCGTGCGAAAGGCAGAGGGGTTTTCCCATGTAAAAGGCAAGGGGAATTTTACAAAAGAAAGTGAATAAAGTTGATGATCCTTATACAAAAGACAGAGGAAACTTTACAGTAGGTACAAAAACATCATTATGTCCCTCAGGCACAATGGCAGGGATGGAGTTCTCGAAATATGGCTACAAACTGGGACTCGCAAAACCTACGTCAAGTGTTTCAAAACAAACGATAAGAGAATATGTCATTCGTCCAATCTCTTATTTTGTGCTTAATATGAAAAGTTTTGACAAAGGTAACCTCTCTCGTGCAAAAGGCAGCGATAAAACTTGCAAACGGCAAGGGGGACTTACAAAAGGTAAGAGGATATAGTCATTTACCATGCAAAATACAATAGGAAATTCCCATGCAAAAGGCAAGAGGAACTTGTGAAAAGGTAAGGTACTGACAAAAGGCCAATAACATTTGCAAAAGGCAAATAAATAGGATATACTTTGGGGAACCTACTGAGAATAATGATGAGGATATTCAAAAGGAATCTTGTGCTTTCGAGAAAGACTTGAATGTGGCTTGTGCTAAGCGTGCATGCCCCATTTCAATGAGTATGTTATGTGTTTTAATGGTGCAGTGTTATGTATGCTCGGGCTCCTAGGGGTTGCCAAGTATGGTTGGGCTTTGAAGGTGAACTACCAGATGATAACTGGTTTTAAGGATATATTCCATATGAGAACTTGTGGAAAAGGGTTAAGTTGTCAGACAGGAACTGACTTTATGTTTGTTTGTCAAACACGAACTGGCTTTCTGATTTATTGTTAGACGGGAACTGGCTTTCTGATTTATTGTTAGACATGAACTGACTTTCTGATTTATTGTCAGACATGAACTGACTCTCTGATTTACTGTCAGACAGGAACTGACTTTTAAAATAGGTTACCAGACATGAAGTGGTTTTGAAAATAGGCTACAGAGTAGATGACCAGACGAAAACTGGTTTAAAAATCTTTCTTCCAGACGAGAATTGGACTTTGAGATGATTTTCCAGGTGGGAACTAGATTTTTGCAAAGTTTTGCCAAGCGAATTGGGCTTTTGAAAAGGTTTTCCAAGCGAGTTGGGCTTTGGAACGAGCCAACAAGGATTGGGCTTTGGAAGATGAATGATATGCATGAGTGAAGCGACATGATTAATGCATGAGGATAATTTATGCGATGATTTAAAGGTTTCCATAAATGCCCTTGTGTGGGCAATGGATGGAATGTCTTATGTATCAAAGTTTCCTTATCAACAGGTAACAATTATAGGATGGGGTAATAGCATGATTCCCTGACACTCGTCTTGAACTCGAAGGTTTGCTAACGTACGGCAGAGCTTGCTTGAGAAGCTTGAACATATGGAGAGCACTTGCCCCTCTGTAGCACATCTTGCCCCAGTTTGTCGGGTCTTTGAAGAAATTTGCCTTGCAAGGAAATTTGGAAGCAAATGTACCATAATTTGTCTAGCAGATGGCTTGCCCCAGAATTCCGAGTCATGAAAGGATTTGTACTTGATCAACTTACTCTTGAAATGGATGGCTTTAATGTTCTCTTGAGGTGGCTTGCCCCGATTTTAACGCTGAAGCGACTTAACCTTGATAAATTGAGCTTTGAAGGGATTTTCCCTTAATCAACAAAACCTCTGGGTGATCTTGCCCTAGTTGGGAGAGTCTTTAGATGATTCACTTATGATCAACCGATTCTTGAATGATTTTCCACTTAATTAACTGATGCTTGGGGACTTGGTTTAGATTGACTAATTCCCTAGTCAACATAATCATTAGATGACATGCCCATGATCCATAGAACTATAAGGTGTTCTTGATTCTGGTCAACTTTGACGAATGATCGAGTCCTCTTTAATTGTTCCTTGTTGGAATTTCCCTGATGTCAAGTACTGACTCACAATTGTTCATTCAAAAATTGTAATTTTAATGTGATGCTCATGCAAGTATTTGAAAAGAAACATTTATTGATATGATGTGAAAGTGTGTGACAAGTGGATCCTTAGTCCAAACGCAATGTTGATTTAGCTAGTGTGGAAGACATAGCGAGAATATGATATCAATATAAAAGATTATCAAATCTTTAGGAGTTAGTTTACGCAACTTTGTTGTAGTATGCTATCAGAATAAACCATGCTTCGATTAGGTCTTTTGAGGGTTGTAATATGATATGGTTCACGGTTTATAAAACAAAGTATATAAGGCTCAAAATTTGGTTTGTACCCCCCTTCTTCGTGATGATTCTCCAGTCTTACATTCATTTAAATTAAGGCAAGACACTTATCTCCCAAGAGAGTTTGATGGTGTAAAAGTGAAGATGATGATTCAAGATTCGCTTGAAATGGCAGTCACCTTTTTTTCCTTTTATCAGGATGTTGGTGACCCCTTGATTTATGACATGGTGGTCACTGAATCCTATTTTGCTTCTTTTGACCAATGATTTTTTATTTTTGATCCCTAACTTTTGCATGAACCACTTTTTGAAGCTTTTAGTCCATTGGGATTGCCCTAATTTTTGCCTAAGTCGCCTTTTGGGGTATTCGACTTAGCAAACTTTATTTTTATTTTTTAAAGGCTTGTGACTGACAAGTTTTTTGTCATTGGAGAACAACCGACATAACTTTTAGATTTTGCTGATTCTTTCGACAATTCAGGATATGTGAGAAGGATAACATATGGTTGATCCATATACTGGATGTATTTTCTTGTGAATCAAATGCATGGTCAGGTTAAATGAACAACTACCTTGCCCCCAGTTAAGCGTAAGGGTTTTAAGATCTGAAAAAAAACTCCTACTTCTAGGCTCGAAGTGGTTAACTATGGACTAACTCCTTATCTCTCCAGTGTTTGGGGATTTGAAATAATGGCCATGCATCATCAACATGATTTTATCCGAAAGCACACCTTCAACAATTACGGGTATTTTGTTTTCGTCATTCTCCCTCCAATCTTTGCTAAAATAAAAATTTGATAAAAAAAAGTGAATGGTAGAAACATGGATGCATTTTTTTGTTTTTTGATATAAGTGAAGAAAAATGAGTGAATACGACATGATTGATTCAGAAAATGCATGACCACTTCATTAATATTACTAATCAAAACAACAATGTTTAAAAACAAATAGCATTTAACAGGAAGGAAATTACAAATGCAAATGATAAAAAATTGTCCAACGATTACCAATGTTTGAAGATGTCTTCTTGCCTAAACCGCTGGTTTTAGGAGGAGCTCCATGAAGTCCTTGAACTTATTCAAGCGAAGGGTTGACATGCACTGCCAAGATTCCTTTGGGAATGTACTTCTTATCGATCAACTATTGAACTTTGGCTTTGAAAGCTTTGCAGTCTTAAGTTGAGTGCCCTATTGATCCAACATGGTATCCACACAGCACATCGGGATCATACCTCGATGAGTATGGTTCTGGAAATGGCTTGAGAGACTTGGGCTCTACCAATGAGCTTTGAATCAGATATAGCAAAAGTTGAGTGTACGTCATAGGAATTGGATCGATAGGGGCATTCCTTCTTTCCATATTATTACGAGGCTTAGGCTGGCTTTGACGTTGATTCTAAAAACCTCGGCTATAAGCTCTTTGATTTAAATGAGGAGCGGTCCATGGTTACTGATATGACGCTATATGCATTGTTGGTTGCTCATAAGAGTAGCAAGGCACTGGAAATAATGATCATCGAGAAGTTGAGGGAACATAAGGTTTTGCTGGTGCACCATGAGAATGCTCGACATTTGGTATGACTGCATTGGTTTTATCCTCTTCTTCTTTTTGGGAACGTTCGAGGGATTCTGACTCACTAGCTTGGCTGCTCGATGAGTCTTGGATTTTTCCGCTCTTGAGAATGCTCTTGATGTGTTCTCCTACTATAACAAGGTCAGAGAAACTGGATAACATACTACCTACCATTCTTTCAAGATAAGAGACATGCAGAGTATCAATGAAGATGTCAATCAATTCTTTGTATAAGAGTGGTGGTTGCGCTCTGGCTGCTAATTCTCTCCACCATTGTCCATATTCCTTAAAGGATTCACTACTCTTTTGAGATAGACTTTGTAACTGCATGCGACTGGGAGCCATGTCCAAATTGTATTGTTATTACTTTAGTAAGGCGTTGTCTAAATCCCTTCATGCCTGGATACAACTTCTTTCTAAATCCAAATACAAACTCAATGATGCCTCACTCAAATTATCTTAAAAACAATGAATCATCAGCTTATTGTCGCGGGTATGAGAGGTTGTTTTCCAATAAAACATAACCAAATGGTGCCATGGACAATTATACCCTTTGTGATTCTCGAAGTTAGGTATAATAAATTTTAGAGGGATTACCAAGTCTGGTACTAGGCACATATCAATGGCATCAAGCCCAAACGTGTCATGAGCTTCCATAGCTCAAAGTTTCTTCTCAAGGGCACAAAGCATTTCCTTCACACAATCGGTCAATGACAACATTTGGGACCGAGTAAGAATTTTCACTTGTGAAGGATCATCATTGGCCAGAAGATTGTATATTGGGTTGGTCATCATAGTAAAGTCGGTGGGGGATCAACATTCTCCACCACAACATGCTGACGATTATTCCTAGGCATGGCTACCACAACTTCTAACCTGGTTTAACTTTCCTTTAAAGGCGTATATCTTCCTTCTCATCCCTGCTTGACCCTGCTTCAAACAATATGTCATTCTTCAACTACTACCACTGGTTCAACGAGTACCATGAAATTAACTAGTAAGTTATAGACACAAGGATGAATGAGTTTCTCTTTGTAGAAATGGTATGCATGCATGTTGATGCAGATGAAATGGAATATATACAATGACAGGCCATGTATATATTTTTTTGTTTTAGTACATGGGTTCAAAAGTCCGAGGTACGAAATGAATCTAACATTGATTGCTTTCCCAAATTAGGGATCTCACCAGGTATGATCTAGGGTTTAAACAGAGACCCCAGAGTCATGGATTTATCTGAATGCTTGTCGTTTATGGCAAAAGCATGTCGATCGACGAATCCATCAAATGAATTTATTCTGGGTTAGGTTTTCGTACCGACCCTCGCGAGAAAAGCTTCTCGGGGACCCACATTACGCGACCATTGACATGGGGTTATAGATAAGGGTCTCAGAGTCATGGATTCCCTTAATTGTTTGTCACTTATGTTAATTTACTTGCCAGGCATCAACTCCATCAAGGAAATTTATTCTCAGTGAAGTCTTTGTAACAACCCTCGTGAGAAAAGCTTTTCGAGGACTCGCACTACATGACCATCACTCCTAATTGGCTGAAAGGTTAAGGAATCTACAAAGGTCCTTAGAGTAAAGGACTCTAATGAAATCACAGGCGCTTACGCCAAAAGCTTGACGGTCATCGGTATTCTCAAAATAATATACTATAAGTGAGGTTCTCATATCAATTCTTATGAGAAAAACTTCTCGGTTTCCCATACTACTCAACCTCTCTTATCTCAAGCTTACTCTTTGGACTCAGGTAGAGAGTATTTCCCCCAAGGTTTATTTGCAATCAAAGAAACCATTCCATACCATGTCATAAGAGCAACATAACATATATTAACTAAAAATTCAAAGCGAAAGGCACTAAATAAGGTAAGTAATGCAAAAAGATAAACACCCAAACATGCGAAAAGGCAACCTAGACTAGGCTCAACTTGCTTAGAGAAACTGGGTCCCCAGCTAAGTCGTCAGATGTCGTTACACGATAAATGACTAAAACATATAGTCGCCACCAGATTTTATTTTTTCCAAAAAAAAGGAAAGGGTAAATATCGGCAAACCCCCCTAAAGAAAAGAAATTTGGTCTTGCAACCAAATTAGGGTTCGAAAAGTCGGTTATGCGAGAGAAAGGTATTAACATCCCTCACATCCGTCGTACTTGATAGGAACCATTTAAGTTGTCTACATGAATGTGTGTCGATCTATCTTAATGCTTATTTGTTATCGAGGGAAATGGTTGTTTTTTATTATTGTGCTCGCCAAGGATCGGGGTCATTGTGTCTATGTATCATCATCATGAAATGAAGAATCAGAGCTTCATAGTTTGGAGTTTAAAATAAATGTGTTGGTTGTTTTTACCTTGAAAAAGGGGTTTTGTCATGATGCCCTAAGGCACAAAAATAAGTTTGATGAATTGATGTTGACTTTTGGGTTTAAAAAGATATTTTTTTATTAGAATTGCACTAAAGACTATGGGTAGAGGTGAATATTTCAAACAGCCAAGCCAAGCATCTTGTGTCCAAAATATTCAAAGTGAGGGTAGGAAAGCTCCACTCTCACTCATTATCCACCACTTAAGGCTTGTGGCGCGCAATCCTATTTGTATTTTATTATGTCTTGAATTTGATTGAGAAAATGTCGTTTTACATTGGATCAATGGTTTATTGCTTCTTATTTTGAAATAGTGAGGTTAACCTAATTCCTAAGAGATCAAAAGGATAAGTATAACCAAAAGGGAGAGGGATACATGGAAAATTACAAGGGAAGCAATGCGAGAAATAAAAGGTCTCGTTGTAAGGTAGCACAAGAGAAAGCCTTGTGTGTGCAATTTGGCCTAAGCTAATAAGTGGATAATAGGCTCAAAACATGTCTCCCTAGAGCAGTGCCATGAATGTCATTCTTACAATAAAAGATTGTAAGTCACTGATGAAACTCCGAGTCAAAGCAATAGGTAAAGTGCCACAAACCAAGGTCCAAATGCAAGGGTCCTAATAAGTCTTCTAAGTCCAACATTAGGTCACAAATGGTACATCTTTTTAGTTTTTTCATTTTTATTATGTTTTTATTCTTTTTGATTATGCAAAGCAATAAAGAAATGACAAGAAATAAAGGCATAAAGTAAATGATGTATGGAATGAACAAATGATAATGGACATAAAAGTAAAATGCTTGAAAGTAATATCAAGAAAGTAAATTGATAAGAATTAAATGAGAATAAGATGAAGTCAACAAGTCAAGGGTTAGTGACAAAAGGGTTAATGATCAATGTTATCGAATTGGGACAATTTCGCGATATGTTAAGCAATCGTAAGTGGACTTATGTAGAAGTCACGCCTTTTTTGAGGTCGGTCAATAACAATGTATGTGTTAGGCATGTTAGAGGTCTAACACAAAAGTTATCCTCCTAAAACAATGTAACATAATAAAAAATGGAAAGCAAGCTCAAGTAAACATAAAAGTCTCATCTATCATCAAGAGATTAAAAAATATGATCAACCAAGGGTAACCTATCAAATCTCAAAGTGTCAAGAATGATCCAATGATCATTCATCAACATGTTTGAAGTGTTGAAGATTCAATCAACCTAGGGATCATTAATCAATGATATTAAAGATTTCATTAACCAAATGATCATAAAAAGGGGTAAAAAGTAAAAAATAAATAAGAAATAAATGATAATAATGTAGTAATTACATTAAATAAAATTTAATCAAAAGTGTGAGAAGAAAAGAAAATTAATCGTTGATTAAAAATGATAAATGAAACATAATGAGAAAAGAAACAAAAAAATAAAAGAGTAAAATATTTATAAAAAAACAGGGGGGTGGAGACAAACCTAGGGGTGTAGAAAGAAATGGGTGCATGGCCCAAAGGTAAAATCCCATTGGCCTTTCTGCCTTGGCTAGGGGGTACAAGAAACATTATGTGGTGTAAAAATAAAAAACGAATGGGCCCAAACCAAGGCCAAGTGTGAGAGAGAGTTTGAAACAAACTCTGAAACTTTCCCTCCCTCATCTTCAAACGTGAAACAAATCCTTTTTTGAAATTTTCCCGCTCTGTCGTGCCGGAGCTCATCGCCGGCAGCGACGGAGCTTCAAAACAAAAATTAGAACCATCAATCCCTCCGTCTCAACCTTCTAAACTCGAAACCACGAACCAAAGTTCCTAAATCCTAAGTACAAGGTTGAATCGAAGCCAGAAACAACAAGAACTGTAAATCTAAAAACAAAAATTAAATGGTGGTGGGAGGGAATCAAAGCCTAAAACCAGAGGGCTTTGATTCCTTATAACTTGCACTACATGGTGGTAAGTGAAACATGGATAACCGAGGGTTTCAGCAAACTACCTCGCCGAAGAAGGTGACCAGAGCAACGACAATGGCAACAAAAATGTTCAGGTTAGATCTTTCTCTTTGTTACTTCTCTTAGTGTGTTTTGATTCTTCTTCTGTTATGAGGGTGAGTCAGAAAAATCAGAGGTTTAGTTGAGTGATTGAGAGGATTCAGGATGGGTCGAGACTTAGGGTTTTCTGGATATTAGTGGGCTCGAGACTTAGTTTTTTTTGTATGCTGAAAACTGTAGCTTTTTTGGTTTATGGATATCGGGGCTACTAGAGTTTTTAGTTGTTCTTCTTTTTATAGTGAAAAAGTTAGGATTTTCTGCATCAGTGGACAAAGGTAAATTGATAGTGGACTTGGAAATTTTTGTCGTGTTGCAGAGCATGTCTCCTTAATTGTGTGTTTTGTTTCTGATAAACTGAATCGTACCATGTACTTAAGGCAAATTGATAGTGGACTTGGAAATTTTTGTTGTGTTGCAGAGCATGTCTCCTTAATTGTGTGTTTTGTTTCTGATAAAGTGAATTGTACCATGTAGTTTCCTTGTGAAAATGTGTTTTGTCTGTTTTACCAGTGTGCTCTTTTTACTGCAGTGAAAAAGTGAATGAGTGAAATGTGGTTTGTTGTGTTAATTGTTATGGTTTGCATTTTTGTTGTGAGTTGTGATGTTTTAATGAGATGTTGCTCATTGTTGTTATGCATTGTAGGATATTACATTGATAACTGGTGTGGTTTTGTGGATTGCCTTGATTGGCTTGGCATGGCATGTTGTGTGGTTTGCTCATGAACTGCTTGAACTAAATTGGGTGTTTGCAGGACTGATGTAGCTTTGTTGTGCCAGTCTTCGAATGTCGGGTTTGGAATTGGTGTGAACTGCAAGATAGTTGATGCCTTCTTGATGACCTGCTGCAGGTTGGACTTATTGCTGAAGCTGCAGTGCAAGGTGTTTAGGATGTTATGGTTATTGATGCAGGTTGAGTTGCATTGTTGCAATCAGGAGATGTTGCTCTTGATGCAACCCTGTTATGTGATGTGTGAATTTTTGTTGCAACTTGTTTTGTATTGTAGGTTTTGATGTGATGCTCATGGTGTTGAATATGGAGGTCTGATGATGCATTGGTATAGGCCTACTGCATGTGGCTTATGGTATGCATGTTAAATTATTGTGTTTATGCTTTTCCCTACTCTAGCTTGTGTATGATGCATGTTATGGACTCATGTCATGTTGCAGGTTGTTATCATATTGTTGCTGAAAGTTGGAATTGTTTGTTGCAGCTTTGCTCATAGACCCATCTCATGGTGCATTGGCCTTGCTTGTTGCAACTTTGATGATGGAATGATATTGTTTTGATGGGCTGCATTGACATTGCTTATGGTCCATAGTGTGATGGAATGAGCCTGTTGGAGATTGGACTTGCATTGTTGTTTGTAACATGTAGTAGAACTAAGGCCTTCGGTGCACATGATCATGTAAATTCCATCAAACACCTTCATTAATTTAATGCACCTTTCATGGATGAATGTTAGTGAATGTATGAAAGAGTGTTGGAATTTTAGGTTTTTAGAAAGATGTGTAGACTTTGGTCAAAGTTGACCAAAAAGTCAAGTCTTGACTAAAGTTAACTTTGGTCAACAATACATTTTTTTTGTAATTTCATTTGTAAAGTGACATGATAAATGAACAACGATGGTTCCTTTATTGAAAACCCAAACAAATTTCTCCACCAAATTCAAGCTTGAATATGCATTACGAACATGTATCATGAGATTATATCACTAAGCTAAATGATCCTGAATGGAATAGAGTTGAATGGATGCAAATGAACCAATGAATTAATGAATCCATTATATGAATCAAAGTATTATGAATGGGCCAATGAAATGCACCACAAGCCATGGATCAAGAACAAACTTGTATAAACCACGGTCAAACAAATCAAGCAGTTAACCCTGATCAGATGATTGATGGCAAATGCAAGATGAAATGACCAAATGCACTCTCTATGATGCAGGGCTTCAACCATCAAGTCAAAACATAAAATACATGGGCATAACTACGGTTTGATGCACAAGCAATAGTCAATAGGTAAACCTCAAGGAATGACCTCATAAGCTAGGGGTTCAAGCTTAAACAAAGATCATATGAGGCACCAATGATGAGCACCCATAACTCCTGTATCAAAAGGTCCATCAATGACCAAAGCCAGACAAGCCAGGGCTTAGGTGTGCATGAGGTATCGTGATGCAAATTCACAAGGCTAAAGCATACCTAGAGTTAGGGATTAGGGATTGCACTCAAAGCCAAAGTCAAAGCACAAAGTCAAGTGATGACTTTGACAAGCCACAATGGATCAAGGAACTAGGGTTATGGCCCAAGGATGACCAGATGAACAATCGGTGCTTCCAACCAAGGCCCGTCATCAAATTAGGGTTTTAGATATGAATGAAGTGCCTTGGTGAAATATTACAAGATCAATGAGTACTTGAAGCTGAGATTTAGGGTTTAGGATTGATTAGACATATCCCAACATGATCAAGAAAGCCCTAGCGATCCTCAAGTATAATCACCATGCCTTGAGTCCATGTAACGTGCCTTTTGGTTATGAATGCTAATGCAAATTTAGTGATGAAATGATGAATGTATGCACATGTAGTAGGGCTATGGACCAGATGAAAGTTGTAGAAGGTAGGGTGAATTTTGGGGTATGACAACCATTATCCAAAGAACACTTATGCAAAAAGAAAAAGATATCGGTAGAGTTATGTTACTTGTCACCATAGGAAACATAAACGTTGGAAAATTATTGATTGATCTTAATTCAATCATCAATCCCATACTATTATCAATGATCAAGCGGATGACTTATCTTGACATGAAGCATATCAAAATGACACTACAGTTAGCCGATAAATCCATCACCCGTCCATATGGAATAACTGAAAATATTTTGGTTAAAGTGGACAAATTCTTATTTCCAATTGACTTTGTTGTGATGGATATTGAAGAAGACGACGACGTACCTCTAATCTTCGGCCGACCTTTCATGAAAAAATCCAGAGTGATGATTGATTGGTTAAGGTTGAAGTCTAAGATGAGGAAGTGAGTTTAAATCTATTTGAAGCAACAAAGCATTCTAAAGATAATAAGGTTTATTTCAAGATGAATGATATTGATGAAGCCATAAAGAGCTTTGAGTGATGTGCTCAATGTCTTAAATGCTGATGAAGAAAAAGAGATTGAGGAATGTTTGAAGGAGCTTGATGCGTCAAAGGAAGTTCCTCCCGTTGAAGAAAAAATAGAAGAATTGAAAAATGAACAAAAATTAGATGATGCCAAAATTGAATTGAAGATGCTACCATCTCATTTGAAATATGCATTTCTTGAAAATGGCAGCAACAAACCAGTTATCATCAACAACTCATTATATAGTTATGAGGAACAAAAAATAATCCAAGTTATGGGAGATAACAGAAAGGCTCTAGGTTGGGCTTTTATCAGATTTAAAGGGAATCAATCCATCATATTGTGTGCACAAGATTATGATGGAGCAAAAATTCAAGTCGGGGTAGCCCATTCACAACTTCATTTGAATCTTACCATGAAATAGGTGGTGAGGAAAGAGGTATTGAAACCAACTTGATTTATCTAATTTTAGACAGCGTCTGGGTGAGTCCAGTCCAGGTGGTTCTAAAGAAAGGAGGAATGACCATAATTATAAATGATAGAAATTAATTGATTCGAATAGGAAGTGTCACAAGGTATAGGATGTGCATCGATTACATGATGCACAACCAAGTCGCTGGAAAAGATTACTTTCCATTACCGTTCATGGATCAAATGTTGGAAAGATTACATGGTTAAGAGATTTACTATTTTTTGGATGACTATTCAAGATACAATCAAATTATGGTAAATCCAGAAGATCATGAGAAAACACTTTTCACATGTCCTTTTGGCATCTTTGCTTATAGACTGATGCCTTTCAGATTATGTAATGCACTGACAACATTTTAATGGTGTGTGCAAGCCATCTTTTATGACTTGATTGAAAAGTGCATTGATGTATTCATGGATGACTTCTCAGCTTTGATCCTTCTATTGATTTACGTTTGGAAAATTTGGACACCATACTGAAGTAATGTGTGGAAACAAGTATGGTTCTTAACTGGGAGAAATGCAACTTTATGGTGACCAAAGGCGTAGTACTCAACCACAAAATTTCTTCCAAAGGAATTGAAATGGATAGAGAAAAAATGGAAGTGATTGAGAAACTCCCACCATAATTGAATGTTAAGGGAATCACAAGCTTTTTAGGCCATGCAGGATTCTATCGGCGATTTATCAAGGATTTTTCAAAGATTGCCAAGCCTTTAAGCAACTTGCTGAATAAAGATAAGCCATTTATTTTTGATAATCCATATTTTCTTTCGTTTGAAGGTTTAAAAGAAATATTGATCACTTCACCCATAATCATAGTGCCCGATTGGAAACTTAATTTTGAATTTATGTGTGACGCAAGTTGTAACACCCCAATAAAATAAAATAATTATTTAAATTGAGTTAATAGTATAATATTAATTTAATTGAATAATTGGGTTATTTTATTATTGGAATAAAATAAATTGGAATATCATTATTGGATAATAATTATTATTATTTTGGAATAATAATTATTGGATTTTAATATTATTATTGGAAAATATATAAGTGGAATAAGGAAATAGGGTTCATTTGGAAAATAAGTTTTTCACGTGAAACTCAGAGAAGCTGCAGAGAAGAGAAAAAGGGCAAAGAGACAGAGCAAGGGCTGAAGGTTGGAGAAGAGCTTGAAGCTTAGAGATTTTGCCGGATTAATCAGGTAAGGGGGGTTTATCGTCGATTAATGGGTATTATGGGATAATACGTAGTGGGTAGTGATAAGCCGTTAAATTAACCCTAATTGGGACGGTATATGCTGATTTTGATGTTGGATAAACGGTGTTAAAATCTGTAAATTGAATCGGTAGTGGTGTAAGTCGTAAATGTTAGACTAGGACACGAATTCCAGTTAAAAACTTGAATCGGCGCTACCAATTTACCGGGCGAATTGTTCTGTTTAGAGATGGTTGTAGTTGAGGAAACGGCCGGAAAACATGTGAAACGTAAGCTAACGGAACCCTAGAAAACTCAGAAAAATCTGAGTCTGCGCGCGAGCGGTCGACCATAGGGTCGGCGTGCGCTGACCCGTGAGGCATGCGCTGACTGCATGCGTCGACGCATGGTAGTTTTGCGCCGACCAGTGAGCTAAACGTCGACTGTATGCATCGACGCATAGGGCTTTTGCGCCGACTCCCTCCAGTTGAGCAGAGTCTTTGCGCCGACCTGTGAGTTTCGAGCTGTGGAAAAATTGATGTAGTATGTTGCAGAGTGGGGAAAAATGAATCTTTTAATGTTGTGTGCCTATTTGAGGGTTGGCCTATGTCGGCCTATGAGGTGATAGGGATTAATTCCCGCTGTTTGAGCAGTATAGACATTAGTAGAGTGTGCTAATGTTGTGGTTGTTGTTTGACATGATATAATATACTTTTGTGATAAATTGTGTTGATAATGTGGAATGGTATACATGATGTTGTGAATGTATGCATTTGTGAATAGACTATTCTATGGCTTCGAGTGTGAGTATGTGTCTATTCTTGATTATCGTTGATGTTGCATTGCTAGGTGATTAGCATGCGTATTGTGGCCTTCGGGTGGTAGCTAATTCCCATGGTGAGGAATTAGTGAGTGAATCATGTTGATTGTTGTTGTTGTTGTTTGCATGCTAGGTGATTAGCGTGCATATCATGGCCCATTTGGGGTGGTAGCTGATTCCCATGGTGAGGAATTAGTGAGTGAGTCACTATGTCTCAAATGAGTGGGACTAGTGAGCTTGGTAGCCGTGCCTGGATTTGGACGGTGAGGTTGAACTATATGTTCACAACATAGTCGGTACCGCATGCATAAGAGTCTCATTGCATAATGAATGTATGGCATATGATATGAATGGATGTATTCCAGTATCATATGTGTGTTGTGTGTTGTGTTGTTAATGTTGAATATGATTGAGTTTTTTACTGTTGAACATGATGGTTGGATGGATATTGCCGTTGCTGAATGCGTAGTCTGGTTAGGGTGAATTGATGTGTTATTTACTTAGCATTACATGTTGTTCTATAATGCTTATTATATTGATTGAGGAACTCACCCTTACAACTATTTTTCAGGTAACGAGCAGTGAGTTGAGTAGAAGCTAGTGCTATGGGGTCTAGTGTAGTCTCCGTAGTGGGTCGTGCTCTGATAGATGTAACATCGGGATGGGTTGTCTTAACTTGCTTCGAATGTTTTATTGTTGGTTGAGAACCATTTTCCATGTAATGTTTTACATGATTGATGAAATTATATCCGCTGTGTTTTATGCAACTGCTTAAGTTTTAAATTAATAAAAGAGCATGACCTCTATATTGTTGAATGGTGTGAATATTTTGTGTGACACCCTTCGGGGCATAATTACTCTGATTGATATGTTGCTATTTTAATTAAATATTTTGGGGTATTTAGAAGGGTGTTACACAAGTGATTATGTGGTTAATGTAGTGCTTGGACAAAGAAAGAACACAATTTTCATGTTATACATTATGCTAGAAATTTTTTAAATGAAGCTCAAGTGAATTATGCTACCACTAAGAAATAGATGTTTGCTATAGTGTATGCATTTGAAAAATTCATATCGTATCTCATTGGTTCAAAGATTGTTATGTACTCTGACTGTGTAACCATCAATCACAGAGTCTGACTCCAAAAAAAGACTTATTTAATGGGTGATTCTATTAGAAGAACTTGATCTTGAGATTAAAGATAAAAAGGGCAAAGAGAATCTGGTAGATGACCATTTGTCCAGGTTGGTTAATGATGAAAAAACAAAGAAGGAATGTGAAATCCTTGAGGAACTATCTAATGAAAAGTTTTGTATGGTACAAGAAAGACCATGGTTTGCAGATATAGCCAATCACAAAGCCATTGGCTTAATACCAGATGACTTGAACTAGCAACAAAAAAATAAATTCCTCTATGATTTAAATCAGTATGTTTGGGATGATCCTTATTTGTTTAAAACGGAATGAAGTGCCCTTACAAAACATGCTTGAAGTGGAAGTCTTTGATTATTGGGGTATAGATTTTGTAGGTCCTTTTCCTGATTCATTTTTAAATGAGTATATATTGGTGGCAGTGGATTACCTGTTAAAGTTGGTGGAAGCAACAACATCACCCAAAGTTGATGGCAAAACAGTGATAAGGTTTCTCAATAAAAACATATTCACTCGTTTTGGCACTCAAAGAGTATTAATCAGTGATTGAGGGTCGCATTTTTGAAATTATCAACTACCAAAGCCTTGGAGCATTATGGTGTTAGGCACACGGTTGCATCGTCATACCATCCATAAGCCAACATGCAAGTAGAGGTTTCAAACAGAGACATTAAGAAAATCCTAGAGAAAACTGGGTCAACATCAAGGAAAGACTAGTCAGTAAAACTTGATGAAGCTTTATGGGCTTACTGTACGGCATTCAAATCACCAATAGGTCTAACACCTTTTCATATGGTGTACGATAAAACATGCCATCTTCTTGTAGATTTGGAACATAAAGCATATTGGGCCTTAAAACTCTTAAATTTTGATCAAAGTAAAGATGGAGAGAAGAGGAAAATGCAATTGCATGAATTGGATGAAATGAGGCTCCAAGCCTATGAATTATTTATATTATACAAGCAATAAGTTTAGAGTTACCATGACAATAATATCTTAAACAAAGAACTCAAACAGGGACAAACGGCCTTGCTGTTCAATTCAAGGCTTAATTTTTTCCTGGCAAATTAAAGTCCAAGTGGTCGGGCCTTTTCGGAATCAAAGAGGCAAGACCTTATAGTGTTGTGGAATTAGAGGATCCAATTTCAAAAGAAAGCTGAACAATAAATGGACAGAGACTAAAGTTGTATATTGGTGGTGAAATTGATTTAATCACCACTACAATTCCACTCAATGATCCTCGGATCTATTTGGAAAGGCATCAAGCTAATGGCATTAAACAAGCACTTGTTGGGAGGCAGCCCAATGTTTTAAGTATTTCAATTTTCATTTGCATCATAGTTTTTCACAATTGTGAGTGTTAATAGCATGATATGCTCAAAATAAAATATCAAAAAAAGATGAACTGATGTGTGTGCTTAGCCCCACAATTTGGTTCCAAGCGCCACTACGCTATGCCCAAAATTGTTGTGCTAAGCCCCACTTTTATGTGCTTAGCCCAAATGAAAGTTCACCAACAATCAACATTAAATTCTCATTGCTCTCTTTGAACCACTTCCCAACCACCCTTGACCCACTATATGGCACAAATTCAGACCCTAAAACTCCCATTTTCTCATCAAACCCTATCCTCTTTTCATTTCTCTCTCACTAAGAAACCATAGCCTCACTTGTGTAGAAACTTCTCTCATTTTAGAAAATCACTCTTTTTTTTGTTTCTTCTTACATTCACTCATCTTTTTTACTTTCATTCTCCAGCCTGCCAAACAGGTATGTAAGTTTAAAATCTTGTGAAATAGATTTCATATGAAACAAAAAGGTAAAATGAACATTTGTTGCAAGCACGAGATTATTTTGCACTTCATTTGTGGAATTGGTAACAACTTTTTGCCATGGAAATATCATCATGTAACTGCATGTTTATGTATCTTAAGTTTTTTTAAATTTGTTCTTAAGTTTCTATGTCAGTTGTTCTTCAATTCACTGTATGTTTTATGTTTTCCTAATTTGTTATTGATTTATCTTAAGTTTCCACGTGGGTGTGTTCCCATTTATGTTATTTTTAACTTATGTTGAGTATCCAAAGTATGCTTGGTGATTAGCTTTGTGAAATTTATGTTGATTGTCTTCTATTACTTATGGATTATTTTGTGTTGAAAATTTGTTTCACTTATGAGCTTTCTTCTTTAGTGCACCGTTTTGGGGCTAAGCGAGGTGGCACTATAATCAGGCTCAGCGAGCCTTGTTATTTTCATAAATGCAATTTTTCATTTTGTTTTGTGTGTTGTCTTGAAATGATGACTTTTTTGGCTATTTTAATTGTGTTAACAAGTTGGAAGTGTTATGTGTTCGTTTGGCTATTTTAGTTGTGTTAACTTGTTTGGTTGTTTTAATTGTGTTAACAAGATGGGTCAAAGAAAGCATGCAACCTCCAAGAAGCACAAAAATGATGCAACCACCTATAGGGACTCAATACCCTACAACAAAGACAAATTATTGGGACCATACCAAGATGTCAGATATAGAGAGTTATCTAGCAGAAAAATTTGGTCAGAGAAAAAATTTGTCATTGATACAGAGGAATACTTTAGACACCGTGCAAATCTAAACTCCGGAAGAAATTGGGAGAGGATGGTTAATCCTCCAAACAAGCTTAACTATTATATAGTTAAAGAGTTCTATTCCAATGCTCTCCCAATAGAAGGCCAACAATATTCTTTCACCACTACGGTTCGAGGTAGAATCATCTCCTTTGATAGAAATGCCATCAATGACTACTTATCTCTAAAGTTAAAGGAAGAAAAACTTGATGCATATTAAAAGAATATGGATAGAGGGAATTCAAACATTGATAAGGTTTTCCGAGCCCTTATGATGGAGGGAAGGACATATGAAATAAATTCTTCTGGAGTTCCACTCAAGTTTAAGAGAGAAGACACGACAACATTAACACAAGTAGCCATGACTCTCGTGCTATACAACCTCATGCCCCATAGTCACACCTCTTTCATTCTTGTTGACACTTCTTACCTTTTATATTTTATTGTTGATGAAATGGATGTAGATGTGGCTCAGATCATATCAAATGAGATCAAAATGATAGTTGAAAGTGGTAGCAAGCTAGGCAGCAAATCCACTTGCCCATTGGCCTTTCCAGGACTGATTATGGGATTGTGCAGAAATTCCTGAATGGTGATTCCCTCGTAGGTTCATAAGAATATTACAAGTGTTGTGGATGATAGTTACATCTCAAGATACTGCAAACAGAAAAAAGCTATCATCCTTGATGAAGATCAAACAAGCAGTTCAGCTCCTCAAAGGTCACATCTTGGATACGACACTTGGGTTCCAAAGCTAAGAGCAACTTTCATTCATAATTGGGTATAAAATAAGTCAACCCATAGGGACATCACTCATGTGCAAGACTATATGTATTACCTTCAGTTGCAAATAGGTGGCCCATAGGATGAGGCACACCAAATCATGAATTCAGAGGCGTTCCAATCTCATATCGCTTGGCCTAGGGACAAGCCATTTTTACCAGGGGGACATCTGCTGTAAAGAATCAAGAAGAGGTTAAAAAATAAGATAATGATGAATAAAGTGATGAAGAGGGATATGGTGAAGAAGAGAATGACGAAACAGATGAAAAAGAAGAAGATGAAGAAGAAAAGCGTATTGATGATATGGAGGATGACTAGGATGTAGATTGACTGAAAAGCTTGCCATAAATGAGTGATACTTTTAAAAGCTTTAAGTTATTTATATTATTCTATTTTACTTTATGTTAATTTTTATGTTGTATTAGTCAAACTCCTTTGAAGGTGTGTTTTGATGTTTGAATTTTGTTGAATGTTGGGGTAATTTATTGGTGTTTACACCATGACTTTCGGATTATGGTTTTATATCAAATAGTTTTTTTTTCAAGAAGTAGTGCAAATTGTCAACTATTTTAATTTTGGTGTTTGTGCCAAACTTGTTTTTAAAAGTTGCTTGAGAAGTAGATAGTGAACACCCAAGATTTGAGAGAATCAACAACAAGTGCAATGGTAATGATAAGAACTTGAATGAATTGCACAAGCCATGGTACATGTTTATTTATTTCTAGAGCATATCATGGTATATGTTTATTGCCTTATATAACATATCATGAATATGAAACTTGTGTCTTGTAGTTTGAATCACTTTAGAACCGAACTTAAATGTGAGGTAGCTTTCCATTGTTCATGATATGCACAGGAGACCACAATTGTTGTTTTAACTCAGTCGGTTTATGTTTAATATTGAAACCATTTGTGAATGATATGAAAGCATAGAAATTATCAAGGCAAATTTTTTAAACTCAACCATAACCACTTTCCTATAGTAACCTACCTTGTGAGAAAACGAGTACTCGATAACCCCTTTTAATCCTAACGGATAAAATCTCATCAATTATGAACTGTATAAATTCACTAAGTAAAGCAAACACTCAGTGAACTTTCTTGATTCATTGAAACATTTAATTCCTAATTAATTAATGAATGGATTCTGAATTTTTTCTTGTGAACAATCAGACCTAAAATTATCATTGAATTTTGTCCATTGCCTTAGGATAGGGGAGCATTCAAGTGAAATTGTAAGAATTATTCAAGTTGGGGAGATGAAAAAAAGGGTACTTCAAGAGTAAGCATCATAAAAAGAGAGAAAAGAAAAAAAATTGAACATGTGAGAAGTGAAAAAGAAAAGAAAAGAGAAAAAAGGTTGAAAGAAAAAGAAAAGAAATGTCAAGAAATTTTGTTGTGATCATACATGTTTCACGAACGGTGTAATCAAAAGAGGAAAGATGGTTAAAAAATATGAATTGGATGCTACAAATCTTTGAATGCTCTTATAACATGGATACTTTGAATCATTGACCATAAATATGACCTTTCCTAGGTACCCAAGCCCTGTTACAACCATTGAAAGACCTTAGTAATCTATGATTTTATACTTTCATAATGGTATGCCTAGATGAATGCATAATTTGATCAATATGTTAGCAAATTTGTGGATGTGAGTTCAAATCCCACATTGTTTTTCGTTTCTTTATTCACTTAGAAATAAGTGTGTTAGGTGTGTTTCAAGATTGGACATATGAATTGCCTTGGAATGCTTGACATGAATTTTATGTTGAAAACATGTTTCATGGTCATGGTTTGATTCTAGTAAGATAATCAACATAACAACTTGCATTTGCAATCTATCATTGCACATGCTTGAATGTTTTTCTCAATATGGTTGATTATGACAAACTTGCTGAAGATACTTTTACTTTCAATTGGCTTTTAAGACTTTTGTTTGAGGACAAACCAAGTTCTAAGTTGGGGAGATTTGATAAGTGGAAAAATATGGTGCATGACACTTTGAAATCATTACCATTATTAACTTGTTTTACAATTTAAGAGTATGGAATCCCCCATCTTTAATGTAAATACTGGTTATGATAGGATAATTGTTGAATAATGAAACATTCACTTAATTCCAACTCTTTGTGTAAGTATTTGTACAAGCAAGAGGGTGGAAGGCAAAGCATGGAAGACAAGGGAAAAAAGACAAGATTCATCATGCGCGCTAAGCGAGCTTGTAACGAGTGAGGCAATGAAAAATCAAATGGTGGCACTTGAAGCATGCTTGAAGCGAGCAAATAAGGAGATTCCAGAGATTTTCGCTTCTAGCACGCTTCAATCGAGAGAACTTTCCCGAATCTATAAGGTTATGCTTCAAGCATGGTTGAAGCAAGAGAAAAGAATACAAATTATCCAAGTCCCAAGAACCAGGGTGCGCTGAGTGCGGTTGTAGCGAGGGCTCGCTTAGTCTGGATTTTTAGGGCTAAAGGCGCAAGGCGGTTTAAACATTGCTGACGTGTGAGATTGGTTCATGGTGAAGCAAGGGTGTGGCGCTTAGCGCAAGTTTCTGGGGCTTAGAGCGATTGTGATTTCTTGTCTAGTATATAAGCCATTCAACACTTAAAAAATGGGCATCTTATCACTTCAGTTACACATTTACATCAGTTTGGATATATATATATATATATATATATATATATATATATATATATATATATATATATATATATATATATATATATATAGAGAGAGAGAGAGAGAGAGAGAGAGAGAGAGAGAGAGAGAGAGAGAGAGAGAGAGAGAGAAAGAGAGAGAGAGAGAGAGAGACTGCTCGAGGAGAAAAAGTGAGATATTGAAGAATTAAAGGTGGAAATGCATAAATCATCGAGAAGTCAAGATTGATGTTGATTCATCTCTTTTATTCTCACTTGTATCAAGTTACCATGAGTAGTTAACTACTCTCTTGTTAGGATTAGATGTAGTTAACTGTAATCACATGTATTTATTTTGATCATTATTGTATGAACTTAGTTATGAATCAACATTGATGTAATCTTCATTTACATATTACTTTTATGGATTTGAATCACTATTGAGAAATACTTTTTGAATCCCGACTTAAGATCACCATTTATCAAAAGCTACATTCTAGAAATAGATTTGGATTTGATATTCACTTCTTCTATTAGTTCTTAATTCTACTGTATTAATTAATAGGACGCGAGATCGTCGATTAAATAATACGGTAGAACCATCGCCATTATTTAGACATAAACAATTTCGGTGAGTGATACATGAAAATAACAATTAATAACTAGAATTCATCCAACCGATCAAGAGAATATATACGATATGGGTTAATAAAATCTAATCCCAACAAGCTTATCTATATATTATTTTCCCAAACATCTACCGTCTTTCAAGTCCTTTAATTTACACAGTCGACTATCCAGTAAACCCTTCATATAAAACCCTATTAACTATTGAAGGACAGTGATATCTCACCAGTCCATGTGGATACGATACAAACAATACTTACTTTTGATTATTGAACATCACTACCTAAATAAGATTTCTTAGTATGCAAGTAAGAAGAATTAGGGGTGAGGTGATGTGAATCACTTGAATCAGCAAACCAATCATGTCTTTCAAGATCCCTAGGCAAGGACTACTCATGAGTAGTTTTCACCATAGATAGTTCTTGAAGATTAGATGTCGAGGCTTTAAGTTTATCAGTAGAAGCATCTGAAAACTCTAGTGCTTCGAATTGTGTCGGTGTATGAGTAAAATGCTCATCAAATTTATGCCAACAATCAACTACATCATGGCCATATTTTCCACATAGTTGACATGTAGGTCTGTTTCCAAGTGAGGAACATTCACAACCATGACCTTTACCATGCTGCATCCATCGTCAACCTCGACTACTTGGACTATTTTCACGTACACCACCTGTTTGATGATTTGCATGCATAATATTTATTAATACAAATGACACAACTAATTCTTGACGAAATTTGTCAAGATGAGCCTCTTGAACATAAATGAGAGCTTCCATATCATAGAGATTTGAGGCTCAATAGTGCCATACTTTTGCATGACAAAAAAATTATGTTCCTCAGGGAGTCTATCAAGAATATAATCAATTTGACCTTATTCAGAGACAACATCTCCAACTGCAAGCAACGAATTTGCAATAGCTTTAACACGTAGACCATATTCATTGATAGAACTGTTAGCTTTCTTGATGGATTTAAGTTCAACACAAAGTTGATAAACTCGAGCTTTCATGTGCACATTGAAATGCTTAGGATTTTTTCCCAAACTTCAAATGCATGCTTACAAGAGAAAACATGAGGTAACACCAATTTTGAAATGGTGGAGAGAAACCATATGAAAATAGCTCAATCTTGCAGTATCCATTCTTCATACTCATTCAAAACTTTGCCTTCAGTTTAATCTTGTGCAATCTTGAACTTCTGAGGGATCTGAGGGTTCATTGCTACTTTGTGCACTACTTGAGTGCGAATGACACAATCCACTTATTGATTCCATAACAAATAGTTATTCTTTTGCAACTTGATCTAGATTTTTGGTCCGAAATGATATGAAGAAGACGAATTAAAAGCGTTGATCGCGCAATCATGTGAGTTTTGGGTCATGCTACCGCTTGGTGCAACTTGAGCAACTTGAGATGGTTCAGCCATGGCGACTCATGGAAGAAGAAGCAATCATCTAACTAAATTTAGTTAGGGTATTTAGATAGACGAAAAAATCGACTAGGTGAATGATACCATGATATAAGTGTAGTTTTGAACATCATTGCATATTGCATTTATTGATTGCTAATATATTACAATGCCATAACTCTTATATTTATAGTGTTTCATGTATGGTTGCTCAATTATGCTACACATTTACATATGATGATACATACTCATTTATGAGTTCCATGCACATGTTAATACTACTATGGTGCAATGTCTTTTTTCTTGTATCCCAAACCCCTCCTAAATAGTCATTGATTAATAAATACAAAAGTTATTTTTTATATAAAATATACATCAATAAATTAATATTTTTATTATAATTGTTTTTTAATATAAACAATTAAATATTCAAAATGATTATATTTGATAAATATATATACTAATCATTTATAAAAAAGTAGTTTCATATGCCAATTAGTTAACATAGAATTATGCTTTATTAATTAAAAATAGAATAAATTGGGTTGGAGTGAAGTATTTTCTTTAAATAGTTTTGGCATACAGTTAGAGGTTACCTTGTTCCATCTTATATGATATGCTTTTGTGACAAACATCTCTTACTCCTCTCTTTCTGAGACTCTTATCACATTAATTCTTAAGATAGACTTCCCCAAAATTTTTAAGAAGTTCAGGCCCATTAGTTTGTGCAACATTATTTACAAGCTTATTAGAAAGGTTATGGTTAACAGATCGTGTCCTTATCTAAATTATATAGTTGGACCCTTCCAGAGTAGTTTTTTGCATGGTAACGGGACAATTGATAATGCCATTATCCTCTAAGAAGCAGTTAATTCTATGCATAAATTTTAAAAAGAAAAAATCTGACATGGTATTCAAAATAGATCTAAAAAAGGCCTATGATCATGTTAATTGGGATTTCTTGGAATTTTGTTTGAAGCAAAACGAGTTTCCTCCCATTACTATAAAGTTGATCATCCATTGTGTTACTAAATCCTCTATGTCTATTATTTTGAATGGGAGACAGTTACCAAATTTTGTCCCGACTAAAGATTACGACAATGTGACCCCCATTTAACCTTATCTCTTTGTTATTTAAATAGAATTCTTGTCACAGACAATCATCGGGGAAGTCGATTAATGCCATTGGGAATCTGTCAAGTTATCTCGTAATGAACCCCATTTATCACATTTATTTTTTGTTGATGATGTTCTTCTTTTTGCGAAGGTTTTTAACTCCCCTCCAGGGATCATTTATGATATCTTAAATCGTTTTGCCATGTTTTTGGCCTTAAAGTGAGTGTTGTTAAAATCAAACGTGTTATTCTCCGCTACCACTAAGAGGAGTAAAATGGATATAATTGTCTCTAGCACATGTATTAAGCGAACTCTTACTCTAGAGAAGTACTTGGATTTCCCTAAGTTACATGGTCGTCTTCAGCGCAACGACTTTGAGTTCCTATAGGAGAAAATCATCCAGAGGTTATCATTTTGGCAACATAAAATGTTAAACAAGGTTGGTCGCTTGACTCTCATTAGGTCTGTCTTGAACTCCATTCCAAATTATTATATGCAAGTGGCTTAACTACCTCAACTAACTTGTGATTTTATTGATAGGATGACTAAGAATTTTTTATAGAAAGGTAATTCAAACTATGGTGTGCATCTTGTTGGCTGGAATAATATCACTAAGCCCGAAAAGCTGGATGGTCTTGGGATTTGGAAAACAATAAAGGCCAATACCTATATGTTGGGAAAATTTGTTTGGGATCTCCACCAAAATTGTGATTCCCTATGGGTCCATCTTTTGAAGCATACACATATAAATGATGAAATGTTCCTTAATATGGAAAATAAATCAGGATCAATTACTTGGAATGCAATTATGAAAGCTCTATCAACTCTTAAAGATGGGTTTGAATTTAGATTAGGGGATGCAAACTCCTCTTTCTGATTTTCCAATTGGTCTGGGGTAGGGAAATAATCAAAGCATATTCTCTATGTGGGTATCCACGATCTAGAAATACGAGTGAATGGTGTTTACTTTGAGGGAAATTGAAACTTTAATTCATTATATACTAATATTTAAACGATATTTATACTGCTCGGGATATGGTTATAATTGGCTCAACAAGTTTGGATTTATTCATAATACAACAAACAATAACTTTTGGAAGTGGGTGTGGCATATTCCTGGTCTTGAGAAGGTGAAATTCTTCCTTTGGACGGTTTTACACAAGTCCCTTCCTATGAGATCAATGTTGTGTCATCGTGGTATGCTCCAAATGAATCTCTGTCCTAAATGCAATCAGGACGATGAGACAACTTTACACTACTTTAGAGACTGTGAATTTTCTACTCGCTTTTGGAAATATATTGGCTTATTGGACCCACTATTCTTCCAAGGGGATAATTTATAATATTAAATTAGACATGGCATCAACGATGACTATATCTTTTAGCAATTTGTTAGTGGTTATGGTGCGCTAGGAGCAAATTGTGTCTTACGAATGAAGTGGTATCTTCCTATACTTTGAAAATCATCACAATGAATTATGCTAATTTGTTAGCTAAATGTTTTCTCAAGCATAATATCTCTCATCCAATGAGAACGATAACGTGGAATGCAATAAAGGTAGTAATATGATTTTGAATGTTGATAGTAGTAGTCTCGATAATCTCGGAGTCTCGGGTTTTGATGGATTAATTCGAAATTCTAATGTTGATTGGGTTCATGGTTTTGCGGGTAATATTGGTTATTCCAACATCTTAATGTTTGAAATCACTATGCCGCGATTTTTCATAACATGAAAGAACTTATCTATAGGAAATGAAGAGTTCAAATATTTCATACTCTTATGAAGGAGAATGTTTGTGCTGACTACTTAGCAAAATATGGAGCTGATAATGATATGACATACCAGTCTTTTGCAGAATCTTCTGTTGAAATCATCATTCTCTTGCTAGCTAGTCGATGCTAGCGAGACTTTATTTTCAAATAATTTCGTCTTTTATTTTTGACAAAATTACACCAGGAATCCTTTAAGTTATTTTATTGTAACATATTGATCTATTAAGTTTTTTTTTACTACAAGTCATCCATTTAAGTTACCTAACGTCTACGCCATAGTCTTTTTTAAAGACTTCGTTCCAAAATAATTATGTGACACTAACGTCGGTGAGATAACACTAATAGTGCTGCTGACATGAAATAAAACCGTCAACCTAGAACCGTGTCTCCCTAATAAAACCATAACACATGGCTTTTGAAGCTAAAGAAAAAAGTAGGAAAATTCTGACCTTCCACCATTGTTCTATTCTTCTTATCTCTCATTGTTCTTCCATGGTGGGAGAATGAGAAGATGGATTACAAGGTTATAAAGCTTAAAAGTCTGCTATATTTTCATATTCTAATTTAAGAAGAATCACAAGTGGGTTTAAAGAGAAGATGTGAGAAGGAGCTCACATAATTGTGTATAAAGGAAAGAGCTGAAAAACACGGTGAGACATTCCATTCAATTCAATACCCACTGCCAACTGTTAATTAGTATAAACCCACTTTCTCCAAATGGAATCCCGTTGGTAAGAAGCGATTGGTGTTAACTAACCAAGAACACTCACACTCATCACATTCATGTTACATAAAAAAAATCACCTTTTTCAACATTAATTATTCATTAATCTATACAAGTCTTGCCATATTTATCACACTTCAATTTCCTCTTGTCGACACTTTGCAACTGTTTTTATACACTTTAAGTTGTAACACACACATACACCGAGACACCACCTTAAAATTCACACGGTTGATTCCATTGTTTCTCTCTCACACTTAACTAAATCTAAACACTTGTTGAAATCTCCTCATTTTTTCTTCTTCTTTTAGATAAAACATTTTATTTTCTTGCACGCAATTGGATTCTGATATGAACCTAATAAACTTTTTTTTTGTCATTCTACTTATTTTTTGGGGATTGAGATGGATCTGAAATATTTTACTATATGTTTTTTTTTTGTTATGGTTGTTGTCAATGGCGTATTGAATTGAATGCTCAACTGCACCTAAGAGCTTCATATTTCCACCAAAAAAAGGACCATTTCGATTTCGATTTTCAAAAATGGACATGTTGGTTCGATTTTAGGTCGGGATGCGCTCAAAATGAAGGATTGAGAATTCTGACTTCATCGATTTGGTCTTTTGCTAAGGTAAGCCATCGATGAAAAATGGAGAATTATGATTCGTCCTTTATGGATTTCTATTTTTCCCCCTTTTCTCCATAAATATAGTAAAAAAAGAAGACAAATACTAACTCAATAACATTAAGTGACACATAATCTTTTTTGGAATCGAATTTGAAAAAAAATATCAATGTTATACAAGTTAGTTAACTTAAATAATCAACTCTAAGAAAAAAAACTTAAGAATCAATATATTACAATAGAATAATTTAAAAATCCGGATGTAATTTTACCTTTATCTTTTTCTTTTTCTTTTCCAACTTAAAAAAAAAAAACACTTTTTGAACGCACTTCTGTAGTACTAGTTCACACCGTACAGTTGCAAACTTGCATGATTAGAGCTTTTTAACAAAGTGTAACCGTCTTGAAATTTGACAAACAGATAGAGAGCAATGTGTTCATCCCCTTCACCGGACATATTCGTCCCAAATCAATGGTCTCAGGCTGCAAACTGCATTGCATCCAGTTCAACGCCTCCTATCACACTCATATGTGGAGCTAAAAACTGTGGAAAATCAACCTTCGCCCGTTATCTCCTTAATATCCTATTGACCCGATGTGATAGAGCTGCTTTTCTCGACACTGATGTTGGCCAACCGGAGTTTACTCCTCCTGGTTTTGTTTCTCTAACCGTTGTTCATGAACTCACTCCAGGTAGGGTTTCTAACTTTCACAATGCAATAGATCAATTAATTAATTAATTTTATATAAAATGTTATTCATTCATTATTTTTTTTTACTGTTTTAGATTTGACGATTCCATGCCTGAAAACACCTGAGAGGTATGAACTATGAAGTGCTTTAGTTCTGTGAATGGAATCTGTCTTTTTGGGTTTAAAATATTTTTTTATATTGCTTTAAATTTTGTAATATTTGCAGTGTTTACTTGAATCAACACTATGACGTTTATTTTAAAATTTTAATATTTAACAAGTTTGTTGCTTGTGAAGTTGTGATGCTACAAACTTACTATTCATTTCAATAGTTACATGTAATTTCCATGTAAAGTTTAAGCATTTGTGTTATTTACTTGCTAGTTGGGTTAAGATGGGTTGGTTTCTACTCGGGTGTATCACATGCTTTTTCATGTGATCTTTTGTTCTGTACATAATTGTTCCCTTTTATGAAGATGCTGTAAGACTTAAAGGTCCTAGTACATTTAATTGTTATCGTTGTTATCAAATATCCGCAATTGCGGCGCTATGGCGGATATACATGGCAGTTTTTGGGCTCACCGCAATGGTAAATATCAGCTGATATTGCGGGGTTTTCCACCATTATCCGCTATAATGGCGCCACAAAGCGTCCGGTGTGGTGGGGTTTTGGCTCTCCGCCATGGACAACACTGATTGCTATGAAGTTTTCTATATAAACAGTGAGATGGGTGGATGATACTTATTGTCTGTTTTTGGGATATATTTGGTTTTGTTAATGCCGGTCAATCCATGTCTTATTTGAATGAACACATTTTTACTTGTTTTGGAGCTGCTTGATTCACTTTCTGTCATTTATTATATAACAGATCCCTTTTCTTTGGCGATGTTTCTTCTAAGAGAGATCCTTCAGCATACTTAAATTACATACGTTCTATTTATGATTATTATCAAAAGGAGTATCGCATCTTTGATAAGGGAGAAAAATGTTATAAGATTCTGATGCCTCTTGTAGTGAACACTCCTGGCTGGGTTAAAGGTAAGCTTGTGTCTTCAGTTATTAATTTGATTCCTTTTAATCTTAAATTTTATATTTTCACCTGCAAATAAATCACTGCTTTCCTGTACTTTTAACAATTTATCAATTATTATGGTGTACTCATTCAGTGGTTGTCTTGCATTTTAGGTGTTGGTTATGACGTATTAGTGGACATGTTAAAATATATTTGTCCCACCCATATAGTTAAGATAGGCATATCCACTGAAAATAAGAATTTACCTGCTGGAAAATTCTGGTTAGATGGGAAATATGATAGAACGATTAAATTGCTCGAGATAAATTCAGCTCGTCAGGACTCATTAGATAGATCGTAAGTCAAAATCTTATAAGTTATCATTTTCAGCTGCTAGTTTGGTACATTATTTTTTAGTTTTTGATGTAAAGCATTGTAGAATAATAGAATATCCCTATTTGTTTCTCCAGGGTGCTTGTTCAGAAGGATGCCCGTCTCATGCGTGATTTACGAATAATGGCTTATTTCAGACAGTGCTTTCCTAGTGGTTCAGATATTTCAACGATCAAGAAACTTGCTCATTCCTTGACCTTTCACTGTCCTTATCAAGTTCCTATTGCAAGCATAAAGATTCGACATGTACATCGTGAGGTTGGTTCTATTGTTACTAACTATTACTTCTGATTTTGTGTCATAACACTGAGGAAAAATAAAGTTGATGCTCACAACTTGATGTTCTCATCTGTAACTGCCTTAACAACCTCCTCTCTCAAAAGCTGTGTGTCAAAGTCTAACCCTTCCTAAGCTCCACAGTCGAATCTTGTCACTCTCTTGATTGAGCTACCCTTTATATGCTTGGGTTTGATGCATTTCATCCACTTTGAATTTCAAATATTTTTATAATAAGTTTAATATTGAATATATTATGTTTTTCAATATCAATTTGAGTATTGAATATATAAATTTCAACAATATTTGTTGTATTATTTATTTATTTATTCATTCATTTTTATATAAAGGTGATCAAGACATTTTATATGACCTATTACTATTTTTTGTAGGTCCCAAGCTCTGAAATATTCTATAGCCTGAATGCGAGTATTGTTGGCTTAGCAGTTGAATCTGAAAATTTACCCTGGTGCCTTGGTCTTGGTAGGTAACTTGGCCAACTTCCAAATTCCAAAATGTCTAGTATATCTTGCTCTGAAACAAAGTTTCTTAAAATATTAAAGAATAGCAATCCTTTATTCATCCTAAACAGAACATCGATGGGTGTTCTATATACACGAGAGAACCTAAGTCAGATCAAGAAACTAATTAATGAATAATGACCAAGTCAAATGATGTTCGGGACTCTCTAAGTGACTTACAAATACTCCCAAACGGATTTAACTCTATGAATAAAGTCTGCATTAGTTACAAAATAAAGGATATCGGTTACAGGTACAGACTGTATCTGTTACAGAAACAAACCTTTTAATGCCCCCCTCAAGCTGGCCACTGTTGTGAACCAGTTGAAGGCCTCCTATTTTGTGGTTTTCATGTCTTGAAGGCTTCCAATGCTTGTAAGCAAGAAAGTGAGATTTTGATTGAAAAGATAAATTTAAATTTCGAACTTGATATCATTCCAGTTTTTGGTAGCAGCGAAGTACACTGAAAGGAGTTTAGATTTGTGGGTTGGCTTCCGTATATCTCATATTCTGTTGCCTGTAATGGACGTATCAGAATTTCTTAATTTTACATATCTTAAGTTGTAACACATCTTAAAGGATAACTACCTTTTTAAGGTATCAAACATCCACAAACACGAGAAAAAGAATAAAGTCTTACTCCTGGTCTTCTGAGCTAATGATGATCTTACAGCCATTTGATTTTCTAGTTATGCATCTGGGTTGTTCTAAGCATCATTATTGTTAACAACATCTTGATTTATTGTGACTCAGGCATTGTGAGGGCCATTGACACAGTCAAAGGCATGCTCTATGTGATTACACCTCTGCAATTTGGTTCTCTGAAAAAAGTCAATCTCTTGCTACAGGGTTATATCCAAAGTCCTTCTTGTTTATTGCAGGTAAGAAATTGTTTATGTACTTGTTAGTTGTTCCTTCTTCTCATCATTAACTTGTAGAAAATAATAGATGCCTTGTTAAAAAAGTGTTACCAAACAACTTTATTATGTTGTTGTCTTGCGACTTGATAATTTGCCATTAAAATGTATGGTGTCAAATATTAAAAAAGGAAGTTATCAGACGAGTTAGACTAGTGTTCTTTTTCTTAGGATCAGTATGTGGGGCGGGTTTTTTTTTATTATTATTTCTTCTGTTTTATATTATCATGAATCATGATTAATGAATGCATGTACTCATGTAAAAGAAAATTTATTTTCAGGTCCAAGGATGCATATCACCTTACATGTCAACGAATGTATTAACTACAAGCTAGTTGTTTTTCACGCGTCTAGCAAAGAGAACACCATTTTATACTAACATGCCAAAACAGGGTAGTAGCCCATGGATTATAATTTATATAAGCATAATAGTGTTCTTTTTTCCTTTTTATGATTATGCAAATTTGGCTCACTAAATTGTTACGGGTTTTACAAATTGATTTGACTAGTCTCCTAACAATATAGATCAAATGCAATTTACAAGCTCTCAATCTAATTCCTAATTTAAATTAGACATGGTGATTTTTTTAATAAACCAAATGTATTATGTAAAAAATACAAGAGTATTTCAACTCATTTACAAACAAAATTCAGCCACAGATATACACAGTAAAGGATTATTACACTAGTTAGAATAAGCTTACCATAGTTTTTGTTCTTAAAGCTAAAATTCCAAGACTAGAGTGAAAAGGCTTAAGAAGAATATGCCAATACTAACTACTTTTATTTCTGCGTGAAGAAGTGGGGTAAGAACATAGTTTGAAAACCCGTGAGACTGAAAACCAGACTTATGATTGGTCTGGTAATTGTATTCTATCGAAAATCTAATTGAACAGGTCAATATCTAGTTGGGCCGGTTGAAACTTTCAGAACTGATATGACTCAGAAAAAAGAACTGACATAACTTGGAAAAAACCAATTCAATGATGATTTGAGTTTGATTTGGAAAAAATCAGATCACACTTCTAGGCGATAGCAGGATTGATCCTACACACATAAAGTTAGCAAAGCAACTTTACCCAAGGTAGACAAGAGTCATTTTACGCAATTTATTAGGGATGTTTATGGATTGAGTTGAGTCGGTTTTGGCCAAATATGTCACCCGATTCAGTCAAATTTGGAGGTTGTTCATTACACAATAAGTGTTACTCAAACTCTGAATTTCTAAAATTTTCCCTTTTGCCACATCTCAGCTAACTTCTGGCCATATCATGTACAATGATTGTCATTTAAATCTTCCCACTTCCTCACATTAATTTTGTTTAATCTTGACTTATATTCATTTCATTTTAACTTTTATTTAAGGCTTAATATTCTTTTTGGTACCGTATGTTATCTTCAAAGGTTTATTTTGGTTTCTTAACTTAAAAAATGTCCATATTGATCCCTTAACTCTTTAAAATATACCATGTTAGTCATTTTTGCCTAATTAGCGATGAAAAACTCAGAAATTCGTTGCTAAATTCGTCGTTAATTAGACGAAAATAACTAAAATGATACATTTTGAAAGGTTAAAAGAGACTAATATGAACATTTTTTAAGTTAAGAGACTAAAATGAACTCTGAGGTTAATAAACTATACTAAAAAATGTATTAAAATTTTATTTAATGTACATTATATTCCTTGCATTGCTTCTAGTTAGGGGTTATGGTTGATTATTGTTGTTGTTGTTTTGGAATATGTTAGATTTGGGGGTTAAGGTTGGATGATGCATGCGTTTTCTGGTTCGATAATGTCTGGAAATTACTATTTGGAGAACCAATTCGAATGTTAATTTTGGAGATAATAAAAACTATAAATGCGATATGACATATTTTGTTGCCGTTGCTATTTTGATTTGACTTATATTATTGTTGTTTTGATATGACATATAAATATGATGATCTGATATGTCCTATTTGTTCTGATATGTTATGATTAAGAGTTGTAAAACTGATCCGGTTCGTTGGGCATGACCGTTTTATCCGCACTTTAGTGAGAGGCGGGCCAAAGGTTTAGAACAACACTCTCTAATGTGCATGCCCATCCCTTTTTTGTGGGATTTTTCAGTCACATGCATTTACATGAATTTTTGTATTTTAAGGTTTAAAAGCTGCAGTACCTGCGACCCCGCCCCACCATCACTTTTAGTGCGGGAAGAACTAAGGTTTTAGGCCCGCGCCTCAAATATGCTCGCCCCTGTTTTTTTGCAGGCTTTTGTCGCGCGGGCCTAAACAGGGCGGACATGCCCGTTTGCAACCCCTACTTTCGGTCATGGTTAACAGAAGAGCTCCATCCCCTACACTTGGAGGTATTGGCGGTAGAGGTGATGCTGATGCCTTGGCAAAGATGCGTGCTGCCATGGACCAATAACGTCGCCATAACCAGACACTCGAAGACAATATCCACAAAAATCAATTACTATCAGGGAAGGTGTATGATTTATCACTGTAACAACTCTGAGTCACTATTGCATCAACAAATATCAATTACTACCAGTTCTTAAGGGTATTTTCTCCCAAGTCCTTGGTGAGAAAACCTTTAATCAATCTACCCTAATTTCTATGTCCATAGCCAATTAAGGTGAAGTTAAGCTTTATAATATCAAGAATACTCTGGTTCATACAGGGTATCCCTAGTCCTAGGTGATATCTACTGTAGAGTAACCTTATGCAAACCTTATCAATGGCGGTCCAGCCTAATTGGTAACCACAAATCAATCTCGATTGGTCCGAAAGAGAAAGCAATAAACACATCAAAAGGTTACCGTAAAAACAATATTATAAATGCAAATGTAAACTCAAATTCGTTACAATTCTAAATCAGGGACACCCTCTAACATTAGGGGGTTTAGCTACTCATATTGTTTAAAACAAATGCAAGATAAAAATTATACATTACAAGTAATTGGATGACTTTGATCTTCAATCGCTCTCACTCATGAAAACCTCCAGCTCTCCAAACTCCTTGTTTTCTGTAATACTTGATTGCTTCACAATACTGTATTTTGCCGTATTCCAAGATGCTTTTTCCTTAGGCAGAAAGTCCTCTTTTATAGTGAAAATTCCAGAGAAAAAGAGAATTTTTGGGCTTGGGCTGACACGACCCGTATCAGCTGACACGCCCCTGACATGGGTGACACGGTTGGGGATGATGCCTGACACGATCCGTGTCAGGCCACTGTCTTCTACACCACGTCCTCCTTTGTCTGACACGGCCTGTGTCAGGTGACACGTGTGGCCGTGTCAGGCCTCCTGTATCGGGGTTTTCTGCTCCTTTTCTTGTCGGAATCTCGCATTGTCTCGTTCTGAGTTCCCTGATTCTTCTACCTGGATCTGTCGGACAAAAACACAACTATCACATGCATAAAACTACGAAAATAGAATTAAAATATAACAATGAATGGAAATGCTTAAATATAATACCGGAAGTAAAATTGACTCGAAAAGTATCAAAAATGCTTGCATAGTGTTTCAAAAGCCTCGGTTTCTTGTCGGATCAGTAACGAAAACTTAATGCAAATGGTGACTGGTCAAGAAACAAAAGGATGTGCTTAGAGCCTGTCATGACTCGGGTTATAGAGGACACTTCAGTGGTGACAGAACAATAGCTAAAGTCCTTCATTCGGGTCTATATTGGCCCACATTATTCAAAGATGCCCAAGACATAGTCAAGGGGTGCGACAATTGTCAAAGAGCATGCAATATTTCTAAGAGAAATCAAATGTCGTAGAACGTTAGGCTGGAAGTCGAATTGTTTAATGTGTGGGGAATAGACTTCATGAGACCGTTTCCATCCTCATTTGAAAAGAATTACATCTTGGTAGTAGTGGACTATGTGTCAAAGTGGGTGGAAGCTGTGGCATTGCCCACTAATGATTCTAGAGTGGTAGTGACTTTTCTGAAGAATAATATTTTCTCGAGATTTGGAGTGCCGAGAGCACTTATCAGTGATGAAGGTACTCATTTCTTAAACAAGCTGATGGAAAATCTGCTGAATAAATATAATGTTAAACACAAGATCGCCACCCCATATCACCCTCAAACGAGTGGCCAGGTCGAAGTGTCTAATAGGCAGATAAAGCAAATCTTGGAAAAGACTGTCTACGCATCTCGAAAAGACTGGGCAATGAAGTTGGAAGATGCACTATGGGCGTATAGAACGACATTCAAAACGCCCATAGGTATGCCCCTTTATCAGTTAGTTTATGGTAAAGCTTGTCACTTGCCACTCGAGTTGGAACACAAAGTGTTTTGGGCTTCCAAATTCTTAAATTACGATCTTGCCAAAGCTGGTGAATCCCGAATTCTTCAACTCCATGAGCTAGAAGAGTTTAGGAATCAAGCTTATGAGAATGCCAAACTCTATAAAGAGAAGATAAAAAATGACATGATCAGAAGATCCAGAGAAAAGAGTTTATGGAGGGGCAGTTGGTACTCTTGTTCAATTCCAGGTTAAAGCTCTTTCCGGGAAAGTTGAAATCCAGATGGTCCCGTCCATTTTTGGTTCACAGAGTATTTCCCCATGGAGCAATAGAACTTAAAAATCAAAGTAACGGGGACACATTTAAGGTGAAACATTACTACAAAGGGCAAGAGAGTGGGTTGATAGACAATGTTCATCTCAGAGGATAAGAGGGACGACCGTTGAGCCATGCGACGTTAAACGCAACATTTCGTGGGAGGCAACCCACGCTGTTTAATTCTAACGATTTCAGTTGTTTTGCTGTGGTTCATTTTTTTGTAGGTTCGCACAATAATCGCATAGGACAGAAGGAGAGGTTTGAGCCCAACCAATATAGTATAGTTTACGAGAAGAGCAAGGAGAGACAAATGGAAAATATGATTTTTTGGGGGAGAAAAACAGGGTCCTGACACGGGCCCGTGTCAGGAAAGGCCCATCAGGACCATGGATTTTCCAATAGGCTGACACGGCCGCCCGTGTCAGCCCTACTATACATGGAATGGAAAAATAGAGTCCTGACACGGTCGCCCGTGTCACAGGACACGACCCGTGTCAGGCAGCGCGAGGCAAAATTCACTTTGTGTGGTCCCCACTCAGATTTTTCACCAATAAACACCCTTTTAACTCACCATCAATCCTATTAATCAGATTTTTATCACTTCTCTCTCTCATTTTCACTTAACCCTCCTTCCTCAATTACTTTCCATTTTTCTCCATAACTTCCATCCTCAAAGCTCATTCCTTTACCACCATAAGCTGTCCAAATCGCCGACTCACTTCACGAAAGCTGCTCCATTCTCCGTCCTCTACAAGTACACGGTAATATTTTCTCCTAATTCCTTATTTTATTTTTGCTCATAAATTGTTGCATGGACCAACTATGTCACCTAGACGAATTGCTAAGGGAAAGCAAACTGAGGCTGAGCCGTCAAGGTCTCGGAAAAGGACCATTCGTCATCCAAATCCTCACGACATAATTTTCGACAACCCGGAGCACGAGATGCGTTACTCATCTCACGTCAAGCCTAAGATAACACCAACGGGGTATTTATGCTCTGACACTCTAGCTCAATTGGGTCTGTCTGAGGAATTGGATAGAATGTTTCATGTGCTAGGCATGCTTGAATTTGTGCACTGTGAGACACCAACATTTGAGCACATTACTTTAGAATTTTTTAGCACTATTGAGTTTAAGCTGAAGAAGGGATGGACAGGTACCACAATGTACTATGGTGGCACGATACATTGAACAGTGAACGAAAAGTGAAAAGGGAGTCGCGAAAGATCACAGTAGTATTGTGGGAAGTGAATTGGAAGAATTTGGGGGTGACCGTCCTACTGTCCCGAGCATCACTTGAGGACAAGCAATGAGATAAGTTTGGGGTTGTGATCGATCTCCAACTCTATTTATTTTCTGACACTCATTCGACATTAATTCACGAAGTCGGTAACACCCTATTTTACCTGTTTGTGTTATTTTGTTAAGTAAATTAGATGTTTGCATTTCCATTATGTTTTGATTATTATCTTTGGTTTTCGTCAATGCACACCATTTTATGCTTCCTTTTTGTAGTTTGGTTGGTTTCAGGTGCAAGCAAGAATACCCAAAGACTTGCCAAGGGAATCGGGCGTTCCGGGCTCATCGAAAGAAGAATTTTGAAGTTACAGTAGCCCTGACACGGCCACCCGTGTTGCCTGACACAACCCGTGTCAGGGGAAGGAAGAAAGAGGAGCCAAAAAGCTAAAACAGAGAGCTGACACGGGTGCCCGTGTCAGCTGACACAACCCGTGTCAGCAGTCATGGCAGAGGCGTGTTGGAGAGTTGACAGTAGTAAGCCAACACGGCTGACCGTGTTGCCTGACACGGCCAATGTTGGCTTGGACGTCTCATCTTCTAATTTTTCCAGTTTTTTGGAATTGCTGATCCTGGAGGGCATTTTGGGTATCTGCTACATCAAATATTTGATCAGTGACTATTTAAGGGACTTTTGGAGATAGAGAACGAGACTTTTTGCACGACAAAGAATTGGTATGATTGAGATTAGAACGATCAAGAGTTGCGGAGAACGAAGGTCCTTCAAGAGCGGATGCGATTGAAGATCAACAAAATCCTCTTATTCTTGTACTGTCTAAATTAAATTTTGTATTTTCTTTGAATACTATGAGTGGCTAAACCCCCCAATGCTAGGGGGTGTCCCTGATTTGATCGTGTAATTATGAATTTGCAATTCCCTCAATATTATGTTTGTTATTCAATTTCATTGTGCAATGTTTTTAATGCTTTCGTTATTAGAAAAATAAGGATTGATTATATGGTTAACAAGTTGCAGGATTGCAATTGTTAAGGTTTGTGCACAATGAAACTGTAGTAGATATCACCTAGGACTAGGGATACCTTATGGTTACTGGTTTTATCTTGTTATTTAAAAAGGTATGGTTTCATTATAATCCCATAAGGACTTAGAGATTAGAATGAATGACCAAAGGTTTCCCTCTAAGGCTTTAGGAGGAAACAATGTTAAGATCTGGTAATTGCATTTTAGAACTGTTTGAGGAGATATACATTCAAGATCATTATAGAAGATAATCATACACCATCCTTGGCATAATTTTATCAATTGTGTAAAAGCTATATTATGTATTCCTTCTAATTCCATTAAAGAGCGACTTATTACCAACCTTCAACTATTTATTTTGTTTAATTGAATCACAATTTAAACTCATATTACTGCGCAGTCCTCGGGATCGATATTTGAGAAACATCCCTATTATTACTACATTGGAAAAATAGTACACTTGCTATTTTTCCGATCAAAGTTCCATAAGGTAAATGGACACCACATTGAAGATTGTCACCAACTCAAGAAAGAAATCGAGAGACTAATCCAAGAGGGATACCTCAAGAAATATGTGAAGCCTCAGGCCCAACAAAACAAAAGCGGTATCCCAGGGCGAGGGTAGTAAAGTTGTGCACCACATACTTAACACTATAGCCGGAGGAATGCCGAGGGCGGGAAGACTAGCTTCGCCCGTAAAAGGCACGCACACCAAATCTTGAATATGGAATACCTCATAAACGTCGAGGGAGAAGGCAAAACCTAAGTGTCAGAAGCCACAATCGCCTTCTCTGAGAAAGTTGCAGATGACATCCACCCTCATGATGATGACCCCATGGTTATTACCCTCAGATGTGACGAATGAGAGATCAAAAGAGTCCTTATAGACCAGAGAAGTTATGAATACCTCCTATATTATGAAGCGTTTGAAAGACTTCGCCTCGACCCAAAGGAACTAAAACCTTCAAGGGTTTGTTGGTTGGATTCTCTAGGGAACATGTATTAGTAAAGGGATACATCATACTGAAGACCACTTTTGGAGAGCAAGGTCAGACAAAAGAGATAAAGACCATGTATTTGGTTATTGACACCTCCTCTTCTTATAATATAATTATAAGGCGACCAACTTTTAATCAGTTAGGCACTGCCTTGTCCAATTTGTATTTATGCATGAAGTACCCACTCCCGAATGGACGAGTGAGAGTTATCCAAGGAGATCAAAAGATCGCCAAAAAATACTATGTGGAGAGCCTTAAATTAAAAAAGGTCCATACTATGGACATAAAATCTAGGAAAGTGAGCTTAAAAATAAAGCCATCAGGAGGAACCTGCAAAGGTGTGAAGGCTCTTCCTTCAACTAGTGAAGAAATTGAAGATTGAGGGCCCTGAGGGAATTCCCTCTAGAGACATCTGCATTGGCGTCGCTTATTTTCTTTTCTTTATCATTGTTTAGATATTTTATTATTGATTTTATAAGTGAGTATTACATCTCTTCCAATTCTAAGAACAAAAATATTTCGTATGGGAACTCTTTTCCATATGCACTTTTCATAGATCGAAGGTTTTTACTATCTTAGAAAATATGTGTTTGCCGGCTATTCGTTTCTTTGCAGGAAACCTAAAAGCTCAAGAGAATGTTTCCCTATGAGGCGATCAAGACCGTTGGATCTTTGTGTGGGATCCTTGCCGTCTCTAGAGGCGATTAAATCGCTAGATCCTCACATGAGATCCTTGCCGCCCATAGAAGCAATCAAATAGCTGGATCCTTACGTAGGATCCTTGCCTTCCAGAGATGCGATCAAAATGATGGATACCTTAGTTGGATCCTTACCGCCCCTAGAGGCAATCAAATCGCTGGATCCTCAAGTGGGATCCTTGCCGCCCATAGAAGCGATCAAATTGATGGATCCTTACATGGGATCCTTGATGCCCCTAGAGGCGATCACATCGCTGGATCCTTACGTGGGATTCTTGCTGCCCATAGAGGCGATCAAATAGTTGGATCCTCACATGGGATCCTTGCTTATTATAGAGGCGATCAAAACGCTGGATCCCTTAGTGGGATCCTTGCGCCCCTAGAGGCAATCAAATTGCTGGATCCTCACGTGAAATTCTTGTTGCGCATAGAGGTGATCATATCGCTGGATCCTTATGTGGGATCCTTTCTGCTCATAGAGGCAATCAAATCATTGGATCCTTATGTGGGATCCTTCCCACCCAAAGAGGCGATTAAATTGCAGGATCCTTACGTGGGATCCTTGTCGCCCATAGAGCCAATCAAATCGGTGAATCCTTTTGTGGGATCTTTGCCACTCATAGAGACGATCAAATCGCTAGATCCCTATGTGGGATCCTTTTTGCCCCTCGAGGCGATCAAAATGTTGGATCCTTACGTATGATCCTTGCTGCCCATAGAGCCGATCAAATCGTTGGATCCCTAAGTGGGGTCCCTACCGCCCATAGAGGCGACCAAGATGTTGACTCCCTAAATTGGATCTTTGTCGCCCATATAAGCACTAAAAATGCCAGATCCTTAAACAATATCCTTGTCGCCTCCTGAGAGCGATAAATTGTTAAGTCCCCTTGCAGTTCTTAAAGCAGTCAAATTATTGCAAGGAAAACGATGATAGTAGACGCATACCCAAGAGCTAGAGGATTAATTGTACAAAAATAGCTATGAAAGACAATAAAGGTAGTTAACATAAAAGCTCCCCCAAGGAGCACCACTATTCATTAATTCTAAGATCCCCTGAAGGGGTGAGGAAATACAACAAAAATCCCTAGAAAGGGAAAAGAAATACAAAGCAACTAGGGGTCGAGAAACAACCAAACCATCAATTCTCCTAATGAGTCATCTCCTTCTCAACAATATTCTCTGGCTGAGGGACTCCAGACGCATTATCATCCATCACCCCACCCTTGTCATGGGTGTTCTAGATGGGAACAAGATTTTCAAGCTCTAGGGAGGCCACCACCTCCTAATTCACCAGTTGGCCACCACGTACGACATTGAGAAAATCCATTTGGTTCAAGTTCAGAGTGGGGTAGAGGAGGATAACCCGCTCCTGGGCGTGCTCGAAATAGACGCCGGAAGTAGACACCATCTCATCGGTAAGCTCTAACACCTTCTTTTCCAGCTCCTTTTGACGAAGAAGGGTCGTGTCCAAAGACTTCTGCAGACTATGATAAAATAATTGTTTACTCTGCACAAGACATATACTTAGGAATTACTACATCTTCCTCCTGGAAAACATGGTAGTGCGTCTTCTTGGGTGTACGAAATCAAAACTAAGTCTTATGGGTCAGTTGAGCACTACAAAACATGTCTTGTTGCTAAGAGTTTCTCTCAACAATATGATATGTATTATGAAGAAACATTTGCTTCAATGGATAATATGGCTATTATTCACACTCTTATTTATGATTCATTGGTTCTTCACAAGCATATTTCTTAAATATATGTTAAAAATGCACTTCTAAATGATGATATGCACAAGGAAGTTTATATGGTACCTTCACCAGATTTTTTTTCACAATTAAGGGAAAGTATGTAAGTTGACAATTGATCTATATGGTTTGAAACAAGCTTCACGATCTTGGTTTGATAAGTTTATCAATGTTATTACACCTTTGGGGTTTCGCTCTAGTAATCATGATTCAACTTTTTTTGTCAGGACCACCTTTCATGGTCATAATTTACTATCATTATATGTTGATGATATGATTATTCGGGGTGCTGATGTTAACGAGATTGATGATTTTAAATTACAATTAGCCAAATAATTTGAGAAGAAAGATATAAGTATTCTTCGTTACTTCTCGGGGATTGCATTTTCCTACTCTCTTATAGTTTAACTTCTCTCTCATCCAAGTATATTGCCAGTCTCCTTGAATAAGACTTTCCTTTTTAATACTAGAGCAATAAATAGTTCTCTTAAATTGAATATGAAATATGCTTTATCTGGTGATGTTTCTCTACTAGATCCCAATTTTTTTTATCATACTTTGATTGACATCCTGGTGTATCTTACGATTACCGGACTTGATATTGCTTATGATCTTCATGTTGTCATCCAATTTGTTGTCTCTCCCACTACAATATATTGAGAAGTTGTTCTTTGCATTCTTATTTATCTTTGGGTGACCCAATTTCAAAGCCTCTTATTTTCATCATCATCTTCATTGGAGTTACATGCTTATTTTGACACTGATTGGGTTGGTGACTCCACGGGTCAGAATTCTACCGCATGTTTTTGTATTTTCAGAGATTCTCTTATATCTTGGTAAAGTAAGAAACAAGATATTATGTTCCGCTCTTCTTTAGATGTCGAGTATCGTGTTATGGCATCTACCACAACTGAAATAGTTTGGTTGTAAAAGGTTAGTTTTTGAAATGGATGTCCCTCTTTTTGAACCAACTCCTATGTAATTTAGTAACAAAGTACCATTCAAATTACTAACAGCTCAGTATTTCTTGAACGTACCAAGTACATTGAGACTAATTTTCACTTTACTCATCACCATCTTCAACATAAAACAATTACTCTACAATTTTTCTCCTTATCTTTGCAAATGCTGATTAATTTACGACGACATATTCAATTAAACATTTTTGTTTCTTGATTAACAAACTCTGATACTTCTTGTTAATGAATCATTAGTTTAAGAGGCTATGTTGAATGATATGTAATAGGGATTTCTTTATAATTAAGCTAAGGGTACTTTATTCTACTTATGTTTTATTATATATTCCTTTTGTAATTCTTATTTTCACAAGTTATATTATTCATTTATTAAAATGATACTCTCTTTCTCCGTCTCCTATTTTGTCATCTCTATTGTTAAAATGGTATCAAAGAGCGTGATTGACTCAATGAGATATTTTCAATAATGAAAATTCTCTTCCAATTTCGTTACTATTTATTTCCTTACTCATTCAATTGATTGGTCTCATCGATTTGTGTGTTACTATTTATTTCTCTAAAAAAACCTTTGATAGAATTTTTGGTGTCCCCTGTTTGAATTTGTTTGTGTTTTGAAGTCTTAGAATAATAGTAAGAACCAATGAAAAAGATGATTCTATTCGACATTGCCATTGCCCGCAGCTAACTAGGACCCTACTCAGGGATCCTTTTATATATCTCAGAATCCACTTCAATGCTTTCCAGTGTGCCTTCCCAGGATTGACCATATATCTGCTTACAAGTCTCACTCCGTACGCTATGTCTGGCCTCATACATACCATATCATACATCAAAGAACCTACTATACTGACATAAAGAATGCTATTTATGTAGACTTTTTTGACTCCAGTACTTGGACTTTGAGTCATACTCAGCTTGAATTGAGGATTTGTTGGTGTTACGATATGCTTTGAATTCGACATACCAAATTTGTCGATAATCTTTCTTAGGTAGGGGTGTGTATGGATACCATTTAGTATGAACCAATCCATTTTTATGGTTATGGTTTATAAATCAAACCACTCCTCACAAAAACCAATTTAAAATTCCAAACCAGTTCCGAACCGATTTAAAACCGGTTTTAAATGGGTTTTGATTTTAATCAAAATTATTTAATTTAATTTAAATTTTATTTTCTTTAAATTAATATTAATTTTTAAATTTAAAAACATAAACAAAATTTATGAGGTTTTAAAATATTTTTTTTAAAGTTTAAAAAACATACAAAAAAAATTAAGAAAATAAAAAATATTAAAAAAAAAAGAAAAAAATATATAAAAAAAGTTGAAAATAATAAAATTATATTTTGAAAATGAAAAAAAGTCTTAAAAAATAAATTATTCCAAAAAATAAAAATAACTGAAAAAAATTTATTTTAAAAAAAATGGAAATCGAAAATAAAAAAATTATGAAAATAATTTTTTTTTTCTGAAAATAAAAGTTTTTTTATTCTGAAAATTTGAAAAAATAACCTTTTTGAAAATTAAAAAAATTATTTAAAAGAAAATCTAGTTTTTTTTTAAAAAAGAAATTTTTTTACTGAAAAAAATACAAAATATTTTTTTATTTAGAAGAAAATAATAATTATATTTTAAAAAAATATCAAATATAGTTTTTTTGAAAAAAAAATCCGAATATAATATTTTTCGTGAAAAAAAGATTCTGAATTTTATTTTTAAAATATTTTTTTTATAAAATTTAAAATAATTTAAAACATAAATTTAATTTATAATGTGATAAAACATGAAAATAGAAAAATATAAAAATTTAAGGCATAATAAAATTTGGATATCCAATAACAAAACCAAATTTTTATAATGGGTAACGGTTTATATTTGGATAACAAAATGGATACCCAAATTCTTATTTTAGCATTTGGTTTGGTTTTTTAAAAGTGGAACAATTTGGATACCAATTTGGTTAAGAATAACCGATTTTTTTGCACACCCCTATTCTTAGGTATGTCTCTTTTAATAAGCATAATATCGACTGCTTCTTATCTCTCTGTACGTTGATCCCAAGAATCCCAGTGGCAACTCCCAGATCCTTCATTTCGAACTCCTTATCGAGTTCAACCTTCACTCTCATTACATCCTTGGCACTGTTACTATCTTATGAGGATGTCATCCACATAAAGCAACAAAATAACAAGTGAGCTTCCAAGTCAAAATCTTAAGTAAACACAGTGGTTGAACTGACTTCTAGTGAAACCTATATGTGCCTTGAACTTATCAAATCTCCTATTCCATTGTCGAGGAGATTATTTCAAGCAATATAACGACCTATTCAGCCTGCATACATAATCCTCCTGACCTCTTTTTGCATACCCTTCAGGTTGCCTCATTAAAACCATTTCATCTATATTACCATATAGGAAGACAATCTTCACATCCATTTGTTCAAGTTCTAGGTCGAACATGCCAATTCTAATTGATCTATGCTTTACAACGAGTGAGAAAACATCATTGAAGTCAACTCCTTCTTTCTGAGTGAACCCCCTAGCAACCAACCTTGCCTTAAATCTCTTCGACATCACTCATTTGATTCCTTCCTTAACCTTGAACATCCACTTGCAGCTGACTAACCCGCCCCCTGTAGGTTTCTTGATCAACTCCCAAGTGTTGTTATCATGAAGATATTTCATCTCATCATCCATGGCTTTCAGCCATCCAGTCTTATTTTGACTCCTTATAGCTTTCTTGCAGTCTCTAGGTTCTTCATTAAGAACCTCACTTGCAGAAATTAAGGCAAATGCTATGAGATCTGCATAACCAAGTCTTTGAGGTGACTTGATGACTCTCCTTGCACTGTCTCTTGCCAATAGGTAGTCATTGTCAGTCTCCTCATCTTCATCAACATATTATGCTTCTTCTTTGACTTCATATGGTTTATGCAATTTAGCCTCAATATGCTCCTTTTCAACAGGAAAGTCTTCATGTTCTTTCTCTTCTCTAGAGATCTTTGCATTTAGACCAACATCATCAATTTTCTTGAATGTCATTTCTGCTTCACTAAAAACCACATCACGACTTGTGATACACTTTTTGTGACCTAATTTTAGGCACCACAACCTATAGGCTTTAACTCCCTCAGGATACCCAAGGAACATGCATCTTAGAGCTCTTGGTTTGAATTTATCTTGCCTAAAGTGAGCATATGTTACACAACTAAATATTCCAAGTTTGTCGAGATTTGGTGGCTGACTCGACCAAACTTCTTCAGGTGTCTTCATTCCTAAGGCAGTCGAGGGATACCTATTTACCATGTATGCTGCAGTCACAACAACCTCAACCCTAAACACTTTCTTCAATCCAACACTAACCAACATGCATCTAACCCTTTCGAGGATAGTTTGGTTGAATCTCTTAGCCATGCCATTTTGCGGAGGAGTACCTGCTACAATATTGTGCCTAGAAATACCATACATAACATGATAATTGTCGAAAGCTTCATTGAATAACTCAAGGCCATTATCGGTCCTTAACCTCTTGACCTTCCTGATAGTCTGATTTTCGACCAGAGTCTTTCAACTTTTGAAATTCTCAAAAGTTTCATCCTTAGTCTTCTTTTTGAATATCCATAACTTTCTAGAATAATCATCAACTATGGGTAGAAAATACCTTGCACCTGAGTGTGAAGGATTTCTCGCAGGCCCCTAAAGATCAACAATAATGTAATTAAGGGATCCGTGTGTTCTTTGTTTTCCATTATTGAAATTCACTATGCAGGCTTTACCAAACACACAAGGTTCACAGAACTCTAGCTTTTCGACGTTCTCACCACCTAGCAGATTTTGTTTCACTAATTCGACTAGGCCCCTTTCACAGACATGGCCCAATCTCATGACCATAGCTCTGTCTTCGACATATGTTTTGTGGATGCAATATCTACTAAACCACTTACAACCTCTGCCTCAAGGGTATACAAGCCTTGCTTCTTTCTGCCTATCAAGACTTCCTTCAACCCCTTCATGAATCTCAGGATACCCTACTCTCCCTTGAACACGTATCATTTCTTTTCGAACTCACCAAGAGAAATAGATTTTCTTTTAAGATCAGGTACATACTTGGCACCAGTAACAACTTTATTGACTCATCATGAAGCTTGAATTTCACAAATCCAATTCCTGCAATTTTCCAGGCTTTATTGTTTCCCAGCAGTACTGATCCACCATCTTGATCACATAATTCCTCAAACACGTCTTTGTTTGGAGTCATGTGCCAAGTGCAATCAGAATGATCCATTCCTTGCTAGAATTTCCACTAGAAACCACCAGTACATAAGATGATTCATAATCATCTTGAACAATGGCTACATTACCATTGTCCTTGCCATCACCATAACTCTTTAACCTGTCAGGACACTCTTTTATGGTATGACCTTCCTTCTTACAGTTGTAAGACCTAATATCAATAACATCACCACCATAAGACTTATGTAGACTTTTACCTTTCTTCTTCTCAAACTTACCATCCTTCTTCGAGAATTTTTCTTTAACGGACAATCCTTCATCAACAGATGATGGCCCATGCTCTTTTCTTTTGTTCAAATCCTTCGAGTACAATGCTGATTGAACTTCTTTAAATGTCAGGGACTCTCTTCCATATAAGATATTTTCTTTAAAGTGAGCATGAAATCTTGGTAAAACACACAACAACAATAACGTTTGATCTTCATCATTAATCTTGACATCGATATTCTTAAGATCAAGAATCAACTTGTGGAACATATACAAATACTTAGCCAATACTTTGTCTTCACTCATCTTAAATGAGTATAAAGCTTGCTTCAGGTAGAGACGATTGACTAAATATTTGGTCATGTACAAACCTTCAAGTTTGTTCCACACACCTGCCGCCGTTTTCTCCTTCGAAACCTTCTGAATAACCTTATCACCAAGACTCAATATGATGGAACCGTGGGCTTTCTCGACCATCTTCCTCTTCTCCTTTTCTGTTAGGGTAACATCCATCTTTTCTGATCCCTTCAACGCTTCTAACAAACCCCGATGAACAAGAAGAACTTGCATATTCAAGCGCCATAATCCAAAACCATTCACTCCGATGAATTTCTCAATCTCATACTTCATTGATGACATCTTCTCCATGCTCACCGCACCAGTTTGTTGAGATAAACGATGCGAAACACAACAAATTTGTGAGAAAGGGAGAGTTCTTGAAAAAACAAGAAAATGATTCAATTCACGAAGGGAGGGAATAGAGAAGAAAAAGAAAGAGTAACAAAGTTTGTTATAACGATTTTACTATTCAGTTTATCAGTTATGGTTAACAGATTACAAGTGAATAACAATTATCCCTCTCTCATAACGAGTGAGAGAACAACCTATATATAGACTACTAATATATTAGTTTATGTATGATGTTAACTCTCATACATGACATATACATAACTTCTACATAACATAATTAACTTAGACCACTGCGTGCTTGAGCATACTTCAATTATAACATGCACATTCGACCCAATCGAGTCCCTCTTGTCGAGACTGAAGTTCGATCCAATACTACAAACTCAATGGACAAAATTATGATTATTGAAACTATGTAATTTTTTTTAAAGGAAAGAGGATGTGGAGTTATGTTAATGGAACTTCTATTAAGCCCACATATAAAAATGATGGAGCGATATATGCAAAAGAGTTTGAAACATTAGATGTTAGTAATTCAAAGATCCTTACCTGGATCAATAATTTTGTTTCTCAGTCAATAGATATGCAACTAACAAAATATGATACTATTAAGAAGGTCTGAGATCATTTGTATAATTAGTTCGATTTTGTAAAAAGGTACTAGCTGGAGAGTGACATTAGGGCTCTTAAATAAAATAGTATGACCATTTCAAAAAAATTATTCAACCATGACTATTACATGATTTATTGACTCTTATGGAATCAACTAAATTAAAAGGTGGCAAAACATACAACGACCAAAGAGAAAAAACAATATATGGTTCATTTTTTAATGGTCATTCGAGATGACTTTGAGAGTCTTCATGGGAGTATTCTACACTGTATTCCTCTTCCTAGTGTTGATTAACTTGTTAATTAGTTGGTGGCAGAAGAAATCAGATTCAAATCTCACTCTAATCTGATTTCAAAAAAAGGAACTCTCTACACTCCTTCGTCTATTTTTAATGTTCTTATTCACACAAAAAAAAAATTCAAGAAAGAATTGAAGTTGATATTGATGAATTTGCTTTTTGCAAGAAAACACGTCATTGAAAATCACAATATCCTAAATTGTTAAGAGCAAATAAGATTTTTTTTAATAATCTATCACCCAATGTTGTTGTGCAACTCATCACCATCACATAAATATTGATGAATGTTTTTTAATAATCTTAAATATTTATATTTTCTACTTAACCACATGGCATATTTGCTTCATCCTAAGAATCCTTGACTCTGGAGCATTACACTATATGTCTAAATCATTTGTTGTAATTCTCAATAAAAGAAGTTTTTGACTGAAAATGAAGACTAACAAATAAAACATAGCACTTGCTTTTCTTCGTACTAGCATATTTTTGTTATTATTATCTTACATTTTCTCTAAACCCCTCTTCCTATGTCCCTTCTTTCTTCAGTCCAAACCTCATTTCTAGTTTTCTCTCTCAATTAGACCATGGCATTTATTGCTCCTTTGTTAATAGTACTTGCATTTTCACTCAAGAATTTCTCTCTAAAAGAAACTACATTTTTCAGACATGAATAGACAAATTACATTAAAAAGAACAATTGAAAAATCTAACAACAAACTATAAGTCAAAGAAAAAAAATCTAAGTTTTTGCAACCTATATAAATTTAATTAATTATAGTGTAACAAAATGTTATAAAATGACAGTTTGCTTACACATTTTCTAAAACAAAATGAACTAGAAACTAAAACTAACTATCAACTAATAAATGTTTTTTCCCATAACTTTAAGGTGCTATCCTTCTGCTCATAATTTATGAGAAGAACTTATAATGCTTGAATTGAAGAATGATTTGTCTCAATGAGCCTATTGGAGCTAGTACCATCAACAACACCCCAAGCACAATGCAGACCTGTAATGCAATAAAAAAAATCTCAATAAATTACTTAACATAAAAATTCCATAGCAAATAAACTTTTATCATATCAATTAACAATATCATACCCAATTAACTATCCAAGATAATCCAAATCTCTTAGGTTGGTGAAGTTTAAGCCATATGACACATGGAATCTGCAATCATAATAATACTATTAAGACTAATGATACATGGAATATGCACACTAATTAGCAAGGTTTAAAAAAAGTTCGCGTAAAGGTTTTGTTATTTCGGTCGGTACAGTTGTTGTATATCACTAATTACATTGCAGTGTAAATTAATCACAATTTGTTCTTTAATATAAAAATGGTGAATAACGATATCAGTATATAGTATACCGTTTTATCGCGGTGACAACTAGTAAATAAATTAACATTTCTTTTGCTTACAAAATATGATGTTGGTGCAAAGGCAAACCCTCCAAGAAATCCAAGAAGAGAACCAAAAAAATGGAATGCAGATACCAACTATCATGGTGAATGCTGAAACAATATATATGATCAAAAAAGTTTGGTTAATTAGTATATAGAAATTTAAAAAGTATTTGAATATCAACTCAGACATAAATAATCGCGTACCGACGAATCCGGTTCGAGCAACTAAGCGAAGAATTAAGGAAGGAGGAAGCTTCATCTGCTTCACCAAAAAAGTTTCAATCATATCGAAAACCGGCATTGAGAATACCTGATAGCCACCAATAACATGAACAATAACAAATATGTTTGCAGCAGCAATGAGCCAAGTAGGGCGTTCTAGCGTGATGAGTATGTTATCTTCGACGCTGTTTCCGTATACATAGTATCCGATGAACGCGACTGGGAGATAACAAAAAGCCACTCCGATATAAGCGACGACAACGCCTTTCCACATTGCTTTCTTGGATGGATTATCAGGTGTAGAAGGTATTGTTGCTTGGATTTCAAGAACCACATTGTGACCTGCGTAGGAAAATGCTACTTCTCCCATTGCCAACATGAAGTTGAATACACCATCCGGAATACTATGAGCACTGTAACTATAGTCCACATCTGGTAGAACTCCTCTTTTAAGTGAAGCAACCCAAGCAATTGTTGAGTACCTGTATTGTATATCATATCATCATATCACATAGTAAACAACGGTGCACCGTTTTCGAAGGCTCTGGAAGGTTAGTCACAGTTTAAGTGTGAGAAAACAAATTTTGGGCGTCATGCCCTCAAAGACGGTTCTGCTGACCTTGATTCCTAATAATGGAAAGTTAGAGAGATGGATTATATTACCCGATAGACATGACAGCAGCAGCAAAAGAGACGGCAGAAATAGAGTTGAAGTTGGGGCATTGACAGAGAACAAAGTTTACAGAAGCAAAGATGATAATCCAATAAGACGTTCTGAGACCTTTCCAATGAGGCCAAAGAGTTTCTTGAATCTTCTGTAGTGATTTTCCTCCGGTGACCATATATGCAATGCAAGTTCCAACTTCAACAAGTAGTTGTTGGGGACAAATGATGTATAGACCCAACTTTTTACCAAAAGCATGTTGACCTAGCTCATGGTATCTGTCAAATCTCACTCCTGGTACCATTTCATGCATCTCAACCATTTGCCATAGTGTGAACAATGTGATTATCCATGATAATAACAACACCGTTACGCCTGGACCCCTGGTGTTTTTTTAAGATTTTCCAATTCCAATCAAAGCAAAAATAGTTAACATAATTCATTCTCATATATGAATCACATTCTAGACATACAAAATATATGGATCCAAAATTTGTGCATATATATATATATATATATATATATATATATATATATATATATATATATATATATATATATATATATATATATATATATATATATATATATATATATATATATATATAAGTTTAGAAAATATGTACCATCCCATCTTAGACATGGCGTAAGGAAGGGTGAGAACTCCGGCACCAACCATGGCTGTGATATTATGAAAAGCGGAATACCACCATTTCGCTTTTCTTGAGGCAGTGACGGGAAGCCAATCATTAATGGCTTTCTGTCGGGCTTCATCTGACATTGATCTTTCTTGTTTTCGTGATTAATATATTTTTATTTTTTTCTATAAGATATCTTCTTGGCAATGCAATCTACTATCACTTCTGCAAAGGTATTAAAGCTAGGTAGATATTGTCTAGTAAACAATGTAATGTAATGCAACAATATAACAATGTAATGTAATGTAACATTGCAACAATGTAACAATGTAATGTAATCAAATCTTTATGATATTGTCTTGTGTTGTATTTGTAATCAATCCATAAGTGTCGTGTGTTACACAAAGTGTGGAAACTATATGGAGGTTGGAAGCATTACTATAATTAGAAACATATATTGTGCTTCCTTGAGTTACCACAATCATTGGTCAACTAGTAGCTGTTACATTATCCGAGAAACTATGCATCGGAGAGATATATTATTAAATTATTAATTAGTTTAATATATATATATATATATATATATATATATATATATATATATATATATATAATATATATATATATATATATATATATATATATATATATATAGAGAGAGAGAGAGAGAGAGAGAGAGAGAGAGAGAGAGAGAGAGAGAGAGAGAGAGAGAGAGAGAGAGAGAGGAGAGAGAGAGAGAGAGAGAGAGAGAGAGAGAGAGAGAGAGAGAGAGAGAGAGAGAGAGAGAGAGAGAGAGAGAGAGAGAGAGAGAGAGAGGAGAGAGAGAGAGAGAAGAGAGAGAGAGAGAGAGAGAGAGAGAGAGAGAGAGAGAGAGAGAGAGAGAGAGAGAGAGAGAGAGAGAGAGAGAAGAGAGAGAGAGAGAGAGAGAGAAGAGAGAGAGAGAGAGAAGAGAGAGAGGAGAGAGAGAGAGAGAGAGAGAGAGAGAGAGAGAGAGAGAGAGAGAGAGAGAGAGAGAGGAGAGAGAGAGAGGAAGAGAGAGAGAGAGAGAGAGAGAGAGAGAGAGAGAAGAGAGAGAAGAGAGAGGAGAAGAGAGAGAGAGAGAGAGAGCGAGAGAAGAGAGAGAGAGAGAGAGAGAGGAGAAGAGAGAGAGAGAGATTTATCTTAAGTTTTTGGAAACTCTGTTGGTTAGTTATTGTTCAACCGTGACAAAACAACAATGAATCCCTTAAAGTCGGTCATTCTTGACTATCAAAACGTTATTAAATCTTATCAGTGATATTGATTTTCTAAATAAATACAAATGGATATATAATAAATATAAAAGATATTAACATATTTTAATACACCCCGTAGTCGAAATTGAAGGTTGTTAGATGTTGAGACTAAGCCTAAAACATCAAAGATTTATCGTGGAAAACCCTTAGTGAAGATGTCAGCTATTTAGTATTGTGAAGGGATATGAAACACACGAACTTGACCTAGATAACTTTATCACGCACAAAATGAATATCCATCTCAATGTGTTTATTGCGTTGATGTTGAACGTGATTGCTAGAGAGATACATAATGCTTACGTTATCACAATAGATTAACATGTCATTCATGACAATGTAGTTCTAAAAGAAGATTCTTAAGCCTACATGACTCATAAACTACATTAGCGACTCCACCATATTTTGCTTCGCACTGGAATGAGACAATGTAGGTTGTGTAACACCCTAAAAACCACACTCGAAATCATACATGATTAATCAATTATAAAAAACTATTTCACATAGGATGTCACACAACTCCACATTCAACCTGCTCTGTAACACTTATTTAAAATGAAATATTTAATTCAAAACATATGTCATCACATGCCCGCCTTTACTTATGCATATTCCAGTGGAATTAATCATTAAAAACAACTACTCACTCAAATAAGTTCAAATATAACTTTTATTCAAAATTAAACTTAATCAGGGCAATATGCCTTCAACATCAAAGCAACTCAAAATAAGAGTTATAACATTTAATCTCACAACAATAACGCAAAATAAAACAAGACATAATGTTAGTCCGTCCAATGTTACAGATCAGAGCTATGATAATCTAAAACACATAAAACTGAAAATAAAGAATAACATCAACGCCATCCTTCAGCTCTAAAGCATATACTCATCCACCTGCTTGTTTGTACCCCCAAGGTGGAACACAAAACACCAAGACAAAACAAAAGGGTGAGAATACACTCAAAATATATAACGAGGCAAAAGAATGTGAGGGTAGCATAAAGGCAAAACATCAATTTTCATACATTTCAATTGTATAAATCAATACAACAATTATTGAACAACACCCAAAATAACTCATCTGCACAACCTTTATGTAATACAATACAACAACAGCTCAACTCGTGCATATGGTACCAACTCAACAAATATTCTTCATACAAACTGGATTCCAACATCTGAACCCCGAGACCCCTCATATGAGCTTGATACAAGTCACTAGTCGCAACATCTGAACTTGTGACTTGCCTCTTCCACAACAACGCCAACATATGATGTATGTCATACGGAAATACAACGATAACAACACAACAATGATTACAACCCCATATTTGACTGTAAATAATCATGCATTTAAACACATCAATAATAGTTCTCACTCTGAACTACACATCTCAACAATCATCAACAAGTATGTACAACAATTCACATGATTATACTTGCACTTCATAACATATATGCACACATCGAATAACCATCCACATAACATTCATTCGTATCAATTCATCATATTAAACACGACCAAACAACAACCAACATTCACCGAAATCAGAGACAGACCGACAATTCGAGTCAAAAACAACAATTCTGCTGTTACACTCACTAAGTGAGATTTGACTCGCTAAGCGAGGACAAAAAACCAGAGAATATCATATTCTGTCAACCTCGCTAATCAAGCGCCTTTCTCGCTAAGCAAAGTCGCCCAGAACTAAAAAAATCAAAAATATGATTCCACCATGGGAGCTCTATCAAAGCTTTGATTTCGACCCCAATCGACCCCAAACACATGAAACTCAACCATACATGTTAATACAGTACTAAAAACACTGAATTATGCATAAATTAACATATATTACATTTATTTGATTCAAAATCACCATCACCTTCAATAATTACAACATAGCTCCTAAGAACACCAAATATCAGAATTCAATCAAATAAATTCACACGAAATTGACATGAATTCAGTACACGGAATTCAGGATAATTATAGCAATCACATCATGCTATCATAATAGCTTTATTCATATAATCAAACGTTCAACAATAGAAGAAAATAGGGAAAAACCTAATGGAGATTAAGGACTTCTCCCTACCCATCATGCAATTAACACCATATTTAGAGTAATTCCCTCTTTACCTTGGATTTCAAGCAATAATTCTAAGCTTGGGTATGGTGATTTCCCCCCAACCATTCTTCGCACTTTGCTATCACTTTGCCTCTTATTCCAAAATAATATGCACTGACTACTCTTAGGTTTTTTAATCTCTTTTATTATTGAAAACCTAATTTAACCTTTTACTAATCACACTTTGGCCTAACTCCTCTTATAATTCTAACCATTTCCGTTATTTCTTCTTAGTTTCTATTTTTCACCCAAAATCTCTATTTTCTATTTAATTTTAATATTATTTAATTATCTAATTATTTAATTAAATAACTAAACACTTATCTACCAATCCCAACCTAGCATAAACATGCCAAAATACCAAATCATCAATCCAATGCATATAAAATTCATTTAAATAAATAATTAAAGCTTAAATTCAATTAAATAAATAATTTAAAGAAAACAGGGTGTTACAACTCTCTGCCACTTATAGAATTTTTACCCTAAAAAATTACCTGAACTAAACAACTCCAGATAAGTCTCTCTCATCCGACCCTCCAGCTTCTACATCATACTTCCACCATCAGGTCCTCCCAACACCACCTTCACCAGTGCAATCACATTTTCTCTTAAGTGCTTTACTTTGCGACCCTCTACTCTAAAGGGAGACGCCTCAATGATCAAGTTCTCTCTAACTTGCACATCGTCCACTTGAATCACATGAGATGGATCAAGAATATACTTCCTCAACTGAGACACATGAAAGACATCATGAAGATTCAAAAGAAATGGCGGTAAAGTAACTCTATAGGCTACTTCTCTTACTCGCTTCATAATTTGATAAGGACCAATGAAACACGGTGTGAGCTTTCAAGATTTCAAAACATAACTAACACATGTCGCCAGAGTGACTTGCAGGAATACACGACCTCCCTCTTGGAACTCAAGTGTCTTCCTCCTTTTATCATGATAACTCTTTGGCGATTCTGTGAAGCTTTCATCTTCTCTTGAATCATCTTGATCTTCTCAATAGTCTACTGAATAGTTCCAGGTCCAAGTATGACACTTTCACCAGAGTCATACTAACACGAAGGTGTCCTGCACCTTCCACCATACAAATCTTTGAATGGTGAAATTCCAATAATAGAATTAAAATTGTTGTCGAAGTGAACTCTGAAATTCTGGTGTAGTCAGAGCTCAGATGTTCTATTCCAAGTCATGACATCTGATCCAACATTGTTACTAATACAACAAGACATTTATACAAATTAAAACCCAGTACTGATATGCACACATTCACAGATGTCACGACATCTGCTACTATATCACCATAGTATGGAAGAACACCCAGTTCTGTCCATCTAGTACAAAGACACATCAGAGATCAACCATAACACTTACTTCTGTTGACCCTGCACAGTTATCAGCATGATGTCTCAACATTGATTTGAACATCACCTGTTACAGCATTACATGTTTACCTTATTCTATAACAGACAAAATTATAACATGCAGAAGGTAAAAACACAAGTAATTGTTAACCCAGTTCAGTGCAACATCACCTACTCTGGGGGCATACCAAGCCAAGAAGAAGATCCACTATCAGCAGTATTAATTCAGAGTTAAACTCCCCCGTTTACAACTCTTCACTTAATCCCTACCCAATGCAATCTATACCTAGGAACTCCTAGATAGAAACCTCCAGTTTCCATTCCTATCACTACAATTACAATGTAATGCTAAGCACCTTGAACTTGCTTCACAGCTTCGTTCAAGATCATAACAACTCTTGCCTACAGGCTTTGAGTTACAAATAATCTCATGCTTTTGAGCACTGAGAAACACATGGTAACCTTACCACAGGTTGGGAGGTTTACCTCACACACACCCCTAATTTTACATTCTTTGAGGCTTACAAGTCTTACGACTAAACAAACACAAACCCTAGCTCTCTCTCTATATTTCGCTCAGTATTGGTTGTGTGTACAAACATGTTTTCTAAGTCCCTTTTTATAGAAGCTCTCAGTTGGGCTTGGACATCTTGAAAACCCTAAATATATTTTCCAATCAAATCTTTTTATAACAACTGTATAGATCTCCTTGGAAAATAAGTAAATCTGGTTGTAATCCATGATTGAATGCGCCAGCTAGCCATATCTTCAATCATCCAATGATTGCCAATAATTGTGCAATCACAAAACCCCAGACATTCATACTGAATGTTCTGTGTACAGGATGTCATGACATCGGGTCTGACATCCTGGAAAAATCCTGCATAGTCCAATTTCCTTTTATAGCAGGTACAACCATATCAGATACCATGACATTGTGTATGTCATCTGAAACAATCCTGCATGAACATGTCTTCCGTTTAAGCTTCAGCAGGTACAACCAATATCAGAAGCCTTGTCATTGTATGTGGCATTCTGAAACAATCCTACTTGCACATGTTCTTTAACTCCAGCAAGTACATAGGATATCTCATGTTAAGACATCACACATGACATCTTGTGAACACTCTTTGTTTTACCAAAGTTGCTGCCAACACTTAGAATCAACAAACTCCCCCTTTGGCAAATTTTGGCTAAAACATATATCTGTCCTTTTTGTTCACAAGGCAAACTATCAACAGTTAAACAACTTAACAGTAGTTTAATCAGCAGCAGAAGCAAAACAATTACTAGCTATGGCTACTAGTAATATACACATGCACAAGGGTACTTCTCCTCCTTCTAAATCTGTGCAACAAACAACAGAATTACTAGTTATGGATGCAACTAGTAAGACACACAAATGTATAATGCACAAGGGTACTTCTTCTCCCCCTTAATCTGCGCATTCATCAAAAACCAGCTACTGTAACTCCAGTACCTGTACCAGCCAGAATGTCATTCTGACATCTGCTTCAACATGTTAACATTCAGAATCTCCTTCAACATGTTAACATTCAGAATTTCCTTCTGACAACTCCTTCAACATCTCAGAACAGAACACCATTCTGTCTTACATCAGACATTCTGTCTTACATCAGACATCTCCTCCAACATCTCAGAACAGAACATCATAGAACATCATTCTATTCAACCTCATCAGCTGTCATCTGTTTAGCCTAGCTAGCTACATCAGCACTACAGATCTCCACAACCACATATTTTACTGCAGCTCTCCACATAAACACTTCTCCCCCTTTTTAGTCAAAATTGACCAAAGGTGACCAATTAGACAAAATAAATGTCAATTAGCCTAGCAGAGAATGTCACAACAAATGTTATAACATTAAAAATGTTAAAACATAATTGTTAGGAGATACAATTATAACATGGGGACCATCACCACAACTTAGTATCCAAGCTTCCAAAACAGTCATAACAACATCCAGAACAACACACATGTCATCATAACATGGGGACCATCACCACAACTTAGTATGAGGAGGTAGCATCTTCTTCACTTTCAGATTCAGAACTGCCACTAGATTGATCTTGAGAATTAGACCTCTTACTTGAGGTATGGGCATCTGACTCCTTCGCTTCACCATCTTCCAGATGGAAGGAAATGTTGTCCAAATGCACAACTGCAACCTTAACTGGAGACTTTCTAACAGTTTGCCTTTTAACAGGTGAGATGTCTGGGACATCGTCTTCGACATCATCTTCAGAATCAAAGCTTTCTCTGATTTTCCTCTTTTGAGCCTCTACTTTACTCCATGATTTAGAAGGACCTACAACAACAGCCTTTCTACTAGTTCTATCTGTCAACATCTCAGCCACAATCTTGCCTTTCTTGGTTTTCATTTTCTTTGCAACACTTGGTTTCAAGTGATGAACCAAGGTGTCATCTTCCTCTTCTAACCAGAACAGAAAACCACTTCACAAAATGTTCTAACATAAGTTAGGACACCCTTCACAACATAACTAAAAACACCATATGATAATCTTCAGATATCACTGAGTCACCAGCTTGATCCAAAAGAAACCAGACACAAATTGGGACATATACATTCTCATCCCATTACAAGAGATAATCTTCCATAGATAGCTCAAAACTCCTACCACAAGCTCCAAGAAAACACCTCCTTTTGTCTTCAACTTACTACTTCTCTGCTCAAAAGTAATTTGTCTCAGACTTTCCTCAAGAATAATCAGCTGCCATATGTTGATTATCTTGATTCTTCGAACTCACTTCTGAGATAGACCAATTGCCACTGGTTGATTACCTCCTTCATGAATCCTCATATGAAAAAGTCAAATGCCACTTTTTGACCTCTCCACGTTTATCAGACTTCTCCCAAAGATATTATGACCTTCCAAGTGAGACTTGAACTTCAAGCTACATGTTAGACAAAACTTAGATTCTCTAAGACAAGAACATGTAACATCTTTTCCATCCAGCAACTCCAAAGAACTGCAATGAGAACGATCTTTTTGAAGTACCCAATCTATAACTCTGTAGACCCTTCTATCTTAAGTTGATGTGCCACTTCACCAACTAAGATTCTGATGTTGAACCAAATGTCACAACATTGTGTTTTAACATCTAGCTGTTGAATTCAGCTCCTTCTTCTGCCACTTGAAAGAACTTCCTCCCTTCACAGAACCAGAGTTCAACGTTCTCATAGACTTGATTGTGGAACCAAGTTTGAGTAAACAACCTCCATCCTGCAGGTTTGCAGTTAAGTCATCCAAGCTCACACCTAGATGAATCCCTGCTTCTTCTCCAAAGACATCAGACACTCTGATGCATGAGTCTTCAGAAGGACCAGTTAGACACTAACCCTTTCAGCTATACCAAGGATTCCACTTCCTAAAGCAAGGCTGTTTCCATGATGTCAAGAATGCTGCCACTTATTCTTAACTCCACAGTGTGCATTAGCCAATGCACTTCCTTACCTAAATCAGAAGTAAACTGAACCAAGTAACCACCATCAGGACTATGATGTTTTCTTCTTCTTGTACACACCAAGGCTGAACATGTTTCTTGCCAGGAAACCTTTTCAGAGATCATATGCTTTTGCTGCCACCAAAGTGATAGATCATAAACCAATGTACTATCCTTCCTGTGATTCTGCACAGGGTCTTGAAGAAGAGATGTTCCAACATCTTTAAGAACATCAGTTATCTTGAGCTCCAAGGATAATCAATTAAATACTTGTACTTGGCACAAGTAGACATTGATCTTAAATCCTTTCCCAATTTTCCTTTCAGATACTTCCACCATAAGAATACTTTGAAAATACTCTTCTTGTGTCAACATCTTCTGCTTGCAAGCACCTCAACCGTTTTGAGAATCTTTCCCGATTAGATTCACCCTTAGGAATGAGAGAGATGAATCCTTCCTTGCAAATGTGTCACACAACAACCAGAACCCATGTGACACAGTTCAACAGCCAACCATACCCTAGGCTGACCAAACGTGAAAAGGTTAACCAAAACTCCCCCTCAAATTAACAATCATGGAAACTCCACACCAATATCCATGCATTGTACACAAATGTCTCAACATGACATACACCATCCCTACCAGTGGCAAGTAACTCTATGAGTTATACCTATACATACTCCAATCACACCAATCAGACTCCAGCTGACCATAAGTACTAGTGAACGAAAACAACACCAGTCAATAGTAGATATGCATTGCTAGAGCATACTACCTCAACCAACCTCTGAATCTTCATATTCTCACTCCTTAAAAGAACTGCCACTTCTGAGCGTGGTGTTTGAATAACAAGATTCATGGTCTCAATCCTCTTAAATGAAATAGCAATCAGGTTACCCCATTATTGACTTCTAACATCCAGGGGACTTGTCTTCCAACACAACATAGTACTTCAGGGAACAACTATCCAACCCTGATCAATCTACAGGAATAAGACAAACAACAGGAAATTTCACAATGTCACATCTCAACCAGCTCCACTTCTAGAGATCAGACTTTTAAAAGTGACCTTCTTGAGCACACACACAGTTGACCCTACCCTTGTCAACTTAGCACACACAGATGTCTCCTCTTCCAGGTCAGGAGTAGGTTCCAAACAAAAGTATCCCTTTGTTTGACACCTAAACACATCTGCTATTCAACCAGTAGCTGTATACTTGTTGAACAACATGTTCTAACATCACATAGAACATTAGTTCCACCTCTTTGGAACAAACTCTCCTTGAAAGTCTTCAAGGTCTTCATATACACTACCCAAGAGAGTAAAAGAATCAGTGATCAGGTGATTCTTACCATCCTGAAGTGAGAACGTCATGATGAGTGGACTTGAGGAGACTCAAGTATCATTGACATCTTCAGTAGATTATGATGAAATCTTGAATACAGCAGCCTTTCATCCACAAGAGGGGAAACAAGTTTGAATATGATTCAATACTAGCACAGCTGTCCCACACAAAGTCTAATTGCCAACCTCCAGAGACAGGTACACACAGTTCCTGTCATGAATAGTCCATCCACCTACTTCAAGGGACCATTCAGGGAAATCACAGAACCTTCCACGGGTTCCAACATCAGTACTAACATAACTCCTTGCAAGATACCAGAAAGTATCACCCATGGATCTCATCCAGAAACAGAACAGGATGCCTGCTCTGATACCAATTGAAATTCTGGTGTAGTCAGAGCTCAGATGTTCTACTCCAAGGCATGACATCTGATCCAACGTTGTTACTAATACAGCAAGACATTTATACAAATTAAAACCCAGTACTGATATGCACACATTCACAGATGTCACGACATCTGCTACTATATCACCATAGTATGGAAGAACACCCAGTTCTGTCCATCTGGTACAAAGACACAACAGAGATCAACCATAGCACTTACTTCTGTTGAGCCTGCACAGTTATCAGCATGATGTCTCAACATTGATTTTAACATCACCTGTTACAGCATTACAGGTTTACCTTATTCTATAACAGACAAAATTATAACATGCAGAAGGTAAAAACACAAGTAATTGTTAACCCAGTTCAGTACAACATCACCTACTCTGGGGGCATACCAAGCCAGGAAGAAGATCCACTATCAGCAATATTAATTCAGAGTTAAACTCCCCCGTTTATAACTCTTCACTTAATCCCTACCCAATGCAATCTATACCTAGGAACTCCTAGATAGAAACCTCCAGTTTCCATTCCTATCACTACAATTACAATGTAATGCTAAACACCTTGAACTTGCTTCACAGCTTCGTTCAAGATCATAACAACTCTTGCCTACAGGCTTTGAGTTACAAATAATCTCATGCTTTTGAGCACTGAGAAACACATGGTAACCTTCCCACAGGTTGGGAGGTTTACCTCACACACACCCCTAATTTTACATTCTTTGAGGCTTACAAGTCTTACGACTAAACAGACACAAACCCTAGCTCTCTCTCTATATTTCGCTCAGTATTGGTTGTGTGTACAAACAGGTTTTCTAAGTCCCTTTTTATAGAAGCTCTCAGCTGGGCTTGGACTTCTTGAAAACTCTAAATCTATTTTCCAATCAAATCTTTTTATAACAGCTGTATAGATCTCCTTGGAAAATAAGTAAATCTGGTTGTAATCCATGATTGAATGCGCCAGCTAGCCATATCTTCAATCATCCAATGATTGCCATTAATTGTGCAATCACAAAACCCCAGACATTCATACTGAATGTTCTGTGTACAGGATGTCATGACATCGGGTCTGACATCCTGGAAAAATCCTGCATAGTCCAATTTCCTTTTATAGCAGGTACAACCATATCAGATACCATGACATTGTGTATGTCATCTGAAACAATCCTGCATGAACATGTCTTCCATTTAAGCTCCAGCAGGTACAACCAATATCAAAAGCCTTGTCATTGTATGTGGCATTCTGAAACAATCCTGCTTGCACATGTTCTTTAACTCCAGCAGGTACATAGGATATCTCATGTTAAGACATCACACATGACATCTTGTGAACACTCTATGTTTTACCAAAATTGCTGCCAACACTTAGAATCAACAAACTCAACCAACGTTAAGTAACTGTCCCAGTTACCTCCCTGCTCCAAAACACAAGCTCTCAGAAAATCCTCCAAAAATTGGATAGTCCTCTCTGTCTGACAGTCTGTATGCAGATGATAAGCAAAACTCAACTTCAGCTTAGTATCCAGGGCTTCATGCAAACTTCCCAAAAATCTCAACATGAATCTCATATCTCTATCAGAAACAATACTCGAAGGAATATCATGTAAGCTAACAACCTTATCTACATACACTTCATCCAACTTCTGCAATGAATAATTGATCTTAATCAGAATGAAATGAGCCAGTTTAGCCAATTTATCCACTATAACCCAAACTGAATAATCCCCTTTAGAAGTCTTAGGCAAACTAGTCACAAAATCCATTGAAATACCATCCCACTTCCACTTAGGAATACTCAACGATTGCATCAAAACTGAAAGCTTCTGATGTTCAATCTTCGACTTCTGGAAAGTCAAACACGCACAAACAAACTCTTTTGTATCCTTCTTCATTCCTGGCCACCAAAATATTTTCTTCAAGTCTTGATACATTTTAGTAGCACCGAGATGAATACTCAAACCACTTCCATGACCTTCTTCAAGAATACTCTTCTTATGCTCTGGAACATCTGGTACACAAACTATGTCACGAAAACGCATAACACCATTCTCATATATTATGAAATCCATCTCTTTAACTTGATTGATCAACATTAACCGGTCAATCAATCCTAAATCTAACTTCTGACCTTCTCTGATTTTTTCAAAAATACCACTAGTCAACTTCAACATACCTAATTTCACACTATTAGGAGTCATTTCGCATAACAAACTCATATCTATGAATTGCTTGATTAAAACCAATTCTGAACCATAACCAACGACATATGCAATGAATTTCTACTTAAAGCATAAACTACGACATTGGCTTTGCCATGATGGTAACTCAAACCAAAATCATAATCCTAGAAATTTGAGCCACCTCCTCTGTCTCATATTCATCTCTTTCTGATCGAACAAGTACTTCAAACTCTCCTGGTCACTGAACACTTCAAATTTGGAACCAAACAGATAATGCCTCCAATTTTTTAGCACAAACACCACAGCTGCCAACTCTAGATCATGAGTAGGATAATTACCCTTATGAACTTTCAATTGTCTAGAAGCATAAGTTACAACCTGGCCATTTGATCGCTCTATTCGTAGTGAACGAATCGCGTCAGAGTAATATAAAAGAATATCGATCCCACAGAGATCAAATCGTCAATCTATCGATTACTATTGTTACGATATTTATCTAAAGCGGTACAAAAGAGATATTGATGTCACAAAATAACAGTAAATAAAGGAAATAATAAATACAGTGCAGATAAAGACAGGTTTGAATGTATTTCACGTCAGTTAAACGATGTTTCGATTGTCTAAATAGAACTACTTATGGGGCAATATTTTCTACTCTTGAAAAGAATCCATTTAATAGGAACTGTCGCTTTCACGTATTCAGAACCGAGTTTACCCTTAAATTAAGGCCTTTTATTGTCACTTATAAAAGGTGCACAGAACGCTAAAGTAATAAACTTATTTTTAAGAAATAAGACTCGTAAACTTAGTTGAAAAGTGATTTTGATTTGGAAGGTTTACCCAAGGAGTTTCCTGATTTTAAATCTATCAACGCGTCCGAAAATAGTCACTACGCCAAAAACTGGAATAGACAGCGCATCTTAGAGGGCGCTTTATTACAAAAGCGCACTCTAAAGTGAAGCGAAAAAATAAGGAGCGAACAACTGGAATAGACAGCGCACTTTAGAGGGCGCTTTTGTAATAAAGCACCCTCTAAGGTGAAGCAAAAAAATAAGGAGGAGATAGAGGGACAACAATACAGGGCGCTTTTTAGAAAGCGCCCTCTAAGGTTACCCTTAGAGGGCGCTTTTAAAAAAGCGCTCTATAAGTCCATGTGCATTTCCAGTTTATAAAGCGCTTTTGGAAAGCCTTAGAGAGCGCTTTCATAAGCGCCCTCTTAGGCCCCCTTTAGAGGGCGCTTTTTTTCCACAAGCGCCCTCTAAGGCCCCCTTTAGTAAACATTAAAATTATAACATACTGCGCATTTTGTTATTTCACTCTCTGTTATTTTCGTTCTTTTTCACGTTAGGGTTCTCACTGCTACGATTTTCGCTACTTTTAAGGCGTTCTCCTTCCACCTCTGTTAGATCTACGACGTTTCCTCCTTCTATTAATTCGTTGTTAGCTGTTCGATTTTGACACCATAGGTATTTTTCTAATCTTCATATTACTTGGTTTCTCTTCTGACGTTCGCTATTGTTCATTTTTGGTTTCATTTTTCTTGGTTCATACATTTATTGAGTATTCTCAACAATAATTATTGTGTTGCAATGCTAGCAATGGAGACTAGGCATTATGGGTTAAATTTCACCAACTGTTCCATTTGTTTCTCGATGTAGAAAAAGGAGGCAACAATATCTAAAACACCTTCTACCAATCAAAGGTACACTATGCAGCTTATGAGTGTATTTATTCTAGCATACATAGCGTAGCTAGTAACTTAAGAAGTTTAGGTATGGATGTTATTTGATAGAGTAAATTAGAGTCGACTATTCTTCTGTTAGCTTTCAGTTAGACCATTATACAATTCTACATATATATTTTCTAGTCAATGTTTATCTTTTGTAAAAACTATATGATGATATATAACTATGCTACAAATTAGTGCATACCACTAATGCTTAATGCATGGTTCATACATTCTCATGCTATTGAAGTCAGAGATATCTGAAAATGTTGAGAAACTAACTCAATAAACCAAAATTGTTTTGGTTTTGGGTTGTTGTTGGAGACATGAATGCCCTGCACAGAGACTAACTCAATAAAGCGAAATTGTTTTGTCTCATCCCATTTTTGGTTTCTCTTCTGAAATTGTTTTTTGTTTATTCTAATTAGTAATGGATAATACATGGATGTCTTCCAATCGATTGTCGAGAGAGTACGAGAATGGGGTATCAGAATTCGTTAAGTTTGTCGTTGCGCACGCCGAAGACCCCAGTAGAATGATATGTCCTTGCTTGGGTTGTTGTTATGGGAAACGGGTTGACGCAGTTCAGTTGACATCGCATCTAATGAGGCATGGAATTGATCGAAGTTATACATGTTGGAATTTGCATGGTGAGAAAAGTAACGAGAATTGTTCTAAGTGAAGTTAAAGTTCCAGAAGGGTACTCTTCAGATATTAGAAGACTTGTGTCTATGAAAGACCTCAAGTTAAAGAGTTTAAAGACCCATGATTGCCATGTTATAATGGAACATTTTCTCCCAATAGGTATACGTTCTATTCTTCCAAAAAAAGTAAGAAGCTCTATAACTAAGTTGTGTTCTTTCTTCAAGTCAATTTGCAGTAAGGTGATCGATCCTGCGATCTTACCAATGTTGCAAAAAGAAATCGTTATTACTTTGTGTGAGGTTGAAATGTTTTTTCCTCCATCATTTTTTGACATAATGGTACATCTAGTTGTTCATCTTGTGAAAGAGACACAATTGTGTGGACCAACTTATATGAGATGGATGTACCCTGTTGAACGTTATATGAAAATATTAAAAGGGTACGTGAAGAACCGAAGTCGACCAAAAGGTTGTATGGTTGAAAGATACATTGTTGAAGAAGCGATTGAGTTTTGTACTGAATATTTGTCTAATGTTCAGTCAATCGGACTCCCCAAGTCTCAGCTTGTCGAAAAGAAAGAAGGAAAAAATCTAATTGGAATAAAATCGTGGCAGTATCAAGGGTCGAACGAGATCAAGTGCATTTGTATGTTCTGCACAATGAGAATGAGGTTGAGCCGTATGTTGAAATTCACAAGGATGTTCTCCGAGGTTTAAATCCCAATAGAAATGAAAATTGGATAGTACGAGAGCACAATCGATGTTTTATACCTTGGTTTAAGGATCATATTTATTCAAAGTATTATTCAGATCCCGCTTCAATAACAGAAAGGTTGAGATGCTTAGCATATGGTCCAAGTTTCCATGTTTTTTCTTATAGCGCATACGCGATTAATGGATACACATTTTATACCAAAGAACAAGATGATAAAAGTACTATGCAGAATAGTGGTGTCACCGTGGTAGCTGAAGCAATGCACATATCAAGTGTGAAGGACTTAAACCCCAAATTTGCAAATCTGTCGTATTTTGGTGTTATCGAGCGCATTTGGGTGTTTGATTATGAGAAGTTTCAGATTCCTATATTTGGTTGCAAGTGGGTTGAAAATAATAACGGCATTCGAATGAATAAGTCAGGATTTTTGCAAGTGGATCTTAATAGGGTGGGATACAAAGATGAGTCTTTTATTCTAGCCTCTCAAGCTAGACAAGTGTTCTATGTCAATGATCCGAAAAGTACGAAATGGTCTATAGTTCTTTTTTCCAACAAAGTAATTGATGAAAACACTGGAGATCAAGGTGATATTGATGTTGAGATTGAATCGTTTACCAGAAATGATCAAGATGAGAATATTATATCAAATGATTCATATATTAGAAATGATCATAATGAGGGTATTTGGATCAATCCAACCGTCCGTGTTGTTAAGAGACATGTAGAACATATTCCAACCAAGAAAAGAAAGAGAACTTAGTGAAAAAGGTACAGGTCAAATGATTTTAATTGTTTTCTTTATTACAGGTAAAATGGCTTTTATTACAGCAAATCGAGTCAGTTGCATAAAAAAAGAAGGTATAAACACAATTATATGATATTTATGCATAGAAAATGTTAATTCTTGATCTTATACTTCACCTAACTAATTTTATGATATTTTAGGTTCATGCTATTGATATTGAACAAAAAGAGGTTGTTGCTAAGAAGACTGCGGCTAGCAAAAAAAACATACATCTCAGAGATGCTTTTGCTACTTAGTTTTATTTCTTTTTAAGTTATGAATTGGTTGTATATTTAGAATATTTAGAAGTTAAACGATTATATATCAGTGGATTGTTGTATATGTATGGATTATTGTATATAAGGCTTGTTGAATGCAATGTGTGAAAAAAGGCTTCAAATTATACAGTTTTAGGTGTACTGCTTCAATATACAGGTTGTCTAAAATAAATAAAAAAATATAGCGCTTTTTAAAAAAAATAAATTAAATAACCACCCACTTTAGAGGGCGCTTTCCAAAATAAGCGCCCTCTAAACCCTTTAAATTTCCACTTTAGAGGGCGCTTTCCAGTAAAAGCATCCTCTAAACCCTTAAAAGTTTCCACTTTAGAGGGCGCTTTCCAGTAAAAGTGCCCTCTAAACCCTTAAAAGTTTCCACTTTAGAGGGAGCTTTCTTTAAAAAGCGCCCTCTAAAGTGGCCCTTAAAGGGCTTAAAGAGCCACTTTAGAGAGCGCTTTCACCAGGAAAAAAAGCGCTGTCTTTACCTATGTCAGCGCCAGATTAGAGGGCGCTTTAAAGCGCTGTTATAGGCCAAAAAAGCGCCCTCTTTTCCCTTATTTGGCGTAGTGAGTTTCAAAAATCATTTTTCCTTAAAATGATAAAAATTCCTAGTTAACTAAGCCAGGGTGCTTTCACACTCCTTGAGTAGTTAAAACTAACCAAGTTTGTTTCAGAAAACTTGAATTAAAAATCAAAATAGCCTTTAAAGCATTTCTACAGATTCAATATGTGAAACATCTCTTTAACCGCGATCCTTACATTCTAACCTTTGAAAGATTTAGCTAGACATGGTAATACAAACAAACACAACGATATTGATCATGATGAAAATTTGTTTTAGAATGTAAGGCGTAAAGAACAAGTAAAGTGTGTAAAATAATTAAAACAAGCAATAAAGATAATGGCAAGAAATTTAAATAAAGTAAAGACAATGACAGGAATTAAATAAAGTAAAGCATGATAAGAAATTAAATAAAGTAAAGCATGAAAAGTTAAATAAATAAAAGAGATTAAATTAGAACCTGTTCCAAACAGAGGCTTTAAATCTGGTACAAGGAAAATAAACCTTTGACTTTGAAGATAAAGACGACAGCAAAATCAAAGTGCTCCAACTCAATTACACTACAGTGCGATAACCCCTCGATGTGACAGATTACCGTTTTTACAGATGATAATATAGTCTTAGTGTTGTAAACTAAGTTGGATGATTTGGAAATGAACTAGAATGACCTATTTATAGAGGAATTCAGCAGCTTTTAAAGACCATGGTGCCCTTCAACTTCTCCTTAGTGGGAACGTGAAATGCAAAGGTGGCACCCGCCACCCCTTCACGGCGTCCTCCATGTGTGTGAATGGGAATGTTCATGGGATCATGGTGGTTACCTCCTGGTTGAGGGCTGATGTGTCATGGCTTCTCCTACAGTGGCCGCCATGCATAACGCCATGTGTACAATATTTGCCGAAAAACCCTAATTTTTGGTCTTTTTGCTTCGTTTCTTCTAAAAAGGTCCCGAAAGAGCTAAATATCTGAAAACAATATAAAAGAGAGCATAACACAAGCAAAATGGTAATAAAGACCTAATAAACATGTGAAATCCAAGTCAAAAACGCGGTGTGATTCAGTGTGATCAAATTCTCCCACACTTAAACCTTTGCTTGTCCTCAAGTAAAACTCTTTATAGCTCATGCAAGAAAAACAGTATCGACCAGAGTTAATTCAAGGCAAAAAGGCTTATAAGTTCATTCAAGGAATGTATCAATAGGTACTAACGGATCGAACTAAGGATATTGTAGTGACACTTCTCGCAAATGCGATCATATGCTTCGTTCCTATACAAATCAATCCACATCACCCACCATACCTAGGCCTTCTTTTCATCTTCTTCAAGTCCTTTTCATTCAGATGCAATCACATTAAGCCCGTTATCCGTACATACTCGTAGTAAGGTGTCCTGTTAGTGATTATGATCTTAAGCATGGGGCTCTGGTACATAAGTTGGTGTAACCCCTTTATTTAACCCAATTTGTAGTTGTGGGGGATTGGATCGTAATCCACCCTACCAAGTTCAGCACCAGATACCTCTGAACCAACCAACAATAGACATATCATTATATATATATATATTTATTTATTTATTTATTTATTTTATTTTTCTTCTGCATGTTTCATAAATGTCTTTATTTTGCTGGGTTAAATGACCGTGTGAGAGTCACCTAGCCCGGATTTTCATACAACTAGAGAACAAAGTAGGAATTTTTGTGATCATTCACTTATTTTCATCGGTCCCCTACGTAGAGCATACTTAAGCCAGAGCTGACTGCAAGGATAAACTACTTAAGGCTTATTTGGAACAAAAATTAGGGCCACAACATATGGGGTATCAAGATCGACTCTTATAATCATGAAGCCTACGGTGTTAAGACAATATCAATTTTTAGAAAAAGTTTTCCCAAGTCTTTTACATCCCGTCATAAACCTGTCTTATAGCCTGAATATTCAAGATGCACTGTTGTCTTTGCTCACAATTTTTTTTGGTAAGGTTAAAGAAATGGGAGAAATACGGATACACGACACAGGTGACTCGTCAAACACATGTTATTTTATTGAAAAGAAAAGGCAAACAACTAAAACACACAAAACATACTAAAAATAAAGGAAATCGATAAAAAGCGATAAAAATCTCCTCCCACACTTAAACCGAACATTGTCCTCAATGTTTCGATATGAGATAGGGTAGGAGTAACCTAAAAGAGGGAGAGAGAGAACTATGGGTGATCACTGGCATAGTGTCGAAATTCTCCATCCTGAAAAGTTAGGTTAAAAACAGAGGACACCTGAAATCGTAAACATTGTAAATGTTAGTCTAAACAAATATATATATATATATATATATATATATATATATATATATATATATATATATATATATATATATATATATATAACAAATGAAAATATAAATTGAAATAGTAAAAGTAAAGTAAAGGAAAAGAAATCATGGGTTGCCTCCCATGCAGCGCTTGTTTAACGTCGTTAGCTTGACGATTCGAACTTTATATATCAGAGGTAGGAACCGGAGGGTCGAACAGAGTATGACCAGAGCATTCTGTGGGGATGTCACCTCCTTGATATTGCTTCAGTCTTTGTCCATTTACCACAAACGGATTACAGGAATTGTTCTGGATTTCAACTACTCCAGATTTTAGGATTTTGAAAACCTTAAAGGGGGTTGTCCATCTCGAACGCAGCTTACCTGGAAAAAGTCGTAATCTCGAATTGAAAAGGAGAACAGAGTCGCCTATATTAAAGTCCTTTTTCACAATCCTTTTGTCATGCCATGCTTTGGTTCTTTCTTTATATATAATGGCATTCTCATAAGCGTTCTGGTGGAGTTCCTCCAATTTGTGGATATCGAGGATTCGCTTCTCGCCAAATGCTAGGTAATCCAAATTCAGGGTCTTGATGGCCCAATATGCCTTGTTCTTGAGTTTAAAAGGTAAGTTGCATGACTTCCTGTAGACTAACTGATATGGTGTAGTTCCAATAGTGGTTTTGTAAGCAGTTCTGTAAGCCCACAATGCTTCTGTTAGCTTTTCCGACCAATCTTTTCTGGATATTGAAATAGTTTTTTCCAAGATTTGCTTAATCTCTCTGTTAGATACTTCCACTTGACCATTAGTCTGGGGATGATATGGTGTTGCTACTCTGTGTTTTACTCCATACTTTCTTAAGAGTTTATCAAATATCCTGGATATAAAATATGATCCACCATCACTTATGACAAGTCGTGGTACTCCAAATCTGGGAAAAATATTATTTTTAAACATCTTAATGACTACTCTTGTGTCGTTAGTGGGTGAGGCTATAACTTCTATCCATTTGGACACATAGTCTACGGCTACCAAAATATACTTGTTTCCCATCGAAGATGGAAAAGGTCCCATGAAATCAATACCCCAAACGTAAATAATTCCACTTCTTGGATGTTCTTCAAAGGCATTTCGTCGCGTCTTGAGATGTTTCCAGTGCGCTGGCACCGATCACATTGGACAATATAAGTATGAACATCACGCCATAGTGTTGGCCAATAAAGACCAGCTTGGAGGATCTTAGCGTATGTCTTGGATGTGCTTGAATGTCCACCATATGGTGAAGAGTGACAATGCTCTATGATATTTCTAACTTCTTCTTCCGGGACGCAACGTCGGAAGATGTTATATGTTCCTCTTTTAAAAAGGAGTGGTTCGTCCCAATAGAAATGTCTTATATCTTTAAAGAACTTCTTCTTTTGTTGATAATTGAGGTCAGGTGGTATGATATCAGCGGCTAGATAATTCACAAAATCAGCGTACCATGATACTCTACTAATTTCTGAAATTGTCCCAAAGTTGTCTCTATCAGGTTCAAGGGGAACGATATCTAACTTAGCTATCAATCTGTCATAGGTGAAATCATCATTTATAGGTAAATGGTCTGGCTTCAAATGCTCTAGTCTAGAAAGATGGTCAGCAACTACGTTTTCTGTTCCTTTTTTGTCTCGAATATCTAAGTTAAACTCTTGTAGCAAAAGGATCCATCTGAGTAATCTAGGTTTCACATCCTTTTTGCTTAGAAGGTAACAGATAGCTGCATGGTCTGTATAGACTATAATCTTAGATCCGACAAGATAAGACCTAAATTTATCAATTGCAAATACCACAGTTAGGAGTTCCTTCTCTGTTGTTGTATAATTTAGTTGAGCGACATCTAGGGTTCTACTAGTGTAATATATTACATGTAATTTCTTATCTTTCATTTGCCCTAAAACAGCTCCTATAGCGAAATTGCTAGCATCACACATTATTTCAAAGGGTTGAGTCTAATCCGGAGTTTGTAAAATGGGTGCTGAAATTAATGCTTGTTTTAAACGATTAAAGGCTTCGATACATTTTTTATTGAAAATGAATTCAACGTCTTTCATCAGAAGGCTGGTCAGGGGTTTTGTTATTTTAGAGAAATCTTTGATGAAGCGTCGGTAGAAACCGGCGTGTCCAAGAAAACTACAGACTTCTCTAACAGTCTTAGGAGGGTTAAGGTTTTCTATCACTTCTATCTTTGCTTTGTCGACCTCAATGCCTCTTTCAGATATTATATGTCCTAACACTATGCCTTCTTTAACCATAAAGTGACACTTCTCCCAGTTTAACACAAGGTTAACTTCTACGTATCTCTCTAGGATTTTCTCAAGATTAATGAGGCAATTCTCAAAGTCGAAGCCACATACCGAGAAATCGTCCATAAATACTTCCATAATTCCGTCGAGATAATCTGCGAAGATTGACATCATACAACATTGGAAAGTAGCTGGCGCATTACAGAGTCCAAACGACATTCGTCTGTAAGCAAACATTCTATAAGGACAAGTGAAGGTTGTCTTCTCTTGATCCTCGGGGTGTATGGGTATTTGGAAAAATCCAGAATATCCATTCAGATAACAAAAGTAAGAGTGTCTAGCAAGACGCTCAAGCATTTGATCTATGAATGGAAGGGGGAAATGGTCTTTCCTAGTTGCCTTATTGAGCTTTCTATAATCTATGCACATACGCCATCCACCTTCTATACGTTTAGCTACATGCTCGCCCTTCTCGTTCTGCACGACTGTGATGCCTCCCTTTTTGGGTACCACATGTACAGGACTTACCCATTTACTATCGGAGATTTGATAGATTATACCAGCTTCTAGCAGTTTAAGGACTTCCTTCTTTACCACCTCGCTCATTACAGGGTTGATTCTTCTCTGATTTTCTCTGGAAGGTTTTGAATCTTCCTCTAGCGAGATCCTGTGCATACACACAGATGGGCTTATACCTTTTAAATCAGAGATGTTGTATCCTAAGGCAGAGGGGTATCTTCGTAAAACATTCAAGAGTTGGTTTGTCTCATCTTGGTTTAAGGTGGCACTAACTATTACTGGGCGGTTCATTTCTTTATCCAAAAACTCGTATCTTAGGTTCTTGGGCAATTCCTTAAGTTCTTGAGTTGGTTTTTGAGAATTTGCTGAAAGGTCCGGAGTAAGGGCCAAACATTCGTTAGTGTGAGGTTCCGTTTCCTTTAGCTCTTCATCCTTTTCATTCGGGTTTGAAAATGGTTCGATCACAGGTTCTTCTTGATCAAATTCCCTTATGCATTCATCTATGATATCAATCGCGTAATGTGCGTCTCCTATGATTGGTGCCATCAGAAACTTTGAAAGAATAAACTCTATCTTTTCATCCCCTACTTCGAAATTTAATTTTCCTCCTTTAACATCTATTATAGCTCCGGATGTTGATAAAAATGGTCTACCTAAAAGGATAGGGATATCGTCGTCTTCCTTGATATCCATGACCACAAAGTCTGTTGGGATATACAGTTGACCGATCCTAACTGGGATGTCTTCTAAAGTTCCTACAGGATACTTAACAGACCTATCGGCTAATTGGAGGGACATCTTAGTTGGTTGTAATTCTCCTAAGTTTAACCTTTTACACACAGCTAAGGGCATTAAACTCACACTAGCGCCTAAGTTTAGGAAAGCTTTGTCGATCACATGACTCCCTAGAATGCAAGGTATAGAAAAACTCCCAGGGTCTTTCTCCTTCTTAGCAAGTTTATTCTCGGAAATAAAATTGCATTCCAAGGGTTTGGGATCGTCAAGCCTACGCTTGTTGGTTAAGATGTCTTTGAGAAATTTGGCGTAAGATGGAATTTGGGTGATGGCTTCGGTGAAAGGAATCTCTACATGAAGCTTCTCTATTACTTTTATAAACTTTTGGTATTGGTTATTGATTTTGGTTTGTTTCAGTCTTTGTGGATATGGGATTGGTGGTTTGTACGGGGGTGGTGGTTTGTAAGTTTTGTTCTTGGCTTCTCCTTCTTGGTCGATTTGTTTTTCGGGTTCCACCGGTTCTTCTCCTTGGTTTGTAGGTATATTTTATTTAGAGGCTTTGGACTCGCTCATTTCTGGGTTATGAGGCCCTTTGTAAGCGGTCCCACTTTGTAATGAGATAGCGTTAGCTTGCCCTCGAGGGTTGAGTTGAGGTTGTCCAGGGATTTGTCCTCCAGGTGTAGTTTGTGGGGCTTGGTTTTGTGCTACTTGTGAGATCTGGGTTTCAAGCATCTTGTTGTGAGTGATTATCTGATCAACCTTGGTCCCTAATTGCGTCATAAGTTCGTTTACATGAATGTTCTGGTTTAGGAATTCTTTATTTTGCTGAGTCTGGCCTGATATAAAGTTCTCCATGATCTTCTCAAGGTTAGATTTCTAGGGCACAACTTGCATAGGTTGATTTGGTTTTTGGGCTTGATAACCTTGTGGTCTCTGAGGTGCATAATTTTGGATAGGGTTCTGGTTTTTATAGGAAAAATTCGGGTGATTCTTCCATCCAGGGTTGTAAGTGTTTGAAAATGGGTTACCTTGGGCGTAATTCAGTTGGTCGGTGTTCAGGTCATTCAAAAGGTTACATTCTGCCGATTCGTGTCCTTTAGATCCACAAAGTTCACACTCTGTGTGGACTACCGCTGCGGTGTTAGTGTTTGTAGAAATATGTTCGACCTTAAGGGCTAAAGCGTCCATTTTCGCCTGCATCATGTCCATAGAGCTTATCTCATGTATTCCACCTTGGGTCTCCTTTTTCGCTATTGATGCTCGTTTAGTTCCTCATTGGTAATGGTTTTGGGCCATATCCTCAATTAGGTCACAAGCTTCAGGGTAAGGTTTGTTCATCAGCGCGCCACCTGTGGCAACGTCGATGCTTATCTCTGTGTTATAATGGAGTCTATTGTAGAAGGTATGAACGATCAACCATTGTTCTAGGCCATGGTGTGGACAGACTCTTAACAACTCTTTATATCTCTCCCAAGCTTCAAAAAGTGATTTGAAGGTGAGAAAAACAAGAAAGGGGGGTTTGAATTGTTTTGGAAATAAAATCTTTTTCAAGAAAATAAGAACACACAAATTTTTTTATACTGGTTCGCTTGAAAAACAAAGCTACTCCAGTCCACCCGGCCAAGGTGATTTCGCCTTCAAAAAGGACTTAATCCACTAATCTTGAAAGATTACACAACCAATCTGTCGCATTACGCGAAAAACCGGCGGGAAAACGAAACAACAGAGTCGCCACCGTGCGTTATTTATCCCAAAAGAGGGAAAGGAAACGCTCGAAGTAAACCTGGAAAGGAATGGTCTCACGACCAGAGAAAGATGGGATCGGGAGTCGGTTATGCGAAGGGAAGGTATTAGCACCCCTACGCATCCGTCGTACTCGACGGGATCCACGCTCAGAAAGGATAGAAGAAAGGTTGCTAAAGACTGCTCAAACACTGCACACACGCTGGAAACAAACACAGATGAAAGACGGAAGAAGAGGACTCGGCAGGATATCGCATCCTGGGCCTACGTAGTCTGTCAGACACAAACATCAGAGTCAACGTAGTTCGGGACAGGGGAAACGAGCTCGCTAGGATGTCACATCCTATGCATACGTATCTTCTCTAACCAGAGAAGAATCAGAGCACTCGTAGCTCGGCTAACACACGCCAAACAAAACACAAACAGGAAACCGACTGCCAATCGTTGGACTTACGTCAGACTCCACACAAACAGGCAAACATGGAAACCGAATGCCAATCGCTGGACTTACATCAGACTCCGAACCAACAAACACACACCCACACAGGAAACCAACTGCCAATCGCTGGACTTACGTCAGACTCCAACAAGCAAACAAGACACAGGAAACCGACTGCCAATCGCTGGGCTTATGTCAGACTCCAAACACACACAAAGGGGTGAAAAAGAAAAAGGGCGCCCGGAGAGATCAACTCATCTCCTGCCTACGTACCTCATCTGGTATGAGGATCAGGGCGACGTAGTTCCCCTTAACAGGGAAAAAGGACTAGCCTAACCAGATACAAAGGGAGACATAAACTACTAGGGAGACTACGACTCGAGCCTAGAAATTATCATGCATACCATCCCTATGTTAAGGTTTCTATCTAACTTGCACAGGAAGCAAGCTATCCTAAGCAGCATAGGCAAAGTCATACAAGCACAAAAAGCAAGCACACACATTATATGCAAACAATTGGGCTCATACAAGGTTAGGCTGTGAAACACAAGCCAACTGGAATCGGGTGTAGTTAGCTCTTAACCCTAACATTGAGAGTTAGGGTGAAGCTGATGAAATGGGAAGTGAGGATAAGACCTCACAACTCTTATCCCTGACCTGGGAGAGCTTCAGACAAATGAAAGTGTGGGAGTTCAGAATGCAGGAACTCTTCTCCACATATGACTGACACAACAAAGATCTTGGGCTATTATCCACAATGCATCAACACATGGTGTGAGCAAAGTGGATGACACACTGAATAGTAGGAGATGGATTACACATCTCTTTTATCTGCCAATTGCCTCATAAGAGGACTTTTCCTGCTTGGCACAAAGATAAACAAACACAAGCATTGCCTCTTAAGGAGGGCTTCAAACAGGTGCCTGCCCACATAACAGGACAGGTCTTCCAGACTACATGAAGTCAGAGAGTTATACCTCAGTGGTTAAGCAACCAAGCAAAGCAAAAGCAAGTTAAAAAGAACTCAAAGCAACTTAGGTACCTGAAAAAGTCTAAACCAATCAGCTTACAACTCAAACAAACAGACAGGCAATAGTCAACCATACAATCAGACATATAGTCAAAGCATCAGGCAACAATGTGCAAGGCACAAGCTCAAACACAAATGAATTGGTATCAACCTACAAAACAACACAAGGTTAGCCAATCATCAATCAATTAATCAACTCAAATGAGTGAACCACTCCAACCATGGCAATGTGCTTCTTAACCTGAAATCCACAATCTAAACAGTGAGTCCAAACCACTAGGTCAAAGCCTAGGGTCAAAAGAGGGTCAAACATTCAAAACAGAACATGAAATTTAACATGAATCATCCTTATCCAATCAAGAACACAACTCAAAAGGTCCCATATCAATATCATTAACCAAAAGCATTTCATGATCAATTGAAGCTCAAGGCAATTTTAAAGCTCAAATGTGACCAACCAGAATGAAAAATCTAAATTAAATCAGAAATGAACCCAATAATTCCAACAAAAATCATGAGCAATCACAACATCTACAACATGCATCACACAAAAAATCAGGACAATTAGAGATCATTTGGCATGGCAAACACATCATTCAAATTGAACATCACAAGGTGTGACACAAATTGTCACACCAACTAAGCATGATCATAAAACAGAAATGGTAATTGATAAAAATACCAAATCAACACCAAAATGTCAAGCAAAGTGTCTAGTTATAGCAGGCAAAATTTCACATTCATTGGATCAAATACCAGCATTTCACAACATGATAACCAATGCAAGGTCAAATATGGACATGTACTCAAACACTCTAGCACCAAAAAATATCCAGCCAAGCACAATTTTGAAATTAATGATAAAAAAATAATAGACAAGATAAGGATCATGATGCAAAAAATTGGGATGAATTTGGTTTAATTTTCAATTTTAAATGAATTTTAAAAGTTGAGAAAATTTTGAAATGAAATGTGAAGCCAAACATGAAATAATGAAGAAAATAATGAAAATGCAAGGCAAATGGAATGCTCTGGCCGAGAATCGAACCCTGGTACACTTTCAAAATCAAATGCGTGCGCCATACAAAACGACCGTGTTTTGATCATAAACCCTAACTTGGCGCGCTATGCATGGATTCAAAAATCCACAGCAAATATGCATGAACTCGTGGATGAATCCGTAGGAAAACCTATGCGTTCCGCAGCAAAATTCGCAGGAAATCTGGACATGCGTATGAACATGATGAAGATCATGAAGATCTTCATCCAAAATTTCCAAAAAAATCCAAATGCTCCAGAAATGAAAATCAAACACATCATTCAACTCATTAGGCATCATACATCAAGAATCCATGAATTTTTCATGCAAAAACAACATCAAATGCATGGATCGAAGGAAATAAAAATCATCATCCAAACTTGAAATGCATGTAACTTGCTCAATTCAACACCAAATCAATCCAAATTTCCATCAGAATTACCACCATTCCATGATCTACAAGATAGGCATAATGAATTGCAAAATTAAAGAGGTCGAAAAACCAACCTCTTGATGAACAGAATTGGATCCACGTGTTTCCAAGCTTTGCCACGCCTCAAATCTCTTCCAGTATGCTTATTGAGATGGATGATGATGAAATGGAAGCTCAACAATGAAAGAAACAAGCTAAATTTTCAACTGCCATGGAAGCTTCAAGCTATGAACATGAACTTAAACAACCACGATTTCTCTTGCTCACACGTCCAAAAGTGCTCCAATATGCTCCATGATGATGAATTGATCAATCAAAAGTGTTTAGGTTTGAAGAATTTTGCAGAAAAAGTGAGAGGAAAATTTGGAGAATTTGTGAAATCTAGATCTAGAATTGTTCAATCTGAGCAAAACAATTATGATTAAGTACTTATACTCCATGCTAATCATGTTTAAGAAGTGTTTAGGGCAAATGCAAATGAGATTAAGGAGTTTGTGGTGTAAATGCAAAAAATGAATTTTCTACTTCATGCACCTCCATGCACGTGAACAGTGCATGTTCAAGGTCAAAAATGCCTAAAAATGAGTTCATGCACATGTTGGAATTGGTTTGGGTATGCATATGTTCAACCAAAATGAAGTTATGCAATTTCTTCCCAAAATCTTCATGAGTGAGTCAATGCCATGCAAATGAGATTTTATGCCAAATGATGGTATGCTTGGAAAATACATGTTATAAGGATCAATGTGCAAAAAGAACCACCCAAATTGGAGTTTTGGTTTGAAAGTTATGCTCATTTGAAGTTTAAACCACACTTTTCCATGATTGAACCATATCTCCTCAACCACACATGAGAAATCCATGATCTTGGACTTTTTGGAAATGGGAGAGAAAGATCTTCAACTTTCATGTTGGACAAAATTTCATTTGAAGATTTCTTGATGATGTAATCTTGAGTTGAAGTTGGTCCAAATTCTTTCCATTTTTGGAAAGTTCAAATTACAGGTCACCTGCTATTTTTGGAAAGTCTTGATCTGGCTTCAAATCCTTCAATGTTGATATTTGAAATGTCAAATGAGACTTGTTTACACATGAATGAGACATCTCTAACCATTTCCCACTTCCAAATCCACAGTTGAATTGATAGTTGACTTTTGTTGACTTTTCAAGGTCTCAGATGAATTGCACATGGACTGATGATCTCTGAGCCTCCAATACTTGACCAAATCACTTCAAAATGATCTTTGGGTCATGTGAACTCATTTCACCAACCCTAGGGCTTTGATCTTATGGAGAATGCTCTTGTTGCCTTGCATAGTTGAATCTCCTAACTAGTCTTGCTTGATGACATGATAGACTATGCAATGACAATGCAATATCAATGACCTAAAAATGAAGATGTATATACAAATGGGAGGTGCAAATTTGAGGTGCTATAGCTGCCCCTATTCAATCAACTGGGAACCTGAACGGATGAAAGCAACGGCTGTCAGACCTTCAAGGTAAACAGGGATTGAATACCAAAGAACCGTAGAAATTTGCACTCTGCGGGCGATGAACAGGATATTTGCAACAGTAACCAGACAAGACGTTTACCGACGACTCTACTGGGGAGTTTGATTTTTATCAAAGGAAAGATACAGCCAGACGTTAGCGGACGAATGGGAAAAACTCAATGTTTATCGACACCAACGGAGAGGTGACCAGACATCAACAGATGAATGGGAGAAAGGAATACAACTAAACGTCAACGAACGAATAGGAAAAACTCAACGTTTACCGAAACCAACGGAGAGGTGACCAGACATCGACGGATGAATGGGAAGACTTGACCAGACGTCAACGGACGTACGGGAGAAGCTCGACGTTTATCGACACCAACTGAGAGGTGACCAGACATCAACAGATGAACTGGGAAGACTCGACCAGACGTCAACGGACGAACGGGAGAAGCTCGACGTTTATCGACACCAACGGAGAGGTGACCAGACATCAACGGATGAACTAGGAAGACTCGACCAGACGTCAACGGACGAACGGGAGAAGCTCGACGTTTATCGACACCAACAGAGAGGTGACCAAACATCAACAGATGAACTGGGAAGACTCGACCAGACGTCAACGGACGAACGGGAGAAGCTCAACGTTTATCGACACCAACGGAGAGGTGACCAGACATCAACAGATGAACTGGGAAGACTCGACCAGACGTCAACGGACGAACGGGAGAAGCTCGACGTTTATCGACACCAACGGAGAGGTGACCAGACATCAACGGATGAATGGGAAAGGAGATACAACCATACGTCAACGGATGAACGGGAGAAGCTCGACGTTTATCGACACCAACGGAGAGGTGACCAGACATCAACGGATGAATGGGAAAGGAGATACAACCATACGTCAACGGACGAATGGGAAAAACTCGACGTTTATCGAAACCAACGGAGAGGTGACCAGACATCAACGGATGAATGGGAGAAAGAGATACAAACATACGTCAACGGACGAATGGGAAAAAGAAAGGGGTGAGGTGTTACCGGTTAATAGGTAACAGACTCGGGAAGAACGAATATCTAAGACCGGTGCACGGGTGAGAGATATCAATCAACCAAAAACATCTGAGGAAAACCTGAATAGGCATATTTCGACTCAGGAAAATCTGACTCCACAGGGGACCAAGGTCGCAATAGGGAGCAGGAAGGAAGGAACACCAAGGATACCGGGTTGTAAGCATAAAACAGGTGACCGACCAAGGCGTGAACTGGTTTGTGTTCCAAAACACTCATCATCCTGAAGAGAGCTAGCAAAGCAATCTTGTTAGAGGATGGACATTCGATTCCACAAGGAATACGAATCTTACTCAGTTGGGGAAACAAACAAATGGTTCAACCAAAGAGCGCATGAGATATATTATCTATAGCCGTCAAAACATAGATAATATACTCGCATGGAAGATTATCCATAACCGGGTTGTAGGTTGTCAAAGGATAAATCGAACGAAATCGTGAATTGGTGTGTGTTCCAAAACACTCATCATCCTGAAGAGAGCGAAAGCAAACTTGTTAAAGGATGGACATTCGATTCCACAAGGAATACGAATCTTACTCGACTGGGAAGGACAAAACTTCGACCGAGGAGCACATGAGATATATCATCTATAGCCGTCAAAACGTAGATAATATACTCGCATGGAAGATCATCCATAACCGGGTTGTAGGTTGTCAAAGGATAAATCGACCGAAAAGAAAGGCATCGGGATACCAGACTAAGTATGTAAAGATGACCAATCAAAAGGGGAAACCACAAACATTACCGGCAAACGGCGAATGAAAGAGGACCCACTGAGGATAAAATGGCTTACTCGGAGCAATTATCCAAAAGGAAGGGGAAGACCCGCTGGGGATAAGATTGCTTAATCAAAGCAAACATCCAAAAGGGAAAAGGACTATCAATACCGAAAACTGGATAATGATAACCACAAATAGGGGATTACATCTACCGGTTCGTAGGTAGAAAACCACGGAAAAGTAACTGTCATCGACCATGATGAGCACAAGGGCTGACTCCACCAAGGGGAGAAAAGAGGGTTCACATCTACCGGTTCGTAGGTAGAAAACCACAACAATCTGCTGAGGAACAGAATGGGAGAAAATAGGGTTTACAACTACCGGGTAGTAGGTAGAAAACCGTAAAGATAGGACTTACAAATACCGATTCGTAGGTAGAAGCCAACAAATTCCGCTGAGGATAAGATGAATGAGTGCCGGTTAGTGAGCAACTATTCATTTATACCACAGGGAAGCACAAGAGACAGCCACAAGGAAGCCAATTTAGGATCGATCCGAAAAGGCAGACTGAATCAAGACTCATCCTAATGGGGAAAGAACTCAATAGGGAAAACCCATCCCGTTACGTGTGTAGGGAGGGAACGGAAACAACCGTCATCCACGAGGATATAACTCAGTGGGGAGTGCAGAAGGAAATGGTAGACACTTTCTGCCTAAGGGGTCGACTCTATATGGAGAGATCAGACACATCCACATCTGCTTGGGGAATAGATCCAAGCTTGCAAGATGCTACCAATTTTGTGGGGAGTAGCATTGCTGGGGATACCCACTCAACTAAGGAGTCACTTGTTGGGAAAACACCAACCTCTCTACCCTGCCGGGGAACCCAATTCTGAAGTCGATCCAATGTCGCGATGCTAAACTCTTCCGACAACCCATTCTCGGATGGTCACCACGGCCTAGGGCTGATTTATGTTTGCAATGCTAATGCATGAGTTTTTTTTCTTTAGCGCAATGCTCCATAATCATGGAAATGCTACACACTAATGATGCAATATGCTATGCTTATCTAAATGATGAATGCATAAAAACACATCTCCTCCAGAGACAACACCAGGGAGCTCAAGGAACTCTGCTGAGGATTTCAATACCACGTCAATTTCCACCCTGCTGGGGAAAGATAAACCTTGCTGGGGATGATCTCCACCGAACCCGATCCGCTTGGGGACTGCTAAGGGAAGCGAACAATGCTTATCTCTACTGGGGATAACAGTCTATTTGACATGGAACGCCCATCGATTCGTCTAACCCTGGCATTTACCATCCAACCATAGTGTCAACTTCCCACTTTTGAGGACTCCCAGACTCGTCCGGTCTTTTCTGATCCATCACCCAGTATTCCCGTCTTTTCTTTGCTTTGAGACAATCGATCTCCTCATATCCGGGCTAACTCTCCAATCTTCAGACTTTGAAGAGTCTTCTTGATTACCCTCTAGGATCGTAGTCGCAATTCTTTCACCGTCTTCACCGTTCTTCTATCCCTTGCCCCTGATTGGACTCTGCAGGGATCTTCTGTCAAAACGCTACCCATCACAAACTGCAAGTGAATGAAGACATCTAATCAGCACCTGCATAAGAGATCGTTAGATAAAAGCGTGCCCCAGGCATGCCAACATTTCAACACCTAGGTCACTCAAACTTCCGAATAAGATTTCCAGATTTCAATCTTATAAGCATGCGTCGGAAGGGACCTCTATGTTTCAAAATGCAAATATTCTTATAAAAAATAAACGGATGTTTTCGCAATCAAAGCGGTAATGAAGACAAAAACAAAATTATTTGACTAAACATGCATTTATTGACTGAAAAAAAGGTGGCTCAAAACCGAGCAACACACAGGAAGCAATCCCTGAAAAGAGGTGATCGCGCACAAAAGGAAAAAATCTATCCTAATGGCAATGTGAAACCGTGATCTCATCGGGTTTCAACTCGGTTACACCCCATATGTCCTCAAGACTTTCCGCACTTTCTGTCTTCTGAACAAGACGCTTCCGATCGATCTCTGTCGGGGGTTATCCATGATGTGTTAACCAAAATATCAACGATTATGCTTGACGCAGTTGTTCGTTTCAATCCCTCTTTTGCCTGGACCACCCTTTCGGGTTTTCAGTCCATCGGGATACCCTTTTTTGCCCAAGCCGCCCTTGTGGGGTTTTCGACTTGCCGGGTGTACAGTTTTTTCTTTTATCCCTAATTTTTGCCCGAACCTTTTCTCTTTTTTCTTTTGGTTCGCCGGGATACCCATTTTTGCCTGGACTCTTTTATTCTTTTCGTCCAGCGGGTCTCTTTTACGAAGTATCTTTTAACTGCGTCCGCATTCACAGGGGATGGAAAATCCTCACCATCCATGATCGTCAACAACAAGGCTCTACCAGAGAATGCCTTCTTGACCACGAATGGGATCCATAACTGTATGTCCACTTGCCCCTGCGATCATCTTGAGGAGGAAGGATCCTTTTCAACAACACGTCTCCCACATGATACACACGAAGTTGCACTTTTCAGCCACAAGCACGTTTCATTCACTGGGTACAACTGCTCATGATAAATAACTGCCAGTCCCTTTTTTCAATCGGGCTCCCTTCATACCGAGTCCTTATCCACTCGACCTTTTCTAATTTTACGCCCACCAGGACTCTCCATGATGGGATCTAGACCTCAGCAGATAATACCGCTTCTATCCCATACACGAGCGAGAACGGCGTTGCCCCAGTAGACGTACGCACCGAAGATCGATACCCAGGATACAAGCTTCGTACTCAGCCACCATTGTTGGTGCATTCAACTGCCAGTCGGGCAGCAAGAGAAATGTGGGATCCCCTATGGCGTAACCAAAGCAGCACTAACTCATCCACATTAACCCCATCAGACATCAGAACCCGTTCGGATTCAGGGTCAGGCCCCTCCTCCGGGATCGGTTCCTCACAATCTTTCGATTTGAGCACCTCGAGATGTCCTCATCAGGGAACTCAAACGTCCTTGGTTGATAATCCTCAATGGGTTGCGGGGCGATGTAATCGGACGATACACTCCCCTCGATTGCTTTCTGAGAGGTATACTGAATATCGTATTCAGTCAACATTATTTGCCCTCTCGCCACCCGTCCAGTCGATGCTGACTTCTCAAACGCATACTTGATCGGATCCATCTTGGACATCCACAAAATGGTATGAACCAGCATATACTGTCTCAGTCGGCGAGCAGCCTATGCCAAAGTACAACAAGTTTTCTCGAGCAGTGAATGTATTGTTTCACAGTCGATAAACTTTTTGCTAAGGTAAATTGCATGCTCTTTTCGACCAGACTCGTCATGCTGACACAATACGCACCTCATAGACCCATCGAGGGCTGTCAAGTACAGAATTAACGACCGTCTCTCCATAGGAGGCATCAGAATCAGAGGTTCCTGCAACTTATTCTTTTTCAATGCCCCTTGGCAATCATTATCCACCTGACCGTTTGTTTTTTTTTTCAACTTGAATATGGATGCACATGTGGCTGTCAGATGAGATATGAACCGTGAAATGCAATTCAATCTATCTAAGAAACCACGAACTTCCTTTTCTGTTCTCGGTTCAGGCATTTCTTTGTATTGCTTTTTTTTTTTCTTTTCTTTCTTTTTAGCAGGATCAACCTCGATTCCTCTTATCCGTTCACAATAAGCCTCAGCATTTTACCGGACAGCACTCCACAAGTGCATTGATTCAGATTCAACCTCAGTCTGAGTTGTCTCGACCGGTCAAACGACTTGGCCAGATCCACCAGATGCCCCTCTTCTGCTTGGGACTTTGCTATCATGTCATCAACATAGCATTTGATTCCACGATGAATCATATCATGAAACAAAGTCACTCTGATACGTGGCACCGACGTTCTGCTTCTCTAGAGGACAGTCTTCTCTCCATGGTGGCTTGTGCACAACGACATCGGTATCCGACAGTGGCATATCCTGATACGACCAGGCGAAGGTATCCACATGCTCTTTCAACAGGGCTACCATTCTGCTCTCGACTCGCCTCTGAAGCGGCCCCAATTTTCACTTCCTTTCTGACCTCGGCGGTGCTTGGAATAACAATCTTGAATCGCTCCTCGTGCGGTTAAATCACCTTCTCCTCTTATTTCAACAACCTGGCTAATTCCAGCAGATCACAATCTTCTTCGCCTTATTCTTCGGCATGATAGATCGGATTGTCGAAGTCATATAGAGGTGTAACCGAATTGTTATTAATGAGATCAGGAGGATAGTCTCTTTTGAGGTCGGAACAAGACGAATCAAAAGGCAAGAAAAATGAAAATAAACATTGCCATTTTTATTTTTTTATTTTTAAACTGCAAAAATAAATGAAAGACAGGGAACACCGCTTTTAATCACAAAAACATCCATTTATTAATGATGCAAAATGTTGCGCAATGAAACACATGAGATGGCCCTTACAATGGACCATTACGTTTCGGGCAAAACGTATGGCTTTCATGCAAACAGAATTGAAAACCAGAAATACTACTCTTCATGATGAGTGACAGTGATGATCTTTGAGGCCTTCCAGTTCCCTGGTACGCACGATTTTATCCACGACTCAAGCTCGCGGTCACTGTCAATCTCTTCACCCAATGTACAGGCATGACCTGGATCCAGCATTCCGGCACTGACGAATGTGAACGGTTGACGACGTCCTCTGTTTTGCCCAGACGAGCCTTGGTCTGGCTGATAGCCAATCCCGAACATATCTGCTTTCACCACAATGTCTATGATCTTCCCCCAGCCTAGGGCTTCTCCGTTCTTCACCACTTCCATGGCCTGTTTGTAAGAAGAAATGGACAGCTTCTTCTCTTTCTCAGCTAGAATGGCATCCTCTACCTTAACGGTTTCAACTGCCTGACTTGGTGCTTCAAATTTTACACCGCCCATTCCTACTTCAATCATTCCCTGAATTGTTTCCCTCATCATTGCACACCCATTGGTAGCGACAGCCGCACAACAATTGCCACCATCAGGGAAAGCTCCACTCTTTATCATATGCTTCGGGACCACAGACATTGGAGTTTTTAACTGATCTCCATCAGTCACCTCTATTCCTCTCTTGTCCTTTGACATCACTTTCACCCCCACAGGACCTGGCACGGGGTTAACATTATCATTCAGTATCTGTGCCAAACTGATAGCCTTAGAATCCACCATATCTTGGACGGCATGCTTAAAAGCTATACAACCTTCAATGTTATGTCCGGGTGCCCCAGCATGGAACTCGCACCTGGCATTCTCGTCGTAGTTTGCAGGCCTCCGATGCAATTCTACAGGAACCGATATCCTCGGCCGAACTAACCCAAGATCCCTCAACCTCTTGAACAAAAAGGCATAAGTCACGGGTGGCTTATCAAACTGACGATCCGTCGTCCCCTTCTTCACTTGGCCCTTAGCTTTTGGTGCCTTCTGTTGAGGTGGTGGTTGTTGCTGTTGTACAGGTGGATTACCAACAAGAGTGGTTACAGTGGTAGCATAAGGGTGGTAACGATCCTTACCGCGTTCTTCTTTGGCCTGCATACCACCTAATTCAACCTCCTTCTTGAGCTGACCACTACCAGAGGGCTTCTTTACTACGGATGCCGGAGCCTTTCCCTGAATTTTCTCTGTTATCAGCCATTTCTCAATCCTCTCCACCTTCTCCGCAATTGCCTTCTGCCCCAAGGAGAGCCCTTGTACGACATTGAACAACTCCCTTATCATCTCTTTCAATTCGAGAATGTCGGCGTTGGGTGGATCCATTAGCTTGGACTTGTCAAGTCTGGCAGGGCGTCTAAGCGGGAGAGCTATGTGCACTGGTTAGATACTGACACCTACAAAACAGCAAACAGGTTAATATGACTCACGCATGCAATGTCTATCCGTATGAGGAAAATTTCGTTCTTTGACTCTGGTTTCATTGAGATGGATAACATTTCAACAATAACATTGACATCTGGATGTCTCTCGACCAGAATCTCAATCAAAAATGGACCCAAGTACGGATAGACATGGGTTAAATGCAGATGAATGCGAAATGGGAATGATGCAAATGCATGCAGGCAGGTCACTGTGCCATCTCCCAAGTCATATGAGGATCCATCAATTCTCTGAACCAGTCACAGTCATCTGAGGGGCCATGTAACCATAAATCCAACTTGGGGAGTTCCGAAATAAACGGAACCGGAGGATATGTCACCATCATCACAGGAAATCCACTGAACGGATGACAACCAGATCCTCTGAATAAGTATCCTCAAATTCAACCCAGGGATCCGAAATAAACGGAACCCGCTGATAGATATCACAGACAAAATTCCGGCGTGTCAGAGATAGATATCCATAAGTCCATCTGAACCATAGTCACCATCAGTACCTGCAAATGATTCGATCCCGCCCCACTCACGGGTGTCATCTAGGCCAGGGTAAGGATAAGAGAAACGCAGGATAAACAACCCTTTCAAGAATATCATCATGTACACACCAGATGTATGCACCGATAATACCCCATCAGGATCTGAACTCCTCGTGATATCATGTTCCGCTAAGTGGCGCAATACCACCCGCTTCCCATGAATCACTCTATTCCTAAGTGTCATAAAGTTCACTCATAGCCTGGGTATTGGGCCTTTTACCTCATGTAACTCCCACCCCACAAAGAGACAAACACACAGCCAGCATAATGAAAGTATGATGCATGCAAACATAAATGCAAACATAAATGTAAACATAAACAATCACATCATAATCATAACTGCAATAAATAAAGCAGTAAAAGCAACCAACACTATCCTACAGAGCGCTAGGAGTGACTCGCTTAGGGAAGATGGACCAGCAATAGGTCAACTTCTCGGATGTTTCCCCAGTGGAGTCGCCAGCTGTCGCATTACGCGAAAAACCGGCGGGAAAACGAAACAACAGAGCCGCCACCATGCTTTATTTATCCCAAAAGAGGGAAAGGGAACGCTCGAAGTAAACCTGGAAAGGAATGGTCTCACGACCAGAGAAAGATGGGATCGGGAGTCGGTTATGCGAAGGGAAGGTATTAGCACCCCTACGCATCCGTCGTACTCGACGGGATCCACGCTCAGAAAGGATAGAAGAAAGGTTGCTAAAGACTGCTCAAACACTGCACACACGCTGGAAACAAACACAGATGAAAGACGAAAGAAGAGGACTCGGCAGGATATCGCATCCTGGGCCTACGTAGTCTGTCAGACACAAACATCAGAGTCGACGTAGTTCGGGACAGGGGAAATGTGCTCGCTAGGATGTCGCATCCTATGCATATGTATCTTCTCTAACCAGAGAAGAATCAGAGCACTCGTAGCTCGGCTAACACACGCCAAACAAAACACAAACAGGAAACCGACTGCCAATCGCTGGACTTACGTCAGACTCCACACAAACAGGAAAACATGGAAACCGAATGCCAATCGCTGGACTTACATCAGACTCCGAACCAACAAACACCCACCCACACAGGAAACCAACTGCCAATCGCTGGACTTACGTCAGACTCCAACAAGCAAATAAGACACAGGAAACCGACTGCCAATCGCTGGGCTTATGTCAGACTCCAAACACATACAAAGGGGTGAAAAAGAAAAAGGGCGCCCGGAGAGATCAGCTCATCTCCTGCCTATGTACCTCATCTGGTATGAGGATCAGGGCGACGTAGTTCCCCTTAACAGGGAAAAAGGACTAGCCTAACCAGATACAAAGAGAGACACAAACTACTAGGGAGACTACGACTCGAGCCTAGAAGTTATCATGCATACCATCCCTATGTTAAGGTTTCTATCTAACTTGCACAGGAAGCAAGCTATCCTAAGCAGCACAGGCAAAGTCATACAAGCACAAAAAGCAACCACACACACTATATGCAAACAATTGGGCTCATACAAGGTTAGACTGTGAAACACAAGCCAACTGGAATCGGGTGTAGTTAGCTCTTAACCCTAACATTGAGAGTTAGGGTGAAGCTGATGAAATGGGAAGTGAGGATAAGACCTCACAGCTCTTATCCCTGACCTGGGAGAGCTTCAGACAATTGAAAGTGTGGGAGTTCAGAATGCAGGAACTCTTCTCCACATATGACTGACACAACAAAGATCTTGGGCTATTATCCACAATGCATCAACACATGGTGTGAGCAAAGTGGATGACACACTGAATAGCAGGAGATGGATTACACATCTCTTTTATCTGCCAATTGCCTCATAAGAGGACTTTTCCCGCTTGGCACACAGATAAACAAACACAAGCATTGCCTCTTAAGGAGGGCTTCAGACAGGTGCCTGCCCACATAACAGGACAGGTCTTCCAGACTACATGAAGTCAGAGAGTTATACCTCAGTGGTTAAGCAACCAAGCAAAGCAAAAGCAAGTTCAAAAGAACTCAAAGCAACTTAGGTACCTGAAAAAGTCTAAACCAATCAGCTTACAACTCAAACAAACAGACAGACAACAGTCAACCATACAATCAGACATATAGTCAAAGCATCAGGCAACAATGTGCAAGGCACAAGCTCAAACACAAATGAATTGGTATCAACCTATAAAACAACACAAGGTTAGCCAATCATCAATCAATTAATCAACTCAAATGAGTGAACCACTCCAACCATGGCAATGTGCTTCTTAACCTGAAATCCACAATCTAAACAGTGAGTCCAAACCACTAGGTCAAAGCCTAGGGTCAAAAGAGGGTCAAACATTCAAAACAGAACATGAAATTTAACATGAATCATCCTTATCCAATCAAGAACACAACTCAAAAGGTCCCATATCAATATCATTAACCAAAAGCATTTCATGAACAATTGAAGCTCAAGGCAATTTTAAAGCTCAAATGTGACCAACCAGAATGAAAAATCTCAATTAAATCAGAAATGATAATAATTCCAACAAAAATCATGAGCAATCACAACATCTACAACATGCATCACACAAAAAATCAGGACAATTGGAGATCATTTGGCATGGCAAACACATCATTCAAATTGAACATCACAAGGTGTGACACAAATTGTCACACCAACTAAGCATGATCATAAAACAGAAATGGTAATTGATAAAAATACCAAATCAACACCAAAATGTCAAGCAAAGTGTCTAGTTATAGCAGGCAAAATTTCACATTCATTAGATCAAATACCAGCATTTCACAACATGATAACCAATGCAAGGTCAAATATGGACATGTACTCAAACACTCTAGCACCAAAAAATATCCAGCCAAGCACAATTTTGAAATTAATGATCAAAACATAATAGACAAGATAAGGATCATGATGCAAAAAATTGGGATGAATTTGGTTTAATTTTCAATTTTAAATGAATTTTGGAAGTTGAGAAAAATTTGAAATGAAATGTGAAGCCAAACATGAAATAATGAAGAAAATAATGAAAATGCAAGGCAAATGGAATGCTCTGGCCGAGAATCGAACCCTGGGACACTTTCAAAATCAAATGCGCGCGCCATACAAAACGACTGTGTTTTGATCACAAACCCTAACTTGGCGCGCTATGCATGGATTCAAAAATCCGCAGCAAATATGCATGAACTCGTGGATGAATCCGTAGGAAAACCTATGCGTTCCGCAGCAAAATTCACAGGAAATCTGGACATGCGTATGAACATGATGAAGATCATGAAGATCTTCATCCAGAATTTCCAGAAAAATCCAAATGCTCCAGAAATGAAAATCAAACACATCATTCAACTCATTAGGCATCATACATTAAGAATCCATGAATTTTTCATGCAAAAACAACATCAAACGCATGGATCGAAGGAAATAAAAATCATCATCCAAACTTGAAATGCATGTAACTTGCTCAATTCAACACCAAATCAATCCAAATTTCCATCAGAATTACCACCATTCCATGATCTACAAGATAGGCATAATGAATTGCAAAATTAAAGAGGTTGAAAAACCAACCTCTTGATGAACAGAATTGGATCCACGTGTTTCCAAGCTTTGCCACGCCTCAAATCTCTTCCAGTATGCTTATTGAGATGGATGATGATGAAATGGAAGCTCAACAATGAAAGAAACAAGCTAAATCTTCAACTGCCATGGAAGCTTCAAGCTATGAACATGAACTTAAACAACCACGATTTCTCTTGCTCACACGTCCAAAAGTGCTCCAATATGCTCCATGATGATGAATTGATCAATCAAAAGTGTTTAGGTTTGAAGAATTTTGCAGAAAAAGTGAGAGGAAAATTTGGAGAATTTGTGAAATCTAGATCTAGAATTGTTCAATCTGAGCAAAACAATTATGATTAAGTACTTATACTCCATGCTAATCATGTTTAAGAAGTGTTTAGGGCAAATGCAAATGAGATTAAGGAGTTTGTGGTGTAAATGCAAAAAATGAATTTTCTACTTCATGCACCTCCATGCACGTGAACAGTGCATGTTCAAGGTCAAAAATGCCTAAAAATGAGTTCATGCACATGTTGGAATTGGTTTGGGTATGCATATGTTCAACCAAAATGAAGTTATGCAATTTCTTCCCAAAATCTTCATGAGTGAGTCAATGCCATGCAAATGAGATTTCATGCCAAATGATGGTATGCTTGGAAAATACATGTTATAAGGATCAATGTGCAAAAAGAACCACCCAAATTGGAGTTTTGGTTTGAAAGTTATGCTCATTTGAAGTTTAAACCACACTTTTCCATGATTGAACCATATCTCCTCAACCACACATGAGAAATCCATGATCTTGGACTTTTTGGAAATGGGAGAGAAAGATCTTCAACTTTCATGTTGGACAAAATTTCATTTGAAGCTTTCTTGATGATGTAATCTTGAGTTGAAGTTGGTCCAAATTCTTTCCATTTTTGGAAAGTTCAAATTACAGGTCACTTGCTATTTTTGGAAAGTCTTGATCTGGCTTCAAATCCTTCAATGTTGATGTTTGAAATGTCAAATGAGACTTGTTTACACATGAATGAGACATCTCTAACCATTTCCCACTTCCAAATCCACAGTTGAATTGATAATTGACTTTTGTTGACTTTTCAAGGTCTCAGATGAATTGGACATGGACTGATGATCTCTGAGCCTCCAATACTTGACCAAATCACTTCAAAATGATCTTTGGGTCATGTGAACTCATTGCACCAACCCTAGGGCTTTGATCTCATGGAGAATTCTCTTGTTGCCTTGCACAATTGAATCTCCTAACCAGTCTTGCTTGATGACATGATAGACTATGCAATGACAATGCAATATCAATGACCTAAAAATGAAGATGTATATACAAATGGGAGGTGCAAATTTGAGGTGCTACACAATCGTCTAAGAGAATAATCTCTTAGCCCTCTCAAGTATACAGACTGCACAGAGTCACTTGAGGAAAAATAATTCAAGCAAAAACAGAGTTGTAATGTAAAGTGCTTCTAACAGTTAAGCAAGTATTACAGAAAAATATTAGAGCAAGAGTTTTTCACGCAAGGAGCAGCAGCTCGTGAAAATTGAGAGAGAATGTGAATGATGTTTCTGTGCGTCTCAGGTGTGTCTCACTAAAGAGGTAATCCGTCATTTATATAGTAGTTGAGAAGGACCGTTGGAGTGATGACATAATCTTGGTCAATGATGAGTATTTAATGTCATTACTTCTGTTGTTTCTTTCTATAACCATTTTGTCCGCCTCTTAAATTCTTTCTTGAAATATTTCCTTTCCATAGTGAGATTTCTTTCCGTTACGCTCTCTTGACTTGTGAATCTTCATCAAAATCTTGATGTGTCAGAGTCAGTCTTTAGAGGATGATTACGTCTGACTTCATCAGAGCTTCTCAGTGTTCTGGTCTTCTTAAGTATCAGAGTCTACAGCCAGTAGTCTGTTGGAGCTTCTGACTTTTTGATGTCTTTCTTTGATCAGAATCAGAGCGTCCTGGTCATACTCCTTCCTTAGCGGCGTCTGATCATCTAACACTTTGTATCTGACATACGTTTGCATCTGATATATGGTCAGAATCCTCCGTAAGTGTTTAGAGTCCTGCATGAATGTTTAGAGTCCTGCACACTTAGAAAAAATCTCGTTAGAGTGCCATTTTTGGTTTCATCCTTTGTTATCATCAAAATCTTAGAAATCTATTGTAGAACCAGTTTTGTTCTTACAATCTCCCCCTTTTTGATGATGACAAAACAATTTAAGTTAACGATGAAACATTGTCAGAAAAGAGTCTTAGATCATATTTGTAGTGAGCTCCCCCTGAGTTAGATCTGGGAGTTTAGACATTCTTACCGGACCTTCCAAGGTTTGGGGTTTTTAGCTACTTTCCTGCACATCTTAAGTCATATTTAGAGACAATGTTTGTAGAGTTTGAAAGGAATTAAATATGTTTTCATCAGAGCTGTTTTTAGTTCTCCCCCTTTTTTTCAGAATAAAAAAGACTTAGCAGAAAACTTAGCAAAAAGGTTGATATGAACAGATAACATTTACATAAGCCAGAAACGCAGAAAGCAGATATGGAAACAAGAAGCAACAAGAAGAGCAGATAAAGCAACAAGCAAATCAGAAGGTAACAAGCAAAAAAATCCTAGGTACCTAAGGGTTTGGAGGTGGAGGCATCCTCTGGAGCAGTTGGGACAACATGTTCTGAATGTTGACATTGACAGAATCCTGTTGGTCCAGTCTTGCTCGAACTACCTGTTGTTCTTTCTGCAGCTCTACAAGGGTCTTCAGGACCTGAGGGAAGAAGTTGGAGGTCTCCCCCTGAGTCAGTGCATCATTTCTGGCTTTGGCAGCATACTCTTCAGCAAGGCGAGCTGCTTCTTTAGCGGCAGCTTTGGCTTTTGCCTCAGCTTCAGCAGCAACATCAGCAAGAGCTTTGGCTTCAGCTTCTTTGATTCTCTGAAGTTCTTCTTGTCTTGCTTTGTCTTCAGCTTCCTGTCTTGCCCGCTCCTTAGCTTCTCTGGCTAGACGCGCTTGGATTCTGATCTCACCGTCTCTGGTGAAGTCATTGCAGACTTGTTTAGAGAGGCCTTTTAGCTTGAAGGCTTCAGAGGTCATCCAACTTATCACTCTGTTCCAGTGAGTCCTTACAGCGGAGGGATCATCACTAATGCCAGAGTTGATAGTCAGAGACTTGACCTTGTCAACTGAAGACTCAGGTGATCCAACCAAAGGTACTGGAGGTCTTGATCCAGATGGTTCTCCCAACTTCGCTCTCTTTGCCTGCTTGGTCTTCTCAAATGGTTCTCGTGTCCTCTTCTGGAAGTCTGGAGGAAATTCGGTCAGCTAGTCTAAGGAGAAATCTGAAATATCTACTCCTTGTTTGTGCAGATCCTCTAGATAGTATGCGACTACTTTTGGAGGGTCGATCTTGGAGAAAAGATAGAGTCCATTTGGAATCTCTCTCTGATCTTTGAGTGCTTCCCAGGAGGTGTCCATATTTGGTTTGACCCTCACTTGATTAATGATTCCCATGCTCTTTAGATTACGAGCGTTTAGAGGTCTTTCAGTATCTATCATCACATCCTCCATGAGTCTGAGCTGTATCAGATGGTCCACGAGGCCAGTTTCAATCAGCACATCAGATATAAGTCTCCCCAGAGGAATGTAGTTTCTTGTCTTCATGTTGTTTCTGGTATCTTTCACGGAGTCTCTGAGATATTTGAAGAGAAGTACAGGAAGGCAGAGCTTCAGACCCTTGTGAATGCAGTAAATAATGCATTTCTGGTCTGTGTTGATGTAATCTGAAGAGTTAGAGGCTGGCCGGTGATGGATGGTGCCTAAGATGATCTTCAACCATACCCGGAGGTTCTGATGCAGTTCTTTGTTCTTGGAATGCTTGCCTTCAGCATTTTGTTGAAATATTGTAGGGTTTATCTCATGGGACAGATACTTTGCCCTAAGATTGATGTTGTATATGCATCTTCCTCCAGTCTTCTCCATGTTCAGAAGAGCAGCAATTGATTTCTCTGTGATAACTATCTTGACTCCCAGAATGTAGGAGACAATGTAGTGGTCATTAGAGTCAGCGAACCTCCAGAACTCCTTTACCAGATTTGTGTATACTGGGCCATAGAGGCGTTGAAAGTAGTTTTCCCACCCTTGCTTCTTCAGTTCATCAGTGAGGTCGACACCATTTCTTTTCATGTTGTCAAAATCCACCAAGGTTTCACACAACACTTCCAGCTTCTCAAACGATGTTGCAAGATGAATATGAGCCTCACGATCAAGAATGTGGGGTTCTTTGTAGATGGGAGTGGAAACGACGCCGGTGACTCCAGGGTTTTGATGACTTGAACTTGGAGTTTGCTCAATTGAGTTCATTTGTTGAGAGAAGTTGTACACAGACTGTTGTTGAGAATCCATGAAGAGCGTTGATGAACTTTGAGATGAAGGTTGAAGAACTTGAGTAAAAATTGCAGAAATGCCTTTGAGAGAGAGGAAAACTGAGAGAGAGAGTTAGGTGTGTTCGTGAGTGAAAAGTGTGTAATTGTGAAATGCGAAACGTATAAATACCCAAATTAGGGCGCATGTAAAACGACACAGAAATGAGAGTTTAGCACAAAAACCAAGTACGCACGTTAGAGGGGAGAATTATTACAGCTCATAAATGATGTCTAATCCCAAAATCAGCACACTGTTCGAGGAGATCTCAAGAGACTGTTTCTTGATTACTACTAGACAGCTGCCTAGAAGTTCCAAGGTCAGACGCATGATGCTCCACGTGTTACTTTATCTGATCTTCAGGAATACCAAAGGGTTGGTTCCTGAAGATTTCTAACTCAGATGACTTCTAACTGGTAGTAGCATCAGAGTCAGATACAAAATCAAACTGTTTACTTCAGAGTCTTATTTTGCTAACTCAGAGGCACATTTCATTCAGGACAATTTTGAATGTTTAGATTTTTTAAGATAAAAGAGAATCTATCTTCAGCAAGGGGTTTGGTAAAAATGTCAGCCCATTGATGGTCTGTATCAATAAATTTTAACGTTACTACCCCTTTCTGAACATAGTCTCTAATGAAATGATGTTTTATTTCTATGTGCTTAGCTCTGGAGTGCAAAATAGGATTCTTACTTAAACAGATGGCAACAGTATTGTCACAGAAGATAGGAATGTTACTCTCAAAGATTTGAAGATCTTCTAGTTGATTCTTCATCCAGAGCATCTGAGTAGTGCATAATGATGCTGAAATATATTCTGCTTCTGCAGTGGACAAGGCTATGGTTGATTGTCTTTTGCTGGCCCAGGATATCAGATTCTTTCCCAAGAGCTGACAATTCCCAGATGTACTTTTATGTTCCATTATGTCCCCTGCGTAATCTGCATCACAATAACCAGAAAGTCTATACTCTGATGTTTTCTCATACATCAGGCCCATGTTAGGGGTTCCTTTCAGATATCTGAGTATTCTTTTAACAGCTGTTAAATGAGATTCTCTAGGATCTGATTGTAATCTGGCACAGAGACATACACTAAACAGAATATTAGGACGTGTAGCAGTCAGATAGAGAAGAGAGCCTATCATACCACGATAGAGCTTCTGACAAACCTTCTGACTAGCTTCTTCTTTTTCCAGAATGCAAGTTGGATGCATAGGTGTCTTAGCAGGTTTGTATTCAGCCATTTCAAATTTCTTCAGAATGTCTTTTATGTATTTACTTTGATGAACATAGGTGGCTTCTGAAGCTTGATTGGTTTGAATTCCTAGAAAGAACTTTAGTTCTTGCATTAAGCTCATTTCAAATTCTGCCTGCATTAGCTCAGAGAATTCTTGACATACATAAGCTGAACCAAAAATAATTTCATCAACATATATATGGCATATCATGAGGTCATTATTAATGTTTTTACAGAAGAGTGTAGAGTCAACTTTCCCTCTAATAAAGTCATGTTCCAGAAGAAAATTGCTTAGCCTTTCATACCAAGCTCTAGGAGCTTGTTTTAGTCCGTATAAAGATTTCTTAAGTTTAAAAACATGTTCTGGACAATTTGAATTTTCAAAACCTGGAGGTTGATTGACATACACTTCTTCTAATATATAGCCATTAAGAAATTCCCTCTTGACATCCATTTGATATAGTTTGATAGAATGGTTTACAACGAATGAAACAAGTAAGCGAATAGATTCTAACCCGGCGACTGGGGCAAAGGTTTCGTTGTTGTCAATGCCTTCTTGTTGACTGTACCCTTGTGCCACCAGTCGAGCTTTGTTTCTGACAACTTCGCCCTTTTCGTTTAGCTTGTTTCTGAACACCCATCTGGTTCCAATAATGTGAGTGCCTTTGGGTTTGGGAACAAGATCCCAGACGTTATTCTTTGAGAATTGATATAGCTCTTCTTGCATGGCTAGAACCCAGTCATCATCTTGAAGTGCCTCATCATAGGAAGTAGGCTCAATCAGAGATACTAGTCTCAGAGGAATTTCTTCAGGTACCTTGAATGTTGACCTAGTTCGGATAGGTTCATCCTTGTTTCCCAGAATCAAATCTTCAGAGATGTTGAGGCGATTTTTTAATTTCTTTTGGATCGCTGGGGCTTTAGTTCCTTCTGAACTTTGTATATCAGATACTTCTGATGCTTTGATCTTTTCGTCAGAACCTGCAAGAGTAATCTCCAGATCTGCAAGTTTCTCAACTAGCTTTGACTTTTCAGGGTCAAGCTTATCATCAAATCTGACATGAATTGATTCTTCCATAATTTTGGTTTCTGTGTTGTATACTCTGTAGCCTTTAGAGCGTTATGAGTATCCTAACATAATACCTTTTTGTGCTTTTGAATCAAACTTGTTCAGATGTTCTTTAGTATTCAGAATAAAGCAAGAGCATCCAAAAGGATGAAAATAAGAAATGTTGAGTTTTCTTCCTTTACACAGTTCATAGGGAGTCTTTTCCAGAATAGGTCTTATGGAGATTCTATTCTGAATATAACACGCTGTATTTACTGCTTCAGCTCAAAAGTGCTTAGCCACATTTGTTTCATTGATCATGGTTCTGACCATCTCTTGGAGTGTCCTATTCTTCCTTTCTACAACTCCATTTTATTGTGGAGTTCTAGGACAGAAGAAATCATGGGATATTCCATTAGAATCAAATAATTCTTCAAAAAATTTATTTTCAAATTCTCCACCATGATCACTTCTGGCTCTGATGATTTTAGAGTCAAATTCGTTTTGCACTTTGGAACAGAAGCTAGTGAATACAGGGTGAGACTCACTCTTGTGCTGTAAGAATTTTACCCATGTCCAGCGACTAAAATCATCAACAATAACTAGTCCATATTTCTTCCCATTGACTGATGCTGTTTTAACAGGACCAAACAAATCAATGTGAAGAAGTTCCAGAGGCTTAGAGGTAGAAACAATGTTTTTCTTTTTAAAAGATGATTTTGAAAATTTTCCTTTCTAACATGATTCACATAAAGCATCTGAAGAAAACTTCAGCATAGGTAGACCTCTGACTAACTCGAGTTTATTTAGCTGAGATAGCTTTCTCATGCTAATGTGGCCCAAGCGTCTATGCCATACCCATTGCTCTTCATGAACAAACATTAAACATTTTACATTTTGTTCTTTTAAGTCTGAAAGATTTATTTTGTAAATATTGTTTTTCCTCTTGCCAGTGAATAGGACTGTTCCATTGTTCTGATTAATAGCTTTACATGTTTTTTGATTGAAGATTACGTCATACCCGTTATCACTCAATTGACTTATTGATAACAGATTATGCATTAATCCTTCTACATAGAGAACATCAGATATAGAGGGAAGAGTACCATTACCAATAGTTCCGAAGCCTTTGATCCTTCCTTTCTGATTTCCTCTGAAACCTACGAAGCCAACATCTTTAAGTTCCAGGTTTTGGAACATATACTTTCTTCCCGTCATGTGTCGCGAGAATCCAGAGTCCAGGTACCATGACTGGTGTCTTAACTCTGCTGCATAAGATATCTGCAACATAAACAATCTTATCCTTTGGTACCCAGAATCTTTTGGGTCCTTTGTGATTAGTTTTCCCAGAGTTTCTTAACACTTTGGGTTTTCTGGCATTATCAAAGCGTTGTGCTTGTGTTTGTGTATAGTGATAAGAAAACGGAGATTTAGGTTTGTCATTAGTAGAAGATTTATCTTCACTAGGATCATACCCAATTCCTCTTCTATTATTCTGACTGACCCCATAAATCATGGATGTCATTCTGCTTCTCTCTGTCCCATTCTTCAGAAACTTTTGAAAAGATTTTTCATATTCATAAATTACTGTGTTTGAAGTTTGTGGAGCTTGAGATAACGCTTCTTCAAGTTTTAAACATTGTTTATTTGTGGAATCTCTTTCTAATGTCAAAATTCAGTTTTCATCTTTTAGATTTGAAACTGTTATCTCAAGTTTACCACATTCTTTGAGGGTTTCTTCAAGAACTTCTTTTACAGCTTTAAATTTTTGTTTAAGTTTATGATATGAATTTAGAGTTTCAAACAGGAATGATTCGAGGTCAGAGCGAGATAGATCAGAAAATACCTCTTCGGATTCAGATTCTCCATCTGATGTGTTCCTGGAGGTGGTAGCCATGAGTGCCACATTTGCCTGTTCATCAGAGTCTGATTCTGATGAGTCAGATCCACTGTCATCCCAGGTAGCCATCAATCCCTTTTTGGTTCTGAAGGAACTTTTCTTGAAATTTTCTCTTTTGGAGCTTTCTTTCTTCAACTTGGGACATTCGTTTCTGTAATGACCTATTTCCTTACATTCATAACAAGTTATATCTTTTTTAGATTTACCTTTTGAAGTTGGTTCTGATCGATCTCCTTTGGATCTTGGTTTTCTGAAGTTATTATTCCTTTTTCTCCAGAGTTGTTTTACTCTTCTGGTTAAAAGGGATAATTCTTCCTCATCGTCAGAGTCTTCCTGTTCAGAGTCATCAATGTCTTCTTCTTCAGCCTGGAAGGCTTTGTTTCTATCAGACTTACGTCTTTCTGATATGGACTTTAGTGCTACAAACTTGATCTTCTTCTGAGGCTCATCTTCCTCCAGTTCTATCTCGTGACTTCTGAGTAAACTGACGAGTTCTTCAAGGCTGATGTTGTTCAGATCCTTTGATAGTTTTAAGGCTGTGACCATAGGTATCCATTTCTTTGGAAAGCTTCTGATGATCTTTTTGACATGGTCCGCAGTTGTATATCCTTTATCTAGCACTTTGAGTCATGCAATTAAAGTTTGGAATCTAGAAAACATTACCTCTACAGCTTCATCGTCCTCCATTTTGAAGGCTTCATATTTCTGGATTAGAGCCAGAGCCTTTATTTCTTTGACTTGAGAATTTCCTTCGTGATTCATCCTCAGGGAGTCAAGTATTTCTTTAGCTGTTTCCCTGTTGGTGATTTTTTCATACTCATTGTAGGAAATGGAATTGAGAAGTATCGTTCTGGCTTTGTGATGGTTCTTGAATTCACGCTTCTGATCATCTGATATTTTGCTTCTGGGAATAGAAACTCCAACATCTGTCACAAGTGGTGTGTAGCGAATTGTGACAATGTCCCAGAGATCAACGTCGTAGCCTAGAGAGAAACTTTCAATTCTGTCTTTCCAATAATCAAATTTCTATCCATCAAAGACTGGAGGTTTAGCGTTGTAACTATCTCTTTCATTGGTGTTGGCCATAGTTTTATTCTCACTCTAGATCTCTCTACACTGTTAAGTGTTTGATTAGAAAATCAATAACAGAGCCGAAGCTCTGATACCAACTGAAGGTGAGAAAAACTAGAAAAGGGGGGGGGGGGGGGGGTTTGAATTGTTTTGGAAATAAAAGCTTTTTCAAGAAAATAAGAACACACAGAAATTTTTATACCGGTTCGCTTGAAAAACAAAGCTACTCCAGTTTACCCGGCCAAGGTGATTTCACCTTCAAAAAGGACTTAATCCACTAATCTTGAAAAATTACACAACCAATCGTCTAAGAGAATAATCTTTTAGCCCTCTCAAGTATACAGACTGCGCAAAGTCACTTGAGGAAAAATAATTCAAGAAAAATAGAGTTGTAATGTAAATTGCTTCTAACAGTTAAGCAAGTATTACAGAAAAGTATTAAAGCAAGAGTTTTTCACGCAAGGAGCAGCAACTCGTGAAAATTGAGAGAGAATGTGAATGATGTTTCTGTGCGTCTCAGGTGTGTCTCTCTAAAGAGGTAATTCGTCCTTTATATAGTAGTTGAGACGGACCGTTGGAGTGATGACAGAATCTTGGTCAATGATGAGTATTTAATGTCATTACTTCTGTTGTTTCTTTCTATAACCATTTTGTCCACCTCTTAAATTCTTTCTTGAAATATTTCCTTTCCATAGTGAGATTTCTTTCCATCATGCTCTCTTGACTTGTGAATCTTCATCAGAATCTTGATGTGCCAGAGTCAGTCTTCAGAGGATGATTACGTCTGACTTCATCAGAGCTTCTCAGTGTTCTAGTCTTCTTAAGTATCAGAGTCTACAACCAGTAGTCTGTTGGAGCTTTTGATTTTTTGCTGTCTTTCTTTGATCAGAATCAGAGTGTCCTGGTCGTACTCCTTCCTTAGCGGTATCTGATCATCTAATACTTTGTATCTGACATACGTTTGCATCTGATATATGGTCAGAATCCTCCGTAAGTGTTCAGAGTCCTGCATGAATGTTCAGAGTCCTGCACACTTAGAAAAAATCTCGTTAGAGTTCCATTTTTGGTTTCATCCTTTGTTATCATCAAAATCTTAGAAATCTATTGTAGAACCAATTTTGTTCTTACATGTCTCTCCTTGGTTTTGAGTAAATCTAGTTATTTGGTTTCGAAGAACAACAGTCTTACCGGGGGAAAAATATCTAGCAAAGAATACTCTCCTAAGGTCTTCCCAGGTAGTTATTGAATTAGCTGGAAGTGAATCCAACCATGAACATGCTCTATCCCTGAGGGAGAAAGGAAAAAATCTTAAACGAATTGCATCAGGTGAAACACCATTGGATTTAAAGGTGTCGGCCAGTTGGATAAAGACTTTTAAATGTTGATTTGGGTTCTCAGTAGCGAGACCCGCGAATTGGTTCTGTTGCACTAATTGCAGTAAAGATGGTTTTAGTTCGAAATTATTGGCAGAAATGAGGGGGTTTACTATACTAGAACTAGGTTCCTCGTCAGAGGGTTGAGCAAATTCCTTAAGAGGTGTCCGGTCGCGATTCTCGGCCATAGCTTTCTTAATTCGGATGAGTAAGAAGCGTGTACGAGTGTAACGTTCGGGTTCCGCTAAAGGATCTACTAAATTTGCGGTACTACGGGCTCTTCGCATTTACCGGCTAATAATGCCTTAGTCTAAACGGTGTAACAACAGGGTACGAAATTTGACGAAGTTGGTCCCCGACAACGGCGCCAAAAACTTGATCGCTCTATTCGCAAGTGCACGAATTGCGTCAGAGTAATATAAAAGAATATCGATCCCACAAAGACCAAATCGTCAATCTATCGATTACTATTGTTACGATGTTTATCTAAGACGGTACAAAAGAAATATTGATGTCGCAAAATAACAGTAAATAAAGGAAATAATAAATACAGTGCAGATAAAGACAGGTTTGAATGTATTTCACGTCAGTTAAACGATGTTTCGATTGTCTAAATAGAACTACTTATGGGACAATATTTTCTACTCTTGAAAAGAATCCATTTAACAGGAACTGTCGCTTTCACGTATTCAAAACCGAGTTTACCCTTAAATTAAGGCCTTTTATTGTCACTTATAAAAGGTGCGCAGAACGCTAAAGTAGTAAACTTATTTTTAAGAAATAAGACTCGTAAACTTAGTTGAAAAGTGATTTTGATTTGGAAAGTTTACCCAAGGAGTTTCCTGATTTTAAATCTATCAACACGTCCGAAAACAATTTCAAAAATCGTTTTTCCTTAAAGTGATAAAAATTCCTAGTTAACTAAGCCAGGGTGATTTCGCACTCCTTGAGTAGTTAAAACTAACCAAGTTTGTTTCAGAAAACTTGAATTAAAAATCAAAACAGCCTTTAAAGCATTTCTACAGATTCAATATGTGAAACATCTCTTTAACCGCGATCCTTACATTCTAACCTTTGAAAGATTTAGCCAGACATGGTAATACAGACAAACACAACGATATTGATCATGATGAAAAGTTGTTTTAGAATGTAAGGCGTAAAGAACAAGTAAAGCGTGTAAAATAATTAAAACGAGCAATAAAGATGATGGCGAGAAATTTAAATAAAGTAAAGACAATGACAAGAATTAAATAAAGTAAAGCATGTCAAGAAATTAAATAAAGTAAAGCATGACAAGTAAAATAAATAAAAGCGATTAAATTAGAACCTGCTCCAAACGGAGGCTTTAAATCTGGTACAAGGAAAATAAACCTTTGACTTTGAAGATAAAGACGACAACAAAATCAAAGTGCTCTAACTCAATTACACTACGGTGCGATAACCCCTCGATGTGACAGATTACCGCTTTTATAAATGATAATATAGTCTTAGTGTTGTAAACTAAGTTGGATGATTTGGAAATGAGCTAGAACGACCTATTTATAGAGGAATTCAGCAGCTTGTAAAGACCATGATGTCCTTCAACTTCTCCTTAGTGGGAACGTGAAATGCAAAGGTGGTGTCCGCCACCCCTTCATGGTGCCCGCCATGTGTGTGAATGGGAATGTTCATGGGATCATGGCGGTTACCTCCTGGTTGAGGGATGATGTGTCATGGCTTCTCCTATAGCGGCCGCCATGCATAACGCCATGTGTACAATATTTGCTGAAAAACCCTAATTTGTGATCTTTTTGCTTCGTTTCTTCTAAAAAGGTCCCGAAAGAGCTAAATATCTGAAAACAACATAAAAGAGAGCATAACACAAGCAAAATGGTAATAAAGACCTAATAAACATGTGAAAACCGAGTCAAAAACGCGGTGTGATTCAGTGTGATCACCATTCTGCACAAGCACACCACCTAAACCCACCTTCGACACATCATAATACACAACAAAAGATTCACTTGGACTCGACAAAATCAAAACTGGAATTGATGCCAACTTCTTCTTGAGTTCTTGGAAACTCTTTTCACACTGAACGCTTCACATATGAGCTTAACCCTTTCAGTTAACTGAGTCAAATGCAATTCCAACTTCAAAAAGCCTTTGATAAACCTTATGTAATGACCAGCCAAACCCAGAAAACTTCTGATCTCAATAATAGACTTCAGAGTCTCCTACTACAACATTGTGTCACAACTTGAAAAAGGAGATGCGAAAAAACAACCGGCGAAGAGGAAATGACAGAAGAGTCGCCACCGTGCGTTATTTATCCAAAAGGAGGGAAAGGAAACGCTCAAAGTAAACCTGGAAAAAAGGAAAGGAAAAGACAAGGTTTCGCAACCAAATCTTGGGTTCGGGAGCCGATTATGCGAAGGGAAGGTATTAGCACCCCTACGCATCCGTAGTACTCTACGGGATCCACGCTTGTTGTTCTTGTCTAAAGGGTGTGTGTATATCTAATGGACTATTTACTAAAAGGGGGGTCAAAATAAAATGACTCGCACGGATGTCGCATCCACTGCATACGTATCTCATCTGAATATGAGAATCAGAGTCTTCGTAGCTCGGCTACCTATGGGTTAAAGAGGAGTGTGCTCGCTAAGACATCGCGTCTTATGCCTACGTATCTCATCTGGAATGAGAATCAAAGCAAGCCGTAGTTCGGCTAACTACGGGTTAAGGGTTGTGTTCTTTAGGTGAACGGCGTTACTACGCAATCTACCGGATGCTCGACCTTTGGAGACTTACTCACCTGTAGTAGAAGGAGTTAACGTGTTCTTAGGAGAAGAAAAATCAATGAAGTTGTTTGTGTTTTAGGAATGCTCATGCAAAAAAGTCGCAACCTGAAAAATACAGTATGCGAAAAAACAACCGGCGAAAGAAAATGACAGAAGAGTCGCCACCGTGCGTTATTTATCCCAAAGGAGGGAAAGGAAATGCTCGAAGTAAACCTGAAAAGAGGAAAGGAAAAGATCAGGTCTCGCAACCAAATCTTGGGTTTGGGAGTCGGTTATGCGAAGGGAAGGTATTAGCACCCCTACGCATCCGTAGTACTCTACGGGATCCACTTTTGTAGTTCTTGTCTAAAGGGTGTGAGTTTATCTTGTGCTGTTTACTAAAAAAAGGGGGTTAAATGAAAATGACTCGCACGGATGTCGCATCCACTGCATACGTATCTCATATGAATATGAGAATCAGAGTCTTCGTAGCTCGGCTACCTATGGGTTAAAGAGGAGTGTGCTCGCTAAGACATCGCGTCTTATGCCTACGTATCTCATCTGGAATGAGAATCAGAGCAAGCCGTAGTTAGGCTAACTACGGGGTTATGGATTGGGTTTTGGACGAACGACGTTACTACGCAATCTACCGGATGCTCGACCTTTGGAGACTTACTCACCTGTAGTAGAAGGAGTAAACGTGTGTTTAGGAGAAGAAAAATCAATGAAGGGTTAGGGTTGCTCATGCAAAAAGGCAGCCCTTGACGAAGGAACCGCGCTACCTGCGGGGATACGAACACATACAAAACAAACATGTATAAAGTAAATGTGCCAACAAGGCAATCAAAATAAAAATCCCAAATGGTATCCCACGAGCAAAGTGGAATATCCAGCGAGCTATCCCTGCGAAAGTCCTGTGAGCCTTCACAAAAACTCAACAAAAGGATTAGTGAAATACGATAAGCATTTTTTTCATGGATAACAATATGGTTTCAGAAACCTCAAACCCTGTGGCATACACTTCAGAAATTAAACGATTAAGCAATCAAGGCATTATTTATACATTCATACATAATTATGAACCCGTGGGCAAAAACCTAATGAAATTCATCCATTATACCTCAAACATTCAGAGTATTCAACTTCAAAGCAAAAGGTAATGGGAATAAGGGCAAACCTGATTGGAGAGCTTGATTGAAATTGAGTTGCACCCGTGAGGTTTACAAAACAACCTTTAGGGTTTATGTGAGGCGGAGGTAATTCTGTGCAGTTGAGTTCCCTTCAGGGTTTGGAGGCTGCTTTGAGTTCTCTGTCAGGTAGTCTCTCTCTAGGTTTTGTCCAGGGTTTTGTTCCAAGGAAACCTCAGAGTGTTTTGCTTCTCTTCCTTTTTCTATCTGTTTTATTTCAATGAAACTCTAGTATTTATAGGCTAATATTGGTAGTTTAGTGGGCTTTTGAGAGAGGTCCAAGTTTGAGATTTTTTCTTTTATTTATTTAATTATTTATTTATTTATTTATTTATTTATTCGTTTTCCGTTTTTTTTTGAAAAAATATTCCGATTGCCATGATGAAATGCAAATGCTAAATGACCTAAAAATGCATGCATGAGGTGTAAAGCGTATGCTTCCAGGAAAAATGAAGGGTAAATTTTGGGGTATTACAGCTGCCCCTATTCAATCAACTGGAGACCTGGAAAGAAGATAGCAGCGACTTTCGTGCTTTCGAGGTATCAAGGGATTGAATATAATAAAAGCCCGAAAATATGCACTGAAGTGAAGTGAAGTAACAATGCCTGTCAGAATCGGCAAAGAGGTGGTCTTGAAAGAAGAATCCGTCTGGTACGGTGGGAGTCAGTCTGAATACCGAAAAAGAATGTTAACCTGGATACCAAAATAAATGGTAACACAGAAGTAACCATGGCCTGAATGCCGCTCATCAGTCTGAATACTGGAAATGACTTCGATATGCATATCGGAAGATATGAGATTGTTAATATCGGTCTGAACACCGAGAGGCTGGCCTGAATGCCACAAGTTGCGTCGACCTGAATGTCGGAAACTTCTTCGATCTGAACATCGGAAAACTGGCCTGAATGTCACTTCGATCTGAATATCGGAAAATTGGCCTGAATGCCACTTCGATCTGAATGTCGGAAAATTGGCCTGAATGCCACAAGTTGCATCGACCTGAACGTCAGAAACTTCTTCGATCTGAACATCGGAAGACTGGCCTGAATGCCACAAGTTGCATCGACCTGAACGTCGGAAACTTCTTCGATCTGAACATCGGAACACTGGCCTGAACGCCACAAGTTGCATCGACCTGAACGTCGGAAACTTCTTCGATCTGAACATCGGAAAACTGGCCTGAACGCCACTTCGGTCTGAATACCGGAAACTTCATGCCTGTCAGCATCGACAGAAATAGGGAACGATAATAGAGGCGGCGCATGGGCCAATGACACTTGCTGGAGATAACAAAGGTAAGTCATGAACAATCTTCAGTTTGAGTACTGGAAACAACTTCTGGATTATCACTTGGGATACCGAGAATGTTTTATGCTTACATGCGTATGTTTGAATTTTTCAATGGCGTAATGCTCCATGAAAATGGAAATGCTACGCGATTTGGGAGGATGCAATGCAATATGATTATACATGCAGGGATGCGAAATGCTGGGTAGAATTCCAAGCTGAGGCAAGGGGATCTGCTGGGGAAATGATCACCATCTTCTGGACCCTGGCAAGGCTGCTGGAGAAGCACAGTGCAAAGAATTCTGTGGGGAAATGACCCGCCACACGGTGTTCTAGCAATGATGAAATACCGAGATTCTGACTGGGGAAAGCGATAGTGGTTCTGGCAACCACGATCTGCGAGAGATGACTCAGCAGGGGAAGCAAACACCGATACGGTACCGAGGTTCTGCTTCAAGGAAAGAAACCATGGATCTGGCATTGGGATTATCGATCCGGCCTCGAACTCTGAGGAGCAGTCGCTTCTGCTGGGAAGATACAGTCTGACACTGTCAACTCCGCTGGGGGTATATAGTCTGACACTGTCAACTCTACTGGGGAGTGTATAATCTGAAACCACCGCTTGGGGGGAGGTACAGTGGTGAGAACCTGTTGGGGATTGAAGAATCCAACGCTCTGATCAGCTCTGCAGGGATAAGATACCGAATTCGTCTGTTGGCGACTTTACTGGGGAAAACATTCACGATAAATGCAGGGGATTGTAAGGAAATGCCCCGAGGGTACCTGTTATGAATAGACGATCCAAAGCACTTAAAATTTACAGCAATTTTAAATGTTTATTAAGCATTGGTGTAAAGCTCTTATGTGTCATGATGTAATGTTTATAAAAAATTCGGACGTCATTTTTGCAAACAAAACAGAAAAATGAAAATGAAAACAGAGATATACTGAATAACATGATTTTATTGATTGGACGGCCTCTGAATAGGCATTTACATCAGGAAGCAATCCCTGGAAAGAGGTAATCACAGAACAGATAAAAACAGACATTAATCTAATGGCAATGTGAAATGGATTTCTATTGGGTTCCAATTCGGCTATGACTTGCTCATCTTCAAGATCCTCCAGATGATCATCTTTCTGAAAAGAGTGATTGGACTGTTTCCTATCCTTCAAAAGTTTCCAGTCATTGACACGAGATGAGATTCAGAACTACTCAGATCGCAGTCATTCGTTTAATCCCTAACTTTTTCCTGGATCGCCCTTTTCGAGTTTCCAATCCACCGGGATACCCATTTTTTCCTAAGTTGCCTTTTCAGGTTTTCAACTTACCGGGTGTACAATCTTTTCACTTTTAATCCCTAATTTTTGCCAGAACCTTTTTCATTTTCTTGGTTCACCGGGATGCCCCTTTTTTGCCTGGACTACTCTTTTTATTGTCCATCAGGTCTATTTCATGCGAAGAATTTTTTAACTGCGTCTGAGTTCACAGGGAAAGTGAAGTTTTCACCATCCATCGTTGCAAGCATTAAGGCCCCACCATCAAAAACCTTGGTGACAATATACGGTCCATCATAGTTAGGAGTCCACTTGCCCCTGTGATCTGTCTGAGGAGGAAGGATCCTTTTCAACACCAAATCTCCGACCTGGAAGCATCGAGGACGCACTTTCTGATCAAAGGCTCTCTTCATCCGACTTTGATACAACTGCCCATGATAAATGGCTGCCATTCGCTTCTCTTCGATAAGACTCAACTCATTGAACCTTGTCCGAATCCATTCAGCTTCGTCTAACTTGACATCCAACAGGACTCTTAGAGAAGGAATCTCCACTTCAACGGGTAGGACTGCTTCCATACCATACACAAGGGAGTAAGGAGTTGCCCCGGTCGATGTACGTACTGAAGTACGGTACCCATGCAAGGCGAAGGGTAGCATCCCATGCCAATCTCTGTACGTAACGACCATCTTCTGCACAATCTTCTTTATATTCTTATTTGCCGCTTCAACAGCACCGTTCATCTTAGGGCGGTAAGGGGAAGAATTGTGATGCTGAATGTTGAAGCTCTGGCACAACTCCTTCATCATTTTCTTGTTGAGATTAGAACCATTATCAGTAATGATTCTTTCGGGAATCCCATAGCGACAAATGATTTCTTTCTTAATGAAACGGGCAACCACATGTCTGGTGATTTTCGCAAATGACGCTGCTTCGACCCACTTGGTGAAATAGTCGATGGCAACAAGGATGAAGCGATGCCCATTGGAAGCGGTCGGCTCAATCTTTCCAATCATATCAATGCCCCACATAGCAAAAGGCCACGGCGAAGACATCACATTCAAAGGATTTGGCGGCACATGTACCTTATCAGCATAAATCTGGCATTTATGGCACTTCCGAGCATATTTGAAACAATCAGATTCCATGGTCATCCAGTAATAACCCGCTCTCAACAATTTCTTAGCCATTGCATGTCCACCGGCATGAGTACCGAAGGAGCCTTCATGAACTTCCTGCATTAACATGTCTGCTTCGTGTCTGCCCATGCATCTGAGCAAAACCATGTCAAAGTTCCTCTTATACATAACATCGTCTTTGTTCAAGAAGAAACTGCCTGCCAATCTTCTCAAAGTCTTTCTATCATTGTTGGATGCCCCTGCAGGGTACTCTTGATTCTTCAGAAAGCACTTGGTGTCGTGATACCAGGGCTTGTCATCAACTAACAGTTCAGCAGCAAACACATACGCGGCCCAATCAAGGCGCATCACGTCGATCCTGGGAGCATGGTTCCAACGGATCACCGTGATCATGGAGGATAGAGTAGCAAGAGCATCTGCCATCTGGTTCTCATCACGAGGTATATGGTACAGCTTTACTGTTGTGAAGAAAGTCAACAGTCTTCTCGTGTAATCTCTGTAGGGGACCAGAGTAGGCTGGAGAGTGTTCCAATCACCATTCACTTGATTGATTACCAGAGTTGAATCTCCGAAGATGTCCAAAGTCTTGATTCTCAAATCAATGGCTTGCTCAATACCCAAGATACAGGATTCATACTCAGCTTCATTATTGGTGCACTCGAAAGTCAGACGAGCGGTGAAAGGCATGTGGGCACCTTTCGGAGTTGTAATGACAGCACCAATTCCACTTCCTCTGGCGTTGACGGCCCCATCAAACATCAAAGTCCACTTTTCGTCTGGATCAGGTCCCTCTTTAACAACTGGCTCTTCATAGTCTTTCATCTTGAGGAACATGATGTCTTCATCTGGAAAATCAAACTTCATCGGCTCATAATCTTCAACCGGCTGTTGAGCAAGATAGTCTGACAGAATACTCCCCTTGATGGCTTTCTGGGAAGTATACTGGATGTCGTACTCTGTCAGTACCATCTACCAACGAGCAACTCTTCCGGTGAGAGCTGGATTCTCAAATATATACTTGACTGGATCCAATTTGGAGATCAGTAAGGTTATGTGAGACAGGATGTATTGTCTCAACCGCTTCGCAGCCCATGCAAGTGCACAACATGTTTTTTCAAGCATTGAGTATCTCGACTCGCAATCTGTGAATTTCTTACTCAGGTAGTAGATGGCATGCTCTTTCCTACCTGTCTCGTCGTGTTGACCGAGAACACAACCCATGGAATTGTCTAGTACTGTCAAATACATAATCAGCGGTCTCCTTGGGACCGGAGGCACAAGGGTAGGAGGATTCTGCAAATACTCTTTTATCTTCTCGAACTCCCTTTGACAATCATCATTCCACCTGATAGCCTGATCTTTTCTCAAAAATTTGAATATTGGCTCACACGTGGCTGTTAGGTGAGAGATGAACCTTGCAATGTAGTTCAACCTCCCTAAGAAACCACGGACTTGTTTCTCTGTTCTTGGCTCAGGCATTTCCTGTATCGCTTTCACTTTGGCCGGATCCACCTCAATCCCTTTTCCGCTAACAACAAAACCCAGTAGTTTTCCAGATCTCACCCCAAAAGTACACTTGTTCGGATTAAGCCTTAGCTTGAATTTCCTCAAACGCTCAAACAGTTTCTGCAAATTCACCAAATGTTCTTCTTATGTCCGAGATTTGGCAATCATATCATCAACATAAACCTCGATTTCATGATGAATCATATCATGGAAAAGAGTTACCATAGCTCGTTGATATGTTCCCCCAGCATTTTTCAGACCAAACGGCATCACCTTGTAGCAGAAGGTGCCCCATGGGGTTATAAACGTTGTCTTCTCCATGTCTTCTGGTGCCATTTTAATTTGATTATAGCCAGAAAAGCCATCCATGAAGGAGAATACCGAGAACTGAGCTGTGTTATCCACCAAAACGTCAATGTGAGGTAAGGGGAAATCATCTTTAGGACTAGCCCTGTTCAGATCCCGGTAGTCAACATACATCTGTACCTTTCCATCCTTCTTAGGTACCAGAACGATATTTGCAACCCATGGCGGATAATTCGTGACTGCTAGAAACCCTGCATCCAACTGTTTTTGCACTTCTTCCTTTATCTTGACAGCCATCTCTGGTCTTGTTCTTCTGAGCTTCTTCTTGACCGGAGGACAACCTTCTTTGAGCGACAAGCGATGTACCACGATGTCTATGTCAAGCCCTGGCATATCCTGATAAGACCAAGCGAAGATGTCAACATACTCTTGCAGCAATTCAATCAACCCCTTCTTCACATTGTCTTCCAAAGCAGCCCCTATCTTGATTTCTTTCTTGGCGTCCTCGGTGTCGAGATTAATCACTTCAACAGACTCTTGATGCGGTTGAATGACCCTTTCCTCTTGTTTTAATAACCTGGTAAGTTCTTCAGGGAGTTCACAGTCTTCATCACCCTCTTCTTCAACTTGAAAGATTGGATTTTCAAAGTCGAAGCAAGCCATAGCAGAACCGTTATCAATAGGATCCGGTGATGTGCATCTGCATGAGCGATGGTATGTGCTTATGAGTGTGAAAAAAAAGAAAAAAAAGTGGAAACTAAACAAAACATTGCCATTTTTTTTGAAAAAACTGCAAAAATAGAAAGACATGGAACGAAATATTTGAATGCAAAAAGACGTCCTTTATTTATGATAAAAAATGCAAGTGTCACATAAATGATCCCTACAATGAGTCATTACGCCCTGGAGGAACGTAAGACTTGGATATGCATGAATAACTAAAGAAAATTACTCCTCCAGACAAGTGGCTTGGACAATCTCCTCAGAAGACCAATTGTTGAGAACTTCACCCGGGATCCTCGGACGCACCCAGTTATCGATGTCGCAATCACTATCCCCATCTTCATTGTTGACCGCAAAGACTAATTTGACTTCTCCTTCAACCATGTTAACGTTGGCGCCACCATGCTGGGGCATGGGATTGTTGACGACATTAGGAGCTGGTGCAAAGTTAACGGCCTTCGAATCAATGAGGTCCTGAACTACGTGCTTAAAAGCTTTGTAGTTCTCAATATTGTGGTCAGGTGCCCCAGAGTGGAAGCTACACTTAGCGTTGGCCTCATAACCCACCGGAAGCCTACCAACGGGAGGAGCCAGAATGCGCAACTGCACAAGTTGTAGTTGTTGAAGACTAGAAAGCAACTGAGCGTACGACATTGGAAGAGTGTCGAAACACCGGTCCATCGTCCTTGGCCTCGGTTGATAGGCGGGTATGTTACCCAGTTGTTGCTGTTGGTACTGAGCTGGTTGACGTTGTGGTTGTTGTTGTTATAGTGGTGTTGCAGCTGGAATGGTCACAGCCGCAACATACGGTTGCTGATGATAGTTCTGAAAGTTATTCCTCCGGTTATCCCTGTTCTGATAAGAAGATATGGCATCTGCATCCCCTTCTCTCCTCTTCTGTCCCTGAATGAACGGCTTCTTCACCCCTGATGAGGATCCACCTCCACTCTGGGTCTTGTATGTCCTCAAGTAATTCTCCACCCTCTCTCCGGTAGAGACTACATCAGCAAAATTGGAGGCATTGTAACCCACCAGGCGCTCCAAATAAGGTCCTGGCAGAGTGTTCATGAACATGTTAGCCATTTCCTTCTCCAACATAGGAGGTTAAACACGGGAAGCTGTTTCTCTCCAGCGTTGAGCGTATTCTCTGAAGCACTCATTGCTTTTAAGAGACAAATTTTGAAGTTGAGTTCTGTTCGGAGCCATGTCTGCATTATACTGATACTGCTTCACGAAAGCCTCAGCCAAATCCCTCCAGCAACGGATGTGGGCTCTGTCCAACCTCATATACCATTCCAGGGATGCCCCGGCTAGGAAGTCCTGGAAAAAGTACATAAGCAACTTTTCATCATCGGAGTATGCAACCATTTTACGGAAATAGGCTTGCACATGGGTCTTCGGGCAAGAGTTGCCATTGTATTTGTCAAATATCGGGACCTTGAATTTCGGTGGCACTCTCACACCTGGGACCAGCCCCAAGTCAGCAACATCTACTCCCAGAAGATTCTGTCCTTCCACTGCCTTCAACCTCTCTTCCAATCTTCTAAACATGGGGTCCACACCATGACCCATACCAAAGTCTTCCTGCAGCAGGGGGAACTGATCGTCCTGATCATCATGAACGGGTTGTTGACCGGAGGTGACATGTAGGATTGGGATAGGCCCCAATCCATTGGGTTCATTAGCCTCTCCAGCTGGAGGATCAGTCATCGTCTCTGGTTGAGCAGGGGGATTCCTCTGTATCATCTGCCTGAGCTCTTGTTGTCCCTGAGCCACCCCTTGAACCACATCCATGAATTGATTCATGCGGATTTTCATCTCGGCGAACTCTGCCTGTAGGCTTTCCATTACTCTCTGTAGGTTTCTGCGGGTACCGTACCGGTGAATGCCTGGGTCAGCTATCCTGATGATGGAACACCAAACAAACTGAGAACACTGTGGTGGTACCTGTTATGCAAGACATGCTAATGAATATGTAAATGCAATGACATGTTTATCAATTCCAAAGGTATTATACCCCCTTGATTCCAGTCTCTCAATAGATAAACGGTGTAAAAAAAAAGACTAAGCCGTTGATGAGAACCAAGAAAATTCCGACTAGAATCAAGTAGAAGATATAAACCCAACAGTGCAGTGGCATGGGAATCAGGATCGCTGTATCTGCTTGAACATCTGTCAGGTTGCACTGTCTGGAGAGAAATTAAGAGCACACCAAACAAAGGTCATGGGATGGATCATGTTATCCTTAATATCAACCACCCATTTTGGTGGATTATGGCTTACACCTTATCAACACCCAAGTTTCATTGATATTAAGGATACCTGATCGGATCAACCATGAATCAAGGGTTTGTTGCAAGTCACGAGCATGGAGTTTAGGTTAAGAACCACCCAAAGGGAGTGCACTAAGGTTTAAACCTGCCAAACATGCTCTACAAAAGGTTCCCATAGTCATAATCCCATCTTTCGGATATTATCGGAGGAACGACTACTCGTATTCCAAAAATATTCTCAAGAGAGACTCTTATGAGTGTAGTATCGCGTAACAATCGTATCAAATCTTACACTTGAACGACTTTCGCACTACGTCCTACGAATATGCTAAGATGGGTTTGGTAAACTAAGGTCCTCGGCTTCTAAGGTCTATATTGGAAAAAGTAATGTCTAACCACAACTTACTTGTATGACATTATTGATCTCAACATGACCTCCACCAAGTGAATGGGCTTGCAAGTCAACTTGCTAAGGAATAACTCCACACAAGTCGAATGGACTATGTCATTCTCCAATCCTAAGTGCACTCGAGTTCGGGTATAGAACTCATCTCACAAAGATCACCAAGCAGCCATAGCCAGCCAACAGATACAACAATGATATGTACACAATGCAATAAGGTAAAGCAGGTAAATAAATAACTGTACGAAAGCATGAACACCCAATAAACAAACAAACTACAAAAGCTAGGAGGGACTCGCTTAGGGAAACCGGGTCCCCAGCAGAGTCTCCAGCTTTCGCAACCTGAAAAATACAGTGTGCGAAAAAACAACCGGCGAAAGAAAATGACAGAAGAGTCGCCACCGTGCGTTATTTATCCCAAAGGAGGGAAAGGAAACCCTCGAAGTAAACCTGAAAAGAGGAAAGGAAAAGACCAGGTCTCGCAACCAAATCTTGGGTTCGGGAGTCGGTTATGCGAAGGGAAGGTATTAGCACCCCTACGCATCCGTAGTACTCTACGGGATCCACTTTTGTAGTTCTTGTCTAAAGGGTGTGAGTTTATCTTGTGCTGTTTACTAAAAAAAGGGAGTTAAATGAAAATGACTCGCACGGATGTCGCATCCACTGCATACGTATCTCATATGAATATGAGAATCAGAGTCTTCCTAGCTCGGCTGCCTATGGGTTAAAGAGGAGTGTGCTCGCTAAGACATCGCATCTTATGCCTACGTATCTCATCTGGAATGGGAATCAGAGCAAGCCGTAGTTATGCCTACGTATCTCCTCTTATACAGCACATTGTCTTTGTTCAAGAAGAAACTACCTGCCAATCTTCTCAAAGTCTTTCTATCATTGTTGGATGCCCCTGCAGGGTACTCTTGATTCTTTAGAAAGCACTTGATGTCGTGATACCAGGGCTTGTCGTCAACTACCAGTTCAGCGGCACACACATACGCGGCCCTGTTGAGGCGCATCACATCGATCCTGGGAGCGTGGTTCCACCGAATCACGTTGATCATGGAGGATAGAGTGGCAAGAACATCTGCCATCTGATTCTCATCACGAGGTATATGATACAGCTTTACTGTTGTGAAGAAAGTTAACAATCTTCTTGTGTAGTCTCTGTAAGGGACCAGATTGGGCTGGAGAGTATTCCAATCACCATTCACTTGATTGATCACTAGAGTTGAATCTCCGAAGATGTCCAGAGTCTTGATTCTCAAATCAATGGCTTGCTCAATACCCAAGATACAAGCTTCATACTCAGCTTCATTATTCGTGCACTCAAAAGTCAGACGAGCGGTGAAAGGCATGTGGGCACCTTTCGGAGTAGTAATGACAGCGCCAATTCCACTTCCTCTGGCATTGACAGCCCCATCAAACAACTAAGTCCACTTTTCGTCTGGATCAGGTCCCTCCTCAACAACTGGCTCTTCGCAGTCTTTCATCTGGAAAATCAAACTTCATCGACTCATAATCTTCAACCGGTTATTGAGCAAGATAGTCTGACAGAATACTCCCCTTGATGGCTTTCTGGGATGTATACTGGATATCGTACTCTGTCAGTACCATTTGCCAACGAGCAACCCTTCCGGTGAGAGCTGGCTTCTCTAATATGTATTTGATTGGATCCATCTTGGAGATCAGTAAGGTTGTGTGAGACAGCATGTATTGTCTCAATCGCTTAGCAGCCCATGCAAGTGCACAACACATCTTTTCAAGCATCGAGTATCTCGACTCGCAATCTGTGAATTTATTACTCAGGTAGTAGATGGCATGCTCTTTCCTACCCGTCTCATCGTGTTGACCGAGAACACAACCCATGGAATTGTCTAGTACTGTTAAGTACATAATCAGCGGTCTCCCTGGGACCGGAGGCACAAGGATAGGAGGATTCTGCAAATACTCTTTTATTTTCTCGAAATCCTTTTGACAATCTTCATTCCACCTGATAGCCTGATCTTTCCTCAACAACTTGAATATTGGCTCACACGTGGCCGTTAGGTGAGAGATGAACCTTGCAATGTAGTTCAACCTCCCTAAGAAACCACAGACTTGTTTCTCTGTTCTTGGCTTAGGCATTTCCTGTATCGCTTTCACTTTGGCCGGATCCACCTCAATCCCTTTTTCACTAACAATAAAACCCAGCAGTTTTCCAGATCTCACCCCGAAAGTACACTTGTTCGGATTAAGCCTCAGCTTGAATTTCCTCAAACGCTCAAACAGTTTTTGCAGATTCACCAAATGTTCTTCTTCTGTCTGATATTTGGCAATCATATCATCAACATAAACCTCGATTTCATGATGAATCATATCATGGAAAAGAGTCACCATCGCTCGTTGATATGTTGCTCCGACATTTTTCAAACCAAACGGCATCACCTTGTAGCAGAAGGTGCCCCATGGGGTTATGAATGTTGTCTTCTCCATGTCTTCTGGTGCCATCTTAATTTGATTATAGCCAGAAAAGCCATCCATGAAGGAGAATATCGAGAACTGAGCTGTGTTATCCACCAAAACGTCGATGTGAGGTAATGGGAAATCATCTTTAGGACTAGCTCTGTTCAGATCCCGGTAGTCAACACACATCCGTACCTTTCCATCCTTCTTAGGTACCGGAACGATATTTGCAACCCATGGTGGATAATTTGTGACTGCTAGAAAACCTGCATCCAACTGTTTTTGCACTTCTTCCTTTATCTTGACGGCCATCTCTGGTCTTGTTCTTCTGAGCTTCTGCTTGACCGGAGGACAATCCTCTTTGAGAGGCAAACGGTGTACCACAATATCTGTGTCAAGCCCTGGCATGTCCTGATAAGACCAAGCGAAGATGTCAACATATTCTTACAGCAATTCAATCAGCCCTTTCTTCACATTATCTTCCAAAGCAACCCCTATCTTGATTTCTCTCTTGGCGTCCTCGGTGCCGAGATTAATCACTTCAACAGACTCTTGAAGCGGTTGAATGACCCTTTCCTCCTATTTTAATAACCTGGTAAGTTCTTCCGGGAGTTCACAGTCTTCATCACCCTCTTCTTCAGCTTGAAAGATTGGATTTTCAAAGTCGAAGCGAGCCATAGCAGAACCGTTATCAATAGGATCCGGTGACGTGCATCTGCATGAGTGATGGTATGTGCTTATGAGTGTGAACAAGGAATGAAAACTAAACAAAACATTGCCAAATATTTTTTGATTTTTGAAAACTGCAAAAATAGAAAGACAGTGAACGAAATATTTGAATGCAAAAAGACGTCCTTTATTTATGATAAAAAATGCAAGTATCCACATAGATGAGCCCTACAATGAGTCATTACGCCCTGGGCGGAACGTAAGACTTGGACATGCATGAATAAACAAAGAAAATTACTCCTCCAGAAAAGTGACTCGGACAATCTCCTCAGAAGACCAATAGTTGATGACTTCACCCGGGATCCTCGGACACACCCAATTATCGATGTCGCAATCACTATCCCCATCTTCTCCGTTGATTCCTTTGGGTACCGTATCGGTGAATGCCTGAGTCAGCTATCCTACTAGTGGAATACCTAACAAACTGAGAACACTGCGGCAATACCTGTTATGCAAGACATGCTAATGGATATGCAAATGCAATGACATGTTTATCAATTCCAAAGGGTATCCTACCCATTGATTCCAGTCTCTCATCAGATAAAATATCCCTTTTAAAAAGTACCAGAAAAACCCCAACTAGAATCAAGAAGAAGATATAAACCCCACAGAAATGGATAAACATGTGTGAATGATATGAATGCAAAATGATGTGAATGCAATGCAGTGGTATGTCAATCAGGATTGCTGTATCACGAGGCACAGGATCCGAACTTCAGCATGAATTCGGAACCGGGAACCATAAAACGCAGTTATCAACTTAGAACCCATACTTCAGAACCAATGGTCACCAACAAGAACCAAACAAGAGTCACCAACAGGACATGGTCACCAACAGAACAAGTCACCATCAGTACCTGTAAATGATCATTCCCGCCCCACTCACGGGTGTAATCTAGGCCAGGGTAAGGTCAAGAGAAATGCAGGATAAACAATCCTTTCAAGAATATCATCATATGCGCACCAGGTGTGTGCAACGATAATACCCCATCAAAATCTGAACTGCTCGTGATACCATGTTCCGTTAAGTGGCGCCATACCACCCGCTTCCCATGAATCACTCTATTCCTAGGTGTCCTAAAGTTCACTCATAGCCTGTGTATTGGGCCTTTTACCTCTTATGGCTCCCACCTAACAGTGAAACAGATACACAGCCAACACAGTATGCATGAAACAGTAAAGCGCACATAGGATGCAATGCAAGCAGATAAGTATGCAAAGCAATAAATAAACAACCCACAATAGACAATAAAAAAACAAACGCTAGGAAAGGCCCACTAGGGAAAATGTGTCCCCAGTGGAGTCACCAGTTGTCGCAACCTGAAAAAGGAGATGCGAAAAAACAACCGGCGAAGAGGAAATGACAGAAGAGTCGCCACCGTGCGTTATTTATCCCAAAGGAGGAAAAGGAAACGCTCGAAGTAAACCTGGAAAAAAGGAAAGGAAAAGACAAGGTCTCGCAACCAAATATTGGGTTCGGGAGCCGATTATGCGAAGGGAAGGTATTAGCACCCCTACGCATCCGTAGTACTCTACGGGATCCACGCTTGTTGTTCTTGTCTAAAGGGTGTGTGTATATCTAATGTACTATTTACTAAAAGGGGGGTCAAAAGAAAATGACTCGCACGGATGTCGCATCCACTGCATACGTATCTTATATGAATATGAGAATCAGAGTCTTCGTAGCTCGGCTACCTATGGGTTAAAGAGGAGTGTGCTCGCTAAGACATCGCGTCTTATGCCTACGTATCTCATCTGGAATGAGAATCAGAGCAAGCCGTAGTTCGGCTAACTACAGGTTAAGGGTTGTGTTCTTTAGGTGAACGACATTACTACGCAATCTACCGGATGCTCGACCTTTGGAGACTTACTCGCTTGTAGTAGAAGGAGTTAACGTGTTCTTAGGAGAAGAAAAATCAATGAAGTTGTTTGTATTTTAGGAATGCTCATGCAAAAAAGGAATTCCTAAACAAAGGAACAATGCTACCTTAATTGACATGTAAACGGGAGACTATACGAAGCCTAGCAATCCTATGGGGAGACGATCACACCGCACAAAACATGTATCATAAAGTAAACACACCAACAAGGGGGCTCAAACATATAGGGGTAGGGCTTTAGTCAAGAGGGGTCATATCAACCTCGACAAACAAGCCATGGAAAGGTAATCAAAGGGGCTCTTAACCACTGACATTGACCGTCAGGGTGAGTAGATCAAAAGGGTAATGAGGATAAGACCTCATAGCTCTTAACCCTGGACAGGGTGAGCTCATGACAAAAAGTGGGGATTCAGAAAGGTGGAACCCTCTCCACTGACTGACCGGACAAAAGATCTTGGGCTTGTATTCTGAAGCATCAACACGTAGTATGAGCATAAAGAACGACACACTGAATAACGGGGGATTGATTACTAATCCCTTTCATCCGTCAATTGCCTCTTCAGGGAGGTCTTTAGCACTGATGCCTCTTCTTGGAGGTCTTTGGGCACAAAAGTAAACAAACAAAAGAAAACATTGCCTCCTATTGAGGTCTTCCAGCTAAGAAAGCGGTAAAATGCGGGAAAGATAAAGATCAAGAGATCTACCACACGGATAAAGATCCGGAGTAACAGCAACTAAAGTACTAAAAAACCCAGAGATCTCCCAAGCTGATTGGAGAGATCGAATGAAATTGAATTGCCCGGTTGGGTTTGCAAAGAAATCTGAGGGTTTATATGAGATGGAATTGGCTCTTTGCAGATGAGTTCCTTTCAGTCTCTGGAGGTTGCTCTGAACTCTGTTAGCTCTTCTCTCACTATCTTTTTCCCCAGGGTTTTTTGGGAGATGGAAGTCTAGAATTTATAACCTGATTTTTGTGACTTTGTGGGCTCAAAAGAGAGAGGTCCAAGTCCAAGATTTTTCTGTTATATATATATATATATATTTTCAAAACACGTGGGCTTCGCCTAGCGAGCATGACAGTTCAAGAAATTCCTCTGAGCATAGGTGATTCTGGTGGCTTTTCTTGGGACTCGCTAGGCGACCCATTCTGCTCGCCTAGCGAGCATGACAGCTCATGAACAAACTTTTGCTCCTTCAAGATTAACGTTTTGACTGATGAATAGACCCCATTTGAACATGTTGGAAGTATCTCAAGTCATTCCATTGTGTTGACTGATCACCCAGATATGACCCACAAAGTGTCTTGGATGATATTCAAGCTTCTTGGATCTAATTCCAATTGAGATGATGAAATGCAATATGAAATGTTAAATGACCTAAAAATGAATGCATGAATGAGGGGGGAAAATTTTGAGGTATTACACATTGCATCTATCTTTGATGGATCCACTATGGTACAACCACTAGATATCACATGACTAAGGAAGCTCACTTATTATAACATAACTCATACTTAGATAACTTCACATACAACTTATTTTATTTCAAGGTATGCAACACAACTTTCAGATGCTCTGCATGCTATTCATCAAACTTCGAAAATATCAAAATATCATCGATGAACACAACCACAAACTGATCTTGATACGGATGGAAAATCCTATTCATATATTATATAAACATACATGTTGTACCTGTAGCAGGGTATTCGTTACCATTAGAGATATTGACTAAATCCAAGGTAAATCATACAAGTCGAGTCTCCACCGCACTTCTATTTATCCGAAGGAATGGTTAGAAAGCGAACAAAAACCTAAAAGTTTTATCGAATCAAAAACTAGTAAGAATGTCAGAGATCTGGGTAAGGGGGTTGGTTTTGGGGTGAACGACGTTACTACCCAATCAACCGAATGCTCGACCTTTGGAGACTTACTCGCCTGTAGTAGAAGGAGTAAACGTGTTCTTAGGAGAAGAAAAATCAATGAGTTGGTTTGGGTTTTCGGGATGCTTATGCAAAAGGGCAGTCCTAGGCTAGGGAACCGCGCTACCTTACTAGACCTGCAACGAGGGAATACAAAACAAACATACATAAGGTAAACACGCCAACGAAGGGCAGGTCAGTACAGGTGATCAGAATAAACCTCCAGGTGATATCCCACAAATAAAGTGGAATACCAAGAAAGCCGTCTCTTCTAAGGTCATATGAGCCCTCACAAAAACTCAACAAACAGGTTAGAGTAATAGGGGAAAACAACGCCATGACAAACACAACACAGATTAGAGCAAACAGAGAAAGAAAATCAATTACTGTCACGCTCGCTACTGCTTCGCCTAGCGAAGGCTTAGCGAGGCTTCGCTACAGGCTCGCCTAGCGATGGTGCTAGCGAACGCCTGCGGGTTCTGGGTTCTGCATCTGATGACAATATGATTTCGGTAACCCCAACCCTGTGGTATCCATCTCAGAAACGAAACGGTTAAACATTTTATACATTCATGCACATATAAACCCGTGGGCAAAACCTAACGATACCTTATACATTCAGAGCATTCAAATTAAAAGCATAGAGTAATGGGAATAAGGCAAACCTGATTGGAGAGATCGATTAAAATCAAATGGCACGACTGGGTTTGCAAAGTACTGTTAGGGTTTGCGTGAGACTGAGGTGAAAAAGTGTGTGAGTCAGAGTGAACCTTTCAGAGCTGCCTGGAGGCTGCAGATTAGTCCCTAGGCCTTTCCCCTTCTCTTCCTCTTTGTTCTCCCTTTTTCTCCCTTCTATTTTCCCCTCTTTGTCTCCTGCTTCCCCTTGTTCCACTGAAACTCTAGTATTTATAACTAATTTCCTGGCTTTGTGGGCTCAAATGAGGGCAACTCAAGCCCAAAACTTTCTGTTATTTTCTGAAAACGCGTGCTCTTCGCCTAGCGAGGGATCTGCTCGCCTAGCGAGCATGACAGTTCAGTTCATTTAGCGAACCATGCTGCTCGCCTAGCAAGCATGACAGCTCAGAAACAGATTTTTACTCTTTCAAGATTAGCATTCTGAATGATGAATAGATCCCATTGGAACATGTTGGAAGTAACCCACGTCATTCTCTAGTATTGACTGATCACCCGAATAGAATCCACAAAGTGTCTTGGATGATACTCAAGCTTCAAACAAAAGATGTTAGTGACACATTTGTGTGCTTTTGGTTAGTAAACAAAAAATAAGAGAAACAATGATATATAATTCAAGCATGCTTGGTGATCTCAAACCAATCACAAGGAGTCCCACCCAAAGGCAAAGGGAACCAAGATGCTTATGATCCTTGAGGCTATGCAAATGCAATGTTATGATGCCATGGGGGATCTTAGGGCCAAAATTGAGGTCTTACAGATGCCTCTATTTAAGGTCATTCTAGCCGGAGAAGTGAAGGTTGAAATCTTCATCTCGACGGGGTAGAATGGGCTTAAATAATAACAAAGAGACGAATTTTGGTCCCTAAGAGACCTCATGATGCAAATGTAGGTATGAAAAATGGTAACACTCTATGGAGATATGTATCCACAAAAGCAAAGAACTCAGAAGCCACTGATAATCCATATGAGCAATTCACTCCATGGGACCAAGACCCTAGGGACTCTCCTGGGGATAGAAAAGGGATAAAAGTGCGCGAGCAGGTCACGACTCAAAGCTTGGGGAACAAAATTCCAAAGGGAATAAATCCATTGGAAAGACTCGAGCTGGCTCGAAGACGCCCTTATTAGGGAATATGCCAATACAGCAAAAACTATCCACAACGGATACTTCGGATAAAAATTCGGATGAGGACAATCCACTAAGGGACTTCGTTGGGAATGTCCAAAAAGACTCTCCTGGGGAAGTAGTGGTGACGAGGTATTACCGGTTACTGGGTAATAAGCTCAAAGAGAAATCATGTGATTCCATCGGTCAGGGTGAGGGAAAAAACATGCTCTGGGAGAATGAATATCTAAGACCGGTATAAGGGTGAGAGATATCAAAGCCTCCAAAACGTCTGAGGAAGACCTAAAAGGGTATACTTCAACTCAGGGATTCTGACTCCATAGGGGACTAAAAGGTCATAATAGGGAGCAGAGAGGAAGGGACACCAGGGATACCGGTTACTGGGCATATAATAGGTGACCAACCAAGACGTGAATTGGGGAATATTCCCAAGACACTCATCATCCACAAGAGGGCTAAAAAGCAAACTCGATTATAGGATGGATATTCGACTCCTTCAAGGGGATACGACTCTTACTCGACCGGGGAAGAACAAAGCTTCGACCAAAGAGTGCATGAGATACATCATCTATTACCGTCAGAACGTAGATAATATACTCGCATGGGCGATTATCCACAACCGGTTACTGGGTTAATAAAGGATAAATCGACCGAAAAGAAAAGGCATCGGGATACCGAAACTAGGTATATAATGATGACCAATTCAGGAGAGAAACAATCGTCACCGACAACAACAGGGTAGACGAGAGATGACCCGCTGGGGATAAATTGCGTAATCAGGGAAATTATCCAAGCAGATGAGGGGATATCATCACCGAATATTGGATGAAGATAACTGTCACCAATTAAAGATGAGCAAAAAATAGTTACTCTTCAAAAAGGGAAGAAATAGGGTTTACAACTACCGGTATGAGGGTAGAGAACCACAGACTCCGCCGGGGATAATAATTACTAAATATTGAGCAATTATTCATTTACCACGGGGAAACAGGGAAAGAGTCTCAAGAGACCGATCTAGGATCAAACTAGATAGGCACACTAAATCAAGACTTGTCCCGGTGGGGAAAACCATCCTAATATATGTGTCGGGAAGGAACAAAAACAATCAACATCCACGAGGATATAACCCGGTGGGGAATATGGAAGAAAGGATAGACGCTTTCTGCCTATGGAGCTGACTCTATATGGAGAGATCAGACACATACATCTGCTTGGGGAAATATATCACCAAATAGCAGGAGACAACAAACAACGATATACGGCAAAGAATGCAACATGAATATCTGAATGTTATAATTATGCATGTATATGCGTGGTTTATGTATGAGGTATGCTAACAAACAGACATATCTAACAAAACCAGGTCCAGGAATCAACCACCCGGTACTACATCTCTAGAGAGAAAGCCAAGTCTCCTAAGGGCGACTGTCCTTGCAGGGGATGAACACCAGTCGTTCTAGCTGGGGACGAGAGTTATCATAGACAAAGTCCACCACACCAACAACTCTACTGGGGAATTTATCCAAGGAGATAAAGAATTTATCGGGATCAACCACCAAATACCGCTCTTGCCCAAAGAGATCCAGGCTGCTGAGGAAGAAAGATTGCTACTCTGCTGAAGGGAAGAGAGGTGACTCTCAACAAGCAATCCACTTGGTAGGATAAACCACAAAAGGTTCTGGAGGGAGGAGATACAGTCATGCCAGGAATATGGACAAAAATCTTACCCTGTTGGGGATAGTACCATCCTTGGGAGAGCATTGAGGATCTCCTAAGTATCCTTTCGTCATTGTGAATGTTCACTTTGTTTAAAACAATGATATTTTCTTAATCAAAACATGCAAAACATTTGTTGAATAGAAACAGATAAGAATGCCAATAACCGGATAAAAGGCTCAAATTCATTTGATAGAATGGTAGTCTGCGAATGGCAAGACTCCATAGATCTTTACAAATTTGAAATTGGTGATATATATTGGAAAAGGGCTACATTGAACATAATGACCATTTCTCTACCAATTCTAAATCCAATGTATTTGAAGCTTTGGTTGATAATGAGCAAGAATCTCTGACGGACGACAGTTGTAGAACAAAGTCTTGTCAGGATGCAGTTACTTGCCAAATCCCTAATTTTTGCCTAGATTTCCCCAGGATGAGGTACTTAATCTAGCGGGATACATATATCATTATTATATATTTTTTGTGTCTCTAACTTTTGCCTGGATCGCCCTTTCGGGTTTTCAATCCACCGAGACACTCATTTTTTCCTAAGTCGCCCTTTCGGGTCTTCGACTTAGCGAGCTATTCTATTTTTATATTTTAGGCAAAGTATTTCTTGACTGCATATGAATTCACAGGACGAGTGAAATCCTCCTCATCCATAGTTGTAAGTATCAAAGCACCGCCTAAAAAGGCTCTCTTAACGACATATGGCCCTTCATAGTTTGGAGTCCACTTGCCCCTAGAATCGGGCGTGAAAGACAAGACTTTCTTGAGCACAAGGTCACCTTCTCGGAACACACGAGGCTTGACCTTCTTATCAAAAGCTTTCTTCATCCTTTGCTGATATAACTGACCGTGGCACATGGCAGTCAATCTCTTCTCTTCAATCAAATTCAGCTGGTCATAACGACTCTGAACCCATTCAGCATCAGTCAACTTGGCTTCCATCAAGACTCTCATTGATGGGATCTCCACCTCTACAGGGAGTATAACCTCCATGCCATAAACAAGAGAGAAAGGGGTTGCCACTGTTAAAGTGCGGACAAATGTACGATATCCATGCAAAGTGAATGACAACATCTCATGCCAATCTTTATACGTAACAACCATCTTCTGGATAATCCTCTTGATATTCTTATTAGCAGCTTCAACAACCCCATTCATCTTGGGTCTGTAAGGAGAAGAATTATGATGCGCGATCTTGAACTCACTGCACAGCTCTTTCATCATTTTGTTGTTCAAGTTAGATCCATTATCAGTAATGATCTTATCTGGCACACCATAACGGCAAATAAGCTGATTCTTGATAAACTTCACTACCACCTGCCTGGTCACATTTGCATATGACGCCGCTTCAACCCATTTGGTGAAGTAATCAATTACTACGAGAATAAATTTGTGTCCATTGGATGCTTTCGGCTCTATCATGCCAATCATGTCAATTCCCCACATGGAGAAGGGCCATGGTGATGAAATCACATTCAAAAGTGTTGGGGGAATATGAATCTTATCCGCATAAATTTGACACTTATGGCATTTCTTCACATATTTACAACAGTCAGACTCCATTGTCAGCCAATAGTAGCCTGCTCTCAACATCTTTCTAGCCATGGCATGTCCATTGGAATGAGTACCAAATGAACCCTCATGAACCTCAGCCATTAACAGGTCTGCTTTGTGTCTATCCACACATCTGAGCAGAACCATGTCAAAATTTCTCTTATAAAGCACATCACCATTGAGGTAGAAACTGCCTGACAATCTCCTCAGAGTCTTCCTATCTTTCACAGACACCCCGGGTGGGTAAGTCTGGTTCTGAAGGAAACACTTGATATCATAATACCATGGTTTGTCATCTTTTACTTCCTCTACCACAAACACATGAGCTGGCCTATCCAAGCGCATCACGGTAATATTGGGAATTTCATTCCAAAGTCTGACCACAATCATTGAAGCAAGTGTAGCAAGGGCATCTGCCATCCGATTCTCATCTCGAGAAATATGATGGAAGTCAACCTCAGTAAAGAACGTTGAAATCCTCCTCGCATAATCTCTGTATGGAATGAGGCCAGGTTGATTCGTTTCTCACTCACCCTTAATCTGATTAACAACGAGGGCCGAATCACCATATACATCAAGATGCTTGATTCTAAGATCAATGCATTCCTCCAATCCCATAATACAGGCCTCATACTCAGCCATATTATTTGTGCACTTGAAAGTTAGCCTTGCTGTAAAAGGAATATGTGTGCCCTGAGGCGTAATAATTACTGCCCCAATACCATTTCCATATTGATTCACAGCGCCATTAAATACCATACTCCATCTGAAACCAGGCTTTGGCCCTTCATCAAGTCTGGGTTCATCACAATCTTTCATTTTTAAATACAGAATCTCCTCATCTGGGAAGTCATACTGAACTGACTGATAGTCCTCAATTAGTTGATGTGCCAAGTGGCCAGCCAAAATACTACCTTTAATAGCTTTCTGAGCTCGATACTCAATATCATACTCAGACAACAACATCTGCCAACGGGAAATCCTTCCAGTTAAAGCAGGCTTCTCAAATATATACTTGATTGGGTACATCTGGATATCAACCAAATGGTATGATTCAACATATACTGACGTAAGCGCTTAGCGGCCCAAGCCAAAGCACAACATGTCTTCTCAAGCATTGAATATCGAGACTCACAATCGGTGAACTTCTTACTCATGTAGTAGATAACATACTCTTTCTTCCCTGATTCATCTTGCTGGCCAATGACACAACCCATAGAATCTTCAAGAACAGTCAGATACATGATCAATGGTCTCCCTTCCACGGGCGGAGACAGAATCGGAGGCTCGGACAGATACTCTTTAATTCTATCAAAAGCTTTCTGGCAATCCTCGGTCCAATCATGAGACTGATCTTTCCAGAGGAGCTTGAATATTGGCGCACATGTGGCAGTCATGTGGGATATGAATCTGGAAATGTAATTCAAGCGGCCAAGAAAACCTCGGACTTGCTTCTCAGTTTTGGGCGTAGGAATCTCTCGTATTGCTTTGACCTTTGCAGGATCAACCTCAATACCTTTCCCACTGACAATAAAGCCCAATAACTTGCCAGAACGGACTCCAAATGTACACTTGTTGGGATTCAGACGAAGCTTGTACTTCCTCAAGCGCTGAAAAATCTTTAATAGGTGCTCTACATGTTCAACCTCCGATCTTGACTTAGCGATCATATCGTCAACGTACACCTCAATCTCCTTATGCATCATATCATGAAACAAGGTAGTCATAGCTCGTTGATACGTGGCTCCGACGTTCTTCAAACCGAAAGGCATCACTCGATAACAGAATGTTCCCCAAGGTGTGATGAATGTTGTCTTCTCCATATCCTCGGGTGCCATTTTAATCTGATTATATCCGGAAAATCCATCCATAAATGAGAAGACTTTGAATTTAACTGTATTATCTACCAACATATCAATATATGGTAGAGAGAAGTCATCTTTCGGACTAGCTTTATTCAAGTCTCTATAGTCCACAAACATCCGGACTTTTCCATCTTTCTTAGACACGAGCACAATATTGGCCACCCATTGAGGATATGTAGAAGTCACCAGAAACCCCGCATCAATTTGCTTCTGAACTTCCTCTTTGATCTTCACTGCCATATCAGGATGAGTTCTTCTGAGCTTCTGTTTCACAGGCACGCACTCAGGCTTCAAAGGTAAGAAATGTTGCACAATATCAGTATCTAGACCAGGCATGTCTTCATAGGACCAGGCAAAGACGTCAACATATTCTCGTAGCAACTTAATCAACCCCTTCTTAACAGATTCTTCCAGAAGTGCCCCAATCTTTACCTCTCGCACACAATCTTCTGACCCCAAGTTGACTGTTTCCAGATTCTCAAGATGCGGCTGAATGATCTTCTCTTCATGCTCAAGTAGCCGGGTGATCTCATCAGGAATCTCTTCAACATCATCTTCCTCTGCCCCAAATAAATACAGGGAATTCGAAATTGGGAGATGGTGTTGGGTCATTATGTTCAATGGGTTTGATCAACCTGCATAATGATTTTGGATATGAAAAGCTTTAGAATTCAAACAAGGCAAATCATTATGCAGATGAAAAGATTGATTTTATTCTATTTTTAGGGTTTTATGTGATCACCAATTTCATGCAAAAGCAAAAAGGGAAAATAATTGGAAAACAAACATTTAACATGAATTTATTGAATGAAAATATCATTGTATTTATGCGCCAACAATGTCATCACTCCTCCTTTTGGCATGGGAGAAGGGTTTTCAAACAAAGTGATTATTACATTGACTTATGGATAACTGTTGGAATATCCACAGCGACCCAATTGTTGCAGACCCCACCAAGGATGATGAAGTTGCCAGAATCCTTTGTATCTTCTTCTAAAACGGCAGCAGCCTCCTCATCTAGACCAGTGTGGATGAAACCTCCACTCTTGAATAGCCCTTGCTTGTTGAAAGTACCAGAAGAAAAACCTATGCCAGCCCGGGACTCGTTGTCTTCTAACTCAATCATTTTTCCTAAACCAGTGGTTGCACCACGCTCAATGGCCAGCTTTGCATCTTTGTAGGAAGCAAATGAAGGAGCTCTTTTCTCAATAGGCTCAGCAATAGATAACGCTTGGAAAGGAGTTCCAACTTCAACCTCAGCATCTATATAAGAGAAGGAAGACAAATGCCTAACCAGGAGAGCCCTTTCTCCCCCTACCACTACCAGCTTCTTGTTTTTCAAGAATTTCAATTTCTGGTGTAGGGTGGACGTCACGGCGCCTGCCTCGTGAATCCATGGTCTGCCTAAGAGACAACTATACGATGGGTGAATGTCCATAACCTGAAAGGTAATCTGGAAATCACTTGGTCCGATCTTGATTGGGAGATCAACTTCCCCAATCACAGTTTTGCGAGACCCATCGAAAGCCTTCACAACTACTCCACTTTGCCTCATGGGAGGCCCTTGATATGATAGCTTTGAGAGAGTGGACTTTGGCAATACGTTCAATGATGACCCAGTGTCCACCAGTACATTGGACATGGCGTCGTCTCTACAACCCATAGATATATGTAATGCCAAGTTGTGGTCTCTTCCCTCCTCAGGGAGATCAGAGTCACAAAAGCTCAGGTTGTTACAAGCAGTAATGTTTGCAACAATGTTATCGAATTGCTCCAAAGTGACATCGTGATCCACATATGCCACATCCAACACCTTCTGCAGAGCCTCTCGGTGTGGTTCTAAATTTAAGAGTAAGGATAACACAGATATTTTGGATGGCGTTTGTAGAAGTTGGTCTACAACATTGTACTCGCTCCTTTTGATGAGTCTCAACATCTCATCACAGTCTTCCTTCTTATTGCCACTAGGGCCAACAGAAGTAGGAGTTTTCAGTATGGAGGAGGGCTTAACAGCAAGTGCCGGATTCGGAGAATTCACAACGTTCCCAATCGGGCGTTCAACAAAATCAGCATTAATTTGAGGCTTCGGTGGTGCTGAAAATACACGGCCACTACGGGTCAAACCGCTAACATCGGAAATATTCACAACAGAAGAAGAGGGCAAGGACACCTCTTTCCCATTCTCTACTGCTACGGTGTTGTAGCGATAGGGAACTGCCTTTTCAGAAGAGTAAGGCATAGGACCAGCAGGCTTAATGATCAGAGCGGGAGAAGCCTTCTGCTTGCTACCATTGTACTTGATGATAACAGGCTCAGGTATCCGGAACACTGGGGAGATCACATTGACCTCAGGCTCATCTTCATCAATATTCCTGTTTTGAAGGATCTCAATGACTCCTTCGTCCAACATTTCCTGAACATCCTTGCGCACCTGGCAACAACCCAATCGGTTAACAGAGCAGACTCGGCATCTATCATGGTCATGCTCATAATGACTGTAGTTACATAACAAACGGTGCGTCTCGACCAGCGATTGTTGAATATGACTGACATATTTGACCTTGTATTTGCTAGGGCAACCCTGGACCATGTTGACAGATTTCCCATATTCGGGCAATGGGTTCTTCTTCACATTAGGGCCTACGTCCTCAAAACATAGAATACCACACCTCACAAGGTCTTGAACCTTGGTATTCAAAGGGTAACAATTCTCCACGTCGTGGCCGGGAGCACCAGAATGATAAACACAATGTAATTCGGGCTTATACCACCACTGAGGGTTAGCAGGTATAGCCGGTGGGTCTCTCGGAGTAATCAACTTCCTCTCTATCAAAGAGGGATATAACTCTGCGTACGTCATTGGAATAGGGTCGAAAGTGACCTTTTTCCTCTCGTAACTCGTACTGGTTTGATTACTGTTTCGAGGCTGGTAGGCCTGCTGTTGCGGACGATGTTGTTGTTGTTGATTATCTCTAAAGACAGGTGCTATATGAGCCACTTGGTGCTGGTTACTGGCGGGACGCAGAGTCTTCCTCCTCGCAGAGGGTTTTCTTGGTTTCTCATGGGAGGTCACAGCATGTGCCTCTCCATCTTTCTTCTTTGCAAACGCCCCATAACGTTTGGCAGAAGAGCCTTCTTCTTTGGTTAACCGTCCTTTACGGACCCCTTCTTCTAGACGCATCCCCATATTTACCATCTCAGTAAAGTCAGAAGGAGCGCTAGCAATCATCCGCTCATAATAAAAAGAACTTAAAGTCTTCAAAAAGATCTTAGTCATCTCTTTCTCTTCTAGCGGAGGCACGATCTGTGCTGCCACCTCTCGCCACCTCTGGGCGTACTCCTTAAATGTTTCTTTATCCTTCTGGGACATGGCTCTCAATTGATCTCTATCGGGAGCCATATCCACGTTGTACTTGTATTGCTTGACGAAGGCTTCGCCGAGATCATTGAAGGATCGGATGTTCGCGCTGTCTAAACCCATGTACCAACACAAAGCGGCACCGGACAGACTGTCCTGAAAGTAGTGGATGAGTAGTTGGTCATTATCGGTTTGAGTCGACATCTTCCTGGCATACATGACCAGGTGGCTGAGAGGACAAGTATTTCCTTTGTACTTTTCAAAATCAGGGACCTTGGATTTCACAGGGATCTTCACATTTGGAACCAAGCAGAGTTCGGCAGCAGACTTGCCGAAAAGATCCTTCCCTCTGAGAGTTTTCAATTCCTTGTGAAGCTCAAGAAATTGATCGTTCATAGCATCCATCTTCTCATAAACATCTGGACCCTCAAACGGCTCAGAATGATAGATGGTGTCGTCTACCCTGGGCAAAGTATGCACGACAGGAGGAGGAACGGCAAGGACCGGGCTAGATGCCGGCAGGGAAGCAAAGGTGGGAATAGGACCCTCAGGCATGAAATTGGGAGGCATCCCCCACGGGAACCCGGTTGGCATGGCTGTTGGAACAAAGTGTGTACTGGCAGCGGGCACAGTAGAGGAGACAATCTTGGAGATAACTGTCCTCTGGGGAGGAGTTGAAGGTGTCGGAGAAGACTGGCTCTGGGCAGCCATGAATGACTCCATTAGGGCAGTCAATCTGGCCACTTCCTCTTTCAGCTCGCGGTTCTCTTGCTCTAAGTGATCCATCAGTCTTGAAATGTTGGCTCTAGTGTAGTACCGGTGAGTCAGCTTGTCTTCAAAATAAATGAAGGACACAGAGTTAGACCACAGGGCAAGGGACCGGAAACAAAACCTGCTTATGCATATGATGCATGCAATGCTTATGCATATGATTTGTTTTTTATTTCAAAGGAAATTTAGAGTTTTATTTGCAAATTTTGGAAATATTAAGCATTTTATCACATATGGAAATATCTCATCAAATAATATCAGGGAAAAGAAGTGCAACATTGTCAAGCATATACAAGAGAAAAGGAAAATAATCATCCTATGGATCCCTAGAAACAATCATCTAAAGCTCGGGACACAGGAAGATAAGATGCGCGTTGCCTCTTCACCTCCCTCTCGTAGGCTGCCTCCATATCGGCCTTCTCTTTGGAGAGTCGATCATACTTCCTCTTCCAGAACTTAGAAGACTGAGGAAGTAGAGAAGTCCATACATCATCAGGGTCATCAATAACCTGATGCTCAAGAAACTCAATCAACGCATCCTTCTCCTTAATCTGCTGAAGCAACTCTTCACGTTCACGGATCCAGGCACGTGAACGGTCTTCGTCTCTAAACTCTTCTACTCCTTGATTAGAGAGGGTTGAAGGCCCAACCATAATCATAGGTGTAGGTCTCAGATACTCGTAAGGCATGAGATACTCAGACGCCCTCTTCCTAACCCAAACAATGTAAGGCTCCAAAGTGATGCAATTCTTAGGACCCAACTCTTTCCTTCCTTTCCTATGAATCTTGCGCCAAGCGCGGACCATCCTAGCTTTCAAGCCTTGGGGATGTTTATCCTCCTGAAAGAATACACCCTCTAACAGAATGTTATTGGGTTTATCCTTTAGGGGGAACCCAAGCTGCCGACGTGCCAAAACAGGATTGTAGTTAATCCCACCACATGTACCAAGAAGAGATACATTGGAGAATTCGCCACAAGAGTCAATAATCTGCACACCATCATACACACGGTTATACCAAGAGATATCATCATTAGTGAGAGACATAAGTCTCGTGGACCACCGTAGACATTCCTTGTTCTCCTTGAAAGCGACCGTCTGAGGTAAGTGAGAAATAAACCACTTATACAACAGAGGCAAACAACACACAATGGCGCCACCACCCTTTGCATTCCTCATATGCAAAAAGAAATAGGTATCTCCCAACAGAGTCGGAACGGGATTAAGAGTAGAGAAAATCCTAATAGCCTTCACATCCACAAACTTGTCGATGTTGGGGAATAACACTAGCCCATAGATGAGAAGTACAAATATGGCCTCAAAGGCGTCCTCACTCATGGCCTTCCCATACATAGTAGCTTGAGAAATGAGGAACTCAGAAGGGAGACCTTGAATTCCCCCTTTGGTAGTCATATGAGCATCGACCAGAGATCCATCTATGTGTAACATGTCTGCTATCCCTTGAGAAGTAGGAACCCTTTCCAAGCCACTGAACGGCAACTGATCCAGAATAGGTATACCCACAAGATAGGCATACTCCTCAAGTGTAGGTAAAAGCTGAAAATCTGGAAATGTGAAGCAACGGTACAAAGGATCATAAAACTGCACTAATACGCTCATCAATCCTTCATCCACCTGAGTAGTCAGAAGAGGAAGAAGCTTCCCAAAACGAGCTTTGAAACCCAAGGGATCTAATACATAGGATGTCAAATTCCTTAGCTCATTCAAGTCTGGTTGTCTGAAGCTGTACTTCTTTGTATTCCTTCTTTGTTTTTCCATGTCTGGAAATTTTGCAAATAGACCTCTTAAGTTCCTTGAAAAGTTTCTCATTATTTTTATGATATGAATGCAAATGGGTGCATGAATGCATGAATGCAACAATCACACTCAAGGATCAAGCAAAGCACACCAAACAAAGGTCATGGGATGGATCATGTTATCCTTAATATCAACCATCCATTTTGGTGGATTATGGTTTACACCTTATCAACACCCAAGTTCCATTGATATTAAGGATACCTGAACGGATCAACCATGAATCAAGGGTTTGTTACAAGTCACGAGCATGGAGTTTAGGTTAAGAACCACCCAAAGGGAGTGTACTAAGGTTTAAACCTGCCAAACATGTTCTATAAAAGGTTCCCATAGTCATCATCCCATCTTTTGGATATTATCGGAGGAACGACTACCCGTATTCCAAAAATATTCTTAAGAGAGACTCTTATGAGTGTAGTATCGCGTAACAATCGTATCAAATCTTACACTTGAACGACTTTCGCACTACATCCTACGAATAGGCCAAGATGGGTTTGGTAAACTAAGGTCCTTGGCTTCTAAGGTCTATATTGGAAAGAGTAATGTCTAACCACAACTTACTTGTGTGACATTATTGATCCCAACATGACCTCCACCAAGTGAATGGACTTGCAAGTCAACTTGCTAAGGAATAACTCCACACAAGTCAACAAGACTATGCCATTCTCCTATCCTAGGTGCACTCGAGTTCGGGTATAGAACTCATCTCACAAAGATCACCAAGCATACAAGGAATTAATATCAAGCAAATCAATCATTACATACAATACAGTAATCCCAAATTGCACAAAAATGTGTCACAAAACAAATATATAATATAATACAACAAAATATGAAAAGTAGGCAAAACCCACTGGGCAAATTTATCCCCAGCAGAGTCGCCACTTTTCTATAGCGGGGTATTCGTTACCATTAGAGATATTGACTAAATCCAAGGTAAATCATACAAGTCGAGTCGCCACCGCACTTCTATTTATCCAAAGGAATGGTTAGAAAGCGAACAAAAACCTAAAAGTTTTTTCGAATCAAAAACTAGTAAAAATGTCAGAGATCTGGGTAAGGGGGTTGGTTTTAGGGTGAACGACGTTACTACGCAATCAACCGGATGCTCGACCTTTGGAGACTTACTCGCCTGTAGTAGAAGGAGTAAACGTGTTCTTAGGAGAAGAAAAATCAATGAGTTGGTTTGGGTTTTAGGGATGCTTATGCAAAAGGGCAGTCCTAGGCTAGGGAACCGCGCTACCTTACTAGACCTGCAACGAGGGAATACAAAACAAACATACATAAGGTAAACACGCCAACGGAGGGAAGGTCAGTACAGGTGATCGGAATAAACCTCCGGGTGATATCCCACAAATAAAGTGGAATACCAAGAAAGCTGTCTCTTCTAAGGTCATGTGAGCCCTCACAAAAACTCAACAAACAGGTTAGAGTAACAGGGGAAAACAACGCCATGACAAACACAACACAGATTAGAGCAAACAGAGAAAGAAAATCAATTACTGTCACGCTCGCTACTGCTTCGCCTAGCGAAGGCTTAGCGAGGCTTCGCTACAGGCTCGCCTAGCGATGGTGCTAGCGAACGCCTGCGGGTTCTGGGTTCTGCATCTGATAACAGTACGATTTCGGTAACCCCAACCCTGTGGTATCCATCTCAGAAACGAAACGGTTAAACATTTTATACATTCATGCACATATAAACCCGTGGGCAAAACCTAACGATACCTCATACATTCAGTGCATTCAAATTGAAAGCATAGAGTAATGGGAATAAGGCAAACCTGATTGGAGAGATCGATTAAAATCAAATGGCACGGCTGGGTTTACAAAGTACTGTTAGGGTTTGCGTGAGACTGAGGTGAAAAAGTGTGTGAGTCAGAGTGAACCTTTCAGAGCTGCCTGGAGGCTGCAGATTAGTCCCTAGGTCTTTCCCCTTCTCTTCCTCTTTGTTCTCCCTTTTTCTCCCTTCTATTTTCCCCTATTTGTCTCCTGCTTCCCCTTGTTCCACTGAAACTCTAGTATTTATAACTGATTTCCTGGCTTTGTGGGCTCAAATGAGGGCAACTCAAGCCCAAAACTTTCTGTTATTTTCTGAAAACGCGTGCTCTTCGCCTAGCGAGGGATCTGCTCGCCTAGCGAGCATGACAGTTCAGTTCGCTTAGCGAACCATGCTGCTCGCCTAGCGAGCATGATAGCTCAGAAACAGATTTTTACTCTTTTAAGATTAGCATTCTGAATGATGAATAGATCCCATTGGAACATGTTGGAAGTAACCCACGTCATTCTCTTATATTGACTGATCACCCGAATAGAATCCACAAAGTGTCTTGAATGATACTCAAGCTTCAAACAAAAGATGTTAGTGACACATTTTTGTGCTTTTGGTTAGTAAACAAAAAATAAGAGAAACAATGATATATAATTCAAGCATGCTTGGTGATCTCAAACCAATCACAAGGAGTCCCACCCAAAGGCAAAGGGAACCAAGATGCTTATGATCCTTGAGGCTATGCAAATGCAATGTTATGATGCCATGGGGGATCTTAGGGCCAAAATTGGGGTCTTACAGTACCCCAAAATTTTCCCTCCCTTTTCGCTTCTCATCTGACTTATGCCTTGAGACTCATTCATATTTAATTCATATGTATTGTTCATTCATGATTAACACTTGATAACAGGCATCATAGATTCAAGGTTTATGGTTGGTAAAAACAAAGGCTTTGCTTGAAAGCGGTGGTATTGCACACCTTATGGGATGAAATCCTGATTCTTGACTTTGCTCCTATGGGATCTTGTGTTTGACCTTCTGTATAATTAACCTAACTTCTGAACCCTAATTGTGGGTTTATGGTTTGAGGTATTGCCTGTGGAGCTTTGGGCTTTGTTTGAAACCCTAATCAGGGATAGTTGGTATTCAAGTGCTTTGTTGGTTTGGATTTCTAATCTACGGTTCATCAAAACCCTAGTCCTTGGCTTTGAGGTTTGTGAACCCTACCGTTTCATTGAGGTAGTGGAAACCCTAGTTATGGTTCATGGCATTGATGTGCCACATCTTTGAACTTTGACTTAGTAAACCCTAATTCATGGTGTTATGTGATTGATTCAAGGCATGTCTGCATTCATGTGTCATTGACTTCATGGTCTCACGATCCATTTGATCTGAGTCTTATTTCATTCCCACTTCATCCATTACTTTCATGGTTTTATTAAAATGGCAAGATTCATTCATGCTTTGATTTATAGTCCCATTGATATAAATTCATTTGATCAAGTCTTTCTATGACCCATTAATTCAATTTCATTCATTCATTCAAAGAAAGCCAAGCCATTATGCCTCACACATGACCCCATGCATCAAAACAAAGAAAAAACCCATTTGGCATGATGGAAATCGATTACCATGTTTGGGAAATCGACTTACCAACTCCAGTGGCCAAAAAATACATTTCTAGATGATGGAAATCGATTACCATGTTTGGGAAATCGATTTCCCTGCTCCAGTAGTCAAAAAATGCATTTCAAGAAGATGGAAATCGATTTCCATGCTTGGTAAATCGATTTACCCTAAGACAGTAGTCGAAAAAACAATTTTTCATGATGTAAATCGATTTACATGCTTGGTAAATCAATTTACCCTAGAACAGTGGGTAAAAATACATCATTTTTCAGCAATAATGCAGTTTCCTTGGCACTCAAAAACAACTCCAATGCTTGCATCAATACACCTTGAAATCTCTACACAATTATGCAGCAACCAACCATAACATTCATGCATTAAACCAAGTATTCCCAAAACTTCAAATCATCAACTTTAAGCTATTCTAACATCTCCCAACTGTCATAACAGTCCCAAACCAAACCACGTCAAACTAATTCCAAACCACATCAAACTAACTCCAAACCTCTTCAAATTATTTCCAAACCATTTTAACTAATTCAAGCCTCACAAAACTAACTCCTAGCCTCCATTTGATCCAAACCTATAATCTATATAAACTCATCACTCTCATCAAATCAAGGATAATGACCAAAATCAGAATTCTCTTAAATTACTCATTGCAAGTTCAACTTTTCTCCTCTCACTTCATCTTCTCCAAATCCTCTCCCTACACCTTAGCTCAAATCACCATTGGAGCAAGCTTCACATTGAAGTTTGTTGTCAATTGAGCTAAACCTCTTGCATTCAACAACCATACCTACATTCACATAATCAATATCAATAATAACAATTCAATTCAAAAATTTTTAGAGTTGATTCTTGAAGAGGAGGAGTTCATAGTAGAAGTAGAAGATTAAAGGTTCAAAGTAGCATACCTCTGGTTTTCTCTTCTTCATCTTCATCACCTCCAAATTTCAACAAGTACCAAGACAATCCTCCATCTTGTAGGTCGGTGAATCTTCATCTTTGCTTGTTTGCTGGATTTTTGATACCAAATTGTAGATTATGTAATGGAGAATCAAAACCCCAAGGTTTGATGGCTTGATACTCCTCCACCTCCATTTAATTTCAGATTTTGTGCTTAGGGTTCTTGACTTTAATTGCTGAATTTCCAGAATTAATTAATTTGTGGTTAGAATGGATGATGGATTAGGATAGAAGAGGTTGAGAGGAGTAAGAAATCGGTGTTTTTTCTTGATTCCGGCCAACTCCGCCGCCTCCGCCGCGGTGGTGGCGGAGCTCCGGTGGTGGTTCACTTTTGACATGAGAATTGAATTTGGTGTGTAGAGATGATGAATTGTGGTTGCTGAACTTTTCTCCCATTTCCCTTTCAAATTCTGTTGGGCTTAGCCATTAAGCCCAATATTTTGCTTTCTACACCCCTATTTTGCTAAGCAACATACTTGCTAAATCCAACTACACTTCTTGATATTTGGGCTCATTCTGTTGGGCCTAAAAACCTCTTTACTGGATTCTGCACTCTATTCAAGGCCTGCACCCCCCTTGGCCCAACATGTTAATTACCATTTCAAATACCTTTAATTCCATTTTATTTTGTGTTGATGTTTTTTGATAATTGTTTTGTTAGCATTTTAATTAGATTTAATTAGGATTTAGATTTTAATTTGAATTTAGGAATTAATTGGAGTTTTGTATAGTTTTCTAATTAGATTTTAATATAGTTTAGTTGGATTAGGAATTAGAAAATAGTTAGATTTTAGCTAATTGTAGAATTTAGTAAATTCTTGAACATTAGGTTAAAATAGATCTTAGGATTTAATCAATTTGTAGGTTCTAATTATACTTTAATTAGAAATAAATTTGTGTTCATGATTGGATTTTTTGTGAAATGACCATTTTACCCTTTAGGGGTAATTTTGGTCATTTTATCCATTTTATAACATGATCCCTTAGGACTAGAACTTGACATTAGAATTTTAATCATTTCCTAACAATTGTAGGTTCCCTTAGGGCTTGTACCTAGAATTTTAATCAAGATTTTCACTAACATTAACATGCTCCCCTAGGATTTTAACATAGGTTTTAACCAACTTTAATCAACTATAACATGATCCCTTAGATTAGTGTGATTAACTCTAGCCATTAGATTAAGTCTTACCTAGTTACTCCAATCCAATAAACCCATGATTAAGTTGATCAAAAACAATTTTGACCAATTAAATCCTTTGAACTTGTATAATCCCAAAGTCTAATGTAGTGACCAAAGGACCCTTGGTCACTTAATAAGACTTTTGTTCTAAGCTGTGGAGCTTAAGGCCTCAAGACAAGATTCTCAACCAGGCATCCTCAGTCATACCAAGCAGCGGATTATACAAGTGCTTCAAAGGTGGGAAACTACAAGAGTTTGTTAAATCAAAATTAGAATTGTGTGGCATGAGCCTTAAGTAATAGAGAAGGAGTGGGACTGGAGTATTCCTACCCCCATTCTGAGTATCTTTGAGTATGGGACGTATGACCCAGTGCTCATCGTATTCACCTCTATTCATAGACTTTAACACATTTCTAACCATACGATTGACAAGTCTCTCTTTCTTCATAAAATAATACAACAAGCAAGGACTACATCAACAACATATCAATCATGAATCAAGTTGTGCAACACAAGCCTTAAGGAGGAGAGAAGGAGTGAGAGTGGAGTATTCCTACCCCCATTCTGAGTATCTTTGGGTATGGGACGTATGACCCAGCGCTCATCGTATTCACCTCTATTCATAGACTTTAGTGCAATTCGAATTGAACGATTGATAAGGTCTTCATAACACAAGAACAACAAAGATTCTCCTCTCACGACTTGAAAGTTAGGATGAGAACTACATGCCATGAGCCTTAAGTAGTAAAGAAGGAATGAGACTAGAGCTTTCCTACACTCATTTTGGATATCTTTGGGTGTGAGACGTTTGGCTCGTTGCTTATCGTATCCACCTTTACTCCTAGACTTTAGTGTGATTCTTATCAAATAACTATCAAGTCTATTATCCTATTTCAATTCAATCATTCAATATCTCTTTTGCCTCCATCATCTTGTTTTCATCCCTAGTGGGCTGAACTACGAAAGCTCTGATTTCCTTATCGCACGATAAGGGTACGTAGGCAGGAGACTCCAATTTCTTCGCGAGCTACCTTATTTATAGTCCATCCTTTATTTCAATCAATTCTACTTCGTTTGCCTCATCAATCATCTTATTTTCAGCCCTAGTGGGCTGAACAACGACAACTCTTATTTCCTTATTGCATTATAAGGATATGTAGGCAGGAGAACCCAAATTCTTCGCTAGATATATCTTATTTATAAATCTACCTCATCCATTTATCAATGATTCTTCATTCATTCAATCATACCATCTTTTTGAGATTAATCATACTTCTCCTTGGACTCCTTGTCTATCCTTTTAGGACGATAACGACAGTCCACCTCATCAATCGAGAGTTGTTTGGCCCGTAACCCAAACATTTAATTCATTCTTTTTCGGCTAAGACGCCACTTTGCTCTTCGATTAAGAGTCTATCCTTCTCTTGGATCCAAGATACTATCCTTATTTGATCTCGAACTGTTAATTCCCCAGCAAGTGATACACTATCCTTTGTACCATCCAGTATTTAAATCACTCCTTGAAGTAGTGTTTGTCTTGTGAGTTCCCGTTGCTTAGACAAATGTCTCTCTCTCTATTCTCGTAGTTCTGAACTACGATTGTTCTGACTTTCTCATTACACGATGAGAATACGTAGGCACGAGGATGCGAATCCTTGGCGAGCATATTGCTAATTATTCCTCATTTGCCTTAGGGCATCATTTACATCTTTCACAATCCATTATCTACTTTCGATTATAAATCGTTCACCCAGTGACATACAATTCCTTTGACGTTCGAAATACACTTTCTTTGGAATTCCATATATACCCTTTTAGGACGCCTAACAAAAAGTCCGAGTTTCTATCTAGAGTCGTTTGGCCTATAACCCAAACACCTGTATGGTACAAATCCCATTTCTCTCATGGATTCCAATATACTTTCACCTTTTGATTTCAAACAATACTTCTTCAGTCACTTATCACCAGATATTCATTTTTGTGACTTCGGTCACTTCATTCCGTTCATCCCATTATGCACTCATATTCTACCTTCATTCACTCCACGTGATTTACCTATCCTTTGAGCCAAATACATTATACCTTTTTGCTCCTTCTTGCGTCACCTTGTGAACCAAGAGTTGTTTGGCCCTTAACCCAAACACCTAATTCCCCTCTTTTGGTTGTCCCAATAAAGTGATACAGTGTTGTAGGCCCTCACTTGTTGGTTCATACCTGTTTACTCTTGGGTTCACGTTTTCACCTCTTGTTGGAGCTCAAAACACTATTCTTTGGTTCAGACCATACTTCTATCACACTTCTTTTTCATCTCCCACCATTAGTTCTTTGAACTACGGAGCTCTGAATTCCTCATTGCACTATGAGGATACGTAGGCATGAGGACCCTAATCCTCACCGAGCACTCTATCTATTCCTTTTTCTTTTCCTTTCCTTATTCTTTTGCGAGTAATCTTAGATAACACCTATTCGAGCGAGAACAATCAAAATGGTTTCCATGGAATACCATGGATGTTAGGGGTGCTAATACCTTCCCCTTGCATAACTGGCTTCCTTACCCAGCATATCTCTTTCCCTCGGGTTTTATCGATGTTTTCCCTTTCCTTTGGGGATAAATAAAGTTTGATGGCGACTCTATTGTATGTTCGAGCGTGCGATACGTTCGGGTATATTTCCGCTAGCTTCAGCTGGCGACTCTGGTGGGGATTTTTCTTCTTAGAGCACTTCCTATTCGCTAAAAGGAGTCGAGCCTAGTTTTGATCGCTTCTTCATTAGCTTAGATGCTTGCTTCTGTAGATTTACTCACTTTATTTATCATAGTTACTTTATTTATTCTAAATATTGTTATGGATATTATCTAATATACTCCCTGTTGGGTTGGGATAAATTACATGAGAGGAAAGCTCTACAACCGAGCTTAGTATACACATAGGTTAGACTCGTGGATAGTCATGTACACCTGCGTTACGCGCGTTGGGTTGTCACGAGAACCACACCCGGACTAGATTCACTTGGAAGTACTTTTGTCCTGTGAGTATTCACTACGACAAGGTATTTCCATTTCGAGTCGATGACTCTGGGAGACCTTTTAGGGACCACCTTGGAGCAAGTCCATACATGTGAGGGGGATATGGGTTTTTCTTACAGGAAACCATAGACTCTACATACCTTTATTCTCATGGACGTAGGACCTTTGATCCTGCATCAGGCAATATACACAGATTATCCAGACTATTGGTGTTGTTAACCTATGGTATTGCATTGTTGTACATATGTTGAAGCTTGGAACATGGGTTGCTATACCACTAAGACTTTGAATATGTGGATGTTGCATAATTATTTGCATTCCATCCCTAACATGTGCATTCATTCATTTTCATTTCATGCATGTTAACTAGAAAACTCACCCTATCCATTCCTCCGTCAGAAAGGCAACGATTCACCGACACCAATCATCCAAGGATCATGGAAGAGACTCAGAGCATTGACAGAGCTGACATGGTTTTAGGGCTATTCTTGGATAGCATGACAACAAACTTCCCAAATAAGGTTGTGATTGATGAGCAAGTTGAAAACAATATGAAGAAAGATAACAAACAAAAGATGATTGCATGTATTCTTCCACTTCCTCCTCAATAACAACGTGCACTTCCGTATCAGAGGCTTGCTCAAAATAACCAGAAATTGAAGTAGAAGCAAATCAGTCAGAAGATTAATGATCAGGAAGGGAGACATCCTCACAATGATCTAATTCCTATGAGTTACGCACAATTGTTACCTGTATTGGTTAATGATGGGGCAATTCTGCCAAAACAAACTGAACCTGCTAGGTTTTCCTATGATCGCAAGCATGACCCTCCCATCACATATGGATATCATTCTGGAAATGTAGGGCATTCTATAGAGGATTGTTACTCTTTCAAGACCAAAGTTTGAGAACTCATCGATCGGAATTCGTTGTGCTTTACATCCGTGACTGCTAAGGTGCTCATTGAGAAAGAGTTCGAATACAAGGGTCCTCCAATTCACGTGCAAGTTCCTCCACTTGTGGTTCAACCTGCTATGCAGCATACGAATCAGGGGCACCCCCTGGAATACCGTTGGTCTACCCTGAGGCATCGTCCTCTACTCTTGTTGCACCTCAATATGCCCAGGTGATCGTTGTTATTCGCAAGTGCACGAATCACGTCAAAGTAATATGAAAGAATATCGATCCCACAGAGACCAATCGTCAATCTATCGATTACTATTGTTACGGTGTTTATCTAAGACGGTATAAAAGAGATATTGGGTTTGCAAACTAATGGTAAATAATAAATGCAAGTAAAGACAGGTTGAATGTATTTCACGTCAGTTAAGTGATGTTTCGATTGTCTAAATAGAACTACTTATGAGGCAATATTTTCTACTCTTGAAAAGAATCCATTTAATGGGAATTGTCGCTTTCGCGTATTCAGAACCGAGTTTACCCTTTAATTAAGGCCTCTTATTGTCACTTATAAAAGGTGCGCAGAACGCTAAAGTAGTAAACTTATTTTTAAGAAATGAGACTCGTAAACTTAGTTGAAAAGTGATTTTGATTTGGAAAGTTTACCCATGGAGTTTCCTGATTTTAAATCTATCAACGCGTCCGAAAACAGTTTCAAAAATAGTTTTTCCTTAAAGTGATAAAAAATCCTAGTTACTAAGCCAGGGTGCTTTCGCACTCCTTGAATAATTAAAACTAACCAAGTTTGTTTTAGAAAGCTCAATTTAAAAATCAAAACAGCCTTTGAAATATTTCTACAGATTCAATATGTGAAACATCTCTTTAACCGCGATCCTTACATTCTAACCTTTAAAAGATTTAGCCAGACATGGAAACACAAACAAACACAATGGTATTGATCATGATGAAAAGTTTGTTTTAGAATGTGAGGCGTAAAGAGCGAGTAAAGTGCGTAAAATAAATAAAGTAAAGCGAGTGCGGAAAATAAATAAAGTAAAGCGAGTGCGGAAAATAAATAAAGTAAAAGCGAGTGCGGAAAATAAATAAAGTAAAGCGAGTGCGGAAAATAAATAAAATAAAAGCGTAGACAGAAAGTAAATAAAATAAAAGCGATACGGGAAATAAATAAATAAAGCGATAAATAAGAACCTGCTCCAAATGGAGGCTTCGATTCTGGTACAAAAATAAACCTCCGACTCCTAAAGCTACAGACGACAGCAACTCGAAGTGACCCAACTCAATCTCACTAAGGTGCGATAACCCCCCGATGTGACGGATTACCGCTATTACAAATGATAAATATATGCTTAGTGTTGTAAAACTAAGTTGGATGATTAGAAAATGAAATGGAATGAACTATTTATAGAGGATTTCAGCAGCTTGCAAATACCATGGTGCCCTCCAACTTCTCCTTAGTGGGAACGTGATTTCTAAAGGTGGCGCCCGCCATCCCTTCATGGCGCTCGCCATGTGTGTAAATGGGGTGGATCATGGGAACGTGGCGGTTACCTCCTAGTTGAGGGCTGATGACTCATGGCTTCTCCTATAGCGGCCGCCATGTGCAACGCCATGTGTGTAATTTCGCCGAAAAACCCTAATTTTAGGTCTTTTTGCTTCCTTTCTTCCAAAAGAGTCCGAAAGTGCTAAATATCTGAAAACAAGATAAAAGAGAGCATAATACAAACAAAATGATAATAAAGTCCTAATAAACATGTGAAATCCAAGTCAAAAATACGGTGTAATTCAGTGTGATCACCAGGCTGGGGCACCCTATGTCACATTTGGGATCCATCATGGTCATACTTCACATCAGACAGTCAATCCTGGCTTGGGGCACTCTACTCAAATGTTCGAACCAATGGTTATTCCTCTGATGCGGCCTCCGTTACAAGTACCTTGGATGCCTATGTTAAGCTACTAATACCCACCTGGTGTTATGTCCCAATATCTACAGCCTCCTCAGGCTCAAGCTCTGAAAAGTCAACAAATTATGCAATGTAACCATCAAGGGAAGAGGCAGACCAGACAACTTGATAGAAAGCGTCCTCAACGTGATTAGATCCCTATGGCATATGCTTAGCTGCTACCTTACCTTGTCCAACAAGGACTCATTGAGACAAAGGAAATCCCACCTGCCACTTTCTCATATCATGCAAAGCACAACCCCAATACCTCATGTGCTTATCATGCTAGGCATAAGGGGCATTCTATTGAGGATTGTTGGCCTCTCCAATCAAGTGTACATGAACTCATAAATTAGAAGGTTCTGACTTTCACCAAAGAATGGCCTAATGTCAAGACCGAAAAGGGTGAGTGCAGTCATTGACGAAGAATGCCCGAGAACTGAGGATATATCCGCAGAAGAATAATGAGGCCATTTACGCCAGGGATTATGTTGTTTTTCAATCTTTTCATTTGTAATAGTTTCTTATTGTTCAATTATGAACTTGTTTGCTTTTGAATAATGATCATAATGGAATAAACGTGCATGTTTTACTTAAATCCATTCATGTTCACTCATACTTTATTCCATCAGTATCATACTATTATTCAAATAAAATCGAAAGAGAATGATGCAATTAAGAATACACAAGATTGTTGCCTGTATGCTTTTGAATAAGACCGTGCTGATGATGTAAGGCATTGTTCAATCCCTAAACACCAGAGATATAAGGAAGTTAATCCCTAGTCAACCCCTTTGGGCCTTGAAGTTGGAGTTTCTTTCTTTATACATATAAACCCTCATGTTAAACCAGAGGCAGGGTAGTCTTTAGTTAGTTTAGACTTGCATTCAAATTTCAGAAGGAGAATATCCCATTAAGTGATCAATCATATCATATCCCTCTCAAGAGGATGGAATCACAAACTCATAATGGTTGTCCCTTACCCATCGAAAGGAGTGAGATAGTCACGAACCTTACAAAAAAAATCAAGAAAGTAGAGTATCACAAAATTTGCTCTAATACCAAAAGTGAAACAAAATGAAAAATCAGAAAAAAAATGAAAAGCCCGCTAAGTCAAAAACTTGAAAACAAGATTGACTTAGGCAAAAATTAGGGCATCCCGGTGGACGACCGACCCAAAGGATCAGCCCAGGCAAAAATAAGGGTAAACAAAACAAAAGAATCAGGGGATCAACATCAAAACCCTCAATAAAAGAGCAAATCTTTGTGACTACAAATAAAAACACAAGGTGAGTGACTATCTCTCCAAATCCTTAAGGACTTATTTGGAACAAAAATTGGGGCTACAAGGATATGGGGTATCGTAGAGCATGCTTAAGCCGGAGCTGACTGCAAGGATAAACTACTTAAGGACTTATTTGGAACAAAAATGGGGGCTACAACATATGGGGTATCGGGATCGACTCTTATAATCATGAAGCCTAAGGTGTTAAGACAATACCGATTTTTAGAAAAAGTTTTCCCAAGTCTTTTACATCATGTTATAAACCTATCTTATAGCCTGAGTATTCAAGATGTACTGTTTTCTTTGCTAATTTTTTTTTTTGTTAAGGTTAAAGAAATGGGGGAAATAAGGATACACTACACAGATGACTCGTCAGACACATGTTATTTTATTGAAAGGAAAAACAAACAACTAAAACATAAAACATACTAAAAATAAAAGAAAACAGTAAAAAGCGATAAAAGTAAAGGAAAACGATGAAAAGCAATAAAAATAAAGGAAAGATGAAAAGCGATAAAATCTCCTCCCACACTTAAACCGAACATTGTCCTCAATGTTTCGATATGAGATAGGGTAAGAGTAACCTGGAAGAGAGAGAGAGAGAGAGAGAGAGAGAGAGAGAGAGAGAGAGAGAGAGAGAGCTAGGGGTGAGCACCGGTACCCACCGTCACCGCCCTGGTCAAGATGTCTGAGTTGACGATGTCTGGTTCGAGTACTAAGTCTTTCCTACAGCTGCTGAGAGCGACCTAGGAGAGATCCTTGGGTGGCCTCGATGAGAGCGAAGTGACGCTCATTAGCCTGTCGCTGGCGTTGCTGCTCATTAGTGATCGCAAGCAAGGACTCAATCACAGTTCAATGTGCTTGCTCACTACGCTGCTAGAAAGCTACCATAAAACTCATATTATCTGACAGTTGTTGGTTTATGGTATTCAGGAGGGTGTCACGCCTTTCCTCACGAGCCAAGTGCTTGCGCCACATCTCCTCGGTGATGTAGAAACTAGGAGTGGTACCTGCAAAAGGGTTAGAGGAAGAAGGTGCAGTGTGTGCAGGTGATGCAGTAGAAATATCATGAGCAGGTGAGTGGTCGCGCCAGTCATACTTATCATCGGTCTCTTGCCCATCGTCCATAGGAACGTTAGGTGGCAGAGGACCGGTAAATGCTGGAGCATCAAGATCATACGTCCAGTTTCTCGCATGTCGCACATTTGTACGCTGAGAGCAAGGTAGGACAACACTGGGTACAGCTACACCATGTATCATGAGGTAAAAACCACCTTCTCGCCGCACCTTTCATAATTTCATATCTTTCAAAAACTTTAAGTTAATGGTGCGGTGAGGGAGTGGTTCCAAGGTGGCTAACTCAGCGTGTAGATTCAACGCTCTAGCAATGGAGGTAATCAAACCACCGAAAGAGATGGTTCCTCCCTTTTTAAGGATGGCAGACATATGGGCCAACATGATAGGAACAAGATTGATCCTGCGATTAGTGAGGCAACCCTGTAAAAACAACAATTCTCGGGCATTTACTTTGTTAGAATTTTCCCGGCCAAATATAGTACATGCCAAAAGGTATCTAAAAATACGTATGGTCGGGTTATGAATATTAGAAGCCAAAATTCCTTCAAAGGAAGTGACATTCACATTAGATAATCTATTCCAAAAAGTAAATGCCTCGAGTGCCCATTCAGTATCCAAGGGCGTCTTACACATAACACATTCACCATAAGGCATTCCGAGCAAACCCGCTAAAGCATCGGTAGTGTACTTGTATTCTACATTAAACATTCTAAAACAGACGGTACCTACCGTGCTAGCAGTGTCAGGGTAAATAGTGTAAATTAAGGAACTCAAAAATTCCCTAGTGAGCCTATCGTAGGTGGGTGCTTTACTAGCAAAAATATCGTTTAATCCTAAATTATCAAGCATGTGGAAAACACTATGGTATGTGCCTTAAGTGTACAAACAGTCTTCGTTGATATACCTGGTAGCGAGGATCTCTCGAGTTTGCAATCTTTGCAAAATCTTGTTTTGTCGCTCACCGGGCTTTCCTCCACGAAGAATGATGTTGTTAAACTCCATTTCGGCCATTAATTGTGATTGTAGAGAAAAATGGGATTTTATAGAAAGGAAATGAAAAATGGAGTTTAGTGGGTTTTTGGTGGAGAAATGGAGAAGTGAAGTTGGGAAATATAATGGCTTGTAGTGAAAATGAGAAGGTTGAGAATTTTTTATGAACTTTGGTGGAGTTGGGAGAAGAAGAAAATGGGGTTGGAGAGGTTGAAGAAGGTATAAATGGTGAAAAAGAGAAATCTTCCCGTTACGTCATGGCGCCCGCCATGTCTTCGGATTTGGTTGGGTCGACTTTGCTCATTGCTACTTGGGCTTTTGTCTTTTTGTCTTCATTTTTCGTAAGAGGGGGTGCATATAGGTTTCTATGAATGATGTTATTTTGATTTAAGCTTGATAAAACAAAATAAAACGTAATAAAATAAAGTAAAACAAAATAAAATAAAACAAAACAAAATAAAATAGTAAAGTAAAATAAAACAAAATAAAACAAAATGGACATAAAAACATAATAATAATAATGCATATATATATATATATATATATATATATATATATATATATATATATATATATATATATATATATATATATATATATATATATATATATATATATATATATATATATATATATATATAGATAGATAGATAGATAGATAGATAGATAGAGAGAGAGAGAGAGAGAGAGAGAGAGTCAATAATAATTCACGAGTCCAGAGATCTTAGGAAAAATAAAGCAAGCATAATGTCAAAGGAAACAATAAAAATAAGCATGAAATAATAAATAACGGGAAAATAGGGAAATTCAAACGGTATTTCTCGGTTCATGATGACATCAATGATCGGGGTATGGTGTAGGCTATTCGTCTTTGTATCCTCGAAGCTCTGCGATCTGGCGTCGGAGGTCGGCGATCTCATCATTCAGCATATCAGTTTCGGTGTCATGCGATGCAACTGATACTTCGACCTGCAAGGTAACGTCAGCAAGCTCCTAGCGAAGCTCGGCTATCTCCATGCGAAGCTTAACCAATTCAGACTGCATGCTCGGATTCTGGAGATTCAGATTGTTGGTGTGGACTTTAATTCTGATAGGTGCGATTTTCGGTGCGTCTACTGTCTCTCCCTTCCCTTCTATGGCGTATGTCCAGTTGGCCTGATCAATAACACAAGTCACCTGAGGGTCAGGTAAAGTGAAGTAGTGAATGGGCTCACCCTCAATTAATAGCCTGTATTGATCCGGTTGGAAAGAAGATCTCCTCATGAGGCCACGGTCCAGACAGAAATCAATATCCATCAAGGTGTAGCTGCAATAAGACATCAGGTGAGATAGTCTTCTATCGAGTCCCAGGGTTGAGGCTATATGAGTCACCGTGCTTCCAACATGTATAGGGCTCGCAGCAGAGCGAGCATTAAGATATAAACTCTCGATCAAAAAAGCTCCACAGTCTATTGGGCGTGACTGAATGGTACAGTACATGAAGAAGATCTCTTCAGCACTCACATGCGTATCAGGGTCACTCTTCCCCAGAAAGGTGTGGGAAATGATCATCTAGAAGTATCAGAAAGTAGGGTTATGAATCTTGTTGGAGATTTGGGTGGAAGGGCCAGGACTACCTCCACACGTAATATCACTCCAAAACTTTTCGACGTCTCGGCTCAGAAAGTAGCTCATGGGGAGCTCAGATGAAGCATCATAGGCAGTCTGAAAACCAAGCAAGTCGCCGAAACGCTTGTGGTTAAAGGTTTATTCTGCCCCAAACAATCTAAAATTAATATATCCTCCATCACTGGCGTGACCAACATAGGGCTCGTAGATAAGCGAGCTCGGGAACTCCAAAGTCAGGTTCCTGTAAGTCACGTTCATAGCATCAATATATTCATCCCACTGCAACTGATTGCACAAATGCCTAACACTAGGCTCAGTTCCTAATGCCTCCATGCAGCTCGAGTCGGGATATCTGGTGGGCAGCATTGGGCGCTGTGAAAGCATGGCGTAGCGCTGCTCTTGAACTGGGTCACGAAAGATTACTGGCATAGTGTCGATATTCTCCATTCTTGAAAAGTTAGATTAGAAACAGAGGACACCTGAAATCGCAAATATTATAACTGTTAGTCTCCATATAGATATACATATATATAAAACAAATAAAAATATAAATTGAAAATAGTAAAAGTAAAGGAAAAGAAATCATGGGTTGCCTCCCATGCAGTGCTTGTTTAACGTCGTTAGCTTGACGATTCGAACTTTATATGTTAGAGGTAGGAACTGGAGGGTCGGTCAGAGTTTGGTCATGACATTCTGGGGGTATGTCACCTCCTTGGTATTGCTTAAGTCTTTTTCCATTTATCACGAACGGATTACAGGAGTTGTTCTGGATTTCAACTGCTCCGGATTTTAGGATTTTGGAAACCTCAAAGGGGCCTGTCCATCTCGAACGCAGCTTACCTGGAAAAAGTCGTAATCTCGAATTGAAAAGGAGAACAGAGTCGCCTATATTAAATTACTTTTTCACAATCCTTTTGTCGTGCCAAGCTTTGGTTCTCTCTTTGTATATAACGGCATTCTCGTAAGCGTTTTGGCGGAGTTCCTCCAATTTGTGAATATCAAGGATTCGCTTCTTGCCAGACTCCAGGTAATCCAAATTTAGGGTCTTGATGGCCCAATATGCCTTGTGCTTGAGTTCAAAAGGTAAGTGGCATGACTTCCCGTAGACCAACTGGTACGGTGTAGTTCCAATAGGGGTTTTGTAAGCAGTTCTGTAAGCCCACAGTGCTTCTGTTAGCTTTTCAAACCAATCTTTTCTAGATATTGATATAGTTTTCTCCAAGATCTGCTTAATCTCTCTGTTAGATACTTCCACTTGACCATTAGTCTGGGGGTGATATGGTGTTGTTACTTTGTGTTTTACTCCATATTTCCTTAAGAGTTTATTAAATATCCTGGATATAAAATGTGATCCACCATCACTTATGACAAGTCGTGACACTCCAAATCTGGGAAAGATATTATTCTTGAACATCTTAATGACTACTCTCGTGTCGTTGGTGGGTGCGGCGATAACTTCTGTCCACTTGGACACATAGTCAACTGCTACCAAAATGTACTTGTTTCCCAATGAAGATGGAAAAGGTCCCATGAAATCAATACCCCAATGTCAAATAGTTCTACTTCTTGGATGTTCTTCAAAGGCATTTCGTCACGTCTTGATATGTTTCCAGCGCGCTGGCACCGGTCACATCGGACAATATAAGCATGGACATCACACCGTAATGTCGGCCAATAAAGACCAGCTTGAAGGATCTTAGTGTATGTCTTGGATGTGCTTGAATGTCCACCATAGGGTGAAGAGTGACAATGCTCTATGTTGTTTCTGACTTCTTCTTCCGGGACGCAACGTCAAAATGTGTTATCAGTTCCTCTTTTGAAAAGGAGTGGTTCGTCCCAATAGAAGTGTCTTATATCTTTAAAGAATTTCTTCTTCTGTTGATAGTTGAGGTCAGGTGGTATGATATCAGAGGCTAGATAGTTCACAAAATCAACGTACCATGGTACTCTGCTAATTTATGAAATCGTCCCAAAGTTGTCTCTATCAGGTTCAAGGGGAGCGGTATCTATCTTAGCTATCAGTCTGTCATAGATGAAGTCATCATTTATAGGTAAATGATCTGGCTTTAAATGCTCTAATCTGGAAAGATGGTCAGCAACTACGTTTTCTGTTCCTTTTTTGTCTCTAATGTCTAAGTCGAATTCTTGTAGCAAAAGGATCCACCTGAGTAATCTAGGTTTTGCATCCTTTTTGCTTAGAAGGTAACGGATAGCTGCATGGTCTGTATAAACTATAATCTTAGATCCTACAAGATAAGACCTAAATTTATCGATTGCAAAAACTACAGCTAGGAGTTCCTTCTCTGTTGTTGTATAATTTAATTGAGCGGCATCTAGGGTTCTACTAGCGTAATATATTACGTGGAGTTTCTTATCTTTTCTTTGCCCTAGAACAGCTCCTATAGCGAAATCGCTAGCATCACACATTATTTCGAAGGTTTAGTCCAATCCGGGGTTTGTAGAATGGGTGTTGAAATTCATGCTTGTTTTAATTGATTAAAGGCTTTGATGCAGTTTTCATCGAAAATGAGTTTAATGTCTTTCATCAGAAGGCCAGTCAGGGGTTTTGTTATTTTAGAGAAGTCTTTTATGAAGCGTCGGTAGAAACCGGCGTGTCCAAGGAAGCTATGGACTTCTCTAACTGTCTTAGGAGGGTTAAGGTTTTCTATAACTTCTATCTTAGCTTTATCAACCTCAATGCCTCTTTCAGATATTATATGTCCTAACATTATGCCTTCTTTGACCATAAAGTGGCACTTCTCCCAGTTTAACACAAGGTTAACTTCTACGCATCTCTCTAGGATTTTCTCAAGGTTAATAAGGCAGTCTTCAAAGTCTAATCAACACACTGAGAAGTCATCCATAAATACTTCCATAATTCCTTGAGATAATCTGCGAAGATTGACATCATACAACGTTGGAAAGTAGCTGGCGCATTACAGAGTCCAAACGACATTCGTCTGTAAGCAAATGTTCCGTAAGGACAGGCAAAGGTTGCTTTCTCTTGATCCTCGGGGTGTATGGGTATTTGGAAAAATCCAGAATATCCATCAAGATAGCAAAAGTAAGAGTGTCTGGCAAGACGCTCCAGCATTTGATCTATGAATGGAAGGGGGAAATGGTCTTTCCTAGTTGCCTTATTGAGCTTCCTATAATCTATGCACATACGCCATCCGCCTTCTATGCGTTTAGCAGCGTGCTCTCCCTTTTCGTTCTGCACGACTGTGATGCCTCCCTTCTTGGGTACCACATGTACATGACTTACCAATTTACTATCAGAAATCTGATAGATTATACCAGCTTCCAGTAGTTTAAGGACTTCCTTCTTCACCACCTCGCTCATTACAGGGTTGATTCTTCTCTGATGTTCCCTGGAAGGTTTTGAATCCTCCTCTAGCGAGATCCTGTGCATACACACGGATGGGCTTATACCTTTTAGATCAGAGATTATGTACCCTAAGGCAAAGGGGTATCTTCTTAAAACATTCAAGAGTCGATTCGTCTCGTCTTGGTTTAAGGTGGCACTAACTATTACTGGGCGGTTCATTTCTTCATCCAAAAACTTATATCTTAGGTTCTTGGGTAGTTCCTTAAGTTCTTGGGCTGGTTTTTGAGAATTTGGTGAAGGTCCTGGAGTAAAATCCAGACATTCGTTACTGATAGGTTCCATTTCCTCTAGCTCGTCATCCTTTTCATTCGGGTTTGAAAATGGTTCAATCTTAGGTTCTCCTTGATCAAATTCTCTTATGCACTCACCTATGATATCGATCGCATAACATACGTCTCCTAAAATTGGTTCCATCAGGAATTTCAAAAGAATGAACTCGATCTTTTCATCCCCTACTTCGAAGGTTAATTTCCCTCTTTTGACATCTATTGTAGCTCCAGCTGTTGATAAGAATGGTCTACCTAAAAGGATAGGGACATCTTCGTCTTCTTTGATATCCATGACCACAAAGTCTGTCGGGATATAAAGTTGACTGATCCTAACTGGCATGTCTTCTAAAATGCCTACAGGATACTTAACAGACCTATCAGCTAATTGAAGGGACATCTTAGTTGGTTGTAGTTCTCCTAGGTTTAACTTTTTACATACAGCTAAGGGCATTAAACTTACACTAGCGCCTAAGTCTAGGAAATCTTTGTCGATCACATAACTCCCTAAAATTCAAGGTATAGAAAAACTACCAGGGTCTTTCTCCTTCTTAGCAAGTTTATCCTCGGAAATAAAATTGCATTCCAAGGGTTTTGGGTCGTCAAGCCTACGCTTGTTAGTTAAGATGTCTTTGAGAAATTTGGCGTAAGACAGAATTTGGGTGATATCTTCGGTGAAAGGAATCTGTACATGAAGCTTCTCTATTACTTTTATAAATTTTTGGTATTGGTTGTTGACTTTGGTTTGTTTAAGTCTTTGCGGATATGGGATTGGTGGTTTGTATGGGGGTGGTGGTTTGTAAGTTTTATCCTTGGCTTCACCTTCTTGGTTGGTTTGTTTCTCGGGTTCCTCCGATTCCTCTTCTTGGTTGGTAGGTACATTTTCTTTATAAGTTTTGGACTCGCTCATTGCTGGGTTATGAGGCCCTTTGATGGCGGTCCTACTTCATAACGAGATAACATTAGCTTGCCCTCGAGGGTTTGGTTGAGGTTGTCCAGGGAATTGGCCTCCAGGTGTAGTTTGTGGGGCTTGGTTTTGTGCTACCTGTGAGATCTGGGTTTCAAGCATCTTGTTGTGAGTGATTATCTGATCAACCTTGGTTCCTAACTGCGTTATAAGTTCGTTTACGTGAATGTTCTAGTTTAGGAATTCTTCATTTTGCTGAGTCTGGCCCGGCATAAAGCTTTCCATGATCTTCTCAAGGTTAGACTTCTGGGGCACAACTTGCATAGGTTGGTTTGGTTTTTGGGCTTGATAACCTTGCGGTCTCTGAGGTGCATAATTTTGGATAAGGTTCTGGTTTTTATAGGAGAAATTCGAATGATTCTTCCATCCAGGGTTGTAAGTGTTTGAAAATGGGTTACATTGGGCGTAATTCACTTGGTCGGTGTTCAGGTCGTTCAAAAGGTTAAATTCCGCCGATTCGTGTCCTTTAGATCCACAGAGTTCGCACTCTGTGTGGACTACTACTGCGGTGTTAGTGTTTGTAGACATATGTTCGATCCTAAGGGATAAAGCGTCCATTTTCGCCTGCATCATGTCTAGAGAGCTTACCTCATGTATTCCACCTTTGGTCTCCTTTTTCTCTATTGATGCTCGTTCAGTTCCCCATTGGTAATGGTTTTGGGCCATATCCTCAATTAGGTCACAAGCTTCTGGATAAGGTTTATTCATCAGTGCGCCACCTGCGGCAGCGTCGATGCTCATCTTGGTGTTATAATGGAGTACATTGTAGAAGGTATGAACGATCATCCATTGTTCTAGGCCATGGTGTGGGCAGACTCTTAATAGCTCTTTATATCTCTCCCAAGCTTCGAAAAGCGATTCTCCTTGGTTTTGAGCAAATCTAGTTATTTGGTTTCGAAGAACAACAGTCTTACTAGGGGGAAATATCTAGCAAGGAATACTCCCATAAGGTCTTCCCAGGTAGTTATTGAATTAGCTGGAAGTGAATCTAACCATGAACGTGCTCTATCCCTGAGGGAGAAAGGAAATAATCTTAAACGGATCGCATCAGGTGAAGCGCCGTTAGATTTAAAGGTGTCGGCTAGTTGGATAAAAACTTTTAAATGTTGATTCGGGTTCTCAGTAGCGAGACCCGCGTATTGGTTCTGTTGCACTAATTGCAACAAAGATGGTTTTAGTTCGAAATTGTTAGCAGAAATAAGGGGGTATACTATACTCGAACTAGGTTCCTCGTCAGAGGGTTGGGCAAATTCCTTAAGAGGTCTCCGGTCGCGATTCTCGGTTATAGCTTTCTTAATTCAGATGAGTAAGAGGCGTGTACGAGTATAACATTTGGGTTCCGCTAAAGGATCTACTAAATTTCCGGTACTACGGGTTCTTCGCATTTACCGGCTAATGATTCCTTAGTCTAGACGGTGTAACAACAGGATACGAAATTTGACGAAGTTGGTCCCCGGCAACGGCGCCAAAAACTTGATCGCTGTTATTCGCAAGTGCACGAATCGCGTCAAAGTAATATAAAAGAATATCGATCCCACAAAGACCAATTGTCAATCTATCGATTACTATTGTTACGGTGTTTATCTAAGACAGTATAAAAGAGATATTGGGTTTGCAAACTAATGGTAAATAATAAATGCAGGTAAAGACAGGTTGAATGTATTTCGCGTCAGTTAAGTGATGTTTCAATTGTCTAAATAGAACTACTTATGAGGCAATATTTTCTACTCTTGAAAAGAATCCATTTAATGGGAACTATCGCTTTCGCGTATTCAGAACCGAGATTACCCTTAAATTAAGGCCTCTTATTGTCACTTATAAAAGGTGCGCAGAACGCTAAAGTAGTAAACTTATTTTTAAGAAATGAGACTCGTAAACTTAGTTGAAAAGTGATTTTGATTTGGAAAGTTTACCCAAGGAGTTTCCTGATTTTAAATCTATCAACGCGTCCGAAAACAGTTTCAAAAATAGTTTTTCCTTAAAGTGATAAAAATTCCTAGTTACTAAGCCAGGGTGCTTTCGCACTCCTTGAATAATTAAAACTAACCAAGTTTGTTTTAGAAAACCCAAGTTAAAAATTGAAACAGCCTTTAAAGTATTTCTACAAATTCAATATGTGAAACATCTCTTTAACCGCGATCCTTACATTCTAACCTTTAAAAGATTTAACCAGACATCGTAACACAAACAAACACAATGTTATTGATCATGATGAAAAGTTTGTTTTAGAATGTGAGGCGTAAAGAGCGAGTAAAGTGTGTAAAATAAATAAAGTAAAGCGAGTGCGAAAAATAAATAAAGTAAAGCGAGTGCGGAAAATAAATAAAGTAAAGCGAGTGCGGAAAATAAATAAAGTAAAAGCGAGTGCGGAAAATAAATAAAGTAAAGCGAGTGTGGAAAATAAATAAAATAAAAGCGTGGACAGAAAGTAAATAAAATAAAAGCGATGCGAGAAATAAATAAATAAAGCGATAAATAAGAACCTGCTCCAAATGGAGGCTTCGATTCTAGTACAAAAATAAACCTCTGACTCCTGAAGCTACAGACTACAGCAACTCGAAGTGACCCAACTCAATCTCACTAAGGTGCGATAACCCCCCGATGTGACGGATTACCGCTATTACAAATGATAAATATATGCTTAGTGTTGTAAAACTAAGTTGGATGATTAGAAAATGAAATGGAAGGAACTATTTATAGAGGAATTCAACAGCTTGCAAAGACCATGGTGCCCTCCAACTTCTCCTTAGTGGGACGTGATTTCCAAAGGTGGCACCCGCCATCCCTTCATGGCGCTCGCCATGTGTGTAAATGGGGTGGATCATGGGAACGTGGCGGTTACCTCCTAGTTGAGGGCTGATGACTCATGGCTTCTCCTATAGCGGCCGCCATGTGCAATGCCATGTGTGTAATTTCGCTGAAAAACCCTAATTTTAGGTCTTTTAGCTTCGTTTCTTCCAAAAGAATCCGAAAGTGCTAAATATCTGAAAACAAGATAAAAGAGAGCATAATACAAACAAAATGATAATAAAGTCCTAATAAACATGTGAAATCCGAGTCAAAAACACGGTGTAATTCAGTGTGATGTTAGGGACCAATTAGTACTACTTTTTATACCATTTTATTGGTCCCTTTTACCAAGTTTTGATGTTATTACACACTTTTATTCTCACTATTTTATATAAATGCAATTAGGTTTAATTTATTTTGTTTTGAATAGTTATTTCACATTTTTGTTAGTTTTGTAGAATTTCTGGGATAAGAAGGCTTTGGATTGCAATACCACATCTTGGAGGAAGCTTGCCAAACAAGGAAGCTGGAGAAGCAACAGTTCGCGCCGCGAACTGCCTTCGCGCCGCGAAGGCTGCGAATCCAGCAAGCTGACTGAGGGTCAAAAGTGCTGTTCTGCAGGAAAAGTTATTGCCATTTTGATGTCTGCCTGGGAATTGCTTTTCTGCTTTAGATGACAATGTCCAATTAGGGAAATGTCAACCTTTTTTGTTAGAGACAAAATACATTAATCTAGGGATTGAAAACATACACTATTATCATTCACACATGGTTATTGAGAGCTTTTTGTAAGAGAGAAAACAGAGTTTTTTCTTCTTTATCTTTCTGCTTTGAACAATGAGGATGAGGAGCTAAACTCCCTTTTGTCAAGATTGGAGGTAGTAGCTATTCTCATATGTTTATGTATTCCATTTGATTTATATATATGATAAAGATTGTTGATGTATTGAATACTGTTTTTGCCCTAAGTTGAAAACCAGATTTGAGTAGTTGTCGAGAGAGATTATTTGAATCTTGACATAAAACAGATTTTCAAGTAGTGAATAAGTTGTAGAGATAGATTTACTCATTACTCTTCTTTGGTATTAAACATTAAAGATTGCTATATTGATAGTTAGGTGGAGAGATCGTCTAAGGATCAATATAGTGATTATCACAATATCATTTAGACATAAATGACTTTGAGAGGATACTTGAACATCATCAATAATCTTGAATCTATTTATTTATCATAAGGAATCATAAGCATTTGAAATAGTGAACTCCAATCTTGCCAAGCTTTTACATTAGATTAAAACCATTTTACTATTTTTAGTGACATTTACTCACAAGATAATTTTCCAACCAAAACAACATTGTTACTTTCTAAACTTACAACATTTGGATTATAGAACGGCGGTAATATCAACCAATCTCTGTGGATACGATATAAAAATATTTGCCGAAGATATAATTTTCAACATGTGATCACCAGGCTGGGGCACCCTATGTCACATTTGGGATCCATCATGGTCATACTTCACATCAGACAGTCAATCCTGGCTTGGGGCACTCTACTCAAATGTTCCAACCAATGGTTATTCCTCTGATGCGGCCTCCGTTACAAGTACCTTGGATGCCTATGTCAAGCTAGTAATACCCACCTGGTGTTATGTCCCAGTATCTACAGCCTCCTCAGGCTCAATCTCTGAAAAGTCAACAAATTGTGCCATGTAACCATCAAGGGAAGAGGCAGACCAGACAACTTGATAGAAAGCGTCCTCAACTTGATTAGATCCCTATGGCATATGCTTAGCTGCTACCTTACCTTGTCCAACAAGGACTCATTGAGACAAAGGAAGTCCCACCTGCCATTTTCCCATATCATGCAAAGCACAATCCCAATACCTCATGTGCTTATCATGTTAGGCATAAGGGGCATTCTATTGAGGATTGTTGGCCTCTCCAATCAAGGGTACATGAACTCATAGATTAGAAGGTTCTGACTTTCACCAAAGAATGGCCTAATGTCAAGACCGAAAAGGGTGAGTGCAGTCATTGATGAAGAATGCCCGAGAACTGAGGACATATCTGCAGAAGAATAATGAGGCCATTTACGCCAGGGATTATGTTGTTTTTAAATCTTTTCATTTGTAATAGTTTCTTATTGTTCAATTATGAACTTGTTTGTTTTTTAATAATGATCATAATGGAATAAACGTGCATGTTTTACTTAAATCCATTCATGTTCACTCATACTTTATTCCATCAGTATCATACTATTATTCAAATAAAATCGAAAGAGAATGATGCAATTAAGAATACACAAGATCGTTGCATGTATGCTTTTGAATAAGACCGTGCTGATGATGTAAGGCATTGTTCAATCCCTAAACACCGGAGATATAAGGAAGTTAATCCCTAGTCAACCCCTTTGGGCCTTGAAGTTGGAGTTTCTTTCTTTATACATATAAACCCTCGTGTTAAACCAGGGGCAGGGTAGTCCTTAGTTAGTTTAGACTTGCATTCAAATTTCAGAAGGAGTATATCCCATTAAGTGATCAATCATATCATATCCCTCTCAAGAGGATGGAATCACAAACTCATAATAGTTGTCCCTTACCCATCGAAAGGAGTGAAATAGTCATGAACCTTACAAAAAAAATCAAGAAAATAGAGTATCACAGAATTTTCTCTAATACCAAAAGTGAAACAAAATGAAAAAACATTAAAAAATGAAAAGCCCGCTAAGTCAAAAACTTGAAAACAAGATTGACTTAGGCAAAAATTAGGGCATCCTGGTGGATGGCCGACCCAAAGGATCAGCCCAGGAAAAAATAAGGGTAAACAAAACAAAAGAATCAGGGGATCAACATCAAAACCCTCAACAAAAGAGCAAATCTTTGTGACTACAAATAAAAACACAAGGTGAGTGACTATCACTCCAAATCTTCATGGGTTCCTTAACCATCAGTGCTAATATCCAAAATCCTTTTCTGAAAGATGGATGCTTGTTCTAAGCTAACTGAATGTAGGATTGGAGAATATCACGAAGAATGGGCGGGTTAGAATAGGTTTTGAGCCTTATATCCTTCCTTTCTGAAACGGTGAACCAGGCCACGTTACAACCCTCAAAAGATCTAATTGAAGCAGGTTCATTTTGAAAGCATACTATGGTAAGATCATGTTAAGCTGACTCGTAAAGATTTGCTTGTCATCTGTATTGATACTGACATGGCATTCTAATCAGTGATTCGTTCACTCGATGTCACAATCTTAGTGAACACGCTTGAGTTTTCAAAACTTGCATGAGCATGACATTACAATTATCATTTTCAAAATGAGCATTTTATATGCGAACAATCATGTGACATCAAGGAAGCTTACACAATGGGAAAGTTGAACAAATTCCTGATATTCCATAACTCAAATCCCTTCAAGAGCCAATCAATCTGGGGCAACCACGTCGAGATTCTACAAATCTCTCTGAATCAGCCGGATAGGGGCAAAGTTACTTCAAGGCTCATATTGGGGCAAGCTACCCCAAGAGCATGAGAAGTCAATAGTTCCCAAAATGGTTAATCGAGGGAATACAATTTCAAGACGTTGGGGCAAGCCAGGTTGAAATATTCGAATGACGAGTTTGCTCCACGACCGGTGATTGGGGCAGTTGGTGCAGATATTTAGTGCATGGGGGAAGAGGTAGGCTACACAGGTACAAGCTCTCTCCAAACATAATTCAGAGGTGTTATAACATCTTTTGAGCTTGTAGTTGGTGTCGGAGAATCACGTCTGAACGACCATCATCCTAGCCCAAAATTCCCACCACCCTCTATATGAGCATCTAGACTAGCCATTGCATAAATCATTATCATACATACACCATTCCGTTTCACTCATGCATATCATTCATAAAGCATAACATGAAGCCTTGCAAACAAGAAAATCCCAAAATCAAATTTTATTGACTAAACCAAAGCCCAATCCTAGCTTGGCAAATCACAAAATTCTCATCATATTACGTCCACTCTTAACGGGAAATTTTTTGTATACGTTAGTATTTAATCCTCTTCTACCTTGAATACCTGAAAAGCTTCTGCAATTCTTGTATTCAGGTTCAAGAAGATTAAATAGGGGCAGCTGTTGTACCCCAAAATTTTCCCTCCCTTTTCGCTTCTCATCTGACTTATGCCTTGAGACTCATTCATATTTCATTCATATGTGTTGTTCATTCATGATTAACACTTGCTAATAGGCATCATAGACTCAAGGTTTATGGTTGGTAAAAACAAGGGTTTTGCTTGAAGGCGGTGGTATTGCACACCTTATGGGATGAAATCCTGATTCTTGACTGTGCTCCTATGGGATATTGTGTTTGACCTTCTGTATAATTAACCTAACTTCTGAACCCTAATTGTGGGTCTATGGTTTGAGGTGTTGCCTGTGGAGCTTTGGACTTTGTTTGAAACCCTAATTAGGGATAGTTGGTATTCAGGTGCTTTGTTGGTTTGGCTTTCTAATCTACGGTTCATCAAAACCCTAGTCCTTGGCTTTGAGGTTTGTGAACCCTACAGTTTGCATTGAGGTAGTGGAAACCCTAGTTATGGTTCATGGCATTGATGTTCCACTTGAGTTGACTTCTCTCCTAGCTTGAGATTCTTGATTGATACACATCTTTGAACTTTGACTTAGTAAACCCTAATTCATGGTGTTATGTGATTGATTCAAGGCATGTTTGCATTCATGTGTCATTGACCTCATGATCTCACGATCCATTTGATCTGAGTCTTATTTCATTCCCACTTCATCTATTACTTTCATGGTTTTATTAAAATGACAAGATTCATTCATGCTTTGATTTATAGTCCCATTGATACAAATTCATTTGATCAAGTCTTTCTATGACCCATTAATTCAAAGAAAGCCAAGCCATTATGCCTGACACATGACCCCATGCATCAAAACAAAGGAAAAACCCATTTGGCATGATGGAAACCGATTACCATGTTTGGGAAATCGATTTACCAACTCTAGTGGCCAAAAAAATACATTTCTGGATGATGGAAATCGATTACCATGTTTGGGAAATGGATTTCCCTGCTCCAGTAGTCAAAAAATGCATTTCAAGATGATGGAAATCGATTTCCATGCTTGGTAAATCGATTTACCCTGAGACAGTAGCAAAAAAAACAATTTTTCATGATTTCAATTGATTTACATGCTTGGTAAATCGATTTACCCTGGAACAGTGGGTTAAAATACAGCATTTTTCAGCAATAATGCAGTTTCCTTTGCACTCAAAAACAGCTCCAATGCTTGCATCAATACCTTGAAATCTCTACACAATTATGAAGCAACCAAACATAACATTCATGCATTAAACCAAGTATTCCCAACACTTAAAATCATCAAATTTAAGCTATTCTAACATCCCTGAACTGTCATAACAGTCCCAAACCAAACCACATCAAACATATTCCAAACCACATCAAACTAACTCCAAACCTCTTCAAACTAATTCCAAACCATTTTAACTAATTCCAAGCCTCACAAAACTAACTCCTAGCCTCCATTTGATCCAAACCTATAATCTATATGAACTCATCACTCTCATCAAATCAAGGACAATAACCAAAATCAGAATTCTCTCAAATTACTCATTGCAAGTTCAACTTTTCTCCTCTCACTTCATCTTCTCCAATTCCTCTCCCTACACCAAAGCTCAAATCACCATTGGAGCAAGCTTCACATTGAAGTTTGTTGTCAATTGAGATAAACCTCTTGCATTCAAAAACCATCCCTACATTCACATAATCAACATCAACAACAACAATTCAATTAAGAATTTTTCAAAGTTGATTCTTGAAGAGGAGGAGTTCATAGTAGAAGTGGAAGATTAAAGGTTCAAAGTAGCATACCTCTGGTTTTCTCTTCTTCATCTTCATAACCTCCAAATTTCAGCAAGTACCAAGACAATCATCCATCTTGTAGGTCGGTGAATCTTCATCTTTGCTTGTTTGCTGAAATTTTGATACCACATTGTAGATTATGTAGTGGAGAATCAAAACCCCAAGGTTTGATGGCTTGATTCTCCTCCACCTCCATTTAATTTCAGATTTTGTGCTTAGGGTTCTTGACTTTAATTGCTAAGTTTCTAGAATTAATTAATTTGTGGTTAGAATGGATGAGGGATTAGGATAGAAGAGGTTGAGAGGAGTAAGAAATCGGTGTTTTTTCTTGATTCCGGCCGCCTCCGCCGCGGTGGTGCCGGAGCTCCGGTGGTGGTTCATTTTTGACATGAGAATTGAATTTAGTGTGTAGAGATGATGAATTGTGGTTGCTGAATTTTTCTCCCATTTCCCTTGCAAAATCTGTTGGCCATAGCCATTAAGCACAATATTTTGCTTTCTACACCCCTGATTTGCTTAGAAACATACTTGCTAAATCCAACTACACTTCTTGATATTTGGGCTCATTCTGTTGGGCCCAAAAACCCCTTTACTGGATTTTGCACTCTATTTAGGGCCTGCATCCCCCTTGGCCCAACATGTTAATTACCATTTCAATTACCTTTAATTCCATTTCATTTTGTGTTGATATTTTTGATAATTGTTTTGTTAGCATTTTAATTAGTTTTAATTAGGATTTAGATTTTAATTAGAATTTAGGAATTAATTGGAGTTTTATATAGTTTTTTAATTAGCTTTTAATATTGTTTAGTTAGATTAGGAATTAGAAAATAGTTAGATTTTAGCTAATTGTAGAATTTAGTAAATTCTTGAACATTAAGTTAAAATAGATCTTAGGATTTAATCAATTTGTAGGTTCTAATTATACTTTAATTAGAAATAAATTTGTGTTCATGATTGTATTTTTTGTGAAATGACCATTTTACCCTTTAGGGGTAATTTTGGGCATTTTATCCATTTTATAACATTATCCCTTAGGACTAGAACTTGACATTAGAACTTTAATCATTTCCTAACAATTGTAAGTTCCCTTAGGGCTTGTACCTAGAATTTTAATCAAGATTTTGACTAACATTAACATGCTCCCCTAGGATTTTAACATAGGTTTTAACCAACTTTAATCAGCTATAATATGATCCCTTAGATTAGTGTGATTAATTCTAACCATTAGATTAGGTCTTACCTAGTTACTCCAATCCAATAAACCCATGATTAAGTTAATCAAAAGCAATTTTGACCAATTAAATCCTTTGAACTTGTATAATCCCACAGTCTAATGTAGTGACCAAAAGACCCTTGGTCACTTAATAAGACTTTTCTTCTAAGTTGTGGAGCTTAAGGCCTCAAGATAAGATTCCCAACCAGGCATCCTTAGTCATACCAAGCAGCGGATTATACAAGTGCTTAAAAGGTGGGAAACTACAAGAGTTTGTTAAATCAAAATTAGAATTGTGTGGCATGTGCCTTAAGTAATAGAGAAGGAATGAGACTGGAGTATTCCTTCCCCCATTATGAGTATCTTTGGGTATGGGACGTATGACCCAACGCTCATCGTATTCACCTATATTCATAGACTTTAGCACAACTCTAACCATACGATTGACAAATCTCTCTTTCTTCACAAAACAATACAACAAGCAAGGACTACATCAACAACTTATAAATCATGAATCAAGTTGTGCGACACAAGCCTTAAACAGTAGAGAAGGAGTGGGACTGGAGTATTCCTACCCCCATTCTGAGTATCTTTGTGTATGGAACGTATGACCCAACGCTCATCATATTCACCTCTATATATAGACTTTAGTGCAATTCAAATTGAACGATTGATAAGGTCTTCATCAACACAAGAACAACAATGATTCTCCTCTCGCGACTTGAAAGTTAGGATGAGAACTACATGCCATGAGCCTTAAGTAGTAAAGAAGGAATGATACTAGAGCTTTCCTACACTCATTCTGGATATCTTTGGGTGCGAGACGTTTGGCTTGTTGCTTATCGTATCTACATTTACTCCTAGACTTTAGTGTGATTCTTATCAAATAACTATCAAGTATATTCTCCTATTTCAATTCAATTGTTCCATCTCTATTTTGCCTCCATCATCTTGTTTTCAGCCCTAGTGGGCTGAACTACGAAAGCTCTTATTTCCTTATTGCACTATAAGGGTACGTAGGCAGGAGAATCCAGTTTCTTCGCGAGCTACCTTATTTGTAATCCATCCTTTATTTCAATCAATTCTACTTCTTTTGCCTCATCAATCATCTTGTTTTCAGCCCCAGTGGGTTGAACTACGACAACTCTGATTTCCTTATTGCACTATAAGGATACGTAGGCAGGAGAACCCAAATTCTTCGCGAGCTATATCTTATTTATCAATATACCTCATCCATTTATCAATCAATCATTATTCATTCATTCAATCATACCATATTTTTGAGATCAATAATACTTCTCCTTGGACTCCTTGTCTATCCTTTTAGGACGATAACAACAGTCCACCTCATCAATCAAGAGTTGTTTGGCCCGTAACCCAAACATTTTATTCATTCTTTTTCGGCTAAGACGCCACTTTGCTCTTCGATTAAGAGTATATCTTTCTCTTGGATCCAAGCTATTATCCTTATTTGATCTCGAATTGTTAATTCCCCAGCAAGTGATACACTATCCTTTATACCATCCAATACTTCAATCACTCCTTGAAGTAGTGTTTGTCTTATGAGTCCCTGTTGCTTAGACAAATGTCTCTCTCTCTCTCTCTCTCTCTCTCTCTCTCTCTCTCTCTCTCTCTCTCTCTCTCTCTCTCTCTCTCTCTCTCTCTCTCTCTCTCTCTATTCTCGTATTTCTGAACTACGATTTCTCTGACTTTCTCATTGCACAGCGAGAATACGTAGGCATGAGGATGCGAATCCTGGCGAACATACTGCTAATTATTCCTCATTTTCCTTAGGGAATCATTCATATCTTTCGCAATCCATTATCTTCTTTCGATCATAAATCATTCACCCAGTGACATACAATTCCTTTGACGTCGAAATACACTTTCTTTGGAATTCCATATATACCCTTTTAGGACGCCTAACGAAAAGTCCAAGTTTCTATCTAGAGTCGTTTGGCCCGTAACCCAAACACCTATATGGTATAAATCCTATTTCTCTCATGGATTCCAATATACTTTCACCTTTCGATTTCAAACAATACTTCTTCAGTCACTTATCACCAGATATTCATTTCTGTGACTTCGGCCACTTCATTCTGTTCATCCCATGATGCACTCATATTCTATCTTCATTCACTCCACGTGATTTACCTATCCTTTGAGCTAAATACATTATACCTTTGTGCTCCTTCTTGCGTCACCTTGTGAACCAAGAGTTGTTTGGCCCTTAACCCAAACACCTAATTCCCCTTTTTTGGTTATCCCAATACATTGATACAATGTTGTAGGCCGTCACTTATTGGTTCATACCTGTTTACTCTTGGGTTCACGTTTTCACCTCGTGTTGGAGCTCAAAACACTATTCTTTGGTTTAGGTCATACTTCTATCACACTTCTTTTTCATCTCCCACCATTAGTTCTTTGAACTACGAAGCTCTGAATTCCTCATTGCACTATAAGGATACGTAGGCATGAGGGCCCTAATCCTCACCGAGCACTTTATCTATTCCTTTTTCTTTTCCTTTCCTCATTCTTTTGCGAGTAATATTAGATAACACTTATTCGAGCGAGAACAATCAAAACGGGTCCCATGGAGTACCATGGATGTTCGGGGTGCTAATACCTTCCCCTTGCATAACCGGCTTCCTTACCCAGTATATCTCTTTCCCCGGGTTTTATCGATGTTTTCCCTTCCTTTTGGGGATAAATAAAGTTCGACGCGACTCTGTTGTATGTTCGAGCATGCGATACGTTCGGGTATATTTCCGCTAGCTTCAATGCCTATCACATTAGATGCACCAAACGGTATCACAGAATACTCATAGTGAACATATCTCATTTTGAATGCAGTTGGCGGAATATCGTCTGACTTCACACGAATATGATGATAACTCGAAGGCAAAGAAATCTTGCTAAACACGTAAGAACCAACCAACTGATCCATTATATCATCAATTCTCTTAAGAGTATACTTGTTCTTGATAGTTACCTTGTTCAGTTGTCGATAGTCAACACATAACATCATGCTACAATCTTTCTTCTTAACTAACAACACCAGCGCTCCCCACGACGAGACACACGGTCGAAAAAATTTCTTCTCAAGTAGATCCTCTAATTATTTCTTCATCTGACTCAACTATGAAGCAGGAATCCATATGGAGCCATCAACACAAGACTAGTACCAGGTGATAAGTCTATGGAGAACTCAACTTCGCGCTCCGGCGGTTAATCACTAATGTCATCTGGGAACACTTTAGGAAACACACTTACAATAGGTAGATCCATAATCATTCTCTCTCTTCCCCCTCTCAAGGATGCAAACACCATGAATACTTGAGCACCCTCTCTCAAGGACATCGCTACCTGCCTCGCGGTCATGAAACTCGACTTCGTACTCTCCTCGGATTCAAGAAACTTCACTGATTTATTAAAACAATTGATATGCACATAGTTGAACTCCAACCAATTCATTCCCAAAATAAAATCGAGTTAACTTATAGGCAAACACCCTAAGTCAATCCCAAAATCTCTACTGTAAATTGTCAAAGGATAATTCAAATACACCAATGAAGTAGTCACTAAACCATTAATCGGGGTATCAATGACCATGCTACCATTCATATCAGACACTTCCATATTCAATATTTGCACACAATAAGCAAATATAAACGAATGTGTCGCACCCGTATCAATAATAGTAATAGAAGGAATGCTATTAATAAAGCATGTACCTTGAATCAAGTCATCAGATGCAATAGTCTCTGCTCCATACAACGCAAAAGATTTCCCTCAAGACTGAGCCTTCTTAGGTTTCTCACACTAAGTACTAATATGACCCTACTCTCCACAATTATAGCAAGTCAGACTATTTCTCCTACATTCAGCAGCTCGATGACCCAACTTCCCACACTTGAGGAAATTCACAGTTATTCTTTTGCACTCAGAAATACGATGTCCAAACTCACCACATTTGAAATATCTCACAAAAGCAGTAGTCCCTCCCCCACTTCATTCTTTCCTACCTGCATCCTTCTGATTAGCCTTCTGCTTTCCTTTATCAGCTGGATTCCCATCAGGTTTCCCACGGTTATGATCCTTCCCTTTCTTTTCACTAAGACTCTTATAGTGAGTAGATCGGGCTCTGCTATCCTCATCATATATTTTGCAGTTATTTACCAACATAAAAAATCGGTAGATCTCTTGATACCCAATACCCTGCTTGATCTCAGGGCGTAAGTCGCTTTCCAACCTGATAGACTTTGGCCCTTCAGCTGTCGCGCTATTATAGTGTGGACAAAATTTCACCAGCTCTTCGAACTTAGCATCATACTCAGTAGTTGTCGAATTTCCTTGTTTCAGTCCAAGGAACTCGATCTCTTTCTTACTGCACATATCCTCTGGACACTACTTCTCTTGAAAATTATTTCTAAACACAACCCGAGTAACCTCGGTACCTTCATCTTCCATTCTCTAACATGCGTTGTCTCACCAGTCTTCGGCCTCCTCCGACAATATATGAGTACCAAACAACACTTTTTGTTCCTCAGTGCAAGCCATCACTCGAAAAATCTTCTCAATCTCTTTGATCCATATCAAAGCACCTTCTGGATCATATCTTCCCTTGAAGGTCGGTGGATTATTTCTCTGAAACTACCCCAATCCACGGAATTCATCGCCATCCAGATTTTAATGACCCAGTTGCGCCAGAGCCATCACCTTAAAAGCGTCGTCAATAGCTTGATTGTTTCTTGCTCTAGTCATGTTTCCGCACACCAGTAAACATCTATTATAAGAAACATGCATCTACAATGTTTATACACATGTCACATACTAATGATAAACCAACATGATAAAAATCTGGCTGAATGGACCACCTGCTCTAATACCACTATCATAACATCCTAAAACCCCCACTCGAAATCATACAATAAATCAACTATAAACAACTATCTCACATAGGATGTCACACAACTCCACATTCAACCTATTATGTAACACTTATTTAAAATAATTTTTTTAATTCAAAACACATGTCATCACATGTTCACCTTTACTTAGACTCATCACAGTGGAATTAATCATTAAAAATAGTTACTCACTCAAATAAGTTCAAATATAACTTATATTCAAAATTAAACTCAATTAGGGTAATATGCCTTCAACATCAAAGCAACTCAAAGCATGAGTTATAACATTTAGTCTCGCAACAATAACACAAAATAAAATAAAAAATAACGTTTGCCCATCCAGTGTTACAGACTAGAGCAACGATAATCTAAAACACATAAAATTGGAAAGGAAGAATAACCTCAACACCATCCTTCATCTCTAAAGTAGCTACTCATCTACCTGTTTGTCTGTACCCCAAGAAGGAGCACAAAACACCATGATAAAACAAAGGGGTGAGGATACACTCGAAATATATAATGGTGCAAAAGAATGCAAGGAAAGCCTAAAGGAAAAATACTAATCAATACAAAAAATACTAAACAACACCCAAAACAACTCATCTTCACAATCTTCAAATAATGCAATGCAACAATGATCCAACTCATGCATGTGGTACCAACTCAACAAAGGTTCTTCATACGAACCTAGTTCCAAAATCTGAACCTCGAGGCCCCTCATCTGAGCTACGGACAAGTCATTAGTTCCAACATCTGAACTTGTGACACACCTATTTCATAATAATGATAACATATGATGTATGGCATATGATAATGCAACAAAAACAACACAAGAATGATTACAGCCTCACATCTAACTGTAAACAATCATGCTTTCAAGCACATCAACATTAGTTCTCACTTCGAACTACACATCATAATAATCATCAACAAGTATGTATAACAACTCACATGATTATACTTGCACTTCACAACATATATGCACACACCGAATAAACATCCAGATAACACTCAGACATATCAATTCATCTCATTAAACATGACCAAACAACAACCAATAGTCGCTGAAATTAAAGACAGACCGAAAAATCGAGTAAAAAAAGAAACTTTGTGTTATTACACTCGCTAAGCGAGATCCGACTCGCTAAATAAGGAAAAAAAACTAGAAAATATCACGTTTTGTCAAGCTTGCTAAGCGAGGGATATCTAAGCAATGTTCATCCTTGCTAAGTGAAGTCGCCCATAACTGCAAAAATCAGAAACGTGATTCCATCATGGGAGCCCTATCAAAGCTCCGACTTCGATCCCAATCGATCTCAAACACACAAAATTCAATCATACAAGTTACTATAGTATTGAAAACACTATTTTAAGCACATATTAACATATATTAAATTGATTTGATTCAAAATCACCATTACCTTCTGTAGCGGGGTATTCGTTACCTTTAGATTTATTGACTAAATCAAAAGTAAATCATACAATTCGAGTCGCCACCACACTTCTATTTATCCAAAGGAAAGGTTAGAAAGTGAACAAAAACCGAGAAGTTTTATCAAATCAAAAACTAATAAAAATGTCAGAGATCTGGGTAAGGGGGTTGGTTATGCAATGGGAAGGTTTTAAGCACCCAAAATATCCTTAGTACTCTAAGGGAGCCCTTTTTACAAATGTTGTAAGGTAGGTTGGTATTTGTGAAAATATTTGTGCAAACGTGATTGGGGAGATGAGAAAAGAATATACAATATTTACAATTTTGTGTTTGAATGGATAAACCCATTGCCTACGTACCATCTTAAAAAAGAATAGGATCAAAACCTCGTAGTTCGGGGTAAAAATCTCAAAAGAAGATGGTGAATTGATTGGTCAAAAGCCTTAAGGTCTTTTGTTATCAAAGGGAGAAAACTCAAACTAAAACCACAAATCCACCATGTGAGGAGAGCTTCAACATGCTGGTGAGGGCTTAACCCTATAATAAGCATGGAAGTCTTATAGTCCATCACTAAGGATACATGTGAGTATTATATCAACCTCTAGGATAACTCAAACCTAATAGTTAATGTTTATGAAAAGCTTTGGCAAAAGTGGCCATTGAAACCACAAAACAATTGAGTGAGTTGCATTTACAAATGAAAAGTATTCACAAAATAAAGTCAAAGTTGACTTAGGATTCAATTCAGAATAAGTATTATGAAAAGAGTTTGGAAAATCAAAAGTATAGTGCTTAGGTTTCTAATTTTTGAAAACAATGTTAATGTTTGCACAAAAGTTTGGCTTGGGTTAGAGTGGAGAGAAGAAGAGAATGGTTAGGTCCTAAACATGCAAAGATGAGGGAAGAGAAATAAAACCACTTGGAGTTCCCCTCTTGAGATCATAAAGATGATCCAAGTTGCTCCATTCCTTTGGACTTAGCAAGCAATAAGCAAATAACTCAAGCAATCAAGCAAACAATCAATCAAGCTCCTAGGAATCTTCCAATTGGCTTTTGTATCTCTTATCTTGAATGTCCATGACAATGGTTCTTCTAATTGGCTCAAGTTTGGGATCCCTAGCACACAAGAACACACAAATCAAAGAGTTCCACAATGCAATAGAAAGAATGGACAAGAGTGAGTTTAGAATTAGGATCCTTTCAATGTTGTCTTCAAGGTTAAGCATTCTAAAGGCATGAGGCCTAGTTGCTCTTTGACAATTTTTAGCACTCTAAAGGCATGAGGCCTAGTTGCTCTTCAAACTCCATTAGCATAGGTAAGGTCCTACAATCTAAGTCCTTCTCTATTTGCATTGGGTTCACACAAACAAAACAAAACAAGGACAATAGTATATACACAATAATGTGCTCAAGTGAGCAAAAGGCAAATTGCATTAACATAAACATGAGCTCAAGTGAGCAAAGGGCAAAGGAAAATGAATTAATGTGCGAGAAACTAAATTGCATTAAAGTAAATTGCAAGAATTAAATTCTTGAATTAAAAGTTAGTGATTTAGTAGTTAGTGTTAGTGTGCCATAAGACAATTTAGCGCTATGTTAAGCAATCGTAAGTGGACTAATATAGTAGTCACACCTATCTGAGGTCGGTCAATAAAACTATAGGCAACAAACACAAGTTAGAGACCATGACTAGTAAGCCAAGCTCCTACAACTTGCCATGCCAAAAGAAAAGAAGAATGATCTTGTATTGATTTAGGTTTTTTGCTTGACCAAGAAGCAACCTATCCTTAATGCAAAGCAATTCACTTGATCTTTGATCAAGATGAATTTGATTTGAATCAAAGAAGATTAAACTCCTCATATTTCAAGGCCAACCACCAATCTTTAACTCATTGATCAAAAAGAAAAAAAGAAGAAGAAGAAGAAGAAGAAGAAATGGAATGTACATAAATGGAATTCAAATAACATAACCAAAATACATTGATCAAACAAGAATGGAATCAACATCAATCAATGGTAAACAGAAGTGAGATGAAGCTTAGAAGTCAAGAAACAATAAAAATATTTTTGGTATTTTTGGAATTAAAATAATACTTGAATTAAAATAAACAAAATAAAGGTCAAACTTCAAATCCAATTCAAATCAACTTGGAAAAGTCCAATTGGATCATCATAAGTTCAACATGGTAAAACAAGGTTTGACAAAAAATTTCATCATTTTTAGAAACCAGAAACTAATTTTAAACAATTAAAAACGAAGAAAATATAACATAATTGAACTAAAATCTCAAATAAATCTTGAATCAATTAAGAAATTGATAAGAATATTTTTCATAGATTTATCATCATTCAAAGATGTTAAGAAAATATTTTTGGCATTTTTGAATATTGGAAACTATTTTAAATGAATTAAAAATAACCAGAAAAGAGAAAATTCACAAAAAACATTAAATGGACTCATAAAAAATATTAAAAATCATTTTTAGAAACTAGGATTTAAAAGGGAAATAATGCAATTGGTCCCATATTTTTTGGATTAAAAATGAAGAAGTTATGAATTTTTAAAATAAAATGGAATTAAAGAAAATAAAAGGAAAAATCAGAAAATAGAAAAAACAAGGAGCGTCTGATCAAGGTCTCATTAATTGACGTGGCGCATCAGATGGTTGAGAGATGCGCGCGCATGGTGGACCAAAGTCAAAAGAGAAACACGCTGCATTAATGAAAGTCATAACATTCAAGCGTCCAGATTAGATCAGAGCAACAAGATCCAATGGCTATGGACTCGTCCACGTGGGAACGGTGGTGGAAACCACCGTCTTCTCCGGTGAGACTCACCGTCCGGCCAGAATTTGCAGGTTTTCAAACCTTCACCAAAATGCACGATCTATATATCTTTGGAAAGCTGGGGTGATGTACATCACCCCTGTGCCATTGGTTTCCACTCAAGATCTCTATATAGAGAGAAATCTGAGATAGAACTTTATGGTGTTCATACTGAACTTGTTCAATTCATGAAATTAAATGCACAGATCAATTGCCTCTCACATGAGGACTTCAGAGGTACCAACAAACACAAGAAATGATCAGTATTCAAGGAGTTTCGAATCAAAAAAGTTTGAACAATAACCTTTGAAGTGCAGCTTTACAAGACTTGATCCACTCCAATTCTTTAATGCAGTGTGTTCTTGAGATAGCAAGGAAGCAAGGAATTGAAGCTCAATGATCAACCAAAGAAGTTGAAAATTGAACTTGAAAATTGAAAGAGAAAAGCAAAATTCCTTTTAATGGAGGTTGGGATTTTACTTCTGCAGCAATTCAGGCGCCTTGAGGTTGGATTTTGAAGAGGAATGAGGCTTCTATTTATAGCCAAGCATGATGCAAGCAAGGAGAAAACTCATGTGCATGTGAAATTGGGTCCTCCATGCATGGGTCTGTACAGGCGCATGGGAGGCCCAAATCCAATGGCAAATGCAAGTTGAGATGCAAGTGAGGTGTTTTGGACGTGCAGATTTCATGGTACAAGCTTGTGCATGGAAATTCAACATGTTATGCATAAATGAACACAAATCTTCGCCTCTTCGAAAATGCTATTTGCCAAATTGAAACATAGCCATGTGGGTAATGGTTGGAAAGGTCTTGACATGATGAACAAATGTTATGTTGAACAAAAAACCATTTGGAGTTGGTAATAATTGAAAACTGATCATGAAGTTCAAGGTGCAAAACATGTATATGGAAATTTTGCTAAAATGGACCAACTTCAAGCCCTTCTGTTCCAATGATGCAAGCCTAAAATGACAAAACCTTCAACATAAAAGTTGTAGATATTTTCAAGACAATATATTTGTACTTAAAGTTTGCATAATTTGGATTTTTGATGAGGAAGTTATGGGCACTTGAAGTTGGACTTTTTCAAGATTCAATGGTTTTGGTCCAAAGTGACCTATAATGTTTTGTATTATCACATGTGTTTCTTTTAGGATTATGAAATTTTGTCCACCATAACATTCGAATTAGACATCTTAAGCTTTCTAATTAATTTGATCCCACCTCAAAATAATAAAAAATGAAAGAGTTAGGTCCTTGGGAAGTTGACCCAAAATTAGGGTTTCAGTCAAAATGACCTATAATGTTTTGAAATGAATGATGACCTTCCAAGCTTAAAATCAATTTTGGATGAACATTAAATTTGTTCATATGGTTCTTAATAACATGTTTTCTCTTGGGGTCATCTTCATTTGACAAACACATCAAAATTTAGGTCTCAGTGGATTTCAAAATAGTCAGATGAATTGACTGATCAACTTCTCAAGTCCAAACTTCAAATCTTGATGAATTAATGATTAAGGACACTCACATAGGCACATATATGCATAAAACTATGAGTGAAACAAATTCCCTTGATTGTATTTGATCATGGGTTGAGGTTGCTTCATGAGTAAGGCACAGTCAATGTACAGTTGAATTAGGGTTTCCTTGGGAAAAAATCCTCAAGCCCTTTGGGTTATCTTGATCAAATTGACAAATTGAGATACTTGGGAGGCATATATGATGATTGAGATATTTGTGAACCATTGTCATGCTTGCTTTCAACTTCATCTGGCCACATCAATGAGCATAGGGGCCTCCTAGGAGCCTTGGATCACAAGATTGCTCAAGCTACAAAACAAACAATGTTAGTGACATATTTTTGTGCTTTTGGTTAGTAAAAAAATAAGAAAATAAATAATATACAATTCAAGCATGCTTGGTGGTCTCAAACCAACTCACACAAGTCCCAACCTTAGGGTTAAGGAGCCAAGATGCTATGATCCTTGAGGCAAATGCAATGTGCAATGTTATGATGCCATGAGGGATCTTAGGGTCAAAATTAGGGTCTTACACCTTCAACAATTGCAACATAAGTCATAAGTGCACTAAATTTCAGAATCCAATCAAATAAATTCGCATAAAATCGACATGAATTCAATACATGAAATTCAGGATAATTACAACAATCACATCATGTTATCATAATTGTTTCATCCATATCATCAAACATTAAACAATGGAACAAAATAGGGGGAAATCTAATGGAGATTAAGGATTTCTCCCTACCCATCATGCAATTAACACCATATTTAGAGTAATCATCCCCTTACCCTGGTTTTACAGCAACAACTCTAAGCTTGGCTATGGTGATTTCCTCCCAACCCTTCTTCTCACTTTGCTCTCACTTTGCCTCTTGTCCCAAAATAATACGTACACTACTATTAGGTTTTCTAATCTGTTTTTATTAAAAACCTAATTTAACCTTTTACTAATCACACTTTGGCCCAAATCCTCTTATAATTCTCACCATTTCCCTTATTTCTTATTAGTTTCTAATTTCCATCCAAAATCTCTATTTTCTATTAAATTTTAATATTATTTAATTATATAATTATTTAATTAAATACTAAATACTTCTCTACCAAACCCAACTTAGCATAAACATGCCAAAACACCAAATCATCAATCCAATGCATATTAAATTCTTCTAAATAAATAATTAAAGCATAAATTCAATTAAATAAATAATTTAAAGAAAAAAGGGTGTTATAGGTTGTCTTTTGGTAGACCAAGAGATGAAGTTGTCTCTAAGATATACACAATATCCAGATGTGAACCTTCTGAGTTCTGAACATCCACCACAATATATATCAATATATGTGATGAACTTATCAATGGAGTAAGAATATAGATGTAGACTAAAATCAAGAGTGACCTGAATATATCAAATAACATTCTTCAAAGCAGACATATGTTATATTTTCGAATCATGCATAAACAAACACACTTGTTGCACGGAATAAGTGATATTGATCATGTAAAAGCCACGATACTCAGTGGGATCATGATATGGATTTCCATAGGATCCACTTAGTTTGGATTGTGTGTCAACCGATGTAGCAAATAGTTTACAAGAAGATATAAAGTTGTACCCCAAAATTCTCCCTCCCTTTTCATTTCTCATCTGACTTATGGCTTGAGACTCATTCATATTCCATTCATGTGCATAATTCATTCATGATTAACACTTGCTAACAGGCATCATAGATTCAAGGTTTATGGTTGGTAAAAACAAAGGCTTTGCTTGAAGATCGGGGTATTGCACACCTTATGGGCTGAAACCCTAATTCTTGACTTTGCTCCTATAGGATCTTGTGTTTGACCTTCGGTGTAATTAACCTGACTTTTGAACCCTAACTATGGGTCCATGGTTTGATGTGTTTCTTGTGGAGCTTTGGGCTTTGCTTGAAACCCTAATCAGGGATAATTGGTATTCAGATGCTTTGCTGGTTTGGATTTCTGATCTACAGATCACCAAAACCCTAGTCCTTGGCTTTGAGGTATGTGAACCTTATGATTTGCATTGAGGTAGTGGAAACCCTGGTTGTGGTTCATGGCATTGATGCACCACTTGAGTTGACTTCTCACTTGAGATTCTTGATTGATACATAGCTTTGAACTTTGACCTAGTAAACCCTAATTCGTAGTGTTATGTGATTGATTCAAGGCATATTTGCATTCATGTTTCATTGACCTCATGATCTCATGATCCATTTGATCCGAATCTTATTTCATTCCCACTTCATCCATTATTTTCATGATTTTATTAAAATGTCAAGATTCATTCATGCTTTGATTTATAGTCTCATTGATACAAATTCATTGTCCATTTGATCAAGTCATTCTGTGACCCATTAATTCCATTTCATTCATTCATTCAAACATGTTCAAAAGTGCATTGAAAGCTTTTGTTTCAAGTCGATTTCATATTGAACAAGAAAGAAATCCAAGCCATTATGCCTCACACATGAGCCCATGCATCAAAATAAAGGAAAAAACCATTTTTTTCATGATGGTAATCGATTACCATGTTTGGGTAATCGATTACCCTGCTTCCAGTAGCCAAAGAAACCATTTTTTTTCATGATGGTAATCGATTACCATGTTTGGGTAATCGATTACACTGCTTCCAGTAGCCAAAAAACCTATTTTGCATGATGGTAATCGATTACCATGTCTTGGGTAATCGATTACACCTGGGATAGTGAGTCAAAATGCTGCATTTCTCAGTAGTAATGCAGTTTTGTTTGCCTTCAAACTAGTCCCAATGTTTGCATCAATACACGTTGAAATCTTTACATAATTATGCAGTAACCGACCATATCATTCATGCATTGAACCAAGCTCCTAACGCTTCAATTCACCAAACTTCCCAAGCTAACTCCAAACCAATTCAACTAACTCCAAGCCTCATTTAACCAACTCCAAGCCACAAAAAACTAACTTTGAACCTCCATTTGATCCAAACCTATAATCCATATAAGCACATTACTCTCATTACACCAAAAAAGCGCAGAACTTGAGCATTCTCCCAAAATCACTCATTGCAAATTCAACCTTCACTCTCTCACTTCATCTTCTCCAATTCATCTCCCTACACGAAAGCTCAAATCACCATTGGAGAAAGCTTCACATTGAAGTTTCTTATCAATTGAGCTAAACCTCTTGCATTCAACATTATTCCTACATTCACATAATCAACATCAACAACAAAAATTCAATTCATAATTTTTCAGAGTCGATTCTTGAAGAGGAGGAGTTCATAGTAGAAGTAGAAGATTAAAGGTTCAAAGTAGCATACCTTTGGTTTTCACTTCATCTTCTTAATCTCCAACACCAAATTCCAAGAACAAATCTCTGTTCTTGCAAGTCAGTGAATTTTTATCCTTGCTTGTTTGTTGAATTTTTGATACCACAATGTAGCTTATGTAGTGGAGAATCAAAACCCCAAGGTTTGGTGGTTTGATTCTCCTTCATCCCCATTTGATTTCAGATTTTGTGCTTAGGATTCTTGACTTTAATGGCTCAATTTCTAGAATTGATTAACTTGTGGTTAGAATAGATGATAGATTAAGATAGAAGAGGTCGAGAGGAGTAGGAAGATAGTGTTTTTTCTTGATTTCGTCCATCTCCGCCGCCTCCGGTCCGGTGGTGCTAGAGCTTCGGTGGTGGTTCCCTTTTGACATGAAAAATTGAATTTGGTGTGTAGAGATGATGAATCATTGTTGCTGAATTTTTCTACATATCCCTTTGCAAATTCTGTTGGGCTTTGCCATTAAGCCTAATATTTTGCTTTCCACACCCTTGTTTCAATAGATGTTAGCCATATTGGATCCAACAATATTTCTTTGTATTTGGGCTTATTCTGTTGGGCCCAAAGTCCTTATTTCTGAATTTTGCACTCTATGTTCAGGTTCTGCACCTCTTTCCTTGGGCTTGTTTATGATCTTAGGATTATTAGATTAGATTTTTTTAAAATTTTGAGCTTGGATTAGTAATAGAATTTTCAGAAATGTTGATAATTAGTTTTAATTAGATATTTAGGAAATCAAAACTAATTATATTTATTTGATTTTCATTAGGATTTCATGATTAGGATTTAATTCAATATTGATGATTTTCTGAAATGACCATTTTGCCCTTAAGGCTTAAAATCTTGACTTTTGTATATGTTCCCTTAAGTTTAGGGCCTTAATTAGAATGGTCTGATTTTACTTAGTTGATTAATTTAATAGATTATTATTGTACATAGTTTCAACTACCCTTTCAACCCCATTGATTAGCGTTGACCAAAGGACACTTTGGTCAACCAAATCCTTTGTAATTGTGTTGTAAGCCCCAAGCCTAGTCAAGTGATCAAAAGACCCTTGATCACTTAATATGGCAAGTTCATTGTGCATAAGCTATTACGGATATGCTGAATCCCAGAAGGTCAAGACCTCAAGGTTCAAATGCAATATCAAGACTTCAAGTCAACATCAATCAATCATAACTATCAAGGTGGGCTACTTCTCAAGAACTACAAAGGTATCAATGTTTTTCTATCATAATTCAAAGTGTGTGGCACGAGCCTTAAGTAATAGAGAAGGAAGAATTCCATTAACTTATTCTGAATATCTTTGGGTACGGGACGTTTGACCCAGTTGCTCATCGTATTCACCTCATTTCATAGACTTTAGAACAATTTGAATTACGTGATTGTTAAGTCTTCTTTTACAACAAGTGGCACTACATCGAGGTTCTCTTGTCAGCAACTTTTTAATTTTGATTCGAGTTGTGTAACACCCTTCTAAAATACCCCAATTTTTTTTTTTTTAATTAAAATAATAAACATATATCAGAGTAATTATGCAGTTAAGGGTGTCACACAATCATTCACACCATGTTCCAAAATAACTGTCATGCTCTTTATTTAATCGATTAAACATTTGCATAAATCGCAGCGGATATAAATCAAATCAATCAAAACATGTAACATACTACATGTAAACTGGTTCAACAATCATTAACAACATAATTCAAAGGTTCCCTCCCGATGTTACATCTATCAGAGCACGACCCACTAAGGAGACTACACTAGACTCCAAGCATTAACTTCTACTCAACTCATTGCTCGTTACCTGAAAAATAGTTGTAAGGGTGAGTTCCTCAATCGATAAAATAAGCATTATAAAATCTCATGTCATGTTAAGTAATTTGACACATTAATCACCCTAATCACAACATACAATCAGTAACAGCACATCAGCTCAACATCATACTCAACACCAACATAAAACACAAGCATAATCTCAAATCATACTACATAACCACACAGACACACGTATAATATTGGAATACATCCATTCATATTATACGCCATACATACATTATGCAATGAGACTCCACACATGCGGTACCGACTATTCTTGAACATATAGTTCAAGCTCACCGATCCCTCCAGATACGGCTACTAAGCTCACTAGTCCCACTCATTTGAGACCTAGTGACTCACTCACTAATTCCTCACCATGGGAATTAGCTACAGCCCCGAAGGCTAGACTATGCACACTAATCATCTAGCATGCAAACATCAACAACAAATCCACAATGATTCACTCACTAATTCCTCACCATGGGAATTAGCTACAGCCCCAAAGGCTATGCTATGCACGCTAATCATCTAGCAATGCAACATCAACAACAACTCAAGAATAGACATATGCTCACACTCTAAGCCATAAAACAGTCTATTCACAAATGCATACATAACTGATACATTCACCACATCATGCATACCATCACACATCATCAACACATTTTATCACAAAAGCATATCATATCATGCCGCATAATCAACACAGTATTAGCACACTCTACTAATACCTATACTACTCAAAACAACGGGAAATGATCCCTACTACGTCATACATCAGCTAAGTTACATCACTCGGCCTAAACAACCAAAAACTGCACAACAACAGTTCAGAAAACCACAAGTCTGCCCATACGCGTATTGCCTATGCCCATACGCGTATTGCCCATTCCTGACCAAGTCCATACGCGTATTGCCCAAGCCCATACGCGTATGCTACGCGTACCACATTCTCCTACGCGTACCAACAGAGACAATTTCACGTTCAAAACATCATCTTTCTCACTCATACGCGTAAGGCCTCATCCATACGCGTACCAGCCATGTCATACGCGTAATGCCTAGTGCCATACGCGTATGACCAGAAACCAGAATTTCCAGATCTGCAATGGCTTTCTCTGCTACGAGATCTATCCAATTCAACCTTCCACAGTCCAAATTTTACACACAATTCATTCATCTCATCTAACACGAATCATACACTTTCGATTTCACAAATTGCTAACCCTTCTACCTCTAATTCCTACGAATTTCTTCAATTTTAATCCCAATTTCGTTCATCCCCAAAAGTTCACAAATTCATCATTCAATCAGGCAAATCAATGGTTTTTTTCACTACCCATCACATATTATCCCATAATACCCATTAATCGATGATAAACCCCCCTTACCTGAGTTAATCCGGCGAACCTTTGAGCTTCAAGCTTTTCTGTTCTCCAACCCTCGTTCTCTGGCTCCTTGCCCTTTTTTCCCTTTTCTGTCTCCTTTTTCCTTTTCACGTGAAAATAACCTTTTTACCAAAAATGGGATTTTCTAAATTCCAACTTATATATTTTCCAATAATTATTATCCCAATAATAATAATAATAATCCAATAATTTTCTAATTATTTAATTAAATTAATAAATAAAATATTAACTTAATTTAAACAATTATCTTAATTTCATCGGGGTGTTACAAGTTGCATGTTATGAGCCTTAAGAAACAAAGAATGGTGAGAGTGGAGAATTCATATCCTTGTCTAGAATATCCTTGGGTATGGGATGCTTGACCAAGTTGCTCAAGGTATTCGCCTTCATAGACTTTAATGCAATTTGAATCATACAATTAACCAGTCTTCTTCTTCTTCAAGAAAGCATCAATCTTTCAACACCCCTATAGTGGATCACCTTTTCTATTAGAAACTTGCGGTCGTACACCCACTTTCACTAAATTCATGGCCTTGTAAGGTGATAATCCTTGGCACTTGTTCTTTGCCTTGTAAGGTGATAAACCTTGGCACTTGCCTTAAAGGGTGATAAACCCTGGTACTTGATCTTTTCCTTGAGAGTCATAGACTCTGGCATATGTTTCTATTTTCCTTGTAAGGTGATAAATCTTGGCTATCCAATCCAATTCTTTACCCTGAGAGTCATGGACTATGGCATATGTTTCCCTTTGCTTTGTAAGGTGATAAACTTTGGCACTTGTTCTTTGCCTTGAGAATCATGGACTCTGGCATATGTTTCTCTTTGCCTTGTGAGGTTTTAAACCTTAGCTATTCAATTCAGTTCTTTTCCCTGAGAGTCATGGACTCTGGAATTTGATTCTATTCGCCCTGTAGGTGATAAACCTTGGCAGTACAATTCCTTGACATTATCATTTTTAAACTCTGGAAGTGATACCTTTCCTAGAAGGCCGTGAACCTTGGCACTCCTTTTTAGCCTAGAAGGGTAATGTACCCTGGAAAATCAATCTCGTTTCCTTTTGTTTCAGCCGTAGTAGGTTGAACTACGATTGCTCTGATTTTCTCATTGCATCATGAGAATACGTAGGCACGAGGGTTCGAATCCTCCGCGAGCATACTCCTAATTATTCATCCTTCCACCTTATGGCATCATTCATATCTTCCACAACCATTATCCACCTTCAATCATCAAACCTCTTACCCCAGTGACATACTGTTTCTTTGAAATCAAATACACTTTCTTTAGAATTCCATATATATACCCTTTTAGGACGCCTAATGAAAAGTCCGTGTTTGTACCTAGAGTTGTTTGGCTTGTACCCAGATATTTAATTCTTCCTTTTTCGACCCAACCATATAGTGATACCATGCCTTAGGCCCCTCACTTATGGTTCATACCATGTTTCCCTCTATGGTGCAAATTCCATTTCTCCTATGGATTCCAATACAACCTTGCCTTTGGTTTCAAACTATACCTTTTCAGTCACTTGTTACCAAATCCTTCGATTTCGTGACTTTGGTCATTCATTCCATCCATCTCCATGATGCATTCATATTCTATCTTCATTCACTTCATGTGATATACCAATTATCTTTGAGCCAAATATATTATCTCTTTGAGCTCTATCTTACGTCACCTTGTGAACCAAGAGTTATTTGGCTCGTACCCAAACACTTAATTCTCCTTGTTTTTGGCTATATCATATAGTGGCAGCCCGACTAGTCCACATATTGGTCATACCAGTTTTATTCTTGGGTTCATATTTTCACCCCTTATTGGAATTTAAACAACACAATCCTTTGGTTTAGACCATACTATTATCACACTTCTTTTCACCTCCCACCACTATTTCTTTGAACTACGAAGCTCTGAATTCCTCATTGCACTATGAGGATATGTAGGCATGAGGGCCCCAATCCTCACCGAGCACTTTATCTATTTATTTTTATTTTCCCTTATTTTTTCGCGAGTAAACTTTAGATATAACACCTATTCGAGCTAGAACAATCAAAATGGTTCCCATGGGGTACCATGGATATCAGTGGTGCTAATACACTCCCCTTGCATAACCGACTTCCTTACCCAACATATCTCTTTCCCCCGGGTTTATCAATGTTTTCCCTTTCCTTCGGGAATAAATAAAGTTCGATGGAGACTCTGTTGTATGTTCGAGCGTGTGATACGTTCGGGTATATTTCTGCTCACATACCCATACACTCATATTTCTTTTGTGAAAAAAAACCTCTTATGTGTATGATAAGAGAAATTCGAATAAATGAACTAAGAGGACCTAAATCCTTCATAGAAAACTCGAAGCTGAGTTTAGTCATGATGGATTGACAAAGATAATCTCAGGAGGAAATCAGAATAATGTCACCCACATAGAGAAGGATATAAGTTATATCATTACCTCGACAGTAGATGAATAAGGAATGATCAGATATGTTGAGAGAAACTCAAGTTAGAAATATAGTTAATAAACCGGTGATACCAATCATTGGGTGCTTGTTTAAGTCCATATAGTGATTTCCTAAACAAGCATACATAACTAGGATGTTGAGGATTGCAGAAACCTGGTGGCTAATGCATGTAGACAGTTTCATCAAGATTACCATGTAAAAATGTGTTCTTGACATCTAATTGATGAATAAACCATGATTTTGATAAAGCAACACTGAGTACCCCTCCCCCCCCCCCCCTCGAATAGTGGCTGGTTTGGCTACGAGACTGAAAGTCTCACCACAATCGATACCATTTTGTTGATCAATGCCATAACCTATAAACTGAGATTTATACCTCTCTTACTAGATGGGTATTGAGGTGTATGAAAGCTTGGCCACCATCATTAGAGAGTTGGAAAGTCATTATGATCGACTCCAACAGTCATTGGTGTTATCGTGATCAAAACTTTAGGAAATTTCTCTGCAAGATCATCATTTTCATACTTGCAAGCACATAGATTCACATTCTCCCCCTTTTAATTATGACAACGCATCTCATAGAAAGGTGGTAAAGAAACACACATACACACACACACACACACACACACACACACACACACACACACACACACACACACACATATATATATATATATATATATATATATATATATATATATATATATATATATAAAACTCTCTCTCTCTCACACAGGAGTAAAAAGTATAATATACTCCCATTAGAGTATACTTATCTCCCTTTGTCATAATAAAAATTGTAGAAAATAATCAAAGCACATATATCACATTGCCTTTAGAACGAGTTACCTGATAAAGAGATGAACATGAACAATCCAGAATATGGCACAAAAAATCAGGACACAAGGTCTCACTTCTCCCCACGGTAGGTAACATCCAGCTTTGAGATCGAACAATAGGTAATCATTGAAGAATTTCTCCAGAAACTCAAAAGCATTTGAAGCTTTCTAAATCGAGAGATAACTCTAGAATCTACTTCTCTCTTTTTCAGATTTTTGCAAGAGATAAATATTTCCCCTTAGGAATATTTTGGACCTTTTTTCATTCTCCTTGGGCCTTAGACTAATATTAGGCTCTAACTGTTTGACACCACTTTGCTCCACAAATACTTAAGACTCAACCCAGGATAAGTTGCAAATAAGTTGACTAAGCAATTAATAAATCACTTACTAGAGAGTCAATCTGATTTTTTCAATCTTTCAATCTCTATTAAGTGTACTACCTCAAAATATCAAGATATCTTGAGAAAACTCCCCCTTTCGAGGGAACGAAAAGACCACCGTTAATTTTCCTTCTCTATGAATCGCTTGATACGATCGTTACTCCAACTATAGGGCTAATAATTTCATTACAAATTCATCAAACTAAATTTCTAAGAGGTTTCATGATCAACAGAAACACCTTGATCACATCCAATGAAAAACACCACCAAAGTCTTGATTAAATCCATCAGGATTGACAAGCACAGTCAAGTAACCACTTCTTCTTGTACACCCAAGATAGTACAAAAAGCTCTCTCATATTTAAATTTTAATATGCACATATCAGAGACATTTTTGCACAAGGTTTTTTATTAGCGAAAAAAGAACACGCACAAGAAGCAAATGCTTGGTTTAAAAAATGTTATATCATTCTTCCTTCTTAGAAACTTATTTTCAAACAAACCAATTATTCAGACTATCAAACTAAACTCGAGGAGCTTGTTTCATATTGTATATAGCTATTTTCATTTTGAATTCACGACTAAGAAGAGTTTTATAAAATCTGAAGAATGACCAACATACACTTCCTTATGGGTGTAACAGTTCAAGAATGCACTCTTTATATCCATTTTGAAGATATTACGAAAACATAATACATGAGAAAGCTAGAAACATCCTTATGGCTTCTAGTCAAGTTAAAGGAGCATAAATTTAATTGAATTCTATGCTTTCTTGTTGATTGTAATATTTCACAAAAAGTTTTGTTTTATTTATCAAACATTTATAAAAAAAAGCAAGCTTGTTGTGAAAGATCCACTAAGATTCCAGCCACTCAATTAGCTTAGGGAAAATGTTTCTAAACATTATTTCTCTCAAATTGATTTAACCTTTCTTGAATAGCGAGAGACCAATGTTCTTTGATTATAGATTCATTAATTTCCATTGGCTCAATTTATGAAACAAAATTCACAAGGTTAAATACCTTACTAAGTGAGTGTTGAGATGTAATTCCCTTAGAAATATCTCCATTAACATTCTGAATGGGATGGTCCTTAATGGTCTTCTAAGTTGACTTCTTAAACTTGAGTATTTCCATTTGCACTTCAGACTTCCTCTTGTCTTTGATATTTTTATTTTCCTTGATTAACAACCTCTACTTCTATCTACTATGGGTTAATTCACCAAAGGTAATATGTATGAGTTCTTCTATAGTCATGGTCTTTTCGAGAGGAAGTTTCAAAAACATTTTACATTAAGGTTTTTAAAGACCATGCATATAAAAGAGCTAAACATACTCTATTACCCTTATTACACAACTTACTAAGTAACTTGTGCAATAAAGCTTTAAATCAATTAGAACAACTAAAGGGTAAGATTATGAATCTTACCAAAAATCAAAGGTTCAATAATTTTGTCTTATTTTTATTATGCAAAGATATTTCTTCCCTTGTATAAGTGGAACAATAGAACATATTTATTTCTTCAGTTGTGTGATTTTAAAATAAACCATCATTATCATCATCTGCATCACAATTTTACTTTTCTACCTTTGATACCCAAATATTTTTGTATCCATTGATGTTAATGGAATACCTATTGTGAGCATACATATTTCTCTATTTACGTTCACAATTCTCTTTATAAAGGTATGGAGGAGTATGTCCTATTTTTCTCTCATGGTTTTTCTTAATAAAATAGAACATGGCGATATAATCTTCTCTAATAGTTACATTTTAAGATCTTGCAATGAGAGGTGGACTTAGAATTTCAAATGTTACTAAAGCTTTAACTATTGTTCTTAGGTTCATAACCAAGATCGATCTTATTATAAGACGCTCTTTGATTTCCTAACAAAAGATTCAAGATGGTTCTCCCTTTAGTGAATTTATTAAGTATGTCTTAAAGATCATCAAATTTTTTTTCAAAATGTTACATTGATCGTACTTGATAGATTCATCTAAGACTTTGTCAGAGGAGGAAGAGTTTTAAATTATATCATCCCCTCTCTCTCTCTCTCTAAGACTTTCTATTTCTTCCAAAAAGTTTTTATTTTTCAATTCAAGGGAAGAGATAATGTCTTTGGAGTTAGAGATGGTTTGTTCAAATTTACTTGTTTCTTTTGTTGGTTTCTTACAAATGTGAGATAAATCTTGATAAGAAAAGTGAGAGGTTACCTCATCATCTTGATGATTTACCATGAGACAAATGTTCTCTTCTTCCTAATCAGAGGATTCCATATCATCGTTATCCCAGGATATGTATGCTTTCTTTACTTTTCTCCGGGTTTTCTTAAATTTTCTTTGATTTTGGTTTCTTCTATGGTTTTAAGGGAAATTTGGTATTATGTGCCCTTTCTCTATGCATTGATGATATGTAGGAATGAACTGTGAACTTTATTCACTTTTCTTATGAATCCTTGAAGTTTGTTTTTATGCTTTAAGAATCCTTGAATTTTCGAAATATGAATTCATTGCTTTTGCTTTGACACTCTTTATCTTTTGACACCATATCTTTATTGCTTGTCGGTTTTAGTGAAATACTTATCTTTTTTGTCATATTTTTCACTATCAGCAAGTCTCTTCAGCTTCATCTCATGTTTCTACAATTTACCAAAAAATGTGTGTGTGCCCATAGTTGCTAGATCCCTATATTCTCAAATCGGATTGACTTTAGGTTTCCAACTACGGTATAAGCATCTAAGAATTTTGGCAACTAGTTTCTCATTTGAAAATATTTTTCCCAAAGTTCTCATATGACTTACGATATGGGTAAATTGTGTTTGCATTTGATTTATGTTCTCTTCAGGTTTTATTCTGAAAAGTTCATACTAGTGAGTTAATGTGCCCAACCTAGACCTTTTTACCTTAGTAGTTCCTTCATGGTTAATTTGGAGGATGCCCCATATTTATTTTGCAGACTCTTAGTCAGAAACTCATGGAAATAATCTCATAAATAATGTTTTTTATTTTTCTTCTTCAGCTCTAAGATTCCCGATATCTCATAGAATCTCATCATATGACTGTAAGGTCTTTGTCGCTACCGGGATTTCACGATAACGAAACCGGGACTAAAGAGATGCCAAAGAGAGGCAAAGTCAGAAGAGTCGCCACCGAATTTTATTTAGTTTACCTCTATCATAGAGGAGAGGGGAAATAGTCGATAAAACCCTCGGAAAAGAGACGCGCACGGGAAGCGCTTAAAAGAGAATAAGGAATCGGTCTCGTAACCGAGATTTAGGTTCGGAAGTCGGTTATGTAAGGGGAAGGTATTAGCACCCCTTACGTCCATGGTACTCCATGGGAACCATTTGGGTTGTTTTACATATATGGGATTTATCTATTATTGTTTTATTTTTAAAAGAACATGTGAAAAGAAGGGAGTGTTTTTGTTATTATAGTGCTCGCCAAGGATTGTGGCCCTTGTGCCTACGTATCACTCATTCGGGGATGAGGAATCAGAGTTCCGTAGTTCGGAGTAGAAAATGTTTGTGTGTTGGTTGATTTTACCTTTGAGAAAAGGGTTTTCAGGATGATGCCCTAAGGCACAAAAATGAGTTTGATGAGTTGTATGGTTTTTACCTTGAATAAGGGTTTTATGAAAGAATGTTTGTGATTATATTGTACTAAAGTCTATGGGCGGAGGTGATTATTCTAGACAACAAGTCAAGCGTCTTGCGTCCAAAATAATCAGAGTAAGGGTAGGAATGCTCCATTCTCACTCATTCTCCACCGCTTAAGGCTCGTGGCGCACAATAACAATCATAATTATTAAGTGTTTTGAATTTGATTATGAAAATGCCGCTTGACGTTGGATCAAGGGTTTGTTTTATTTTGATTATGAAATTTGGCTTATGCAACATGAATGCAAAGTAACCAACAAGAAATTAAAGAGTCTCATTGTAAGGTAGCCCAAGAGAAAGCCTTTTGTGTGCAAAAGTGACCTAAGCTAAACAAAGGATAATGGTCTTACAAACATGTCCCCCTAAGGTGGTGCCATGATGCCATTCTTACAACATGCATGTAAGTTACGGATGAAAATCCAAATGTTTACAAAGTATCACAAAGAGTGAAAGAAGGCCTCCAAGCAAAGGTCCTAAGATGAAATCCTCTAAGTCCAAGTTGATTAAGAGTGGAGTGGATATTTTTGGTCTTATAATTTTATCATGTTTTTGTTATTTTTAATGTATGATGACAATAAAATAAATAACAAGTAAATAAACATGCATGATGAGTTTGTACAATGATGATGATAATGAGGACTTGAATGTAAATGAACAATAAAATAAATTGCAAGGAAGTAAAGTTCAACAATATAAATGTTAGAAGTTAGTGGTTAATGGTTAGTGGTTAGTAGAATAACAATAAGCAAATAGAATAACAAGTTAATGTAAAGAGAATGGTTTCATCTATGTATCAAATGACCCAAATATGGTTGAAATATAGGCAATATATCAATGCCTCAAAGTATCATGAATGATCTATGTTGGTGTAAGCCCTAGAGGCCAATACTTTTGGTACTTGTATCGAATTATTTATTAATAATAAAAGGCATTTTCTTTATTATGGTTGATTAATAAAGTCCCTGGAATAGATAGTCCGTTTAATGTATTAAGTGTGACTTAATCATGAGAACACATTGAACATAAGGACACTATTCTTAAAGTATCCGTAGTCGAGCTTTAGTGTGAAGTGGGATAACATTAAAGCATTAAGACTATTATGTTTGTAGACTGATGATCATATCTCATGGATCATGGATAAGGAGTTATCAAGTCTTTAACATAGGTATGAATATTAGGAGTAATATTTATACCGGATTGACCCGCTATGAGAATACTATATAGAAAGTTATGCAAAGTGTCATAAGTTATTCTCATGGTGATAATAGTGTATACCACTCTTCGACCTGAAACCACTATGGATCCTAGATGTAGAGTCGAGTGCTTTGTTGCTGATCTAACGTTGTCCGTAACTGGATAACCATAAAGACAGTTGATGGGTACTCCACGAAGCATGCTGAGGGACATGAGTGTCCTAGATGGAATTTGTCAATCCTGCGTAACAGGATAAATGTCTATGGGCCCAATATTGAACTGGACAAGGGTGACACGGTCTATACCTTGTGTTCAATATAGACATAAGGGCAAAGGGGTAATTATACACATAATTATTATCACAGGAGGTTTTGTCAGATCACATGACATTTTCGTGACTTGGGTAGCAGTGATGTGTTGCTAGATACCGCTCACTGTTTATTATGTTAAATGCGTGATTTAATATAATTGTCAACGCCGCGAATACCTATAGGGTCATACACAAAGGATGGATTGATGAGAGATAGAATAATTAAGGAACATCGTAAGGTACGGTGTACTTAAGTAGAATACGAAATATGGTAAGGTACCAAATACTTAAGTGATTTTGGCATTTTATGAGATATGGGCCAAAATGCACTTAAGTGGGCTTTTTGGCTTGAAGCCCACACAAGTGGTTCTATAAATAGAACCCCTTGGGTAGAAGCATTGTAACTCACTGAGACAGAAAACACAACTGAAGAGTTGGAATTTCGTATCTCTCTCTCACTCAAAGCCTTCATTCATAACAGCTAGCACTGCGATTGAAGGAATCCGTTCGTGTGGACTGAGTAGAGACGTTGTCATTGTTCAACGTTCGTGATCGCCCCGTGGATCTGTATCAAAGGTTTTTGATCATTATCAGAGATCTGTACCAAAGGTTTGAATCGCCACAAGAGGTAACGATTCTATCACTGATCATGCCCACTCGTAAGGATCACTAAATGGAGAAATTTTTAAATTCCGATGCGCCTTGGATGCCAATTCTCCTTCAATCTATTGATCAACCATTAATAGGTTTGAAGCATTGAAGATTTAATCAACTCCAAACAACCATGGTCATGATCTAATAGAACTCATCAACCAAATAAATGTAACAACAAGTCAACAATAAATATTAAATGATAACAAGAAACAATGTAAAGGAAATGGTTTCATCTATGTATCAAATGACCCAAACATGGTTGAAATAGAGGCAATCTATCAATGTCTCAAAGTATCATGAAGGATCTATTGATCAATCATTAATAGGTTTGAAACATTGAAGGTTTTATCAACTCTAAACAACCATAGTCATGATCTAATAGATCGCATCAACCAAATAAATGTAAATGATAACAAGAAACAAAGTTTGATTGAAAATGGTGGATAAAAAGTAGTAAGAGCAAAAAAATCCCCAAAAGGGTGTAAATCCAACAAAAACCACTTGTCTCAAAGTTGACTCAAATATCTCTCAAAATACAACCCAAGAGTAAAAATTCATTTTCAAACACAAAACAAAACCAAAAATATCAAGGAGTTTGAGTCCAAAATATTACCAAGATTGTGGTGTCAAAAACTAGGTTGTTGTTGTGTTTGGGTTTGAGAATGAAGCAAAAAGCTTGGAAGAGGGTGGTTATGGTTGTTGTGGTTGAAAAATGGAAGGGAAGAAAGTTGTATGTTTATGTGGTGGTGGTGGTGAATGATTATGTAAGTAAAGGTTACAAGTTTGCTACTGTTTTTTGTTGTGTGGAGATGATGGATTTTTTACATGGTGGTTGGGTGGTTCAAAGGAGAAAAGAGGGTTTGGGTGAGTTAGGGTTTAGGTTGAAAAGAGGGAGCTTGAATGTGATTTGGACAGAGGTTTTGTGGCTTTCAAGCTTGAAAAATGAGTGGGGATAGTGCTCTATTTATAGGGGAAGCAAAGGGGTTGGAGTGGGTGAAAGAAAAGGTTCCCTGGGTAAAAAAACAGAGTTTTTTCTGCTGTCTGCGCAGGTGTAATCGGTTACCCTGATTAGGGTAACCGGTTACACAGTCCAAAATGGCCAAAAACTCAATTTTGGGTCTGTGTAACCGGTTACGCTGATTAGGGTAACCGGTTACCCAATTTATTTATTTTATTTTATTTTATTTTTAGAAATAATAAATGTATGCATGTGCAGTAGGGTCATGGATCAGATGAAAATTGTATCGGGGTAGGGTGAATTTTGGTGTATGACAGTCTTCATGATCTAAGCTTGCGAAAGGGTTAACATAAATCATTTGAAGTAATTGTGTTTTCATCTCCATTTGTCTTGTGTTTCTTCGAGGTCATCCTAAATGATCTAATCTCCTTGGCTTTTCGAAACACAACATCCCATTACCAACCACACTAATAGATAAAATAATCTAAAAGGGAAACAACTAAGTGTCCCATTTGAATTATTTTCTTTTTCTTGTAGTTAACTGCATAAACCAATAATAATTCCTCTTAAATAACGACTATTCTACAAAATGTTACGAACAATTTCATCGCCGTGTAACCCTTTCCATTATTTCCATTCCCTTAGTGACCCTGAAGAAATTTCAAGAAGGTTTATCGCACTTAAAATATCTAATGTCACAAATGAATATGCCTTATATCTAGCAATCATAAACAATCTCATAATATTATTTGGCTCAGTTATACAAATCTATAACTATTTTTCACTGTTATCTATATCGATTCTACCGATTCTATAGATGAAAGGAAATGATTACGAGAAAATAAACTTGAATAATTATAAGAGAAGTTTCAGTTACAAACAACAAAACTAAGAATATCGCACAATTCACATCATTGGAGGAAATTTATCTAAGGGTAAGCTAATATAAGAGAACTAGCCATTCATTCTTTAGGGATTCATGGCTATTACAATAAAGAGAGAAAATTAAACATCCATGACTATGGATGATTCTCTAATGATGACTTTTATTTTTCCTTCCCCCTTCTCCGGAATATACCTTTTTTTTTATTAAAATACAGACCCTAAGAACTAAACAAGTTTTACATTATATATAAAAATAAGTTTGAAACAGTAAAAATTGTGTCGCTCTAAACCTTGATCGCATCACTATTTTGCAATTTGATGACTTGACAATTTTGTAAATGTAGTAATCACACCGTTCTATATTTTGCAATTTGATGACTTGACAGTTTTGTGTCTCGATACTTATTCTTTGTGTTCAATAGCACCACTATGGATATGGGAATACCACTATTGTGCTCTTTCATTTTCTCATCTTTTTCTTATATTTCTTGTGTGCTAGTCCCTCATTGCTTCATCATTGTAACTTCCACGTTAAGATACCATGGAATTTTTCAGATTAGGATGATTTTGACTTAGATTAGTCTTTTTCACGATTCTTCATAATTTTTATTAAAACTTACAAAAAGGATAAACAAATTAAAAATAAAAGTAGTTAAAACAAAAGAAATTACTATTGAAACATAGTATGGTGGGCTGTCATTTAAAATTTGAATTTAACTTATTATCATTAATATTATTTTGTATTTATGGAATTTGGATTCCATCCATGGCATTAGGAAAATAATGTATTTCCACGCAGTAAATAAATATGATCATTAATATGAGATCGAATAGTTTATCTTACACAATAAAAAAAAATAGTTTAAACAAATTTGATTATTAATTTGTTATCAAACTACTGAGATTGAAAACTGCCCAATGTACAACACCTAATTCAAATGCATATTTATGTATATGTGTTTTTTTACAAGGCTAAAGAGAAGAAAAAAGGAACTACAGGGAAGTTCATGCAACATCAGGTGCAAGAATGGTGGCTCAGTCGGGTTGGAAGACTAGAATGCACCATGAAGTCAATGTTAGAAAAAGCTATCACACAAGTTTTTGGTGCATTGTAAGGACAAGTTTCACAAGTCACAATATTTTATTTGAGTAAAAAAAATAACAAAGCTTAGGTTTATGGTACTGCACATTTTATTATATACTGAGTCTAGTCACTCATGCCCCCTTAGGTCCAATTTACATTTATAAAGTGCTTCTGAATAACCTTTAACTCTGTTGAAAGGTAACTAAAATCTGGCTAAAGGTTGTTACAACCAGATTGAAGTTCGGATTCACCCGAACTGGAGTTCACAAAATAGTAAGCTTATACATAGATAGTAACATTTATGCAACTAAACCGAAACGCTTAGAACTGTGCTTCGACATTGTACAACTGTTAGCATCTTCCAAACTCTGATCTTGTGCTCCAAAAGAAAAATATCTGTTCATCAATTTCTTGTTAAAGTTTCTCTCCTTATTATAGTTCAACTGTAGGGTACTCCCATCATCTATTTGTCGGCCGGAACAAGAAGACGGGCCCATTGTTTCGACGTGTTCTTGCTTATTGCTCGAAGAATGAGATAAATTAGACCCTTCTTTTTGTGGATTTACCTTGATTACACCTTGCGTTAGGCCTGTGGCGAAGTATTTTTTCGCAGACGGAGATGGAAATAAAGTCCTTATAGATAGTGTTCTTTTGTTGTTTGGAAGAGAACACTGTTTCGAGTATCTTTGCCTTAACGAGATTGGAAACTCTTTTGAATTGTTTTTCCTTGAACTTGGAGAACTATTAACAGAATCGTTGTCTTTGAATTCCTTGAACTTGAGAAGATTCTTCAAACGTTTCGCAACAGAATCGGCAGAACTAGTCTTGCTGTTAGACGGGGAAACTGCAGCTGACTCATAATAATCCTCTATTTCGATTGAGTATGCATTTGATTCTACACTTGCTTGATCGGTATTAGCGATATCAGATGAATTCTCGTTCTCAATGCATGTGTATAAGAATATTTTAGAATCTGATATTCTAAAGGATGTTCCAGGACTACCTTGAATACCATGACGAGTTTTCAAATGAGTCGCAATCGCGTTTCTTGTAATATAATCTTTACAATTAGAGATTCCTCCAGCTGAAATCAACCGTTTGATTAAAACTTCAGAAGATTTCGATCTTGGTCTTTGTTTCAAGTAATCCAAAGGGGTCATTCCATTCGCGTCGCGGATATTAAGATTGATCGATGCAACGGACATCATTGATTCCACTACATCAAATTGGACATCATGAATCACAGCTAAGTGAATCGCTGTTCTTCCAACATTGTTCTTGAAATTGATTATGTCTTCTATGTTCGCGATCTTTTCGGTTGATAATAACCGTTTCATGAGTTCGGTGTGTTTGTCTAGTCTGCAGAAATCAGTACTTGTGAAACCATACACTGCCATATGAAGAAAAGTGTCTCCATTTTGATTGGTTAACTTTGTTAATGAAGGAGATGCTTGAACTAGAATCTCTACCACAGGAAGGTAACCTCTGTAAGAAGCTACATGCAATGCTGTATTGCCTTGTGAATCAGTTGAGTCGATGATATCAGGTGATAATACAATTAGATTTCTTACCACCTGCATCATTAAGATAATAGAAAGTAAACCACAAAATATGTAAAACCAAAACCAACATTTCAGATCGAATCCGTGTTTGATATCAAGTCACTATGAAGCACGGACAACACGCACGACACTGACACACTGACACGTCAATAATTTTTAAAAAAATGAATGTCATCATAAGTGGCGGTGTCAGTGTCGGTGTCAATGTCTGGCACTGAACACACCATTTTTAGAGGTTTCAGTGCTACATAATATCAAGACATTGTCAAATATCAAACATGGATTGAGTGAATCATTCTTTTAGTCCCTAGGAGCATTCTTTTTGTTGAGTTTTCTTAGGCTAAATTTTAGTTGTGCTAGCATAATATTAATCTATGAAACACGGATACCAGAAAACACGACACTAACCCACACCGAAATACGTTTTTTCAGAGATGTCTATGTTACAGAGATATAATAAGCCATGTAAGTGAGTGTGTTACCTCAACCTGTCCTCTTCCAGCAGCTGAATGCAGGACAGTACATCCTTGAGCATCTCTATAAGCTAAAATCTGAAAAGCACTTCCTAAAATAAGCTCCTTCTTCAGTATTTCCCAATTTCCTCCTCTAGCAGCAGCATGAATAGCCCTATTCACTATCTCCCTCTTGAAAACTCCACCACCACCTTCATCCAATTCAACACCACCACAATCTTTTCCTAGAAGCGCAAAATCAAGAATCATGTTAAACACCTCAGAATTCTTACTCCTAGCAGCAGCATAAAACATATCAGTAACACCATACTCTCCTTCACCAAAAACCAACAAAGAATCTCTTCTCAACAATTCACGAACAAACTCCAAATCACCAGCAGAAGCAGCAGTGTACAAAAGCCAACCACCATATCCACTACCAACCAGAGAATTCTCTCCTCTTGCTGTTTTCTCACACTCAACCATAAGCTTCCTTGCAACATAAGACCTGCACTTGGCAACATCTTCAAACTGAGATTCATCATCCCACACAGTCTCGAGTCGGCGAATTCGACGAAGAGAAGTGAGTTTAATGAGAAGATTTGTATCAAGATGAAGAAGCTCAAGGACTAAATCATAGAGACCATTTGCAGCTGCTAAATCAATAGGTGTTGCATACCACCATTGATCTCCTGTGCTCTCCCAACGAAGAGGAAAGGAAGAAGAAGAAAAAGAAGGTGCCATAAAGTTTAACAACACTTTCTTGCAACAATATGTTGAAGAAACAAAGTGGCTTTTTAGAGTGAAAGCTATTCAATTAACAAAAGAATAATATATGCTTTATGTTTATTCTTCTCTTGGATATGAAAAAGTTAAAATTATTGAAAAAGTTAAAATTATTGAAAAAGTAATAATAACATAAATTTCATTTTTTTATAAAAATGACTGAAAACTCATACACACAAACTCGATAGTCAGTACCCCGATGCGGATGATGTTTAACTTAGTAATATCGACTTTGTCTGATTGAACGGGTAGGTTGAAGTTAGTGGCAAAAACAAATTGCAGGCTGAATGGTGCTATTGTTAGATGACAAATTGAAGGAAAAGGATTTGTAGGGAGAGAAATTATTCTTATCTAAAGTGGAGAAAAGGTTAAAAGAGAAAGGATTGAGATATGAGAATCTCTAGTTCTGTGAGCTTAATGGACATACAAGATTTTTAATTACATGATTTTTTGTTGTAACGTGTGCTACATTCTTGTTCCACACAATACACATAATTAATTAGTTTTTATATTCTATATTTAGATACGTGTTTAATAGTAGTTTGTATTATTGAATTATTAATAAAACAAATCCATGGACCCCACTGTGTTGTTTTCATTCACTTGAGGAAACTTCAAAGATTGTGTCGTTTGTGGCATGGCTTAAAGCATGAGTTGCCGAACAAAGTACAAGGATTTATAGGACATCAATGTTTTGGTGTGGCTAGTTTTAGGGGCAGATTATCTTCCGTTCATAATTAATTAGCATGATTTGTGTAGGGAGAATTATCTCTTTATTGTTTGATAGATGAACCATTTCAGCCATAAATTTATGTGGTGTTCACTATTTACACCAAAAATAGAGTTCATTATATTATTCGAAGTGGTATCTGTTCATTATATTATTTCAGCCATAAATTTTTGTGGTGTTTACTATTTACACCAAAAATAGAGATTTGAATACAATAAACATGACGGGAAGCACATTTCAATTTGTTATTGAAATTGTTATGTTTTGTGGATATATGGTCTTAGAGTGTTATAAGGTTTATTGATTCTATTGTGATGGATGAAAAGAGAACACCACATAAATTTATGGCTGAAAAATATTCAAAACCAGAGTATGCATACATAATATCAAACATAGATAAAAAAATTCATAAATGACTAACTCTCACTAAACTAAAGATTCCTCAAACCATAAAACACTCATGTGAGCAGTGTGTTCATGAAAGAACTTTTGTAAGAGGATCTGCTATCATGGAGTTCGTCCTTAAGTGCTCTATGAAAATTCTTCCACTTTGTACCATTTCCTTAACAACTAGGAACTTGATGTTAATATATTTTGACTTAGTCTAGCTCCTATTAGTGTTGGAATATAGGACGACTGGTTTTTTTCCAAAGTATAACTTAAGTGGTCTTTCAGTTCCTTCCACAATTCGCAGCCTAGTGACAGGGTTCCTCAACCAAATCTCATGGTTAGGTGCCTCAAAACATGATATAAATTATGATGTCATGGTGGATGAAGTAGTAGAGTTTGCTTGGTATTGCGCCAAGAAATTGCACCACTAGCCAACATGTAATATAACTTGACGTGGATCTTTTATTATCTGAGCATCCAACAAAATTAGAATTGGAATATCCAATGATCTCCAACCGGTCTTACCTCTTATATGTAAGCATATAATCTTTTGTTCTCCTTAAACACCTCATAATCCTTTTGGATTTTTTCAATGATTCATTCCTGGATTTCTCAAATATATGTCTAATATCCCAACTATGAATACAATATCTGGACGCGTACAGACTTGGTCATACATCAGACTCCCTACAGTTGACGCATAAGAAATCTTTTGAATCTATTGAATTTCTAAGTTTCCTTTTGGGGCACTGACTAAGACTAAATTTGTCTCCCTTAGCAACTAGAGTATCATTTGGTTTACATTCCTGCATGTCAAACATTTTAAGTACCCTTTCGATAAAGCTCATTTGTGATCATCCTAGAATACTTCGAGATCAGTCTAGGTGTATCTAAATTCCTAATACAAATGAGGTGTCACCAAGATCTTTCATTTTGAATTTTCTTTATAGAATATTTTTGGTTTTGTGCATCATGCATATATCATTTGTGGCAAGCAGTATGCCATCAACATACAAGACCATAAAAATGTACTTGCTCCCACTGAATTTGTGATGCACATAATCTTCAACAACATTCACCTCAAAATCAAATAAGAGAATTACTTCATGAAACTTGTGATACCACTTACGAGATGTCTGCTTTAGTCCATAAATGGATTATGTCAATTTGCAAACCATATTGCTTGAGTCTCCTGACACAAAGTTTTATGATTGCACTATATAGATTATTTCATCTATGTTGCCATTGAGAAATGTCGTCTTAACATCCATTTGATAGAGTTCTAAATCATAATGTGCAATAAGAGGCATGATTGTGCTAAAAGAGTATTTTGATGAAACCAGAGAAAAGGTCTCTTTCAAAGTCAATCCCTTCCTTTTGAGTATAACCTTTAACCACAAGATGAGCCTTTTACCTCTCTACATTACCATAAGAATCCCACTTGGTCTTGAAAATCCATTTGCAGCCAATGGGTTTCACACCTTCCAGTAACGGAACAAATTCTTAAACCTTATTGTCTTGCATGGGCTTATATTTTTCCTTCATTGCTTCAATCCACTTTTCCGAGTTGGAATCTTGCATGGCTTGGCAGAAGTTGATTGGTTCATCTTCCATCATACCCTTATTTTCCTCATGTTCTTGGAGGAAGACTATGTAATCATCTGAAATAACATTTCGGCTTTCTCTAGTGGATCTCCGCAAATGTATTGGTTCTTGTAACACTTGTTCTTAAGGATCTTTAGTTTGTTCTTCGTGAATTACAAAATCATCTTGAGTGGGAGGAAATTCAACAATTTTTTGTGGAGGTTATGTACTTTCTTGATCCAAAGCAACTATATGAATCGGTTCTTGAATTGCTATCGATTCTTCCTCCCATATTCAATATCCTTGAAGAATGTGGTTGTTCCCGTGTCAAAATTTTAACTTGATTTGGGATCGTAAAATTCGTAGCCCCTAGATCTTTCAGAATAACCAATAAAGTAGTTGTTCACTATTCGGGAGTCTAGTTTCTTTTCATTTTGCCTATAAGGCCTTGCCTTAAGTAGACATCCCCATGCGTGAAAATGTTTCAAACTAGGTTTTTGCCTAGTCCTAAGCTCATAAGATGTTTTGGAAGTTGCCTTGGTTGGCATTCATTTAGAATGTAAGTTGTAGTCTTTAGTGTCTCTCCCCATAGTGACTCTAGCAAGATAGAATGACAAATCAAACTTCTTACCATGTCCTTAAGAATTTGGTTTCGTCTTTCATCTACACCATTCATGCAAGGTGACCCTGTCATGGTTATTGTGGGACGATTCCACATTCCTCTAGGTATTTGGCAAAAGGCCATGGATGTTGTTCACCCGAACCATCATATATGTCGTAATATTCACTATCACGATCATATTTTACACTCTTAATGATTCGTACACATCCATGAATCGGACTTTTTATCTATAAGAAATATGTATGGATATCTAGAATAATCATCTATGAATGATATAAAATATTGTTGACCATTCCAAGAAGGTGCGGGAAATGGTCCGCAAATTTCTATATGTATCAATTCTAAGACATTTGTAGTTCTATATGCACTAAATTTCTTTGTTTTGGTTTGTTTACCTTTAGCACATTCAACAAAACCTTCAAAGTTTATGAAATCAACAGAATCCAAAACTCCATCTGACACTAGTCGCTCAACTTTATTTCTAAAGATGCAACTTAGGCGTTTGTGCCATAATGCTCTTGAATTATTATTATTAATTTTATGCTTAGTACCAAGTGATTCCACATTTAAGGATTCGCCATAGATAGCTACTATATCCAGCAAATATATATTAGCATGGCCCATAAGTGAATCAGTTCCAATAATATCTGAAATAATATCTGAATTGAAGGACAACTTAAATTTATTATTTTCAAATAACATAAATAACCTTATTTGTCCAAATAAGAAACCAATATTAAATTTTGCCTACATGATGGTACCACAAAAGTGTCTCTCAAATCCAAATAAAATCCATTACACAATGATAATCTAAAATGTCATATAGCTTTCACCTCCATCGACTTTTCATCTCTAACATAGATGTGTCTTTCAAAATTATTTGGCTTCTAGTAATTTAGGCAACCTGGCATTGAAACACTAATGTCAGTAGTTACACCAGAGTCTAAACATCAAATGTTTCTAGGTACTGAAGCTAAAAAAACCTTAGAACATACCAAAGTATGAAATGTACCTTTCATTGCACGCCAAGCGTGATATTTATGACATTTCTTCTTCATATGTCCAGACATTTCACAACAACAAAAAAATAGTTATGAACTTGTTTTTGTTTCTTTTATGTTGGAACATTTGCAATTTCATTCTTGGGCTCATTAGTTTTCTTTCTTTTGCCCTTGTCTTTAGAGGTACCAACAAAATGAGCACCTTTTGTTTTATCTTCCTTCAACCTTTCCTCTTCTTTCACCCACAATGAAATGAGCTCATTAAGAGATCATTTCTACTTTTGACAGTTATAAGATATCTTAAACTGGACGAAGTGTGAAGGAAGAGAAAGTAATACTAAATGAAGGAGTAAGTCTTCTGATAGCTCAATCTTTAGCGCCTTAAGTTTTGAAACAATGTTTGACATGCCCATAAAGTATTCCCTTATATTTACTGCCTTGAAACTTCATGGAAATCAATTTCTGAAGAAGAGTACTTGTATCCGCCTTATCACTTTTTGAAAAGCACTTTTCAATCTCAACAAGGAAATCTCTGGCATTTGCTATATCTTCCAAGATAGTATCCCTAAAGACCTTGGGAATATCGCGCTTAATGATCATGAGACTCGTGTGATTGGAGCGATATCACTTCTCATAATCTTTCCTTTGTTTAGAGGTATTAGATTCCATAGGAGAATATGGTTGCTCCATCCTTAATGCAATGTCAAGATCCATTCAGTCAAGAACAATTTCCATTTTCTCCTTCAACTCCTTAAAATTTCCCCATTAAGGACCAGAACCGAATTTAGATTAGCTGATATCGAAGCAATTGTAGCTGAAAGTAAAATAAAATAAACACTATAAATATACTCACATAAAAATAAAAAATGAATCATCAATAATTTCAAATAATGGCATAACACATCCAAAGATATCTAATGCACCATCAATATCGAGTCTTTGGACATTAATACTAATTGCTAGTGGTACTCTTGTTGTAATGGTCAAACATTGATAATAAAACATATAAAATAATAAACCCCTCTTTGGATTGATCTATCATTCACATGTGAAACCTTAAAATTATCATATGTTTGCCATCAAGGTATGTGTAAAATTTGGCCAAACATCAATTGTCATTTGGGTCAATTGATACTCGCATGGATAAACACACACATAAAAGAAAAACATTTAATATTTATTATAAGTAATCTCCATAAAGAGGTTACTTTGGTGACTTTTCATTTTAATTGAATCATTGAAACTGTTAAACTATTGTATAAAATACAAACCGTAGCCAAAACTCGAACAAAATTGTACCAAAGTTAATGGGTGAAAAAACTAAGGGGAACGACCATGCAAACCAGTATCACATGTCCGTGTTCCAAACCGCGTCTGCTTTGTTATTCAAAGCACAATAACAAAACAAAATAAAAGTACAATTTTGAATTTCACAAACAATCAAAAGGCCGAAAAAGAAAATTTTCCAAAAAACAACATTGAAACAATCCAGATGACGGTTTGGGCGTCACATGCCATGACGATCGTCGCCCTTTAAGGATCGGCAGGGCATGTCCGTTCTCCAACGATGACGATTGTCATTTGGAAAAGGGTACCCATCAGCCATCGGTCATCGACAGAGATGGGGTACCCATCAACCATCATTGACGGTCATCAGCAGGCTTTAGAGCGTGACGGTCGTCATCCGCTCCCAGATCGTGATTTTTGCATAAAACAACGATAGATCTGAAAAAATTCAAAAATGCTAGTTTTTATTCAGCATCCAACACGAATTTCATGAAGACATTATCAAAAAATACCAAAAACATGATTTACAGCATATAAACATTATTTTTTACACAAATTGGAAGATCAAAGTAAATCCCAATTTTATATTTCAAAAATCCCAAAGTCAAATTAAATCAGACATGCGAGGCTCTGATACCATTATTGTGTATGTTCATCATATTAAATATCCTTACCCGTATAGAAACCGAATACAATATGAGAATGATATCGAACGTTGATCCGCTGTCGCGCGCGGGTCAAAACGAGTGTTTTTCAAAAACGTAGTACGGCGACAATTTTAACTCGGATATCGTTCTCACAAGGATTCTTGATTATTATTATCCAAACGTAAATCGAATTAAGGGGGGTTGTTTGGTTTGGTGTTCGATTAAGAAAAAGTGCTTATTAAAAGCAATTCTTGAAATAAGCTATTATGAAATAAGTGATTATGAAATAATTCAATCTACCGATTCAATTCCTACTATCGTCGATTAATATAATTTTAATATCCTAAGCGGATTGTCTATTCCTATTTGGATACAAACTCAATGACAAGCGCGGTGAAGTTTGTGAGATGTATGATCCTATTGTCCGAATTAAGCAAACGGGATAAGTTTTCATGGATTAAGCAAACATGATTGGTCAGACACAAAAACGAATTAAGCAAACGTGACGTGCCTATGTTAGGATCATACAATCAACCAAATTGAATCAATATATTTCATGCAATCGAATTAAGCATACAAGAACATAAAATATCATTGAAAGGAATTAAACTAAAATTAACATTATAATAATCTCAAGTTTTGGAACCTGAATTACGGCAGATCGAATCAGAGGGATTAGTTCTTCATGGAATTCGTACAAGCTTTCAAATTTTCATGAATAGTGATGCCGTGTACTGTTTTCGGCTGCTTATGTTATAGGAAAAGTAGAATAAACCTAATTTGGTCAAAACATAACCCAGACCCAAACTAAATAACCCAACACAAAATATAAATTTAGTGTTGAAGGCTTCAACGAATTTTTCAACCATGCTACAGTCCGAATTAGCTTTTAACTTCTTCATGAAAGTCGTAGCTCTTTCTCTTAGCTTTCCAACGACTGGTAGCACGCCTGGATCCGATACTCCTATCTCCAGTTATGAATTTATTCGTACAGACTGCTAATGTTGGAAATAAACTGCGAAAAACAAATAAGTGTAAAAATAAGATAAATTATAAAAACACATTAAAAGGGAAAATAACCAAACTAAAACATGGAAATGCATAAGTATAAATATAGAAGAATGTGCATCAAAATGCACTGATCAAATTCCCCCACACTTGAACTTTTACACTCCGAGCAACATTTAAAATAAAACAAAGAAAACACAAACACATCATTAGTTACTCATCCTAGGCTACAAGTCTTCTTCGGTTAAGTTTGCATCGATAGGTACTAATCTTGCACACTAAGGATATCATAGGAACACTAATCCACAATTTTGCAGTCATAAACCTCCTGAATACACAAATCAACTCGAATCATATTATTATGTTAAAGCCTAACTTACTCATCCTTCTTTTTGCTCTTTTTCATTCAGGCGCAATCACATTAAGTCTGTTATCTCCACACACCCATAGTAAGGCGACCGGTTAGTGACTCTGATCCTTTTTGCACGGAATTTTAGTACTTACGTGGCATAACCCTTTGCTTACTCAGTTGTAGTTGCGGGGGATCGGACCGTAATCCGCCCTACCAAGTTCAGCACCAGAAACCGCTGAACCAACTGACAACAAGTCTTATTTTCAATTTTTTTTAAGGTTCTACATTCGTTGGGTTAAGTGACCGGGTGAGGGTCACCAAACTTAGAAGGTGCATTCCCTTTTCTTTCTCTTTTTTTTCTTTTCCGAAACACTCACTTATATTCATCGGCTTCCCTACGTAGAGTGTGTGTGAGATGGTGCTGACTGCTGAAATAAACTACTCAAGAGCTGTCAGAGAATGAGAATTTAAGGCTAAAACATAATAAGAATCCGAATCAATTTCCATATGCAGGAGACTTACGGTGTTAAGACGATACCGATCTTGTGAATTTTTCCCAAGTCTCCGCAAACTAATCTCAAATTAGTCAGTTTATAGCCTAAAACTTTCAAGAAGATGCATTTTTTTATTTTTTTATGACTGAAAACAAACAAAACACTAACAAAAACAAGGAAAACAAACGATTTCCCTCCCCCACACTTAAAATAAGCATTGCCCTTAATGAAAAGACATTACTAATAAAGTAGAGAGAAGGAAAGAAAGACTCCCTGATCAAGTTGCAGGGTAGTTAGGTGCTTCCAAAGAAAGCTCCTCTATGCTGACATCTTCAGTCATTGAACTTTCATGGAATAGCTTCAAGCGTTGTCCATTGACTTTGAAAGTCTTGTTAGTACCTGCACTTTTTATTTCTACTGCACCATAAGGGAAAACATTAGTAATAACAAAAGGGCCAATCCATTTGGATCGAAGTTTCCCAGCCATAAGCTTAAGGTGGGAGTTAAACAGTAAAACCTGTTGGCCCACAGAAAATTCCTTCCTAGAAATCATTTTATCATGGAAGTGCTTAGTTTTCTCTTTATAAATCCTAGAGCTTTCATAAGCCTCTAGTCTAAGCTCTTTCAGCTGTTGTAATTGGAGTTTTCTTTCAATACATGCTTGTTGCATCTCCAAATTACAACTTTTCACCGCCCAATAAGCACAGTGTTCTATCTCAACAGGAAGATGACATGCCTTACCAAAAACAAGTCGATAAGGAGACATCCCAATGGGTGTCTTGAAAGCTGTTCTTTGGGCCCAAAGTGCGTCTTCTAGACAACGGCTCCAGTCCTTCCTGTTTGGCTGCACCATTTTCTCTAAAACCTGTTTGATCTCCCTGTTTGAGATCTCAGCTTGCCCATTAGTTTGTGGGTGATATGCAGTAGAGACTCTATGCACAACTCCATACTTTCGGAGCAAGGCTTCCATGGTGCGGTTACAGAAATGGGTGCCTTGGTCACTTATGATAGCTCGTGGTATTCCAAACCTGCAAAAGATATTAGACCTGACAAAATCTGCAACAACTCTAGAATCATTAGTCCTAGTGGGGATAGCTTCCACCCACTTTGAAACATAATCAATAGCAAGCAAAATGTAAAGGAAACCAAATGATACAGGAAAGGGACCCATGAAGTCGATTCCCCATACATCAAATACCTCACAGAAAAGCATAGGCTACTGAGGCATTTCACTCTTGTGAGTGATGTTTGTACCTGCTATCTGACACTCTTTACAAGTGCGGTAAGTCTCATAAGCATCCTTAAAAACAGTTGGCCAATAGAAACCTGAATCAAGGACTTTTCTTGCAGTCCTTTGCGGACCAAAGTGTCCGCCGACTTGAGATGCATGAGAAAATTTCAAAATGGATTCAATCTCATAGTCGAGGACACATCTCCTAATTATCTGGTTACTACCAAACTTCCAAAGATGTGGATCATCCCAAACATAATATTTGGCATCACTCTTGAGTTTGTGAATCTGTGATCTAGATGCACCTGTAGGAAAAACACCAGCAACAAGAAAATTTACAATGTCAGCAAACCAAGGTGTAATCCCATGCAAAAGAAAAAGTTGCTCTTCAGGAAAGTCATCCTGAATAGGAAAAGGATTTGCATCTCTCTCTATCCTGCTCAAGTGGTCACCCACTAAGTTCTCAGCTCCACTTTTGTCTTTAATCTCTACATTAAATTCTTGGAGCAACAACATCCACCGAATCAATCTCGGTTTTGCACCCGGCTTCTTCAACAAGTACTTTAGTGCTGCATGGTCAGTAAAAACAACAACCTTGGAACCTAGCAAATATGATCTGAATTTATCAAGAGCAAAAACAATAGCTAGTAGTTCTTTTTCAGTGGTAGTGTAATTTGACTGCGCAGAATCTAAAGTTCTAGAAGCATAGTAAACAACATGGGCAGCCCTGTCAACCCTTTGTGCAATGACAACCCCCAACAGACTAATTAGACGCATCACACATAATCTCAAAAGGGAGGGTCCAGTCCGGTGGCTGGATTATGGGAACGAAGGTCAATGCTTTCTTCAAGAAGTCAAACGCTTGTTTGCATTTGTCATCAAAGTTGAAAGTGACATCATTCTTCAACAAGTTTGACACCGGAAGAGCTATCTTGCTGAAATCCTTGATGAAACACCTATAAAAACCTGCATGACCAAGAAAAGAACGAATCTTGTGAACGCAAGAAGGGTAAGGCAGTGTAGAAATCACATCTATTTTAGCAGGGTCAACAGAAATTCCTTTTTCTGAAATTATGTGACCCAATACAATTCCCTGATCAACCATAAAGTGGCATTTTTCATAATTTAAAACGAGATCAGTTTCGATGCATCTTTCTAAAATCAAGCTTAAACTGCTCAAGCATGCATCAAAAGAGGAACCATAGACAGTGAAATCGTCCATAAAGACTTCCATACAATTTTCAAAGAAATCAGAAAAAATGCTAATCATGCATCGCTGGAAAGTGCCAGGAGCATTGCAAAGACCAAAAGGCATCCTCCTGTAAGCAAAAGTACTGAAGGGACAAGTAAAAGTGGTCTTCTCTTGATCTTCCGGTGCAATATGAATCTGAAAGTAACCTGAAAAACCATCAAGAAAACAATAATGTGATTTACCAGCAAGTCGTTCAAGCATTTGGTCAATGAACGGTAAAGGAAAGTGATCCTTTCTCGTAGCCTGGTTCAATCTTCTGTAATCAATACAAACTCTCCAGTTGTTCTGAACTCTAGTGGGAACAAGTTCATTCTTTTCATTTTTTACCACTGTGAGTCCTGATTTCTTAGGTACAACCTGCATTGGGCTTACCCATTTACTGTCAAAGATAGGATAAATGACACCTTCTTGCAAGAGTTTAGTTACCTCCTTCTTCACAACATCAAGAATCAAAGGATTAAGCCTCCTTTGGGGTTGCCTTACTGTTTTCGCTCCGTTCTCAAGTAATATCCTATGCATGCACATCGACGGACTAATACCTGGGAGGTTGGCTAATGTCCACCTGATTGCCTTCTTGTGCTTCTTTAAAACTTGCAAAAGCTTGTCTTCCTGATCAAAATCAAGGTTAGAAGAAATAATAACAATTAGTTTTTCATTAGTCTCCAAATAAGCGTATTTCAGGTTTTCAGGGAGCTGTTTCAGCTCTAAAGACGGGGGGTGCTCGATGGATAGAATGTTTGGGGCAGCCGGGATGTCAAGAGCATCAACTGCAAAAACAGCTTCATCGGCAACAACTTCACCTGTAGGAAATGTATCAGGCTGCAAGGCAGCATCAATCTCAGCACACACAACACAAAGGTTAGTGTCAGTACAATCAACACATGAGTAAATATCATCGAAACCAGATAAAGATGGAAAATCAAGTGAAAATAAACCAGAACAAGTGTCCTCTGTCGCATCTCGAAAAATACGATTCCTCGCGATGGTCGCGGAAATATTTATGTTCGAACAGAGTCGCCACCGAACTTTATTTATCCCAATGAAGGAATAGGAAAATATCGATAAAACCTTTTAAAAAATGGAATAATGGTCGTCGCAACCATATTCGGGTTCGGGAGTCGATTACGCAAGGGGAAGGTATTAGCACCCCTCACGTCCGTTGTACTCAACGGAAATCTTTTAGTCTAATTTGCTATTTAAATGTTAGTTAAATGTTATTTGCTTTCTTCGAGTAATTATAGTTGATAATAGAGATGGATGAAGACCTTAGAAGGGGAAAGGGGAGGTTTTTTATTAGTGTGTTCGCCAAGATCTCGCAATCTCGTGCCTACGTATCCTTATGGTGCAATAAGGAAATCAGAGCATTCGTAGTTCGGGCAACTACAATTTTGTTGGTGTATTTTAATGAACGACTGTGTAGATCGCGTCCTAAAGGCTAAACGTTGGCTTGTCTACTCTCGGCGGAGGCTTAAGCGTTGGTTTATTGTGCGTATTAGAAAGGATTAACAGTGTTCTTTCGAAAAGAGTTTTAAGTTGTTGGTCGTACGGGGCAAGGAATTAAGTTTAATATGTTCGGTATTTTGAAGAAGAACGACGAAAGATTGAGCAATATGGTGCACACCAATCATCCAATCCTTTCGAGAAATAACAAGGCGAACGCCTTCTATTCCTTTTTCGTTCGAATTATTTTGAAAGTTTGTTTGTGGATGTTGAACGTGCATGGTAGTGAGGCGTACGCCTCCTACTTGCTTATTCAAAGAATAATGAGGCGAGCGCCCCCTATTCCCTTATCCAAGTTTATTTAGAATATATTAATCAGAAGTCGATGATTTGTGCAATATGGCGAGCGCCAATTATTCAAATAATCGAGAGATGGTGAGGCGAACGCCTCCCATCTTTTATCATCCGAAGTTTAATTTATAAAAGGTATGTTTTTAGATGTTGTATTTGATTTGCAAAAATAGTTTGAATTTTGAATTGGTAGGTTTTGAAAAATCGATGATTTGAGCAATGTGGCGTACGCCAATTATTCAAATAATCAAGGAATGGCGAGGCGAACGCCTCCCATTCTCAATTGAAGTTTAAGTTAAAGTTTATTTTTTGAATTTGTGTTTGATCTAAGAGGTGATTTGAATTTATATGATTGCGGTTTTAATTGGATGACGAAAACTCGAGCAATGTGGCGTACGCCAATTATTCGAATAATCGAAAGATAGTGAGGCGAACGCCTCCCATCCTCTTTTCCATCCAAAGTTTTCATTTATAAAAAAAAATATTTTGAAGTATTATAGTAATTTAAGGAGAGAACTTGACTTTTTAAGTTTTTTAGGGTTTTGATTGAATGACGAAAATTCGAGCAATATGGCGAACGCCAATTATTCGAACAATCGAGAGATAGTGAAGCGGATGCTTACTATTCTCTTTTTCATCCAAGAATTAATTATAACAAATAAAAATTCTTAGAAGTATATTGATTTGAGAAATTATTTGAATTTTCATCAATACGGATTTAATCGAAAAAAAATCGTTTGTCCAAGATTAGCTAATTGATTAAATAAAACACAATTAGTTAATTAGTCAAATTAATCAAAAGTCAACCAACATAATTAGTCATTGAAAATAGATTTAGATTAATTAATTACCATAATTGAAATTTAATTAATAAACTCGTTAACTAGCGAAAACCTAGTTAGCTCTAAAAAAAATTTCAATCGACAAAGAGGTTACCGCCACCTCTTCACCATGCCATGCGTATGATAATGGATACTATTTGTGCACGTTAATGCATAATGGGAACCTTGGGCTGAATAGAAACTAAACAAATGAGATCCACCAAGTCATAATATAATAATAAATATTAAAAACATTAAAAGAGAAAAAGTTATGGTATCGAAAACATGCACTCTGCCAAATCCAAAGTCACGCGTTATTACGCATAGACTTAAATGATTCAAAATTATTATTTATTATTAAAAACAATAAAAGAAAATGGATACAGACTTATTCAACCACACAATTTTCAATTTAATGACACTATCATCTTATTGATACATATTAATAATTAATTTTAAAGAAAGAGAAAATGAACAGACTGAGTAATACGTTAAAGTAAAACACAATATGGCCAAAAGAAATGTTCTTTTCTTTCTCTCTCTCACTCAATATCGATCTTCCTCTCTCTCAAACTCCATTGAAGAGCTTCAAAGTTCTAAACATTAAATCTCATATCAGCAAATATAACAAATAATAATCCCTCCCTTGTTTCGTCAATACCGGTTCTCGATTTCAAGCAACAAAGCAAAGAGAACGTCATACCCAAACCGATAAGCAATGTTAAACCCGGAGAAAACACAAACCCCACAACAAAATTCGCAAGTCATAGTGAAGCTACTTCCAGATCTACAATAGTCTTATTCAATTTCAAGCAATCATGCATAAAAAAAACAATCAACAAGTTAAACAAGCAAACAACCAAGATTCGGAATTTTATCACCTTAAAACAGTGGACCAAAGGGGCAAAGGAATCCGCTGGAGCTTTCGCGACCCCAACGAGACACCGACGACGGTGTTTTACCTCAAGTAAGTGTCTTCGTGGATCTGAGTGCAAGCTTTCTCTTCCGTTCTTTGCTTAGCTTTCGGTGCCTTCTCTTTCTTACTTTGGTGTTTACTGGTTCTGTTAGGGTTCTAGCTCTGGTTACTCAAATTTCTATGATAAAACTCTGAGCACCCCTTTTATGTTTCTGAGCTTTTGGGTACAGGTTAAGGTGGGATTTCGGCAGGGTAACGGTATATTTCTTCTCTGTTAAACGCTTTGGGTTGGGGTTTATAGCTCAACCTTGCTCAAACCTTGATGATGAGTTTGAGAGGTTATCATAAAAATGAGCTTTAGGGTTGTTTTTGCTTCTATTTCTGCAGAGTAACAGTGCTGGAGAAGGGTTTTGTTATGAAATATTGCTATGTTATTCTTGATGTGTGTTCTGGGTTTTTTTAGAAAAAATCTCTTGCTGTGCATATATTGTGTCCTCGTTAACCTCTCATTTGTTGTTATTATGAAGACAGGATTAAGCCTTAAAACACTCATGTTTCTTTTTGATTTTCTCATCCCAGATTATGTGGGATTTGATCTGTTCTTGTTTAAGCCATTGTTGCAATGCCTTTTCAGATGTTCCAATTAATCCTCTGGATAAAGCTTCAAACTGAGTGATTTATTTTGTTGTTTTGCAGTTTCTTAAGTGCTTCTAAAAAGTGTTTTTTAAATAAGTTGTTTCTTCTCTTTGCATGTTATAGCTCTGAGGTGGCTTTGATGGAATGGGAAGAAAAAATAGGCTGTAAGACAGTACACTTGGAGGCGCGCTAGTCTTGGCCATTAGAATTAGGGACCTTTTTTTTGCAGCAGATTCCACTTAGTTAAAATGTAACTATTTAGTTTAGTTTTTTTTTAAGAACAAAATGTGTATTTGGACTTATGTAACTTATTGAATAAAAAGTCTAATGACCATTAATAATTATGTATTCAACCTTTTAAACTTTTCAAAATTTAATTTAATATTTATTTATGCTAATCAATTTCCACTTTTAAAAACAACATATTTCTAACTTAAGTATAATGACTTAATTTTAAAAACAACATATTTCTAACTTAAGTACAAAGAAACTAAGTATAGTGGTATAATTTAAAAACAACACAATTCTATTTTAAATACAAAAATCTAAATATGGGACTTTTAATTTAAAAACAACACAATTCTATTTTAAATACAAAAATCTAAATATGGGACCTCTTAATTTAAAAAAAAAACACAATTCTATTTTAAATACAAAAATCTAAATATGGAACTTTTAATTTAAAAAACAACACACATTCTAATCTAAACACAAAAATCTAAATATGGGACTTTTGAAACAAAGAAATCTCATGGATTAAACCAAAATGGTCGGACAAAATTGGGGTATGACATCCTCAACCAGCTCAGATATCAATTCCATATGAAAAATGGAATGCTCTTCCAAGGGGTGTTTCATGGCATCGAAAATGTTAAATTTTGCGACAATGTCACCAAATTCCATGGACATGGTTCCATCGTCAACATCAATTTTTGTCTTCGCCATTTTCATGAACGGTCTGCCTAAAATGATGGGAGCTCTGCTTGTCTTAGTCTCTCCTTCCATGTCCAGAATGTAAAAATCTGCAGGAAAAATTAAATCGTTAACTTGGACAAGGACATCTTCCACTACGCTAGTCGGGCGTGCATTGCTCTTGTTCGCCAATTGGACGATCAAACTTGTATGTTGCAAAGGACCAAGATTAAGGTTATTATAAATAGAAGTAGGCATAACATTAATGCCCGCTCCCAAATCAAGCATGCAATTCTCGAATTTACTATCCCCGGTGGTACAAGGGACAGTAAAAGTTCCCGGAACCTTCTGCTTTTGTGGCAAGAGCTGAGTGATGGTTGAAACATTTTTCTCGCCTGTAACTTTTTCAGATGAATGCTTGGGCTGAATAAAAGCAGAAATATTTTTTCCCAAGTTAACTCTCTCACTTCCTTTAATCCTCCTCTTATTTGTACACAAATCCTTCAGAAAATTTGCATACTTAGGAACCTGTTTAATTACATCAAGAAGCGGAATATTTACCGTAACTTTTCTAAAAACATCCAATATCTCTCTTTCCTTGTTTCCCTCCTCAATTCTTTTATTTTTCAGAACTCTATGTGGGAAGGGGACTGGTGGCACATACTCCTTTTCTTTAATTTTTTCAGATGAAACAGGTTCAGATGGAGTAGGTTCAGGTTCAGATGTTACCTCAATAATTTTTTTATTTTTTTCAGGGGCTGTTTCTGTAACCTTTCCAGATCTCAATGAAATCGCACTCACATTAGCATTAGAATCCCTTGGACTGACAACTGTTTGGGCTGGAAGCTGGTTCGACCCTTGGGCTTGCATGTTATCTATTTGAGTAGCAAGTTGTCCCATTTGCGTGTTCAAGGTCTGAATGCTAGAATCGGTCCTTTGTTGGAATTGGATATTGTTGGTGGCCATTTGTTTGACCAGATCTTCTAAGGATGGCCCGGAAGGTGCATGAGCAGCCACTTAAGGTGAGTTCTGTTATGGGTTTCCATATCGAAGGTTGGGATGGTTCCTCCAATTGGGATGGTATTTGTTGGTGGACAGGTCAGGAGTATTATTGTACCTGTTTTAATTGTAAAGGTTGGCGGCATAAGCTTGAGGCAGCTCAGTAATGGACTCGTCTCTCAGAATAGGACAAGTATCGATCGGGTGCTCATGAGAAGTACAAATACCACACACTATTGTTGTTTGAGGTTTTGCTACTGCCAGCTGTTTGACTAAGGCAGTGAGCTCGTCAATTCTGGTCTCTAAAACTTTGTTGGAACAAACCTGAATTTGATTCACGCCTTTGCTTTGCACAGAATTGTCTCTAGTAGTGAACTGTTGGGAATTAAGGGACATATTTTCGATAAGGGCTTTGGCAGCAGCTGAAGTCTTATCAACAAGTGCTCCACCACTAGCAGCATCAAGAATGTTCCTATCCATCGGTCTCAAACTCTCATAAAAGTACTGGATGAGTAGTTGCTCGGTGATCTGGTGCTGAGGGCAGCTGGATACCAAGTGTCTGAAACTCTCCCAATACTCAGTCAATGACTCATTACTCTGTCTAATACCACAAATCTCCTTTCTTATCGAGGCAGCTCTGGAGGCAGGAAAATATCTCTCTAAGAACACTTTTTTCAGGGCGTTCCAGCTTGTAATTGAATTTGGCTCGAGATAATATATTCAATCCTTTGCTGCACCCTGTAATGAAAAAGGAAAAGCTCTAAGTTTGATGTGATCTTCAGTAATCCCTTCAGGCTTCAATGGTGTAGAACACACCACCTGGAATTCTTTCAAATATTTGTGCGGATCCTCACCTGCAAGACCACTAAACTTGGGCAACAAGTGTATTAAACCCGATTTTAATTCAAAAGGAACAGCAACAACATCATATTCAATACACAAGCCATTATAATTCACATCATGTGCAGCTAATTGCCTTAAGGTTCTATTGTCAGCCATTTCAAAAACAAGTTCAAAATCAGAAGCAAACAAGTTATGCAAATAGTCGGACTCAGAATCAGACTCAATTGTGGGTGATGAACTAGCCTGGACTACTCTACATTGTGTGTGCAAAGTTCTCTCTACTTGAGGATCAAAAGCAACAAGTTCAGAACAGCGAGACCTAGTAGCCAGGAGTAACGCACAGCAATGCAGCAACTATATTCAAAATGCCGACATTGTCCCTAAAAGTCAAAAACAATTGAAATACGAAAAAAAATGATTAAAATAAAATACAAAAAATACAAAAACACGAAAATTAATCTAATAACGTCAATTAAGAATTTTGAGAATTTTTTTCAGATTTTTTTGAAACTACCAAAACAGAAAATAAATCATAAAAAATAGAAAAATAGGGAATTTCGATTTTTTTAGGGTGGCGTCCATTATTTAGTCTCTAAATAGAGGCTTTTAATCCTTGATTTTTTCCTAATAAATCGACAAATAATCGGAATAATCTGAGACGATTTTCTTAAAAACAGAATTTTTTTCCTAAACCGCAAAAACACTAGAACACAAGAAAGTTAGGGCAAAAAAAATGTTAAAACACATGACTATAATAATAGTTAGACTATAATAATGGTTAAAATCTACAAGAATCTCCGGCAACGACGCTAATTTGATCCGTTGTCGCGCGCGGGTCAAAACGAGTGTTTTTCAAAAACGTAGTACGGCGACAATTTTAACTCGGATATCGTTCTCACAAGGATTCTTGATTATTATTATCCAAAGGTAAATCGAATTCAGGGGGGGTTGTTTGGTTTGGTGTTCGATTAAGAAAAGTGATTATTAAAAGCAATTCTTAAAATAAGCTGTTATGAAATAAGTGATTATGAAATAATTCAATCTACCGATTCAGTTCCTACTATCATCGATTAATATAATTTTAATATCCTAAGCGGATTGTCTATTCCTATTTGGATACAAACTCAATGACAAGCGCGGTGAAGTTTGTGAGATGTATGATCCTATTGTCTGAATTAAGCAAACGGGATAAGTTTTCATGGATTAAGCAAACATGATTGATCAGACACAAAAACGAATTAAGCAAACGTGATGTGCCTATGTTAGGATCATACAATCAACCAAATTGAATCAATATATTTCATGCAATAGAATTAAGCATACAAGAATACAAAATATTATTGAAAGGAATTAAACTAAAATTAACATTATAATAATCTCAAGTTTTGGAACTTGAATTACGGCAGATCGAATCAGAGGGATTAGTTCTCCATGGAATTCGTACAAGCTTTCAAATTTTCATGAATAGTGATGCCATGTACTGTTTTCGACTGCTTAGGTTATAGGAAAAGTAGAATAAACCTAATTTGGTCAAAACATAACTCGGGCTCAAACTAAATAACCCAACACAAAATATAAATCTAGTTTTGAAGGCTTCAACAGATTTTTCAACCATTCTACGATCCGAATTAGCTTCTGACTTCTTCATGAAAGTCGTAGCTCTTTCTCTTAGATTTCCAACGACTGGTAGCACGCCTCGATCCGATACTCCTAGCTCCAGTTATGAATTTATTTATGCAGACTGCTAATGCTGGAAATAAACTGTGGAAAACAAATAAGTGTAAAAATAAGATAAATTATAAAAACACATTAAAAGGGAAAAATAACCAAACTAAAACATGGAAATGCATAAGTATAAATATATAAGAATGTGCATCAAAATGCACTGATCAAATGCATACTTGAATTCGCCATTGGAATCGTTGAAGGTTTGCGAGTATGTGGTCTTCTGATTTGTAGAGTGCCTTAGGGCCTCTTGATTATATTATGATGGTGATGAAGAGAGAATACTTGATAAATTCTATTGTCGTTTTCTAAGAATAGGTACCATAACCAATATAAATAACTTCCTTAGGGTTACTACTCAATTTTCAATATTCTAATTTGGTCCTTCATCAAATTAGAATATTAACTTATGGTATCTACACAATAACCTTTCATTACATATATGCCCTTAGCCATAGACTCAATATCAATTAGACCACTTTAGTTTTAGGTAATTAAACAATGGCCCTAAAACATGTAATATCATATTTGTGACCCAAAATTCTAACAATGATATGTAGGTAGAGGCCACCCTTACAAGTTGCATTTGCATTTAGTGCCACGAAAAGTAGAAGGGCTATGAAAGTTTAACTTATGGTGATCGAGAGAAAATTTGTATGCAATTGTATACTCAGACAGACAACTTTGGGTAATTTATGTGCAATATCATAATAGTTCAAATAAATCTAAAGTATCACACCAGTACGGACGATGTTTCTGTAACTAAATTTTATTTAGAAGTGTTTAGTACTTGTTTTATTGAGTTATTGTATAATTGTAAAGAATCCAAGGATGCCACAATTTTAGAAATCACAGTCATATATTTGATCAATTTGGACGCATATTTAGAGCCAAGATCCATTGGCGATGATGATGATGACAATGAAGCACTTCACTTAAAGTCATAGAGGAAGGTTCAATGTTTGAAGCCAAATGAAGGCTTCATCAAGTTCCCTATAAGGAACGATTCTTTGAATTTCATCAAAGTAGGGAGTGGCTTACTCGAGGAGATAAAGAATCGGCTCATGAGGTGTTTACAGGATAACACCAATCTATCTTCCTAGTTCGTAGAAGAGATGGATAAGATGTATCCTGGAGTAGCATGTCACTCCATGGCTATATGGAAAAACACCAAGTAGGTAGCCCAACATTACCAGAAGCAGTCACTTGAGAAACATTAATCAACCAAGAAAGTAGTGGGAGATCTTTTGAGAGTCGGATTCTTGACCATGAGAGGTATACCACATGGATGGTTGTCAAACATTATGCTTATCAAGAAGTCAAAAATCAAAGGGAATATGTGTATTGATTAATCCGACCTCAATAGGTGTACTCCAAAGACGCTTACTTTTTTTCCCAACATCGATAAATTGGTAGATAACTCGTGTAACTTCAAACTCTTCTCTCTTATGGATGCATACTCAGGGTACAATCAAATACCCGTGGATCTTAAAGATTGATCAATAACGGCCTTCATAACCAATAAAGGTGTTTTTTTCTTCAAAGTGGTGCCATTTTGGCTTAAAAACGCTGAAGCAACGTATTAGTGGATGATGAATAGAGTTTTCAAAAGCCAAATCAAATACATGTTAGAAGTGTACTTGGACGGCATAATGGTAAAAAAAATTTAAGGAATAAGCCCATAATGACCATCTAGAGTCCATGTTTAAATGGGAAGAAATTTATGTTTAGAGTTAGAACATAGAAATTTTTAGGATACCACCATAAAAACAAAGGGATCGAGGTCAACTATAATAAGTGAAACACCATTATATACATGGTACCACCCACCCTCCTAAAAAAATAAGGAATGCAACTACTAAACGAGATGTTGATATTCTTTTTTAGGCTCATCTCTAAGTTGGTCCGCCTTCTAGTGTCATTTTATAAATTGATGTGGAAAAAGTAACTTTTGAGTGGGCCCATGAGTGCAAGGATGCATTCACCAAACTAGGCCTAAGGTCGGGGAAACTCTATTTGTTTATCTATCTATATTGGTAAAATCCATTGGGACAATCCACGTGCATGAAGACAAAAAATCTCAGGGATTAGACTATTTTGTTGGAAATGCAATGTAGTGACCTGAAATAAGATACACAAAGTTAGAAAATATTGTGTGAGCCCTTATAAGAATGAAACACAATCTATGATAATACTTTATAGCACACAAAATCATGAATAATATTGACCATCTGATCAGGCATGTATTATTAGGCTAGGTCTTGCTGGAAGAATGAAAAATGGGTTGTGGAGTTGTCTTAGATTCACCACCTACAAGCCTTGGAAAGATCCCAAAGCCTAACCTCTAACATATTTCATAGTGGAGACTACGTTAGAAACACCATATGTGTTGTCCAAATGGATGTTATTCGCGGACTGGTCATCCAACATCAAAGGAACTAGGGCATGTAGTATGTTGGAAAGCGGCAATGGGCTTACCATCAAGATAGATGTGGGGATCAAATTCTCATCATCCAACAATCGGAAGAATATGAGGCATGTGTTGGTCTGTCTTTGAATGGATCTATAAATTAAATGTGAGGACATAGTTCTCAACTTTGATTCCCATATAGTAACTGATGACACTTTGTCATCATGTAACTTATATAAGCATTTGCATGTGTTTATGATCGTTTTATGGTGATCTTGGTCAAGTTTAACCAAAAAATAGAAAATAAATGAAGGAGTGGAGGAATTAGGAAGGAAAAAGAAAAGCAACCAAAATATGAATAAAAGACGCAATTAGCCCTTGGAAAACTCGCTACCACATCGTGGCGCGATTTGAGCCTTATAGTTGCACGATAAAAATGCATTGCAGTGTGATGTCTGCCTTTTTCTCCCATGCAGTTTTTGTTATTTATAGGGGAAAGAGAAGATAAAAAGGGGTGGACTGTTTGGAATACGAATTTATTACAATAAGGTTTGAAGCTCTGGAATGAAGTTTTTTATCACCGGAAGTCAATTTCTAACCAGAGATTCATGTATTGCCTCTTTATTTCTTCAACTATGATTACTATTTATAGGAGTGGCTAATTTTCTATTGATTAGATATTGCTAGATGTACCTGTATGAATCCATTGGTTCATATTTTTTAGTTATATACTATTTGCACTTTTACTTAATTCGGCTATTTATTCAGTTAATTTTGCGTTCATTATTTTATATATGTTGATGAACTCGTATAATGAACTTAGAAATCATAGTGATTATTAACCTTGACTTTATGAATATGATATAAATTATCTGTTCAACTTAGTAATTAATAAGAGATAAGAAATTATAAGTTGTAATTTAAGGGTTAACGAACCGAATATTGCATGTTTTAACCAGTCAATTGACCTAAGAGATAATGGAACATAACGTAGAATATTGAGTTATACACCAAGATATTGGGTATAAAGGCTATGTTGAACCATCGTAATAATTGTGGAATCAACATAGGGAAATTAGACACCAACATCAATAGGGACACACGGGGGGATTCGAAGCAAATCCTAATCGTCGTTATTCTTATTTAACTTCTAACAAGCTTTTATTTATGAAATTTTTATTTCAAACTCGTCATTTGAAAACCCCCAATTTATTTTCAATAGCACATGAATCACTTTGTTAAAATAGCATAATTCGTGCGGATACGATCTTATAAATGTTATTACTTTTATACATTTGGTACACTTGCTAAATTGTCATCAAGTTTTTAGCGTCGTTGTCGGATGATAGGTCACAAGTATACGGTTATATCAATGTAGTATAAAAATTTATAGTATCCATAGAGACCAAATGTCAAATACCGTTATCTATTGCTTCTATGTGTATCTAAGGTTATGCGAAAAACTTGTTTTTTGTGCAAAAAAAAGTGAATAATGAATTTAATATGATAATAAAATAAAGAGGCTAAAACAATGATTTTCATCCACCTACGTCACTCATACAAATTACAACACTTATCAAAATGAGAATTCTTTTCTTGTAGAAAATACTAAAATTAGAGGTAACACCCACATTCGTCGATACGTTATCAAACTTTAAACTCGCAACTGCCTACTTTTGCAGCGCAAACTTGCGAGTTTAAATGCTCCTTTTTAAAATAAAACAATCTCTTAATTAATTTAAATATTGCTTCCACAGTCTAGAAATTAAAAATCTAAATTTCTAAGTCAAATACAGTTTTCGCTCTTTCTGCGTGTAAACGGTATTTCGGCACTTCTAAGTCAAAACATAAATTTCAGAAAAATATTTTCATTCTCGTTACAATTAAATAATTATGTAATTCGTATGAGTTTTACCGGTATGACAGTCATCATGTTTCGTACTCAAAAGAAATTACACATGCATCGTAAACATATAATGAATTAATAATTAAAACAATGAAAGATTAAACATAGAAATAAAGTGAATAACTTCTAGAATTAAATATGCTTCAAAATATATACCTTAATCCAAGAGGTGCAGCGGTAAAGAATGAAATAGTAGCAGGAAAACACTTGAAAAGTTGAAACTTGCATAAAACTAAAATGCTGAATTTTAACGTAAAATCTAGTGCAAATAAAGCTTCGTCCTTTAAAATCAATTGCAATCCCCTTTTAATATGTTTCCTAGCACTAAGTAGCAGTTGGAATCCCTAAAATTCATGTTGGAACCGATGAAAACATCCTAGAGAAAATGTTGCAACTGCTGCCGAAAAACCAAGAAATTGCAGATCTGGACGTCATGATGGGATGCCCGTTATGATGCGTGGGTCTGGATTCTGGAAGTTGGGCCCATGAAGGGAATCATGATGCATGAAGGCATGCTTGTCATGGGTTTTTCACTTGGATTATTTTGTTTTTACATTGAGACCGTGATGGTTTGGAAGATTGAGGGCATGACGGGCGTCATCCTACTCGTCATGGTTCCTAAACCTTTATTTTTCTTATTTTTTTCGTAGTTACTCTCTGCAACCGATAAACATCGTTCATTACCTGCAATATAATGAAAAAGTCAGCTTATCTCAATAAAAAGAATGCCAAACGTCATTGAAAGTGTTAAATCAAACTAAATAATACGGTGAAAATAGTTGTTCTCAAACTCCCACACACTTGAACGACTGTTTGTCTTCAAGCAACTTAGATTGCATAAAAGAAATGAAAATGCAGCAACACATATGAAAAGAGCTTATAAAAAGTACTAACACCAATACTCATACGTGATCCCAAATTCGGATCGGCTAAAGGTTAATTCTTTTGGTACTCAAATTAACACCAAGGGTATTGTAGAAACACAAACTACGAATTTCTGATTAAAGACTCCCGCCTAAAATATTAACTCAAACCATGGCCTTGTACCTAATGCTACTTATCCAATATTTTCATCTCCTTTCATTCGGGACAATCACATTAAGCCAATAAATATAAAGATAACCATCACACACACGTAAGGAAAAACCAACGAATTTTTGTTTCTTCATTTATTAATGCTTGCAAATTAATTTTTTATCATAAGCATACATTAAGCACGATTTTCTTATTTTATTTTTTTGTGAACATTAGGGTTCAACCACCATTGGATTAAGTAATCGAGTGAGGGTTACCAAACTTAGTGGATACAGTTGCCTTTTACTGCCCTTTTTTATTTTTTTCAAATTTGTATTTGCTAACCAAACTTAATGTGTGAATCAAAAGTATGTATGATTGTATCAATAAACTACTTGGAGATTACTTCAAAAAGTTGTAGAGACTATGATACAAGGCAGATTTAAATCGATATCAAATTTGGGAGGCTAGGTGTTGGGACAATACCAATCATGAGCTTTTTCAAAAAAAAAAAGTTCAAAAAATGGATAAGCAAACAACACAAGCAGAATTTGCACGCATGAATAACTCGATAACACAAGCAAACGACTCAAACCAGTAACAATTAAACTAGAAAATAAGCATAAATCTCTAAACTAGAAAGCGGGGAGATCCTAAACTAGAAAACAATAAATCTAAACTAGAAAAAAACCAGAAATTTCTCCCCCACACTTAAAGCCTACATTATCCTCAATGTTAAAAGATAAAAGCAAGGGAAAGGAAAGATAGTACATGGTGCGAGATCAATTGCTATCGGAGTTGGCCGATGGCATACTGGAGTTTATGATCAACCATAAATGCATATGCCGAACCAAGGAATAGGTAAGTTTATCCTTGTGGTCCCATTCGTTCTCCCTATCGTAGCAAGCTTGCTCCTTATCCCGCATGTCCTTTACTTTGTGTCAAAGAGCATTAAGCTCATACTCGACACTAACCTGGCAATCATACTAGGTACACGAAGGAAAATTATAATGCATATGGGGAAAGGGTTGGGGTTAGGGTTGTTGTGGAAGAGGAAATTGGGGTTGGTCTTACTGAGGACATCAGTACCCACTATATAAAGCCAATTTTCCTCATCTTGTATGTTGGTTATTGTGGGTTTGGCAGCACCATGTGTTTGCATGCTTTTATTTCTAAACATTAGGATATATGAGTGTAGATCTCTCAGCCTAATAGGCTTCTGGGCAAGACATGAATGCAAGTCTAGCACAGCTCTGCCAATAATAAGATACAACTGGCTAATCTCAGCACAGAGGCCTAAGGCTACATCTATGGAGGTAATCAAGCCTCCAACCACAATATTTACTTTCTTCGCCATGGCCATTTTTCCATGTGCGTGAGCATAAATGCCAAAGTGTGGATAGGGAGATAATGAAGAGAGAAGTAAGTAATGTAAAGTTCTTTCATCTTAACATTACTAGTGTTATCACCCTTGCCAAATACGGTATGCGCAAGGACTTTCTAAAAGTACCTTATGGTCGGGTTGTGAATGTGGGAAGATTTCTTCCCTTCCATGTTATAGGAAATTTTCCCAGTCAACCGCTGCCAAAATGTGTCAAACTCAATTTTCCAGGGTCCCTCTTTGAAAACCCATTGGGCGGCGCTAGAAGATGTAGAGAACTGCAGCAAGTCCCTTATTTCATTCTAGTTATACTTAAACTTTTGGTTAAACAACCGAAAGGTGGTTGTTCCGAAACATCTCCTAGTTCTTATAGCATATTGATACTTAAAGGAACTCACAAATTCAAGTGTGAGACTCTCGTATGTTGGATGTTGAAAAGTCAAAAAATGACTTCAACCAATCTGGTTGAACATCCAATTAACACTATCAAACCGATCCAGAGTTCCAAGACAAGATTCGTCAGCATACCTGGTAAGCGTTATATGCCTCTGAGCAAACTTTTCAATCACATCATTGCTCTCATTCTTTAACTTTATTCCCATGTAGTCAACAATTTCTCTTCTCCTTGGAGACATGATGACTTTCAGTTTTGGTGGCTAGAGGTGATAATTTTCAATTTTTGAAATTGTGCAGGTGAAGGATGATATTTTCGGATTTTGAGAAAAATGGGTACTTTTATGGATGTTTATTAATGAACTATGATGGTTTTGTTTATGGTTTTGAAATGGGAGGTAGAGGTTTAATGTTATTGGAGTTTTTATTTATATGAGGAAGGTGAAGTGAGTGGTTTTAAATGGAAGAAGAAGGAGAAATTTATTGTTTACATGGTTTTGTAAGTGAGGAGAGAGAATAGTTTTCGATTTTGAGGAAAAGGCATTGATTTTAATTGATGAGAGGGCTTATGACCGGCTTTTTACGTTTTTGAGACTTAGGGTTTCGGTCCCAGGTTGTTGATGGGCGTCAGTGTGGCTAACGGGCTGATTGTTAGCAACTCAAGGGTCACGTGTATGTTCTAGCATGGAATTTCAAACTGTGACAACCGTTAGGACAATGACAGACGTCATTCCTTTACTTATTTGTCACCATACTCTCTTCGCTTATCGGATGCCTGGTTTTTTGACCTTTTCACAGCGAATAGTCTATTTTATTTTCCTAAGTAAATAATAAATAAAAAATGAAAAACATGTGGGTTGTCTCCCATACAATGCTTTGTTTATAGTCGTTTAGCTCGAATTTTTCACTTCTCAGTCTCTAGAGGGTGCCTTTAGAGTGAAGCAAATGCTCCTTTCAACGTCCTCTCTAGTCACATAGTGCTTGAGCCTCTGCCCATTCACTGCAAATGATGTAGTGGATGTACTACATACTTCCACCGCTCCCAACGACATTACTTTTTTCACATGAAATGGTCCCGACCACCACGAGCGGAGTTTCCCTAGGAATAACTTCAACCCGGAGTTAAATAGTAATACAAGTTCTCATTCATGAAATTCTCTCCTAATGATGCAGTTATCATTCCAAAGTGTTGTCCTCTTAGTATAATCTGGCATTTTCATAAGCGTCGAGCCTATGTTCTTCTAGCTCATGCAATTGCAACTTCTTTTGTTTGTCGGCGACTTTAAAATCGATATTAAGGGCCTTGATAGCCCAATATGATTTGTGTTCTAGTTCAACCGGAAAATGACAGGACTTCACATAGACAAGTTGGAATGGGGTGGTCCCAATGGGTGTCTTATAGGTGGTCCTATAGGCCCATAGTGCATCGTCAAGCTTAGCAGCCCAATCCTTTCTTGAGGTGGAGACGGTCTTTTCTAAGATTTTCTTGATTTCTCTATTAGAGACTTCAATTCGACCGCTTATTTGCGGAGGGTAAGAGGTTGCAACTCTGTGCGCCACCCCATATTTATTCAATAGATTTTTAAACTGTCTTGAGATAAAATGGGATTTGTCATCGATTATAACAAGCATAGGGACTCTGAACCATTGGAAGATGATTTTCTTGAACAACTTGATAACTACTCATGTCTCATTTGTCGATAAGGCGGTGGTCTTGATCCATTTCGATATGTAATCGACAACAATGAGTATGAAATGGTTACACATTGAGGAAGGGAAAGTTCCCATGAAGTTCATGCCACATACATCATATATTCCAACCTCTAAGATATTTTTCAATGATATTTCATTCCTTTTAGAAGTGTTCCCAATGCTTTGGCACTAGCCACACTTTGCAATAAACATGTGGACATCCTAAAAGAGGATTGGTCAATAGAGGCCAACTTGGAGAATCTTCGAAACAATCTTTGATGTACTTGCATGTCTGCCATAGACGAAGGCATGACAATGGGTTATCACACTTTCCAGTTCCTCTTCGCGGACACACCGTCGAAAATACCGTTTGCGCCTCTGTTGAACAATGGAGATTCATCTCAGTAGTACTGTTTCAGATCATGAATGAACTTCTTATTGCGCTGGTAGTTATATCTAGAGGCAAGACTCCAACTGTGAGGTAGTTAACGAAGTCAGTATACCATGGCACTTTAGATTATACTAGCGCAATCAACCTATCATCGGGAAAAGAGTCATCCTAAGTCAACTCTTCCTTTTTCAAATCACAAAATCTTGATAAATGATCTGTCACCACGTTCTCCGTTCCCTTCTTATCTCGGATCTCTAAACCAAACTCTTGCAACAGCAAAATCCACCGAATCAACTTGGGCTTCACATCCTTCTTGCTCAACAGGTATATGATGGATCCATGGTCAGTGTAAACGATAATTTTCTATCCTACTAAGTAAGAACAAAATTTATCAATGACATAGACTATAGTCAGAAGCTCCTTCTCAATAGTGGCATAATTTATATGAGCTTCATCCATATTTATGTTTGCATAATAGATGGTGTGCATCTTCTTGTCCTTCTGTTGTCCTAGTAACTTCATAATCGCTTGCATCACACATAATTTCGAATAAAAGACTCCAATCCAAAGGTTGCATTATTAGTGTAGAGATTAGTGCATGCTTTAGTTTTTGGAAGGACTGAAGGCACTGTTCATCGAAGTTGAATTTGGCGTCCTTCATAAGCAGGTCGGTCATGGGTTTTGAATATTTTGAGAAGTCTCTAATGAATCACCGATAAAAACTAGTATGTCCTACGAAACTTCGGACTTCTCTCACCGTGGTGGGAGGCATTAACTTTTCTATCACCTAAATCTTGGCTTTGTCAACCTCTATCCTTTGTTCAGACACCAGATGTCCGAGGATTATGCCCTCCTTCACCATAAAGCGACATTTTTCCCGATTCAGTATCGAGTTTCACTCATCTCTTCTCCAAATTAGCTAAACAATCCTTAAAGCTCGACCCACACACCAAAAAAAATCGTCTGTAAAGACCTTTATGATATCCTCCAGGAAGTCAGAGAAGATCGACATCATCCACAGCTGAAAAGTCGCATGCATATTGCACAGCCTAAATGTCATTCGTCACTGTATGGATCACCTCATATGATTTCCAATTTAATCTAAAGATGCATCTTCGGACCCACCACATATACACCGCAAACACTCCTCACTAAAGCCTGAAAATGGTACATATGAATCATTAGTAACGATGTAGCAAAGGTGTTATAAAAATGACACACAAACACCAAAATTTGCATAAATATTACCCGTCAACAGTGTCATGCTACCTATCATATGTTTGGTCGAAACCTGGCATGAGCCCTCGGGTGGCTTATAACTCCTACGGGCATCCCATGAATCAGCTCCTAGATAGTCTACTATCATCTCCATTGCACCATCTTTGTCAATCCTGTGTTAGTATAACATCTCACCTAGATCGAAAGATAAGCATGAGACATCGTTCAATGTGATTGACATCTCAGAATGTGAAAGGTGAAAAATGATGTCTCTGAGTGTCATCTTCCTATAAATGTGGACAACATATCATGATTAACTGTAACATAATTGATCATGCACAAGTCTCCTAATCCAAAGTCTCCAAATCCAGATAATTGTGTTACATCTTCAAACCACTACCCAGGTTGTGGCAAACACATAATCTTTCGGCCATGGTTGATGCATTTTAAAGTATCACGGTCTTGAAGATTAAATCATCGTCAGAAACTTCAAATATTATCACAAACATATTTTTCAAAGAATGAATACAACTAAGTTTTTTCTCTCCGTCCCAAAAAATAACATGTGTCTGCAATGATTGATTTTTTCCCTTTGAATTGATGCATGTTGCACATCTCTATCGTACCTCAATCTATCTTGTTTATAAAAAATAATGCCTATACATAAATCACACAAACAAAAATGCATCTCTAGATTCTAGAAATCAGATCATTGAAAAATTTTATTAATGCATCTTTGTAATATTCTACAGATGAACGACAATTACAAAAATGCATTTCATTCCAACATCCAAAATAATGCAATAATCTTTTAAATTATCTATCAAACAACATATATTGTTGGGTTAATTACGAATATTAAAATTCTTCTAAAATATTCATATATTGTTGGGTTAATCATTAATATTAAAGTTCTTCTAAAATATTCAATAGACACTATGGTTAAAATACTGTTGAATTTTTAAAATAGTAAAAAGGCTTTCATAGGGTTTTCTTAAAAAATTTAAAAAGTGAAATACCAAAGGAAAATGATTTAAAAAGTATTAACTTAATCATCATATTTCTTCACAAAAGTGAAATATATGAATTAAGGAAATTTTAATAAAATGAAAAATTAAAGACTTAAAGAAAGAAAAGAAAATATTCATGATAGGAATCTTTTTACATTTTTAGTATATTTCAATTAATATTTATTTTGATGAATAATTACTACTCTTGTTTTAAAAGATTAGTACAAAATATGAGAAATACTATAAAAAAACTAAATACTACTATTATTATATTACTAAAACTATGAATTAATACATCTGCCTCAAATACTGGTTTGTTTAAGTAAATAATAGAACAAGTAATAAAGTCCTAAAGTCATGAAATCCTACTTGTTCGTATAAATAATAGTATAATTACAGGTAAAAAAATTTAAGAAAATACGTCAGTTCTAAAACAATTAGACCTACCTTAAAATTAAACTATACCAATAATACTATTCAGTATCAATTAGATAGGATCTTACCATGAATGAATGATTCTATGAAAATTAAATTTTTATAATATTTATATTTAAAAACAAAAATAGGTAGTACGTTTGTTGGAAAACAAAATAAATAAATTGCAGATCTGGATGGATTTGAACCAACACATCTCAGAGATTTATATACAAAATACTCAGAGCGCTCTACCGAATTGAGCTACAGATCTTTCGTGTACATAAGGAAATATACCAAAAGAGGCACATAACATAAATAAGAAGTCACCACGCTCAAATGTATAAAACAAATGAAATGTATTTAACAAATTGTAGGAAAGCCATGGCTAAGTGTACAATATTTTACCTGGTCAGTGCACAACTGTTAGATTCATTCAAAGTAATACGCCTCGAAATAAGACGGTTGGTATTCGTTCAAAGTAGTACTCCTCGGGATGAGCCTTTGTTTAGAATTCTCATTCTGCTGGTGCAACACTGAAATATCACCGTTCTGATAAGTTGATTTCAATTGATTTTGAAAATTTATTCATTTACAAATCAAGTCAGATAACTCAGCAGAATGAGAAACATTCAAAAGTTGACAAAAAAATATTATATTATGAAGTATAAAAAGTTGGGTAAACAATGGAAACAAGTTATACATATAAACATTTCAGCAACCATGGTTGGTATCGTATTTATTTGAGAGTTAGATGGGAAAAAAGATAAAAGGGCTTTGAACATAATGTTTTTTAAAGTAAACTCCACGGAATTCTATTGAAAGCAAAAAACAAAATTGCAAGACGAGGGTTTAAAATTTTCTGTAGACCCCTAGTGCGAGATAGCATATCACTAGTCACACTAGTAATTCACAGCAACTATTCTAATCCTGACGTAGAGAATTAAGGTGAAACAAAAACATAACAAGACACAGTTCGGTTAGAGAGAAAAGTCACTTAAACTTTATTGAAATTAAAATCAACAATAAATTTTAGAATTCATACTACATATTTAGACTTGAAACTTAAAAAACACAACCTTGATATTGTTGATTTTGTATGATGAATAATAGGGTAAAGGGAATTGGCTGACATATTTACAAGCACCACACATTTTCAGTCACAATTAGCTCAAACAATACTAAATTGAACAAAAATAGCACGAGTATAAATATTGAAAAACAAATCTAAAACAATCAAAGGTCCGGACTCTAACTACATAAATGATAAAAACAATGATTTTTACTCGTTTGAAATATTTCCATCAATTAGCTCAAACAATACTAAATTGAATAAAATTAAGTTTTGCAAAACTATCAAATTTTAGGAGCGCGCAGAGTATACACCAAATTATTCGAAGAATGATGATTGAAATTAAAACAAATATTATACATATCAAATTTAAATGAAATGCATTTTACAACATCAGTTTGATATAGTTAAGTATATACATCAAATTAATCAAATCACACTAAAAATATTAAACAAATAATATGTTTGAAAATTAAATTTTAAATGATTTCGCAAAAAGTCACTTGAAAACAAATCTCATATAAAATTTATCATACAGTAAATGAAATCCATCTAAATATATTAGATTGTATAGTAGAGTATATAGATGATTTAATCAAAAAATCTACTTACAATATTCAAAAACATAATATTAAAAAATAGTAATTAGATGATTTAGCAAAAAAGTTGTCACATAAGCACAGCTTATTTATTAAAAAACATTTGCGAATTTTAACAAAACAAAATTCAAAAATTATTAGTATTGCTACACCACCTATTAAATAATAATAAAAATTACGTGCAAACGAAAAATAATTCTAATTCTAGACATGTTATTTCTTTTGACACGCAGTAGAGAGCAATTAAAACATAAAGGATCGAGTTAGGAAGGAGTGACTTTGGCTAATGATAATTTCAACTCCATCTCCTCTAATATTCTCCATGATTAAATATAGAAATACAAACATAGCTAAACTCCATTTAAAGCTACTGATGCGCGAATGATTCCACATTTCAATAATAAGAATGGATTGAATAAAATATACTATGAAAATGCATAACAACGAAAAACAATTAAATAATCAATCGAATCTTCACCTTACAGATTGACGAGTATGCATGCTTCAATGAATAAAGGTATTGAATGCTTCATCAAATTTCACCAACAGCTTTAACAGCCTCCCTCTTCTAGAATTTCATATTTTGTAATTGCTAAAAGTTCATATGAAGCCTTGTCTTCATCTTCAAAGTAGGAGATGCAATGCCATGAGGCATTAATAAAGATATTCTCCGGATAACAAATACTGCAAATTTCTGGAAAAGGAGATATGGCAACTCTTACAACATTCTAAAACTATATATGTAAATATTTTATGTGAAACGGATATATATATATATATATATATATATATATATATATATATATATATATATAACACAGTAGCAATTAGAATTGTACAGAATAGAAATATGTGAATGACAATTAAGAATTTGTACAACCGAGCGAACCATATACAATACTTTGAATCAGTTGGAAAAGAGTTGAATTTGGTGACGAATCTAAATGGATGGAATTTGGTAGTTCTAAATTGATAGAATTTAGTAACGAATCATATACAATAAAAATTGGTTCTAAATTGATGGAATTTAGTAATGAATCATATACTGTAAAAATTGGTTCCAAATTGACTGAATTTAGTGATGAATCATATACAACAAAAATTGATTGAGGTTAACCGTGGCATGCATGATCTATGCATAATCGGATAAATAAAGTTTAATATTCACATTAAACCTATAGAGCAATAATGATTAACACGCCATTCCAAATTCATTTTACCTGTTGTACTTTAACTGGACAGAAATCCATATCGACAAACTGATTAGACTGAAATTGTGGATAATAATACCTCGATATATGATTGGATAATAATACCTCGATATGTGATTGGTTATGAAGCGTGAGAAATCCTCCGATTAATCCATTCCTCGTAGAGACGTTATAACGTGTCAAACAAATCGAAACAATAGAGATAAGGAAAGAGAGCAAAGCAGACACCACACGAGAGAAGATCCCGGGCAAAAATCCCGTGCGATCTCTCTCAAAAACCAACCAAACTTTTTTATTATATTTTTTGACCTGCCAAGCAAGCGCACCTGACATGGCAAAGGCCGGATGACAAGATCAATCAGGATTCAATCCTCAAAACGGTTACCGAATCGAGACATACAATCCTGAAACAACCTACATACATCCATTAAACTTCTCCTCATAAAACTCACAACGAAATACATAATTACAAGATCCGAGATCTATACATGTACGAATCTGGAAGACGTGAATATTGATCCATTGATCATAGCAGCTTCTAGATATTCAACACTGGATCTACGATCTGGCCATCGATCTAACACCGTACCTGCAAGAAAAATATCTCGAAATCCTGGATTTAAGAAAGAACAAAGGACTTCTTGACGATTAGATTCCAAACACCAAGATAAACGTGAATATCACACCTCTGCACCGTAGATCTTATGGACGAAGATTCAGATCTATGATAAAATAAAATTACTGAATAAATAACAGATAACGAAAAAGAGCCTAGGGAAACAATAAAAACGACAGAAAACAGTTAATACCTGATAAAAACTACCGTCTGCGAAAAGGTTTCCATCGGAACCTCACAGATCTGGTATCGATGGAATCTAGACGAAGAAGTTACAATCAATCGAGATCTGAAATCAAAACCACCGTCGCCGTGAAGGTCTCCATCGGACTACACAGATCTGGTATCTATCGAAGCTAGACTAAGAATTCACAACCGATCGAGATCTAGAATTGAAGAATAGGACGTGGCGAAAGAAAGGCAAACCCTATCGACTATTGAACGATAATAATTAGGGGTCACAACCCTACCTTTATAAAGAATTTTTGTGGAATGGACGGCTGAGATTGCTTGGGTTGACGGTGTAGATTTAACGTGACGTGTAACGTTACGTGCGGCATATTTAAAGGGAGGGGAAATATCGTTTATTATCTGTCCCGTTAAAAAAATAAGGAGGGACATTTTTGTCAAATTGTAATTGCGGTTAGACGTGTAGCAATACAAATACGGCATTGGTGTAGTGTCATAGAAGGTCGGTTTGATTTTTTTGATAATTTTTATATAGTTGGATATTCTTAGATTTAATTTATCTTTTAATCCTTCAAGTTAATTTATGAATTTTATTTACTCTCTCAATTCAAAAATGTTATAATATAATTCTTTAAAACATTTCCATTTGATTTATATGTCCTTTCTGTTAAATTATAGTGGAAAAACGTTAAAAAACACCAATGTGACATAGTAAATTAGTGACATGGCATATTGTTATTGTTGTTTCAATTATTAATACGCATGTTGGTACTGTTGTTTCAATTAGTTCATACTTTCAGAAACATAATGCCTAAATACTATGCATACTTCACATTGTCTGAAACTCTAGTTGTTGCAAAGAAGAAGAAGAAGAAATTATCTGAAACCATAGCTGTTGCGAAGAAGAAGAAATTGAAGACACAACTCATCAACTTTCACCTTTGTTCATTTCCAGTCTAAGGTACGTTTATGTCTTACTATTTTAAAAACCAAACCTTTAACATTGTTTCCTACTTCAAAGACTCATTTCTACATTTTCTTTTGCATTATTAGGTCATGAGTGATAGGTTTAACAGATTAGGTTACGACAGGTCTGTAAGACCCCAATTTTGACCCTAAGATCCCTCATGCAATTTCATCATAAGTATTAGCATTAGGATCATATCTTGGCATCCTCATTACCCCTCTTTCATTGGGTTTGTTTTGGGAGAGATCACCAAGTACTTTGTGATTGTATCATACTTGTATATTATCATTTTACTAACCAAAATACCAAAAACATGTCTTTGCATTTGCCTAACTCTTTTGTAGGTAGGACATGATCTCCATTGATCTATCAAGTTCATATCTAGGGTTTGAGACCCTCATAACAAAGAGCACAACCATGAATTGATCCAAGAATGGCTATGGGCATCATATATGAGTTCCATTGATTCCTACATGTTATATTGATCAAGTTTTCTTCAAGAGTTTTAGGGTGATTTGCCTTGGAAACCCTAGTTTAATTAGGTATCTTGAGTAACTTCTCCAATAAGCTTTCTCATCAATTGATCAAATTTCTCAAGGGGAACTTCAAATTTCATCATACTATACATATATGATCTACCATGAGCTTAGAAAGTCAAGATAACTGAAGGTTAGCAAGTTGGTTGATGGTGGTTGGCCAGATGAATTCATCTGATCAAAATTGGGTCTCCCTAGACCCTATCTCCTACAATTTTCACCATATGAAAATGATTCCAAGAGCAAAGTTACTCTAAATGACATTACAAACAACTTTCATGTTGATTCCTAGATCTAGTTTTTCTTTGAAAATCATTTTCTATGTTGAAACATTATAGGTCATTTTGTGTAAACCCTAATTTGTAAGTCAACTTCCCAAGGTCATAACTTGCTCAATTTTTATGAGATGAAATATTTCCAAGTTTCACAATCAAATTCAAGATGTTTACTTCAACTTTTATGTTTGGAGTGAGATCTAATTCAACTTTTATGAGCATGTGATATGAGGCTACATTATAGGTCACTTTTGACATATACCATTGAACAAGTGATTTTTTCAAACTTCAAAAATGCATAACTCTATCATTTCAAATCCAAATGACATGAAATTGGTGACCATTTTAAGGCCTTTGAAATAGATGCAACTTTGATGAAGACACTTTTCTCATTTCAAGCTCGCATAAAAAGTTAAGCAAGGTGGAATATTGAGATATATGGCTTGACACTTAGAAAAAATTTCAACATGTTGAAATTTCTAAACTTCCATCTCAAAATTCATCATGATAAAAGCTCCAAATGGAAAGGTGTTGAACATGAAAGTTGTTCCTCTTGATCTAACATTTCCAAAAAGTCCAAGTTCATCCATTTTGGACAAGAATTGCTAGGGATGCGCATGGCATGAACATGGTATCATCATTTGGCAAAGATCAAACTTCAAATCTTCACACACACTTGTCTTGCAATCCAAGTTGATTTCAGACTCTCTCATACTCATTTGTGGACCTTAAGAAATGATCTCATGGGCCTGTACACGCACATGCATCCATGCATCATCAATTGACAATTTTGGAAAGTGATTTGGAAGGTGCAATTATCACTTGATTCAGCTATAAATAAAGCCCACTGGCATCAGAATTGGACAAACATTCGCGCCAGCTTTGATCCTAAACCCCTAACCCTTCCATTTGAGATGATAAACCTGAGAATTTCATCTTGAAATTAAGTTTGAATCTCACTGTTTTGAGATTCAAAACTCCAAGGATCCAAGACCTTTTGTGCATTTCATTTTACTCCTGCAAGCATTCTGAGTGAGATCAAGCACGAGCCAATGCAAGAACAGTTGAATCCAGACCTGCATTGAAGGTATTTTCCAGAAAATTTCATCTCTTCGATTCTCTCTCAATCTTACTCAATTCTCTTGATTCTTTGGTTGTCTGAAGTCCTACCAATGTAGGCAAGAAGATTGAGTTGCTTAAAGGTCAAATCGAAGCAACTCAGTTGACATACCTCAAAATTCAACTCCTCATATCTTTCTATATGTGAGGAGTTAGTTAAAATTGAGGTGATATTCGTGATCTACACCATTTTTCCTTTCAGATCATGTCCTCCTTTTTTATTCTGGTGATGGCACGTGTGTTGGCACGTCTCTAACCATATGATCCATTTAAAATGATTTAATCTTGAGCGTACGTTTTAATTACCAAGCGTGTGGACGTTTGACTCAGGCGCACCATGGAACGCGCGCTGGTGGCCACGTGATCTACGACCTCTATTAATGAGGGAGATCAAGTGGTCCACGTTTTTTCTGATTATTTGAATTTCATTTTAATTGCTTTATTTTCATTAATTCATATTAATTTTAATATTGATCCAAAAAATATGAGAGTTTCACCACAAAATTTCAAATATTTTCCTATTTCATATTCTGAATTAAAATTATTCTTTGGATCATTATTAATATTTTTCATGATTTAATTGATTTTTCATTTGTTTTTAATTGTTTAAAAATACTTTTAAGTCTTTAAAAATTCTGAAATTTTATCTCCAAGGTCCTTTGACCTTGTTTTACCTATGATAAATCTCATGGCCATTTATTTGGTGTTTTGATGAGGTTTTAGGAATTTGAGAAACCATATTTAATTTAAATGTATTATTTTAGTATTTTTAATTGGAATAAATGCCAAATAAATTTGTGGACCAATTGTGATGACTTGTTGGTGTTTGACTCTTGTTGTTGGGTCTTGGTCAAGGTTGATTTTACTTTGTCAAATTAATATCATTGGATTTAGAGGATTGATGGAATGTACATTCCATCTCCCAAAATGAATGATATTAATTTGGTAAAAGTCCTCCTTTGATCAATTTGAGATTTCATATTGTTGGTTCTATGTGTTGGCAGCAATTTTGGTAAAATAAAGAGTGTTCACAAGATGTTATGTGTGATGTCTTAACATGAGATGTCCTATGTACCTGCTGGAGCTTAAGAAACATAATCATGCAGGATTGTTTCAGAATGACATGCACAAGGTCATGGCATCTGATATGTGTGTACCTGCTGGAGTTTAAATGAAAGACATGATCATGCAGGATTGTTTCAAGATGTCATACACAATGTCATGGCATCTGATATGTTTGTACCTGCTGGAAGTTATAAATGGAATTATGGAATTATGCAAGATTGTTCCAGGATGTCAGACCCGATGTCATGACATCCTGTACACAGAATATTCAGTATGAATGTCTGATGTTTTGTGATTGCACAATTAATGGCAATCGATGTATGATTGAAGACCTGATTTGCAGGCGCATTCAATCATGGATTACAACCTGATTTACTTATTTTCCAAGGAGATCTAACCAGCTGTTATGAAAAGATTCAATTGGAAAATAGATTTAGGGTTTTCAAGATGTCCAAGCCCAACTGAAAGCTTCTATAAAAAGGGACTTAGAAAACCTGTTTTATAACATAACCAATACTGAGCGAAATATAGAGAGAGAGCTAGGGTTTGTGTTTGTTTAGTCGTGAGACTTGTAAACCATTCAAGTCATCTTTTGATGATTGAATTGGACTGATTTGTGGTTGTAATTTGTCACTCTAAAGTTGTTAAGCAAGAGTGTGTGTCTACTTGATCAAAGTTGTGAAGCAAGATCAAGTGTGTGTCTACTTGATCAAAGCTGTGAAGCAAGATCAAGTGTGTGTCTTCTTGATTGGAACTGTGAAGTAAAATCAAGAGTGTGTTATTGAAAAGTGTTTTCTTTTCTCAAGGGATTGTTGTTTAAGATCACAAGTGTGATTGTAGGGAAGTGAGTGGGTTCTCATATCTAAGAGTGCTTAGGTAGAGATTAGGTGAGAAAGACTGTAACTTGTTGAAGTGTACGGATAGTCTTTGAACTGATTCTATTTTAGTGAATTTCCTTCCTGGCTTGGTAGCCCCCAGACGTAGGTGAGTTGCACCGAACTGGGTTATCAATTGCTTGTGTCATTTGCTTTACCATTCTGTATCTTTATCCTGTTTGTGTTAACAGATATTAGTGTCGTGACATTACCTTCGACATCTTATATCTGATACCAGAATTTCAATTGGTATCAGAGCAGGCATCCTGCTCTGATTCTGGGTGATATCTAGGGACAATACTTTCTGGTACAATGGAGAGAGATAGAGGATTTGTTCACAAGCCACCAATTTTGGATGGTTCTAACTATGACTATTGGAAACCTCAAATGGTAGCTTTTCTAAAGTCTCTTGATAACAAGGCTTGGAAGGTTGTGTTAACAGACTGGGTACATCCTATAATTACTAAAGAAGGAGAAGCCACAACTGATAAGAAACCTGAAGAACAATGGTCCAAGGAGGAGGATGATCTAGCCCTTGGAAATTCTAAAGCATTGAATGCAATATTCAATGGGGTATACAAGAATATTTTCAGGTTGGTAAACAACTGTTAAGTGGCCAAAGATGCTTGGGACATTCTCAAGACCACTCATGAAGGCACCTATAGGGTAAAGATGTCTAGACTTCAGCTGCTCACCTCCAAGTTTGAAAATTTAAGGATGAAAGAAGATGAAAATATTCATGAATTTCAAATGAGTATCCTTGAAATTGCTAATGCCTCATGAGCCCTGGGAGAGAAGATGGCAGATGAAAAACTGGTAAGAAAAATACTCAGGTCACTCCCTAAGAGATTTGCTATGAAGGTGACTGCCATAGAAGAGTTTCAAGACATTTCCAACATGAGGATTGATGAGCTAATTGGTTCCCTCCAAACATTTGAGATGGGATTGAATGATGGTTTTGAAAAGAAAACCAAAAGCATGGCCTTTATGTCAAACACAGAAGAGGAAAAAAGTTAGGAGGTTAATGAAGATTTGGCCAATGAAGTAGCAATGTTGGGAAGACAGTTCAATAAACTGTTGAAAAAGATGGATGTAAGATCTAAGGCAAATGTCAAGAACATCTCATCTGACATCAGTAAATCCAACAATGCTGGAAGAAGAGCAAGATTAGATGAGAAGCCCAAAGAAGGAAAAGAGGTACAGTGCTATGAATGTGATGGGTATGGACACATCAGAACTGAATGTGGAACCTACCTCAAGAAGCAGAAAATGAGTCTTGCTGCCACTTGGTCTGATGAGAGTGAAACAGAGGAAGCTGTAAATCTTGTGACTGCTTTGACAGGAAGATGGGGATCTGACGAAGACTCAAGTGATGATGAAGTAACCTTTGAAGAATTGGCCTCTACCTACATAAAGTTGTGTCACAAAAGTGTAGAGCTGTGCAAACAGGTTGAAAGCCAGAAGAAGGAAATAACTTAACTTGAGAATGAGAAGGTAAAATACTTGGAAACCATCTCCAAATTACAAACAGAAGCAGTGGTTCTGAATGCCAAGCTAGATGAAAATAAACAAGCTGAAAGTCAGAAGATAGCACAACTGGAGAGTGAGAAGGCAGACCATGTGAAAACCATCTCTAAGTTGAAAACTGAAGCTATGTTCCTAAATTCTAAACTAGGAGAGATGACCAAGTATGTAAGGATGTTGAGCAATGAATATGACTCCTTAGACAAGATTCTCCAAACTGGACAAATAACAGGAGATAAATTTGGCATTGGGTATAATGATTCAAAGCCTAAGAGCAGTTACACTGGTGCCAAACCTCAAGTCAAACCTAAGTGCATCCGTAATAAAAGTAAACATGTAATGTCACATCATATGTCACAACACCAGAGGAGAAAACAGCAGAAGGGGAAACACCAAAGATGGAGATGCCATTATTGTGGGAAATTTGGTCATCTGAAGCCTTTCTGCTATAAGTTGTATGGTTATCCTAGCCCTGTTCATCATCAGAATCACTATCGACCCAAACCCAAACAGCACAGGCCTGTCATCAAGAAGCAATGGGTTCCTAAGACTAATAATACTATGTCTCTGACATGCATTAACACCAAAATTCTATTGCCCGACCTCAAATAGTTGTGACTTCTACATAAGTCCAATTACGATTGCTTAATATAGCGTTAAATTTGTGACATAAAAGGCATAACATTCTAGTTAGTGAGATTGTAAGTCTCCCATCTTTCATGGTATTGTGTGGAAACTTGGCCTTTTTTCCTTCCTTTGGAAGATGTCTTGGTTCAAGGATCCATGCTTGTGATAAGTGTGTTGAGTGTTCTCCAAAGAATGTCTAAGAATGAAAAGCAAAAACAAAACAATACTAACTTCTAATCTATTAACTACTAACTTTTAATTTCAAGCCATTTACTTTAATGTCATTTAATTCTAGCTTTTATACATTTTCCATTGTCCATATCATTCTAATTGTTTATGTTAATGCAATTTTCACTTTGTCCACTTGGACCATAATGTGTGATATTTTGTTTGTGTATACTTTGCTTGTTTGTGTGGTCTTTGACCATTAATGTACATAATAACAACAAAAACCCTAAAAAAAACTTTTGTGTGGACTGTTGGCTTGATCTTGGACAAATAGACTTGGAATTTTGGCAACATTCCTATGCTAAAGGAATTGGCCAATGCCAACTTATTGAGAAACCAAGTGCTTGCAATTTGAAACTTCATCTGATACATCATTCAAGATCTCTCTAAGTTCATCTGCAACATGATCATTATGAAGCTGTTATTTTGAACCTGTGACTTGTGAAGATCATGGAATGGATAAGCTTGGATGTGGCCATCTTTATTTGATGCCTTTGATCTTCAAGATAATATAATTATGCATTTGTGTGTTGCTTGATTCTAAAAAGTCCAAGGGAATTTTAGGTTTCTATTGACATTCTTGTCTATTGGATTGCTACCCATTTGGTCAGATCTTTTCAACTCTAAGCTTTTAATTTTGTACATAGGATAGTCTCTTCATCTTCTCCTCATTTCTTTAATTTCAAAAACATCTCCCTCCTTTTTCAAAACCTTCTTTGTTTGAACTTATTTTGTTCTAAACTTTGACCACTTTTGCAAAAAAAGATAGAAACTTTGGCCTTATGCCATTGCATTTTCAAACTTCTTTTCTAAATCAAACTTGTAAATAAACTTAACTATACTAGACTTAAACTTTCAAAAAAAAGCCAAAAAGAACTAACTCATTCAAACCATCTTTAGGCCTTTGTGCCTTTCAAACTTAATTTTTATTAAAAGCAATGCATCCACTTTAAAATTTGTATCACGAACTACGAGGTTTTGATCCCTCATTTTTATATTGGTACGTAGGCACAAGACTGAAGGTCTTGCCAAACACAAAAATATAATTAATGAATTCTTTTCTCATCCCCCTATTCTATTTGTTTGTAAACATCATTTTTGTACCAAATACATATGCACACAAAAAGGGCTCCCTAGGAGTACCTAGGACACTTTGGATGCTAACACCTTCTCTCTGTGTAACCAACCCCCTTACCTGTAATCTCTGACATTTTATTAGTTTTGATTTGAAAACTTCTTACTCTTTTGGATTTTGTTCGTACTTTTTCCCTTTTCCATTGGAAACAATAAAAGCGCGGTGGCAACTCTTGTTATTTGATCTCTAGTTTGTCAATAGCTTGATGATCATGAATTTACCGCTACAAGGTTAGAGGAGGTTTGACAAGTTGACCCTGATTCCTGGAGTTATTTTTAGTTGTTGGATGGGTTAAAGGATTTAGGATACTCAAGAGTGGAGAATTTGTGGTATTATGATGCAATGGATGATAATGAGCTAGTGTTGCTGAAAGATGGTGCATGAACAAATAGAATGAAAATGATTGCACTAATCAATGGGAATGTACATTTATATGCCATGCATCCCGTTAATGGGAAAGAGCAAATATCATCTCTAGAAAACAGTATAGGACTCAATGGTGTAAAATAAGATAAATTGGTAGATGACGCCTTGGATGATTTGAATAATGGTGTAAACGAAACTTTTGATAATTTAAGGACTTTTGAAGATTTGAATAATCTAGGTGACAAGTTTGATTAATGAGGGATCACTGGTATAGAAGATACAATTGTAGTTGACCAAGAAGATTCGTTTAGAATGTTAATTTGGATGGGACCACCGAGGGCATTGACCAAAAAGATTCATGTCAGAATGTTAGTTTAAAGGGGGGCCACTATGTCTGAGGATGCAATAATATATATTACTTTAGAGGGGACCACTGATTATATGTTATGTGATCAAGAAGCTGATATATTGGATGGCACACCGTATCTGGTACGTGCTCCAAAAGATTTAGTAGTTGAGGGACTTATTTGTAACCAAACTGAAGATGAGGGTCTGGAGTGTAATGAAGAAGATGAAGATGGTGGTAGTGAAAATGACAGTGATTTGAATGCGAACTTTGAGGATTCTAATGAGGATGTTATAGGAGTTAGTGAAGAAATTGATGTGGATAAAGAGGATGACAAAGGAGATGGGAATGGCAGAGGAAAAAGGAGTGGTAAAGGAAAAGTTAAAGGAAATGGGAAGGGCAAAGGAAAAGTTAAAGGAATGGGGAAGGGCAGGGGAAAAGTTAAAAGGAAAGGGAAAGCCAAGGTTGGGAGACCAAGGAAATAAAGGGAGGTGGAAAAAGTAGTTGAAAGTAGTGGTTCAATTGATATTGAAGATGAAGAGGTTCCAAAGGAAAGCTTTAGAGGTTTGAGTGACATTGAGGAATATGATAGTGACGAGTTACCCCAAGAATACGATAGTGAAGATGAAGAGCTGTTAAACTGTGATTTTTCAACATTTAAGCTTCCAAAAAGAATGGAGGATACAAGTAGGAGTTAGGGACTTATTTTTCTACTAAGGAGGAATTTAAAGAGGCAGTTAGAACATATGTTATTCATTCAGGTAGAAACATAAAATTTAAGAAAAATGATAACAAGAGGATGAGAGTCATATGTAAGAAAGGTTGTTCATGGGAGTCATATTGTGAAAAATTACAAGATGAAAAGGCTTGGCAATTGAGAAAAATTATGGACAAGCACACATGCAATATGGATTATAAGGTTAGGTTCCTTAATTCCAAATGGTTGGGCAAAAAGATTCAAAGTAGTGTAAGAGAGAATCCTAGTTTGAAGTTGATTGATATAATGGACAAAACTAAACAAAAGTGAAATATAGGAATAAATAAGACACTTGCATACAGAGCAAAGTCCCTTGCTATTAACTTTTTTAATGGTTCATTTAAGGAGCAATATACACGAATCCATGATTATGGTCATGGGCTGTTAAGGGCAAACCCCAGATCGATTGTAAAAATTATAAGTCAACTGGTTCAAGGTGGAGAGGAAAGTAGTGAGAATCCTAAGAAGTCTTTGAATCCATATTTCCAAAGAATTTATATATGACTTAAAGCTTTCAAGTATAGTTTCTTTAAGTGCATACCTATCATAGGTTTGGATGGGTGTTTTTTAAAGGGTTATTATGGTGGAGAAATACTTACAGCCATTGGGAGGGATCCAAATGACCAAATGTTGCCAATGGAATTTGTTGTAGTTGAGGGAGAAACCAAAGATTCATGGAGTTGGTTTTTGGAGCTATTGACATCTTATTTGGGAGGTGTTAAATTATGAAAGACTTATACATTTATAAGTGATCAACAAAAGGTATTGACATCTGACTGGTCTGTTTTAATTATTGCTTACATATTCTGATTGGTCTGTTTTAATTATTACTTACATATTTTGACTGGTCTTTTTTAATTATTGATTACATATTCTGACTGGTCTGTTTTAATTATTGCTTACATATTCATGATTGTAATGCAAGGTTTGTTGCATGTACTTAATGAGTTGCTACCAAAGGTTGACCAAAGGTTTTGTGTTAGGTATTCATTATTGTTAAGTCATATTTGATGTGGATACCTTTGAGACATGAGTTATTCTTGTTTGGTGCTGATGTGGATACCTTTGATATGTGATATTCTTGTTAGGCACTTATATAGCAATTTCAAGAAGAAGTTTTCAGGTGTTAAATTAAAAGAACTGGTGTGGAAGGTTGCAACTGCCAGTCATGCAAATGCTTGGGAAAAATAATGCGTGAAATGAAAAGTGTTAATGAAGAGGCATTCAAGCACCTATGGAAGATTCCAGTGAGGTTTTGGAGCAAATCAGGATTTAAAACTAGTCCAAGGTGTGATACTTTGGTGAATAACATGTCATAGGCATTCAACTCAGTATTTATAGCAGCAAGAGCCAAGCCTATTATGACTATGATTGAAGAGATACGAGTGTACCTGATGCAAAGGTAGGAGTCCAACAGACAAAAGATTGTCAAACTTGATGATAACATTCTACCAAATATAAAAAAGAAGTTGGAAAAGGAATCACAAAGAACAAACAATTGGATTGTTAGGTAATGCTTCATATTTGTTTGAGACATTAACAATTGACTTGATATAACATTGACTTCATAATTGTTTTCTACATTTGTAATAAGCGTGCAGGTAAATTGGACTATGAGGTTATGCATATATCATTCAATGGAGAAAACTTTGTTGTTAATTTATCAAAGCAAGAATGTTCATGTAGAATGTGGATGTTGACAGGGCTGCCATGATGTCATGCAATTTCATGTATGAAAAATCAGCATTTACAAGTTGATGATTTTGTGCCTGAATATTACAAAAAGGAATGTTATGAGGCTTGTTATGCACCCGTGATTTATCCAGTCAATGTGGAATCTCTTTGGACAAAAATAGATGTTGTTGACCTGCAGCCACCCCTCATAAAATGGCAACCTGGTATACCCAAGAAGAAAAGGAACAAGGAGGTTGAAGAACAAGTGAGAAATGAGTCACAGCTCAAACGAGCAAAGTTTGGTATTAAATGCAGTTGATGCCGTAAGGATGGTCACAATAAGGCCACATGCAAGCTACCTACAACTTCAACTCATCCTACCATAAATGTTGTTGTTATTGAGCCTAGTCCAACTGCCGCTACTATTGAGCCTAGCTCAACTGTTGCTGCTACTCAGCCTACTCTAACTATTGTTATTGCTACTCAACCTACTCCAACTGCTGCTTTGAGTCAACCATCATTGCCCGCTACTTTAAGTCAATCATCATTGCTTGCTTCTTCAAGTCAGCTATCACTGCTTGCTGCTTCAAGTCAGCCAACACCAATTGGAGGTTCGACTCAACAACCATCCAAAAAGAAAATAAGACTTCAAAAAGGCCTAAAACTTATTCTTAGCCAACCCTAATACTTATGCTTTGTTCTTAACCACTTTTATTGGTTTTGTTATGTAAAATATGGTTTGCAATGCCTATTTTGTTGTTTATGACTTATGTCTTGTAATGCCACATTTGTTGGTTGTGTTCTATAACATATGGCTAAGAGTGCATATTTTGTAGTTTCTGACTTATGACTTATAATGCCACTTTTGTAATGACTTCTAATGCAACCTTTTGTTATGATTTATAAAGCAACCTTTTGTTATGGCTTATGGTTATATGGCTCACAGAGGTGTTCATTGGAAACAAAATTATGTATCTGTCAACATTGTTATGACTTATGGTTATGTTCTGATACGCTCTGAGTGTTCATTTGTAATGACTTATAATGCAACCTTATGTTCTATCAACAAAATTATGGTTATGTTAACATTGTCACTACTAACATAATGACAAATTCATTTAATTCATAAACTCATTACACAAAATTACATTAGTTTTGAAATGTTCATTGGAAACAAAAGTAACATTTCACTAATAACATCATGACAATTTTATTTCATTCATAAACTCATTACACATAGATACATTTCATGACAGATACACATAAAAAAATAGGGATTTCATATATTGATAAAATCAAAATCTAAAAATACATTGTTACAAATACAACATTCAACACTAAGCTCAATATTCCAACCACAATGGACACTTTCAACAATCCTCTAGTCTGACTGATTTCATTCTTCAATTTGTACACTTTCTTCTTCTGCCTTTGAATCTTCAGATCCCTTTCATCAATAATGTCGCCATATAACCATTTGAAATAATTGCGTCCTTATGCATATGATTCCTGTAATTTCTACAACCCCTAAATTTTTTCCCAAAACTTACACTGTTCATGTCACCCACAATACGAATGACACTTTCTTCTTTGCAAAAACACTCTCTCATCTTGCTTATACGGATTATCGACCCAGTTGTTCCAATAGAAGCACTGCTTGACAAATTTGACATTAGAGAAGATGAAGTTTAAAACCCTAGAAACGGATTAAGGAAGAAGGTAAATACAAGAGGAGGTTTTTTTTTTCAAAATGGAATTGAGGAAGAAAGTAAACACAAAAGGAGTTTTTTTTTTACACAATGGGATTGAGGAAGACAATAAACACAAGAATGTTCAACATAACCTATACTCTAACGCAAACAACCTTAAATAATATTTTTTAAAAAATAATTTTGATGCGTCATTATACAGTTGGCACGCCACGTTGGCAGAATCTAACGTTTTCACAGCTAAACTAACGGAAGGGACCAACATTGTTAACGAAACTAATACTACAGAACCAAACTGTAACGACTTTTTACTAAGGGACTAAAGTGGTACTTAAAATTAACTTGTGGGACCTGTGGACTAATTATGTCTTCTTTTTAGCTTCTATTGTGATTATTTTATTACAAAAACTTTACCATATAATCCAACAACTAGTATAATACGGGTAAAGTAATTTTGTTATTGTATAAATAAATTTTTTAGATATATAAGAAAAGTTAAATTTAATTAAGAAAGTACAATATGTTAATTCCTTGTATTTTTTATTGACAATAATTTTAGTCAAACTAACTTAGCTGCAACATGTTGAACAAGATGTCCTAACCTATGGATTCGATATCTTGTTTGAAACAGGGTTTAATCTTGGCAATGTTTGATTGTTTAACTGATTTTAGAATATCCTAAGAATATTAAGTAGTCGATGTAGCGGGAAATTCATGATAATCAAGATATCGACAAGCTAGAGATCAATTAACAAGAGTCGCCACCACGCTTTTATTGTTTCCAAGAGAAAAGGGGAAAAGTACGAACAAAACTCAATTAGTAAGAAGTTTTCAAATAAAAACTAATAAAAATCAGAGATCACAGGTAAGGGGGTTGGTTACACAGAGGGAAGGTGTTAGCACCTAAAGTGTCCTAGGTACTCCTAGGGAGCCCTTTTTGTGTGCATATGTATTTTATACAAAGTGATGTTTAAAAAACAAACAGAATGGGGGGATGAGAAAAGAATTCATTAATTATATTTTTGTGTTTGACAAGACCTTCGGTCTTGTGCCTATGTACCAACATATAAATGAGGGATCAAAACCTCGTAGTTCGTGCTATAAATTTCAAAATGGGTGTGTTGGTTTTTGACAAAATTTAAGTTTGAAAGACACAAAGGCCTAAAATGATTTGAATGAGTTAGTTCTTTTTGGTTTTTTGTAAGTTTAAGTCAAGTATAGTTAAGTTCATTTACAAGTTTAATTTAAGAAAATAAGTTTGAAATGCAATGGCATAAGGCCAAAGTTTCTATCTTTTGCAAAAATGGTCTAAGTTTAGAACAAAAGTAGTTCACACAAAGAAGGTTTTTAAAATGGAAGGGGAGATTTTGAAATTAAAGAAATGGGAAGAAGATGAAGAGACTACCCTATGCACAAAAATTTAAAAGTTTAAAGTTGAAAAGATCTGACCAATTGGGAGCAATCCAATAGACAAGTATGTCAATAGAAACCCAGAATTCCCTTGGACTTTTAGAATCAAGCAACACACAACTGCACAATTATATCAATCTTGAAGAGCAAAGGCATCAAATAAAGATGGCCTCATCCAAGCTTATCCACTTCATGATCTTCTTCAAAATGGCCTATGTAGCTGATGAATTCCACAAGTCACAGGTTCAACATAACAGCTTAACAATGATCAATGTTGCAGATGAACTGGAGAGATCTTGAATGATATATCAGATGAATTCAAATTTCAAGTACTTGGTTCTTCAACAAATTGGCATTGGCCAAGTCCATTAGCAAAGGAATGTTGCCTAAATTCTAAGTCCAATTGGGCAAGATCAAACTAACAGTCCACTCAAAAGTCTTTTAGGGTTTTTTGTTATTATTGAGTGTATTCATGGTCAAGGACCAAACAAGCAAACAAGGTATACACAAACAAAATAATATCACACAATATGGTCCAAGTGGACAAAGTTAAAATTACATCAACATAAACAATTAGAATGATATGTATAATGACAAATGATAATAGAATACTAAAGTAAATTGCATTAAAAGTAAAAGCTTGAAAGTAAAAGTTAATAGTTAGTTTTGTTTTGCTTTTGATTTCAAGACATTCTTTGGAGAACACTCAACCCACTTGCCACAAACATGGATCCTTGAACCAAAACATCTTCCAAAGGAAGGAAAGAAGGCCAAGTTTCCACACAATACCATGGAAGAGGGGAGACTTACAATCTCACTAACTAGAATGCTTATGCCTTTTGTGTCACAAATTTAGCGTTATGTTAAGCAATCGTAATTGGACTTATGTAGAAGTCACAACTATTTGAGACCGGGCAATAGACTTTTGGTGTTAATGCATGTTAGAGACATAGTATTATGACCTATGCTCATTAAACATACCACACACACAAAATATGCAAAGGTGTGGCCTAATCTCATTCATACTCATGTTAATCTTTCAATCAACTAGCATTAGGATTTTGAGATGTCATTGGCCAATTGAAAATGAATGAATAAAGAAGGGGAATTAGAGAAGAGAGAAGGGGATGGATGAGATCACAAATTGGTCAAAGGAGGACTTTTACCAAATTAATATTATTCATTCATTTTGGGAGATGGGATGTACATTCCATCAATCCCCTAAATCCAATAATATTAACTTGACAAAGTCAAATCAACTTTGGCCAAGGCCCAACAACAAATAAGAAACTCAAATAAGTCAATCCAAATGGTCAACACAATTAAAATGGCATTTATTCAATTAAAAATAGTAAAATGATGCATTAAATTTAAATATGTTTTGTTCAAATCCTAAAATCTCATCAAAACACCAAATAAATGGCCATGAGATTTATCATAGGTCAATCAAGGTCAAAGGACCTTGGAGAAAAATTTTCATGATTTTTGGACATTTAAAAATATTTTTTAAACAATTAAAAACAAATGAAAAATCAATTAATTCATGAAAAATATTAATAATGATCCAAAAAATAATTTTAATTCAAAATATGAAAGCGAAAAATATTTGAATTTTTTTGGTAAAAGTCTCATATTTTTTGGATCAATATTAAATTTATCATGAGTTATTGAAGAAAATGGAATTAAATGGAAATTCAGAAAATGCTAAAATACGTGGACCATCAGATCTCCCTCATTAATTGAGGTGACAAATCTGATGATCCAAAATGCGCGTTCCATGTACACCTTAGTCAAACGCGCTGTAACATGAGTAATCACAAGGAACGGCTAAGATTAAAACGTGGAGCTTATATCACATGGTCCAGATGCAAGCCACATCATCGCCGGAGCCAGAGCTCCGGTCATCTTCCCCAGTGAGCTCCACCGGACTGGTCAAGATGAACCATCACTAAAACTCAAAACAGGGACATGATTTTAAATAGAAACATCACTGAGCACAAATATCACCTCTAATTCATCCAATTCCAACTATATTGAGAGATATGTGGAATTGAAAAATGAGGTTCATGATCTGAGTTGCTTCAATTTGGCCTTAAAGCAACTCAATCTTCTTGCCTACATTAGTAGGACTCCAGACAACTCAAGAATTAATGGAATTGAGCAAGAATCAAGGAGAATCGAAGAGTTTAAAATTTCTGCAAATTACCTTCAATGGAGGTCTGAGCTTGCTAGATCTTGATCTGAATTGTGCTTGGCTTCACTTCAGTTGTTTGCAAGAGAGGAGTGGAAAGGCTTAAAAGAAATGGATTCCTGGAGAATTGAATTCCAAAACAGTGGAGATTCAATCTCAAATTCAAATGAATTTATCAGGGTTATCCTCTTAGAATGAAGGGTTTTCAATGGGGATTCAAAGTTGGCGCAAGGTGTGTGTTAATTCTAAGCAAATGCAGTTGTATTTATAGCCAAATCCATGTGATATTTGCACACTCTTCTCACTTTCCAATTTTGGCAAAATGATGAAAGCATGGTGCATGGGCGCACGTAGGCCCATGGAATGATAGTTTGAAAGTCCCATGAATGATCAGATGCTTTGGAGATGGATTGGATTGCAAGGTACATGTGCATTGTCACTTGAAGAATGACCCATGCCAAATGATATCAGTCTGTTTAAGCCATGCGCAACCTATGCATTTCTTATCCAAAATGCATGAACTTTATCTATTTGGAGAGGTGAGATCAAGAGGAACAAGTTTTATGTTTAACATTTTTTCATTTGGAGCTTGGAACTTGGAGATATTTGAGGTGGAAGTTTGGAAAAATTTGACATATCAAAAAATTTCTAAGTGTCAAGCCATATGTCTCAATATTCCACCTTGCTTAACTTTTTATAGGAGCTTCAAATGAGAAAAGTGTCTTCATCAAAGTTGTAGATCTATCAAATACCTTAAAAATGGTAACCAATTTAATGTCATTTGGGTTTGAAATGATAGAGTTATGCATTTTTGAAGTTTAGAAAAATCACTTGATCAATGGTATAGGTCAAAAGTGACATATAATGTAGCCTCACATCACATGTTCAAAGAAGTTGAATTTTCTCCCACTCCAAACATCAAAGTTAAATTAGACACATTGAATTTGATTGTACAACTTGGAAATCTTTAAAATCATAAAAATTGAGCAAATTATGGCTTTGGGAAGTTGACTCTCAAATTAGGGTTTAGACAAAATGACCTATAATGTTTCAACATAGAAAATGATTTTCCAAGCAAAACTAGATCTAGGTATCAACATGAAAGTTGTTTGGAATGGTATTTAGAGTAATTTTTATCTTAGAATAATTTTCATATGGTGGAAATTGTAGGAGATAGGGTCTAGGGAGACCCAGTTTTGATCAGATGAATCCATCTGGCCAACCACCATCAACCAACTTGCTAATTTCCAATTCTCTTGACTTTCTTGGATCATGGTATATCATATATGCATAATATGATGAATTTTTAAGTGTCCCTTGATAAATTTGATCAATTGGTGAGATAGCTTGTTGGAGAAGTTATTTAAGATACCTAGTCAAACTAGGGTTTCCAAGGCAAATCTCTTTCAAACTCTTGAAGAAAACTTGATCAATATAACATTGAGAAGAAATTGGGACTCATATATGATGCTCATAACCACTCTTGTATCAATTCATAGTTGTGCTTTTTGTTCATGAGGGTCTCAAACCCTAGATGTGATCAATGAATCAATGAGATCACGCCCTACCTACAAAAGAGTTAGGCAAATACAAAGACATATTTTTTTGGTATTTTGGTTAGTGAAATGATATAATACAAGTATGATATAATCACAAAGTGCTTGGTGATCTCTCCCAAAACAAACCCAATGAAAGAGGGGTATGGAGGATGCCAAGGTATGATCCCAATGCTAATGCTTATGTGTCGCATCCGCGAAAAATCAACCGGCGGGACTCAAATAAAAACACAACTTAGAGCCGCCACTGCGCGTTATTTATCCCAAAATAGGGAAAGGAAACGCTCAGAGAAACCTGGAAAGGAAATGGTCTTGCGACCAAAGAGAAAGGGTAAGGGAGTCGGTTACGCGAGGGGAAGGTATTAGCACCCCTCACGTCCGTCGTACTCGACGGGATCCACGTTCTAAGAAAAGAAAAGGTTGCTAAAACATCACACACACACAGGGAACGCAGGTGGGGTTAAGAGAAGGGAGCTCGATAGGACGTCGCATCCTATGCCTACATATCTCGTCTGGAACGAGAATCAGAGCCGCTGTAGTTCGGCTTACGCACGCCAAACAACACAAAACGCACAAACAGATGGCAAACCTGGAGCCCGACAACCACTCGATGGAATTACGTCAGCATCCGAACCAAAACACGCACAAAACGGCAAACGTGGAGCCCGACTGCCAATCACTGGACTTAAGTCGGCATCCGAACCAAACACACAATCAGAAGGGCAAACGTGGAGCCCGACGGCCAATCACTGGACTTACGTCGGCATCCGAACCAAACACACAATCAGATAACAAGTAAACACACACAAAAAAGAAAAAGGTTGCCCGGAGTGGTCTCGCACGACCACCTGCCTACATACCTCGTCTGGAACAAGGATCAGGGCGATGTAGTTCCCCCTCAAGGGAAAGAAAAACTAGCCAGAAACCAGGGGAAGACACACTACCAGGGAGCTGTACTCGAGCCTAGTGTTGTCATGCATCATTACCCTACGTTCAGGTTTCTATCCTACTTGCATAAGCAAACTACTCCTATCCAGGAAATAGGCAAGCATACAAGCATACATCAAATGAGAACAAGCATCTCAAACAGATATCCACATAGCACACACTATAACCAAACAAGTGAGGCTCAAACAATGGGTTTGACTGCCGAAGCAAGTCATCTGTACATGGGTATTATTCGCTCTTAACCTTGCCATTACGAGGCTAAGGTGAAGCAGATGAAAAGGTGAAGTGAGGATGAGACCTCACAGCTCTTATCCCTAACCAGGGAGAGCTTCAGACAAAGGAGCGTGGGTCCAGAATGGAGGGACCCTTCTACGCTTAAAGACTCTGACTCGATTGTGCAACAGCACAAGATCTTGGGTTTGTGTCCCAATGCATCAACACACAGGCGTGTGAGCAGAGGGACGACTTACAGAATAGTGGGGGATAGATTGCATATCCCTTGGCTTCCACCAATTGCCTCATAGAGGACTTCACCTGCTTAGGCTCAATATTAAACAATCACAATCATCGCCTCTTAAGGAGGACTTCAGACAGTTTGCCCGGCCAAATAACAGGCCGGGTCTCCAGACTACATGAAGAATAGAAGTCCTACCTCAAGTGGTTTAAAAACCAAGCAGCAGCAAGCAAGTTCTTAAAGAACTGTAAGCAACTAAAGGTACCTGAAAACAATCAAGTATCATCAGTACTCAGACAGACAACAATAAACAGCAAATGTTAATCAGTCAGACTATACAGATAACACACAACAAGGCAAGCTATGAGCTCAAGCTCAAGCTTCACAACCTACAAAACAAATTCATGTTAGTTCTCAACATCAAACACATCCAATTTAATCAACTTGGCTCAATCCCTTTAGGCATTATGCATTTCATCCTGAAAAATCAAGCAAATGTGAGAAACTGGACCTCTAGGCCAAGCCTAGGGTCCAAAAGGGAGAAAAAAGTCTAAACAGCAAAGGATTCTCAACCAAACTTAAATTAACACAAATAGAAAACCAAAGCAATTGATCCCATGATTATATCATTTACCATATTCATTTCATGACCAAAACAAGCCAAACTAGGTCAAATGTAACACCAAACATCCAAACAGAATGACTTCAACCAAATCCATATCAAAACAATTCCAAAAATCCTCAAATAATTCACACCTAAACAGGACATATTCAAGGTACAGCATGTCAATTTTCAGCTCAATTGGACAAAAGGAACTATGTCAATGAAAATCAAGAAAAACAGACACAAATATATGAGCCAAACCATAACATCAACACATGCATTCACTTCAAAAAATCATAAGTCAATGAAAACAATTAAGAAATGAATGGGACCAAAACAGGGATGTCCTACAATGTGTCTACAACCATCATACCAAATTTCATGTTCATTCAATACCATATGAGCATTTCACAAAGATAATACCAACATATGTCACACAAGCTTGCATATTTGACCAACAGAGATGAAAAATACCAATCAAATTGAAAATGCCACATAAAAATCCAGAAAAATTCACATAGCATCTCAACATATTCATCAACATCCATGCAAAATTTCAATTCATTTCAACATCTCTAAGTCATGAAAATAAATCCAGAAAGTTGACCTAACTAGGTGTGACACAAATTGTCACACCTAGATTCAAAAATTCATAACTCAATCATCAGGTATCCAAAATTCACAAAATTTACATGTAAATCACCATTGGCATGTCTACAATCACCACAAAATTTTTCAAGAATTTCTTTTAAGGCATGAGAATTTCACAATAGAAATGGAAAAACATGTCAAAATTACACACAAGTCAAACAACCCTAGGTCAAACCTAATTTTTACCATGCACAATTTCTAAAAATATGTCCATAAAATTCTACAGGGAATTTGGAAACCATAGAAAAAATCCTCACATTTTCTGATTAACCATTATTTTTTTATGATTTTCCTAAGGTTCATGTGATTTTTAAATAATTATTTAGATGTTATTATTAATTAAATTAAATGAGTGGCAAAGTGGTAATTATGCGCCACCGGTCTCAAAACGCAGCGCTCCACTAATGGAGTGGCATGCGCTGATTGGTCCATAAACGGAGGGAAACAAAATTCAAAATTGGCACAGCAATTTCGTGGATCAAACGGTGAAATTTCCAGCAACTCGTCTTCTTCCCCGCGCGGTACACACTCATCCACCTCCAGCTTCGGCTTCAAGCTTTTCTCAACCAAAACTCACAAGTCTATAACCGTTGGAAAGGTCTCAATGCGTAGATCTCAAATATGCAAACGATTTCTCCTAATTGTTCCTAAATTCTTTGGATCGAACGTTTTAGGTTTTGGTATCCTACCTAAAATTCAACATAACTTCCTCTATGTTTATCCGTTTTACAAACCACTCACATCATTGAACTCTACATCAAACAAGCTATACAACGCATATGACCAATTGAAAAAACATGAAACTCGAATTCTGACCTTAATTTTGAAGACAGTGTTGATTTTGATGTTTCAAGGCCTGTAGGTCCAAAACAGATACAGAACAAGCTTCAAGAAGGTGAATGATATGATCAGGTTCGAGTGAATCAGCTTCTAATGCACGAAATCTTGATTCACCATTGATGGAGCTCACATGAACAGTTGCGATTTGAAGCTCTTTTCAATCCACTTTCCAAAAACAGTTGAAGATGATGATGAATGGAGATCAACACAAAAAGAATCTTCGAATTTGATCAAGAATTGAGAGAGATTTGGTGAATTTGGCTTTGATGTGTTCTTGAAGAATTTGAGAGAATTTGAAGAATTTGAGATTGATTTTGGGGAATTGTGATTTTCTGTTATGATTTAGTGATGATTAGGATTATATACTCTTGCTTAATCCATGCTTAATCACACTAATTAACCAAATGCCAAGTGATTACCAAAAATGTCATTTTCACACCAAGGGCAAAAATGTAACTTCTCATGCCAACTCATTGCCAGCTCATGGACAGCTCACACACTCTCAAAATGACATGTGTGAGCTGTTGCAACTTGGCTTATGTTGATTGGATGCATATTTCTCACTTTCACTATGTGATGGCTTATGTGTTCATTTTCAAGTCCATTTCAAAAGCCAATTTCCAAACCATGAAGCCTTGGCATGTTATGAATATTCCAACAAGTTTCAAATGCCATTTGTGAAGTGTTGCAAAAATCCCCATCCAAAAATTCCCATTATTTCTCAAGTTGGACAATTTTGCCCCTGGTTCTTTTAACTGTCCAGTTGAAATTTGACTTTTTGCCTTGACCATTTCTGACGAAATCCAATTATGCACCATGAAAGTACATGTCAGATGGAGTTTGTGCATATAAAGAACATCCAATTTGGACAATCCATGTGGAAGTTATGCCCTCCTGATTATGGGTCATTTTTGAAATTCACTGGGCCATAACTTGACAACCATACATGGGATTTTCAAGTTCTTGGACTTTTTGGAAAGGTGAGAACAAGATCTACAACTTTCATGTTGAACAAATTTTCATTTGAAGCTTCCTTGGACATTTAATTTTGAGGTCAAAAACTTTCCATTTTTGGAAACTTCTATTACAAGTCACTTTCTATTTTTGGCAGTTTTTGTTCTGACTTGATTTTCTCCATTCTTAAGCTTTGAGATGTCATACAACACTTGTTCCAACATGATTGAAGGGTATCCAACTCATTTCCACCTCCAAATCCATCAGATCATGTACAATTGACCACAGTTGACTTTTCAGCTGATAGATGAATCTGGCAATGCATAGATCAAGTTAAGCCCCAATCTCCAGATGAAATGGCTCAAGGGTGAAACCCTAGCCTCAATAAGCACAATAAAATCATAGAATGAACCCCATAGCCATCATAAACCCCATCTCCTGATCATGCCCTGACTGGCCCAATGCAACTGATTAGGGTTTACCAGTGGTCAAAACCCTAATCTCAAGGAATCTGCTTCAACACTTGATGAAATCAAACCATGATGATGATGATGTATCACTTCAATCAAGATGAAGACCAATATCCTTTGAGAATCATGAAACCCTAATTCATAGCCCAATCCTCAGATGGCCAATGATCAATCAATAAAACCCTAGCTTGCACTTTGACTTCCTCATCTTCTGATCAAAACTTGGGAGTATGACTTGCACAATGTAACCACATGATATGCAATATGCAATGCCTAATGACCTAAAAATGATATGTAATATGTTAAGCTAGTCCCCAGAGAGGAGGGCAAATTTTGAGGTGTTACAGCTGCCCCTATTCAATCCACTGTGAACCTGTCGATATGAACAGCCTCGGCTTTCAGATGATCAGGATGAAGAGTGATTGAATACCAAGAACAGACGAACAATTTGCACTCTGATGGGATAATAATTAACAATGCCCGTCAGAATCGGCGAAGAACACAATCTCTGAAAAATCCGTCTGGAACGGAGAAAACTCGGCTTGAACCCCAAAACAACGCCGACCTGGATACCAAAATAAATGGTAACGCAGGGATAACCATGGCCTGAACACCACTCATCCGCTCGGGATTATCATTATTTCTTCTTTTTTTTCTGTTTCTTTTCTTGAACCCCGAAATTTTCTCTTCTTTTTCATTTTCTTGGCCTGAACACCACTTTGGTCTGAACACCTCTTCGGTCTGGATACCACTTCGGTCTGGATACCACTTCGGTCTGGATACCGGGAAACTGGCCGGATTGCCGCAAGCTGCATCGATCTAATCATCGTGAGCTTCTTCGATCTGGAAATCGGAACTGGCCGGAGTGCCACAAGTTCTTCGTCCTGACTGTTGAGAACCTCTTCGATCTGGAAATCGGAAACTGGCCGGAATGCCACAAGTTCTTCGTCCTGACTGTTGAGAACCTCTTCGATCTGGAAATCGGAAACTGGCCGGAGTGCCACAAGTTCTTCGTCCTGACTGTTGAGAACCTCTTCGATCTGGAAATCGGAAACTGGCCGGATTGCCACAAGTTCTTCGTCCTGATTGTTGAGAACCTCTTCGATCTGGAAATCGGAAACTGGCCGGAATGCCACAAGTTCTTCGTCCTGATGGTTGAGAACTTCTTCGATCTGGAAATCGGAAACTGGCCGGAGTGCCACAACAACCCATGCTGAGGATGACAAGCCCTGAGCCGACTGCTCTCTATTCAACCCTGGCAGACAAACACTTCGCGTTTAGCTGGGGATTATCTTCTTTCTTGTTTTTATTTTTGGACCCCGAAACTTTCTTGATTAACATTCCCATCTCTGCTCGACAGAAACTTACCCTCCAGTATCGTACTACTGGGGAATATCCTTGATTAAAACCATGATGCTAGACTCCTCGGAGTAACACCTTCACTGTCTGATAAAACCAATCCTCAAGCGGTAACCACGGCTTGAATCGCGCTGATCGCGTAACGTCCTCTGATTTTATTTCCATCTCTGTCCGACGGAAACATTTCCTCCAATATCGCACTACTGGGGAACATCGCTGATCTGACGTCATGATGCTAAACTCCACAGAGTAACATCTTCGCTTTTTGGCACAACCACCTCTCAAACGGTAACCACGGCTTGAGACTAGCTCTATGCCTGCAACAATGATGCATGATCTTTTTCTGCGTAATGCTCCATAATTATGGAAATGCTACGCGATTTATTATTTTTTCTATGCAATATGCTATGCTTATCTACATGATGAATGCATAAAAAGCATCCCCCTCAAGGGACTCTCCTGAGGAGCACGAGACACTTTGCTGAGGAACTCGTCAATACTCCGATTCCACCCTGCTGGGGGATAATACTGCTGCTGGGACATAGGCAACCCTTGCTGGGAAAAACCTCCTTTGCACCCAATCCTCTCGGGAATTGCTGGGGATAAGAACCACCAACACTCTGTGGGGATACAACAATCTTTGACTTGCTGAGGATATCAATCCCGACTCTGCTTTGGGAAACCCTCACAGATACCTGACGACTTTACTGGGGAAGTGCTTCACAAACACTCTGCTGGGAAAAAGCAACCTCCAGACCTGGCGTCTGGGGAAGCATTGATCTGACACCTGCTGGGGATAACCATCCAAACCCTGCTAGGGAAACGAGTGCTACTCCGCTGGGGATTACCATTACCCATGCAATCCACACGTAGGATCAACTCAACTGGGGATGCAAAAGTCCGTCTGCTACGGAAACTCGTCCAATCCACTGGTAGGATGAACACTGCTGGAGATATATTTCATTGAAACCCGCTCCACTCGGGGAATAGCAACCTTCAGACCTGGCTGCTGAGGAAACACCGTTCTGAACCTGCCGGGGATAACCATCCTGACTCGGCTAGGAACCACAGACCTCGGATCTGCAGGGGATTTGGTCCTCTAATCCTGTTTGGGGATATAGCTAGGGAAATGAGAAAAGTTGGTACAGAACACCCGTCGACTCATCGAACCATGGTATCAACCTCCCAATCTCGTATCAGCTTTCCACTTTTGAGAATTCCCAGACTCGTCTGGACCTTTTCTGCTCCATCATCTTGTATTCCGAATCGCTCCGCGCCCGACGGAAAGCGTACTCCTGGGATTTATACATACTTTTCAACTTTCCGACTTTGAAGAGTCTTCTTGGTTAATTTCAAAGGTCGTCGGACGTCTCAACGTCGTCTCTTCCTACCGTCCTTCATGCACTCGTCCCTGGTCAGACTCTGCGGGGAATTACATACTTTCAAGTCTTCCGACTTTGAAGAGTCTTCTTGATTAACATCAAGGATCGTCGTACGTCTCAACATCTTCGTCATCCCTTCATACATTCGTTCCTGAGCGAACTCTCTGGGGATTTGTTACAAAGCTTCCACATCACAACCTGCAAGTGAGTGAAAATACCTAACAGTTCCTGCAAAACAGATCGTTAGATAAAATCGTGCCCCAGGCGTGTCAAGATTTCAACACTTGGGTCACTCAACCTTCCAAATAAGATTTCAAGTTTTCAATCTTATAAACATGCATTGGAAGGGACCTGTATGTCTTAAAATGCAAGATTCTTTATCAAAAATATCTGGATGTTTTTGCAATCAAAGCGGTAATAAAAAACAAAAAACAAAATTATTTGACTGAATATGCATTTTATTGATTGGAAAAGTGTGGCTCAAATTGAGCAATTCAAAGGAAGCAATTCCTGAAAAGAGGTAATTGCGCACAAAAGGAAAAATCTATCCTAATGGCAATATGAAACCCGTGATCTCATCGAGTTCCAACTCGGTTACACCCCATATGTCCTCAGACTCTCCGTGCGTTCTGCCTTCTGAACAAGACGCTTCTGATTGATCCCTACCGGGTATTATCCATGATGCCTTAACCAAAGCGCAAACGATCATGCCAGACGCAGTTGTTCGTTTCAATCCCTCTTTTGCCTGGACCGCCCTTTCGGGTTTTCAGTCCACCGAGATACCCATTTTTGCCCAAGTCGCCTTTTCAGGTTTTCGACTTGCCGGGTGTACAGTTTTCTTTTTTATCCCTAATTTTTGCCCGAACCTTTCTTTCTGTTTTTGGTTCGCCGGGATGCCCATTTTTGCCTGGACTATTTTATTCTTTTCGTCCAGCGGGTCAATTATACGAAGTATTTTTTAACTGCGTCCGCATTCACAGGGGATGGAAAATCCTCGCCATCCATGGTCGTTAACAATAAGGCTCCGCCAAAGAAAACCTTATTGACCACGAATGGACCTTCATAATTGTATGTCCACTTGCCCCTTCGATCGTTTTGAGGAGGAAAGATCCTTTTCAGCACCATATCACTCACGTGATACACCCGAGGTCGTACCTTTCTGTCAAAAGCACGTTTCATCCTCTGCTGATACAACTACTCATGACAGATGACTGCCAGCCTCTTTTCTTCAATCAGGCTCAACTCTTCGTACCGGGTCCTTACCCATTCAGCCTCTTGCAACTTGACATCCATCAGGACTCTCAAAGAGGGAATCTGAACCTCAACAGGTAATACAACCTCCATTCCATATACTAATGAGAAAGGAGTTGCCCCGGTAGGCACACCGAGGTTCGATACCCATGTAATGCAAACGGCAGCATCTCATGCCAATCTTTGTAGGTTACCACCATTTTCTGCACAATCGCACCGTCGGTGCATTCAAACGTTATCCGGGCAACAAAAGCTCATTCACCTTAACCTCCCCATCAGACATCAGAATCCGTTCGGATTCAAGGTCAGGCCCCTCCTCCGGGATCGGTTACTCTCAATCTTTCGATTGGAGCACCTCGAGATGTCCTCATCAGGGAACTCAAACTTCATCGGTTGATAACCCTCAACGGGTTGCTGGGCGATGTAATCAGGCACTACACCCCTTGATTGCTTTCTGAGAGGTATATCGAATATCGTGTTCAATCAATAATCATTGGCCCTTTCGCAACCCGTCCGGTCATTGCTGGCTCTTTCAAAAATCTACCTGATCAGCTCCATCTCGAAATCCACAAAGTGATATGAACCAGCATATACTGTCTCAGTCGGCGAGCAGCCTATGCCAAAGTACATCAAGTTCCCCGAGCAGTGAATGTATTGTTTCACAGTCGGTAAACTTTTTGCTTAGGTAAATTGCATGCTCTTTTCGACAAGACTCGTCATGCTGACCCAATACACCTCGTAGACCCCTCGAGGGCTGTCAAGTATAGATTAACAATTGCTCCTTCCACAGGAGACATCGGAATCAGAGGTTCCTGCAACTTTTCTTTTATCTTTCAATGCCCCTTGGCAATCATTATTTCACCTGACCGTTTGATCTTTTTTTTTCAACATCTTGAATATAGGTTCGCACGTGGCTGTTAGATGAGATGTGAACCATGACAGGTAGTTCAATCTTTCTAAGAAACCACAAACCTCTTTTTCTGTTTTTCCTCGGTTCAGGCATTCTTATTGTTCTTTTCTCTTCTTTTTTTTTATTTTTTTTTTTAGCAGGATGAACCTCGACTCCTCTCTGACAACGAACCCCACAGCTTACCGGATCGCACTCTGGTAGTGCACTTACTTGAATTCAACCTCAGTTTGAATTGTCTCAACCAGTCAACCGACTTGGCCAGATCTGCCAGATGCCCCACTTCCGTATGGGACTTTGCTATCATGTCATCAACATAGCAATTGATTCCACGATGAATCATATCATGAAACAAAGTCACCATGGCTCTCTGATAAGTAGCACCGGCGTTTCGCCTCCATGGCAGCTTGTGCACAACGACATTGGTATCCGACCCTGGCATATCCTGACACGACCAGGTGAAGGTATCCACATGTCCCTTCAACCGGACTACCATTCTGCTCTCGACTTGCCTCTGAAGCGGCTCTAATTTTCACTTCCTTCCTGACCTCGGCGGTGCTCGGAATAACAATCTCAACCCGCTCCTCATGCGACTGAATCACCTTCTCCTCTTGTTTTAACAACCTGGCTAATTCCAGCAGATCACCATCTTCTTCGCCTTCTTCTTCAGCCTGATTGCTCGGATTGTCGAAGTCATATGAGGGGTAACCAAATTGTTATCAACGAGATCCGGAGAATTATTTTTTTGAATTCGGAACGAGACAAAATCAAAAAAGAGAAAAATGAAAATAAACATTGCCATTTTTATTTGTTTTTAAACTGCAAAAATAAATGAAAAACAGGGAACACCGCTTTTTAACTGAAAAACATCCATTTATTAATGATGCAGAAAATGCAAATTTAAACATGAGGTGGCCCTTACAATGAACCATTACGTGTCGGGCAACACGTATGGCTTTCATGCAAATAAAACTGAAAACAAGAAAGTACTACTCTTCCGGATGAGTGACCGTGCAGATCTTTTCAAGCCTTCCAGTTTCCTGGTACGCACGCTTTTATCCACGACTCCAGCTCACAGTCACTGTCAGTCTCTTCCCCCATCGCACAGACGCGATCTGAATTTTCAGCAATTGCACCCACCATCGCCTGTCCATGCGCCGGCATGGGATTGGCATCAGCATTCAATGACAATGTAAAATTGAGGGCCTTGGAATCCACCAGATCTTGGACAGTATGCTTGAAGGCTCTACAGCCCTCAATGTTATGCCCAGGCGCACCAGAATGGAATTCACACCTAGCGTTCTCATTATAGTTAGGTGGCCTCTGATCTGATCTTAATGGAGCTAACATCCTTGGCTGAACCATCCCCCGATCCATCAACTTCTTAAACAGAACAACATATGTCACGGGCGGCTTGTCAAAATGACGATCAACCCCCTTTCCTTTCACTTGACTCCCAACTCCCTGTATCTTCTGTGGAGTTGTCTGAGGTTGCTGTCGGACTGACTGTTTACCAGCAGGGATGGTTACTGCAGCAGTGTGCTGGTAGTAACGACCCCTACTGTGTCCTCTCTGGGCGTACACAGCACTCGATTCACCCTCATCCTTGTGCTGGTCATTACCAAAGGATTTCTTCGGTCCAGATGACGAAGCGTTTCCTTGCATGTTCCCCATCTTCAGCCAGTCTTCAATCCTCCCCACCTTTTCGGCAATTACTTTCTGCCCCAAGGCGAACTCTTGCATGACATGAATCAGCTCTCCCATCTTCTCTTTCAGCTCGAGAACGTCGGCGTTGGACGGATTCATCATTCCTGTGTCAATCAAACAGGTTAGAAACTGACACCTGCAAAATAGAAAACAAGTTATTATGCATGAATGCAATGTCCATCCATATGAGGAAGACTCTGTCCTTTGATTCTGGTTTCATCGAGACAGACAACATTTTGACATCCACATTCTGAAATTCAAGATGTCTCTCAACCAGATTCTCAATCAATAATGCTCCCCATATGGCTAAACGTAGTTTAGGTGCAGATGAATGCAAAATGAGAATGATGTATGAATGCAATGCACTGTGCCATCCTCCAAGTCATCTGATCATCTATTGCTCTGAATCACAGCCCTGATTTCTGAACCGATCACAACCATCTGAGGAAACTGTAACCACAAATCTGACCCACGGGTTCCGAAATAAACGGAAGAAAGATACATCGTCATCATCATCATCACCAAACCATCTCTGAGCAGATACCCAAAAACCATCTGAATCGGCCCGGGGAATCCTGAAATAAACGGATCCCCACTGATAAATATCTCGGCCCAGGGAATCCTGAAATAAACGGATCCCCACTGATAAATACCACGGACAGCATTTCGGCGTCTCAGAAATAAATGACCATAAATCCGACTTATAAATAGGACTCTGATCCACGGAACCAAAAGTCACCATCTGAATCACCAACAGAACATGCATCTGAAAGAATCACCCTCCCCTCACAGGTAAATTCTAATCAGGTCATCCTAAGGCGGATAATAGTCTCGACAATCGGGCAAAGATACTCAATGGGTTTGCCCTTTCGGGTGTGCCATTGTAGCTCTCCTGAGATCGTCTAAACCAAAGATCCAGGAAATGATCGGTCACCAGAGTCAACAGTTCAGATGAAGTAACTCAACCAAAGCGGAATATCCGCAGAGGCAAGCACTATCAAATGAACCCCGTCCGGCTTGTGGTACATCATGCTGCCAGGCACATGTTGACTTAACATGAAAGAGGCAACATGAGACCACACTAATCCTAGGTGTATACTCGGGCCTGGGTTTTAGCCCCACTCAGAACACCCACCCCAAACAGAGGAACCACCTGCACAGAGGACGGCAACATGATAGTATGATGCATGCAAATATTTATGCAAATATATACACTGTTAGAATAATAAATGCAATAAATAAAGCAAAACAAGCAACCTAAACTATCCTAGAACGCTAGGAGAGACTCGCTTAGGGAAGATGGACCAGCACAGGTCTACACCTCGAACTCCCCAGCAGAGTCGCCAGCTGTCGCATCCGCGAAAAATCAACCGGCGGGACTCAAATAAAAACACAACTCAGAGCCGCCACTGCGTGTTATTTATCCCAAAATAGGGAAAGGAAACGCTCAGAGAAACCTGGAAAGGAAATGGTCTTGCGACCAAAGAGAAAGGGTAAGGGAGTCGGTTACGCGAGGGGAAGGTATTAGCACCCCTCACGTCCGTCGTACTCGACGGGATCCACGTTCTAAGAAAAGAAAAGGTTGCTAAAACATCACACACACACAGGGAACGCAGGCGGGGTTAAGAGAAGGGAGCTCGATAGGACGTCGCATCCTATGCCTACATATCTCGTCTGGAACGAGAATCAGAGCCGCTGTAGTTCGGCTTACGCACGCCAAACAACACAAAACGCACAAACAGATGGCAAACCTGGAGCCCGACAACCACTCGATGGAATTACGTCAGCATCCGAACCAAAACACGCACAAAACGGCAAACGTGGAGCCCGACTGCCAATCACTGGACTTAAGTCGGCATCCGAACCAAACACACAATCAGAAGGGCAAACGTGGAGCCCGACGGCCAATCACTGGACTTACGTCGGCATCCGAACCAAACACACAATCAGATAACAAGTAAACACACACAAAAAAGAAAAAGGTTGCCCGGAGTGGTCTCGCACGACCACCTGCCTACATACCTCGTCTGGAACAAGGATCAGGGCGATGTAGTTCCCCCTCAAGGGAAAGAAAAACTAGCCAGAAACCAGGGGAAGACACACTACCAGGGAGCTGTACTCGAGCCTAGTGTTGTCATGCATCATTACCCTACGTTCAGGTTTCTATCCTACTTGCATAAGCAAACTACTCCTATCCAGGAAATAGGCAAGCATACAAGCATACATCAAATGAGAACAAGCATCTCAAACAGATATCCACATAGCACACACTATAACCAAACAAGTGAGGCTCAAACAATGGGTTTGACTGCCGAAGCAAGTCATCTGTACATGGGTATTATTCGCTCTTAACCTTGCCATTACGAGGCTAAGGTGAAGCAGATGAAAAGGTGAAGTGAGGATGAGACCTCACAGCTCTTATCCCTAACCAGGGAGAGCTTCAGACAAAGGAGCGTGGGTCCAGAATGGAGGGACCCTTCTACGCTTAAAGACTCTGACTCGATTGTGCAACAGCACAAGATCTTGGGTTTGTGTCCCAATGCATCAACACACAGGCGTGTGAGCAGAGGGACGACTTACAGAATAGTGGGGGATAGATTGCATATCCCTTGGCTTCCACCAATTGCCTCATAGAGGACTTCACCTGCTTAGGCTCAATATTAAACAATCACAATCATCGCCTCTTAAGGAGGACTTCAGACAGTTTGCCCGGCCAAATAACAGGCCGGGTCTCCAGACTACATGAAGAATAGAAGTCCTACCTCAAGTGGTTTAAAAACCAAGCAGCAGCAAGCAAGTTCTTAAAGAACTGTAAGCAACTAAAGGTACCTGAAAACAATCAAGTATCATCAGTACTCAGACAGACAACAATAAACAGCAAATGTTAATCAGTCAGACTATACAGATAACACACAACAAGGCAAGCTATGAGCTCAAGCTCAAGCTTCACAACCTACAAAACAAATTCATGTTAGTTCTCAACATCAAACACATCCAATTTAATCAACTTGGCTCAATCCCTTTAGGCATTATGCATTTCATCCTGAAAAATCAAGCAAATGTGAGAAACTGGACCTCTAGGCCAAGCCTAGGGTCCAAAAGGGAGAAAAAAGTCTAAACAGCAAAGGATTCTCAACCAAACTTAAATTAACACAAATAGAAAACCAAAGCAATTGATCCCATGATTATATCATTTACCATATTCATTTCATGACCAAAACAAGCCAAACTAGGTCAAATGTAACACCAAACATCCAAACAGAATGACTTCAACCAAATCCATATCAAAACAATTCCAAAAATCCTCAAATAATTCACACCTAAACAGGACATATTCAAGGTACAGCATGTCAATTTTCAGCTCAATTGGACAAAAGGAACTATGTCAATGAAAATCAAGAAAAACAGACACAAATATATGAGCCAAACCATAACATCAACACATGCATTCACTTCAAAAAATCATAAGTCAATGAAAACAATTAAGAAATGAATGGGACCAAAACAGGGATGTCCTACAATGTGTCTACAACCATCATACCAAATTTCATGTTCATTCAATACCATATGAGCATTTCACAAAGATAATACCAACATATGTCACACAAGCTTGCATATTTGACCAACAGAGATGAAAAATACCAATCAAATTGAAAATGCCACATAAAAATCCAGAAAAATTCACATAGCATCTCAACATATTCATCAACATCCATGCAAAATTTCAATTCATTTCAACATCTCTAAGTCATGAAAATAAATCCAGAAAGTTGACCTAACTAGGTGTGACACAAATTGTCACACCTAGATTCAAAAATTCATAACTCAATCATCAGGTATCCAAAATTCACAAAATTTACATGTAAATCACCATTGGCATGTCTACAATCACCACAAAATTTTTCAAGAATTTCTTTTAAGGCATGAGAATTTCACAATAGAAATGGAAAAACATGTCAAAATTACACACAAGTCAAACAACCCTAGGTCAAACCTAATTTTTACCATGCACAATTTCTAAAAATATGTCCATAAAATTCTACAGGGAATTTGGAAACCATAGAAAAAATCCTCACATTTTCTGATTAACCATTATTTTTTATGATTTTCCTAAGGTTCATGTGATTTTTAAATAATTATTTAGATGTTATTATTAATTAAATTAAATGAGTGGCAAAGTGGTAATTATGCGCCACCGGTCTCAAAACGCAGCGCTCCACTAATGGAGTGGCATGCGCTGATTGGTCCATAAACGGAGGGAAACAAAATTCAAAATTGGCACAGCAATTTCGTGGATCAAACGGTGAAATTTCCAGCAACTCGTCTTCTTCCCCGCGCGGTACACACTCATCCACCTCCAGCTTCGGCTTCAAGCTTTTCTCAACCAAAACTCACAAGTCTATAACCGTTGGAAAGGTCTCAATGCGTAGATCTCAAATATGCAAACGATTTCTCCTAATTGTTCCTAAATTCTTTGGATCGAACGTTTTAGGTTTTGGTATCCTACCTAAAATTCAACATAACTTCCTCTATGTTTATCCGTTTTACAAACCACTCACATCATTGAACTCTACATCAAACAAGCTATACAACGCATATGACCAATTGAAAAAACATGAAACTCGAATTCTGACCTTAATTTTGAAGACAGTGTTGATTTTGATGTTTCAAGGCCTGTAGGTCCAAAACAGATACAGAACAAGCTTCAAGAAGGTGAATGATATGATCAGGTTCGAGTGAATCAGCTTCTAATGCACGAAATCTTGATTCACCATTGATGGATCTCACATGAACAGTTGCGATTTGAAGCTCTTTTCAATCCACTTTCCAAAAACAGTTGAAGATGATGATGAATGGAGATCAACACAAAAAGAATCTTCGAATTTGATCAAGAATTGAGAGAGATTTGGTGAATTTGGCTTTGATGTGTTCTTGAAGAATTTGAGAGAATTTGAAGAATTTGAGATTGATTTTGGGGAATTGTGATTTTCTGTTATGATTTAGTGATGATTAGGATTATATACTCTTGCTTAATCCATGCTTAATCACACTAATTAACCAAATGCCAAGTGATTACCAAAAATGTCATTTTCACACCAAGGGCAAAAATGTAACTTCTCATGCCAACTCATTGCCAGCTCATGGACAGCTCACACACTCTCAAAATGACATGTGTGAGCTGTTGCAACTTGGCTTATGTTGATTGGATGCATATTTCTCACTTTCACTATGTGATGGCTTATGTGTTCATTTTCAAGTCCATTTCAAAAGCCAATTTCCAAACCATGAAGCCTTGGCATGTTATGAATATTCCAACAAGTTTCAAATGCCATTTGTGAAGTGTTGCAAAAATCCCCATCCAAAAATTCCCATTATTTCTCAAGTTGGACAATTTTGCCCCTGGTTCTTTTAACTGTCCAGTTGAAATTTGACTTTTTGCCTTGACCATTTCTGACGAAATCCAATTATGCACCATGAAAGTACATGTCAGATGGAGTTTGTGCATATAAAGAACATCCAATTTGGACAATCCATGTGGAAGTTATGCCCTCCTGATTATGGGTCATTTTTGAAATTCACTGGGCCATAACTTGACAACCATACATGGGATTTTCAAGTTCTTGGACTTTTTGGAAAGGTGAGAACAAGATCTACAACTTTCATGTTGAACAAATTTTCATTTGAAGCTTCCTTGGACATTTAATTTTGAGGTCAAAAACTTTCCATTTTTGGAAACTTCTATTACAAGTCACTTTCTATTTTTGGCAATTTTTGTTCTGACTTGATTTTCTCCATTCTTAAGCTTTGAGATGTCATACAACACTTGTTCCAACATGATTGAAGTGTATCCAACTCATTTCCACCTCCAAATCCATCAGATCATGTACAATTGACCACAGTTGACTTTTCAGCTGATAGATGAATCTGGCAATGCATAGATCAAGTTAAGCCCCAATCTCCAGATGAAATGGCTCAAGGGTGAAACCCTAGCCTCAATAAGCACAATAAAATCATAGAATGAACCCCATAGCCATCATAAACCCCATCTCCTGATCATGCCCTGACTGGCCCAATGCAACTGATTAGGGTTTACCAGTGGTCAAAACCCTAATCTCAAGGAATCTGCTTCAACACTTGATGAAATCAAACCATGATGATGATGATGTATCACTTCAATCAAGATGAAGACCAATATCCTTTGAGAATCATGAAACCCTAATTCATAGCCCAATCCTCAGATGGCCAATTGATCGCTCGACTGGGTGAGTCGAGAATGGGATACAAACTGCAAGTGCACAGTTCTATCGCGTAGTTTTAAAAGATATCGATCCCACAGGGACTTATGAATCGATATACCGTTATCTAAAGTTACTACGTAAATCTAAGGTGAAGATGTTTGATTGTTTGGGGAAAAACTAAGAGCTAAACTAATGTCTAGATTAAATATTAATAAAACGGATATCGGTATGTAATTCGTCAAAACTAGGGAATCAAGTCTTTGTCGGTTTCTTGGTTTTAAAATGAATCGTTTCGGTTAACTTTATTGGTTAAAGGTTCTATCTCAAACTCTCGCTCTGTTGAATAAACCATGATTTTATATTAATGTTGCTGTCACTTATAATTAAGTCAAAAACCATATTTTGAAAACAATAAAGTTGCAGAAACTCTTTTTAAGAAAATACTGACCGTTTTAAACACCCTTATCTCAAACTCTCGCTCTGTTGACTTAGGTTATATAATTAAATCCAAATGCTTGACTCTCGTCCTCACATTCAATCTTTAAAAATACTTTTTGGAAAAGGTCAGAATTTAATTAACTCTAAAACTTGCTCTCGCCCTGATCTAGAATTAATGCCTAACTTACACTGTCCAGTTAAAATCTCAAACTCTCGCTCTATTGATTTTAACTTCTTTATGTCTTTTACTTTTGTAAAAAATCTTGTTATTAAACCTGTAAGTTGAGACCATAAAAAGATTGATTTTGATTTTAAGTTTAGATAGACCGACTCAGTCTCGATCCCTTATTCTGCTTACTTTACATACCGATACCTAGGCAAATTAGCCAGACATGCTAAATAAACAAGAATTTATATCATGCATAAACAGACTCATTCCAGGCAGGCAATATGAATAAACAATAGAATAAAACATTAAAAATTAAATAACAATTAAAGAACCTGAATGCGTAATACAATGGTCTTGAACACTCCACCACAAGCCGGTAGGATTTGTTCTTCGATTCTTCAATTAAGCAGTAAAATAAATCAAGAAAATAAAACTGGAATATAACGTAAGGTTAAATCCAGTATAAAGTTGCACAATAGTTTCCGGTGTAGAAACTATTATGCGGAAAAAAATATCTAAAAGTTAAAAACGGGAAAGATAAATTGCAAGGGAAAAGAGAAAGTAAAGCTTGCAAAAGAAATAAATAAAATGAACAATGCTGGAAAGGAAGAAAAATAAGCAAAGGCGTGAAAGGAAAATTTGGCAGAGCTTCCGCAAAACTGAGCGTGCAAAAACTCTCTCCACGGCAAAGAGAGGAGATGGCTATTTATAATAGCCTTGGTAACTGCATTCCGTTCCCTACGAGTCTTCAGCATGGCTAAATACACGGCTTGGGGATAGGACACGAAGTCCTCAACGTTATTTCCATTCTTCTGAGAGCGTAACTTGCGCCAAAAAGCTAGTGGACTGGTGTGACGCTCGTCACACCATGTGTGACGTCCGTCACAAGGCTACTTCGCGTGACGCTCGTCACAACCCTTGTGACGCCCGTCACAGGGGCAACGTGCGCTTTCTTTTGGGCTGGGCTTGGTCTTGGTTATTTGTTTCCTTTTTATTGCTTTTTACACCTCCTTTTCTTCCCTTTTTCACTTTTGCTTCAAAATGGGTACCTGATGTAAATAGAAAAGAAATACTGCATAATATCTGATAAAATGGGATAAATTAAAGTAAATGATAATATAATCTAATTAAATTAAGTCTTAAAATGTGATATAGTTTCATGTTATCAAACTCCCCCATACTTAAATCTTTGCTTGTCCTCAAGCAAAATTCAGTATAGAACTTGTTAAAAGTTTTAGCCAGATGAAATTTCAAAGCACACATCAATTCGTACTAGGTTGCGAATGGATTTTTGTTTAGGAGGACTTGAGTTTAATCTTGACATCAACAACCACCGTTACAACTTAGATAACCCTATTTTTATGCCAATCAGTTTCAAGTACCCTATGATAGCTATCCTGGTTCCTTTAGTCTTATTTTACCCGTTTTCATTCTAGCGAAATCACATTAAGCCCTTTATCTTTTCGCGCACATAGTGGAGTAACCGGTTAGTGATTATGATCCGCTTTTAGCTAGAAGTTCTGGTATATAAGTCGGATAACTTCATTATTCAGTCCATTGCAAATTGCGGGGGATCGAACCGTAGTCCGCCCTACCAAGTTCAGTACCAGATTCCTACTGAACCAACTCATAATGGATCTTTCGTATTGTGCTTTTGCATGATCTGCAACCTTTAGATTAAATGATCTGGTAAGGATCACCTAATTTAATTAGTGCGTTTCTTGATATATTTATATATTTTAGGTTACTTTGGGGATCATTCACTTATATTCATCGGCTCTCCACGTAGTTTGCTATTAAGATGATGCTGACTTCTGTATAAACTACTTGGGGTTGCCATAGAACTAAAAGTTCAAGGAATTGGTATAATAGGTACTTTATCCTGATCTAACATATTGGGGTTCTCAGAGCGTTGTTATTGTAATAATTTTGTTTTGATCTCACTCAAGTTTTATAAAGTAAGCAACCTTTATACTTATTGGGTGTGTTAAAATTTTTGTTATGGCTCAGGAAATTGAGGGGAATAGATAATAGAAAATTTTCACACTTAGGAACTTAACTTAAAATAAATATATATATATTTATTTATTATTATTATTATTATTATTTTTTTATATAGGAAAAAAAAGGGAAATAACAATGAAAGGGAGAGTACATAACTTAAAAAATGAGAATGGAAAGAATATTGTTTCCCCCCATACTTAAACTAAACATTGTCCTCAATGTTTTAAGGAAATGAAATACAAGATGGAAAGGAAAAAGAAAATAACAACTAAGGCTGCCTTCCGCCTCTGGTTCTTGGACCTGGTGATCTTTGACGTATGTCTAAGTTGTCGAACCTGCTAAACAACTCAGTAAATCGCTGGTCGGTTATGGCATTCCGAGCATCCTGTTGCTGTTGCATTTGACGCATCATCTGCATCATCTCTGTATTCTGTGCCTGCATTCCATCGATAGCATCCATAATGTCATCGTTGGTCGCAGGCCTTCTTCGTCGACGACGTTGGGAGGATGGGCCGGCTGCATTACTGGAAGGGTTTAGCGGGACTGATTGTTGTGTTGGCGGATGATCACCTTGTTCCATTTCTTCAAACTCATCTGTTTGCTGGTTTGTTTGTGAAGGCTCGGTGGTTTCAGGAGCGCTAAGATCGTAGAGGTGGCGGTCGGGGTTTGTGACATCAGTTAGGGTGGTATTGGGTAGCACAACACTCGGGACTGCTTGGTTGTTCACCATAAGATAATAGCCTCCGCCTACTCTGTTTTTAATCAGGCGGCTGGAGCGGCAATAGCTGATATCCATAGACAGGGGAGGTAGGGATTCTAAAGTTTGGAGTTTATCCCCTAGGTTCAGGCCAAGTGCTATGGAGGTTATTAATCCACCAACTATAAAGGGTTGCCGGCCTCTAGCACATAAGGTGCGGATATGATGAAAGAGAAAAGAGGCGGCGTTTACCTGAGCATCCGGTTCGAAAACGCACTGGAGGAAAAATAACTCCTTTGAGTTGACCTTACTGTTGTTTGGTCTTCCAAAAAGTGTGTTTTGCAGGATACGGAGAAAATAACGGATGGTGGGGTTATGGATGTGGGAGAGAAGGAGTTCTTCCCAGTTGTAGGTATTTATACCGGAAATTTTCTTAAAAAGGTCGAAAACTAGAACTGTGTTCCAGTTTGAGGTTGGAGGGATTCTGGCATGCAGCAGACCTTCTGTGGGAAATTGTAGCATGGCACTCAATTGGCGTTGGGTTAGAGAGTACTCGGTGTTAAACATACGGAAGGTTGCGGTGCCGGTCAGAAATTCACCTTCACCGGCGGGAGTGGTGTAGTCGTAAGAACTTAGGAATTCTAAGGTTAGGGAAGGGTAGGTGGGTTGGTTATGGGTGCAAAGGAAGGTTAAATCGGCTTTACGGAGCATCCACTCGATACCTTGGAGTAAGCCCAATTGTTGTAAACAAGTTAAATCGGGGTACCTGGTGGAAACGACGCCTCGCTGTTGGAAGCGCTCGAATTGCTCTTGCTGATAGTTGTCATCTCCGGATCGGAAGATGATATTTTCGAAATTTTGATTTCCCGCCATTGTGATGAATTTTTGAAGGGATGATTTGGAAAGGAAAAGAAGTGTATTTGATATGAGAGAATTGTTTTGTGGTGAATGAAGGAAGTTTTGGTAGGTATTTATAGGAGAAGGATTGGAAGGTAGAAAGAAAAAGTGGTTGAAAAGTAATTAAGTGTGGTAAATGAAAAATGAATGGGGAATGTAAAAAATTAAAGTGTAACGTTCGTCTCCAACGGCTCCTTAACGTTCACTTGTCTGAAGAGCGTTACGCTCGTCACAGGGGTGTGACGTTCGTAACAGGCGTTTTGCGTGCCGTTCGTCATGGAGTGTGTGACGCTCGTCACACCTCCTTTTTGGCAAGGCTTCAGTGGCGCTTCACAGAATTACTTTGGTAGCGTATTTTAATGTTTCATTTTGCTTATGATCATTTTTAGTATGCAATTTTAATGCATTGTGCACGCTTACTTGCTTTGTATAATAATAATAATAGGTAACAACAGTAGAGCATAATAGCCATTGCATAATAAAATTAATTAAACAGCTTCAATAAAAATGATCATAATGTATTACAGGGAAGGAAAATAATGAAATGAAATAGAAATAAACATGAATTCAAACAACATTAATGAAAAAAAATCTAGCCTAAAACTAAATAACTTAGAAAGAAATATAACTAAATTCCATCTATCTTCGGATCTCTGGCCGGAGGAGTAAAAGAGTTAACATGATGCCGTAACATACGTAACTGACTTGCCGTGCTGCTCATGTATTCTAGGATTTCAAGTCTCAAGTTATGGAAGTCTTCCCTGAGGGCGTCTTGCTCTGACATCAAGGCTTCAATGACTGTTTTAATATCTGTTCCTGGCATATGATGTCGGAGATCAGGCATGACTGATTCTTCGGTCAGGACAGGCTGAGGAGGAGGATCAATATCATAGTAGCCGGAAGGTGTCTGAGGGTCAGATTCAGCAAGAGAGATATGGTCAACATAGTGCTCATAGTCGTCACAAATCTCATAATCCTGGATGGATTCAGTGGATCCAGTCGGAGTTGGGGTTTCATTCAGGTTATAGAGCCAGTTCCTTTGATTATGAACACTAGTTCTAGGATCGGGCATGGTGAATAGGCAGAGAACCTGGTTATCAATAATAAGCTCGAACTCATCAGACCCTATGTTTGCTATAAACATAGTGTTGAAGAGGAAGGGTATACTCATAGTAGTAATGCCACAAAAAGGGTTAAGGTCAAGCATAGGCTGACGTAGTCCAATAGCATTACCTATCATAGTGATCAAACCGCCTATTCTAATGGGTGCTCGCTCATCCTGGATAAGGTGGTCCAAATTAGCTAACATAAAAGTAGCACCGTTTACTGGACGGTTCTGGGAAGCACAAAATATGATGAAGAGTTCATCACGTGAAACTGAAGTACTATTTGGCTTCTTCCCAAATAAAGTGTGGGTCAGGATCTTATGGAAATAGCGAAAAGCCGGGTTATGTATGTTTCTAGAGAGAAACTCATGTTCTTCGGGCTCATCATTTCCAGTCAGCTTACCCCAGAAGTGTTCAAGCTCTCTATATTCAAAAAGTTCTTCCTGGCTTACAGTGAATGTATCAAAGGAGGTAGGAAAACCCAAAAGGTTGGTGAAGTCTCTAATATTAAATTGGTACTCCATATTGAACATTCTGAACTGGATAAAACCTCTGCTAATTCCTTTTCCATGGCTAGGTAGATAGATTAATGAACTAAGGAATTCTAGTGTGAGTCTCCGGTAGGTGGTGAAATGTCTCAGGATAGGGGAGGTCTCCCATCCTATCTGATTCAGCAAAAACAGGACACTCTGTCTCAGTCCAAGGGCAGTCATAGCCCAATCATCAACATATAAACTAGGTAGCATCTCTCTAGCGGCTAGTTCTTCAAACTTTCGTTTCTGAGCCATTCCTCTGAACTTGATACCCATACGATCAAAATGTCCCATCTGGTTAGTGTTAACTAGAGAAAAGAAACATGAGTTTAAGTCAGGATTTGGCCAAATGCCGAAAGAAGAAAAGAATTATTATTATTATATATATATATATATATTTTTTTTTTCTTTTTGAATAAATCAATAATGAATACTAAATAGAAATTAAAAGAAATAATTAAGAGAAAAATAGGGAAATGATAATAATAATAGAATAATAAAATAACAGATTAATTTGTGGGTTGTCTCCCACTAAGCGCTTTGTTTAAATGTCGCAAGCTCGACAAAGAAACTGTTAAATATAGTCTATGAGTCCTGGGGGCGTTTCGTCTAAGTGTAGAATTTGCGAATCCTCGTTGGTTTCCGCATAGTGATAATGTTTCAGACGTTGCCCGTTTACGGTGAACGGTTCTGTAGATTGTCCTTTTATTTCTACCGCTCCACTAGGAAAGATTTTAGTGATATGAAAAGGTCCTGACCATCTGGATCGTAGTTTTCCCGGGAATAACTTTAGTCTAGAGTTAAATAAAAGTACTGCGTCGCCTTGCTTGAAGACTTTCCTTGATATACGCTTGTCATGCCATTGTTTTGTTCTTTCTTTATAGATTTTGGCATTTTCATAGGCGTCTCTTCTGAGTTCCTCTAATTCGTTTATGTTAAGGATTCTCTTTTCACCGGCGGCTTTATAATTCAAATTTAAATTTCTAATAGCCCAATAGGCTTTATGTTCTAATTCTACCGGGAGGTGACAGGATTTTCCATAAATGAGCTTAAATGGGGTCGTCCCTATGGGAGTTTTATAAGCAGTTCGGTATGCCCATAAAGCTTCTGGTAATTTCAATGACCAATCTTTCCTTGAAGTGGCGACCGTTTTTTCTAGTATTTGCTTGATTTCTCTGTTAGATACTTCCACTTGTCCACTGGTTTGAGGGTGGTAAGGTGTTGCTATCCTATGTCTCACTCCATATTTAAGTAGTAGTTTTTCGAGTACCTTGGATATAAAGTGTGATCCACCATCACTGACTACTATTCTTGGGATGCCAAATCTCGGAAATATTATATTTTTAAAGAGTCTAGTTACTACTCGGGTGTCATTTGTTGGAGAAGCTATGGCTTCGATCCATTTTGATACGTAGTCAACTGCCACGAGTATGTATTTGTTACCGAAAGAGGATGGAAAGGGTCCCATGAAGTCTATCCCCCACACGTCAAAAATCTCTACTTCCAAAATACCTTTTTGTGGCATCTCGTCACGTCTAGATATGTTTCCCGTGCGTTGACATCTGTCACACTCCTTAATAGCCGCATGTACGTCCTTCCATATAGTTGGCCAATAAAAGCCAGCTTGTAGGATTTTAGAGCAGGTCTTGGATGTACTTGTGTGACCACCATAAGGCGCAGAGTGACAGTGTTGGATTATATTTTCTACCTCTTCTTCGGGTATACATCGACGGAAAATACCATCGGGGCCTCTTTTGAAAAGTAAGGGATCATCCCAGTAATAGTGTTTTATGTCGTGGAAGAATCGTTTCTTCTGCTGGTAAGATAAAGTAGGTGGAACTATTCCGGCAGCTAAATAATTGACTAGATCAGCGTACCATGGTATGACAGATATAGCTAAGGTGGTTTCTACTTGCATGTCGGAGTTGTTCTCTTCCAAAGTAGCTATGAGTTTATCATACGAGAAATCATCATTAATGGATGTTCTTTCTGGTTCAAGGTTCTCAAGTCTAGAGAGGTGGTCTGCTACTACGTTTTCAGTTCCTTTCTTGTCCTTGATTTCTAAGTCGAATTCTTGTAGTAACAAGATCCATCTTAGGAGTCTAGGTTTAGCATCCTTTTTTGTTAAAAGGTACCTGATAGCAGCGTGATCAGTGTAAACTATTATTTTGGCTCCTACCAGGTAAGAACGAAATTTATCTAGCGCAAATACCACTGCTAGGAGTTCTTTCTCGGTTGTGGCATAATTCATCTGCGCTTCATCCAGGGTTCTGCTAGCGTAATATATAACGTGAAGCTTTTTATCCTTTCTTTGTCCTAAAACAACACCTACAGCATAATCACTGGCATCGCACATTATTTCGAATGGTTCATTCCAGTCTGGTGTCTGCATAATGGGTGCGGAGATCAATGCTTGTTTGAGAGTTTGAAATGCTTTTAAACAGTTATCGTCGAATATGAATTCAGCATCTTTCATCAACAGTCCGGTTAAGGGTTTAGTTATCTTAGAGAAGTCTTTGATGAATCGTCGGTAAAAACCGGCGTGTCCTAAAAAGCTTCGTACTTCTCTCACGGTTCTTGGGGGTTGAAGATTTTCGATTACCTCTATTTTGGCTTTGTCTACTTCAATTCCTCTGTTCGAGATGATGTGTCCTAAAACAATTCCTTCTTGTACCATAAAGTGGCACTTTTCCCAATTAAGTACTAAGTTTACTTTTACACATCGCTCCAGAACTCTTTCCAGGTTTTCAAGGCATTCTTCGAAACTTTGTCCGTATACAGAAAAGTCATCCATGAATACTTCCATGATGTTTTCGAGAAAGTCGGCGAATATTGCCATCATGCATCTTTGAAAAGTTGCAGGGGCATTACACAGACCAAACGGCATTCGTCTATAAGCGAAGGTACCAAAAGGGCATGTGAATGTTGTTTTTTCTTGGTCATCAGGGTGAATTGGTATTTGAAAGAAGCCTGAATAACCGTCTAAATAACAGAAATGTGAATGTTTAGCTAATCGTTCTAACATTTGGTCAATGAATGGTAAAGGGAAATGATCTTTTCGGGTTGCTTTGTTTAGTTTCCTATAATCAATGCACATTCTCCATCCCGATTCGATTCGTTTAGTTATAGTTTCTCCTTTTTCGTTTTCAATAACGGTTATGCCTCCTTTCTTGGGTACAACGTGTACAGGACTAACCCATTTGCTGTCAGATATAGGATATATAATACCTGCTTCTAATAACTTGGTTATTTCTTTCTTTACTACCTCACTTAGGATCGGATTTAGTCTTCTCTGGTGTTCCCTAGAGGTTTTACAGTCTTCTTCTAACATGATGCGGTGCATACAAATAGAAGGGCTTATTCCTTTAAGATCGGTGATGTGGTATCCTAGTGCAGTTGGATATTTTCTTAAGATATGTAGGAGTTTTTCTGTTTCGAGTCTTCCTAGATCTGCATTAACTATCACAGGTCGTTCAAGTTCTAAGTCTAGGAATTCATATCTCAGATTTTTGGGAAGTGTTTTCAAATCAGGGGTTGGTTTGTTAAGACACTGCGTAGGATCTGGTGTTATTGCTAGGCATTGTTTAGATTTGTCCTCTAAAAGATAGTCTGATGGTTTGTCTTCTCCTGACTCTGCTTCTTTTATGCATTCATCGATGATATCCATGAAGTAACATGTATCTTCTATTGCAGGTGCTTTCAAGAATTGGGAAAGAATGAATTCAATTTTTTCTTCACCTACTTCGAAGGTGAGTCGTCCTCGTTTTACGTCTATGATTGCACCGGCAGTTGCTAAGAATGGTCTTCCTAGTATAATAGGTGTCGTATCATCTTCTCTAATGTCCATAATTGTGAAGTCAGTGGGAATGTAAAACTGACCTATGCGTACGGGAACGTTTTCAAGGATTCCTACAGGATATTTGATGGAACGATCTGCTAATTGCACAGACATTTTGGTCGGTCTTAATTCTCCCATCTCCAGTTTCTTACATATGGATAAGGGCATAACGCTAATTCCGGCTCCTAAATCGCATAAGGCTTTGTCGATGACAAATTTTCCTATGTGACAGGGTATAGAGAAGCTACCCGGATCCTTGAGTTTAGGGGGCATGTTTTGGATTATAGCGCTACATTCGGCAGGGAGTGTAACGGTATCGCTATCCTCAAGTTTCCTCTTATTAGAAAGAATTTCTTTTAAGAATTTAGCATATGAGGGCATCTGCGTAATAGCTTCGGTAAACGGAATTGTAACGTTTAATTGTTTAAGGAGATCAACAAATTTTCTAAATTGGCCTACATCTTTGGTTTTAACAAGCCTTTGAGGGTAAGGTATAGGTGGTGGAGGTACATAAGGTTCCTTCTTTTCTAGGGTTTCCTTATTACTCTCTTCCTTTTCCTTAGGTTCACTTTCCTCAGTGGATTTCTCAGGGTTTTGGTTTTCTATCCTTGGGTCAGATGGTCCTTCCACTTCCGTTCCACTTCTCAATATAATTGCATGAGCTTGGCTTCTCGGATTGGGTTGGGGCTGTCCAGGGAATGTACCAGTTGGTGCAGCGGTAGGTGCTTGTTGTTGAGCTACTTGAGATATTTGCGTTTCCAGCATTTTGTTATGGGTAGCCAAGGCATCTACTTTGCTCGCTAGTTGTTTAAGTTGTTCGCCAGTGTGTATGTTCTGGTTTAAGAAATCTTTATTGGTTTGTTGTTGGGAAGCTATAAAGTTTTCCATCATGATTTCCAAGTTGGATTTTCTAGGGGTATTATTGTTAGGATTAGGTTTCTGATATCCTGGAGGTATAGATGGGGCTTGATTTGGAGACTGTCCAGGTGCGTATAAAGCATTATTACTCTTATATGAGAAGTTTGGATGGTTCTTCCAATTTGGGTTATAGGTATTCGAATAGGGGCTTCCTTGAGCATAGTTTACTTGCTCTGCTTGGATTCCAGTCAAGAGTTGACATTCCGCAGGAGTGTGGCCTTGGATTCCACAGACCTCGCAATTCTGAGTTATAGCAACCACGGCTGCTGGCGGTGATACGTTTAAACTTTCAATCTTCTGGACCAAAGCATCCACTTTTGCATTGACGTGATCAAGGTTACTTATCTCGTACATGCCAGTTTTCGGTTGAGGTTTTTCCACTGTTGTTCGTTCGGTTCCCCACTGATAGTGGTTTTGGGCCATGCTCTCGATAAGCTGGTAAGCATCAGCATAAGGTTTGTTCATTAGTGCACCACCTGCAGCGGCGTCTATTGTTAACCTTGTGTTGTATAAGAGACCATTATAAAATGTGTGAATTACTAACCAGTCTTCCAAACCATGGTGTGGGCAAAGTCTCATCATGTCTTTGTATCTTTCCCATGCTTCGAAAAGAGACTCGTTGTCTTTCTGCTTAAATCCGTTTATCTGGGCTCTTAACATAGCTGTTTTGCTTGGTGGAAAATATCGGGCAAGAAAAACTTTCTTCAACTCGTTCCATGTGGTGACTGAGTTGGAAGGAAGAGATTGAAGCCATCTTCTAGCGCTATCTCTTAATGAGAAAGGAAAAAGACGAAGTCGAATTGCCTCTGAAGTGACACCATTAGCTTTAACAGTATCAGCGTATTGGACAAATACGAATAAATGAAGGTTTGGATCTTCGGTAAGATTTCCAGAGAATTGGTTATGTTGCACAGCCTGCAACAACGAAGGTTTAAGTTCAAAGTTGTTTGCTTCGATTGCGGGCGGAGCAATACTTGAATGCGGTTCATCTTGCGATGGAGCGGCGTAATCTCTAAGAGCACGAGCTGGTTCTGCCATCTCGGTTAAAGAAGGAAAATCTTTGAGATCAGGAAGGTCTATAGGAGGGAGATTGTTTTCAGCACGATATTCCCGAATTCGTCGTAAGACTCGGAGATATAGTTCGATATCGTTGATTCGTAAATAGAGCGGTTCGCCTTGAGAGCGAGTGCGTGGCATACAAATCAACGAAAGAAAGAAAATAGAAGAAAAAGAAACCTTAGTCTCTACAGCGTAACGGAAGAGTTACGATATCGATTGAATAAAAGTCCCCGGCAACGGCGCCAAAAACTTGATCGCTCGACTGGGTGAGTCGAGAATGGGATACAAATTGCAAGTGCACAGTTCTATCGCGTAGTTTTAAAAGATATCGATCCCACAGGGACTTATGAATCGATATACCGTTATCTAAAGTTACTACGTAAATCTAAGGTGAAGATGTTTGATTGTTTGGGGAAAAACTAAGAGCTAAACTAATGTCTAGATTAAATATTAATAAAACGGATATCGGTATGTAATTCGTCAAAACTAGGGAATCAAGTCTTTTTCGGTTTCTTGGTTTTAAAATGAATCGTTTCGGTTAACTTTATTGGTTAAAGGTTCTATCTCAAACTCTCGCTCTGTTGAATAAACCATGATTTTATATTAATGTTGCTGTCACTTATAATTAAGTCAAAAACCATATTTTGAAAACAATAAAGTTGCAGAAACTCTTTTTAAGAAAATACTGACCGTTTTAAACACCCTTATCTCAAACTCTCGCTCTGTTGACTTAGGTTATATAATTAAATCCAAATGCTTGACTCTCGTCCTCACATTCAATCTTTAAAAATACTTTTTGGAAAAGGTCAGAATTTAATTAACTCTAAAACTTGCTCTCGCCCTGATCTAGAATTAATGCCTAACTTACACTGTCCAGTTAAAATCTCAAACTCTCGCTCTATTGATTTTAACTTCTTTATGTCTTTTACTTTTGTAAAAAATCTTGTTATTAAACCTGTAAGTTGAGACCATAAAAAGATTGATTTTGATTTTAAGTTTAGATAGACCGACTCAGTCTCGATCCCTTATTCTGCTTACTTTACATACCGATACCTAGGCAAATTAGCCAGACATGCTAAATAAACAAGAATTTATATCATGCATAAACAGACTCATTCCAGGCAGGCAATATGAATAAACAATAGAATAAAACATTAAAAATTAAATAACAATTAAAGAACCTGAATGCGTAATACAATGGTCTTGAACACTCCACCACAAGCCGGTAGGATTTGTTCTTCGATTCTTCAATTAAGCAGTAAAATAAATCAAGAAAATAAAACTGGAATATAACGTAAGGTTAAATCCAGTATAAAGTTGCACAATAGTTTCCGGTGTAGAAACTATTATGCGGAAAAAAATATCTAAAAGTTAAAAACGGGAAAGATAAATTGCAAGGGAAAAGAGAAAGTAAAGCTTGCAAAAGAAATAAATAAAATGAACAATGCTGGAAAGGAAGAAAAATAAGCAAAGGCGTGAAAGGAAAATTTGGCAGAGCTTCCGCAAAACTGAGCGTGCAAAAACTCTCTCCACGGCAAAGAGAGGAGATGGCTATTTATAATAGCCTTGGTAACTGCATTCCGTTCCCTACGAGTCTTCAGCATGGCTAAATACACGGCTTGGGGATAGGACACGAAGTCCTCAACGTTATTTCCATTCTTCTGAGAGCGTAACTTGCGCCAAAAAGCTAGTGGACTGGTGTGACGCTCGTCACACCATGTGTGACGTCCGTCACAAGGCTACTTCGCGTGACGCTCGTCACAACCCTTGTGACGCCCGTCACAGGGGCAACGTGCGCTTTCTTTTGGGCTGGGCTTGGTCTTGGTTATTTGTTTCCTTTTTATTGCTTTTTACACCTCCTTTTCTTCCCTTTTTCACTTTTGCTTCAAAATGGGTACCTGATGTAAATAGAAAAGAAATACTGCATAATATCTGATAAAATGGGATAAATTAAAGTAAATGATAATATAATCTAATTAAATTAAGTCTTAAAATGTGATATAGTTTCATGTTATCACCAATGATCAATCAATAAAACCCTAGCTTGCACTTTGACTTCCTCATCTTCTGATCAAAACTTGGGAGTATGACTTGCACAATGTAACCACATGATATGCAATATGCAATGCCTAATGACCTAAAAATGATATGTAATATGTTAAGCTAGTCCCCAGAGAGGAGGGAAAATTTTGAGGTGTTACATTATGATGAAAATGCATGAGGGATCTTAGGGTCAAAATTGGGGTCTTACAGCTACCCCTATTTAAGGATATTCTAACTGATGAGGTGAAGGTTAAAATCTTCGGCTCGACTCAGTAGAATGGGCTTAAATAACAACATAGTGAAACAAATTTTAGTCCCTAAGAGACCTCATGGTGCAAATGATATGAATGCAAAAGTAAATACTCTGTGGGGGAAAAAGTGCCACAAAGGAGAAAGAAATCAGAGAGACCGAAAGCCCACAGAGGCACAATGCATTCCATAAGGAAAACTCACTGGGGAGACAGAGACTCTGGGGGAAAAAGGAGTTATGCGTAGGCCAGGATACGACTTAAAACTATTGGGGGACTCGAGGGGATCCATATAACAATGGAAAGACTCAGTCGGGGAAAACAACCATACCTGCAGGGGATACGAATAAGTCCGAATAAAACTGAAGTATTCGACTCATGCAGGGGAACAACGATTTCACATAAGGAAAACACACACTCAACTCGACTGGAGAAGCGTTACACTTCAACACAGGAGGAGCAGAAATCTATTATCTACTACTCGTTACTGGGTAAGGAGATAATAAAGATCTGACAGAGAGAACATCCGTCACCGGTTAGGATGAACATATCAAGGATGACTCGCTAAGGAAAAGCCAGGAGGAATATTCATTACCGGTTACTGGGTAAGAATAGCCTTGCTGGGAAAAACTGCAGAAAATAGGATTTACAACTACCAGTTACTGGGCAGAAGACCAAAGGGTGAGAGTATCTGTCACTGGTTAAAGTGAACATACCAAGGATAAACTCGACAGGGAAGAAAATCCGTCATCGGTTAGGATGAACATATCAAGGATAAACTTTCATGGGGATGTTAAGGAGGACACCCGTCATCGGTTAGGATGAACATATCAAGGATATACCAACTGAACAACAGAAGGGGAATTACATCTATCGAAAACTAGATAGAAAACCGTCGAAGAGAGAATCCGTCACCGGTTAGGATGAACATATCAATGGTTCACTCTGCGAGGGGACAAAGTAGGATTTACAACTACCGGTTACTGGGTAGAAAACCGATCAAAGAGAAAATCCGTCACCGGTGAAAGTGAACATATCAAAGATAGACTCTGGAAAGGGGAAAAAGTAGGGATTACATATATCAGTTACTGGATAGAATACCAACAAGGAGAAGAAAACCCGTCATGGATTAAGATGAACATATCAAGAATTAACTCTCTAAGGAACAAAATAGGGATTACAACTACCTTTTTACTGGGTGGAATACCAGAGAAGAGAATATCCATCACTGGTTAAAGTGAACATATCAAGGATAGACTCCTGCGGGGGGAGAAAAGATATACGTCATCGGTTAAGATGATTATATCAAGGATATACTTTCCAGGGACTCTACTGAGGAGAGAAAAAGGTATTTTTGTCGGGGTTATCCTCTTAGAATGAAGGGTTTTCAATGGGTATTCAAAGTTGGCACAAGGTGTGTGTTAATTCTAAGCAAATGCAGTTGTATTTATAGTCAAATCCATGTGATATTTGCACACTCTTTTCACTTTCCAATTTTGGCAAAATGATGAAATCATGGTGCATGGGCGCGCGTAGGCCCATGGAATGATAGTTTGAAAGTCCAATGAATTATCAGATGCTTTGGAGATGGATTGGATTGCAAGGTACATGTGCATTGTCACTTGAAGAATGACCCATGCCAAATGATATCAGCATGTTTAAGCCATGCGCAACCTATGCATTTCTCATCCAAAATGCATGAATTTTAGCTCTTTGGAAAGGTGAGATTAAGAGGAGCAAATTTGATGTTTAACATTTTTTCATTTGGAGCTTGGAACTTGTAGATATTTGAGGTGGAAGTTTGGAAAAATTTGACATATCAAAAAATTTCTAAGTGTCAAGCCATATGTCTCAATATTCCACCTTGCTTAACTTTTTATAGGAGATTCAAATGAGAAAAGTGTATTCATAAAAGTTGTAGATCTATCAAATAACTTAAAAATGGTAACCAATTTCATGTCATTTGGGTTTGAAATGATAGAGTTATGCATTTTTGAAGTTTAGAAAAATCACTTGATCAATGGTATAGGTCAAAAGTGACCTATAATGTAGCCTCACATCACATGTTCAAAGAAGTTGAATTTTCTCCCACTCCAAACATCAAAGTTAAAGTATACATATTAAATTTGATTTTACAACTTGGAAATCTTTCATATCATAAAAATTGAGCAAATTATGGCCTTGGGAAGTTGACTTTCAAATTAGGGTTTAGACAAAATGACCTATAATGTTTCAACATAGAAAATGATTTTCCAAGCAAAACTAGATATAGGTATCAACATTAAAGTTGTTTGGAATATCATTTAGAGTAAGTTTTCTCTTGGAATAATTTTCATATGGTGGAAATTGTAGGAGATAGGGTCTAGGGAGACCCAATTTTGATCAGATGAATCCATCTGGCCAACCACCATCAACCAACTTGCTAATTTCCAATTCTCTTGACTTTCTTGGCTCATGGTATATCATATATGCATAAGATGATGAATTTTTAAGTGTCCCTTGAGAAATTTGATCAATTGGTGAGATAGCTTGTTGGAGAAGTTACTCAAGATACCTAGTCAAACTAGGGTTTCCAAGGCAAATCTCTTTCAAACTCTTGAAGAAAACTTGGTCAATATAACATGTAGAAGCAATTGGGACTCATATATGATGCTCATAACCACTCTTGTATCAATTCATGGTTGTGCTTTTTGTTCATGAGGGTCTCAAACCCTAGATGTGATCAATAAATCAATGAGATCACGCCCTACCTACAAAAGAGTTAGGCAAATACAAAGACATATTTTTTTTGGTATTTTGGTTAGTGAAATGATATAATACAAGTATGATATAATCACAAAGTGCTTGGTGATCTCTCCCAAAACAAACCCAATGAAAGAGGGGTATGGAGGATGCCAAGGTATAATCCCAATGCTAATGCTTATGATGAAAATGCATGAGGGATCTTAGGGTCAAAATTGGGGTCTTACAGCTGTCCCTATTTAAGGACATTCTAACTGATGAGGTGAAGGTTAAAATCTTCGACTCGACTCAGTAGAATGGGCTTAAATAACAACATAGAGAAACAAATTTTGGTCCATAAGAGACCTCCTCATGATGCAAATGATATGAATGCAAAAGTAAATACTTTTGGGGAAAAAGTGCCACAAAGGAAAAAGAAATCAGAGAGACCGAAAGCCCACAGAGGCACAATGCATTCCATAAGGAAAACTCATTGGGGAGACAGAGACTCTAGGGAAAAAAGGAGTTAAGCGTAGGCCAGGCTACAACTTAAAACTACTGGAGGACTCGAGGGGATCCATATAATAATGGAAAGACTCATTCGGGGAAAACAACCATACCTGCAGGGGACACGAATAAGTCCGGATAAAACTGAAGTATTTGATTCATGCAGGGGAACAACGATTTCACATAAGGAAAACACACACTCGACTCGACTGGAGAAGCGTTACACTTCAACACAGGAGGAGCAGAAATCTATTATCTACTACCCATTACTAGGTAAGGAGATAATAAAGATCTGACAGAGAGAACATATGTCACCGGTTAGGATGAACATATCAAGGATGACTCGCTGAGGAAAAGCCAGGAGGAATATTCATTACCGGTTACTGGGTAAGAATAACCTTGCTGGGAAAAACTGCAGAAAATAGGATTTACAACTACCAGTTACTGGGCAGAAGACCAAAGGGTGAGAGTATCTGTAACTGGTTAAAGTGAACATACCAAGGATAAACTCGATAGGGAAGAAAATCCTTCATCGGTTAGGATGAACATATCAAGGATAAACTTTCCTAGGGATGTTAAGGAGGACACCCGTCATCGGTTAGGATGAACATATCAAGGATATACCAACTGAACAACAAAAGGGGAATTACATCTATCGAAAACTAGATAGAAAACCGTCGAAGAGAGAATATGTCACCGGTTAGGATGAACATATCAAGGGTTCACTTTGCGAGGGGACAAAGTAGGATTTACAACTACCGGTTACTGGGTAGAAAACCGATCAAAGAGAAAATCCGTCACCGGTGAAAGTGAACATATCAAGGATAAACTCTGGAAAGGGGAAAAAGTAGGGATTACATATATCAGTTACTGGATAGAATACCAACAAGGAGAAGAAAACCCGTCATGGATTAAGATGAACATATCAAGGATTAACTTTCTAAGGAACAAAATAGGGATTACAACTACCTTTTTACTAGGTAGAACACCAGAGAAGAGAATATCTGTCACTGGTTAAAGTGAACATATCAAGGATAGACTCCTGCGGGGGGAGAAAAGATATCCGTCATCGGTTAAGATGATTATATCAAGGATATACTTTCCGGGGACTCTACTGAGGAGAGCAAAAGGTATTTTTGTCGGGTATTGGGAAAGAAGTAACAAACTGCAAACTAAGAAGAATATTACCAGTTACTGGGTAATAGCCTCTTAGGGGACCAAAAGATCTATCTAGGTAAGAGCTAGAAAGAAAACGGTCAATTAAGACTCAACCCAATGAGGATATAACTCAAAAGGAGTAATTCCATCCAGAAAATTTGCTAGAGAGGAAACTGAAAAAACGATCATCCACGAGGAAACAAACTCAGTGGGGAAACAAAGAAAGGTTAAAGTCTTTTCTGCTTAGGGGCTGACACTCTACAATTGAAAGAGGACAAACACCAAATTTGGTATGGGGATAACGTACCGCCATAACAGAGAATGAAATTCTCAAACAAATCAAACGATGATGTAGGATATGCAAATCATGAATTTATATGAATGTATATGCGTATGTATATATGATGATTATGCTGACAAAATGATCACAAAGGATACAGAGATGTCGCAACGAAATTGAACCACCGGTACAATCCTCGGTCAATCCACAAAATCATGGAGACAAACTGCTGGAGAACAAAGAGATCTACATCCCAAAGGCTCAAACCTGGCTGGGGAAAGAGATCTGCTGAGGACAAAACATCCAAATGTAGGGAATTTTAGGTCAACACCTTAAAAATGGGAGAGAACCCTACCGAGGAAGAAATCAAAAGCTGATCAAGAACCAGGAGAAAACTCTGACTGGGAGAAAAGATACGACGATTGGTGGGGACACCAAAGCAATCTATTGGGGAGAGATCAAACATCTTCTTTGATGACGATCTTCCTGCTGAGGAAAAACGAACTCCGTTGGGAAGGCCGAAACTCTGTTGGGGATGGAGAAAGAAATTCCACTGGGATGTACAAACATCTTGGCGACTTCACTGGAAAACAATACGCCACAAAGTATATGAATCGACCAACTCAGCTGGGGAAAAAGAAAGAAACTCCATTGGGGGATCAAACACTCCACCGGGGAACTGAATCTGCTAACTGGGGACAACAACACTCTACTGAGGAAATGAGTCAACACTGATGACTAGAGATACCTGAAGAGTTATTGCTTAGGGAACCTCAGATGCTTCGCACTTAAGAACTTGCTTCTTACTGAAATGTTGTTGATATTACTGTTACTTGCTTTAGAAAAGTTCTTGCTTTTATATATTTAAGAAAATTTGATTTTGATTTAAAAATTTAATTTCAAAATGATCATAATAAAATTTAAAACTATTGGCTGAAGTAAATAAGAGTAGAACCAATTGGATAAAAGCTCAACTTTATTTAATGGAATGGTAGTTTGTAAATGACAAGACTCCATAGGTTTTACAAAGTTGAAAATGGTAATTTACATGGAAAAGGGTTACATTGAATACAAATGGTCCTTAATCCTTCTACCAAATCTTGATATCCACTGTGCTCTTGACCGCTACTGGAGATGAATCGATGTTAACCCTTGTGCTCAAACTAGTCTCCAAAATCACTGAAGATCAGCAGGATGCAGTTACTTGCAATAATCCCTAATTTTTGCATAAGTTGCCCCAAGGTGGGGTACTCAACTTATCGGGAGATTATTTTCTGTTTTTATGTCTCTAATTTTTTCTTGGATCGCCCTTTCGGGTTTTCAATCCACCGAGACGCTCATTTTTGCCAAAGCCTCTGTTTCGGGTTTTCAACTTAGCGAGCTGTTCTTTTCTTTTTTAGGCGAAGTATTTCTTGACTGCATCTGCGTTCACAGGACGAGTGAACTCTTCACCATCCATAGTTGTAAGAATTACCACCTGAAAAGACTCTCTTAACAACATATGGGCCTTCATAATTGGGAGTCCATTTTCCTCTGGAATCTGGGTTGAATGATAAAATCTTTTTGAGCACAAGGTCACCTTCTCTAAACACTTGAGGTTTGACCTTCTTATCAAAAGCTTTCTTCATTCTCTGCTAATATAACTGACCATGACACATGGCAGTCAATCTCTTCTCTTCAATCAAATTCAACTGATCAAACCTGGTCTGAAACCATTCAACTTCAGTCAACTTGGCTTCCATAAGCACACGTAATGAAGGAATCTCAACCTCTACAGGGAGCACTGCTTCCATACCATAAACAAGAGAGAAAGGGGTTGCCCCTGTTGAAGTGCGGACGGATGTACGATACCTATGTAAAGCAAATGGGAGCATCTCATGCCAATCCTTGTATGTGACAACCATCTTCTAAATGATCTTCTTGATGTTCTTATTCGCAACTTCAACAGCCCCATCCATCTTGGGAATATAGGGGGAAGAATTATGATGTGCAATCTTGAAGTCTTTGCAAAGAGCTTCCACCATATTATTATTCAAGTTTGATCCATTATCAGTAATGATCTTACTTGGCACACCATAACGACATATAATTCGATTCTTTATAAACCTTACAATAACTTGCTTGGTTACATTTGCATACGATGCCGCTTCAACCCATTTTGTGAAGTAATCAATTGCCACTAAAATGAAACGATGTCCATTTGAAGCTTTGGGCTCAATCATCCCAATCATATCAATTCGCCACATGGATAAGGGCCCTGGGGAAGAGATAACATTCAACAGTGTCGGAGGAACATGAATCTTATCAGCATAAATTTGACACTTGTGGCATTTCTTCACAAATTTGCAACAATCAGATTCCATTGTCAGCCAATAGTAACCTGCTCGCAACATCTTCTTCGCCATTGCATGTCCATTGGAATGAGTACCAAAGGAACCCTCATGCACTTCGGTCATCAACAAGTTTGCATCGTGACTATCCACGCATCTGAGCAAAACCATGTCGAAGTTTCTCTTGTATAGTATATCACCATTCAAGTAGAAATTACCGGCTAATCTTCTCAAAGTCTTCTTATCTTTCAAAGATGCCCCAGGCGGGTAAATTTGACTTTGGAGGAAACATTTGATGTCATAATACCATGGCTTATCGTCTTTAACCTCTTCAACGACAAACACATGAGTTGACCTATCAAGACGCATCACAGTCAAATTGGGAACTTCATTCTAATACTTCACTACAATCATTGATGCCAACGTTGCAAGAGCATCTGCCATCCGGTTTTCATCTCGAGGGATATGATGAAACTCAACCTTTGTAAAGAAAGTTGAAATCCTCCTCGCATAATCTCTATATGGTATCAAACCGGGTTGGTTTGTCTCCCATTCCCCTTTGATTTGATTCACAACCAAAGTCGAATCACCGAAGACATCCAAATACTTGATTCTGAGATTCATGGCCTCTTCAAGCCCCATAATGCAAGCTTCATATTCTGCCATATTGTTTGTACACTTGAAAGTCAATCTAGTTGTAAATGGTAGATGCGTGCCTTGAGGAGTAATAATCACTGCCCCAATGCCATTTCCATATTGATTAACAGCTCCATCAAATACCATGCCCCAACGGGAACCAGGTTCTGGCCCTTCTTCAAACAATGGTTCATCACAATCTTTCATTTTCAAGTACAAAATCTCTTCATCAGGGAAGTCATACTGCACTGACTGGTAATCTTCAATTGGTTGGTGAGCCAAATAGTCATCCAAGATACTACCTTCGATTGCTTTCTGAGATCGGTATTCAATATCATACTCTGATAGCAACATCTACCAACGGCCAATCCTCCCAATTAAAGTAGGCTTCTCGAATATATACTTGATTGGATCCATTTTGGATATCAACCAAGTGGTATGATTCAACATATATTGACGTAGATACTTAGCAGTCCAAGCCAATGCACAACAAGTCTTCTCAAGCATTGAATACCGAGTCTCATAGTCGGTGAACTTCTTACTGAGGTAGTAAATTGCAAATTCTTTCTTCCCAGTCTCATCTTGCTGACCAAGAACACAACCCATACTGTCTTCTAGCACAGTCAAATACATGATCAACGGTCTTTCTTCAACAGGCGGAGTAAAATCGGAGGCTCAAGCAAATATTCCTTGATACTATCAAATTCTTTCTGGCAATCTTCGGTCCAATCACAAGACTGATCTTTCCGAAGAAGCTTGAATATAGGTGCACACGTGGCAGTCATGTGGGAAATGAATATGGAAATATAATTCAAGCAGCCGAGAAAACCTTTGACTTGCTTCTCAATTTTGGGCGCAAGCATCTCTTGTATTGCTTTGACCTTGGCAGGATCAACTTCAATACCCCTCTCACTGACAATAAAGCCCAACAACTTACCAGAACGAACACCAAAAGTACACTTATTGGGATTCAAGCAGAGTTTATACTTCCTCAAACGCTGGAATAGCTTCAACAAATGCTCAACATGATCCTCTTCATCAATTGATTTGGCAATCATGTCATCGACATATACTTCAATCTCTTTATGCATCATATCATGAAAAAGAGTAGTCATTGCTCTCTAGTAAGTTGCACCGGCATTCTTTAGACCGAAAGGCATCACTCTATAACAGAATGTTCCCTAGGGTGTAATGAATGTGGTCTTCTCTATATCCTCGGGTTCCATCTTAATCTGGTTATATCCGGAAAACCCATCCATAAACGAAAAGACTTTGAATTTAGCAGTATTGTATACCAACATATCAATGTGTGGCAGAGGGAAATCATCTTTTGGATTGGCTTTATTCAAATCTCTATAGTCAACACACATGCGAACTTTTCCATCTTTCTTCGGCACAGGCACAGTATTGGCCACCCATTGCGGATACTCAGTAGTCACAAGGAAACCGACATCAACCTGCTTCTGAACTTCCTCTTTAATCTTCACAGCCATATCAGGATGCGTTCTTCTCAACTTCTGCTCGACTGGAGGGTATTCTGGCTTCAACGGCAATCTATGCTCCACAATATCAGAATCCAACCGAGGCATGTCTTGATAGGACCAAGCAAACACATCTGAATAATCTCGAAGAAGATCAATCAACCCCTTCTTAGCATTTGGACACAGTCGAGACCCAATCTTGACTTCCTTCACATCATCTTCGGAACCCAAGTTGACTAGCTCAATCTGCTCTTCAAATGGCTGAATAATCTTCTCATCTTGCTCAAGAAGACGAGACAATTCATCATTCACTTCTACATCACTTTCCTCCTCGACTTCAAACACAGGGAATTCAAAATTTGGAGAAGGAGAAGGATCATTGTATTCAATGGAGTTAGGAACCAACCTGCATAATGATTTGATATTTTGATTTTAGAGAAGTGAATTTATGACCAAATATTATGCATATGGACAATTATATTGTTTATTTATGTTTTTTGTTGTGATTACCATTTTTACAAATAAGCAAAAAGTAAAAATAAATATCAAAGATGTGGATGAATAGAAATAATTTTATTGATGATCAAATTAAAATGCCCAAATAATGTTCACTTCTCCCTTGGGCATAAGAGAAGGATTTTAAAATATAAAAGAAATTACTTAGATCGATGCAAAATAACAAGAATATCAACAACATTCCAATTGTTGCATGTTTATCCATGCGTCACAAAGTCGGTGTAGTCTTCCTCTTCATTGTCCTCTAGCACAACAACTAAGTGTTGTTCATTCCCATCAATGAACCCTCCGCTACGGAAGCTAAGTTGCATCTCTTCAGATCTAACGGTTGACGAGCCCTTCTGGAACCCCAAACCAGTTCTTCCCTTGTTGTCGGCGACCTCTACCACACGCCCCCACTGATCTACAGGACCTTCTTCAACAATCTTCTGCGTATATTTCAGAGAGGACATTGGTGCCCCAACTCTCTTCTCAGCAGCAATAGATAAGGCTTGGAACGGAGTTCCAACCTCATCTTCAGCTTCCACATAGGAAAAAGATGATAGATGGCTGACCAACAGCGCTTTCTCACCTCCCACAATCACCAACTTGCCATTATTGACAAATTTGAGCTTTTGATGCAGAGTGGAAGTAACAACTCCTGCTTCATGAATCCATGGCCTTCCCAACAAACAACTATAGGCCGGGTGAATATCCATTACTTGGAAAGTAATCTGAAAATCATTCGAACCTATCTTGACTGGAAGGTTCACTTCACCAATGACTGTCTTGCGCGAGCCATCAAAGGCTTTGACAATTACTCCCTTATACCTTATAGGAGCTCCTTGGTAAGATAACTTTGACAATGTAGACTTTGGAAGTACATTGAGTGACGACCCAATGTCAACTAGCACATTTGACAAAACATCTTCTTTGCAATTCATCGAAATGTGCAAAGCTAGATTGTGATTTCTTCCCTCCTCATGGAGTTCTTCATCGCAAAAGCTCAAATTGTTGCACGAAGTGATGTTAGCCACTATATGATCAAATTGAGCCACAGTGACATCTTGCTCCATGTATGCCTGTTCAAGAACTCTCTGGAGTGCTTCTCTGTGTGCTTCAGAATTCAAAAGCCGAGACAACACGGAAATCTTCGAGGGAGTCTGGAGAACCTGCTCAACCACGTTAAATTTGCTCCTCTTGATCAGTCGGAGTACCTCATCATCATCACTATTGGCTTTCAAATTGCTGGATTCACCAGACTTATCTTTTGAATATCCCACAGGATCTACACTAGGCACCTCCGCCTTCTTACCAACAATTGTTTCTTCTCTATTCTCCGGGATCACCGGTCCAAAACCTCGACCGCTGCGGGTCACCTTCGTAACATCTGCAATGCTTACCACTAAACTGGTCGTAGGCAACGAGACCTCTTGACCATTCTCCATCGTTGTAGCATTGTATTGATATGGTATAGCCTTATCAGATGCATACGGGACTGGGCCCACTAACTGTATTACCAACGGCGAAACTGATCTATTGTTGACGCTCTAGCTACTGCTGCTATCATATTGAATCACCAATTGCTATGGTTGTTTGAAAACGGGAACAATGACATTAACATCATCATCAACATGACGGGATTGAACAATTTGGATCATGCCTTCGTCCATCAGACGCTGGATGTCCCTTTTCACAACAACACACCCCCTTGGGTTCACACTACAAATATCACAACCCTCGTGATCATGTTCACAGTCACTCACCAAACAGATATCTTATGCATTTGCACCAAAGATCTTCGTATAAACCGGACATCGAAAACTTTGAATTCACCTGGACAACCGTCCACCATATTCACTGAAGAATTCCCATGAGCGGGCAAAGGATTAACTTTCATATTAGGCGCGCGGTCTTCAAAATACACCATGCCACTCTTCATAAGCTTTTGTACCTCATATTTCAGCGGATAACAATTCTCAATATCGTGCCCAGGTGCACCCTGCTGAAAAGCACAACGAAGTTTGGTTTTTACCACCAAGGAAGTGGTTCTGGTATCTGTGGCGGATTCCTCGGTTGAATCAAATTTTTAAGGACTAAAGATGGATACAATTCTACGTACGTCATAGGAATCGGGTCGAAAGAGACCTTCTTCCTCTCAAAGCTCTGTTGTTGGTGATGATTGTTGTTGGAATTGTTGTTGTTGTAGGTGTTTGTTCTTTGTTGCGGTTGTTGTTGTTGACGTTGATTTTTATATTGATGTTGTTGTTGTTGAATCTGTGTTGCTTCTTGATTAGAAAATACCGGAATGACGGAAGATACTTGATGATGATGATGTTGATGTTGATGGGGTTGTAGATTTCTTCTTACTTGAGGCCTCCTTGGGGCAACTTATGCAAAAATTAGGGATTATGGCAAGTAACCGCATTCTGCTGATCTTCAAGGTTTTGAAGATTTGATTGAGCACAAGGGTTAACGTTGATTCATCATCCCAGCAGCGGTCAATAGCACAATGGATATCAAGAGTTGGTAGAAGGATTAAGGATCATTTGTATTCAATCTAACCCTTTCCCATTGTAAATTACCATTTTCAACTTTGTAAAATCTATGGAGTCTTGTCATTTACAGACTACCATCCTATCAAATAAAGTTGAACTTTTATCCAATTGTTTCTACTCTTATTTACTTCAGCCAATAGTTTTAAATTTTTATTATGATCATTTTGAAATTAAATTTTTAATCAAAATCAGTTTTTCTTAAATATATAAAAGCAAGAATTTTTCAAAGCAATTAAAAGAAATATCAACAGCATTTTTATGGATAGCAAGTCCTTAAGTGCGAAACATCAGAGGTTCCCCAAGCAGTTAACCCTTTGGGTACCCCTAAGCGTTTGTGTTGATTCAGTTCCTCGGAGGAGTGTTTGATCCCCGGTAGAGCTTCTTTCTCTGTCCCCAGTTGAGTTGGTTGATTTAGATATCCTGCGGTGTGTTATTTTCCCCGATAGAGTTTCGGCCTTCCCCAACGGAGTTTGTGTTTCCTCAGCAGGGTTGATCATCAGCAGATATGGTTGATTTTCCCCAGTAGATTGCATTGGTTCCCCCGCCGATCGCCAGTCGACTTGCTCCTAGTAAGAGTTTTCTCCTGGTTTTTGAGCAACTTTTGTTATGATTGTTCTCTGTAGGGTTGTCTCCCATTTTTATGGTGTTGACCTAAAATTCCCCACAGATTTGATGTTCTTTCCTCAGTAGATCTCCTCCTTCCTCAACTAGGGTTGAGCCCTTGGGATGTTGATCTCTCTGTTCTCCAGCAGTTGTCTCCATATTTTGTGGATTGACCGAGGATTAAATCGATGATTCAATTTCTCTACGACACCTTTGTATCCTTTATGATCATCCTTGTCAGCATAATCATCATACATATACATTCATATAATTTCATAATTGCATATTTGCACCAACATATTGATTCATTTGAGATTACTATTCTTTGCTATGGCGGTACTCTATCCCCATACAAAATCTGGTGTCTGTCCTCCTTCAATTGTAGAGTGTCAGCCCCTTAAGCAGAAAGACTTTAACCTTTCTCCTTTTCCCCACTAAGTCTATTTCCTTGTGGATAATTATTACTTCAGTTTCCTCCCTAGTTAATTATCTGGATGGAATCACTCCCCTTGGGTTATGTCCTCAATGGGTTGAGTCTTGATTGACTGTTTTCTTTCTAGCTCTTACCTAGATAGATACTTTGAGTCCCCTAAGAGTCTATTGTCGGGTAACTGGTAATATTCTTCTTAGATTGCAGTTTGTTACTTCTTGCCCAATACCGGAAAAAGTACCCCTGTTTTTCCCAGTAGTAGAGTCCCCAGTGGATCTGATTCCCCAGGAAGTATATCCTTGATATGTTCATCCTAACCGGTAATAGATATCTTTCTCTCCCCTGCTTGAGTCTATCCTTGATATGTTCATCCTAACCGATGACGGATATTCTCTTCTTGGTATTCTACCCAGTAAAAAGGTAGTTGTAATCCCTATTTTTGTTCCCCGGAGAGTTAATCCTTGATATGTTCATCCTAACCTGTAGCGGGGTATTTGTTACCTTTAGATTTATTGACTAAATCAAAAGTAAATCATACAATTCGAGTCGCCACCGCACTTCTATTTATCCAAAGGAAAGGTTATAAAGCGAACAAAAACCGAGAAGTTTTATCAAATCAAAAACTAATAAAAATGTCAGAGATCTGGGTAAGGGGGTTGGTTATGCAATGGGAAGGTTTTAAGCACCCAAAACATCCTTAGTACTCTAAGGGAGCCCTTTTTACAAATGTTGTGTGGCAGGTTGGTATTTGTGAAAATATTTGTGCAAACATGATTAGGGATATGAGAAAAGAATATACAATATTTACAATTTTTGTTGTTTGAATGGATAAACCCATTGCCTACGTACCATCACAAAGGTAGGATCAAAATCTCGTAGTTCGGGGTAAAAATCTCAAAATAAGTTGGTGAATTGATTGGTCAAAAGCCTTAAGGTCTTTTGTTATCAAAGGGAGAAAACTCAACCTAAACCAACAATCCACCATGTGAGGAGAGCTTCAACGTACTAGTGAGGGATCCATCCTATAATAAGTATGGAAGACTTATAGTCCAATCACTAAGGATAAGGTGAGGTTTACATCAACCATTATGATAACTCAAACCTAATAGCTAATGTTTATGAAAAGCTTTGGCAAAGGTGTCCATTGGAACCACAAAAACAATTGAGTGAATTGTATTTACAAATTAGAAGTATTCACAAAATAAAGGCAAAGTTGACTTAAGGTTCAATTCAAAATAAGTATTATGAAAAGAGTTTGAAAAATCAAAGGCATAGTGCCTAGGTTTCTAATTTTGAAAACAATGTCAATATTTGCACAAAATAAGTTTGGCTTGGGTTGGAGTGGAGAGAAGAAGAGAAGGGCTAAGTCCTAAATAATGCAAAGATGAGAGAAGAGAAATAAAACCCTTGGAGTTCCTTCCTTGAGATCATAAATATGATCCAAGTTGCTCCTTTCCTTTAGACTTAGCAAGCAATAAGCAATTAACTCAAGCAACCAATCAAATATTCAACCAAGCTCCTAGGATCTTCCAATTTGGATTTGTCTTTCTTATCCTGGATGCTCATGACAATGGTCCTTCTAATTAGCTCAAGTTTGGGATCCCTATCACACAAGAACAAACAAATCAAAAAGTTCCACAATACAATAGAAAGAATGGACAAAGAGAGAGTTTAGATTAGGGGTCCTTCCAATTCAACTTCAAGATTAAGCATTCTAAAGGCATGAGGCCTAGTTGCTCTTCAACAATTTTAGCATTCTAAAGGCATGAGTCCTAGTTGCTCTTGAACTCTAATAAGCATAGGTAAGGTCCTAATTCTAAGTCCTTCTCCTTTTGCATTAGTTCACACAAACAAAACAAAACAAACACAAGGCAATAGTATATACACAATACTGTGCTCAAGTGAGCAAAAGGAAAATGGCATAAACATAAACATGAGCTCAAGTGAGCAAAGAGCAAAGACAATATGAATTAATGAGCAAGAAATTAAATTGCATTAAAGTAAATTGCAAGAATTAAATGCTTGAATTAAAAGTTAGTCATTAGTAGTTAGTGTTAGTGTGCCATAAGGCAATTTAGCGATATGTTAAGCAATCGTAAGTGAACTAATGTAATAGTCACACCTATCTGAGGCCGGTCAATACAACTATAGGCAAATAAACACAAGTTAGAGACCATGACTAGTAAGCCAAGCTCCTACAACTTGCCATGTCAAAAGAAAAGAAGAATGACCTTGTATGGATTTTAGGTTTTTTTGGCTTGACCAAGAAGCAACCTATCTTTGACACAAAGAAATTCACTTGATCTTTGAACAAGATGAATTTGATTTGGATCAAAGAAGGTTAAGCCTCTCATATGTCAAGGCTAACCACAAATCATTAACTCATTGGTCAAAAGAAAAAGAAGAAGATGAAGGTGGAAATGGAATGTACAAAGTTGAAATTCAAATGACATAACCAAAACACATTGATTAAACATGAATGGAATCAACATCAATCAATGGTAAACAGAAGTGAAATGAAGATTGGAAGTCAAGAAAGGTCAAACATATTTTTGGTATTTTTTTGGAATTAAAATAATACATAAAATAAAATGAACAAATAAAGGTCAAACTTCAAATCCAATTCAAATCAACTTGGATAAGTCCAATTGGATCATCATAAGTCTAACATGGTCAAACAAGGTTTGACAAATTTTCTCAACATTTTTTGAAAACAGAAACTAATTTTAAACAATTAAAAATGAAGAAAAATAACATAATTGGACTAAAATCTCAAATAAATCTCAAATCAATTAAAAAATTGATGAGAATATTTTTCATAGATTCATCATCATCCAAAGATGTTAAGAATTTTTTTGTGGCATTTTTTAATATCAAAAAGTATTTTAATTGAATTAAAAACAATCAAAAAAGAAATAATTCACAAAAAATATTAAATGAAATCACAAAAATAATTAAAAATCATTTTTAGAAACTAGAATTTAAGAGAAAATTTTTGCAATTGGTCCCATATTTTTGTGATTCCAAATAAAGAAGTTATGAATTTTTAAAATAAAATGGAATAAAGGAAAATAAAATGGAAATTCATAAATTGGAAAAATGCACAAGCGTCAGATCTCACTTCATTAATTGACGTGGCTGATCATGTGGCTGGGAAACGCGCGTGCATGGAACACTTTGGTCAACAGTGTGGTACAATGAATTAAAATAAGTCATAACAACAAAGGACTGGGATTAGATCTGGAAACATGGATCCAATGGCCAAGGTTTGGACGCGTGGGGACGGTGGTGGAAACCACCGTCTTCTCCGGTGAGAAGTCCTTTTTCGACCACCAGTTGTAGGTTTTGAAACCTCAACTAAAACACGCGATCCATATACCATTCGAAAGCTGGGGTGATGTACATCACCCCTGTGACCTTAGTTTTCACTCAAGATCCCTATAGAGAAAGAAATCTGAGCTTGAAAAATGAGGTGTTCAATCTGAACTTAACCAATTCTCAAAATTAAAACCACAAATCAATTGCCTCTCACATGAGGACTTCAGAGATGCTAACCAAACTAAGCAATGCACAATAATAAGAGAGATTCGAATCAAAACAGTTATGGTGAAAACCTTTGAAGTGCAGCTTTTAAGAGCTTGATCCAATCCAATCCTCGAGTGTAGCTTGATCTTGAAGTAACAAGGAAGCAAGGCTAAGGAATTAGAAGCTGAAGATCAATCAGGGAAGTTGAAATTCAAGCTTGAAAAGTGAAGTGAAAATTCAGAATTCCTTTAATGGAGGGTTGGGGAATCAGTTGAGCAGAGCTTCAGGCGCCTTTAGATTACCATTCAAGTGAATCAAGCATGTCTATTTATAGCCACAGCTGATGCAAGGCATGATCAAACTCGTGTGTGCATGAACTTGGGTCCTCTATGCATGGGCCTGTACAGGCGCATGTGAGGCCCAAAACCACTTGCAATTGAATGCTGAACACTAATGAATGAAGTTTGGACGTGCAGATGGCAAGGTAATGGAGTGTGCAAGAAGATTTAACATGTTATGCATAATTGGTCACAAAACTTCACCTCTTCGAAAAAGCCATTTAGAAAATTGAAACATAAGCATGTGGGTAATGATTGGAAAGGTATTGGCATAAGGAACAAATGTTATGTTGAACAAAAATCCATTTGGAGTTTGGAAAATATTGAAAACTAGCCATGAAGTTCAAGGTACAAAACATGTATTTGAAAATTTTGCCAAAATGGACCGACTTCAAGCCCTTTTGTTTCAATGATGCAAGCCTCAAATGACAAAACCTTCAACATAAAAGTTGTACATATTTTCAAGAAAATAAATTTGGACTTAAATTTTGAATCATTTGGATTTTTTTTGAGAGAGGTATGGGGACTTGAAGTTGGACTTTTTCAAGATTCAATGGCTTTGGTCCAAAGTGACCTATAATGTTTTGTATTATCACATGTGTTTCTTTTAGGATTATGAAAATATGTCCAACATAACAATTGAAGTAGACATATTAAAATTTCCAATGCACTTGGTATAATATCAAAATCATTAAAAGTGAAGGAGTTAGGTCCTTGGGAAGTTGACCTAAAATTAGGGTTTCAGTCAAAATGACCTATAATGTTTTGAAATGAATGATGACCTTCCAAGTTTCAAAAGAATTTTTTATGAACACGAAAGTTGTTCATATGGTTCTTAAGAACATTTCTTATCTTGAGGTCATCTTCATTTGACAAACACATCAAAAGTTAGGTCTCAGTGGATTTCAAAATAGTTAGATGATTTGACTGATCAACTTCTCAAGTCCAAACTTCAAATCTTGATGAATAAATGATTGAGGATACTCACATAGGCTCATATATGCATAAAATGATGAATGAAAGAACTTCCCTTGATTGTATTTGATCATAGGTTGAGGTTGCTTCATGAGCAAGACACAGTCAATGCATAGTTGAATTAGGGTTTCCTTGGGAAACAATCCTCAAGCCCTTTGGTTTATCTTGATCAAATTGACAAATTGAGATACTTGGGAGGCATATATGATGATTGAGAGCTTTGGGGAACCATTGTCATGCTTGCTTTCATCTTCATCTAGCCCTTTCTATGAGCATAGGAGCCTCCTAGGAGTCTTGGATCACATGATTGCTCAAGCTTCAAAACAAAAGATGTTAGTGACATATTTTTGTGCTTTTGGTTAGTAAAAAAAATAAGAAAAACAATAATATACAATTTAAGCATGCTTGGTGGTCTCAAACCACTCACACAAGTCCCAACCCAAGGGTTAAGGAGCCAAGATGCTATGATCTTTGAGGCAAATGCCATGAGCAATGATATGATTCTATGAGAGATCTTAGGGTCAAAATTAGGGTCTTACATAACCGATGACATGTTTCCTTCTCTTTGCGGTCTTCTACCCAGTAACTGGTAGTTGTAAATCCCGTTTTGTTTCCTCCGTATAGTTTATCCTTGATATGTTCACTTTAACCAGTGACAGATTCTCTCTCTTGGTACTCTATCTAGTAACTGATAGATGTAATTCCTATTTTATATCATCACAGAGTCTATCCTTGATATGTTCATCTTAACCGGTGACAGATTTTCTCTTTGATGGTCTTCTATCCAGCATCTGATAGATGTAATTCCTACTTTTTATTCAGTTGGTTTACCCTTGATATGTTCATCTTAACCGATGATGGGTATCCTCTTTGAAAATCCCAGGCAAGTCTATCCTTGATATGTTCATCCTAACCGATGATTAATTTTCTTCCCTGTCGAGTTTATCCTTGATATGTTCATCCTAACCGATGATGGATACTCTCACCCTTGGTCTTCTGCCCAATAACTGGTAGTTGTAAATCCTATTCTTCTGCAGTTTTCCCCAGCAAGGCTATTCCTACCCAGTAACCGGTAATGAATACTCCCTCCTAGAATCCTCAGCGAGTCATCCTTGATATGTTCATCCTAACCGATGACGGGTATCCTCTCTGTCAGATCTTTATTATCTCCTTACACAGTAACAGGTAGTAGATAATAGATTTCTGCTCCTCCTATGTTGGAATTTATTTCTCCCCAGTTGAGTTGAGTGCGCATTTCCTTAGTGAAATCGTTTTCCCTGCATGATTCAAGTATTTTAATTTTATCCTGACTTACTCATATCCCCTGCAGATGTTGTTAGTTCCCCGACTGAGTCTTTTACATGTTTGCATGGAATTCCCTAGTCTCCCAACAATTTTAAGTCGTAGCCTGGCCTACGCGTAACTCCTTTTTCCCCCAGAGTCTCGGTCTCCCCAATGAGTTTTCCTTACGGAATGCATTTTACTCCTGCGGACTTTCGGTCTCTCCGACTTCTTTTTCCTTTGTGGAAATATTTCCCCACAGAGAATTTACTTTTGCATTCGTATCATATGCATGATGAGGTCTCTTAGGGACCAGAATTTATTTCTATATGTTGTTATTTAAGCCCATTCTACTGAGTCGACATGAAGATTTTAACCTTCTCATCCTCAGTTAGAATGTCCTTAAATAGGGACAGCTGTAAGACCCCAATTTTGACCCTAAGATCCCTCATTCAATTTCATCATAAGCATTAGCATTGGGATCATACCTTGGCATCCTCCTTACCCCTCTTTCATTGGGTTTGTTTTGGGAGAGATCACCAAGCACTATGTGATTGTATCATACTTCTATTATATCATTTCACTAACCAAAATACAAAAATATGTCTTTGCATTTGCCTAACTCTTTTATGGGAAGGGCATGATCTCCATTGATCTATCAAGTTCATATCTAGGGTTTGAGACCCTCATGACAAAGAGCACAACCATGAATTGATACAAGAATGGTTATGAGCATCATATATGAGTTCCATTGGTTACTACATGTTATATGGATCAAGTTTTCTTCAAGAGTTTAAGGGTGATTTGCATTGGAAACCCTAGTTTGACTGGGTATCTTGAGTAACTTCTCCAATAAGCTATCTCACCAATTGATCAAATTTATCAAGGGACACTTCAAATTTCATCATCTTATGCATATATTATCTACCATGAGCCTAGAAAGTTAAGAGAATTGAAGATTAGCAAGTTGGTTGATGGTGGTTGGCCAGATGAATTCATCTAATCAAAACTGGGTCTCCCAAGACCCTATCTCCTACAATTTTCACAATATGAAAATGATTCCAAGATAAAAATTACTCTAAATGACATTACAAACAACTTTCATGTTTATACCTAGATCTAGTTTTTCTTGGAAAATCATTTTCTATGTTGAAACATTATAGGTCATTTTGTCTAAACCCTAATTTGAAAGTCAACTTCCTAAGGCCATAACTTTCTCAATTTTTATTTGATGAAATATTTCCAAGTTGAAAGATTAAATTCAAGAGGTCTACTTCAACTTTGATGTTTGGAGTGAGAGCTGATTCAACATTTTTGAGCATGTGATATGAGGTTACATTATAGGTCACTTTTGACCTATACCATTGATCAAGTGATTTTTCCAAACTTCAAAAATGCATAACTCTATCATTTAAAATCCAAATGAAATGGAATTGGTTACCATTTTGAAGGTATTTGAAATATCTACAACTTTGATGAAGACACTTTTCTCATTTGAAGCTCATATAAAAAGTTAAGCAAGGTGGAATATTGAGACATATGGTTTGACACTTAGAAAAATTTTGATATGCTAAAAATTTCCAAACTTCCACCTCAAATTTCTTCATGTTACAAACTCCAAATGAAAAAGTATTGAACATAAAAGTTGTTCCTCTTGATCTATCATTTCCAAAGATCCCAAATTCATTCATTTTGGACAAGGAATGCATAGGTTGCGCATGACATGAACATGGTATCATCACTTGGCAAAGATCAAACTTCAAATCTTCACACACACTTTCCTTGCAATCCAAGTTGTTTTCATACCTTCTTACACTCATTTTTGGAACTAAGGCAATGATTTCATGGGCCTATATTCGCCCATGCACCCATGCATCATCAATGACCAAATTTGGAAAGTGATTTCAAGTCTGCAAATATCAATGGTTTCAGCTATAAATAGAGCCTCATGTGCTCAACATTTCACACACATTCGCGTCAGCTTTGATCCCAAACCTCTAACCCTCTCATTCCAAAGGATAATCCTGATAAATTCACTTGAATTTGAGTTTGAATTTTCACTGTTTTGAAATTCAAAACTCTAGGGATCCAAGACCTTTTGAGCATTCAATTCTTCTTCTACAAGCATTTTGAGTGAGATCAAGCACGAGCCAAGGCAAGATCAGTTGGATCCAGACCTACATTGAAGGTATTTTCCAGAAATTTTAATCTCTTCGATTCTCTTTAAATGTTGCTCAATTCTATCGATTATTTGGTTGTCTGAAGTCCTACCAATGTAGGCAAGAAGATTGAGTTGCTTTGAGGCCAAATCGAAGCAACTCAGTTCATGTACCTCAAATTTCAACTCCATGTATCTCTCAATATACTTGGAGTTAAGATGAATTGAGGTCAGATTCGTGCTCAGTTCCATTTTTACTTTGAAATCATGTCCTTCTTTTTAATTTTGGTGATGGTTATGACTGAACCAGTCCGGCCAGGGTCGCCGGAAAAGACGATCGGCCTTTGGACGCCGGTGATGAGTTGGATGGTTATGAGTCACATGATCCTTTTGAAATGAAATAATCTCGTGCGTTGGTTTGAATTACCAAGTTTCTGGCGCACTGACTAGGGCGTGTCGTGGATTACGCGTTTGTGGCCACTTGATCTGCCACCTCAATTAATGAGGGAGATCAAGTGGTCCACATTTTTTCTGATTTATTGAATTTCTATTTAATCATTTCCCTTGCAGATTTTCCCTTTATCCCCGGCTAAGTCCTTTCATTGATATATGGAATCCTCTCATGCCCCTAGTGGTTTTAAGTCGTAGTCTGGCCTACGCACAACTTTTTACCCCTAGAGTCTCTGTCTCCCCAGTGAGTTTTCCTTACGGAATACATTAGACTCCTGCGGACTTTTAGTCTCTCTGATTTTTTTTTCTTTGTGGTAACATTGTCCCCACAAAGTTTATTTTTTACATTTCATGAGGTCTCTTAGGAACCAAAATTTGTTTTTATTATTGTTATTTAAGTCCATTCTACTGAGTCGATACAAAGATTTTAACCTTCATCTCCTCAGCTAGAACATCCTTAAATAGGGGCAGTTGTAAGACCCCAATTTTGACACTAAGATACCTCATGTTGTCTCATCATATGCATTAGCATTAGGATCACACCGTGGCATCCTCCTTACCCCTCATTCATTGGGTTTGCATTGGGAGAGATCACCAAGCACATCTTGATTGTATCGTACTTTGTTTTTCATTATTTACTAACCAAATTACCAAAATATGTCAATGTATAGTTTGTTGCTTTTGTAGGTAGTGTGCATGCCCACCTCTGCTCTATCAAGCCCATATTTAGGGTTTAAGACCCTCAAGGTAAGGAGCTCAATTAAGAGATGGTTCACATTGGTTATAAACATCATATATGGACCCCCTGATCTTCACATGTTATTTTGATCAAGAAATCATCAAGAGTTTAGAGTTTGTTTGCCTTGGAAACCCTAATTCATTTGGGTATCTTGTGTGACTTCTTCAACAAGTTTCTTCAGAAATTGATCAAATATTTCAAGGTATACTTCACATTACATCATCTTATGCATATATGATCCTCAATGAGTCCCAAAAGTCAACAGAATGTCAAGCTAGTAAGATGGTTCATGGTGGTTGACCATAGAAACTCAACTGGTCAAAACTGGGGTTCCCTGGACCCTATCTCCTACAACATTTGTCATATGAAAATTATTCCAAGATAAACGCTACTCAAAATGACATTACAAACAACTTTCATGTATAAGTCAAGATCTAGTTTTGCTTGGAAAGTCATTTTTATGGTGAAAGATTATAGATCATTTTGTCTGAACCTTAGTTTGAAAGTCAACTTCCCAAGACCATAACTTGCTCAATTTTTATGCTATGAAAGCCATTCAAATTCCATGATCAAATTAAAGATGTCTACTTAAACTTTTATGCTTGGAGTAAGTTCAAATTAAAATTTAAAATGCATGTTCCAAGAGGAAACATTATAGGTCATTTTGGGCTAATACCATTGAACACGTGATTTTCCTTCACTTCTAAAATGCATAACTCCTTAATTCCAAATAAAAATGAGGTCAAATTTGTTAACAAATTGAAAATGCTTTAAATATATGAAACTTTTATGAATGAACTTTTCTCATTTGAAGTATATAGAAAGAGTTATTCAAGGTGGAAGAAGTGAACATTTGACTTGGGACTTAGAAAATTTTCAAATATTTTAGAACAAAAATAGTTCACACAAAGAAGATTTTTTTTTAAAATGGAGGGAGAGATTTTGAAATTAAATAAATGGGGAGAAGATGAAGAGATTATCCTATGTACAAAATTTAAAAGTTTAGAGTTAAAAAGATCTTACCAAATGGGTAGCAATCTAATAGACAAGAATGTCAATAGAAACCCAGAATTCCCTTGGACTTTTAGAATCAAGCAACACACAAATGCACAATTATATTATCTTGAAGAGAAAGGCATCAAATAAATATGGCCACATCCAAGCTTATCCATTCCATGATCTTCCTCAAAGTAGCCCATGTAACAGATGAATTTCACAAGTCACAGGTTCAAAATAACAACTTCACAATGATCATGTTGCAGATGAACTTAGAGAGATCTTGAATGATGTATCAGATGAAGTTTCAAATTGCAAGCACTTGGTTTCTCAATAAGTTGACATTGGCCAAGTCCTTTAGCATAGGAATATTGCCTAAGTTCTAAGTCCATTTTATCCAAGATCAAGCCAACAGTCCACACAAAAGTTTTTTAGGGTTTTTGTGGTTATTATGTACATTAATGGTCAAAGAACACACAAACAAGCAAAGTATACACAAACAAAATATATCACACAATATGGTCCAAGTGGACAAAGTGAAAATTGCATTAACATAAACAATTAGAATGATATGAACAATGAACAAAAGCTAGAATTAAATGGCATTAAAGTAAAGGGTTTGAACTTAAAAGTTAGTAGTTAATAGGTTAGAAGTTAGTATTGTTTTGCTTTTGCTTTCTAATTTGAAGTCATTCTTTGGAGAATACTCAACCCACTTATCACAAGCATGGATCCTTGAACTAAGACATCTTCCAAAGGAAGGAAAAAAGGCCAAGTTTCCACACAATACCATGAAAGAGGGGAGACTTACAATCTCACTAACTAGAATGCTTATGCCTTTTATGTCACAAATTTAACGCTATGTTAAGAAACCATAATTGGACTTATGTAGAAGTCACAACTATTTGAGGTCGGGCAATAGAATTTTGGTGTTAATGCATGTTAGAGACATAGTATTATGAACTATGCTCATGAAACATACCACACACAAAAAGAATATGCAAAAGGTGTGGCCTAATCTCATCCATACTCATGTTAATTTTTCAATCAACTAGCCTTAGGATTTTGAGATATCATAGGCCAAATGGAATGAATGAATGAAGAAGGGGAATAAAATGAAGTGGGAGGGGAATGGATCAAAACACAAATTGGTCAAACGAGGACTTTTACCAAATTAATATCATCCATTCATTTTGGGAGATGGAATGTACATTCTATCAATCCCCTAAATCCAATGATATTAATTTGACAAAGTCAAATCAACCTTGACCAAGGCCCAATAACAAGAGTCAAACATAAATAAGTCATCACAATTGGTCAACAAAATTATTTAGCATTTTGATTTCCCAAACTTGCACCTCAAAATTCATCATGATCCAAGCTTCAAATGAAAAAGTGTTCAACATGAAAGTTGTTCCCCTTGATCCCACCTATCCAAAAAGTCTAAGGTCACCTCATTTGGCCAAAGAATGAAGGACTTGCGCATGGGTGCAATGTGAGGAATCATTTGGATGATTTTCACTTCCACATTTCATACACGATTGCATGGCTTTGCAACATGATTTCAGCATGATCCTCACTCATTTTTTGGACCTGATTACATCACTTGATGAACCTATCACATGCCCATGCAAGCATGCAAGGGAATTTCTCAAAATTTGCCAATTTTGGAAGTGTGTGGAAATGAATCTCCTTGGCTATAAATGAGACCCTCATTACTCAAAATTAAGGACCTCATGCCCAAGCTTTGAACCTGCAATCCCAAACCCTTACCATTGAAGGATAATCTTGAAGGTTTTCTTTGAAAATCGAGTTTCAAATCTCTATCTGTTTTGAGATTGAAACTCCAAGAGTCTAGACCTTTCCTTGATCCTAATCACTTCCAACAAGCATCTGAAGCAAGGCCAAGCACAATTGGAATCAAGATCATGCCAATCTGAAGCTCTATTGAAGGTGAATTTTTAGAATTTTCTTCTCTTTGATTCTCTCTCAATTCTTCACCATTCTTTGTGATTTTTGGTTGTCTGAAGTCCTATCAATGTAGGCAAGAAGATTGAGTTGCTTTAAGGTCAAATCGAAGCAACTCAGTCCATGATCCTCAAAATTCAAATCCCTGTATCTTTTTATATACTTGGAATTGGAGAAAATTGAGGCCAGATTCGTGCTCCTGAGCATTTTTCCTTCAAATTAGTGTATTCATTTTTCATTTTTCATAAGGTTTTGGTTGGACCAGTCCGGTGGTCCTCACCGGAGAAGATAACCGGAGTTAGGGCTTCGGTGGTGCGTTGGATCAATCGAGGCCATCTGATCTGTTTCTCATGTTCTAATCTAACGCACCCAATTTGATTACCAAGCCTGTGGCGCAGTTGACTAAGGTGTTTGTGGAACGCACGCGTTTGACCATCAGATATGCCACCTCAATTAATGATTGAAATCTGATGGCCCTTGTTTTTTTGATTTTTTGATTTTTGTGTTTAATCCATTTAGTTTGATTAATTCATATTAATTTCATTTTTAATCCAAAAGATATGGGACTTTCACCAAAAATCTTTAAATATTTTCCTCTTTCATTTTCTGAATTAAAATTATTTTTGAATTAATTTTGATATTTTTCATGAATTAATTGTTTTTGTACATATTTTTAATTATTTAAAAACACTTATGACTTTTCACAAATTAAGATATTTTTTGTCTAAGGTCTTTTGACCTTGTTTGACCTAGGATAAATCTCTTAGCCATTTATTTGGTGTTTTAAAGAGGTTTTAGATTTTGACCAAACCAAATTTAGTTTAAATGCATTTTTAATTGATTAATTGTATAGAAACTATGTTGAGCCATTTTTATTGACTTGTGAAATTTGACTATGTGTTTGGGCCTTGGTCAAAGTTAATTTGACTTTTGTTGAATTAAAATCATTGAATTTAGGGGATTGATGAAATGTACATTTCATCTCCCAAAATGAATGAATGGTTTTAATTTGATAAAATTTCTTCCATGACCAATTTGTGTTTCTCTTATCCCCCCTCCCTCTTCATATTCAACCCTATTCTCTCTCATCCTTTCCATTGGCCAATGAAGTCTCAATATCCTAAGGCTAATTGGTTCATCAATAACTTTGTGTTAGATGAACCAATACAAGTATGGATGAGATAACTCCATCCTTTGATCTTTTTCTTTTTATGTGTGGTATGTTTGAGGAGTATGATTCATTATACCATATCTCTAACATGCATTAACACCAAAATTTCTATTGCTCGGTCTTAGATAGTTGTGACTTCTACATAAGTCCAATTACAATTGCTTAACATATAGCTAAATTTTGACCCAAAGGCATAACATTCTAGTAAGCAAGATTGTAAGTCTCCCTCCTTTCATGGTATTGTGTGGAAACTTGGCCCTTTTTCCTTCCTTTGGAAGATGTCTTGGTTCAAGGACCCATGCCTGTGAATAGAGGGTTGAGTGTTCTCCAAAGAATGACTTAATCAATTGAAAAGCAAAACATCACTAACATCTAATCAATTAACATTTGGCTAACCTTTATTAATCTTGATTTTATTTCCAAGTCATTTACTTTATGAAATTTAAATTCAAGTCATTTACCATTTCATTTATCATTTACATATCATTTAACTTGTTTATGTTTATGTTATTTTCACTTTGCTCATTTGAGCCATATATTGTGATTGTATATATTTGTTTGTATTTTTTTTTGTGTTTGTGGTTTTAGGACCTTAAAATACTTAATAAACAACAAAAACCCTAAAAAAATGTTTGTGTGGACTGTTGGATTTGATCTGAGATTTTTGGACTTAGAGTTGGGCAACATTCCATATGCAAAAGGACTTGGCTAATGCCAACATTTATGAGACCAAGTTATTGTAATTTGAGCTTTCATCTAATGCAAGTCTTGGGGTTTATTTGAATTCATCTGCTACATAATCTTGATGTAACTGTTACTTTGAACCTGTGTCTAATGCCTTATTTTGAGCTAATCAAGGAGTATGTCACCTGATACATGAGAAGACAAAGAGGACTGTTAGCTGTGAAGTTGCTTGCTTGGATGTGGCTATCTTTATTTGATGCATTGCCTTTCATATTGCTATCTGTTTCTTGATATTGCTTGATTCAAAGTCCAAAGGGAAAATGGGTTTTCTAAATGACATTTTTGTCTGTTGGATTGCATCCCATTGGTAAGATCTTTTCAACTCTTAAGTTTTAATTTTATGCTTAGGATTAGTCTATTCATCTCCTCCCACTTCTTAAATTTCAAAATCTCTCCCCCTTTTCAAAACCTTTCTTTGCTTGTGATTTCAAACTTATACCTTATTGCAAATTAGAAACTTTGACCTTATGCCAATGAATTTTCAAACTCTTTTTCTTAAATAAAACTTGTAGATAAATCTAATCATATTGACTTAAAATTTCAAAAGACAAAAATAACTAACACTCATTCAAACTCTTTTGGGCCATTGTGCCTCTTTTAAACTTAAATTTTGATTAAAAAACAATCCACTAATTTTGAAATTGATACCACGAACTACGAGGTTTTGATCCCTCATTTTTATGTTGGTACGTAGGCACAAGTCCGAAGGTCTTGTCAAACACAAAAATATAATTAATGAATTCTCTTCTCATCCCCACACTTTATTTATTGCAAACATCTTTTATACCAAAAAACACATATACACATAAAAAAGGGCTCCCTAGAAGTATCTAAGACACTTTGGGTGCTAACACCTTCCCTCTGTATAACCAACCCCCTTACCTATAATTTATGGTATTTTATTAGTTTTGATTTGAAAACTTCTTACCTTTGGGTTTTGTTCGTACTTTTCCCTTTTCCTTTGGAAACAATAAAAGCACGGCGGCGACTCTGGTTTTATTGACGTTAAGTTTATACATAGCTTAATGGTCATGAATTTACCACTACAATCCCCCCGCATAATTTATCCTGACGAATTTTTAATCCCCACGGAGTTGATCAAAGTTGATGAGATATCCAGTTAGAGTTTGGCTTCTCACCGGTTCCCCACTCAGATTTTTGCCTCTTGTTGTGACGTGGATTCCCCGCTGAGTTTCCTCTTCTGGTGAAAGATCTCCCCATTCAGACATTATTTGATTATGAGCAGTATTGATGTAATTGATCTCTCTTATCCTTAGCATGTTAGTTGATATCCTCATCAACACTTTCGTCTCATGCGAAATCCTAAGCTGTATTTCTCCTCTCCTAGAGAGTTTAAGCTTTAAGCAAGATCCCTATCAATCATTGCTTATCCCCTAGCAGTTATTCCTCCTCTCCTGAGAGTCGAATATTGAAATTGGGTTTGTTTTAATCCCCGTGACTGCTACTGATATATATATATATATATATATATATATATATATATATATATATATATATATATATATATATATATATATATATATATATATATATATATATATATATATATATATATATATATATATATATATATATATATATATATATATATATATATATATATATGTATTCTTTATTTCCTCTGAGCGTCGAGTCTTTAGTAGTTTTTGGTCGGATGCATGTTCTCCATGTCTTTCCCTAACCAGAGTTGAGCATTGAATTTGGATTGTGATATCCCTAGCCTTATTTGAGTACATGGTTGTGTACTATCCCCAGGGAATTGAATATTTTAAGATAGGATTTATATCCTAGAGGATTTTTTTCATCCCTATCAGGTTCTCCAATTGGTGTTCCCATCTTGTTGAGATTAGCCGAGTATCTAGTTGTGATGATTGCATCTTCATGTTTGTATCCTTTATGCTCGCTTGTCAGCATAATCATATACATACTCATGCATATACATGTATAATCATAGAATAATATATTTCATTGTGCATTTTTATGCATTTACCTGATTTTTATGATCCCCTGCTTTGGTGATATCATTTCCCTATGCAGATGTGGTGCGCTTGTCCTCCTTCAATGTAGAGTGTCATCCCCTTAAGCAGAAAGAGTTTTTCCTTTATTCTTCCCCACTGAGTTATTTCCTCATGGATGATTATTATTTATGTTTTCTCCCCAGTTCATTATCTGGATGGAACCACTCCCCCTCGAGTTATATCCTTATTGGGTTGAGTCTTCTTGATGTTGAGTACTTTACTTGTGTTAATTTACCCAGTAACCGATAGAAGGTAATTTACTTCTTTGATTTCCCCAGCGAATTTACTTTCATTTCCCCAATAGGTTATCTTTTATTTTCGCCAGCAGATTATCATTGCTCAATTACCTAATAACTGGTAATTGTTTATCCTTTTTTCCAGTTGGTCATTTTTCTGTTATCTACCCAGTAATTGGTAATTAACAAAACTTCTAATTGAATTTTCCCCCTGATAGTTTATCCTTGATATGTTACCCAGTAACTGGTAACGGATATTCTCCCTTTGGTCTTCTATCCAGTAACAGGTAGTTGTAAATCCTACTTTTGTTCTCTTTGGTCTTCTACCCAGTAGCTAGTAGTTGTAAATCTTGATTTTGTTCTCTTTGGTCTTCTACCTAATAACTGGTAGTTGTAGATCCTGCTTTTGTTCTCTTTGGTCTTATACCAAGTAACTGATAGTTGTAAATCCTACTTTTGTTTTCTTTGGTCTTCTACCTAGTATCTGGTAGTTGTAAATCCTGCTTTTGTTCTCTTTGTTCTTCTATCCAATAACTGGTAGTTGTAAATCCTGCTTTTGTTTTCTTTGGTCTTCTACCCAGTAACTAGTAGTTGTAAATCCTACTTTTTCATTTCCCTAGTAGGCTATCCTTACGCAGTAACCAGTAATGGATATTCCTCCCTTTTGAGTATATTGCCCAGTAACTGGTAATATAACTCTTTCCGGTGGTTGATTACCTTTGATAAGCTACAAATTAACTGGTAGTTGGTGATTCTTCCTCCTTTTCCTCAGCGAGTCATCCTTGATATGTTGCCCAGTAACTGGTAACAGATGTTCCTCTGCCCGAGTGTATTATCTTCTGTTTTAAGCTACCCAGTAACAGGTAGTAGATAATATATCCCTTTTACTCCTATGTTGAAGTTTGACTTCCCCAATTGAGTTTGGATTCATATCTCCTTGTGAAATCGAACTTCTGCCTTTCCCTAACAGATGTTTTAAGTGTTTTGGCTTTGTTCCAATTCACTTTTGCTTATTGAATATCCTTCATTTACCAGTTAAGCATGGTAGTGTATATTTCTTTTGATTGAATATCCTTCATTTACCAGTTAATCATGGTAGTGGATATTTCTTTTGTTTGAATATCCTTCATTTACTAGTTAAGTATGGTAGTGGATAATTCTTCCCGTTGTCCCTTTGTGGAAACTTTGTTGTTTTGGGTTGTTTATCCTTAGTTTACCTCAGTAAAAGGTAGTGGATAATCCAATTCATGCCTATCCCTAGTGGATAGTTTCCTATTGTGTTGGTGGTATCCCGATACATGCAGATTTTTCTCCAGTTCGAGTTTGTCCATTGATTTATTTTCATGGAAATCCCCTCGTGTCTCCAGCAGTTTTTAAGTCGTAGCCTGACCTACACATAGTTTAGTATCCCTAATGTCTTTGTTCCCCTAGTGAGTTTTTCTTATGGAATGCATTGTGCTCATGTGGACTTTCAGTTTCTTCCAGATTCTTTTCCTTTGTGGCAATATATCCCCCACGAAGATTATATTTTGTATTCATATCATATACATCATTAGGTCTCTTAGGGACTAAAATTTGTTTCTTGTTGTTAATATTTAAGTCCATTCTACCGCGTTGATACAAAGATTTAAACCTTCACATCTTCGGATAGGATGACCTTAAATAGGGGAAGCTGTAAGACCCCAATTTTGGACCCCTAAGATCCCTCATGTCATCCTATAGCTTTGCATTGGCATTGAGATCACACCTTGGTATTCTCCTCACCTATCATTCATTGGGTTTGCATTGGGAGATATCACCAAACATATATGATTGTATCATACTTTATTTTCTTTGTTTACTAACCAAAATACAAAAATATGTCTAATATAGCTTTGTTTCTTTTGTAGGTAGTGTGTGTGTGTCCATCTGTGCCCCACCAAGCCCACAACTAGGGTTTGAGACCCTCAATGCAAGATATCAAGCAAAGGTCCACATTGGTTATAATCATCATATATTGATCCATGTGTTCTTTATTTGTCATTTTTATCAAGAGTTCATCAAGAGTTTGAAGCTTGTTTGTCAAGGAATCCCTAATTCAGTTGGGTATCTTGTGTGCCTTCCTCAGCAAGTTTCTTCAATAGTTGGTCAAAGATATCAAGGGATACTTCATTTTACATCATAATAAGCATATATGATCCTCCATGATCCCCTAATGTCAAATGAACTTCAAGTATGCAAGTTGATTCAAGGAAGTTGACTAGAAAAGTCAACTGGTCAAATCCAGGGTTTCCTATACCATATCTTCTACAATATTTGTCATATGAAAACTATTGCAAGAGAAAAGTTACTATTTATGACATTCTGAAAAAAATTGTGTTGGCCTCAAGAGCTAATTTTGCTTGGAACGTCATGTTTTATGGTGAAAGATTATAGGTAATTTTGTTTGTACCCTAGATAGAAGGTCACTTCCAAGAGCCATAACTTCCTATTTTTTTTATGATATGAATATTATACAAGTTTCATGGTTAATTCAAATATGTCTTTTTCAACTTTAATTCTTTGTGAAAGATCAAATTATACTTGAAAAGTCATGTACCATGAGGAAACATTATAGGTCCATTTTGGTCCTCATCATTGAACAAGCAAATATCCTCAACTTCTAAAATCCATAACTCCATCATCCAAACTCCAAATGGTTACAAATTTATGGTCAAATTAAATGGAATTTAAATAGATACAACATTGTAGAAGGATTAAAGTTCACTTGAATCTCACATCAAAAGTTATTCAAAGTGGAAAAAGAAGTCATTTGCCTTATAACTTAGAAAAAAATTCTAAGTATGTTTGATACCTCCACCTTCAAGGCTAGTTTTCTCCATTTTCCAAGCTTCAAATTGAAAAAGTCACAACATAAAAGTTGTTACCTATGATGAGATATTTCTAAAGAGTCAAAGATCACATCATTTGGATGCGAAAAGAGGGACTTGCGTATGAGGTCTTTCCATGGCTTTGTGTGATGACTTCAAAAACCTCCTTGCATAATTTGGAGTGGATTCCAATCATTAATTGGTCCTGTACTATAACCCATGCACCCGTGCCCCAATAATTTCTCATTTCTATTCAAAATTGGAAAGGTGCACATATCAATTGTTTGGCCTATAAATCAAATAGCATTTGCTCAGAATGAGAGGAGGACACTGCCCAAGCTGTGCTAGTCATTTCCATAACCTCACACCATAGAATTCTTTGAAGATTCCTTGAGAAAATAATTTTTTGTCCAACTCAAGCTTGTGAACAAAAACTCCAAAGATTCATTCCCTTTTCCACTCCATTAAGTTTCTGCAAGCAAGAGGAAGAGAAAGCACGAAGAATTGCATCAATAACAAAGCTCAGAAGCATCTCAGAGAAGGTGAATTTATAAAAACTTCATCTCTTTGATTCCCCCTCTATACTCTAGATCTAAATAGAATTTTGTGTTGGCTCAAGTCCTACCAATGTAGGCAACATGAGTGAGTTGTTTTGGACTTGATTCGAAGTAACTCAGGTTGAACACCTCTAGTTTGATCTTCACTTTTATAATTATAGAGTGATATATGGAACAAACAGAGATCATATTCGTGATCCTTGCAATTTTTCCTTTAAAATGATGTTAGATCCATAAATTTCTGGGCAAGTTTGATCTTGACAGTCTAGTGACCCTCACCGTAGAAGAAGACTGGAGCTAAGGCTCCGGTAGTGGCGTGGCAAGGCCCTCACCCTTAGATATCTCTTCCATCTTCTAATCTGAGGCTTTGTTTGTGATTACCTTGTATGTGTCGCGTTGACTGAAGGAACATGCAGAATGCGTGTTTTAGATCATCAGATATGTCACCTCAATTAATGAGGGAGATCTGATGGCTCCTATTTTTTTTCATTTTATTTTATTTTTCTAATTTGATTTTTAAATATCCTTTTCCTTTAAAATTCACCATAAATTCATTTTTAATCCAAAAATTGTGGGACGAACACCAAAAATTCACAAATATTTTCTTCTTCCCATTGATGATTTAAAATTAATTTTTGGATTAAGTTTGATATTTTTGGTGAATTTTGTGATTTTTAACTTGTTTTAATTAGCTTTTAATTACTCCCGACTTTTGAAAAATACCAAAAAAAAATAGTCAATGGTCCTTTGACCTTACTTGACCTCTGATAAGTCCCTTGGCCATTTCTTTGGTGTTTTGAAGGGGTTTTAGGTTTTTGATCTTTGAAAACTTATTTTTCTTCATTCTTAAAAATGTTTTAAAATAGTTTAATTGATTTAATGATTTGGTAAACTTTTGTATTGACTTTATGTTGACTTTAATTCTGTTTGGCTCTGGTCTTGGTTGAATTGGACCTTGACTTGGTCAATACCATTGAATTTATGAGGTTGATGAAGTTGAAAATTCCATCCCTTAGATGAATGAATGGTATTGATCAAGTGAGGTTCATCCCTTGACCAATTTGGGATCCCCTTAACGTCATCTCTCCATTTTCATCTCATTTCTTCCCCAATCATCTCTTGGCCAATGACTTCTCATGGATCATTAGCTAGTTGATTCATCAATGACCTTGTGTCAGATGAATCAATATGAGCTTGATTGAGATAGACCTATTCTCTCTTATTTTTGTGTGTGGTATGCTTTAGAAGATTGGTCTTGGATACCTTGTCTCTAGCATGCATTAACACCAACATTATTATTGATTGACCTCAGATAGGTATGGCTTCTACATAAGTCTACTTACAATTGCTTAACATAGCGCTAAATTTGCCTCAAGGCATGAAATAACATACTAACTTTACAACTAACATTTAATTTTCTTGTCATTTACTTTAATGCAATTTAAATTTTTGCACTTTATCATTCCTTGTAATTTACATTCATGCAAGTTGTTTATGCTTCAGTCATTTTCTCTTTGCCCACTTGGGCCTATGTTTATGCTTCAGTTATTTTCATTTTTTTCTCACTTGAGCCACTATATTTTGTGATTGTGATATATTTGTGCTTGTGATCATATTTTATTTGTGGTCTTAGGACCTTAAAACACTTAATAAAAACAAAAACACTAAAAAACACATTGGTGGACTGTTGGATCTTTGTCTGTGACTTGATTTGGACCTATGGACTTAGAGTATGCAACATTCCTGAGCTATGGAAGAAATGAAGGAGAATTGTCATCCAAGGCGCAGCGGAATTTAAAAATTTCTCCATTTAGTGATCCTTACGAATGGGCATGATCAGTGATAGAATCGTTACCTCTTGTGGCGATTCAAACCTTTGGTGCAGATCTCTGATAATGATCAAAACCTTTGATACAGATCCACGGGGCGATCACGAACGTTGAACGATGACAACGTCTCTACTCAGTCCACACGAACGGATTCCTTCAATCGCAGTGCTAGCTGTTATGAATGAAGGCTTTGAGTGAGAGAAAGAGGGAAACAAAATTCCAAGTCTCTACTTGAATTTCAGTATGAGTGGAGTGACGTGACAATGCTTCTACCCAAGGGGTTCTATTTATAGAACCACTTGTGTGGGCTTCAAGCTAAAAAGCCCACTTAAGTGTATTTTGGCCCATATCTTATAATATGCCCAAAATCACTTAAGTATTTGGTACCTTACCATATTTTGTCTCCCACTTAAGTGCACCGTACCTTACGGTGTTCCTTAGTTACTCTATCTCTCATCAATCCGTCCTTTGTGTGTGACCCTATAGGTTTTCGCGGCGTTGGCAATTATATTAAATCATGCATTTAACATAATAAACAGTGAGCGGTATCTAGCAACACATCACTGCTACCCAAGTCACGAAAATGTCATGTGATCTGACAAAACCTCCTGTGATAATAATTATGTGTATAATTACCCCTTTGCCCTTATGTCTATATTGAACACAAGGTATAGACCGTGTCACCCTTGTCCAGTTCAATATTGGGCCCATAGACATTTATCATGTTACGCAGGATTGGCAAATTCCATCTAGGACACTCATGTCCCTCAGCATGCTTCGTGGAGTACCCATCAACTGTCTTTATGGTTATCCAGTTACGGACAACGTTGGATCAGAAATAAAGCACTCGACTCTACATCTAGGATCCATAGTGGTTTCAGGTCGAAGAGTGGTATACACTATTATCACCATGAGAATAACTTATGACACTTTGCATAACTTTCTATATAGTTGAAATTCTGGTGTAGTCAGAATTCAGATGTTATACTCCACATCATGACATCTGATCTAACATTGTACAGCAAGATAGTTATTAACCATTGTACTAATATGCACAGGTTCACAGATGTCACAACATCTCATTCTATGTCACCCTAGAATGTAGGAACCTCTGGTTCTGTGCATCAGGAAGAAGGACTAAACAGAAATCAAACCTAGCACTCACTTCTGTTGTTTTCTTCCATAGTTATCAGCATGATATCTTACTGTTGTTTGTGGACATCATCTGTTACATTGTTCCAGTGTGTATATCTTTTACTTGTATTTCCTGAATTAAAGGTTGAACACGTCAATCTAATTTCCACTTATTAGATTACTAACAACTAGGCTATTTGTTAGGTTCATTAATTGTAGGTTAGTAGTTGGTTTCCTGGTTTTTCTCTAAGCTATTGAATCCCTGAAGAATAGCCTGAGAAAAATACTGAGCTAGAAAAACCAATCATCCTACACTTTAGCACCTGCTGTTGGGAATGAATGTCACAACATTCAGTTCGACATCCAGAACATATGCTGAGTATGTTATGTTCTGGAAACGTGCTTTGCTAAGTTTGCAATACTGTAAAAGACCAACTAGCCTCTACTTCAGTATCATCCTTCAGTATCAACTGTCAAAACATTCAGTTTGACAGTTTCACTATGATCCTTCAGCCAGGTCTGCTATGCTTTTGAACTCCAGACTTCACTACATACTGAACTGAATTCATCAGCTTATTAATCAGTATGTGCTGTTGTTGATGAATGTCAAAACATTCTGATTGACATTCCAATAGAAGGCTATGTATCAGGTCTGCTATTATCTTGAAGAACAGACTGGAATACATGTGTAGCACCTCAAATTTGCACCTATCATTGTGCATACCATCTCATATTAGGTCATAGCATATCATGATACATTGCATAGCATTGCATTGTCCTCAGTTGCCTCAAGAGCAAGCAAGCAAGAATTAGGTCAAACTGATCAGGAGATCAGTCAACCAATCAAGCAAAGCTGTTTCTCAAGGAATCAAAGCCCTAGGGTTTGTCCATCAAGTTCACATGACTTGGAGGTCTATTTGAAGTGTTCAAGTCAAGGGTTGGATGTTCAGAATTCATCAGTCAGTGCATAGCCAGACAAAAACCCTAGAAAGTCAACAGTCAATCAAAGCAGTGGATGGTGGCCATTCTTGTGGAATTTGGGCACCATGATCAATAATCAAGAGTTCACACAACTTGGGTCATCATTTGAAGTCAAGGTCTCAAGGATTTAGGGTTTGGAATTCATCAGAAGTGCACAGTCAGTCCAAAACCCTAGAAAAGTCAAAGTTGGTCAACTGTGGTTGTTTCTTTGGTTCTGATGGATGGAAATGGTTTGAGGAAGCTTATTCATGTCCTAACAAGCCTCATTTGTCATGTCAAACCTCATCATGGAAGAAAATCAAGTCAAATAGAAGATTTCCAGAAATAGCAAGTGGACCTGTAATTTCAACTGCCAAAAATGGAAACTTCTTGATCTTAAACTTGCATCATGATACAAGCTCCAAATGAATTTTTGCCCAACATGAAAGTTGAAGATCTTGTTCTCCCATTTTCAAAAAGTCCAAGAACTCTCAAATCCCATGTGTGGTTGTCAAGATATGATCAATTCATTTTCACCAATTTTTGAACTTCAAATGAGCATATCTCTCAAACCATAAGGCCAAATTTGGTGGGGTTTTTTCCTACAAACCACATTTTTCACCCTCTTTCCAAAAATATAAATTTCATTCATTAAAACCTTGCCAATCAAAATGGCATTTTTGGACCTTTTTCATTTAAAACCAAGTTTGACCCAAAGTTGACTTTTTGATTCTTTGATTTTTTCTTAATTTGGCCAATTGGGAAATGTTTTAAATCATATTTGTGACTTGCTCCAAGCCCTAAATCATGTTCATAATACCATTGCACCATCATTTTGGCCTAAAGTGCAAATGTGGCAATTTTTGCAAATGGGAGCACATAAGCAAAACAAATACAGCATTTCTGGTACAGACCACAAACAGCATTTGCAAATGATCATTGGCAGCTGTTTTTCAGGCCCAGCTCGTACAGCTTTGCACCACCATTTCCATTTGTACACAATTAGCAAAATTGCATTTTGATCCCACTTAACTAAACCAACTTACCATTTTGGATTAGCAGTGCTAAACAGACCCTTATAAGGGATTTTTCTGCTCATTTTGAACCCTAGAAGCTGCAGCCATACAGAAAAATACTCTTACTCTCTCATCTTGCATTTTTGCTCGATTGAGATTTTCTGCCCAAAGGTTCAAACCCTCGAGCTTCCTTTGTTTTCCTCATCATCCATCATCATTGTAAGTTGCTTTCCAAGTGAAAAATCCCAGCTGGATAGACATTTTCAAGCTCTGTTTTGCAAAGGACCTTTAATGGTGAAACAAGATTTGGAAGCTTCAAAGCCTTACTGAGTGCGTTTCCTTCAAGGTTCCATCATTCCATAACATTGTGAGCACCTGTTTGCACTCGAATCAACCAAAACAACACTGCATCATCGAGTTCTTCGAATCAAGTAAGATTTTCGACTTTCTTATTTGTCTAAACCATGCTATGTATCATGTGGATCTTCTTGTGCTGATCATTTTGAGCTATGAGTTTGTAAAAATGGTTGTGTGTGTTTGAAGATATGCTGATCTGAAGTTTTGTACACAAATGCTTTTTTGCTCGAATCTCACTCTATAGTGTGTTAGACTGAAAACCATGCTAAGATTTGTCATCACCATGCTTCAATGCTTCCATTGATATGCTTACCAACCATTTCTGGAAAATTTCGTACATGAGCATAGGTTTGATGAGTGATGTTTTTTCTGTTTGATTCATGGACAATGTTGTGTATTATGGAAAATTGATGCTGGATGTATGATACTTGATGTTTGAAGAGTTGATTGCCATGTTCAATTTATGATTCTGGGCGAATTTGTTTTTGGTCGATTCTTGAAGATGATGATGAATGTGGCTGCCATGATAAACCCTGTTATTTTTCCAGAAAAACCATGTGATGTGTGTTACATACTGCTGTCTGTTTGCTATGTGAACATTCCCATGCCATGCTTTTGAATGATGCTTGGTTCGAATTTTGGTTGCTGAAGATGATGTTGCTTGCTGTTATGATGAGCTGCCCAGAAATTTCTCATGTCTGTCTTGGTTTTGTTGTGTATAACATGTTTGCATGAAGAACATTACAACTGCCATGTTGTTTGCTTGAGGTTGTTTGTGATGATGACACAATGTTGAAAGCCATGCTGCATATGCTCTGCTGTTGTGTTTAAACCCTAAACTCATGTCCAGAAATTCCCATGGTTCTGCTTGTTTTGTTGTTAACTGATGATGATGATGTTGTTGTTTCATAGTCGAGCTCATTTAAGTGATCATGGCATGCTTGTTTGTTTGGTTGATATTTAAACATTGTGGATGAGTTTGGTTGCTTGAACAATGCTGCACATAAACCCTAGGGTTTCTAAAACCAGAATTTAAGTTCATTGGCCGTGCTACTGTTCTATTGGTGAGGACCAATCAGAACATTTCCTTTCCTCCACCCAAAACGCAGCACTTCAATAAGTGACTGCGCTAATTACAAAAATGCCATCCTGTTGACTTTGTTTGACCACTAGTTCATGCTATTTTGTTCATATTGCATCCAAATTTCATCCAACTTCACAAATTAATTTCTCTTTCACATTTCATCCAAAAATTATGAAATTTTTTCCTCATGTCCATGAATGTGTCCTCTATTTTATTGTGAATTTTAATTAATTTTCCATTGGCTGGATTTTTAATGATAATTGTTTTCCCAACATGTATGCATAAATGATGCATTGTGCCATTCCTTTTGTGAAATACTCATGTTGAAATCCAATAAGCTTGAAATTTTTTGTGGTGAAACTAGACACATTGACCTTCATTTCCATATAAAGTTTGTGCATTTATCATTTGTGGATTGAGAGTTATGATTTTCTGAAGTTATGTGTTACATTTGGTGCTATATGAATGATATGCATTTTCCCAATTTTTGTTCACATGCTTCCTCTTATCCAAATGACTTGAAATTTTGCATGAATCATCTATCACTTGTCTAGTTTGTGTATGAATTTTCTGGGAATTAATTGTGCTGTTTTCCATTTATTTGAGAATTTTCTTCCCTGCCTAGTCAATGGTTGACTTTATGTGATACATGTTGCCAAATCCTTTGGGAAATCCTCATACCATATTGAATGATCATGAAATTTCATATATGATAACTAGACTCCTTGAGCTTTGCATTGGTGTTAATTTCATTCATTTCTCTTCTGTTTTCAATTTGATATGATTTTTTGAAGTTGACCCATGCTTGTTGACTTTCATTGTGCATGCTTGAACTTGGTTTGACTTCATGATTTTAATTGACTGCCTTCCTCTCATCCAAATGCCATGAAATTTTACATGTCTACCATGCTAGATGTTAGGATTGAGTGTGATTTATTTGATGATTTTTGAAAATGTTTGGGTTGACTTTTGATGCAAGTCATTCTGTTGACTTCTTTGAGCTTTCATTTGCCTTACTTTGACTTCAAATGTTCATGAAATGATCATAATGCATGATTTGAATGTGGGCCCAATTGTGATAGCTTCTCAAATGTTTGACTTTGGTTTTGGTTGACTTTTCCTTGCTGCCTTGACTTTTTTCATCCTTGACCCTAGGCTAGTCCTAGTGGTCTTTTGTGCTTACTATTGAGTTCCTGTTTCAGGTTAAGCACCATTGCTATTGAGATCATACAAATGTGATTGGATTTGTTTACATATGAACTAACCTTTGTTTTGTGGATGGTTTGACTCATGTGTTTGAGTCTTGCTTTGCACAGTTGACCTTCTGTGGTTGACTGTTTATCCATTCCTTTTGGTTTTAACTGTTTAATTGCATACTGATTTGTTTGGTTTTTCTCAGGTACCCTTTAGTTGCTTTTTGCTTGCTTTGCTATTTAGCAATTGCTTTTGAGGTATAACCTTTCTTCTTCATGTAGTCTGGAGACCCGGTCTGTTATTTGACCGGGCAAACTGTCTGAAGTCCTCCTTAAGAGGCAATGCCTGTGTTTGTTTAAAATTGTCCCAAGCAGGAAAAGTCCTCATTTGAGGCAATTGGTGGAAGGTAGGGATAAGCAATCTATCCCCCACTATTCAGTGAGTCATCTCATTGCTCCCATTACATGGTTGAAGCACTGAGATAAAAGCCCAAGATCTAATCGAGTCAATAATGGGGAAAGAGTTCCATCTTTCTGAACTCCCCCACTTTCTATTATTTGATGCTCTCCCTGATTAGGGATAGAAGCAATGAGGCACACCCCTCATCTCCTTTCATCTGCTTCACCTTAGCCCCTCAATGGCAAGGTTAAGAGCACCCTCACCCGCTTCCAGAGGTTTGTTTGTTGAGGTTGATATGACCCCTCGACTAAAACCTAACCCTTGTGTGAGCCCCTTGTATGCATATAGTGTGTGCTACCTGTGCCTTTGTTTGTTTGACTTGCCTGCTTTCGCCCTCGTTGCGATCGAGACTTTTCCTTTCTCTCGCCCTCGTTGCGATCGAGACTTTCCTTTTCTCTTGCCACTAGTTGCAATCGAGTCCTTTTTTCCCTGCCTGCCGAACTACGGCAACTCTGATTCTCATGTTCAGATGAGATACGTAGGCACGAGACGCGATGTCTTGCCGAGTTTGACTAACCACTAACACTAACTCTTTTCTCTCACCCCTGTGTGATTGAGATCTCTCCTTTCTCTCGCCCTCGTTGCGATTGAGACCTCCCCTTTCTCTTGCCCTCGTTGCAATCGAGACCCTTGCTTCCTGTGCAAGTCATGTCTAGGATAGGTTGGCCCGTGTGCCAGTTAGCTAGAAACCTTAACTTAGGGTTGACTTTGCATGACAACATCTAGGCTCGAGTCGTAGTCTCCCTAGAGTTGTGTCTCCCTCTGTTATCTGGTTAGGCTAGATCCTTGTCCCTGCGTAGGGGAACTACATCGCCCTGATCTTCATACCAGATGAAGTATGTAGGCAGGAGATTGAGCTGATCTCTCCGGGCGCCTTTTCTTTTCTTTTGTGTTTGTTTGACAGTTGTAGGCTGAGTCCCAGACTCCCTATCTATCTGTTGCGTTGTTTAGGTTCGGATGTCAATGTAAGTCCAGTGATTGGCATTTGGGCTCCACGTTTGCCTCTTTGCGTGTGTTTAGGTTCGGATGCTGACATAAGTCCAGTGATTGGCATTTGGGCTCCACGTTTGCCTCTTTGCGTGTGTTTAGGTTCGGATGCTGACATAAGTCCAGTGATTGGCAGTCGGGCTCCACGTTTGCCTTTGTCTGTTTGTTTGCGTGCGTGTCAGCCGAGCTACGAATGCTCTGATTCTTCTCTCGTCCGAGAAGATACGTATGCATAGGATGCGATATCCTAGCGAGCATGTGTCGTTCCCCGGTCCGAACTACTTCGACTCTGATGTCTATGCCTGATAGACTAAGTAGGCCCAGGATGCGACATCCTGCCGAGTTCAGTTTCAGTCAGTCTCTTGCGTTTCTTTCAGCCAGTGTGTGTGTGTGTGAGCAGTGTTTAGCAACCAATATTCCTTCCTTTTGTGCGTGGATCCCGTAGAGTACTACGGATGCGTAGGGTGCCTAACACCTTCCCTTCGCATAACCGACTCCCGAACCCATTCTCTTTGGTCGCGAGACCATGTTCTTTCCTAGGTTTACTTCGAGCGTTTCCTTTCCCTCTTTTGGGATAAATAACGCACGGTGGCGGCTCTGTTGTTTCTTTCTTTTCCCGCCGGTTTTTCGCGCGATGCGACAACATGCTTAGTTATGGCAGACATGATTATATCATACAGAAGGAAAACAAACACAGGAAATTGTTAACCCAGTTCAGTCCAACATGACCTACATCTGGGGGCTACCAAGCCAGGAAGAAGATCCACTATTAGTAGTATCAATTCAGAGTTAAACTCACCCGTTTACAACTCATCACTTAATCCCTACCCAATGCAATCTATACCTAGGAACTCCTAGATAGAAACCTCCAGTTTCCATTCCTATCACTACAAATACAATGTAATGTTACCACACCTTGAACTTGCTTCACAGCTTCATTCAAGAACAAAATCACTCTTGCCTACAGGCTTCGAGTTACAAACACTCTCAGGTTTTATCACTGAGAAACACATGGTAACCTTCCCACAGTTTGGGAGGTTTACCTTACACACACCCCTAAAAATACATTCTAAGAGGCTTACAAAAACTAGGTTACAATCAGCTATTTATAACCTAATCACCCAACTGGATTTGGGCCTTCAGAAATCGCAACAGACTTGTTCTTTGCTGTTACAACTTCAGCAGAAAAATTCTGCTACAAACAAGGTCTTCAATCCTAGAATCTCTCCATATATATCTCCATATTTTGAGCCTATATATATTCTGATTGAGTCTTCAAGACCTCCACATGGTAGTTAGGATATTCACCAGATATCCTTGCTGATCCCAGAATATATACTGAATTAATTAATTCAGTTTTCTACACATGTGCGATGTCACAGACCTGATGTCGTGACATCGTACATGACATGTTGGTCCAGATGTTAAATTTCTTCAACCCAACATATTAAAACAACAGAGATGATTACATTATTTGTTTTCTAAAATTAATGCCAATCCTAAGGAATCAACAATCTCCCCCTTTGGCAAATTTTAGCTAAAACAAATAAACAGTACACTGGACAAAACATCCCAATTTGGGAATGCTCTTCATCTCCGTCATTGGCTCCACCACCACAAACACCAAAGTTGGTGTACATGGGGAAGAAGAGGGACACGACTCAGTTGTACCAGAACCCTTCCCCTCAACCGGAGAGCTTCCAGAAGAATATGTAATGCTGAGTACATAGACAATGTAACTCAGATCACAAGGCACAACTGTCTTCTTAACTCAGATCACAAGACACAAGTGGTTAGCCCAGTTGGTGGATTTTGTGCCTGATGCCAACTTCTGTTTGCTGCCACATCCATAGTTGGCTTGCTTCTGGTACATTCTCAACCCCAGGACTATATTTCTCTCCCCCTTTTTAGCTAAACATTTGTAAATGCACCCTTCACAAAACCAGATCCAGGCGCAGCTTGCCCAAACCTTAACATACCCCATGATTCTGAGAATGGAGTGTTTTTCTTGTGAGAGGAAGAGGACTATTGCATCCTTTAAATAGCCCAGCCCGTGCCTAGGAATTTCCGGTAGAAATAAATGCTTGGTCAAGATGCATTTATTTTTGCTGAGAAACAGTCAGAGAATCACCAACAAAATCTCAGATTATCTTTGAATACCTTTTATAGCTCCTGACTGTTTCTTTTCCAAAACAGCCGTTCCAGTGCATGGAGACTATTCCATATATGCAGTCAGACACGTTGCACGCGATGTCTTAACACTTCACGCGGCTTTTTCCTGCATTCTGCTAGTATTCACCATTTTCCAAGGTTCCTGTCATACCTCCAGTAGAGACTTGACATCTGGCACTGATACAGTCAAATTCCCACACTTCAGCAGATGGTTACTCCCCCTGTACCATACAGCTGTAGCCATCTGGCTTATTCGGACTTTCCAGAATTTGACACATCACCTTCATAATTCCTACTGACTTTAAGTTGTAGAAGGAATTAGCAGCATTTTCCAGGGTAATGTCATGACATTCGGTCAGACATTCTTCAGCTCACTCAGCCTTGACACAGCATCATAATAGCTGACAAGGTGCCATACCTGGTTATCTGAGTACACATAGACCACAAGCTTGATGATTACTTGCAGCTTCAAGGACAGAACTCCCCCTGTCATGGACGCCCTACTCTCCTCTTGAAACTTGGAGATCACACATGAGCATATCCAACACCCCAAAGTTGGACCTTCACATACTTCCTGATTCAAAGAGAATCCAGACCACTTGATGAATGGAAAACATAAGACGCATCTTCATGTCTTCAAGAGCACACCCTCTGTTCAACCCTCTTAGCTGAACACATTCACACTCTGTGTCAATCTCTCTTCTAACCAGAACAGAAGACCACTTCACTGGATGTTCTAACATCAGCTGGGACATCCTTCACACCAGGACAAGGCACACCATCTGATAGTCTTCAGATACCACTGAGTCTTCGGGTTGATCAAGAAGAACCCAGACATTCATTGGGACACATACATTTTCATCCCATTACAAGAGATCATCTTCCATAGATAGCTTAGAACTCCTACCACAAGCTCCAAGGGATGAATAGAAAGCACCTCCTTTAGTCTTCAACTTACTACTTTTCTACTCAAGAGTAATTTGTCTCAGACTTTCCTCAAGAATAATCAGCTGCCATATATTGATTATCTTGATTCATCGAACTCACTTCTGAGGTAAACCAATTGCCACTGGTTGATTACCTCCTTCATGAATCCTCATATGAAAAGGTCAAAAGCTGCTTTTTGACCTCCCCAAGTTTATCAGACTCCTCCCAAAGATATTCTGACCTTTCAAGTGAGACTAGAACTTCAAGCTTTTTGAAGTATCCAATCTACAACCCTGTAGTCCTTTCTATCTCAAGTTGATGTGCCACTTCACCAACTAAGAGTCTGATGTTGAACCAAATGTCACAACATTGTGTTTTGACATCTAGCTGTTGAATTCAGCTCCTTCTTCTGCCACTTGAAAGAAGTTCCTCCCTTCACAGAACAAGAGTTCAATGTTCTCATAGACTTGATTGTGGAACCAAGTTTGAGTAAACAACCTCCATCCTGCTGGTTTGCAGTTAAGTCATCCAAGCTCACACCTTGATGAATCCCTGCTTCTTCTCCAAAGACATCAAACACTCTGATGTATGAGTCTTCAGAAGGACCAGTTAGTCACTAACCCTTCAGCTCTACCAAGGATTTCACATCCTAAGGCAAGGCTGTTTCCATGATGTCAAGATTGCTGCCACTTGTTCTTGACTCCACAGTGTGCATAAGCTAATGCACTTCCTTACCTAGATCAGAAATAAACTGATCCAAGTAACCACCATCAAGACTATGATGTCTTCTTCTTCTTGTACATACCAAGGCTGAATCAAGTTTCTTGCCAGGAAACCTTTTCAGAGATCATATGCTTTTGCTGCCACCAAAGAGATAGATCATAAGCCAATGTACTATCCTTCCTGTGATTTTGCACAGGGTCTTGAAGAAGTGATGTTCCAACATCTTTAAGAACATCCGTTATCTTGAGCTCCAAGAATAATCAATTGCACACTTGTACTTGGCACAAGTAGACATTGATCTTAAATCCTTTCCCAATTTTCCTTTCAGATACTTCCACCATAAGACTACTTTGAAAGTACTCTTCTTGTGTCAACATCTTCTGCTTGCAAGCACCTAGACAATTTTGAAAGTCTTCCCAGATTAAATTCACCCTTAGGAATGAGAGAGATGAATTCTTCCTTGCAAATGTGTCACACAACCACCAGAACCCATGTGACACAGGTTAACAGCCAACCAGACCCTAGGCTGACCAGACTTGAGGAGGTTAACCAAGACTCCCCCTCAACTTAACAATCATGGAAACTCCACACCAATATCCATGCATTGTACACAAATGTCTCAACATGACATCCACCATCCCTTACCAGTGGCAACTAACTCCTCCAATCACACCAATCAGACTTCAGCTGACCATAAGTACTAGTGAGACAAACAACACCAGTCAATAGTAGATATGCATTGCTAGAGCATATTACCTCAACCAACCACTGAATCTTCATATTCTCACTCCTAGTAAGAATTGCCACTTCTGAACGTGGTGTTTGAATAACAAGATTCATGGTTCCAACCCCCTTAAATGATATCACAATCAGGTTACCCCATTATTGACTGCTAACATCCAGGAGACTTGTCTTCCAACACACCATAGTACTTCAGGGAACAACTATCCAATCATGATCAAACTGCAGGAAGATACCTAACAGCAGGAGATTGCACAATGTCACATCTCAACCAGCTCAACTTTTAGGGATGACCTTCTTGAGCACACACCCAGTTGACCCTGCTCTTGTCAACTTAGCACACACAGATGTCTCCTCTTCCAGGTCAAGAGTAGGTTCCAAACAGAATTATCCCTTTGTTTGAACCCTAAAAACATCTGCTCTTCAACCAGTAGCTGCATACTTGTTGAATAACATGTTCTAACATCGCATAGAACATTAGTTCCACCTCCTTGGAACAAACCTTCCTTGAAGGTCTTCAAGGTCTTCATACACCCTACTCAAGAGAGTAAAAGAATCAGTGATTAAGTGATTCTTACTATCCTGAAGTGAGAACGTCATGATGAGTGGACTTGAGGGGACTCAAGTATCTTTGACATCTTCAGTAGATTATGATGAGATCTTGAATACAGCAGCCTTTCATCCACATGAGGGGAAACAACATCAGAGTTTGAGTTTTGCCAGGTATTATGCAGCGAAAATCATAATACAACTCAACCTATGAACACACACTTCACCAGATCAGCCTCCAAGACCATACCAAGTTTGAATATGATTCAATACTGGCACAACTGTCCCACATACAGGCCAATTGCCACCCTCCAGAGACAGGTACACACCATTCCTGTCATGAACAGTCCATCCACCTACTTCAAGGGACCATTCAGGGAAATTACAGAACCTTTCACAGGTTCCAGCATCAGTACTAACATAACTCCTTGCAAGATACCAGAATATATCACCCATGGATCTCATCCAGAAGCAGAACAGGATGCCTGCTCTGATACCAATTGAAATTCCGGTGTAGTCAGAATTCAGATGTTATACTCCACATCATGACATCTGATCTAACATTGTACAACAAGATAGTTATTAACCACTGTACTAATATGCGCAGGTTCACAGATGTCACGACATCTCATTCTATGTCACCCTAGAATGTAGGAACCCCTGGTTCTGTGCATCAGGAAGAAGGACTCAACAGAAATCAAACCTAGCACTCACTTCTGTTGTTTTCTTCCATAGTTATCAGCATGATGTCTTACTGTTGTTTGTGGACATCATCTGTTACATTGTTCCAGTGTGTATATCTTTTACTTGTATTTCCTGAATTAAAGGTTGAACACGTCAATCTAATTTCCACTTATTAGATTGCTAACAACTAGGCTATTTGTTAGGTTCATTAATTGTAGGTTAATAGTTAGTTTCCTGGTTTTTCTCTAAGCTATTGAATCCCTGAAGAATAGCCTGAGAAAAATACTGAGCCAGAAAAACCAATCATCCTACACTTTAGCACCTGCTGTTGGGAATGAATGTCACAACATTCAGTTCGACATCCAGAATATATGCTGAGTATGTTATGTTCTGGAAACGTGCTTTGCTAAGTTTGCAATACTGTAAAAGACCAACTAGCCTCTACTTCAGTATCATCCTTCAGTATCAACTGTCAAAACATTCAGTTTGACAGTTTCACTATGATCCTTCAGCCAGGTCTGCTATGCTTTTGAACTCCAGACTTCACTACATACTGAACTGAATTCATCAGCTTATTAATCAGTATGTGCTGTTGTTGATGAATGTCAAAACATTCTGATTGACATTCCAACAGAAGGCTATGTATCAGGTCTGCTATTATCTTGAAGAACAGACTGGAATACATGCTTAGTTATGGCAGACATGATTATATCATACAGAAGGAAAACAAACACAGGAAATTGTTAACCCAGTTCAGTCCAACATGACCTACATCTGGGGGCTACCAAGCCAGGAAGAAGATCCACTATTAGTAGTATCAATTCAGAGTTAAACTCACCCGTTTACAACTCATCACTTAATCCCTACCCAATGCAATCTATACCTAGGAACTCCTAGATAGAAACCTCCAGTTTCCATTCCTATCACTACAAATACAATGTAATGTTACCACACCTTGAACTTGCTTCACAGCTTCATTCAAGAACAAAATCACTCTTGCCTACAGGCTTCGAGTTACAAACACTCTCAGGTTTTATCACTGAGAAACACATGGTAACCTTCCCACAGTTTGGGAGGTTTACCTTACACACACCCCTAAAAATACATTCTAAGAGGCTTACAAAAACTAGGTTACAATCAGCTATTTATAACCTAATCACCCAACTGGATTTGGGCCTTCAGAAATCGCAACAGACTTGTTCTTTGCTGTTACAACTTCAGCAGAAAAATTCTGCTACAAACAAGGTCTTCAATCCTAGAATCTCTCCATATATATCTCCATATTTTGAGCCTATATATATTCTGATTGAGTCTTCAAGACCTCCACATGGGAGTTAGGATATTCACCAGATATCCTTGCTGATCCCATAATATATACTGAATTAATTAATTCAGTTTTCTACACATGTGCGTTGTCACAGACCTGATGTCGTGACATCGTACATGACATGTTGGTCCAGATGTTGAATTTCTTCAACCCAACATATTAAAACAACAGAGATGATTACATTATTTGTTTTCTAAAATTAATGCCAATCCTAAGGAATCAACAATAGTATTCTCATAGCGGGTCAATCCGGTATAAATATTACTCCTAATATTCATACCTATGTTTAAGACTTGATAACTCTTTATCCATGATCCATGAGATGTGATCATCAGTCTACAAACATAATAGTCTTAATGCTTTAATGTTATCCCACTTCACATTAAAGCTCGACTACGGATACTTTAAGAACAGTGCCCTTATGTTTAATGTGTTCTCATGATTAAGTCACACTTAATACATTAAACGGACTATCTATTCTAGGGACTTTATTAATCAACCATAATAAAGAAAATGCCTTTTATAAATAATTCGATACAAGTACCAAAAGTATTGGCCTCTAGGGCTTACACCAACAATCTCCCACTAGCACTAGAGCCAATCAGGCATACCCCGTATGCCCATTGATCTAGTATGGCCATCATGCTTCTGCTGCGCAAGAGGCTTTGTCAGTGGGTTAGCAACATTGTCAAGTGTAGGTACTTTACATATTTTCACACAACGTCTAAGTATGTGTTTGGATCGTTGGTGAGATCTAGGCTCCTTAGCTTGTGCGATAACACCATTGTTATCATAATAGAGACCAATGGGATCCACAATGCTAGGGACTATGCCAAGTTTATTGATCCAAACAACTTCCTTTCCTGCACTTAAGGCAGCAATATACTCGGCCTCAGTTGTAGAATCAGCAACTGCATCTTGCGTTGAACTTTTCAAGCTCACAGTGCCACCATTTAAGCAAAACACATACCCAGATTGGAATCATTCATATTAAAGTGTCTCATCACTTTATCTATGTATGTACTCTGACTTGGGCCAAGCAGTTTTGTGATCTATCTCTATAGATTCGGATTCCTAATATATAGGCTGCTTCACCTAGGTCCTTCATAGAAAAGCATTTCCCCAACCAAGACTTTACTTGTTGCAGGGTAGGGATATCGATTCCAATGAGTAATATGTCATCTACATATAATACCAGAAATACGATCATGCTCCCACTAACCTTCTTGTAGACACAAGGCTCATCTTCGTTCTTGATGAATCCATACAATTTTACTGTTTCATCAAAACGAAGATTCCATGAGTAGGTCACAGGCTCATCATGAGTAATACATCACCTTGATCAGATATCCACATATCTCAGGTAGGTGACGTATCCTGCATGACCTACGCTGGTCTTGTTCTACTTGAGCAGGTTGCTCTTACACAACTACTTGTGTTTCCTGCTCTAATTCCTCCATAGGTGTATCGATACTTTGTGATTCTTGAATTTCTTCAAGTTCTACTTTCCTCCCACTAATTCCTTTGGAAATAAAATCCCTTTCTAGGAAAACTCAAGTTCGAGCGACAAACACTTTGCCCTCAGAAGGATTGTAGAAATAATATCCTCTTGTTTCTTTAGGATACCCCACAAATAAGCATTTGTCAGATTTGGGCTCAAGCTTAGTTGAAATTTGTCGTTTCACATAAACTTCGCAACCCCAAATCTTCATGTAAGACATATGTGGTCTCTTACCACTCCATATCTCATATGGTGTCTTTTCAACCTTTTGGATGGAACACGGTTAAGTGTGTAAGCTGATGTCAATGGTGTATGTCCTCAAAAGGAGTTTGGAAGATTGGTGTGACTCATCATGGATCGGACCATGTCCAACAGGGTTCGATTTCTTCTCTCAGGTACACCCTTCCATTGGGATGTGCCAGGAGGAGTAAGTTGGGATAGGATCCCACACTCTTTCAGATGGTCATCAAACTCTAGGATTAAATACTCACCACTTCAATCTGATCGAAGAGTTTTAATATTCTTACCTAGTTGGTTTTAACTCGTTAGGTTTCACCCTTTTGTATTAATGTTATTAATAGGCATTTCAAGATCAAGGACATATAGTCCATTGTTCATTTGTGCAGTAGCATAGAATATATCATTCAAATAAATTGAGCAACAATTGTTCTTTATTATAAATGAAAAACCAAACTTGTCCAAACAAGCAATGGAAATAATATTCCTGCTAATTGCAGGTACATAATAACAGTTCTCTAACTGAATTATTAAACCACTAGGTAAAGTCAATACAAAAGTTCCTACGGCTAAAGCAGCAACCTTTGCTCTATAGCCAACTCGTAGGTCGACTTCACCTTTTGCCAAATCTCTACTCCTTTTAGTTCCTGCACATTTGTACAAATGTGAGAACTGCATCCAGTATCTAATACCCATGATGCAGAAGTAGATAAATTAATAACAAAAATACCTGAAGTTGAAGTCTCTACTTCATTCTTCTTATCTTCCAGGTACTTTGGGCAGTTCCTCTTCCAGTGTCCGGTCTTACCGCAATGGAAGCAGGTGCCTTCTTTTGCTATGCCTCCACTAGGCTTCAAAGCAGCAGTGGGTCTGGGATTGGCAACTTCCTTCCCCTTCCCCTTATCACTCTGCTTAATGGGCCTTTTGTTCTGTCTCTTTCCATTTCCGATCATCAGAATGGACTTCCCTTTTGACTTCAGATTCTGCTCGGCAGTTCTTAACATGGCGAGCAATTCAGGAAGTGATTTGTCCATATCAATCATATTGAAATTTAGGACAAATTGACTGAAACTATCTGGCAACGATTGCAAGATCAAATCAGTTGCAAGTTCCTTTTCGAGGGGAAAACCCAATCTCTCAAGGTTTTCCACATACCCAATCATCTTGAGTACATGGGGACCTACAGGGGCTCCCTCAGCTAACTTGCTTTGAAAAAGGGCTTTTGAAACTTCAAACCTCTCATGCCTTGCTTGCTCTTGATAGAGCAACTTCAGGTGTTCGATCATATCGAACGCTGACATGTTCTCATGTTGCTTTTGCAATTCTGAGTTCATGGTAGCCAGCATGAGACAAGCAGTTTCATTGGCATCATCGACATGCTTCTTATAAGCATCTCTTTCTGCCTTAGGTGCAGAACTAGGAGGTTCCTCTTCAGAAACAGGTGTCTCCAAGACATACAGCTTTTTATCATGTTTGAGGACAATCCTCAGGTTTCGGTGCCAATCCAGAAAATTTGTCCCAGACAATTTTTCCTTATCAAGGATTGATCGCAGGATGTTGTTAGAGGTGTTTGCTGTCATGGTAATCTACATAAGGATTAATGAAAATATAAGTATCATTGACATATTCAATTAGGCCTTTAATTAAATATGCTTCCACTATTTTACTCAAAACAAATGACCCTCATCATTTGATTCGGAAAATCCCGTTGGAAGATTTTCTAGTGGGTCGAGATCCATATTTCACTTCGTTCTAAGTCCGCGTAGGCGGATTACACAAAACTAGGTTATTTAGGTAGGAACTCCTTCCAATTGTATCTCATACAACTCTCGAAAATTTCAGCTGGGTGAATAACTCCTTATTCCAATCCATCATATGGATTATTCCCAACTCTTGCTTCTAAACATATATAAGAAAATTATAATCAAGTTTAACTCATCGTTTTAGCAGTTGGATATTACAATTATCCCATCGCACCTTAACTAATACAAAACATGCACCTCGCGTAGGCGAAACCTACATTATTCGATACCAGTCTTGATGAGTGCTAAAACTTGGAAAGCAAACATATATAATATTCTCATAATTTGTTTAGTTAAGTTTGACCCATTGTTTTAACAGTTGGATATTACAATTATCCCATCGCACCTTACTAATATATATATCATGCACCTCGCGTAGGCGAAACCTACATTATCCATTACTAGTCTTGATGAGTGTTAAAACTTGGAAAGCATAAACTTAATATTTAATTTGAGGGAATTGCAGTTTTTCTGATCTCACCGGCTTTATCATATAAACCGTCTCTCACATGCATCAACATACATTCACATGCATCAACATACATACATACATACATAATGAAACAGTTATAACCCCTAGCGCAATTGTTCTCCCAAGCCAATGAGAGAACCTAAGCTAACCTACAATGATCTAAGCTTCTCCAAGCAAGATCTTCAAGGTTGTCCTCCTTTGGCACTGACTTCTTTGCTTTCTTCATATCATTACATTACATAAAAGAAACTCGTTTTACATACGAGGGAGTGAGATGAGAAAAGAAGTTACATTTGGGAGATTAAGAGAGAGGCACGACACGCAGGTCGTATTTTAAAATCCAAAGCAGAATAAAGGAAAACTAAGGCCATAACCGATCACCACAAGACAATAATAAACACTTTATTATTATTATTAATTCCATTAATTAATTAAAATCAAATTAAATTTCGACGACCGATCACACTACGTAGAGTTAGCCGGGGGTCCGCTGCCCGGGCAGCGCCCCTGCTCGAAAATTTTAATGAACAATTCATTTAAAATTGACGTCGTTTTTCGTACCAACATTTGATACTTCAAAGCACTTTTTCTAGCCGAACGGGTGAATTTTTCCTTGAGTTAACCGGTTAACCATATGCGTTAACCGGTTAACCATATGCGTTAACCGGTTAACACTGTTTGAAAACTTTTAGAAAATTCTTTTCTGCCTTGCGTTAACCGGTTAACCATATGCGTTAACCGGTTAACACTGTTGAAAAATTTCTTGGAAAACTGTTTTCCGCCTTGCGTTAACCGGTTAACCAAATGCGTTAACCGGTTAACACTGTTTGAAAATCTCAAAAAAAATTATTTCGCATTCCGTTAACCGGTTAACCATATGCGTTAACCGGTTAACACTGTTCCAAAAATGTTTAGAAGGCTGTATTCAGTTTCTCGTTAACCGGTTAACCCTATGCGTTAACCGGTTAACACTGTTCGAAAAAGTATTTAGAAAGCACAACTCTTGTGCAGTCAAACCCCAATCGCATAACTCTCTGACAACACAACCCTTGTGCCGTCACTAACCCTGATGTACCAATTTCAGACCGTCAAACACATCTCGATTGTTAATTCAGTATGATTGATCAACACGTCATTGCTTCACCATACTAATGTCGGATCAAGAAGCAAACGACCATTGATCGCTCAAAGGAAAACAATCTCTGAGGGTTTGAATGAACGAAACGAGAACACTATATCATATATAATGTATTTTGCATCAGGATTACATATATCACATATATGTAACTTGATCGATCTCAATTTAACCTTTGATTCATTCTGTCTTTAATCATATTATTACAGAACAAAAATAGTTATCAGATTCATGGTTTCGTAAGTGGCTCTGATACCACTGAAGGAGAATTGCCATCCAAGGCGCAGCGGAATTTAAAATTTCTCCATTTAGTGATCCTTACGAATGGGCATGATCAGTGATAGAATCGTTACCTCTTGTGGCGATTCAAACCTTTGGTGCAGATCTCTGATAATGATCAAAACCTTTGATACAGATCCACGGGGCGATCACGAACGTTGAACGATGACAACGTCTCTACTCAGTCCACACGAACGGATTCCTTCAACCGCAGTGCTAGCTGTTATGAATGAAGGCTTTGAGTGAGAGAAAGAGGGAAACAAAATTCCAAGTCTCTACTTGAATTTCAGTCTGAGTGGAGTGACGTGACAATGCTTCTACCCAAGGGGTTCTATTTATAGAACCACTTGTGTGGGCTTTAAGCTAAAAATCCCACTTAAGTGTATTTTGGCCCATATCTTATAATATGCCCAAAATCACTTAAGTATTTGGTACCTTACCATATTTCGACTCCCACTTAAGTGCACCGTACCATATCCGTCCTTTGTGTGTGACCCTATAGGTTTTCGCGGCGTTGGCAATTATATTAAATCACGCATTTAACATAATAAACAGTGAGCGGTATCTAGCAACACATCACTGCTACCCAAGTCACGAAAATGTCATGTGATCTGACAAAACCTCCTGTGATAATAATTCTGTGTATAATTACCCCTTTGCCCTTATGTCTATATTGAACACAAGGTATAGACCGTGTCACCCTTGTCCAGTTCAATATTGGGCCCATAGACATTTATCCTGTTACGCAGGATTGGCAAATTCCATCTAGGACACTCATGTCCCTCAGCATGCTTCGTGGAGTACCCATCAACTGTCTTTATGGTTATTCAGTTACGGACAACGTTGGATCAGCAATAAAGCACTCGACTCTACATCTAGGATCCATAGTGGTTTCAGGTCGAAGAGTGGTATACACTATTATCACCATGAGAATAACTTATGACACTTTGCATAACTTTCTATATAGTATTCTCATAGCGGGTCAATCCGGTATAAATATTACTCCTAATATTCATACCTATGTTTAAGACTTGATAACTCTTTATCCATGATCCATGAGATGTGATCATCAGTCTACAAACATAATAGTCTTAATGCTTTAATGTTATCCCACTTCACATTAAAGCTCGACTACGGATACTTTAAGAACAATGCCCTTATGTTTAATGTGTTCTCATGATTAAGTCACACTTAATACATTAAACGGACTATCTATTCTAGGGACTTTATTAATCAACCATAATAAAGAAAATGCCTTTTATAAATAATTCGATACAAGTATCAAAAGTATTGGCCTCTAGGGCTTACACCAACAAGAAAAACTTGGCCAATGCCATTAATTTGAGACCAAAAACATGTCCAATACCACTCATCTGACACAAGTTTGAGAGACTCCCTTGGGTTTATCTGATGCACTCTTTCTCTTTGTCTAAATTGTTATTTTGATATTATTATTATTATTTGATGTTTTTTCTTTGAGTATATTTCAAGGTATTTTTCATCTGATACACATAAAGGACATTGAATATTGCTTGCTTTGGAGTGCTAGCTTGGATGATTGGTTATCTTTATTTGATACCATTGGGTTTCTTATTAATTGCTTGGATGATTATGTCTTTGTTGTTTGCTTGATAATCCAAAGGAAATAGGTTTCTATCTGACACTATTGTCATGTGGATGCTTCCCATGGGTTAGCTCTTTTCAACTTAGAACTCTTAATCTTGTCTAAGATAGTCTCTTCATCTCCACCTCCTTCTTCTTTAATTTCAAAATCTCCTTCTCATTTTCAAAACTTCTCTGCTTGTTGTTTCCTAACTTAGACTTGTTTTAATGAGTAGAAACCTTGGCCTTATGCCATTGATTTTCAAACTATTTTCTTAACCAAGCTTGCAAGAAGACTGAATCATATTGACTTTATTTTCAAAAAGATCAAAAAGAACTAATAACCTCATCTAATCTTTTTGGCCACTTGGTGCCTTTTTCCTTTTAAACTTTTTAAAAAGAAAGCATTTAGATTTGAGTTATCCTTGGTTGAGATGTAATTCTCCAATTACAGGATATGTTGAGTGTGAGACTTTCCATTTACTAGGGGTTAGAGGCATACTTATTAATTTAATCTGAGTTGGAGCCTTCCCTCTTAAATATTGTAAAACTCTTATTAACGATGGATGTTTAATTGAGTATTCTCCCATTGATAACAAAAGACCTTTAAGCTTTTGTTAAAATCAATCCACCTATCTTTGAAATTTTTACCACGAACTACGAGGTCTTGATCCCTCATTTATGTTGGTACATAGGTATAAGACCAAAAGTCTTATCAAACACAAAATGTAAATCATGAATTCTTTTCTCATCCCCTCATTATATTTTTAAAACAAACATCTTTTCAACCAAAATAAGTACACACAAAAAGGGCTCCCTAGGAGTACCTAGGACATTTTGGGTGCTAATACATTCCATCCGTGTAACCAACCCCCTTACCTGTAATCTCTGACATTTTATTAGTTTTGATTTAAAAACTTCTTATCTTTGGGTTTTGTTCGTACTTTCTCCCTTTTCCTTTGGAAATAATAAAAACGCAGTGCCGACTCTGGTTTTATTGATGTTGAGTTAACCAATAGCTCAGTGGTCATGAATTTACTGCTATATGAAGCAACACATGGACTGACCAACAACATTTTTTTCCATAAAAAATAATACCTCACTCTTCTCTTTCAGGAGACTAAAAAAAACACTCTCTCTGAGATGGAGAAGAGATAAAAAATCTAAGTCCTCTGACTCTCTTACGTTTTGGTTGGAAGAAGGGACAATTTCTCTCTAAAAGAATAAGTGGATCTGCATAAATTTAAAAAGGGAATCCATTACCCTCTCATCTTCAATGAACGACCCAATCAACTTCTTAGATCTTCATCCCTCACTCCATAAAAATAAATCTGATCTGTTACACCAGTCATTCATCCCAGCCCCTCAACAATACTCGTCGTTGTCTCCCCCACCATTCTCCCCGTAACCCAACTGAAACACACATTCCACTAAAATCTCACTACCCTCTTCTCCATTAACCCACCATCATCATTGTTGCTAAAACCTCTACAAACAATTTTCCACCGTCTTCTTCAACTTTAAATTCAAAACCTCTGAACACCTCTCGATCCAACCTTCATCTCTTGTGAACTTCCAGTCATTTTAGCCGGCCTATTCAACTACCACTATCTACTGCAGCAGTGGTAACGATGATATTTTTGGGTGACTTGAAGAAGTTGAATAAAAACCAGGTTTTACAGAGATAAGAGAATAATAATAACAAACATAACTTGGAAATTATGTTTCCGGAACAACTTGAGTTTGAGCAACTCCGCCTTTTTTTTCCATTGTGCTTCCACAACCAACGAAACCGAGTAACAAACCCTTCAACTCTTCAACAGCAACAAACAACAGTAGCAACATAACTTTGGTAAAAATATCGATTTCGAATGCTTATTGTGTTGTGATTTTGAGACTAACTTTGTTATTTCAATGAATATTTTATCACTAGTTTGTTCTGATTGCTTTTGTATCACAAATCGTTGTAAATATTATAGAGATGTTAATATTCTGAATTTGATCCCATTACATAGTTGGTTTGAATATGACTTTGGCTGCATTTCTTTCTATTGATTTCATATTTTATTTGAGTTTTTAAATTATCTTACCAAGTTGTTGTTGTTACTAACTTTAGAATGTTATTGTTTCTTGTTGTTTAATATTGTGATAATTTGTGAGCATTGCACATATTGAATTTCTACTTGCATTTGTTTTAATCATGTTCGATTGGTTTTCCTTTCCGCGAAGTGTTTTATTGTTGTTATGGGTAAGGCATTTGTTTATTGTTATGTTCAAGATGTTTACTGATGTTATTCTCTTTATGCAGCGGTAATCGTATCATGTTGATTTCATGTGCATATTGAACTTTGAATCGAGTTGTATCGAAGCAATTTAGTGTTGATTGCAACAGATTTATTGCATGTTTAATGCTATTATTTTCTTGCTCCTGTGTTAAAATGGTGAACATTGCACAAATACACGTTGATTGGCTACTGTAAAATTTTCACCAAGTGCATTTGTCTTAATTGTGTTTGAGTTATTCATATGATTTTGGATTCATATTTTGCATTATTACTCTTGTTAGGTACATCGAATTTTGCATGAGTGAGTTGGTATAGATGTTTGAACTGATCCTAGCTTTTACTTTTGATTTCTACCATGTACAGAGTAGTGTATAACATACAAAAGGGTCAACCACGGTCGTGTAGGCCCAATCTAGTTTTAAGAATTTCCATCCTGATTTTAGACCTCACAATTGTTTTTTTTAAGAAGTGTTTGTTGCTATTAATGAAGCATCATGTGTTGCTTTGTGTTACAATTATTTTGATTACTTTATGCCTTGTTGATTTGTTCTTTACTTTGAGTTTTGTAATGATTCTACAGTGTAAATAATATTTGTGTTGCTACTTTTTCAATGTATTGTGTTAAATCGGATTTTAATTTGTGGATTCGACAATTTCATGTCGTTATGCTGCCGAATTTTCGATACATTGATAGAATATTTTCATCGTGTTAGATCTTGCGTATGACATTACTCATGTTGTTATTATGCAGAAACCGACTTTGAGCATATTATGGTTAACCTGCTTCGATTATTTTATATTCAATCTTGTTGCTTAATCTTTAATAAAGTTAACTAATTAATTAAATTTTTGTTTAAATAGATAAATTTGTTAATTAATTTTAATTAACTTAATTGTTTGATTACATTAATTTTTAACCAAACAATTTTGATAATTAATTTTAATTAGCTTAATTAGATGATTTAATCAAACTTTAATCAATTGTTTCTTTAATTAAATATGGATCAACTTATTTCACTATCACTTCAAGCATCAAAATCATATCAAACCAATTTCAAAGAAAGATCAAATAATTCCCGATTCAATGTCGAGTCCATTTCAACACCTTTGTAAGTTGATTGCTTTTAGCATCGCCGTCAATCTCATATAGCTTACTCTTGGACTTTCTTACAATGAGACATATTCGATTTTAATTAATTGATTATGTGATTGATTAGACAAATATACTTTAATTCACCCACAAGCGCAAATTCAAACCTCGATCCAATATCGAGTATTTTATCCAAATCAAATCTAAAACACCTAATCACAATTAAACACCATTTCATTAAAGATGAAAATGGGGATGGTCTCGAGGCTTCGCTTCCTCTCCTAAATTGTTTGGGTACGAGTTGCCTTACTCGATTATCAAACAATTGTCATCTTTTTAAAAACTTAAAATCTGATTCACCTTAAACTCTTTTCATAATTAAATTAAATCATATATATTTTCTTAAAGACGTAGACGAAAAAGGAAAGTGGTATATAGCCTTCTATTTCCTTCCACGAATACTTGGATACGAGTTGCCTTACTCGATTATTCGAGTATTCATCGCCCAATCATAATATCTCAATAATATATTAAATCTTTTCGCAATTAAAGATGAAAAGAGAGATGGTCTATAGCCTTCGATTCCTCTCCTGGATTATTTGGATATGAGTTGCCTTACTCTACCATCTGAGTAATCGTCATTCAAATAAAACTTCCAACATATTAATCCAACTTGTCACCCCTGTGTGATCAAAACTCTACTAAAAAGAATATATGTTTAATCCCTTCTAACGCGAATAACAAACTAATTCTTAAGCCTCCGTCAAGAGCAGACAAGTCAATGTTTAGCTTATAGAACATGATCTAAACAATTTTTCACCAAAAGACACCAGCAAACCGTAGTTCCCCGAACTACGAATGCTCTGATTTCCTTATTGCACTATAAGGATACGTAGGTACGAGATTGTGAGATCTTGGCGAGCATACTAATAAAAAAACCTCTCTTTTCCTTTTTTGAGGTTCCCTGTCATTTCTCTTTTCAATCTTTTGTTCACTTGAGGAAAATAATTAACATAAGCTAATATTCAATCACAAACTAGACTAAAAGGTTCTCGTTGAGTACAACGGACATGAGGGGTGCTAATACCTTTCTCTTGCGTAATCGACTCCTGAACCCGAATATGGTTGCAATGACCATTATTCTATTTTTAAAGGTTTTTTTCGATATTTTCATGTTCCTTCATTGGAATAAATAAAGTTTGGCGCCGACTCTGTTAATATATTTTTCCGTGACCATCACAAAGGATCGTTTTTTTTTAGATGTGGTAGTATGCATTTGTGGTTTTGAAGTACTTACCACATTCATGACGTCTTAATTCTCTAGCAGTAATTTCAATGAATGGGATACAATCCTTATCCCAAAGTGCAAAGCATCTAACACGGTTATCATACTCAACCTCAACTTCTATTTTGTATCTAACACATGAAGAAAAAAAGTTACTTATGAAAGTACAACATTTTCATACATAAGAGGGCAAAAAGGTATGGAAAATGATATCTCACTTAATGATAGGTTCCATATCTTTCACTCTATAAATACATTCAAGTTTGTCTCCACGTGACTTGTTAGATGTTTTGCAAGTCGGGCGAGCCTCAAAATACCATCCAAACTTTGAGGCTTTGAATCTTTTGGTAGTGCCAATGGTTGTGGCAAAACAAACCTTTTATTAACTCGTAGAAAGCCAGCCAATATATCAATAAGGTTTTGAGAAATGGAAAGGAAAAAATAACATATACCTTTCCCAATTTATTGATTTGAATGAATAATCTTGATCTCATTCAGGCTAGTCCAGTTTTTGTTGGTTGATTGTACCAATGAATCAGAAGTTTAGGTCAGAGAATTAGATGGTGCTTTTGATAATTACGTTGATCCAAAACTGAAATATATTTAAACATCAAAAGTCATGTTTCAAAATAACGCATATGAATATTCGAGAAGTATGATCCTTTGAATGATCAAGATGTAAAGTGTACTACCTGGATTTAAATGTTTGAACTTGGGGATGATCTAAGTTAATGTGAAGTCTAGAGTCATTCCAAGCGTTATAAGGGTTGGTAATTCAAATGTTGTTTCATAGACAAAGAGATATAGTTATAACACTAATAAAAAATGAATTGGACCAACACTTTTGTTAGAGTTATTATAGTTCATGAATTGTTTCCTATAATCATCTCATAGGGAAACCTCAACAACATTCCCAGGTTCATCACGTAGAGTGATATTGGTGCATGATTTCTTACCACCACTGCCCATTTGTGTTTTCATAACATCTTGTAGAACTCCAGTAACGTCTGAAGCCTAACAAAACAATATAACAAAAACATGTTAAATGTCAGGTTTGATGATTCTTCAATGCAGTAATAAAACCAGAAAATTATAATGACAATAAGTTTGCATAATAATAAAATCACCATATAACACATCACTTTGGAAATGTCCATTGAGAAAATGTTCAAGAGGCTTAAACTTAAAAAGGTGTGGCGGTATTTCTAGTATCACAATATTTGAAATAGTTGTTCCTCCATTGAAGACAAGTTTAAGGTTGTTCAAACAGACTTTGAAAGGGCCATCATTAACCACCGACTCTCCATTATAATGATAATATGTTTCATGTTCCCTAATTTATTCAGTCCAATCTTTAAAATATTGGTTCTTAGTCATAACATGAATTTGATCGCCCTGTAAAATGGTTGATTAATTAATGACAAGAAAGACAGGTATACATAATAAGTGTAGTCAACTATTACCTTTCAATCTTGTATGACCAACTCGAGATGTTATTGCCCACTTTTCTCCTTAACAACCCAAAGGTCAACAACTCGAATGTGCATTTTCCACACTTGATTTATTTTCACCAAATCCTTGATGAGAATAGGTGGCCTTGACATTATTGAGAAATGAGATGCGAAATGTATCAAAATCAACATAAGACTTCGAGTAAAAAATGACATTAACAAACCAAATGCATATGAAAATGAAATTCATGGTTGTTCAGTATTCTGAGTTATAACAAAATCATTGAGAAAATAACATGAAAAACAGTTAAAAACCAACTGAAAAACATGTTTTAAGATCCAATATTCAGTTTCAGGAGGTTTCTTTCAAACATAATAAAAAAAAGAAAAAAACATGACAAACATGTTTTGATGAAGCTTAATGGTTTTAACAGATTGTCAAACTCAGTTAAGTCAAATGAACTCAGTAAAACTCAAAGCTTAATGTTTTTAACCTTTAGAAGAACAACTCAGGAAACATGTTATCTATAATAACCTATTTTACATTTTAACTAAATGTATCAAAATCGGCATAAGACTTCGAGTAACAAATGACATTTATAGACGAGACGCATATGAAAATGAAAATCATGGTTGTTTAGTATTTGAGTTATAATGAAATCATTGAGCAAATAAAACGAAAATTACTTAAACAAACCAAATGAAAATCATGTTTTAAGAATGGATTTACAGTTTTAAGAGATTTATTTCAAACATAATCAAAGAAAATGAAAAAAAAACATGATTTGGGAGAGAAACATGGAAAGTTAAAGCATAAAAAAGTATACAAAATCATTACACAAAGGAACAAACTTTTAGTTCAAAACATGAGGTTTGATGAGAACGAAAATACGAACAAAAAATCATAATAGAAGAAAGGATAATAGATCTAACCTTGGAAGCAAATGAGGTTTAATGAGATGAGTGACAGAGTAAGTGATAGACAAATAAGATCTCGGATGAGAGAATGAAATGTTGGATAGAAAGTGAGGTAAGAAGGGATTTTTCTAAGAGAGAATATGGCAAATGAGGTAATTTCACGGACAGGAGAATGTGTGTTTTGGGGGGAACTTGATAAATTTAACAAATAAGAAAATGACATGTGTACTTCAATGTGATATGAATGAGGGTTTTAGTTGGTACATTTGTTGTTTACTGAACAACCCTTTTAGTAGTGTAAATTTTTTTAACGGAAATGGTAATTTTGGTAATGCATGCAATTGAATTATTATTGGCAGATAGTAGATTATCTCCCACTCTTATGTTTTCAAAACATTCCAATTATATATTTTTATTATAGTTAATTATTTTTAAATTTAAAACTTTTACTCTACACCACTAGTGTACCGGAGAACATTACTTAAAATAATTCTCATATGCAGTTTCTCTTTACCGAATAGTTTGTAATCAAGTATTCTCATAGGGTAATATGTTCATTATAACTTAGATAAAAGTTAACCCATATTATAATCTTTATCAAATAACTTGGTCATAAATTTTTTGATAGTTACCATGTCGTTCATCGAGTAACTTGGTTATAAGTTTTTCGATAGTTTTTCTTTTGTTCACCGGATAACTTGATTATAAGTTTTACAGTAGTTTTTTCCCCAAGATTTTCTCAAGTCCGATATTGGTTAGACATAGAGTTTTAAAATATTTTATATAGAGTGACACCCCTCACCTTACATGTCGGTTTTATAAGGATGAGTTACGTCAAACTCTAATATGATATTAGAGCCTATCAATCAGATCATGGGCCACCCGCCATTATTATTCACGCACCAAACCCAAAAGAGTGTTGGGCCTGAGGGGTGTCTTAAGAGGATCCTAAGTCCCACATTCGTTAAACATAAAGTTTAAAAAGAGTTTATATACAGTAACACCATTCATCTTACAAGTTTGTTTTGTAAGAATGAGTTAGGCCAAACTCTGACACGACATTTACCTGAATAAGATTTCTTAGAATACAAGTAAGAAACATGACTTTCAAGATCTCGAGGAAATGAGTACCCATGGAAAGTCGACATTAAGGTCAAAGCCTGAGGATCAGATGTTGAAGCCTTAAGAGAATCAGAAGGTATGGCAACGAAATTTGGAAACAAGGTCGGAGCAAGAGTTGGTGTAAACTACTCATTAAAACGGTGCCAAGAATCAATTACAACATGACCATATTCCACAAAGCTGACAAATAGATCGAGATCTATAGGAAAAACGACCTCTACCACATGTCGACCAAGAAAAGTGTGTCCACGGCCTCAATTATGAGTATAAATTTCACGCATAACAGTTGTTTGATCATTTATATTCGCATCATTGGCATAAACAAAGGAAATGGCCAACTCCTGACGAAACTTATCAAGTTGTGCCTCTTGGACATAAAGGAGCTTTTCAACATCATAGAGAGATTAAGGCTCATGAGTGTCGTACATTTGCATAACAAATGGATTAAACTCCTTAGGGAGGCCGTTGAGAATAAAATCAATTTTATCCTGTTAAGAAACAACATCTCCAACTGCAAGCAACAAGTTCACAATAGCTTTGACACGTAACACAAACTCAGTGACTGAACTAGTACATTTCTTGATGGATTTCAGTTTAATGCGTAGATGATGAACACGAGCTTTTATGTGCGCATTGAAGTATTTGTGAATTTTATCCCAAACTTCAAAGGTATGCTTGCAAGAGAGAACACGAGGAATGACAAATTCAGAAATTGTGAAGAGCAGCCAGATGAAAACAACTTGATCTTGAATGATCCACTCTTCATATTCATCGAAGATATTTCCTTCAAGCTAATCCTGAAGCGTCTTGAACTTTATCAGAAAGTGAGGATTGCCAACAACTTTATGAGCTCTTTGAGCAAGGATCACACCTTTAAACTACTGATTCTAAAGAAGATGATTTTTCTCCTAGAACGACAAAAAAATTTGGACCAAATTTATGAGGAGTGGATGAGTCAGGTGCAGGCAACACTATGAGTTGTGGTGATTGACGAACATTATCGTCTGGTGCAGTCCATTGAACATTGGAATATGATTCCATAGAGGCTCAATGAAAAGGAGAGATCATTTTTAGTTACGTAACAAAATTATATATATATATATATGGAGAGAGAGAGAGAGAGAGAGAGAGGGATCGACTCGGAGATTGATACCATGATAGAATGCGATTTTCACATTATTCATTTAATCTATCTCAAGATTTACAACACCATATCTATCTATTTATAGCAAATGATGCATGGTGGATGATGCATAAATAAGTTGCAACTTATACATGTATGTGCATACATTAACATACATCAATACCTAAGTTAGCCTCATAGTACACAATAGATCGCGAGTTGTACACCGTTACCAAAAGTGGATATACCATATTCAAAAATTGTTGCAAATAGTATCCCACGTTTTCTTGGCGGTATTGCAATGGTGAAGATATTGAAAATTGTTTTATTTTAAGACGTTGTTATAAATATTTTGGTTTTGATTTTTTTGTTCAAATTTTCTCTTTTCCTCTTTGGTCCAAAGAAATCGAATTTATCTACTAGTTCATCATTCACTTGATGAGTGGGGATAAACAGACTATTGACAATAGTTTCCCATAATTCATGGTTTATGCTTTTGAAGAGAAATTATAAACCTAGCTTGCCAAATGTTAAATCTGCTATTTTCAAAAAGTGATGTGTATTTAGAAAAGATCTTAAGTCGAAAGTCATCTTCCTCTTGAGACGATTAGTCTTTAAACAGGAGTTAGACTCTGATGCCACTTGTTGGACTTGAAATTTCACACACAAGAGGGGGTGAATTGTGTGGTTTGGAAAAACATGGATTTAAAAAACTTTGAGAAAGAAAATAAGAGTTTAAAACATTTTAAAAACTTGGCAGCAGAAAGTAAAATGCGGAAAATAAATTGCGAAAATAAAAAGAATAAAGGGAAGAAGGAGAACACCAATAATTATACAGGTCCAGTCAAAAATGACATAAACCTGTCCCCGAGAATTAATCTTGAGAGTTTATAAAAAACATTGAGAGCTTTTAGTAGAAAAGACTCACGAACTCCCTTGTACAAGGAATGTTAGTTGATCTTCAACCAAGAAATACAAGATGATAGATATGGGTGTTTACATATTTTCTTCAAAGTAAACTTAAGAGTGAAGTGGTCAATCTTCCTTCCCAAATGGTGTATTGAATCGGTTAGTCTTCTCTTTACAAACACAAACCTCAGAGTTATTAGTATTCAAGTTCCAAAACCTTGAGCTCAATACCTTGGTTTTTCACTAGAAAACCAAAAACCTGTGAGATTTTAACACGGGATGATCTCCAACCTATGAAGCTTTTAATATCAGGTTGAGCTTTAACCTATCTTGGTTTTAACACCGGATTGACCAATAACCTAGAAGATTTTATCACTGACTATCTAACCTAAACTAGGACTGAATCACATAATCCGAAACAAAAATCTTTTTACGAGTTTAGCTTATAACCCAAACAAATCCCTAATTGGACAGTATTCAACCAAGGTGTAAACAAAAGATTTCTTTGGTAAATTTTACAATTCTACCATTTCCAGAATTACAAGATTAATCTCACTTACAAAAATGACTTTTCTAACAAAATCACTTATGCTAAAAACATAGTGAGAGAAAGTTAAATAAATGTTTAGAGAGAGAGAGAGAGAGAGAGAGAGAGAGAGAGAGAGAGAGAGAGAGAGAGAGAGAGAGTGAGAGTGAGGGATGAAAGTGTCAAAATACGATTCTGGATAGTTTGAAATGAGAAATGGAACTTCTATTTATATGCCTGAGGTTGTCTCAAAAAGGAAATTTTAATAAAAACATTTTGTAACAATCTAATTGATTAACACATATTCCTAATCAATTAGAAAATATAAATAATTGTTTGTAAGTTCTCAAAAAGGAAGTTTAAGATATCTAGCCATTGCACAAAATCAGGATGCCTTTAAAATAGTTTAGGCCTTAAGTTTGCACATTTCTAATCGATTGGACAAATGTTATAAATGATTAGAAATGTCAAAAATCCACCTATAGCTATTCTGATTGCTCCTAATTCATTTGTCATAACTTCAAAATGTTTTTCAAAATATTTTCTTTTGGTAAAGTATTTTAAAAATGGTTTTGTGTGTGTGCGTGTGTATGGTCTAGCCTTGTAATTTTATGATGAAGTCCTTTTGCCTTACAATCATTCATTCATTACTATAATAAATATCACCATTACGAAGTTAGGTGATCACCATATTTCTTCAAGACTTTGTCAGATACTTCTTTTTTCATTGCCACATGATTGAGTAGCTTGAGATGAGGCTTTAGTTACATTTCCTTTTATTGCAATCATCAGATAGTCAAGTCCATCAAACTCTAAAGGTAAGGTTTACATCTTTATCTGCTTAATCATTCATGGTTGACTTATCGTAATATATTAGTTGTCATCATCAAAAATTTATGTCCTTGTTAAAAACATATCACCTTTAAAACAAGGTTCCACATTCTCCCCCTTTTTTATTATAACAACACATCTTTTAGTGGAGGTGGTAAAAAAACAATATAGATATATTTTACAGTGATTAAACTACCCTTGAGTTAGATAGAGAATATACCATACTTCCCCTGAGAGTATACTTCTCCTCCTTTGTCAAAATAAAAGGCGGGTAAAGATGCATTACGATAAGTAAATATGTAAGCAATGGCAATATAGTTTTTTAAGGGAAGAACGACATCACACTTTTGTTACTGTTAAGAAATTTAAATTACAAGATTTGAATTTGCAAAAATTGAAAGTACATGAAATGAAGTTTTGGAATTTAAAGTACAACAAGGGAAGATGTTGAATTGAAAGTTTTGAAAAGAAAATAAGAAATCTAAGTAAGACTATTCTGCATCAAGCTCATCATAGTGGAATAGGTTATGTGGTAGTTTGGTTTGGTCGGTTATGAAGTGGTGTACTACAAAGTCTATTTTATCATTGAGTATATCTATTTTTCCACTTAAGATTTTTCAGAAAGTCTTTGGTTGTGAGTATCTGGGAGGGAGTTATCTGAGCTCTCAATTTTTATGGGTATCTGCTGACTTTTGGATTTTTTTCCTTTTATTTGATGGTACCTTTTCAGTGATCTTTTCATCTTTTAGTTTGTAATAAATTGATGGTAGGACATATCTTTCTATTATGGTTGTTTCTTCCTTGAACTCTTCATCTACAAAGTTGAACCTTGTTTCTTCCAGTATTTTTGTGACTAGATTTTCATATGGAAGGTTGTCTCTCTTGTCTTTCTTTCTATCATATAGTCAATCACTTTTTGTGCCCAGTTTACCTTGACTTTGTTTTCTACCAACCATATTATTTCTACATCTACTCAGGTTAGGTGAACGAAGTTCCCTTGTTAGGGAAAGAGGATGTGATTCATTACATAGTGAGTCATCTGACTTTCAAGGTGGGTGTAACCAGCAGTGAACGATTAAGGTATGTATGACGATGGTTCCTTCATAAGGGAGGATGCAAAGGTGATAAAGTTATATTTATTGACTTTGTTTCCAAGCTCAGTGATTCTATCTTCATGAGGAAGGTTTATCAATATTCCAAATTCTTCCACCGAGAGATCTATATCCTATGTTTTCTTACTTCGCTTTGAAGTATTCCATCAGTTAGATGAAGGTTTAAAAATAACATCTTCATGGGGAGGTATAGATTCTTTTTTAAGGCATGCAGAGAAAAGGTGAGGAAGTTGAGTTTTTAGTTTTTTTTTGAAGAATTTGCATTCTTTGAAATCTTCTGGAGGTAGGGTATGAACTCTCATAATGGTTCAGTTGGCAAAGTGTTTCAAGTATCTAATTTCTTGTTGTTTGGTTGTGAAATCATTAGTGAGAGGGCTGGAGGTGAAACTCAACCTTCTGGGATTCATGATGATTTTTCAAGAATAATCTCAATGATATGTTAAATAAAAAGTATGTGATGCAAAAGAGTGAGAATAAGATACCTTTTTATAGTGTTCTTTTTCAGTGTGTAGACTAAGCAAGCTTTAAGTGCAGATTATGCTGCTCAAAAATCAAATCCAAATTCTTCTTTTTAAGTCTCATGACTGATTAACTTATGGCTTTAATCCAATATATTCTCTAATATCTCACGATTCTATGAGATCTTCATAAATACTGAGATTTGGTTTGCTTAAGGCACACGTAAAGCTTAGATCTCATATGAAATTAGTTGTTTTGTGTTATTCTAATCGATTACCATTTTGTGCTAATCGATTGGGCTTACGTACTTCTGCCTCCTTGGTATGAATTGGGCCTTATGTTGATTTGTTTCTTGTTTTAGTATAACTCATTGTCATTGTTTGCACCCTTTATCTCTTTTATCAAGAAGTCTTGATAAATCTTTCCCAATAGGGAAACCACCAAATGGTGTATCCTTCTCTACACATCACTGGGTGCGAGAGTGAGTAAATATATAAAATAAATAGGTTTATTGCAAACATATTTATTCAAACTTATCACCACAGATTATATACCTTGAGATATCTCTCAAGAGAGGATTTGATCACAGTTAGTATTTTCTGTCATAATTCATCTTCGGGATCAGAGACTTTATCAATACTGTATGTTATGAAAGTATATTATTGCTTTGCATTACTTTCAATAATAATTGTCAATAATTCTAAGCAGCAAAGCCTACCTGCAAAACACTAAGGTTTCACCTTTGGTGCCCACGTCTTCTTGGGCCCAAATGCATTAGTCACAAAAGACATAAGGTGGGTTACCATTAGATATTTTCAACTTATGAAAATAGAAGGATTCTAAATGACCTAATCTTTGACAGTGATTGCTTTTTATATATGTGATGCTTCTTTCTTTTATGATATAGTTTCTCTTTCTTAAAACCTATACCATTTTTTTAAAAGAGGATTTTTTACTAGATGATATTAGGCCAAGCTTCTTCTTAGCTTGGGTATACTTTCCTATGGTTTCTCATAGGTCAACTACTTATTTTATAAGGGAGTCACACCACTTGCAATCTCTTTTCGAGTTTTTAAGCTTAATCGTCTCCATTTTGAAGGAGTTATTGACTTTCTTAAGATGTCTTAGAGATTCCTTAAGATATATGGTACACTCTCATAGTTTTTCATTTTCTTCCACTAAGTGTTTACTCATATTAAATAGCCGTGTATATGAAGGTTTGATACCTGGAATAATGTCTCCCTCGTCAGATGCTTTTAAGCATATTTCATCATCTTCATTGGAAGATGATTCTTTTAGATTTTCCCCCGAGGTTGATATTTCTCCTCCTCTTCTTCGTTCGAGTATTAAAGAAATTTCTTCATTGAACAATATGATTCTTTATTTAATATTGAATTTCTTTAAGATCATTCAACTACCGAGTGTGTTATTTTGAAGGATTACACAACAGTTGTATGATAGGAGTAAGATGAGGATGATAATCCTTCAGTTTAGATTCCCCCATCTTTGAGTAGTTGAATTGGTTCATTCATCTTCTCTATAATTTCCTTCATTATTAATTTTTCCTGAAATTCATGAAGGCTCACATATATTGATTTAAGGGTTGGATTAGACTTCCAATTCTTAATTCTAAGATTTTTAGTAATGACACCGTTTCCAACAAACTTTCCAATACTTGCATAATTAGAAAAACATCCATGATTATCTTCTTTGCCTAATATGTTCATCTTCTCTTGTTTGATACTTAAAGAAACTCCACAAATCGTTTCAAGAGTATCCCACATTTCCTTGGCAGTATTGCAATGGTGAACATATTGAAAATTGTGCTATTTAAAGATATTGTTATAAATGTTTTGATTTTTTTTCTTCAATTTTTATCTTTTCCTCTTTGGTCCAAAGAAAATAGGATTTATCTACTAGTTCATCATTTACTTGATGAGTAGGGATAAACAGACCGTTGACAATAGTTTCCCATAATTCATGGTTTACGCTTTGAAGAAAGATTCTAATCATAACTTGTTAAATATTAAATTTGCTATTTTCAAAAAATGGTAATGTATTTAGAAAAGATCTTATGTCGGGAGTCATCTTCCTCCTGAGACAATTAGTCCTTAAATAGGATTTAGCCTTTGTTTCCACTTGTTGGACACGAGACTTCACACACAACAGGGGGTGAATTGTGTGATTTGGCACAACGTGGTTTTAAAAAACTTTAAGAAATAAAACTAGAGTTTGAAAACATTTTATAAACTCAGCGGAAAGTAAAATGCAGAAAATAAATTCCGAAAATAAAAAGAGTAAAGGGAAGAAGGAAAACATCAAGAATTATACATGTTTAGTAAAAAATGACTCAGTCTTATCCCCAATAATTGATCTTGAGAGTTTCAAATAAACGTTGAGAACTTTTAGTGGGAAAGACTCATGAACCCCCTTATACAAGGAATGGTGGTTGATCTTCAACCAAGAAATACAAGACAATAAATATGGGCGTTTGCATCTTTTCTTCAGAGTAAGCTTGAGAGTGAAGTGTCAATCTTCCTTTCCAAATGATGGATTTAATTGGTTAGCCTTCTCTTCACAAACACGAACCTTGGAGTAATTAGTCTTCAAGTTCCAAAACCTTTAAGCTTGATACCTTTTTTTTTATCCGGGAAAATAAAAAACCTGAGAGATTTTAACAATGGGTTGATCTCCAACTCGTGAAGCTTTTAATATCGGGTTGAGCTTCAACCTATCTTGGTTTTAACACTGGACTGACCAAGAACCTAGGAGATTTTATCACAGACTGATCTCCAACCTAAACTAGGACTGAATCACACAATCCCAATTTTTTATGAGTTTAGCTTTAAACCCAAACAAATCCCTAATTCAACAATATTCAACCAATGTGTATACAAAATATTTCCTTGGTGAATCTTACAAATATACCCTTTCTAGAATTAGAAAAATAATTTCACTCACAAAGGACTTTTCTCCCAAAATGACTTAGGCTAAAAATATAGTGAGAGAAAGTTGAAGAAATTTTTAAAGAGAGTAAGAGATAAAAGTGTCAAAACACGATTCTGGATGGTTTGAAATGAGAAATTGAACCTCTATTTATAGAAATGAGGTTGACTCAAAAAGAAAATTCCAATAAAAGCGTTTTGTAACAATCTAATCTATTAACATATATTCCTAATCGAATAGACGATATAAATAATCGTTTATAAGTTCTCAAAAAGGAAGTTTAAGACATTTAGTTGTTGCACAAAACCAGGACACCTTTAAAATAACTTGGGCCTTAAGTTTGCACATTGCACATTTCTAATCGATTGGACAAATGTTCTAATCAATTAAAAAAGTAAAAAATTAACCTATATCTATTTTGACTGCTCCTAATTCATCTGTCACAACTTCCAGATTTTTTCAAAATATTTTCTTTTGGTAAAATATTTTTAAAATGGTTTTGTATGTGTGTGTGTACACGCACGTTTTAGCCTTATACTTCTAAGATGAAGTCCTTTTGCCTTACACTACTCACTACTAAAATAAGAGATCACCATTACTAAGTTAATAGATCATCATATTGCTTCAAGACTTTGTCAGATACTTCTTTTTTTATTGACACATGCTTGAGTAGCGTGAGATGAGGCTTTAGTTACATTTCCTTTGATTGCCATCATCAGATAGTCAAGTTCATCAAACTCTAAAGATAAGGTTTAGATATTTATCCGCTTAATCATTCATGCTTGACTTATAGTTATATTTTAGTTTTCATTATCAAAAGTTGATGTCCTTATTAAAATCATATCACCTGTAAAACAAGGTTCCACAAAGATAAGTAAGGAAACAATACTAGTTTTCTTTACTTATGTCACAATTTTTTACTGTTGCTTATAAGTTATCCGAAATGCAATTTTTTAATAAAAAAATTCAGATATAATAGGATAAAATAACTTAGTAGAGAGACTTCCAAAAAAACTAAGTTGAATAGTCAAAGATTTTATTTACGTTAGGCCACAATTTTCGTTATTGCGTAAACTTATTTTTGTTGTAGTCATCAGGTATCTTATCTATAAGTCATCCAAAAGACAATATTTTTTTTGTTGGTTTTTCAGATATAATACAAGGTTATTTTGGTTAAACTAAGTAAATTATAGGGGTTGATATAATTGTTGGAATATGGGATAAAGTTTTCTTCGATTATTTACAGCATACACCAAATCAAACCTCTTTTCTTTTTTCACTACCCAGAGGTCTCTAGAATTTTGAACCATGATACCACAATCCTTTTTAATTAAAATACTAAAGTACTCTCTCCGATCAAAAAAGTAATCTTAAATCTTGATTATTATTATAAATAAAAGTCAATAACTCTTAAATTAACTAATATACAATTTATTAATATATTATTAATTTAATTCAAAAGCATTTAATATTGATAGTTGATACATTAAACATAACAAGAATATTATAGTAAAATTTATTTTGATTGTATATGAAATCTAGAAAATTATTTAAACTTAAATAATTTTTTTAATCAATATGAAATTATTTATTTTTACCTATAACAATAACCGCAAAGAGTATCAATATTTTTCATCTTTAATGTCAAAATACTACTATTTCAAAAAAAAGATTAATGGATTGGTTAGAAAAAGTAGCGAGTTCTTCTAAAAATACTACTATTTCAAATGAGATGTTATGTTTTTTCTTTTCATTTTATTAGGGTGTTTTTGATTTGTAAAATAATGAATGACTAGACACAACACTTTTTGTTTGATGTTGAATTAATCATAGAGACAAAATATATGACAAAGATCCGGACAAAATCATGAATTATTATCTCTCACCAAAGCATGAGATAACTTTTTGTTTCAAGCACAAATTAATATGATTTTTAACTCTCTCTCTCTCTCTATATATATATATATGACTAGACACAATAATTTTTTTGTTTGATGTTGAATTAATATAGGGACAAGACAAAAACATGAATTATCATCTCCCAAGCATGAGATAATTTTTTGTTTCAAGCACAAATTAATACGATTTTTAACACACACTCACTCTCTCTCTCTCACTCTCTCTCTCTCTCTCTCTCTCTCTCTCTCTATATATATATATATATATATATATATATATATATATCACAATTTAATGTTTTGATTCATATATATTAATATTGTATATATCAATAAAGGATATTATAGTAAAAGTTATGTTATTTTTGTCGGGTGCATCGACACATCATACATAGTAGAGAAAATAGAAGATGCAACGACGCTATAAAATAACTTTACATTGTGATTTGGATGACATATATCCCACCAATAAACGACATATATCCCACCAATAAACGACATATATCCCACCATATCATATCGATAATTTAAAACGATTTGGATGATTTGGCACATTATGATTTCCTATTGGACAATAATATATATATATATATATATATATATATATATATATATATATATATATATATATATATATATATATATATATATATATATATATATCAATAAAAAATATTATAGGAAAAGTTATATTATTTTGTGGTGTGCATAAACATATCAAACAAAATAGAGTAAAATAAATCTCCATTTTCATCATTTTTCCTCCTTCTCGTGATTTAATATTTTGATTCATAAGTATTCATATTTTGTATATCAATAAAAAATATTATAGTAAAAGTTATATTATTTAGTCTGGTGCATGAACATATCAAACAAGGTAGAGTAAAAAAACTATTTTTTCATTTTTTTATCCTTTTTCTCTTATTTAATATTTCGATTCATAAATATTAATATTTTGTACATCAACAAAGAATATTATAGTAAATGTTATATTATAGAAAAAATAAATTGTCCATTTCATCGACCACTAAACACAATATAATACAAAAATAATATTCTATATGATCTTAAATATTCATAATTAACCCAAAAATAATATGATGCTTTATTTTCATACCCATATTATGAGAAATCAGTAATAGGTTACACAAATTTATATGGGAATCAACTATTAACCCAAAATTGCCCTTTCAATTCTACAAAATTACATTGACAAAAGGGCACTTATGTAATCAACTAATGTTAACATTTATTCATCCCCATCTCCTATTATAGCATGCCACATGTATATTTTCACACTCCTTAATCAATCATAAGTTGGCATATGACATCACTAAGTTAACTTCTCTTTCATTCTCCCTCATTTCTCTCACGTTTCATTTTAAATTTTGCTTTCTCTCTCTCTCTCTCTCTCTCTCTCTCTCTCTCTCTCTCTCTCTCTCTCTCTCTCTCTCTCTCTCCCTCTCTCTCTCTCTCTGCGTGTGTGTATGTGTGTGTGTGCGTGTGTGTTGGGGGAGTTTTTTCACTAGGGAGCATTGAAAATTATGAGACTTCTTCTTTCAGAATAACATCTTTGTGAGAGACACACCACATATTCACCCAAAACCTTAAGGTGATAGGTGAGTGGATTCTCTTACTTATAAATGCTCAAGTCTTCACGTTTCCAACCAATGTGAGACTATTACCCATATTACTCACACTTGATACATTCTCAACACTCCCTCTCAAGTGTGAGTCCATAATGCTCCCCCTTAAGTGAAAGCTCTTCTTACTTCCACAAACTCTTGTATCGCACATAACGTTTCTTATTCACGACACTGGCGCTGTTGACACTCTTTAATGGAACATTTCTTATTCACCACACTGACGTTATTTACTTTCGATACAAGTAAGTTGATCCCTTTCTCGAACCAAAGGCTCGTGATACCATTTGTTGGGGGAGTTTTTTTATCAGAGAGTATTGAATATTGCGAGACTTCTTCTTTTAGAGCAACACCTTTGTGAGAGACACACCATATATTCACCCAAAACCTTAAGGTGATAGGTGGGTGAATTCTCTCACTTATAAATGCTCGAGTCTTCACATTCCTAACTAATGTGGAACTATTACCCACACTACTCACACTTGATACATTCTTAACTCCCTCTCTCTCTCTCTCTCTCTCTCTCTCTCTTCAAACACATATTCCGCCTTTCTTCTATCTCTTTCATTCTCTTTCTCTCTCTCCTTCCTTTCACCTTTCCTTTTGATTCTTTGTACTCTCTCTTCCAATATTGTTTTCCCCTTCTTCTATCTCTCACTCTCTAAAAGGAAGACCAAGACCCAAGCCTTCGATCATCATGAAACCAGATTATATATTTCTTTTTATTTATGATTTTAGGGTTTATAAGTAGAATAATTACTAGAAATTGGAGAAAAGCTCTTACAAAAATGAGATCTAAAAGGTTCAATAGAAATAGTCATTATATCTACAAAACGAGATCTAAACTGTTAATGTTCTTGAAGTAATTGAATGAGCTGAAACTGGGGAGGAGTTGAATCGCATCAACCAACTCTGATTCAAAGATTTACTTTTAATTTTGGTAACCAATAAAATTCCTACGTTCTCTCACTATAATTTAGTCATAACACTTCGAGAAAGTTCTTGTGTTTAAGTGATGAATTTTTGACTGGAAATGGTAATATTGTAAATTCACCAAGAGATATCTTTCTCTTGGTTTAATAATTCTTCTTAAGGGAGTGTTTGTTTGGATTCAAAGTTAAACATATTAAAAGCTTTGTTTGGGGATTTAGTATTAAGTCATTATTCCATTCGCCTCAACCAGTGTAAAATATCAATTTGGTTCGAGATTAACCTGGTGTAAACTCTCAATTTGGTTTATGGTTAGCCTGTGTAAAACCCCGATTTGGTTCAAGATCACCCTGGTGTAGAATCTCAGTTTGGTTCATGGTCAACCTGTGTAAAACCCTAGTTCGGTTCATAGGATAGCCAATTCAAAAATCCACCTTAATTAGAGATTATCCTGGATAAAGTATCAAAGGTATAAGCTTAGAGACTAACCTCTCAAGGTTTCGTTCGTGTTTGGAAGGAAGGCTAACTACTCAAGTCCGTTGTTCTTTCTTTGGTTGGAAGTAAACTAAAACTTCACTTTCCTTATATAAGGGGGTTCATGAGCTCAGACTACTTAAATCTCATAAGAATTACTGGATACTCACAAGATCAAGTATTAAGGAGAGGATTAGGTCACTTCATTTAGACTGAACCTCTATATTTCTGGTGTCTTCTCTCTTCCCCTGTCTTTTTATTTTCTGCATTTTTTCTTTCCATTAATTTTGCATTACTATTTTCAAATGTTTTCTTAAAAATGTTTTTGATCTCTAAAAATGAAAATACTTGTGTTTTAAACATTTTATTCATAAGGTTAGGATCCTTGTTCTTTGGGAGAGTTTTGGCCTATATCATTGGTTGTCTCTCTCTCTATAAGTTGGTTGCCAAGGTCATGGATAAAAGGCTAGGTTTGGTGATGGACAAGATGATCTCTCTTAATCAGTTGACCTTCTTAAAAGGGAGAATGTTAGTTTATGGAGTTGTGGTTGTTAATGAGCTGATTGACTTGGCTAAGTGCACTAGAAAAGGTTGTCTTATCTCTAAAGTAAACTTTGATAAAGTGTACGATTTAGTTAGCTCGAGCTTACTGGATTATATGCTTATCAAATTCAGCTTTAATGGTAAATGGAAATTCTGGATCAGAGCCCTTGTGTTTGTTAGCAACATAGTCTTGTTGGTTAAGGAGTTCCCAACCCAACAGATTAAGATCCATAGGGGGATGAAATAGGGAGACCCTTAAGAACTTTTTATCTTCCTCCTAGTGGCTGAAATTCTTAGTGGGTTGATCAAGAGGATTGTTGTGCTTAATTTTTTATCATGTTTCAAAGTTGGCTCCTCTAATTTGGAGACTTGTCACCTTTTATACGCTAATGATACCTTAATCTTAGGAAATTACTCAATTGACAATCTCTGGACTATTAAAGTGATTGTGAGGGTATTTGAGTTAGTTTAGAGTCTTGGATTTAATTCCATAAGAATAACTTGATTGTGATTAATGTTTATCCTTCCTTCTTAGCCTTAGAAAAATACTTTCTTCATTGTAAGATTTGGTCTTTTTCCTTTTAAGTATCTAGGGTTCCCCGTAGGTGCCAAACCTTGGTTGGAGTCTACTTAGAAACCTCAAGTTAATATGTTTTGGAAGAGACTTCACTCTTGGAGTTATATGTATGTAAGTATAGGGGAAGATTTATTCTCCTAAATTTTGTCCTCAAGGTTATTCGTGTGTTCTTTCTCTCATTCTTTAACATGTTTGTGAAAGCGTGAAAATAGTTAGTGGATTCATATGAGGTTCCTTCGGGGGAGGTGTGAAGAGGATTTCAAGATTTATTGAGTGATATGGTTTAATGTGTATAAGTCTAATAAGAATGAGGGGAAAATTTATTCTCCTAAATTTTGTCCTCAAGGTTATTCGTGTGTTCTTTCTCTCATTCTTTAACATGTTTGTGAAAGCGTGGAAATAGTTAGTGGATTCATATGAGGTTCCTCCGGGGAGGTGTGAAGAGGATTCCAATATTTCTTGAGTGATATGGTTTAATATGTGTAAGTTTAATAAGAATTAGGGGCTTAGGTAGTATAGATCTCCAAATGGTTAATCTAGCTCTCTTAGCTGATTGGATTTGAAAACTTATATTGGGTGATTGTGGTCATTGCTTTGATATCATTTCTATCAACTATGGCCATTCCAACATCGTCTTCTTATGTAGGGCTCGACCATTGGGACCTCACTTTGTCTCATATTGGTGAAATGCGGTGTCCCATCTTGGATCTAAAAAGGATGATCCTCCTAATTGGTTTGAGGCATGGATTGTTAAGAAGTTTGTGTCAGGTCTTCAGACATATTTTTGGGAATACCCTTAGATACGGAGTATACCTCTTAGGACTAGGTTTCAAAGACTCTTCACCATTTCCCAAAGGCAGGATGGCACCATGGGTGAGATTGGTAGATAGGGAAAATGGAGGATTTTTTGAGACCTTGGTTGGAGGAGATCATTCTTCGTCCATGAGGAATCTATGGTCTATGATTTCTTCTCGATCATACACGAGTTTCAATGTAAAGAGAGTGATATGTGAATTTGGATACATATTAGAGATGATTTTTTCTCAGTGGCGTCTGCCTATCAAATCCAAAATGGCATTTACCTTTTACCTTGGGAATCTTTATTCGGGGAGAATCAAACTTTCCCCATTATCTGGGATAGTTGGGCTCCCTCTAATGTAGGGGTCTTTTTCTTGGCAGCTTCTACAATATAGATTATCGACTAGGGAAAACTTGTTCAAGTGAAAGGTCATTGTCTACTCTGAATAGAGATGGCAAATGGACCAATTCCTAGTGGGGACCTACAAAAATCACCAACAATAGGTAAGGTAAAACCCCACAAAATGGGTATGGACATGGACACAGGTAATTACCCACAAAAATAAGCGGGTAGAGATACCTTAGTACCAACCCCATCCAATACCCACATAATATATATTTATACATTGTTAGTTTTATTATTAGGTATACATGTTAATTTATAAATTTTATTAAATGCATCACTATTAAACTTGTATGCATTTTAATATAAATATATTTTTAATTTGTTAACTCAATAATATCATCATTGTTTTTTTAATATTGTTACAAATTTAAAATGACATGATAAATTATAAATGATATATTATTTTTTATTAAAAATACGGGTAAACGGGTATGAGTATGGATACGGGTACGAGTACAAACATTGATGCCCACACAGGAGGATTTTTTAAACCGCGAGTATGAGGACAAGTATTATAATACCCTGCCCAAACCCTGTTGTCATACCTCAATTTTGCCCCTCATTCAATAAATCAATACATTCATCATGACATTTGCATTATCTGCATAACATAACATGCATTTCATCTCACATAATACTTAAAATGTTGACCAGAATAAATTTTCGGATCTATAAATAAACCGGTTGAATCAGTTTTCAAATGTACATGAAATTAGCTGACGAGAAATTTCAAAATCGAGCTTGCAGACGTCAATTTTATTAGTTTACGGTTCACGTAATTTAACCTGACATGCTCATTTTATTTTTTGACTTTTCCCTCGCATTTTCATCAGTCTGAGCCTTTTAAACCGGGTTTTTGTTTCAAAATTTGACCAAAACCTGTCTGTATTCCAGAGGTTTATTTTACGTTGATCATTTTAGTGCATTCGATTTAATTTTTCGAACATTTTTGCGCTCGACTTTTATTCATTTTGAGTCCTTTTATTTTTTTGGTCAAAATTTCCAAAAAAAAATTAAATAGAATTAATTGTGGTTTCATTTCAATTTTATTTTTTTTATTTTATTTTAATTCATTTTTAGTTGTTTTAATTGTTTTAATTGTTTCAAACTCATTTCATACTACAAAAATATCTAAGGGCATTTTAGTCTCATTTCAAAATTATTATAACGCTAGGTGTGTGTTATATAGGGCTGGACAACGGGTCGGGCCGGGAGGTTTCGGGCCCAAAACCCTCACCCAGTCCAACCCACGGTTCATATATGAAGGCCCATTTCCGCCCAATATCAACACGATTTGGACGGGTTCGGTTTGTGCGGATTGCGGGTTAGTTTAAGCAGTTTATTCAGGTTATTAGGTTGATTCATTTTAAGACATCTATTAGCAATTATTAAAATCTTTCCAGTATCAAGAATCTAGGTTAAAAAATCTTATTTCAAAGGCCCCTTTAAACTAGCCAAAATAGCACACACGTTTTCAATAATACAACTCATATCAACACCAATAGATAACTGTTTTAAAAAAAACACATCAACAGTCTATAGATAACCATTATGGTTACTATGAGCTTTAATTACATGCATTGAAACCTTTCCAACATACATCAAGAATAATATAGTAAGTTAGAAAAAGCAGTGGTGGTGCAAGAACAAACTGTATTCCTTAGTTGTTACCTCCTCAATGTCCCACTCATCGACGCGGTCATTGGCTTCACTACTCCTGGGAGACCATATGAACCCCTCTAGCATACCAGACAACTTTTCCATTTTATCTCCCAAGACTGCTAATTCTCTCCAGCCTCTTTGGCCACGCATCATCTCATCCATTCTGCCTCAATATTAGGTGCTTATAAAGGTTGGTTGAGATCTTTTAAGTTGAGGTGAAAAAGTTGATTTCATTTTGAGAGGAATTTGATCCTTTTAGCTTCTATATTTATTTAGCTTCTAGCTACATGCTAAGTAGTAAAAGCCACCAACGGTAAGGTGTGTTACAAAGGAAACTTCAAAATGAAAGCAACAAGCTAGAGACAATACCAAACACTTGAGCCACCCAACTTTCTAAGCAATGAAATAAAATTGCTTATTGACAGTTTACAGGTGCAAATCCAATGATGTGATTCCAGTCCAAAATAATAAATTTAAATGGCATGAAAGAAAGAAAAAAAACATCCCTTTGCTGTTTTTCGAAAATGAGCATGGATGGGAAAAAACAATACTGTGAAAACATAAGGACGGGATACTAACCTCCATGGCCATCATAAACACCAAAGTAAGACGTAGACTCATCCAAATACGGATGAGCTGCATGATGGCAAGTCATGTAGAAGAATTAAAACTCATATCGAATAAATTTTGATATAATAATGGACTACTAAAATACAAGAGAATCAAGGTGGACCAAACATGAAGCACCTGCGTCACATACATGCTAATCACTAGAAGAGGACAATTTTCCCTCTACTAAGTTGAAACTTTACCATTCCTATTTATGAATTCACAATAATATATGACTGAAATCAGTTTTATTAATGTGCACATAATGATACCTCCACACCTCATTGTAGTATATTAATGATGAAACAGTAATCTATAAGTTTTTTATACAAAAGATAAAGATAAGTTACAACTCAATTTACAATATTCTAAGTCAACAGTGCAAATAACAAGTAAACAACAACTTCTAAAACAACTTCCCACACATGCAACCGTGCGTGAATTTAACAGCATCACACATATATAGCACATCATTAAACATAAATCGAATTGCTGTAAAAAGCGATATACAAAACAAGTAAACAACAATATATGAACCAAAAAAAGAAAAGAATAGTTACAACATCTTCCATAGAAGCACGCCGGCCCTGCATCGAAGACAAACCGAAGCGAAGCATTCCATTCTCACCATCTTCAGAGGCCTTTTCAGTTTTTGGAGCGCTCAGGTATATCCCCATCTCAAACTGCAATCACAAAACACACAAAAGAAAAAAACCAACACTGAGTCACAAAAAAACTATGCACTATCAATCACATCAAATCAGTGAAGGAAATAACCCCTTGAAATATATGTTATAACTACAGATCAAAACTACATCAAGCTACTTCAAACATAAAACAAACATATAAAGATTAACTCAATACATTCGTCAAAAGAAAACCTCAAGAAAACAGATAATCCTTCATTTAAGCATTAGAACGAAAGCAAGAAAAATGATAAAACGATAAAAAGAGTGAAATACCAATGCTCAATGACGACAACAGTCTGGGCAGTCACTTCTTTAACAGCTCCAGAGCCTTCACCTTCTTCTTTCACTTCCCAAACGGATGGAGTGATGGGGGAAAAACTTAAATATAAAGCAAAATAAAACCTGTTGAAACTTTCTATTAGTTAAGAGAAAAACCAAGAGATGTGTAAAAAGTATTAATGTTTCATCACTTACTAGTTGCCATAAGAGAGGGAACAAAACTCTTTGATATAATAAACCGTTTCATCACTTTAGTAAGTTAGATCAATGGTACTTACTGGCCAGAAACTCATATATATATATATATATATATATAATATATATATATATATATATATATATATATATATATATATATATATATATATATATATATATATATATATATATATATAGGTCATGCATGACTCCAAAAAATCAAAAGTCATAGTTGACCTGAAAAATTGGACAACATAAACATTAGTTAAAAGAAGGCCTTAATTAATAAACAAATATCAACAAATAAAATATTTCAATTTGAAGTAAAACAGGTGGAGAATCACCATCAACAGGTATTTCAATAGTCCACTGGAACAACCACAAAACAACTTCAGTAGAGCTGTCATCGACAAGAACAACATCGTTAATCTGCAAGAACATACAACTGTAATTTTACATATTAGACATAATAATTTGACTTAATATGCAAGAATGTAATAAGTTATACTTAACCTATCTTTTTCTGTTAGCAACGACGCAATTGAAGCAAAATTCGACGGATTCTGTTACTTAGTAGCCTAGCTATTTTCTTCAAAATCCAAGAGACAAAATATAAGTACATATTCTTCATTCGGCCATTGAGTAGTGATATATATATATATATATATATATATATATATATATATATATATATATATATATATATATATATATATATATATATCATGCATGACTCCAAAAAATCAAAAAACATAGTTGACCTGGAAAATTGGACAACATAAACATTAGTTAACAAAAATAATAAGTAAATAATGATATACATACATCCATTTCAAGCACAACCCGAAGGTTGTGGCTGAGATTGTGATGATGAGACACCTGATACTCCTTTTGCTGCTAAAGACATTTGTTGAAACTCTAAAATAATTAAATAAACAATTTTTAATAAGGCATAATTATACAACATTACATCATATTTATTAGAAATTCAGTAATAAATTTACCTATTACAATATCTTCTGAAAGCTCAAAATCTTCCATGAGATTCATATCTTTGAAATAGGTAAAAGAAGGCCTTAACCAATTCTGGGTGCAAATAAAAGCCTCGGCCATTTAAGCAGTTAGAGAACTCCTATAGGTTTCTTGACTCTCCCTCCTGTGCTAAAAGCACTTTCAGAAGCAACAATAGACACTGGTGTGGCTAAAATATCTTTAGCAATTGTAGATAAAATAGGATATTCGATTGAATTACGTTTCCACCACACAAGAATGTCAAAGTTAGGATCCCTTTTGACACATTTACTAGAATTATACACCTCAAGCTCATTTTGTTGATCAATCGAGTCTTGCTCCTCTAAATGTTGCTCAAAAGCATCGACTCTAGCCATAAGTGATGAACGGGAAGCAGATGCATTTGTTTCATCATTGGAGACATTATTTCCACCACTACCAAGAGGATGTATGGAATTATGTTCTTGGTCATAAGCTTGCTTATACCAATCATACAACTTTTGTAAATTCTCTTTTATAGATTTTACCAAGTCACTACCAAACTTTGATCCAACTCCATACATGTCCTTAAACGCCCACTCAATGTAACTCAATTTGTACCTTGGATCAAGAATAATACCAAAATATATCATCTTGTTCATCTTATCAGGACTTCCCCAATATCTATTATATTTTTCCATCATATCTCCACCCACACTTGCGAAAAAATCATTTAAGTTCAAAGTAGCTTGCTTTAACTCACAATAAATGGCAGAGACTTGGTGAAAACAAGTATGCAAACTCACATTTTGAGAGGTCGAAAAAGTCTTAGTTGCTTCATAGAATAACTTTAGGAAAGCGCTAAAAGCCCTAGCAATGTCCCAATCATCATTACTAGGGGGATTACCTTTTCCAAAGAACTCCCTATAGCTCGACTTTCATCCTCAAGCTTTTCAAAAGCGAGTTGAAACTTCTTCGCAGCCTCTAGCATTAAATATGTCGCGTTCCAATGAGTTGAAACATCAAGACATACTGATTTTTTGCAAGTTATTCCAGCAAATTCAATGCATTCTTTAAACTTGGCTGCCCTATGAGGTGAGTACTTAACAAATCTAACAGCATCTCTAACACTAGTTACAGATAAATGTTTATCTTTCAAACCCTCATTTACCACCAAGTTCAAAATGTGAGTTGAACACCTCATATGAAAACACTTTCCATCCCCCATTAACCCATTCATATTTTCTATTTTTCTCTTTAGATATGTCACAACAACATCATTTGAAGTGGCATTATCAACAGTTATGGTTGACACATTCCTAATTCCCCAATCCCTTAACATTTATTCAATCTTCCTACCTACAGTTTCACCTTTGTGGTTTGGAATTACGGTAAAGCTTATAATTCTTTTTTGATACTTCCATTCGTTATCCACAAAGTGTGCCGTAAGGGTCAAGTAGTTGAGATTTTATATAGAAGCCCAGCAATCAGTAGTAAGTGCTACCCTATTGATCGGAAAAATAGCAAGTGTACTATTTTTATCGATGTAGTAATAAGGAGTTTTATTCCCAAGTATTGATCTCAGGGATTGCGTAGGAAATACTTATTTTACTTCTGATTCTATTTGAACAAAAACACAATGGTTTGGTTGGTTTTGGGAATTTATAACAACAAACACAAAAAAATAGTAAAGAATAATTGATTAAGATGAAACATGCTAGGGTGAGTGGTTGATTTAACTAGTTATGAATTCAAGTCAAGATTTCCTCAATACACATGAAACATTCAATTACCTAACCTCAGAATGTTCTTCCTTAAGTCCTTAATGAAGAAACTATTAAACTACCAATTCTTACTCAAATGTCCATTCAACTAATCATTGGTTTTAATCATAAACAATATCAAGGTTTATGGTGATTTACAAAAGTTCCTAATCCTAGGTGATGCAATTATAAACCCAATTGTGTGAAAACCCTAACAATCACAATCCTGTTATTGATAGTCATAGATCCAATTGTATTTGTCTGATACAAAAGCATAATAACATCACACAATTGAATTGAAATACGTAACATAGTAATAAGAAAATACATGGTTCGAATTCATAACATAAGATCAAATCAGGACCATCCCCCTAACATTGGGGGGTTTAGCCTCTCATAGTATTTAAAGAAATCATAGTGTGGAAATTAAACATTACAAAGAATTAGGAGATTTTGATCTTCAATGGTTGATGCCCTTGAATCTCGCCGTCTTCAAATCCTCCGTAGTAGCTATATTCTCCAGTGCAATGTTTTTCTCTCGTACGTCAAAAAGTCCCCTTCTCTTTCTTTCCAAAGTCTTCTAATACCCTCAGATGGTTTTTTTCTCCCAGCAAGAAGTCCAAAATACCCTTAATGAACAGGGCAGATCCACATAACATAAAGTAAAGTTTCTCAACCGCGCCCATCAACACGGGCCGTGTGGATTCACACGGGTGCCCGTGTTGCTCTTCAAAAGTTGTGTTTTTTAAAGTAAGCTATAGAGGCATCAACACGGGCCGTGTTGATGTACACGGGTGCCCGTGTTAACCCCCTGACTCCCCTCTTTGAGTGCTCCTTCCTGGCAAACGACACGGGCCGTGTTGATGTACACGGGAGTCCGTGTTGACCTTCCGCATCTTCATATTTTGGCCTTCTGGAGCATCCAACACTCAGCTATTAGTCCTTTTGAACCTATGCAACAACCTGCAACACTAACACTACCAAATCGAAACATAAAAGAGACTTTTTGACACAAACATGTAACAAAATGCAATGCAATAATAAACTAACGAAACATGTTAAATGACTTTAAAACAACTAAAAACAACCACAAATCTTACCAAAGTGATGAAAATATGCCGGATAAAAGGTGGGAATTCAATGGAAATGGTGATCGGTCACAACCCCAAACTTGTCTAATTGCTTGTCCTCAAGTGATGTATTGAGTCCAAACAAAGGTCACCCACGAATTCACTTTCCACAATGCAACCTTGTCCTTCACAACTTGTGTTCTTCCTTTCCAATCAAGTTTTCGGTTTTCCCGACTCAAACTGTCCACCATATTTCCACATCAGAGGCCTCGTTACCTGCAAGCTTTTTCACATACTCACAACATCTCTCATGGTTAGGGTGTTTACACTCACAACACAACATGCAATACCAAACTCTTAAATTTGAATAAATTCTAATTACACTACAACAACATATTCCACACACTTTATGAGGTCTTTTCGGTTGTAACGGGGCTTGGGTACGGTAGGATAGACACAGAAATGGATAACAAATGGTTTTGAACTCGGCATTCATGTTGTTTGATTTTTTCTTTTTTTTCCGTGCTTAACTCATAACTCTGGGGGTTTATTCACTTTTGACTCTTTTTAACTCAATTCTCTGTGAGCATTTTACAGGTGTTAGAGTCTTAAGTCTTGGCAAGTGCATTTTTTTATTAGGACATACACACGTCTCTTCTTTTTGCATTACTTTTAGATCTCTTCTTATGCACTCGCCCTTTCTTTAAAGATTACCACCCCAAACTTAGCTTTTTGCACATTTTGTAACTTACAACAATCATGCCGATTAATGGAAGAAAGGAATGATTAATGGTTAATATGGGGTTTATTACGAACAAAAGGCTAAGGATCAACGGGGTTCACGAAGGGTAAACATACAAATAGGGATGAATAGAAAGGCTCTGGGCTAAACAAATAACTTGCCTCAGTGTGTGTTGTCATGCTGTGAAGTCTCAAAAGAACATACACAAAGTCAGAGTGATAGAGTCATACCTGGATGAACTCTCATGATGATATTTAGTGTTTGGCCTTTGTATTCTCACCATGTTGGTTAAACTTACAAGCTCTGAAGCCTCCTAGTGTCATGTAGTTTCTTTTCCGATTCGGTTCTACCATACCACTCTCTCGGTCCAGTGTCACCAAATTGTGTCCGACTTTTACTTTCTCATGGTTGCATCAACTTCCGGGGTACCTTAACAGAACAAGTATGGGGAGTGTCTTTCATCCACTACAATCGATCCCGGATTCGTCCAACAATTTCTCATCACTCTGTACACACAGGTAAACAATAAAAACAAAATACTACGACAACAGAAGCAAAAACGAAAGCCAAAAACGATGAAGGAAAACATGAATAAAATGAAAACGAAATAAAACATGAAAGGAACCCCCCCCCCCCCCCCCCCACACACACACACACCTAAACTAAACATTGATCTCAATGTTTAAATCCAGATACAAAGGGGACTCACAGCGACTACTGTTGTGGAGGAGGTGGAGGCTAGGTTAACAATGGAGGAAGAGAGACTGAGAGTCTTGTAAAACCATAATAATGAAGGATAAGTGGTGGAGATGAGTTATAAGCCAAGTGGGTCCCACCACTTAAAACAAAAAAAATTCAAAAATCCATCCCGTACAAAACAACACGGGCCGTGTGTATCTACACGGGTGCCCGTGTTGGTGATCTGGTTTCCTCCTCTCTGCACACGCCCACTTCTTTGGTCCAGGGCAATCAACACGGGCCGTGTTGTTCAACACGGGCGCCCGTGTTGGTGATCTGGCTCCCTCAACATTTGAAAATTGTTTTGTTGTTTTACTGCACTTGTGTGGTTTCCTTCCATTTTGAGGTGTTTGTGACTTTGCCCTTCTAATTATCCTCCTCCCCTACAACAAAATTTTAGCACACACAAAGAAAAAGAAAAACGAAATAAATTAGAAATCAAACGCGTGGGTTGCCTCCCACGAAGTGCTTCGTTTAACGTCGCATGGCTCGACGGTTCATTTCTCTTATCATGGGGGGTATTTCAGGTTCAAAACCTTGTTGCACCTCTTGTCTATAAATCGGACATTGTCTCTTTTATCAGTGTGGACTCCTTTGTGCCACGATTCCTTTTTAACCTTCCTTTCGGTGTTAGGAATCTTTCCGTTTAGAGTGGATACTAGTAGTGGTGAGACTTTGGTAGTATTCAATGTCTTGATTAAGCCTACTTGATACTGAGATTCTGTATCTTCCTCCATCTCCTGGTCTTCAATAGCATTCAATGTTATTTCCTTGTTGTGAACTTTCAAGGTTAACGTGCACTCATCCATGTCGAGCTTGCATCGACTCGTCTTCATGAAAGGTCGACCCAGAATGATGGGTGCCTCATTGTCTTCAGGTATGTCTAGGATTACAAAATCGACTGGAAAAGTCAAATCCGCTATTGTTACCAGCACATCTTCAGCTATACCATATGCATCTTTTCTTGAGTGATCCGCAAACTTCAGATTGGTCTTTATATCATTGATATTTTTAATACCCAGCCTATGATAGATCGATAATGGCATCAGATTCACACTAGCTCCAGAATCTATTAGTACCTTTTTGAAGGTTCTTTCTTTGATTGTGCATGGAACTGTGACGGTTCCTGGATCCTTTTGTTTGTTAGGAATGTTCTGCTCCAGGGAGTTTGCATTATATTGTTCCTTACCGGATACCTGTTCTTTAGTGGTTGGTTTCTTTTCAGCCATTACCTCTTCCACGAATTTCTTGTACATGGGCATCCTTTCAAGTGCTTCAAACAAGGCCATATAACCCTCAATCCTTTTAAACATTGTCATGAATTTCTCTAAGTCTGACTCACTAGGTTCTTTCTTTGTCATTCTCTGGGGGTAGGGCAACTTAATCACCAGTTTAGTTCCTTTTATAGTTTCTTCTTTAGTCGGCTCGCTCGGTGATATAATTTTTTTCTTTTTAGCAGCCTTTTTCTCTATCGTCGTGATAGTATTAACATTCTCCTGACCTCTCGGATTTTGAACTGTTTCACTTGGTAGGGAACCTGGTGTTCGAGAACTTGCCAGTTGCTGTGCTATCTGCCCCAGCTGAACTTCGAGATTCTTTAGGGAGGCGGTGGTGTTTTTCTGATTGTTTCTAGTCTCTTCTTCAAATTGCCTATTTTGAGCTGCCAGGTTTTCAATGGAAATCTCCCAGTCTGCCTTTTTAGGTGCCTGTTGTTGTTGCTGTTGCTGATACTGAGTCTGATATTGTCCTGTACCCTGTTGCGGAACGTTCCCTCTCTGATCTTTCCAGGAGAAGTTTGGATGATTCTTCCAACCTGGGTTGTAAGTGTTAGAGTAGGGATTATTCTGCCTTAAAAACTTGATATCTTCTATCTGCTGTGGTGTTGCAAAGCAATGAACAGTATTGTATGGTCCATTACAAATGTCACACACATCGTTTGGTGCCTGTTGCACTTGAGCCACTTTCTAAGCACCTATGTTTAGTGCCTTCAACCTTTTCTCCACCTCTGCAGCAACTGCTTCTTCAATTTTTACTTGTTTGTTTGTTTATAGCCTCAAAACAATTATTGTAGATTTGCTTGACACCCTATCATACAACTCCAGATGCTCATTTGAGGCAATTGCTTCAATTATCTTCTTCATACAGGTGGTTGTTGCAAAGTTAGCTGAGCCACCGGCTGCTGAGTCAAGGATTTGTCTCGTTTGAATTCGAAGACCATTAACAAACATTTGCATCTGCTCAGTTTCATCCATGTTGTGAGTAGGACAAGCCACTAGAATTCTCTTAAATCTTTTATAGGCATCTCCCAGTGACTCACCCTCCTTCTGCTTGAAATTTAGGATCTCGTATCTTTTTCTCAGTGACACTGATGCAGGAAAATATACGTGCAAGAATGTTGTTTCCATCTCCTCCCATGTAGTGATACTGCCAGCAGGTAAGGAATATAACCACTCTTCGGCTTCATCTACTAAAGTGAATGGGAACATACAAAGCCTTATTGCTTCTTCGTTATGTCCAGGCATTTTAAGCGTTGTGCTCTTAGTTAAAAACCTTTGGAGATGCTTGTTGGCATCTTCATTCACTCTTCCAGAAAAGGACCGCCTTTCGAGTTGATTAATTGTGCTGGGATGCAGCTGAAATTGTTCTACATTTACCGGTTGGTTTACAATTGTCATACAACCACCCAGAGTGTTGTTTCCACCATAGTCACCGAGAAGTCTCTCTGGTGGTGGTGGATCTGCAGCCATGACCTCAGGAATTGTTTCTGCGTCTGAATCTGAATTCTCTGAGTGCACTGAAACAACTCCCTCCTCCGCTTTTTCTGCTATTTCCAGTTTTTCTCGCTTAGCTTGTCTCAGTCTAGCTTGAAGAGTTCTTTCTGGTTCTGCGTCAAAAGAAAAATCCGCTGAGGCCTTACCTCGCATAAACAAGTTAGACAAATATTAGAATTGAATAACAAGATTGTCACAGATAAAGTTTTGGTTGACGAGCAACAAAATTTCAATAGAATAAAAATTAAAATAGGTATTTTGGCAATCCCCAACAACGACGCTAAAAACGTGATCGGAAAAATAGCAAGTGTACTATTTTTACCGATGTAGTAATAAGGAGTTTTATTCCCAAGTATCGATCTCAGGGATTGCGTAGGAAATACTTATTTTACTTCTGATTCTATTTGAACAAAAACACAATGGTTTGGTTGGTTTTGGGAATTTATAACAACAAACACAAAAAGATAGTAAAGAATAATTGATTAAGATGAAACATGCTAGGGTGAGTGGTTGATTTAACTAGTTATGATATCAAGTCAAGATTTCCTCAGTACACATGAAACATTCAATTACCTAACCTCAGAAGGTTCTTCCTTAAGTCCTTAATGAAGAAACTATTAAATTACCAATTCTTACTCAAATGTCCATTCAACTAATCATTGGTTTTAATCATAAACAATATCAAGGTTTATGGTGATTTACAAAAGTTCCTAGTCATAGGTGATGCAATTATAAACCCAATTGTGTGAAAATCCTAACAATCACAATCCTGTTATTGATAGTCATAGATCTAATTGTATTTGTCCGATACAAAAGCATAATAACATCACACAATTGAATTGAAATACGTAACATAGTAATAAGAAAATCCATGGTTCGAATTCATAACATAAGATCAAATCAGGACCATCCCCCTAGCATTGGGGGGTTTAGCCTCTCATAGTATTCAAAGAAATCATAGTGTGGAAATTAAACATTACAAAGAATTAGGAGATTTTGATCTTCAATGGTTGATGCCCTTGAATCTCGCAGTCTTCAAATCCTCCGTAGTAGCTATATTCTCCAGTGCAATGTTTTTCTCTCGTACGTCAAAAAGTCCCCTTCTCTTTCTTTCCAAAGTTTTCTAATAGCCTCAGATGGTTTTTTTCTCCCAACAAGAAGTCCAAAATACCCTTAATGAACAGGGCAGATCCACACAACATAAAGTAAAGTTTCTTAGCCGCGCCCATCAACACGGGTCATGTGGATTCACACGGGTGCCCGTGTTGCTCTTCAAAAGTTGTGTTTTTTAAAGCAAGCTACAGAGGTATTAACATTGGTCGTGTTGATGTACACGGGTGCCCGTGTTAACCCCTTGACTCCCCTCTTTGAGTGCTCCTTCCTGACAAACAACACGGGTCGTGTTGATGTACATGGGAGCCCGTGTTGACCTTTTGCATCTTTATATTTTGGCCTTCCAGAGCATCCAACACTCAGCTATTAGTCCTTTTGAACCTATGCAACAACCTGCAACACTAACACTACCAAATCGAAGCATAAAAGAGACTTTTTGACACAAACATGTAACAAAATGCAATGCAATAATAAACTAACGAAACAGGTTAAATGACTTTAAAACAACTAAAAACAACCACAAATCTTACCAAAGTGATGAAAATATGTCGGATAAAAGATGAGAATTCAATGGAAATGGTGATCGATCACCTATTGCAACCAGACTTAAAAAAGGCCTTTAACTTTTGTTTTTCATCCAAGTATAGCTGAAAACAGTCCCTAGCTACTGTACGCCTAGATGGGACGGTAAATTGGGGATGCATTACTTTGGAATAAAATTTAAACCCTTCACCCTTTACTGCACTAAATGGCTGCTTATCTAGAACTACAAAAACTGACAAAGCACTTCTACAAGCTTTCTTGTCAAATCTAGAGCTAACTTGAACCAACTTACCATCTACACTTGGGTATGTTAGAATAGTTTGTGTGGAGTCAGTTGACATGACAAGGGGCTTCTTAGAACATTTTAAAATATGGTGGTTCAAATTAGTGGTGTCGTGAGTCCTAGGGTCACACAAGTATTTTTTATGGCAGTGTTTGCAGGTTGCAGTGGGTGCATCGACTAGGTCATCGGGTAATCTAATAAAATGTTCCCAGCAAGCAGATGATTGCCTAGAACCACTTGCACTAGATTTCCTCTTCTTTATAGGTTTCATAGCTTGACCTACTTCATTAATTGGTAGATTTTGATTAGGCTCACCAGTCACTGAAATAACGAAGGAGCCAATCAAGAACTACCAATCAACAAATAACGGTTCCAATTCATACACCACTAGATTTAAAACTATGATTAACAATAAAAAAATTGTAAAGAGAGTAATAATACTTGATACATAAAAGAGAATTGTAAAGAGACAGAACAGAGACAACAATAACCACACCAAAACAAGAACAATACTTAGAACACCACTGCATTGATATATAAGAACCAGAAAGACAACAATAACAATATAAATTCTTAGAATAACACTACTGTTACTAAAACTATGATTAAAATTATTAACAACAAAAATAATTCTTAGAATAAATTCAGCATCCCAATTAAATAAGTGTCATTCTAAATAATTATTGGAAAGCTATAAAAGTATTGGCTAAATAAGTGATATATATTATTAAAGTATTGGAAAGATATAAAAGTATTGGTTAACCCAGTGATATATATTATTAAAGCTGTAGCTGATGTAGTTTAGAATGAGATAAAAATGAGATAAAAATGAGATAAAAGTATTGGTTAACCCAGTGATATATATTATCAAAACCAATATGCATAAGCTAATTTTTGTTACATATAACTAGCAAAAGTCAGGTTCTTTTACTTGCAGACTTTTCCTTTAACCATTCCTTGTCCACCGGGTTTACAAGGAGACTACCATATACAGAACCAAGTATAAGGAAGGGGAAAAAACTTAATTGAGGAAAGAAACAATGTATCAGTACATGCTGATCACACATAACATGTCCATACAGGAAGGGACAAAGGAATTGTAAATAATAAACTAGGTAGTCAATCAAACTCAGATAAAAGTATTTATAGACAGATCTTAAATTTAAGAAAAGTATTTATATTTCTTGCAAATTCATTTAGACATATCTTACACTTACAACAGATCTTACCTACTTAATCTTTACATTTTGTTTGTCCATCTAATAACAAAGCAAGATAAAACAAATATAAAGGGACTAACATAGATTCTGTAATTGTGGTTTTAGTGTTATTTCCTATAGAATTTTACATGTTTTCATGTTTCGGAGTCCCTAGATATATACAAATTTTCAGATCAGATGACTTATCTATATAGAACAAATCAACACAGAATATTATCATGTCAAATAGCGGAATTAATATATATATATATATATATATATATATATATATATATATATATATATGTATGTATATATATATATATATATATGTATATATATATATATATATATATATATATATATATATATATATATATATATATATATATATATATATATATATATATATATATATATATATAAAAGTTTATGGAACCTCAACAAATCCCAGATATTAATACGTGATAAGCTATTAATACATATTGAATGACTTGATGCTTCTAATTTTCAGAATTAAATTCAATAAGCTAAATATTATTGTATCAACATGCTATTTGAGGTTTTGGTGAGTATCTTGGATCTTCTCATTCACCATGCTCGCAAACATGTTAAATGAGATAAAAATGGGATTAAGTATACAACATATTCTTGACATAGAAAATGATCATTAGCATGAAATAATTCCAATAATTGTATTCAAATCCTACAACTTCATCCAATCTACTGGCTTGTTCATCTACACTTTGAGAATCAGTTTAAAACAGTCCCAATTCATATGCACACAACACATACAAATAAACCCAATTAACATACATTTCAAACAATCTCATACACTACTAATTGGTTTTAAATCAATTTGAAAATCAGTTAAAAATAGTCACAATTCAGCCCAAATTCATATGCATACAACACATACAGTCCCAATTAGCATACATTTCAAAGACATGAAGTCAAATACACTTACAATTGCATTGCTCTTGCTCTAAGACTCTTTCCATGCTACTTTGACGTTGATCCATCTATCCAAACCAAACATCAATAACATCATTAGGTAAAGAATGATACAACATAAGATAAAGACTGATACACAAAAAAAGTTACTAAGATTCTTTAGACTTTAGACTTTTTAATAACAGAAATAAATAGACTAGCTATGACCCAATTGCAACAACCAAAATTTTGCATTACAACCCATCCTTAAAATTGTTGTTAATGGACAGTCAAACAGATAAAAGTTATGTCAGAATCTTTTACTTGCAATTTTTCCAGGTATCAAACTTCCGGATGCTGTGAGAGGAGAGTTGAAGATGAATTAACAAAACTTCGTATGATGGACAAAACACGACTTGGAAATCATGCACAAAACAAAGAACAAAATCATACACATAAAAAAATAAGATAAAAACAACGAATGAGGAATCAAACTTACAAAGAATGAAGAGCGAACTCAAGCTTTCCAAGTATCAACAAGGCTAGATCCTTCGAAACTCATTCTAATGGTGAACTAGTGGTGGGTGGCGAGAGCTGAAGATAAGGTTTTATGGTGTGAGAGTTGATTTGAACGAACACTGCAACTTCGTTTGATGGTAGTTAATGATAATGGGTGGTGAGTAATGGTGTATCTATGCTGGATGGTGAGAGTTGAAGCTAGGGTTGGTGAGTGATGATGGTGTGCGGCTGAGGAGTGAAGGAGAGAACAAACAGAATGAGAGAGTGGTAAACCCTAGTTCAAAACGACACAGTTTTTCCTAGGTCTCTCAACCGGGCCGGTCAGAGTACCCGCGGTTCACTAAAACCTACCCGGACCCGCCCATTAAGAACCGGTTTAACCCATTAGTTAAATCCGTTTAACCGCTAACCCATCTTAACCCGCCCAATTCCTTTTTTTTCTCCGGTTTTCTACGTTTTGGACCGGGCTTCGGATCCTTGTCCAGCCCTAATGCTATATATACCCATGACCAATGTTTGAGTGAAAAAAAAACCTAGACCAATAATTGAAAACGACGCAATTTTCCCATATCTTTCTCTCTCAACTTTAAAGCCGCCAATGAGAAATATGAAGATTCATTGAAAAAAATATGATTTTTCTGTAACTCATGACCTCCACATGTTAATCCCCTCACCTTTTTCATATACCACAAAAATTCATCATGTAAAAATCATTCACGTCCCCATTATTCTCTCATAAACCAACCTACTGCATATTTTCATTCTCACAAACAATTAAACCAACCAACACCAAACCAATTTCACTCCATCTACTAACCCAACCAATATCAAATAACGCACAAGCTATACACTATCTTAAAAACAAATAAATCTAGTCACTTATTCACCATAAGCACTCTCAATAATGAAAAATATAAGAAAAAGAGTAACTTGACTTTTCTCTCTCACAAAAAAAAGCAACCACCATTTTTGTTTTTGATAATGACCTTGTAATGGATGATACAATCACCATAAACCTCTCACATACCACTACCTTCTTCCAATAATCATATTTTCTTTTTATTTTCAGTAACTACATGTACAACATAACTACTACTCTTAACCTCCTCTCATACAAACTCAAAAACACCACAAGCTCTTCTTCATTCTTCCATCAACTCAAACAACCATATTCTCACCATGTAATTCCTTTACTTCATTACTACAACCTTTTACTCCAACTACACAAATCTCACTTACTTTTCACTACACTAAACATTATCTTCTTCACCAACACAACACCAATAAACCAAACAACATAAAATAGAAGCAAAACATGTAAGATAAAAAATGAGGAAACTCAATACGAACAACAATGCATAACGGAACCATACTCGACGCTCACCGCTAAAATTATGCCTCCCCGTCCGGATCTGGGGTAACTTTGTTTTTCTCTTCATATCTTGCTTCCGTCATTTTCACTTTTATTGAAAAAATGTGATATTCATTTTATTTGTTATGTTATTGTTGTTTGTTTGAGATAAAAGAAATCGAGAGACAAGACTATGTGAAAGGCAAGTTAGAGAGGATGAAGGGGCGCCGCCACCGCTGGTCGGCCGATCGTCCCATGTGTTTTGAAACTAACCTGTGTGAGAGAGACTTACGAAAGAGAGGTGAATGTGTTAGTTTCTTTTGTTACTTCTGTAACATGCGACGAAAGAGAGGAGAGTCTTTTATTCTATTTGTTTTTTATAACATGGCCACATGTCAAGATTTGATTTGTAACTTTTAAATTTTAATTTTTTTTGTAACATCAGAAAAAGGGATGGTCCCCTCTCTATACACATTTCTTTTTCCTTTTTTTGTTGTTACATTTATAGTTTTTGTTTATTTAATTTTATTTTATCATCTATTTTGTGATTAGGGCTATGTGTGTTTTATTGGGCCTTAAGCCCATAGATTACTTTATGTTTCTTATTTCATTTTATTTATTTTGTTTATGTTAGTTTTTTTATTATTAAAAATAAAATAAAAAATAAACCCTTTTCATGAAATAAAAGAGAGAGATTACAAGTTTACTAAGAAAATGAAAAATATATTTGATTTTTATTTTATTTTCTCCCCTGTCAATAATTAATTAAATCAAAAATCAAAGAAAGTTTAATAAAAAAGATTTTATCTTTTTTAGTTTGTAATTATTTTGTATTTCCTTTGCTTTTCTTTATTTTTACTTATTTGTGTTTGTGTACTTGTACAAAATTGTATATTATTTGTTTTATCTTTATTTGCATTATCCCTCCAAATAGCAAATGTATCCTTATCCCCTTATTGTAATTTGTACTTATTTTTTGTTTTTGTTTTTTTGCCCTTAGTTAGATAAAATTAACTAATTAAAATAATCAATAAAAAATAAAATCAATCCTTTTTTCAAACAATTAAAATACTTGGTCAACACCAAGTTTTATTTTCAAAAGTGCTTGGTCAACACCAAGTTTCCATCATTCTAATTTCCAAACATTTTTTCACATTCAAATCAATTTCAAACTATCTCATTTTTCAATTCAAATCATTTCCCAACCTTTTTGCAAACAATAATCAAATGCTTGATCCAACGTCAAGCCTTTTTTCAAGTAAAAAAACATGTAATCATTATTTAACACTTTTCATTAAATTGGATGAAAATGAACGATGTGTAGTCCACGAGCTCCTAAGAGTTGGGATCCGAGATGTAGTTCCCGTCAATCCAAACACTCATCATCCTCCAATAAATTTCACAACGTGTAATAAACCTCAATCAACATCGAGTGCGTTTTCTTAAATAAACTCAAAAGACCTAAAACTATTAGACTTTTTTCACAAATAAGATGAAAAAGGAATAGTGTGTAGTCTACGACCTCCCGAGAGTTGGGAAACGAGATGTAGTTCTCGCCCGTCCGAGCTCTCGTAATCATCAAAAATACTTCAAACACATCAAACTCTTTTCTCGCAGTTTCACGATGACCTTCAAACCCTTTTAAAAAACGAAAGGTTTTCGTCTCGAGACGATGCAAAATAATACTTCATCCATAAATGTGTGAGTCGAGATAAATGATGTTTTCCCATGAATGTCGATATGTAGAAATCCATCTAATGTGATACAAACGCCCGTTCCTCGTCTGTTTTGGTAGCAAACAATGTTTTTCCGTCGATTGAGACAAAATAGTTTTCGCTAAAATCGACCAACAAAGAAACATTTTCTACCTAGGACTACATAGCCTTGAGTTCTCCATCGCACCCGGAGATACGTAAGAGCGAGATTCAAAGTCTCATCAAGCACTATATTAAGAAATAAACCTTTTTGTCCTCTTCTTTTCCCTTTTAATAACTTGAAAAGCCTAACATTTTCAAAGCTAACATTAATTCGCACAATTTACCAAATGGTTCACGTTGAATACAACGGACGTGAGGGGTGCTAATACCTTCCCCTTGTGTAATTGACTCTGAAACCCTGATTTGGTTATGATGACCATATACTTGTCATTCTTTTAGGGGTTTTATCAATATTTTCCCTTTCCTTATTTGAGAATAAATAAAGTTCGGTGGCGACTCTGTTAAGTTTATCCTGCGAGCGTACGGTTGTGCTTCGCGAGCGTTGTGTTCTCTTTTTTATAGGTATGGCACTTGCCCATTGTCATCCATAAATTGGAAGGTATCTCTTGTATCTTTTGTGGGGATTACCTTGAATCAATCTCTCATTTGTTTGTCACTTGTAACCTAGCTTATAGTGCTTGGTATAGTATTTTTAGGTGGTTAGGGGTTCATTTGGCTCTTCAGAGGGAGTTGGGGCTTCTTTTTTAGTATTTTTTTTCTTTAAATGGTAGGGCTAATTTTAGGGGATATTTTTCCATGATTTCGCATGCAGTGGTGTGGATTATCTGGTTGATGCATAATGATAAGTTATTTTTTGGATCAACATCAAACATGAAAATTATGGAGGATATGAGTATTTTTTTGCTTGAGTTGGTTTCATAATAAGTCAACATAAAATTCACCATCCTTCTCCAACTGGCTTCAAAATTATATCACATGTCTTAGTCAATAGAGGATCAAGAGTTTTGACATACTTTATAGGGATCAATGGTCTTCTGCGTTGCCAGGGGTTATTCTGGTTTGTTGATGGTGTGTCTGGTGATCGAAGCTCTAGTCTATTTTTTGTTAGGAGGTGCTTTGTCAAATGATGGATTTAAGTGGTTAGTCTTCTTTCCTCAAATGATAAATCAAAGTGGTTAGTCTTATTTCCATAAGAATCTTGGAGCGGTTAGTCTTCAAGCTTATAAACTTTGTAAGCTTTTACCATGGGTTGAGCTAACAAACCTTATACATTAATTTTATACAGACTAACCAATAACCTAGGAGAATTTGATATTGGGTTAATCTCGAACCTTATCCATGCTTTTATCACAGGCTAAGCTTTAACATAACCTTGGTTTTACCACAGGCTAACCAAAAACCTATGTTACTTTACCACGAGTTAATCTCAAAATTTTCAAGCTTTTATCACTGGCTGAGCTTGAACCTAAACAGAGGTTTGATCACACAGTCCTCAAACCAAAGCTTTTACGAGTTTAGATTCTAACCCAAACAAATCCCTAAATAGATAATATTCAACCAAGGTGTATATAAAAGATTGATTTTGTGAATTCACAATTATACCCTTCTAGAATTACAAAATATCCTCACTCATAGTAGGACTTTCTCAAATAAGCACTTCAGCTAAAATATTAGTGAGATAAAGTTAAAATAAATTTTAGAAAGAGAGAGAGTAGTGTCAAAACACGATTCTGGATGAAATGAAATGGGGGGAGGGGAAACATCTATTTATAGACTAGAGATTGGCTCAAAAAGGAAATTAGTTTTAATTCCTTTTAAGACAATCTAGTCGATTAAAGCCTAATGTTAATCGATTAGAAACTTCAATGATAATTGATTACCAATTCCAAAAAAGGAAAGAAAAGATATATAGTTATTGTACATCATTAAGGCACTGTCGTAATTTCTTAGAGCTCAATTTTGAACTGATCTAATCGATTAGACAAGTGCTTCATTCTATTAGAAAAGGCAAAACTTTGCCTATAGCAATTTTGACTACTCCCGATTCATCTGACACAACTTCACGATATTTTAGAAAATATTTTCTTGAGAAAAATCAGTTTGAAAATAAGTTTGTGTGTGTGTGTGTATCTGTGTCTGTGTTTTAAGGATGCACTTTTATGAGAATTCCCTTTTACTTTTACAAAATATTCACTCAGACTAAGATAGGGATTTCATGTACTTCAAGACTTTGTCATATGTTTTTTTTTGTAGACACTTGTTTGAGTTCACTTGAGATGAGGCTTGGACTTATATTCAATTTGGTTGCCATCATCGAATAATCAAGTTCATCAAATCCTAATACTTAGGTTTGCATCTTTATTCGTTTAAGCACTTATGTTTGACTTGTTAGAGGACATTGGAGCCATCATGAATAAGTTGCCATCATCAAAACTTCAACAAACGATGTTGTCTTTGTTAGAATCATATCACCTGTAAAACAAGATTCCACAAGATGGAGGTGTCATTTCCTTGTTTGGGAGGATGGCCTTTTAGAGTCTTTAATATGGGTTATCTTTAGGGTCGAGAGGATGTTTGGGTTTGGAATCCAGACCTGGTAAGCGCTTGTGTGTGAGTGTTGCCTATAATTCGCTTATCTCCCTAGCTAGGGTGTTAGAGAATAAGTATGGGTTAGTGCTTAGGGGGTTGGCTAAGATTTGTAATAGCTCAACAACTTCGAAAGTTATTGTGTTCTCTTGGTAGCTACTCTAGAATAGGTTGCCGACTAGGCAAAATCTCATATGGCAGTGGATTGTGTGTAGTAATAATGATGTGGCATGCATTGTGTGTGTTGGATCGATGGAGTCAACATATCAGTCTTTGTGTTGTGTGGGGTTGCCTCAATTATCTGGTATATGGTGTTTAGGTGGTTGGGGCGACCTGGGCCTATGCCGCAGTCAAATTTAGGTGTGTTTAACTTGTTCCAGGGTCTAGGGAAGGGAAATATGATGTCTTTGAGTTTGGTTTCAATATGACAATTTATGGTATGGAGTATTTGAAAACTTTAAAATGATTTTATTTTATACAGGAGCGCTTATTAGTCTGACATGGAAGTGAGTTCAAGATCATGCTCTGGGTTTTGACATTACTTTGTTAGACTGAGAGTGAGACCTTTCAAGTAGCTAAATATTTTTAGGACCGAGTTTGGTGGACAAATGTCCTCCTTTTATTTTTTTTCAGGTGTTCGAGTCTTCCTTCCTCAAACTTTGAGCTTGAGTGTAAATAAAATTTGTTGTTGGTTGGCTACTTCGTAGTGGTTTCTGCCTTGTTATTCTTTCTCTTGTTTACCGATAGTTTTTTAGTTTATCCTTTTCATGAGTTTTCTTGGAATTTATTGTTTCACGTGTTAGTGTCCGGATAATGTTGATGTTCTTGGCTTTTTGTATAAATTTGATTCTCTTTATTTTTATTTTAATATTTTGTTTTTGATAAGCAAAGAGTGGAATTAACTAGAGCACTAAGGATGCTCTAACCCAATCCAAGAAAAAAAATACAGAAAACAGAATACAATAAACAGAACGAAGTGCGAAACTGTAAGGCCAGAAGGAAAACAAAATTACAATAGACAAGCAATAAGAGCAATAAAAAAATCCTGAAAATAAGAATGATTAGAATTACTCGCAATGACACTCCATTTCCAGGCTGTGAGTTTGATAGCAAGGATAATTTCATTGACATTAAACAACTATCCTTTGAATATTAGATTGTTGGACAACATAACCTGCAATTCAAAGATGCTACTAGTTAATGCAGGATCTATAGTAGGTAAAATTTTCTCCAAGTCCCACACCCAATTGTCTTCAATCCAGTCGCCAGCATTATCAATAGTGCAGTTCTTTACAAATGCAGATTGGTAGATATCAGGAAAAATATTGATAAGGCTATGTTCGCCAATCCAGTTAATCTGTCAGGATGAGGTTTTAGTCCCATTACCAACAGAGCAACAGGTCAGGACCACCCCACAATTTTTTTTGGAAAATGGATTCTAACTCCTTTCTAATATAGGTAAAATATAGGAATTGAGTTCAGAATTGAGTTAATGAGGGTATCATGCTTTATTATTAAAAAATAGTATAAACTTAGTAGTTTTTTATTTTATCATTAAAATTATGCACTAATAATATTTTTATTTTTTTTAATCAATTAAATTTATTAAAAACAATTAGACAAAATTTCATTTTATTAAAAAAAATCAGTCGAAAAGGACAATAGTATCTAAAAAGGGAAACAAAATCTTAAAAAACAAACAAGAGAAAGAAATAACAAATCAGGAAACAGAAAACTGTCCAACAAAACCCCTTGAAACCGCGACTGCGGTCAATACTGCAGCAGTATAACTAACGAAACCCTGCTCAGCACACAGCAACAAGAAAACCACGTACTATACGTATTTTTGTTTTGGAAATACTTGTAAAGAAATTGACTAAATATGGTAGTAATCAAACAAATAAGTCAAAATGTTGATTATTAAGATTTATGATAATATGGAAAATAATGAACGTGCACGTTTCAACACACTTTATCATTTATGTATTGTGTCCTTCAAAGTTTATATATAAGGTTTACTATTTCATTGTAAATTGCACTCGCACACATTAATAATTATTTATCATCTTCTCCCTCTGCAAATTCTTCTCTCATGGCTGGTTACAGATGGATAAGGCCCGAGGTATTTGTATTTCTCTCTTTAACTCTTTGATTAATAACAAAGTAATGATGTTTTTTTTCTTCTTTTTGGATAGGTATATCCACTATTTGCTGCAATTGGTACTGTTGTTGGAATATGCGCCATGCAACTTGTTAGGAACATATGCACCAATCCTGAAGTCAGGTACGTATACATTTCATGCCTTATATGCGAATGAAAATGAATATTGAATAATGTGATGAGTGAATTATATTGAATTGGTTTTTAGGGTAAACAAAGCGAACAGGAAGGCTGGTGTGCTTGAGAACTATTCTGAGGGTGAGGGATATGCTGAACACAGATTCAGAAAATTTGTCCGAACTAGGCCACCTCAGGTTATGCCGTCTGTCAACAAGTTCTTCTCTGAGCCCGATTTGTAATGAATGAATCAAGTTGTTATCAGAATATTTGGTCAAGTTTGAAATAATTGAATGTAAAAAGGTTAGATGTGGGAGGTTCTTGTAACTTGTTGATGGTTCTCAACTATTTTTTTAATGTAATAAAATATTTCGGTACTTTTTGTTGCATCTGTCCAATGTCGCCTATGATATATTAAAGATGACATATTTTTCCTTAAACTACCAATCATAACAAAATGATATCAGTAGCAGCTCTTAAGTTGTAGATCCAATGAAATAAAATCCTTCAATAAAATTGCATATTTTGATTGTAAGTAATCACAAGAAATCTTCTTTTCTTTGTTCAATTATAACTATTTTTATGGGCATTTTAATTTTATAAAATAGATTGATGTTGTAAATGTGATGTTACAAAGCAAACGGAAACTGGATCAAGACAACAATATCCAAATGGATTTGGACGGAAGAAAATTTTAACTCATATTCCTTGAGTTATATCCGTACCATTTTAATTTTTACTATTTATTTCAGACTTTCGAAAATCAAATTGCACCATTTCACATTCGCATCGGGAGGCTTTGAAAATGACATCCGGTATGTTTTTTTTCCTTATCGGATGACTTTACAAAAGATATCCGATTTATATCAAAATTAATTCTGGAAGACTTGCTAAAAGAGTTATGAATTTGTCTGAAAAAATGTATTATACTGGAATATTTTCCAAATGTGTTATGATTTATATACTTATGTTCACTGGAACAGTTGGAGACAAGATATCCAGTTTAGTTACTTTGTGTACGAGAACTCTTTTATCTCTGGTTTGCTTTGTTAAATTTATTTATTTTTTACAATTTTTTATGTTGCAGGTATGGAAATTCCTCCACAAATATGCGATAAAAATCAAATATATGTAAATATTTCTGATATTTTTTCAACTACTTAAAGATTTGGTACACGAGAATAAGTGATAAGGTGGATTAAAGAGGCCGAAATCCGAAATAAAGTAGCTGTTATTATCACTCATTCAGATACTGAAACATGAAAGAGAGAGAAGTAACAAATTAATATTTGGTTACAATAAAGGTGGAAAATACAAGGGTATTGATAGTGCAACACAAAGTGCGACAAAAAAATGTGAATGTCCATTTAAAATCAGCTCGACTCCGGCGAAAGATGGGTCTAGATGGAAGGTTGATGTAAAATGTGGAGTTCATAATCGTGATTTGCCTGATAGATTAGAAGGTCATTTCTTTGTTGGTAGGTTGACTACATATGAGAAACATCATGTTGTTGATTTGACAAAGAGTCGTCTTCCACCTAGACACGTGTTACTTTCCTTGTAAGAGCGAGATCCATAGATGTCACTCAAATCACGTAAATATATAAGCATAAGAGTGCGATAACAAAGAGATAAGAGGTCCTAGAAGTGAGATACAAAATTTGTTTAAGCTTATAGAGGACACATGATATGTTTATTGGAGTAGAAAAAGAGATGACTCTAAAGTTGTGAGAGAGATATTTTGGGTCCATCCAGATTCAGTTAAGTTATTGAATATTTTTCCTATTGTGTTAGTTATGGACAACACCTACAAGACAAACAAATATAGACAACCTTTGTTTGAAGTTATAGGCATGATATCAACCGAGTTGACTTTTGCTATTGCATTTGCATATATGGAGTCCGAGCAGACAGAGAATTTTTGTTGGATGTTGGATAAGCCTAAACAATTATTTATGAATAAAGATTTGTGTCCATTAGTGATTTTGACAGACAAATATCTTGTTTTGATGAAAGCAATTGAAATTGTGTTTCTAAGGACGATTTGTTTTCTATGTCGATTTCACATTAACAGAAATGTTGGTGCAAAATGCAAGCAATATGTCATGAATGACATGTAAAAGAGGATTGACACATTATGGATGGAAGTTGTATGGGCTAGTGATGAGGTTGAGTATGATCAACGGTTGCAACAATTTGAGCAATCGTGTGTTGATTGTAGTGAATTTATTGATTATGTGAAAGACACATGATTGACTCCACTTAGACAGAGATTTGTTGGAGCATGGATTAATCGAGTGTTACATTTGGGTAACACCACGACTAATCAGTATGTATTTTTTTTAGCATTTTTACTATGTATTTTTTTAAGTATTTTTACTATGTATTATTTTTAGTATTTTTCATATTATTATTTTTAGGGTTGAGTCTGCTCATTGGAAGTTAAAGCATATGTTAGGGAACACTATAGATGACATGATCAAATATTGAGAGGCTATGAATAACAACTTGAAGTTATAACTGTAACACCCCGAATAAAATAAGAGAATTATTTTATTAAGTTAATAATATTATTTTATTAATTTAATTAATTAAAATGGAATTATTGGACTATTTTTATGATTATTATTATTTGGAATAATAGTTATTGGGAAATATATAAGTTGGGATAAGAGAAAAGTTTCTCATTTTTTTTGGAACGGAAGAGTTTTACGTGGAAGTTGAGAAGCTGCAGAGAAGGGAGAAGCTGTAGAGCAAAGGTTGAAGAACGGAAAAGCGGAAGCGTTGAGTTGCCGAATCATCTCAGGTAAGGGGTCTGAACCTTATTAAATGATAATATGCGAGCAATTTCGTGATTCTGTGTTAGACTGTTGATTGATTTTGGGGATTTTAGGGAGATTGGGGAAGTTGGGGTTTATCGTCGTCAGCACTATGATGAATAAGTCGAATTAAGCTGAAATTGAATCCGTAGTCGTGTGAGTCGCGTTTTCCCGAACGCGTAGCTTTTTACGGAAGTTGAATCGGAGGTCCGGAAGTCCTCCGACGGCGGGAAATGCGGAGAGTTCTGCATTCTGCCTTGTGTTAGCGCAGGAACTACTGTTTTGTCTGCGTTAACCGGTTAACCCAGGGTGTTAACCGGTTAACACTGTTATGAATTGAGAAAATGTTGAGTTTCGCCTGCGTTAACCGGTTAACCCATAGCGTTAACCGGTTAACACTGTTGCGTTTTGCCTGTATGTGTATTTTTCCTGCGTTAACCGGTTAACCTGTGGCGTTAACCGGTTAACACTGTTCCAGTATGGAAAAATGGATAATTTTTATGTTGAAATTGTGATTTGGCCTACTGTGGGTAATTGTGGTGAATCAATTTGTTAAGTTGTAATGTTGTTGTTGTTTGTTGAGTTGTGTGTCATGCTATTAATGATGAAGATAACATGATCATATGATGTTGTTGTTACGATGTTGATTGTGATGCATGTTTGGTGTGCATGCATTCATGAAAGGCCGATGCCTAGTGATGAACGGAATGAGTTCCAATGATGTTGTTGACTCCGGGCTTGTTGAGAGGCTTGGTTCCTTACGGGGAACTCGGATTCTATGGTGATGAATCTGGGAGTGGTGATCCTGTAGTTGGTCACAAAATGGGTATACCGAGTCGTGTTGAGTCATGCATGGGTGTGTGCATTGCATTTGATAGGTTGTTTTGTTGATGTTCAGGAGTATGTTGATTATGCCGATTATGATGATTATGATGGGATGTGTTGGCATATGTGAAATATATGTATGTTTATATTTCTGTCGTTATATTATTATTTAATAATGTAATTCTCACCCCTTCTGCATGTGTTTATGTTCATCTATGATGAGCAATGTGCAGATAAAGAGGAGTAGCTTTTGTTGAGGTTCGAAGAATAAGTGTAGAGTTATTCTACGGAGTCGAGTCAAATGCTCTGGTCATGTGACACCGGGGTTATGGGATTAGATAGACAATTATATTTTATTTATGTTGTTTATGAGGATGGAAGTGTTGAGATGTTTTGCTGAGATAATGTTGAAACATTTTTATGAGTTATTATACGATGAAAAATAATAATTATGTTGTTGTCCGCTGCGAAGTTTTGATGAAATAAATAATAATTGTTTATTGTGATGCGATAAGTGTATGTTGTAAGAAATGTAAACTCTTCTACATGTTGTACTCTGATAACTTATTTAAATATGTCGATTGGGTAGAAGGGTGTTACATTAGTGGTATCAGAGCATGGTCAGTCCAGTCGAGTCATAATGTGATGTTTTCCCTGTTGGTCGATTAGTGTAGGTGACACTGTCGATACTTAACGGCTGTGGTTGTGTTGTGCAGAGAGTATGGCTGGAGAAAATGACCTTGCGATTGCTGAGGCTCTGGCTGCTATAGCGCAGGCTATGCAGGCGCAGCAGAATCCGCCGGTCGACGAGTTTAGGAATTTGGGAAGGTTTCTGAAGAATAACCCTCCTACATTCAAAGGGCGCTACGATCCAGATGGTGCTCAGAATTGGCTGAGGGAAATTGAGAAGATTTTCCGGGTGATGACGTGTACTGAAGCACAGAAGGTGCAGTTTGGTACGCATATGTTATCGGAAGAGGCTGAACACTGGTGGGATAACACTCGTCAGAGAATTGAAGTACCAGGTGCTGAGATGACTTGGGAAAGGTTCAAGACGGCCTTTCTGGAGAAATATTTTCCTGCTGATGTGCGATGTAAGAAGGAGATGGAATTTCTAGAACTGAAGCAGGGTAACATGTCTGTTGCTGATTACGCTTCGAAGTTTGAGGAGCTGGTACAGTATTGTCCTCATTATAATGGTGCTGGCGCTGAGGAATCCAAGTGTGTCAAGTTTGAGAACGGGTTGCGTCCCGAGATCAAACAAGGCATTGGTTACCAGGAGATTCGTAGGTTTCCTACACTGGTTAATAAGTGCAGGATATTTGATGAAGATAGCAAGGCTAGGACTGCTCATTACAAGAGTCTCAGTGAGAAGAGGAATAAGGATCGTGGTAGTCCTTATGCATCTCCGAATGGTAAAGGTAAGCAGAGAGTGGTAGATGAGAAGAAGCCAAGTGGGGGAGGATCTTCCATAACTGGTAAATGTTTCAAGTGTGGCGAGCCAGGCCACCGTGCTGATAGCTGTACCAAGAAAGTGCTGAGATGTTTCCGATGCGGTCAGGCTGGTCATAGAGTTACTGAATGTAAGGATGCTGGTCCGACGTGTTTTAATTGTGGCGAGAAAGGCCATATCAGTTCGCAGTGCTCGAAACCAAAGAAGGCGGCTACTGCAGCTCATACTACTGGTAGGGTGTTTGCTCTGAGTGGGGTTGAAGCTCCTAAAGAAGATAACCTGATTAAAGGTACTTGCTTGATTAATAATGTTGAATTGCTTGCTATTGTTGATACTGGTGCTACTCATTCGTTCATTTCGTATGAGTGTGCGACCAGGATTGGTGTGATTATGTCGTCCCTAGGCGGAAGTATGGTGATAGATACTCCTGCTAATGGTTCTGTGCAGACTTCTGTTGTCTGTCGAAGTTGTCATTTGACGATCTTCGAGAGAGAGTTCGTGGTTGATTTGGTGTGCTTACCCTTGCACCAAATTGATATTATTCTGGGAATGAATTGGCTAGAATTCTATGGCGTGTTTATCGACTGCTATAGGAAGACGGTGCGGTTTTCTGAAGTTGGTGAGAACGATGAGGCAAGATTTCTATCTGCTAGGCAAGTGGGGGATTTAGTGAGAGATGAAGCTCAGATATTCGCTTTATTTGCGTCTCTGCAAGCGGATAAGAAAGTGGTGAGTGTAGAATTGCCTGTTGTCTGTGAATTTCAGGATGTGTTTCCGGAGGATGTAAGTGATTTACCTCCAGAACGGGAAGTCGAATTTGCCATTGACTTAGTACCAGGTACGAGTCCAGTGTCGATGTCTCCTTATAGAATGTCGGCAACTGAATTAGTTGAATTGAAGAAGCAACTTGAGGAATTGCTTGAGAAGAAGTTTGTGCGTCCAAGTGTTTCTCCTTGGGGTGCACCAGTATTGTTAGTGAAGAAGAAAGAAGGTACGATGAGGTTGTGTGTCGATTATCGGCAGTTGAATAAGGTGACTATCAAGAATCGGTATCCATTGCCGAGGATTGATGATTTGATGGACCAGTTGGTTGGAGCTCATGTTTTCAGTAAGATTGATCTGCGGTCGGGTTATCATCAGATCCGAGTGAAGTCAGATGATATTGCGAAGACTGCTTTCCGTACGAGGTATGGTCATTATGAATACACTGTGATGCCGTTCGGTGTGTCTAATGCTCCAGGTGTGTTTATGGAATATATGAATCGTATATTTCATCCGTACCTTGATAATTTTGTTGTGGTGTTCATAGATGATATATTGATATATTCTAAGACGGAAGAAGAGCATGCGGGACATCTGAGAATTGTTTTGCAGGTGTTAAGAGAAAAGAAATTATATGCAAAGTTATCTAAATGTGAGTTCTGGTTGAAGGAAGTGAGTTTCCTTGGCCATGTGATTTCGAGTGGTGGAATTTCTGTTGATCCTGCTAAAGTTGATGCTGTATTACAGTGGGAGACTCCGAAGTCTGCTACTGAGATACGCATTTTTCTGGGATTAGCTGGTTATTACCGCAGATTTATTGAGAGCTTCTCTAAGTTGGCATTGCCGTTGACGCAGTTGACTAAGAAAGGTCAAGTATATGTGTGGGATGCAGCTTGTGAAGCAAGTTTTGTCGAGTTGAAGAGGCGGTTGACCAGTGCTCCAGTGTTGATCTTGCCTAATCCTGGTGAGCCCTTCGTTGTTTATTGTGATGCTTCTTTGATGGGTCTTGGTGGTGTCTTGATGCAGGATGGTAAAGTTGTAGCTTATGCTTCTAGACAGTTGAAAGTTCATGAGGGGAACTATCCTACGCATGATCTAGAACTTGCAGCTGTGGTATTTGTGTTGAAAATATGGAGGCATTATCTGTATGGTTCCAGATTCGAAGTGTTCAGTGATCACAAGAGTCTGAAGTATCTGTTTGATCAGAAAGAGTTAAATATGAGGCAGAGAAGGTGGTTAGAATTACTGAAGGATTTTGACTTTGAATTGAGTTATCATCCCGGTAAGGCTAATGTAGTTGCAGATGCGCTGAGTAGAAAGTCTCTACATATGTCTATGATGATGGTTCGAGAGCTTGAGTTAATTGAACAGTTCCGTGATATGAGTTTGGGTTGCGAAGTTTCCGCTGATAGTGTAAAGTTGGGTATGCTGAAGTTGACTAGTGGAATTCTGGAAGATATTCGGAATGGTCAGCAAGTTGATGTCGCTCTAGTTGATCATATTACTATGGTTAACCAGGGTAATGGTGGTAATTTTGAGATTGATGAGAATGGCATCCTGCGATTTAAAGGTAGAGTTTGTGTTCCTGAGGTACCTGAATTGAAAAAGAGTATTCTTGAAGAGGGCCATAGGAGTGGATTGAGTATCCATCCAGGTGCAACTAAAATGTATCAAGATTTGAAGAAGTTGTTTTGGTGGGCTGGTATGAAAAGAGATGTTGCTAAGTTTGTGTATGCCTGTTTGACTTGTCAGAAGTCAAAGATTGAACATCAGAAACCGGCAGGTATGATGCAACCTTTGAAGATTCCTGAATGGAAGTGGGATAGCATTTCCATGGATTTTGTGACGGGATTGCCGAGGACGGTGAAAGGTAATGATTCTATTTGGGTGATTGTGGATCGATTGACTAAGTCGGCGCATTTCTTGCCGATGAAGATTAATCACTCTTTAGAGAAGTTGGCAGAGTTGTATATTGAGGAGATAGTGAGGCTGCATGGTATTCCATCCAGTATTGTGTCTGATAGAGATCCCAGATTTACTTCTAGATTTTGGGAAAGTTTGCAGAAAGCGTTGGGGACTAAGTTGAGGTTGAGTTCAGCTTATCATCCTCAGACTGATGGTCAGACTGAAAGAACTATCCAATCCTTGGAGGATTTGTTGAGAGCTTGTGTGTTGGAGCAGAGTGGTTCTTGGGATAGTTATTTGCCGTTAGTGGAGTTTACTTATAATAATAGTTTTCATGCTAGTATCGGTATGGCTCCATATGAAGCATTGTATGGTAGGAGGTGCAGAACTCCATTGTGTTGGTATGAATCAGGTGAGAGCGTTGTACTCGGACCTGAGATTGTGCAGCAGACGACTGAAAAGATTAAGATGATTCAGGAGAAAATGAAGATTTCTCAGAGTCGTCAGAAGAGTTATCATGATAAGAGGAGAAAGGCACTTGAGTTCCAAGAGGGAGATCATGTGTTCTTGAGAGTTACTCCGATGACAGGTGTGGGTAGAGCTTTAAAGTCTAAAAAGCTTACCCCAAGGTTTGTGGGTCCGTATCAGATTTTGAAGAGGGTTGGAGAAGTGGCGTATCAGATAGCTTTACCGCCGTCGCTTTCTAACCTGCATGATGTGTTTCACGTATCTCAGTTGAGGAAATATATTGCGGATCATTCTCATGTTGTTCAGTTGGATGATATCCAGGTGAGGGATAATTTGACAGTTGAGGTGTTGCCAATTCGGATAGATGACCGAGAAGAGAAGACCCTGAGAGGTAAGAGGATTGCTCTAGTGAAGGTTGTTTGGGGAGGTCCAGCTGGTGAGAGCTTGACTTGGGAGCGTGAGGATCAAATGAAGGAGTCGTATCCGGCTCTATTCGCTTGAGGTATGTTTTCGAGGACGAAAACTCTTTTAGTGGGGGAGAGTTGTAACACCCCGAATAAAATAAGAGAATTATTTTATTAAGTTAATAATATTATTTTATTAATTTAATTAATTAAAATGGAATTATTGGACTATTTTTATGATTATTATTATTTGGAATAATAGTTATTGGGAAATATATAAGTTGGGATAAGAGAAAAGTTTCTCATTTTTTTTGGAACGGAAGAGTTTTACGTGGAAGTTGAGAAGCTGCAGAGAAGGGAGAAGCTGTAGAGCAAAGGTTGAAGAACGGAAAAGCGGAAGCGTTGAGTTGCCGAATCATCTCAGGTAAGGGGTCTGAACCTTATTAAATGATAATATGCGAGCAATTTCGTGATTCTGTGTTAGACTGTTGATTGATTTTGGGGATTTTAGGGAGATTGGGGAAGTTGGGGTTTATCGTCGTCAGCACTATGATGAATAAGTCGAATTAAGCTGAAATTGAATCCGTAGTCGTGTGAGTCGCGTTTTCCCGAACGCGTAGCTTTTTACGGAAGTTGAATCGGAGGTCCGGAAGTCCTCCGACGGCGGGAAATGCGGAGAGTTCTGCATTCTGCCTTGTGTTAGCGCAGGAACTGCTGTTTTGTCTGCGTTAACCGGTTAACCCAGGGTGTTAACCGGTTAACACTGTTATGAATTGAGAAAATGTTGAGTTTCGCCTGCGTTAACCGGTTAACCCATAGCGTTAACCGGTTAACACTGTTGCGTTTTGCCTGTATGTGTATTTTTCCTGCGTTAACCGGTTAACCTGTGGCGTTAACCGGTTAACACTGTTCCAGTATGGAAAAATGGATAATTTTTATGTTGAAATTGTGATTTGGCCTACTGTGGGTAATTGTGGTGAATCAATTTGTTAAGTTGTAATGTTGTTGTTGTTTGTTGAGTTGTGTGTCATGCTATTAATGATGAAGATAACATGATCATATGATGTTGTTGTTACGATGTTGATTGTGATGCATGTTTGGTGTGCATGCATTCATGAAAGGCCGATGCCTAGTGATGAACGGAATGAGTTCCAATGATGTTGTTGACTCCGGGCTTGTTGAGAGGCTTGGTTCCTTACGGGGAACTCGGATTCTATGGTGATGAATCTGGGAGTGGTGATCCTGTAGTTGGTCACAAAATGGGTATACCGAGTCGTGTTGAGTCATGCATGGGTGTGTGCATTGCATTTGATAGGTTGTTTTGTTGATGTTCAGGAGTATGTTGATTATGCCGATTATGATGATTATGATGGGATGTGTTGGCATATGTGAAATATATGTATGTTTATATTTCTGTCGTTATATTATTATTTAATAATGTAATTCTCACCCCTTCTGCATGTGTTTATGTTCATCTATGATGAGCAATGTGCAGATAAAGAGGAGTAGCTTTTGTTGAGGTTCGAAGAATAAGTGTAGAGTTATTCTACGGAGTCGAGTCAAATGCTCTGGTCATGTGACACCGGGGTTATGGGATTAGATAGACAATTATATTTTATTTATGTTGTTTATGAGGATGGAAGTGTTGAGATGTTTTGCTGAGATAATGTTGAAACATTTTTATGAGTTATTATACGATGAAAAATAATAATTATGTTGTTGTCCGCTGCGAAGTTTTGATGAAATAAATAATAATTGTTTATTGTGATGCGATAAGTGTATGTTGTAAGAAATGTAAACTCTTCTACATGTTGTACTCTGATAACTTATTTAAATATGTCGATTGGGTAGAAGGGTGTTACAATAACTGGGCAACATCAGAGCTTCTTTTCAAAAAAGTTTTTATGAAGTTGAGCACACACATATAAGTCCATTTTATGGTAATCTGCATGGTTCAGTATCTCGAGCTGCTTTGAGACGCATTGCTGAAGAGTTATTGAGAGATAATCATGTTATAACTAACAAGAAAATATGTGGAAGTAATCTTAGAAAATCCTATGGGTTACCTTATGCTTGTGAGTTAGGAAAACATACACTTGGTGGTATATCGATACCAATAGATGTTGTTCATGTTCATTGAAGGAAACTAAGTATGAAAGTTGAGTTGGAGTTTGATATAGATGATAGATCATAGGCGGATATGAGTAGTGCAATAGATGAATTGTGGAAAAGGTTAAGGTCACTAGCTATTTTTGAGAAAAGGGCATTAAAAAGTAGGGTTTGTGAACTTGCCTACCTACAATGACTTTATTGTGTCCACCACCTGAAAAATTAAAAACCAAAGGAGGAGTGAAGAAGAAAGGGAAAAAGCCAGAAGGGTATGATGTTTATAGGAACCCTTCATATCATGAGTATGTTGATCAAGCATCTCAATCTTCACAGAGGCAATCTCAACCATCATAGACTTCGAAGAAGTTGAAATTATCAAAGAAGCAGTCACAATCAAAGAAGCAATTCATTCTTCAATTTCCTAATTATATTAGGTCATATATATTAAAGATGTAGTTAATGTTGTATCAAATGGTAATGGTGGGTTTGGATTCATTGCATCATTGCATGTATATGGTGAAGATGGTCGGCTAATGGTTCGTCGAGACTTGGAGTTGGAAATAATAGACCAGGAAATATCAAGTTTGTATGACAAGTTATTTGGTAATCAGTTAGAAGAAGTGAGAGTGATGGCCAATGTTGGCCACACCAGGTATCCATCATTTGTATTAGATGGAGTGGTGGCCAATGTCGTCGGATGGTAACTAATCCACTCCACATCAATATCATCAGCCATCATATAATCAGGAGGTGGGTGGAACTTACTGCATGTATCCAAACTGACATATACATCTATCAGGAAAGTAAGAAACAATAGTGTCACCCCACTTCAGACACCCCCTGTACATGCATAACTCATTAAATTAGCGTCATACTCTGTGATCTTCAAATGAGCGCCATATGAGGCTGGTAGGTGTCCATTCGTCTAAAATAGGTCACAAGTTATCCACCTTCAAGACTCCTTGCTTATAGGGCCATATGATCACTCTGGGAAGACCATAATTATTAGTTGGTTTCCAATTCTCTCATCTTTTTCCAAGTGTTGGAAAATACTCGTGAATCCAACACTGTTATAAAATTAATACTATTAATAAACTAAATAAACTACATTAATAAAATAAATAAAATAAATTAATAAACTAAATAAACTAAACTAAAATAAATACATGTAAGAGAGTAGGATATCCACCGACCTATTTGCAACTGAACATAGAAGCATCTCCGAGATATCTGTAGAGGGTAACCAAAGCAGCTACTTCCGAACTATATCCCAAACATCTCTCCAAGTATATAAATGGTATGAGATGTCGTGCCTCGACAAGCATAAAGGTCTTATCGGCAAAAATTATGGAACCCACCAACATTAGCATATACACTATTATCTCATAATCCCATCTAGAAGCAGCTCTACGGTCTTTGAATAAATTGAATAATCACTCCAACTTATAGTAAGAACTCTTGCAACTACGGACATGTCCTAGTGCCTCACTCTTTGACACTTCTAAGTAATTAACAGCAAGTTCAACATCAGCCTCTTCAGTGACATCTTGAGGGCTACATAACACCCCCCCCCTTATGGACAAGTGAAGAAGACAAGAGACGTCGTCCAGAGTAATGCTCATCTCACCAAACGATATATGAAATGAAGATGTCTCTAGATGCCATCTCTTTACAAACGTTGATACCGGGTTTGTGTCTATCTTCGTCAAACAGGTCCTCTAGAGTGAAGATATAACATGCCTAGAAATCCAACTCTTCATCCGTGGTGGAAGAGCTTGTGGAACCCTCGATGTCAACTTCAACCCATGTCCAGTTTTCAACTCTTTCTTCGGACCTCTCTCTTGAAAACAATTAAAAGTACACATATTATAAAACACAACATTAAAAATTCAAATATTATTTAGTATAAAATAAATGTCATTTACTTACCTCACTGAAGCATAAATGTCAAGTAATATATTGCTCGTACTTTACCAAAAGAGACGTATTGTATGACCCTCCTGGAAAGCCAATCGGTTATGCTGCAGATGCAAGTGCACCAATATGCTCTTCCTCACCAGCCAACATTGATGGAGCACCCTGTCCTAAACCACGATCTAGAATGTTACCGCCATTGCCCCATGTTCGCACCACTGTTAAAATAAGAACAAAAAAAATATTTAAAAAAAAAATATTCAAAAAATGCAATTTGAAACACATTTTAAAAGAGTTTTGGTTTTAAAAAATCAAAAATCGGAACACATTTGGGAAGAGTTCAGGTGAAAAATTTGACAAAACAGGAAGACAACTTAAATGAGTATCGGTGTGTAGACTGAAAATCGAAAGACTTTTGCATTGAGTTCCGATGAACATGTGAAATCAAAACACTTATTGAATCTGTGCCGGTTTGAAAACTGTGAACCAGAAGAGTTGAAAAATGTGTTTCGGTATGCAAGATGTGAGTTTTTGTTTCGAAAGACTTTGAGAGAGAATGAGGTGAAAGTGAAAAATTCTGAAATATAACTTATTTATATGAGGGCATTTTGGTTCAAAAAATTATAATGTAGGGGTAGGGGGATAATTGATGGGATATGAAGTAGATTTTTCTGAACGGAAATCACATAGACATATCAAAAGACCCATTCGATTTCTCACTTAGGGAATCTCGAGGTTTGTTCCTGTCACCCCAAAATTTACTTGGTATTCATACATCTCTTATGCTTTTACCATAACACCCTTTGTAAATTTTTTATGTTATTAAAAAATTGTGTGTTTTTCGATTTTAGGGAAAATTTATGAGGTGTTACCTGATTTTTGAAAATTTTCACGAGCTTTTACCGAATTTTTTGGGGATCTATGAATTTTTACCGGATTTTTAAAAAGTTACCTGATTTGAACTATCAAATTTTTAAAATACAATACCGGATTTTTCAAAATCATATGAATTTTTACTAGATTTTTCAAAATACACTACCAGTTTTTTCAACATCCTATCAATTTTTATCTGATTTTTCAAATACACAATCATATTTTTCAAAAAAGTATAAGTTTTTATCAGATTTTTAAAAAAGTCTATGAGTTTTTTTTTCCGGATTTTTATCGATTTTTTCAAAAAATGTAAGAGTTTTTATCGGAATTTTCAAAATACACTATCGATTTTTTTTCTTCAGAAATATGAGTTTTTACCATTTTTTTTTAAAAATCTCGTATTGTATCGGATTTTTCAAAACAAAATGATAGTGCTAATTTCTTTTTTTCCCTATCAAAATAAACTACCAGATTCTTCAAAAAATTACAAAATATAATGGATTTTTCAAATTGCACTACCAGATTTTTTGTTCGCTCTTTTTAGTTAAATTTTGACAAGGGTATTTTTTGAAGGAGAATTGCGGTCCAAAACGCAGCGGAAATTAAAATTTTCTCCTTTAGAGATCCTTACGAATGGTCATGATCAGTGATAGAATATTTACCTCTTGTGACGGTTGAAACCTTTGGTGCAGATCTCTTGTGATGATCAAAACCTTTGATGCAGATCCACGAAGCGATCACGAACGTTGAACGATGACAACGTCTCTACTCAGTCCACACGAACGGGTTCCTTCAATCTCAGTGCTAGCTGGTACGAATGAAGGCTTTGAGTGAGAGAGAGAGAATGAGAGAAAACGAAAATAATGCAACCGCAAATTTTTGCTTCTGCACAAGGGTTCTATTTATAGAACCACTTGTGTGGGCTTCAAGCTAAAAGCCCACTTAAGTGTATTTTGGCCCATATCTTATAATATGCCCAAAATCACTTAAGCTCATGGTACCTTACCATATTTCGTATTCTACTCAAGTACATCGTACCTTACGATGCTCTATAACTCACTTAAGGGCACCGTACCTTACGATATTCCTTAGTTACTCTATCTCTCATCAATCCGTCCTTTGTGTGTGACCCTGTAGGTTTTCGTGACGTTGGCAATTATATTAAATCACACATTTAACATAATAAACAGTGAGCGGTATCTAGCAACACATCACTGCTACCCAAGACACGAAAATGTCATGTGATCTGACAATTCCTTCCGTGATAATACTTATGTGTATAATTACCCTTTTGCCCTTATGTCTATATTGAACACAAGGCATAGACCGTGTCATCCTTGTCCAGTTCAATATTGGGCCCATAGACATTTATCCTTTTATGCAGGATGGGCAAATTCCATCTAGGTCACTCATGTCCCTCAGCATGCTTTGTGGAGTACCCATCAACTGTCTTTATGGTTATCCAGTTACGGACAACGTTGGATCAACAATAAAGCACTCGACTCTACATCTAGGATCCATAGTGGTTTCAGGTCGAAGAGTGGAATACACTATTATCACCATGAGAATAACTTATGACACTTTGCATAACTTTCTATATAGTATTCTCATAGCGGGTCAATCCGGTATAAATATTACTCCTAATATTCATACCTATGTTTAAGACTTGATAACTCTTTATCCATGATCCATGAGATGTGATCATCAGTCTACAAACATAATAGTCTTAATGCTTTAATGTTATCCCACTTCACACTAAAGCTCGACTACGGATACTTTAAGAATAGTGTCCTTATGTTTAATGTATTCTCATGATTAAGTCACACTTAATACATTAAACGGACTAGCTATTCTAGGGACTTTATTAAACAAACGTAATAAAGAAAAGCCTTTTATTATTCGATACAAGTACCAAAAGTATTGGCCTCTAGGGCTTACACCAACATTTTTGACATTATGAAAATATGTGGGGGTGTCAGGTCAAACTTAGGGGTGGCATGAAGAAACTTTAAGAATCTTCTAGAAACAACTATCAATACTACTATTGAAATGACGATTAATACTAACTCGAGTTGTCAACAACTATCTTGCTGCTGAATCTATCTATATATACATAATAGTCCAATATATTGGTTAAGTCCTAATTACCCTTCCCTGAAATTCCTAAACCTATTAATTTTTATGGTGTTTTGGCTTTTCACATAATTTTTCAATTAATCTTAATATGTTATTCAGACTGATAATCATTTATAAACATCTCCCTTCTCATTTTCCACACTTCTTTCTCTCTTCTCCTTTCTCTTTTGATAATTTCTCTCTACTTCATCCCCCCTCTCTCTCTCTCTCTCTCTCTCCGTTTTCACGTTCGATCAACTTATTCCTCTCAACTTCCTCATCATTTTTTTCATCATATGATAAAGCTTCCATTTTTAATCAGGTTTATTCTTCATCATCTTGCTTATTCAACACCACTCACTTGGTTTCTATGATTTTTTTTGCGAGTTTTCATTTTTATTCTTAACCAAGGTAAAAAAAAGTTTGTTTTGAAACCATTCCTTATTCTACATGTTTGACCGACTTCATGTTTTCATTAACTTTCAAAGATTTTGTTTTTTTTAGGTACGAAAAATCTCATTTTTCTGGATTTGGCTAAACTGTATCTGCCTTTAGTCGCCTTTGGTTTGTTACATGTGAAGCTACACAGATTATACCCGAGCGTATCGCACGCTCAAAGATACAACATAGTCGCCATCAAAACTTATTTATTCCCGAAGGAAAGGGAAAACATCGATAAAACCCGGGGGAAAGAGAAACGGGTAAGGAAGTCGGTTATGCAAGGGGAAAGTATTAGCACCCCTCACATTCATGGTACTCCATGGGAACCGTTTTGAATGTTCTTTACAAGAATATGTGTTATTATCTGAAGATTACACACAAAAGGGGAAACGGGGGTTAATAAATAGATGTGAAAAAAGGTAATAGATAATTGTGCTCGTTAAGGATTTGGACCCTCTTGCCTACATATCCTTAATCGTGCAATGAGGAAATCAGAGCTTCGTGGTTCATGGAACTAGGACGAATGCGTTAGTTGTTTTTAGTGAACAACATTAATGTTCGCGTTATACTGTCAACTTGCTTGTATGCTTGAGCATGGGAGTCTTAAGCGTCTGTCTGTTTGCAATAGAATGGATGAACTCGGATTGCACTCTAGCAGTTAAACATTGCTTGCTCGCACATGGAGGCTTAAGCTTCGTCCACAGTAGAATGGAAGTAACACGTCCTTTCTGAAAAGGTTTTAAACTGAAAAAGAAGGCCAAAGGCAAAACTGAGTTCAATGAGGTGAGTTTGCTTTTATTCTGAAATGAGAGTCATGATTTGAATCATACTAAAGTCTATGAATGGAGATGAATACAGTGAGCAGTTGGGTCATTCGTCCCGTACTCAAAGATATTCAGAATAAGGATAGGAATTCTCCACTCTCATACCTTATCCATTGCTTAAGGCTCGTACCGTACAATCCTAATCGTATGGTTAATTGTTTTTGAGTTTATTCACAAAATGGTTTTAGTTTTACTGGGAGATAACAAAAGGGAAAGAAAAGAAACCCTGGAAAGTTGAAAGTCTGATCTTCAGTCTGTATCTTCATGTTTGTGTAGAAAGACTTATCAATTATTCGATTTAAATTGCACTAAAGTCTATGAATAAAGGTGAGTACGATGAGAAATTGAGTCATTTGTCTCGTACCCCAAAGATATTCAGAATGAGGATAAAAATTCTTCAATCTCACTCCTTCTCTATTGCTTAAGGCTCATGGCACACAACTTGGCTTATGATTGACAAGTGTTGAATTTGACCTTTGTAGTGCTTGAATAGTAGTTATGTATGTCTTGTATTGATTTGAACTACATGAAGTTATGTCTTGATCTTTGATCTTTGAATTTTGATGTCTTGAAGTCCGGTATCCAGTACAACTTGAACACAAGGACTTGCCCTATCAAGTGATCAAGGGTCTTTTGATCACTTGACTAGGCTTGGGGAATTAAGCACAGTCAAAGGATTTAGTTGATCAATGCATACTTTGATCAACTTAATTAAATTGAAAATAACAGTTGAAAATGAATATGTAACAACCTAAAGGGTTAATCAACAATTAGAAAAATTCTACAAGTCCTAAATTAGGGGAGCATGCAAAATTAGATTATCTCTAAACCTAAGGGAAAAATAGTCATTATTCACAAATCATGGATATTAAATTAAATTTCTAATCATGGAAATTCTAATTCAAATCATCTAAATCCTAAACAATTCTAATTATTATAAAATTTTAATCTAATTCTAATTATTTCTATTTCTAAAACACTAATCTATTTATTTCTATTTCAAAACTAATCTAATTAACCTAAAAAGTAATCACAATCTAAAATTATCTAAACTAAATCCTAATTAACTAAACTAAGTCCTAGTTAGCTAAAGATCAAAAAAAAAAAACAAGGTCATGGACTCAAACAAACAGAAATTGGACCTTAGAATGGAGTGGGAATAAGGCACACTCACAAGGGGGTGTATGCTAATTGGCCAAGGGAGTATGAAGTACCAGAATTCATTTGGGCCTTGAATTGAGGCCCAAGGTGAAAAATAAGGAGGATCATAATGTTCCCTTCCTTCGTCTTCTACATTGCTCAGCAGCGACCAAGGGAGAAAGAAAAATAAATAAGTCGCGAAGGACCTAGCCGCGCCGACTTCATCACCGGTAGCGGCGCTTCCACATGGGGAAGCTTCTCGCGCCATCTCCCCTTTCTTCCTCCTAATTGAAACCAAAATACAACCTCCACCTAAACAAATCGAAAACTACCATGATTCCTGGACGGAACAAAATCCAGCGGCGAACAAAAACGGAAAGGGATTCGATTACAAGCGTTACACCACTGTACATGAATCAATCAATGCAAAGAGAAGAGAGAGCCTACCCACGATGGAGAAGGCGGCGGATTCGTCGGCGACGTCGAATTCGAACTCAGGTATCTCACTCTTCACACCAACTATTCAACATTCTTCCTTTTCTCTGTCGCGAATCGCTTTTGTTACGAAGCTTCGTTTTGCAATTTGTTGCTCGATTCTGTTTGGTTCAGATAATTGTTGTGGTGCGATGCTGAACTGTTGTATGCGATGCAAGTGATATAGAATTCGATTCATATGTGGAATTTCCATCCGATTTGCAGGTGAGAACAAGGTCATGTAAATGGTGATGAGTTCTGTTATGCAGGAATTTGCAGAATTGTGATTTTGCCAAGAGGAAGAAGCAGTTGAATTGTTCTGCAGAATTGATTTAGTCGAAGGGGAAGAAGATGGTGGTGAGAAGTTTGTTAGCAGATGATAGTTCTGGAATCATGAAGAAGAGAGCTTCAAGGCTAACTCATTATCTTATATAGTTTGACCTTGATGGATGTTAATACTCATGCTGAATTTTTATTACGACAAAAAAAAATGGTGAATGGGTCAATTTTCAAATGAATAAAGCTGACCCAATTTGATATGAAATGAAATGAACTTCTAAAACTTCTAAAGTCAATTTGACAAAAAGATTAAATGATTTTTAAAATTAATTTGACAAAAAAAAGATGAAATGATTTTTAAAATTAATTTAAATTTCAAAAAATCAATTTGAATCTCTAAATTCAATTTGAACTTCAAAAAATCAATTTGAACTTCTAGAATTAATTTGAAATTAAAATCAACTTGAAACTAAAATCAATTTGAAACTAAAGTCAATTTGAAAAAAGATTATGACACAATCATGAATCCAACAATAACATGCAGTGGACTAATGAATCCAAGTGATAGCAAGGCCTTGAATGAAATTGAACCATGGCCAAAGGAAATGAGTGGAAGTATGAATGTCCTGATGAATCATGCATCAAGAAACATGTAACCAAGAATCAAATGATGACTTTAAATAAGCATGGATCCAAGAGTGAAGTTAGGTATGCAACCAAATGGGCACCTGCTCAACAAGACATGTGTCAAACCCCAAGGATCAAGGCATGATCAAGCTTGATCAGATGCCTCAAGATAGGTGATTTACCGTGCAAGTGAAAGGGTATACCAATGTCACAAACCAAGAAAGTTAGGGTTTGATTAACTGATCCACCTCAAGTTGCTGAAAAACCCCTAGTTTCTACTAGGTGCAAGCACAAAGCCACGAATTCAAGTCACATGTCTTCCTGTGTTGAACCATATTTATGCAGATGAAATGAATGCTTATGATGATATGCAAATGATTAAGTTTAGTGTCTATATGAATATTGTGAAGGGTATGGTGAATTTTGGGGTATGACAGTTGCCCCTATTTAATCTCTCGAACCTGAATGTACGGATAACAACAACTTCCGGACAATCAACGTAGGAGGGGATTAAATACTAAAATATCAAAAAAAAAATCCACCTGGAACAAATAAAATGTAATATGAAGGTAGGTCGTAAAGAGTCTCTTCACTGAGGGTATGGAATGGATAAGTTGGTCTTTATGCAGGGCAACTGTTGGGGATTGGAAAGTTATTTGGTTGATGGGTATTTATGAGAGGTTAGATGTGTATGACGTATGCAATATGCTAATGCAGTATGATTGACTTTTTCATGTCTTTCTCTTAGATTTTTTGTTCTTTTTTTTTTCTTGCCTCTACTAACAAGTTTTGGCATATAACCAGTGATCGAGGTATTCCCGCAGGAATCCGCGAAGGTAAAAGAATCATGTGTTTGCAAAAGGAAAATACCAGTGGGCATAAAACTGAAATGAGATCTCCTACAAAAGGCAGAGAGACGTCTTGCAAAAGGCAAGTAGCTCAACTGAGAAATGACCTTCTCGTGCAACAGATAACAACGACTCCTTAGCAAGAGAAACAGAAGTTTTCAAGCACAATTAAGAAAACAGGTGAACAGACTTCTCACACAAAATATGATGAGAAATCCTTAACAAAAGGTTAAGAAGAAAATGAGAATGAGTCGACCTTGTTGGGGAATATGATTTTTTTCTCGTACAACAGGTAGCAATGGCTCTTTAGTACAAGAAAAGGGATGTCCCAAACAAAAGGTTAAGAAGAAAGGACGGTCAAATTTCTCACACAAAAGGTGATGAGAACTCCTTAACAAAAGGTTAAGAAGAAAATGGGAATGAGATTCTCGTACAAAAGGTAACGGGAACTCTTAGACACAAGGTCTACTAGGGATTCTCACACAAAAGGTAGTGAGAAACTTCTCAACAAAATGTTAAGAAGAAAGGTGGAAGGGCTTCCTCATACGAAAGATAATGAGAAACTTCTCAACAGAAGGTTAAGAAGGCGCATGAAGGTGGAAATGATTTCTCTTGCGAAAGTCAGCGAGAAATTTCTCAATGAAAGGTTAAGAAGAAAGCTGGATGGAATTGGTTTCTCATACAAAAGGTAATGAGAAACTTCTCAACAAAAAGTTAAGAAGAAAGCTGAAAAGGATGATCATCTCATACAAAAGACAGCAACGACACCTCTGCACGAGAAAGTTTCTAATACAAAAGGCAAGGGTCACTTATAAAAGTTAAGTAGGTTTAGGAATAGAATCCTCGAGCAAAAGGCCGAGGAGACTTACAAAAGGTAAGCAGTTGGGGATGATGGTTTTTTTATGCAAAAGGCACAAAAGAGACTCACAAAAGGTAATCAAGAAGGGAACCGTCTCCCATGCAAAAGGCAAAGGACTACTTATGAAAGGTAAGTAATGGAAAAAAGGTCACAAACATTTTCACAAGGAAAAACAAAGATTGGGACGAGATTTTCTAGGTAAAACCTAGACTTAAGGGGATTTGCCAGACGAATCTGGGCTTTGGCACACTCTAACAGGTGGGGACTTTGCAAATAGGCACGAAAACCTCATATCGTCCCTCAGGCACAACGGCGAGGATGAAGTTCTCAAACAATGGCTACCCGAACCCCGGGACTCACCAAACCTATATCAAGCATTTAAACAAATGGGAAGCAAAGATCTGACATAGGTACCCTATCGTGCAAAAGGAAACAGGGGGAGACGTGATTTCATGCATAAAACAATGAAATAAACTCACAAAAGGTAAGTTATCTCAATGAATCTTCTCCGTGCGAAAGGCAAAGAGTGCGTGGCACGAGGCCGAAGGGACTTATGAAAGGTAATTGAGTGATGGAAGATTTAAAAGGTACTTGCAAAAGGCAACTCAAAGGAGAGATATTTAGGGAAACCTGTTGGGAATACCACTCAGGAGTTTCATGATAATGTTCTCAACTAGGGAGGAAGAATGTCTCGATGGAGTATTCTTTTTTTTTTCGAGAAAGATTTTTATGCAGTTATGCATGGTTATTTTGCATGGCGTAATGCTCCATCTTGATGGAATAGGCTACGCGCTTCATGATGAAATGTTATGTAATGTAAGATTATTTATGCAAAATGTGGATGCAGTTTATGCAATGGTCTGGATGTGTTTGGGTACACCAAGTGTGATTGGGCTTTCGGTTTGGCCTCTTGTGGTGATCTGACTTCAAAGGATTGATGGAACAACAATTGTCATCGTCAAAGGGTTGACGGAAAATGAATGTCTTCATCAAAGGGTTGATGGAAAATAATGAATAAGTAGTCACATCATCAAAGGATTGACGGAAAAGTCAATTATCATCGTCAAAGGGTTGACGACAAAGGAATATCGTCATCAAATGGTTGATGGAAAAGAACTTGTCATCGTCAAAGGGTTGACGAAGAAGGAATATCATCATTAAAGGGTTGATGGCAGCATCAAAGGGTTGATGGGAAAGTAATTGTCATCGTCAAAAGGTTGACAAAAAAGGAATATCGTCATCAAAGTGTTGATGGAAAAACAATTATCATCGTTAAAGGGTGGACGGAAAGGGAATATCATCATCAAATGGTTGACGGAAAAACAATTATCATCGTCAAAGGGTTGACAGAAAAGGAATATTGTCATCAAAGGGTTGATGGGAAGGATAGTCAACATTAAAGGGTTGATGGGAAAACAATTATCATTGCCAAAGGGTTGGCGGAAATGGAATATCGTCATCAAAGGGTTGATGGGAAGGATAGTCATCATCAAAGGGTTGATGGAAGAATAGTCATCATCAAAGGTTTAATGGGAAGGATAGTCATCTGTATACGTGCGTTTTCGACGCCATGAGATTTGGTGTACAGAATGACTTTTTCGACAAATGATGACATGGGATAAAACGATTTGGTTGATAAGTGTGGCTCGACACTTCGACAAAATGGAAGCTTCGACATTTCGACAAAATATCTGCAGCTGGGAAGACACCTTTGACAGACATGGAGAACATTGTAGTATATCGACAATTCGACAAAAAGCCTGAAGGAAGACGTCATTTCGACTTAAAGTACAAATTCAAATTCAACAGAGTCGTGACGTTTGGCAGAAAACGCGTGGAAGCATCTGGCGAAAGGAAGAAGGCCATGTGTCACAGATTTAGGATTTGGTCGTTAGTGACAGTTATGTTATTTGTATATAAATAGGGTAGTTGTTATCAGAAAAAGGTGTGAACAATTACTTATACAAAATTCCTGAAAACACTCAAAGTACCCGTGTGAGAGAAAAGAGTCATATTTGGAACATGTATGTGTAAACAAACACCAATTCCTTCAAAGTTTATTTTATAAAGTTTAAAGTTCTTTACAAATCTTTTTTACATTTTCCAGTCATTTATCTTTTTGCACTTTCTCTTTTTCGACACTTTACGTTTCGTCAGTTATTTTCCGCCATTTACTTTATCTTGTTAAATTTACATCCACTTAACGTTTTAATCAACATATTTCGACGTAAAACACTTAGAGAACAAAAATGAAAGATATAAAAGTGGTTCTAGGCATCTCCAAGACCATCTAGATCTGCACATGTCCTAGGATTTGTGTGGTTGATCCTGCAAGTGACCCAATTCTACAAGTTTTGGTAAACCAGAGGTTGTTCGCCAAAATTCACAGCGAACAAATTGGCACGCCCAGTGGGACAGTGCAGAAATCTAGAAATTTAGATAATAATTAATCAAAGTTTGTTCTTCGTTGTATGAGACTGAGAAGCGGTAAATTAGCCGTATCCGAAGTAGAAATACCTAAAAGAACAAGAGTAAGGAAAATGGCGAACCAGCCAAATAATCCAAACGAATCCATCCCAGTATCCAACCCTGCCCCTTCGACAGAAGGCAATATAGGATCGATCCCTGTGTCAGAGGCTGTACCTTCGTCAACAGGGTCGATGCCAGCGGTTTCGATATCGCAAAGCGCGCCTAGTTCGTCCTTCAGGGCACAACAAATGCCCGTTGGGACACCCCCTCTTGTGGGGAACACTTCTAGGCCTTTTCTAACAAATTTCACCCTGCCTCCGCCTGGTAGGGAACAACCCTTTGGAATGCCAACTTCGGTGATGGCAAATTTACACAATTCCCCGTTAATATATTCGGATTCAATGGCCAACGTATCTTCACCCTTACAAGGGTCAGGATATGGTGGAAACATGAGTAGACTGAATCAACAACCACTTTACGTGCCGCCGATAACAAATAATTCGGCGCAAGTAATTAGACAGCAGATGGACGAGAGTAATCATGATATGGTCCAAATGTTGACGCAACAAATGGGAGTGGTGTTTAACCCCCTAATACAAAACACCACCCAAACAAACCAATTATTGGCGGCGCAGATGACGCGCCTTGCGGATTTCTTTGGAGTCCCTCAAACTCGACACAGAGAACAAGTAATTCGTAACCCAATGGCAGCGGTCCAGGAAGAGCCTACGATAAACCAGATACCGTTGGATAATCCTCAAACAAACGTTAGAAATCAAGAGGATGTAGTCGAACAACCTCGTGTCGAAATCCCCATTCCACAAGAGCCTAGAAGGATAGTAATCCAGAGAGGCCAGGACGCGGATGCTGTATTGCAACAACGGATACGGTATAATAATCCGCCTGTCGAAAACAATTTGGCAGCCATGGTCGAAACGATAATGGCACAAAATGGGATGAGCATGGGTTTACAAAGGCCTAGTTACGCATCCCCGCTATCGGAATATATTCTGCAAGAAGAACTGCCACCAAGGTGGAAAGTCCCTAAGTTCACAAAGTTCTCAAGGGACACTAGCGAGTCCACTATAGAACATGTGGCACGTTATCTGATCGAGGCAGGGGAAATAGCCCGTAATGAAAATTTGAAAATAAAATACTTCCCTAGTTCCCTAACAAAAAACGCGTTTACTTGGTTTACATCTTTGCCTGCAAACTCAGTATACACGTGGACCCAGTTAGAAAGGTTGTTCCATGAACAATTCTACATGGGACAAACAAAAATAAGTCTGAAAGAATTAGCCAGTGTTAAGAGAAAACACTCCGAACCAATAGATGATTATTTAAATAGGTTCAGATTGCTAAAGGCTAGATGTTTCACCCCAGTGCCAGAACATGAGTTGGTCGAAATGGCCGCAGGGGGACTAGATTATTCTATAAGGAAGAAACTAGATACCCAGTATCTGAGGGATATGGCACAATTAGCAGATAGAGTGAGACAGGTCGAAAGGTTAAGGGACGAAAAATTCAGGGCAAATAAGAATAAAAAAGAGAGGGTAGCCTACGTAGGGGTTCGCCAAGATGATGAGTTCGACGAAAACGAACCAAGTAGCTTCGACGAACAAGAGATTGACCTAGCAGAACTAAAGCAAGGGCCACCTTATTCGTGCAAAGTACTAACTCCGTCGAACGGAAACCCAGTCGAAACCAACGACAAGTTCCCCAAAAGGACTTATACGTTCGACATCACCAAATGTGACGAAATCTTCGATCTATTGGTTAAAGATGGTCAATTAATAAAACCGCCAGGCGCTAAAGAACCGCCTATGGAACAACAGAAAAAGAGAGGTTTTTGTAAATACCATAATTTTCTGGGCCATAAGACGTCTCGTTGTTTCCTTTTCAGGGATCTCGTTCAAAATGCTATCCGTGACGGAAGGCTGAAGTTTGGTGACAAACCAAAACAACAGATGAAGATCGATTCGAATCCTATGCAAGCAGTCGAAGCCCACTACGCTGAACCATCCGTCGTGAACATGGTGGAGGCCGAAGTTGCTCCTGATGGCAATTTGGAAATGGTGGAAGCTCCTGGAAGTTTCGACGCAAATGTCAACATGGTCGAGATTGCTGATGATCTCGCAAGCCAGAAAAGAATAGAAACTACTGAAGGTTTCGACAAGAAGGACGGTGACAATGCTGTCGAGAATGTGGAGTTTCGACAAGAGGAGAATTGGGACCGCTTGGGACAGCCAAGTGGGAAATATGATTATCTTGTGAAGTACAACGCGCCGGCAAGCTCTCAGATCGACATCAACACAATCCAACCAAGCGGTTGGGGAGATGCTTCTTCAGAAAACAATGAAGAAACAGTCGACGAAATTGAGCATTCCCCTAATACGCAAGAGAGGGTTACTGAAGACCTCGCGATTGAAAACAAGGCTGCTGAAGGCCTTGACTCTAACAAAAAGAAGAAAGGCGATATCGCCACCTGCGTCAACACTATGGGGCCTTTCAGTAAAGAAGTCACAAAAATCAAAGCGGAAGCCGCTAACGGTCCTTCGAAGCCCGTGATCAGTGGGATTCTGCGTAGGACAATGGAAGACCCCAGAAGAAATTGGAACAAATGCTGTTGCAAACATGGTCCCAGGACCATATCTTGGTGCTGCTGCCCAGGGAAAGAGTTCGACCAAACACCAAAAGGCGTCGAAGGCGAAGAAGAGAGGCTCATTAGAAAGATGAACGAATTAAGCATCGCCGACGAACGAAATGTTGGGGTAAATATGGTGGAAATATCTCAGAAGGACCAGGTCGAAGAGGGCGAAGATCGTCGTCGGAAAGAGCACCAAAGGCTGGCGTATCCTAGAGAGGAGGAAAACTTAATGGAATTCATCAAGAGGTGCCAAAGGATGAAAACCGAAGTGATGTTGTGCCCACGCTGCAGCGCAGTCTTCGACAGGAAGGCAGCAACCAACCTGGAAGCGGTGGATAAGACCAAGAGGAAAGAGAATTGGGGAACAGTGAGATATGACCCAAGGAGAAGTGATCACCACCAGTGGAGGCACGAAGAGAGACGCCAGAACACCTATAAACCATCTGACAAAGCAACGGACGACAAATGGGTTCAACCCATTAGAGACGCCCAGGGGCAGAAGAAATGGGGAAGGTTTGAGGTTCAGAGAGGCGCGTCGATGGAGGGCAAGAAGGAAATGGAAAAACACAGGCCAAGACCATACCCTTCAGAGAATTACAAAGGCAAGAATCCCATGTCCAGATCCCAATGGAGGAGGTTCCAGAGGCAGAAGAGGGCAGAAATAGAGATGGCGAAAAAGAACATGAATGGTCCAGACGAAGCAGAATCTAGCAACAATCGGCAGATAAAGAGCAGAAAAGAGACTCCCCTCCAGATCAATCCTAGCAGAGTTGTCGAATCGGTGGCGTCGAAGGAGAAGATGCAGGACGATGATGAAGTAACCGACAGTTTTAACTCTGACTCAGAAGCATCCTTCAACGTGATTTGCAACGTGGTCTCTGTTCTCCCTAGAGACTATGATAGAGTCATGGAGATCGAGGATGAAGGAGACGAAATGGAAGAAGAAACAATGGCACACAAGCCCATCTGCTACTACGTGATGAACAACGGATGCGTCGAAAAGCAGAACGCTTTCTTCGAAAGACCAGACGACTCCATGAAAGCGCATTTGAAACCTCTGTTTATAAAAGGAAAGGTGGAAAATGTCGGTGTGAATAAGATACTGGTGGATGGGGGAGCGGCAGTGAATTTGATGCCCCACTACATGCTGAAGAAGATTGGAAAAGACGATTCGGACGCGAAGCCTCACAACATGGTGATGTCGAATTACGAAGGGAAGATAGGAACAACTATGGGAGTCATCCAAGTGAACTTAACTGTGGGAACCATAACAAGGCCTACAATGTTCATAGTCATCGCTTCAAAAGCCAACTACAACCTACTGCTTGGTAGGGAGTGGATTCACAACGTGGGAGCTGTACCCTCTTCAATGCACCAGCGGATAGCCATATGGAGGCCAGATGGAATCGTCGAAAACATCGAGGCTGACCAAAGCTACTTCATGACCGAGGTGAACACTGTCAACAGCCAAAGCTTCGACAAAAACCTGGCTCATATACCTCCCTGCAGCCCGGCAGAATTCGACTTGAAGACGACAGACAATGCCTATTGCTCCATGTACCTGCATCCAACGCATGGTTTCCAGTGGGATAAAGAAGTGATTGGCGAAACTTACATATGGGGAACCACTCATATAGCGCCGACGGGATGGGGTAGTGAATTTGACGATGACGTGTGAACAATTACTTATACAAAATTCCTGAAAACACTCAAAGTACCCGTGTGAGAGAAAAGAGTCATATTTGGAACATGTATGTGTAAACAAACACCAATTCCTTCAAAGTTTATTTTATAAAGTTTAAAGTTCTTTACAAATCTTTTTTACGTTTTCCAGTCATTTATCTTTTTGCACTTTCTCTTTTTCGACACTTTACGTTTCGTCAGTTATTTTCCGCCATTTACTTTATCTTGTTAAATTTACATCCACTTAACGTTTTAATCAACATATTTCGACGTAAAACACTTAGAGAACAAAAATGAAAGATATGAAAGTGGTTCTAGGCATCTCCAAGACCATCTAGATCTGCACATGTCCTAGGATTTGTGTGGTTGATCCTGCAAGTGACCCAATTCTACAAGTTTTGGTAAACCAGAGGTTGTTCGCCAAAATTCACAGCGAACAAATTGGCACGCCCAGCGATCGAAAAGATTACGGCTTACATAGTCGAAAACAAACTAAAAGAGGCCCTTGAGGCTGAAGTAAAAAATATGGCTGTCGAAGCCAACCAAGAGAACTCCAACAAGCAATGTCCCCAAGAAGACGTTGCGGAAGATCATGTCACCAACCAAATGGGCGGATGGCAACACCAAAAGCTTGACGCCATTTACGACGACGAACCTCTGGGGTTCGAAAAAGATCCAGTGTCAACTAACGAGAAGATGGTGGCGCAGGATCCTTTAGAAGAAATAAACTTGGGGGTGGGGATAAAGAATAGACTAACCTACATAAGTGCGAAAATGGACCCCCAGTTCAAGGTCGAAATAGTCCAGTTGCTAAAAGAGTTCAAAGACTGCTTCGCATGGGATTATGACGAAATGCCTGGTCTTGACAGAAGTCTGGTCGAAATGCAGTTGCCAATAATGGAAGGAAAGAAGCCAGTAAAGCAGACTCCGAGACGCTTCGCACCAGAAATCCTGTCGAAAATAAAAGAAGAGGTCGAAAGACTTCTAAGATGCAAGTTCATCCGCACAACCAGGTACGACGAATGGATTGCAAATATTGTTCCAGTAATTAAGAAAAATGGCAAACTTAGGGTATGTATTGATTTTCGAGACTTAAACTCGGCTACCCCAAAGGATGAATATCTTATGCCAGTGGCAGAAATGCTCATAGATTCTGCAGCCGGCCATGAGTACTTAAGTATGCTAGACGGATACTCTGGCTATAACCAAATTTTTATCGCTGAAGAAGATGTTCCTAAAACGGCTTTCCGTTGTCCTGGAGCCATAGGAACGTACGAATGGGTAGTAATGCCTTTTGGTTTAAAGAACGCTGGAGCGACTTACCAACGTGCCATGAATTCCATCTTTCATGACTTTATCGAAACTTTCATGCAAGTGTATATTGACGACATTGTGATTAAGTCTGTTTCAGGAAAAAATCATATAGATCATCTTCGACAATCCTTTGAAAGGATGAGGAAGTTTGGTTTGAAAATGAACCCACTTAAATGTGCTTTTGGTGTGCAGGCGGGTGATTTCTTAGGCTTTGTGGTCCATAAGAAGGGGATCGAAATAAATGAAAATAAAGCCAAGGCCATAATGGAAGCGAAAGCGCCATCAACCGGGGTTGCAGTCTCTGCTAGGGAAAATCAACTTTCTCAGAAGATTCATCTCCAACCTCAGTGGGAAGACACAAGCTTTCTCTCCTCTACTTCGACTAAAGAAGGAAGACTTCGCATGGGGGCAAGAACAGCAAGCGGCTTTCGACAAAATCAAGGAGTACCTGGCTAGTCCCCCAATCCTGATGTCTCCTTGCAGAAAAAGAAATATGAGATTGTATATTTCGGCGTCAGACAAAACATTAGGAAGTATGTTGTGTCAAGAAGACGAGAATGGCGTCGAAAGAGCCATCTATTATCTCAGTAGAGTCCTAAATGATGCCGAAACTAGATATAGCATTATAGAAAAGCTATGCCTATGTGTATATTTCTCTTGTATGAAATTGAAGCATTATATAAAACCTGTCGATGTATATATTTCTTCCCATTTCGACGTAATAAAGTATATGTTATCTAAATCTATTTTACATAGTCGAATTGGAAAGTGGGCTTTAGCTTTAACAGAATACTCTTTGAAATATCTGCCTTTAAAAGCGGTGAAAGGACAAGTGGTCGCTGATTTCATAGCCGACCATTCTATAAACGAAGATGTGGAGTACGTCGAATTAGAACCTTGGAAACTGTACTTCGACGGTTCCAGTCATAAAAATGGAACTGGCGTTGGGATGTTGATTATTTCTCCCGACAGAATTCCAACAAAATTCAAGTACAAAGTGGAAAGTCTGTGTTCAAACAATGAAGCAGAATATGAAGCTTTGATCACTGGACTTGAAATCTTGTTGAAATTGGGGGCAACGAGAGTCGAAATAATGGGTGATTCCGAACTGGTGATAAAGCAGTTGACGAAAGAGTATAAGTGCGTGAAAGAAAATTTAATCATGTACTTTGTAATATCCAATAGACTTCTCAAGGAGTTCGACAATGTCGTCTTCAGGCACATTCCCAGGTTGGAGAATCAAGAAGCGAACGATCTTGCTCAACTAGCATCCGGATACAAAGTGTCGAAGGAAAAGTTAGAAGAAGCCATTGAAGTCAGAAGAAGAGTCGTATCCACCAAGTTGTCCCCATCAGATCTAGAGTCAATAAGATTAGGATACGGTGACGAAGAAAACTTTGAGATATTCAACATAGATGATTCAGGAATAACAGACTGGAGAAAGCCTGTCAAGGATTATCTACAAGACCCAAATCAGAAAGCAGAAAGAAAGATAAAATACAGAGCTTTGAGTTACGTACTTTTGGGAAATGAATTATTCAAAAAGACTGCAGAAGGAGTTTTGTTGAAATGCCTGAGTGAAGACGAAGCCTACATAGCCTTGTCGAATGTACACAGTGGAGCGTGTGGCGCACACCAAGCAGGTCACAAAATGAAGTGGCTATTATTTCGACAAGGAATGTATTGGCCAACAATGCTGAAAGACTGTGTCGAATTCGCAAAAGGTTGTCAGGAATGTCAAGTACATGCAGGCATACCCCACGTCCCTGCAAGTGAGTTGCACTCAATTATAAAACCTTGGCCATTCAGAGGATGGGCGTTGGACTTAATCGGGGAGATTCGACCAGCTTCCTCAAAAGGACAAAGGTACATTTTGGTTGGGATAGACTATTTCACAAAATGGACTGAAGCTATACCATTGGCGAATGTGGATCAAGAAGCAGTCATAGACTTTATCCAAAAATACATAATTTACAGATTTGGGATACCTGAGACAATAACAACAGATCAAGGATCTGTGTTCACCGGTAAAAACATGCAAAAATTTGCACAAGAAACAGGTTTTAAGCTCCTTACTTCGACACCTTACTACGCTCAAGCAAATGGGCAAGTTGAAGCAGCCAACAAGGTAGTGATAAACTTGATTAAGAAGCATGTGGGGAAAAAACCTAGGAATTGGCATAAGACTTTGGACCAAGCCTTGTGGGCTTGTCGAACGTCCCCCAAAGAGGCAACGAATTCGACTCCATTCAAGTTGACTTACGGACATGATGCAGTTTTGCCGGTCGAAATATATCTGCAGTCAGTTAGAGTGCAAAGGCATCATGAAATCCCATCAGATACATATTGGAGTATGATGATGGACGAACTAGTTGATTTAGACGAGGAAAGGCTGCGCGCGCTAGACCTAATAAGAAGACAAAAGAAGAGGGTCGAAAGATTTTACAACAAGAAAGTAAGATTCAAGACTTTCTTAATAGGTGACCTTGTGTGGAAAGTAATCCTTCCTATGGATCGAAAGGATAAATTAATGGGAAAGTGGTCTCCTAAATGGGAGGGACCTTTCCAGGTTTTGAGAACATTTTCAAACGGCGCGTACGAAATAGAAGAAATAGAGAAGGATAAGAGAATCCTAAGAATAAATGGCAAGTATTTGAAAAAGTATAAGCCTATATTGCAGGAAGTAAAAGTAGTAACAGAATAAGTGCAAACATAATTGTGATAAGATGGGCCAAATAAAAATGGCATTCAAAAGTTATTACAAAGAAAGCCTCAAAGGGCTGAGAGTTGCTAAATAAATTCGACTACAAATTAAAATTGGCAAAAGTATCCTTCAAAGTGGCGAAGTTTTGCCTCTGAAACTGGAGTCGATGATCACAAAGACTCTTGTGAGTGGAGAGAGTCTCAATCTCCGGACTAAGTTGCTGGGCTTTCTCTGCATGTCGAATACCCACCCTCAATTCTTCGTCAATCTCGCTCTGCTTGGGTTGCTGTATGGATGCCTTACGTTTCTCCTCTTGAGAGATCTTTTCCTGAAGTGCTGCTATCTGTGTTTTCCATTTTTGGATATTGTCATCACAAGCAGCAACTTCTTTGACATAAGTTTCAGAGAGCTTTTGCAATTTTGAAACTTTGTCAGTCGAAGTCGAAACGGCATCCCATTCAGCAGTTTGAGTTTCAGACTTGGAGGAGATCTGATTGGTGAGATCTCTTTGACGATGGAGATCTGCAGTGGCCAAGTCAATGAGAGTCATCAGCTCCATCACAAAACTTCCAATCTCAGCAGAAGCTTCCAGGACATTCACTTGCTTCAAAATTTTCTTAAGATCAATTTGAGCAAGGGAATTCTCTTCCAAGACTTTAAATAAATCGACATCAAGGATTTTCGTTTTGATTTTGGTCAAGATGTTCCCAAGTGATGGTGCTTCAGAAGTTGCCCCAGAAGTGGTCGAACTACTCTGCGAAGAATCCTGGAAATTAAAACGGGTGCTAAGCATGGCTTTCAGATACTCCAAAGGTCTTTGCACCTTGAGATTTTCAAGTTCATCGCGAGAGAAACTGGTCGAACCAGTTGATTTGCCACTCCCTTGGGCCCGGTCAGGAGCAGGTGGAGTGTTTCGCGTCGAAGTATGCTCAACCTCTGTTTGTTTCGACTGGTTGTCCCCATCTCTGGCAGCTCCATCTTCAGGATCATCTTCGACCACAACCTCCATGTCAATGTCATCACCCTGAGGTGCAACATTTAATCCCGGATGAGGAGGAGATTCATCTTCAGAAGCTTCACCCAATGTAGTGTCGAATTCTGCTACGGTTTGCATGTCATGGTCACTTGTGGGGATATCTTCCTCTGGGGCTGTTTCCTCCAGAATTTTCTCAGGCGTGCTTTCGACAGCCACTTGTTCCTAAAAATAAATTCCAAGATTTAGAAGAAAAGATGTAGGAAAGGTGAACATATGCTGTCGAAATAAAAAATTACCTCAGGAATTTCAGTATTAAAGCCGAATTTCCCACTCCCTGTGTCTTTCGACTGAGGCTTAGCAGGAGGAGTACTGGCAGAATCCTTCCTAATTGGGTTAACGATGGATCTTTGGGAAGAGACCTTCGTGAGTTTCTTCTTCTTCTGAGGGGGAGGGATTAACTCTGGAGATTCGTCACCAGACTCTTCATTAGGGACTTTATCCTCGCCTCTCTCCTCTTCACTCCTTTTCTTTTGGATTGTTGCGGGTTTTCGACTTACCTAGTCATGCAGGCCAAAGCCAGTTAGTTTTGGAAAAAGGGAAGATGAATAATAAGAAGAGAAAAGTTTGGTACCTTTGTCGAAGGCTTCTTAGCAGTACTGGGCGACGCTTCGACAGCAGCTTTCTTAGCAGGGATCTTCACGGCTAAGGAAAGAAAGGAGATTAAAAAACAAATGTAAGAGAGACATGATAAGACAGTTAGAATAACAGAAGGAAAAATCATGTTTTTCTGTGAACACCTTCAAGAATGGGATCTTCCACGCGAACGTGTTCTATTCCAATATGAAGGTGTCCTGGATATTCGCCCAGATGATACTTAGTCGGAACCACACGCTCAGCAGGTTTTTGATACTTTTGACGAAGAATTTTCATAAAATCCCCACAAAGGAACCAGTCTGGAAGTGGAAAACTAAACGCCACCCCAAAGTCAGCAGTTGGCAAAGGAGGAAACTTTGGTGGATGACAACTGAAAGCCAGGTCATAGCGCGCCTCTGGTGAAAGATTGGAAGGCAATGACAGTTTTTCAAACTTCTCCGTCAATTTACGTTTTAATTCGGCCGCTGCTTCGCATATGGTTCGACTAAGATCATCAAGTCTATACGCAGTTTCAAAATATTTTTGAAATTTCTGTATTTCCTTAATGTGTCGTTGAATACCTTTTTTGGTCCGATCCTGCACAAAAGCGAAAGCATTTGTCAAATGTGTAGCAAAAGCAGCTACGTCGAAAAATTTGTTGGAATAATAATCCTTCCACCATTCATCAAACTCAGGAGTGCATAGGAATGATGGTCGAAAAATAACTGGTCGAATGTCGAGAGAATCATCAGCTAGTTTCTTCGACAGCTCTTTGCCTTCGTCTTCAGTGTGAAGGGAGTTATAAAAGATGATGGATCCTTTCTTGGGAAATATAGGTCGAGGTATTATCTGGATTAGGCCAAACTGTCTAGAAACAAGGTTGGATTGATAAACTATCAAAGCAATTTGATTTTTAGTGGTGTTACGGTAAGAAAAAAGGAGCCTAGGGGTTAAGAATGATTCCCAAACATTCAGAAATGTATTTTCATCCTTTTGCATCTCCAAAGGCAGTTGTTGGGTAAACCACTTAGGTCCAATCTTTCTATCAGCAAAAGGTGCCATGGTCGAAGTAAATTGATACCTTTTAGCAAACATCATAACATAGCTTTTAAAAGCTTGTTGAAGGCTGATTCCTTCATCAGATGGCGTTATTAGCACTAATCTTGGCCATTCGACAGTCCTATTTTTTACTTCTTCTTCATCTATTTCTGGTACTACAGGAAGATTGGCTTCAAAGGTGGCATTGAGCCATAATTGCAAGAGCCAGAAAGGTCCTGATAAGTTGATTTTCCCTTGGGTTTTGGTGTTTTTTAAAAAATGTACACTCTCACTCAGAGATTCATAAAGGTTCGCCAGAATCATTTCGCTCAAGCATAGTGTTGTGCCGGCATGAAGCTGATTGGCTATGGTAATGAATCTCTTAGCAACTTGGAGAGAGCGAGAACAAAACACATATTTGGATAGCCACAGTGTTAGAAAAGCTATATGTTCGACATCTGAAACTTCAGTAGTACTCTTATCGTGATAATATGACATGAATAAGGAGTAGGGTGCAAGGCTAGTCTCGAAAGCAATGGTATCTTCATTTAAGACAGTAGGGTCGAAATCTATACCATTGGGGTGAAGACCAACAATGGCTGCTGCGTCGAAAAGGGTAGGCGTAACCATCCCACAAGGAAGGTGAAAGGTGTTGTAAGTACTATCCCAAAAGTAGAGAGAAGCCAAAAGCATATTTGGGCAGATATTGGGTCCTACTCTCGACAACTGGATAAGGTCGAAAATGCCTACCTCTTTCCAAAAAGCCCCTTTAACTTTTTCGATTTTATCTAACCAAGATACGTAGTCAGAAGGATCTTTCGACCATGGGCAAGTTCTAAATATCCTGGGATAGTTCAAATAGGCTAAGTCCAACTCTCCAATATCCGTCGAACTCGATGAATCTTTTTGTTCTACAACTTTCTCTTTAGGTTGAGGTTTTCTTCCAGCGCCTATGGGTTTTGTGTGAAAGTAAGATGAAAAAATTCTCTTAAGCGCTCTGGTTTAATCTCTGGATTGGGAAGGGGACCTAACATAACATGACAATTTCCAGAAATAAGAACAGGGATTAGTACCTGAGATTTATAGATGCAGTTTTTTTTTTCTCATTTGGAGGTTCCGGAACATACTGTTGATGTCCAATGGTCATTGGCCCCTTTAAATCGTGCACAGGAGGAAAAGCTGAGTCTTGTTTCTTCTTGGAATGTTTACTGCTTGAGGGTTTTTGAGGCGCCATTGCTAGGAAAACTTAAGAAGATTTCTCAAAAAATGTGAAAAGTTTGAGAAATGGATATGAGGAAAGGAAATCTGAAACGGAAAAGGGTTTAAAGAAAAGGTTTATGGGTATTTATAGGAAGAAGATGTTGAAACGTTTTAGGATGGTAATGATGTTAGTGGGACACGTGGCCATTTCTGATGGGAATGATAAAGAGGTGGAAGTTGAAAAGAGACCATGATGTGAGAAAATGATGGTAGTAGGTTGTGAACGTGGGCTAGACGTGACATTGTGGAGAAAATGTAATGATGGACCTGCATTGGAAATTGAGATTATCAGACTTGCATTTAATGAAGATTAAATGACATGGCATCAAAACACTGGTTGACAACAAATGACTGTTTCTCCAAAACAACAGTCGAAACGTCTTTGCTGGGGGGCAATTTGTATACGTGCGTTTTCGACGCCATGAGATTTGGTGTACAGAATGACTTTTTCGACAAATGATGACATGGGATAAAACGATTTGGTTGATAAGTGTGGCTCGACACTTCGATAAAATGGAAGCTTCGACATTTCGACAAAATATCTGCAGCTGGGAAGACACCTTTGACAGACATGGAGAACATTGTAGTATATCGACAATTCGACAAAAAGCCTGAAGGAAGACGTCATTTCGACTTAAAGTACAAATTCAAATTCAAAAGAGTCGTGACGTTTGGCAGAAAACGCGTGGAAGCATCTGGCGAAAGGAAGAAGGCCATGTGTCACAGATTTAGGATTTGGTCGTTAGTGACAGTTATGTTATTTGTATATAAATAGGGTAGTTGTTATCAGAAAAAGGTGTGAACAATTACTTATACAAAATTCCTGAAAACACTCAAAGTACCCGTGTGAGAGAAAAGAGTCATATTTGGAACATGTATGTGTAAACAAACACCAATTCCTTCAAAGTTTATTTTATAAAGTTTAAAGTTCTTTACAAATCTTTTTTACGTTTTCCAGTCATTTATCTTTTTGCACTTTCTCTTTTTCGACACTTTACGTTTCGTCAGTTATTTTCCACCATTTACTTTATCTTGTTAAATTTACATCCACTTAACGTTTTAATCAACATATTTCGACGTAAAACACTTAGAGAACAAAAATGAAAGATATGAAAGTGGTTCTAGGCATCTCCAAGACCATCTAGATCTGCACATGTCCTAGGATTTGTGTGGTTGATCCTGCAAGTGACCCAATTCTACAAGTTTTGGTAAACCAGAGGTTGTTCGCCAAAATTCACAGCGAACATCATCATCAAAGGGTTGATGGGAAATGATGGGTTTTGTATGCATATGATGCATGTTAATATAATGAAATCTTCTCGTCGCGGCGAGAGAGATTTTTTTGATATGGAACCTCCTGCCTCAACAGAAAAGTTATGCATGTATGTTGTATGCAGCGCATTCGAAAATGCAAGTAGGTGATTAGTTTTTATATTGGTCTCCCTTTTTTGAAGGTGAGATCTTTTGGGTACCAATATTGATTAGATTTGAATTTATGATGATTCCAACAAAACGGACTTTGGTTTTTTGGTAGGATATATACTGAAGATTGAGAACTAAGGGTACCAATAACCATTGGGTTTATTAATTAAGATCATGGTTCTCTATTGAAAGGTTAAGGGATGTGTTTAGCGTGACTCCCCGACATTCATCTTGAACTTAGAAGTCTCTTATGCACAACGGATCTTGCTCTGAACAACCTCAAAAGTACAGAAAGGATCTTCCTTCCCTGGCCAGTCATGCCCCAACGTATTGGGAATCTGCATGTATTGCCCCAATCACAAGTTATGAAACAACTTTGTCATAATAACTATCTCGATCTGACCTGCCCTAGTGTCTTGAAACAACATACCTCTGGTTAACTATCTCTGAGAGATTGATTTCTTGGGTTCCCGAGGTAGCTTGCCCTAGTACAAGTCTTGGAATAAATTTTTCCTCTGGCTGGACGATCTCTAAGGAAATGCCTCTGACTATCATGTCTTGTAGATATTTGCCAAATCTCGACGTAACTTCCTTAGATCAACTGAATTGTAGAGATTATCGACGTGATTGCTTCAAATTGACTGGAAATTGAAGTGTCTTGTCTTTCTGCTCAATGAATTTCTTAGACGTTCAACTTCTTGATATGATCAAATGAAATGGCTTGCCCGTGCTCAACGGAGTCTCGGGCATTTTGCACTTGATATGATCAATCAAAATAGTTTTCCCTTTTTCAATTGAGTTATCAGGCATTTGGTCTTCTAATGCAATCAACTGGAGTGGTTTGCTCCCTGACTATCTGATCTTTGGAAGATTTGTCTAATCTCGACATAACTGTCTCAGACTAACTGAATCTTGCTGAAATTTCTTGACGTGACTGTCTCAGGTTGACTGAAATTGAAGTGTCTTGTCCTTCTGCTCAACAGAGTTCTCGGACATTATGCTCCTTGGTATAATCACATGAAGTGGCTTGCCCCTGTTCAACAGAATCTCAAGCATTCAGCACTTGGTATGATCAATCAAAATAATTTCCCCCTACTCAACGGAGTTCTTAGGCATCTACCTCTCTGAGTACGATCAAATTAAGGTGACCTGTCTATGCTCAACGAAGTTCTCAGGCATTATGTCTTATGATTCCATCAGTTGAAGTAATTTGCCTCTGATTAACAAAGTCTTTAGGCATCCTTCTCTTCTGGTTTAATCAAGCTTTCCAATTCACGTTCATTATGGAAATCCTCTTGATATCAAATTCTTACTCATAAGTAACACATGTTCATTTTAGAAATGATAATGGCAATGTATGTTTATGCAGTTTTGAAATCCAAGCATGTTCACTGGAATTATGACATACAATGAATGCATCATTGATTGAGAATTTGATCACACTGAATCACACCGCGTATTTGACTCGGATTGCACATGTTTATTAGGTCTTTATTATCATTTTGCTTGTGTAATGCTTTCTTTTGTGTTGTTTTCAGGTATTTAGCTCTTTCAGGACCTTTGTAGAAGAAACGAAGCAAAAAGACCAAAAAATTAGGGTTTTTGGCAAATATTGTACTCGTGGCATTCTGCATGGCGGCCGCTGTAGGAGAAGCCATGACACATTAGCCCTCAACCAGGAGGAAACTGCCACGATCCCATGAACTTCCCCATTTACTCACATGGAAGGCGCCATGGAGGGGTGACGGGTGTCACCTTTGAATTCCACATTCCCACTAAAGAGAAGTTGAAGGGCATCCCGGTCTTTGGATGCTGTTGAGTTCCTCTATAAATAGGTCGTTCTAGTTCACTTCCAAATCATCCAACTTAGTTTACAACACTAAGACTATAATATTATCTGTAAAAGAGGTAATCCGTCACATCGAGGGGTTATCGCCACCTTAGTGTAATTGAGTTGGAGCACTTTGATTTTGCCGTCATCTTTATTTTCAAAGTCAAAGGTTTATTTACTTCCTTGTACCAGATTTAAAGCCTCCGTTTGGAGCAGGTTCTAATTTAATCGCCTTTTATTTTACTTGCCATGCCTTACTTTATTTAATTCCTTGTCATGCTTTACTTTATTTAATTTCTTGTCATGCTTTACTTTATTTAATTTCCTGCCATTGTCTTTACTTTATTTAATTTCCTACCATTGTCTTTACTTTATTTAATTTCCTGCCATTGTCTTTACTTTATTTAATTTTCTCGCCATTATCTTTATTGCTCGTTTTAATTATTTTACACGCTTTACTTGTTTTTCATGCCTTACATTCTAAACTTCTTTTTCGTCATGTTCAATATCATTGTATTTGTTTGTATTACCATATTTGGCTAAATCTTTCAAAGGTTAGAATGTAAGGATCGCGGTTAAAGAGATGTTTCACATATTGCATTCTTAGAAATGCTTTAGGGGCTGGTTTGATTTTTAATTCGAGTTTTCTGAAACAAACTTGGTTAATTTTAACTACTCAAGGAGTGCGAAAGCACTCTGGCTTAGTTAACTAAGAATTTTTATCACTTTAAGGAAAAACGATTTTTGAAACTGTTTTCGGACGCGTTGATAGATTTAAAATCAGGAAACTCCTTGAGTAAACTTTCCGAATCAAAATCACTTTTCAACTAAGCTTACGAGTCTTATTTCTTAAAAATAGGTTTACTACTTTAGCATTCTGCGCACCTTTTATAAGTGACAATAAAAGGCCTTAATTTAAGGGTAAACTCGGTTCTGAATACGCGAAAGCGACAGTTCCTGTTAAATGGATTCTTTTCAAGAGTAGAAAATATTTCCCCATAAGTAGTTCTATTTAGACAATCGAAGCATCGTTTACCTGACGTGAAATACATTCAAGCTTAACTTTATCTGCATTGTATTTATCATTTTCTTTATTTACTGTTATTTTGCGACATCAACATCTCATTTGTACCGCCTTAGATAAACATCGTAACAATAGTAATCGATAGATTGACGATTTGGTCCCTATGGGATCGATAATCTTTTATATTACTCTGACGCGATTCGTGCACTTGCGAATACAGCGATCAGAATGTCATGTCAATATCAACACAAATGATGAGCGAATCATTAAGGAGTCAGTTTTAAACACGATCTTACTGACTATATACTTTTGAAATAAACTTTGCTTCAATTAGGTCTTTTGAGGGTTGTAACATGCTCTGGTTCACGGTTTCAGCAAGAAAGGATACAAGGATCAAACCTATCCTAATCCACATGTTCTTCATGATGTTCTCCAGTCCTATGTTCAACTAGATCGACACAAACGCTCATCTTCCAAATGGGATTTTGAAGTGATGGTTAATGAATCAACAAGGTTTTTGGTGTGGCCGTCACCCTCCTTTTGGTTTGTAGCGACACAAATTTGTTCTTGTTGAGGATTGTCTTTTGATTCATCTCTCCGTTTCGCCTTTTGTTTCCCTACTTTTGCTAGATTGATTCAGATTTGCAATCCACAGGGGTGTCCTAATTTATGCCTAAGTCACTCATCTTCGAATTTTTAGCTTAGCGGGCTTTCTTTCTTTTTGTTTTTATTTTCTTGTTTCTTCTTTTGTTGAAACAAATCATATGACATATGTTCGTTTGAAGTGGTTGTGACTACCTCGTTCCTCTGTTAGTGAGGGACAACCATTAAGAATTTGTGCTTTCCAACCTCTCATGAGAGATAAAATGTGGTTGACTCTCAGATAAGACCCTCCTTTTTTTTGTCTTTGGAATTTTAACGCGCAATCAAATTAGCTGAAGACTACCCTATCCCGGTTTAAAATTGAGGGTTTTATGTTCAGAAAGAGATTCCTACTCCTTGACTCGAAGGGGTTGACTAGGGATTATCTTTCTTATACCTCCGATGTTTGGGATTTGAAACAATGCCTTACATCATCAACAAGGTTTTATTCAAAAGCATACACGCAGTGATCTCGTGTTTTCAATTCATCATCCTCCTTTTGATTTTGCTCAGACAAAAGTTAGATATTGACAAAATAAAGTATGAGTGAACGCGAATGAATTGATTCAAAAACATGCATATTCATTTTAATGTCATTATTATTTAAAAACAAACGAGTTTATTACAAATGAATGTTACAAATGATAATCAAGAAAATTTTACACATGAGCATGATTGAACAAAACTAATGACTGATGGCGTAATCGACCTTATTTTCAGATCCTCATACTGGAATTATTATGATGGCAGAGATTGACATGACAATTTTCAAGGAGATCCTTCTCAAACTCATCCCACATATGCAGTCTCTTCAAATCTACCCTAGCTTCCACTTGCACTGATCACGATATTGCATATGTGTCCTCACACGGAGGCATGGGAGTGTACACTATGTTCAGGCCTTACGGTGTGAACATAATAACCCTTGAAACAATCAAATCTTGTACCTTATGCTTCATATCTCTACAACTTTTGACTGTATGCCCAGGCGTTCTAGAATTAATCTCACATCTAGCATTGGCGTCATAGCCAAGAGGGAGAGGTGTTAGAGGAGGTCCCAACTCTCTATACTGCACCAATGAGTCTCGAAGAAAATGAGCAAGCAGTTGTTTGTATGACATAGGGATTAGATCTATCCTTCTCTCTGGCTTCCTCAGTTTCTGCTGATAATGATTCTGTCGTTGCGGAGCGTAGGGCCGTTGATACTGCATCGGTGGAGGACCCGTAGGAATAGCATACGTTGGCTACTGATAGGGAGCCCTTGGAGGTCCAAGTTGTGGATGAAATCCACGAGGATGATCCTGATGTGGAGTGAAGTCAGGCGTGTTCATCGGAGTGACCACTTATGGTACAACAGTTCGCATGGAGTTTCCTTCTTTCCTCATCATTGACTGCAGGATCTCCATGATTAAACTCATCTGAGTCTTCAGTTAGTTGATTTCAACCTTCAATGCTTATTGACCTCTTTGTAGTTCTTCCATGGTAATCTGTGACATGCTTCTAGTTCAAGACAAATGTCAGGTAATCATCTTTGATGGCGGTGGTTCGTCTGACAAGAGGCAAAGTGATAATGAGTTTATTGGTTTTGTCTTCATGGAATGCAATAATGCATGAATGCATGCAAAAGGTTTTTACGTTCCCGGAGGAATGCATATGCTAAGTCAATTTTATGACGTGATGATATGCCATGCAACATCATAGATTCAATAGTTCAGTATAATCTAGAGATTCTGGATAATCTGGCCATATCACATAACATAAGATCAAAGGTCCGGCATGACCTAGAAAATCTGGGTAACCTGTCCATGTAACTCAGTATAGGATCAAAAGTCTGACATGATCTGAGAAATCTGGATAATATAACATGTCCATGTAACTCAATATATGATCAAAGGTCCGACGTATATAAGAGATCAATGGTATGAAGGGTCTTGGTTTCCTGCAGAAAAAACTAATAGCCCCTATCACAAGTGTGTACTAGTCCTCAAAGGTGGTCCCTAAAAGGTCTCCTAGAGTCATTAACTCAAATGAAAATACCATTCTGTAGCGAATTCTCGCATGAAAAAATTACTTCCGAGTGAATCTAGTCTGGGTGTGGCTCTCGTGACAACCCAACACGCAAAACACAGGCCGACACGACTATCCATGAATATATCATGTGTGTATACTAAAGCTCGGGTGTAGAGCTTCTCTCATATAGTATCATCCCATCCCAACAAATAATATGACAAATAATATCTAGAATACAACATCATATGAATATTTAAAGCAATAAAGTAATGCAATAAATAACATAAATAAAGCGAGTAAAGCAATAAAGATAAAGACCTAAACTCGCAAAGAAAGCAAACAAAACTGGACTCTACTTGCTTAGGAAAGAATCCCCAACAGAGTCTCCAACTGGAGCTACGCGAACTATACCGAGCGCATCGCACGCTCAAAGAAACAACAAAGTCGTCATCAAACTTTACTTATTCCTGAAGGAAAGGGAAAACATCGATAAAACCCGGGGAAAGAGAAACGGGCAAGGAAGTCGGTTATGCAAGGGGAAGTTACTAACACTCCTCACATTCATGATACTCCATGTCGCATCCGCGAAAAACAACCGGCGGGCTGAAATAAAAACACAACACAGAGCCGCCACTGCGCGTTATTTATCCCAAGATAGGGAAAGGAAACGCTCAGAGAAACCTGGAAAGGAAATGGTCTCGCGACCAAAGAGAAAGGGTAAGGGAGTCGGTTACGCAAGGGGAAGGTATTAGCACCCCTCACGTCCGTCGTACTCGACGGGATCCACGTTCTAAGAAAAGAAAAGGTTGCTAAACATCACACACACACAGGGGAACGCAGGTGGGGTTAAGAGAAGGGAGCTCGATAGGACGTCGCATCCTATGCCTACATATCTCGTCTGGAACGAGAATCAGAGCCGCTGTAGTTCGGCTCACGCACGCCAAACAAGCAAACAGAAACACAGGCAAACATGGAGCCTGAATGCCAATCACTGGACTTACATCAGCATCCGAACCAAACACACACCAAAGGACAAACGTGGAGCCCGACCGCCAATCACTGGGCTTACGTCGGCATCCGAACCAGACACACACAAGAAGATAACAATCAAACACACACAAAAAGAAAAAAAAGTGCCCGGAGAGACCTCGCGCGGTCTCCTGCCTACATACCTCGTCTGGAACGAGGATCAGGGCGATGTAGTTCCCCTGAAAGGGAAAGAAAATCTAGCCAGAAACCAAGGGGAGACACACTACCAGGGAGCTGTACTCGAGCCTAGTGTTATCATGCATCATTGCCCTATGTTGGGTTTCTACCTACTTGCACAACAGCAAGCTAATCCTATCCAGGAAAGAAGCAAGCATACAAGCATACAAAACAAAACAAGCATCTCAAGCAAATATTCACAAAGCACACACTATATCCAGTCAAGTGAGGCTCAAACAATGGGTTTGACTGCCTAGGCAAGTCATCTGTACAGAGGTAGTATTCGCTCTTAACCTTGCCATTGAGGGGCTAAGGTGAAGCAGATGAAAGGTGAGTGAAGGTTAGACTTCACAGCTCTTATCCCTAACCAGGGAGAGCTTCAGACAAAGGAGCGTGGGTCCAGAATGGAGGGACCCTTCTATGCTCAAAGACTCTGACTCGATTGTGCAACAGCACAGGATCTTGGGTTTGTGTCCCAATGCATCAACACACAGCCGTGTGAGCAGAGGGACGACTCACAGAATAGTGGGGGATAGATTGCATATCCCTTTGATCCACCAATTGCCTCATAGAGGTCTTTCACCTGCTTGGCACAAATGTAAACAACCACAAACATCGCCTCTTAAGGAGGACTTCAGACAGTTGCCTGGCCAAGTAACAGGCCAGGTCTTCCAGACTACATGAAGAGTAGAAATCCTACCTCAAGTGGTTTAAAAACCAAGCAGCAGCAAGCAAGTTCTTAAAGAACTGTAAGCGACTAAATGTACCTGAAATCAATCAAGTATCATCAGTACTCAGACAAACCAACAGTAAACAGCAAATGTTAATCAGTTAATCTGTACAAGCAACACAAGTTAATGCACACAAATGCAAGCTATAAGCTCGAGCTCAAGCTTCACAACCTACAACACAAAGTCATGTTAGTTTACAACATCAACCAAACCCAATTCAAATTGCCTTGAAGCAATCTCCTTAAGCATTGTGCATTTCATCCTGAAAATCCAAACCAAATGTGAGAAACTAGACCACTAGGCCAAGCCTAGGGTCCAAAAGGGAGAAAAAAAATCTAAACAGCAAGCCAAACCAATCCAAAATCAAATTAAAACCATTCAAAAGTAAATGCAATTGGTCCCATGCTCATACCATTCACCAATATCATTTCATGCACATTTTGGTACAAACTAGGTCAAATACAACACCAAAAGTCCAAGCAGAATGACTTCAATAAAAAGCATACCAAAACAATTCCAAAAATCCTCACATAATTCACACCTAAACAGGACATATTCAAGGTATAGCATGTCAATTTTCAGCTCAATTGGACAAAAGGAACTAGGTCAATGAAAATCAAGAAATCCAGACACAATTATTCAAGCCAATTCATAGTATCAACACAAGCATTCACTTCAAAAATTCATAAAACAGTGACAACAATTAAGAAATGAATGGGAGTAAAACTATGATGTCCTATAATGTGTCTAAAATCAGCATACCAAATTTCATCTTCATCCAAAACCATATGAGAATTTCACAAAAGATATGCCAACATGTGTCACACAAGGTTACCAAATGAGCATAAAGTGAAGAAAAATATCAATCAAATGGAAAATGCCATAGAAAAATCCAGAAAAATTCACATGTTATCTTGACATATCAATGATCATTCATGCAAAATTTCAATCCAATCCAACAATCATAGGTCATGCAAAAAAATTCATGAAGTTGACCTAGCTAGGTGTGACACAAATTGTCACACCTAGATTCAAAAAATCATATCTCAATCATCAGGTATCCAAAAATCATAAACTTTACATGGAAATCACCATCAACATGTCCAGAATGAGCACGAAAATTTTCAATCATTTCTTTAAATGTATGAGCATTTCATGATAGATATGGTGAAACATGCAAAAAATGTACACAAGTCAAAAATCCATAGGCCAGGTCAACATTTTTCCATGCACAACTTATGTAACCATGTGTCGCATCCGCGAAAAACAACCGGCGGGACTCAAATAAAAACACAACACAGAGCCGCCACTGCGCGTTATTTATCCCAAGATAGGGAAAGGAAACGCTCAGAGAAACCTGGAAAGGAAATGGTCTTGCGACCAAAGAGAAAGGGTAAGGGAGTCGGTTACGCAAGGGGAAGGTATTAGCACCCCTCACGTCCGTCGTACTCGACGGGATCCACATTCTAAAATAAAGAATAGGTTGCTAAAACATCACACACACACACAAGGGAACGCAGGTGGGGTTAGGAGAAGGGAGCTCGATAGGACGTCGCATCCTATGCCTACATATCTTGTCTGGAACAAGAATCAGAGCCACTGTAGTTCGGCTCACGCACGCCAAACAAACAAACAGACACACAGGCAAACATGGAGCCCAACAACCACTCGATGGAATTACGTCAGCATCCGAACCAAAACACGCACAAAACGGCAAACGTGGAGCCCGACCGCCAATCACTGGACTTACGTCGGCATCCGAACCAAACACACAATCAGATAACAGGTAAACACACACAAAAAGAAAAAAGGTTGCCCGGAGTGGTCTCGCACGACCACCTGCCTACATACCTCGTCTGGAACAAGGATCAGGGCGATGTAGTTCCCCTTCAAGGGAAAGAAAATCTAGCCAGAAACCAAGGGAAGACACACTACCAGGGAGCTGGACTCGAGCCTAGTGTTGTCATGCATCATTACCCTACGTTGAGGTTTCTACCTACTTGCACAACTGCAAGCTAATCCTATCCAGGAAAGAAGCAAGCATACAAGCATACAGATCAAAACAGAGCAAACACAAGCATTTCAAATGCTTGTGAATATTGGCTTGAAATGCTTGTGTTTGCTCTGTTTTGATCTGTATGCTTGTATGCTTGCTTCTTTCCTGGATAGGATTAGCTTGCAGTTGTGCAAGTAGGTAGAAACCTCAACGTAGGGTAATGATGCATGACAACACTAGGCTCGAGTCCAGCTCCCTGGTAGTGTGTCTTCCCTTGGTTTCTGGCTAGATTTTCTTTCCCTTGAAGGGGAACTACATCGCCCTGATCCTTGTTCCAGACGAGGTATGTAGGCAGGTGGTCGTGCGAGACCACTCCGGGCAACCTTTTTTCTTTTTGTGTGTGTTTACCTGTTATCTGATTGTGTGTTTGGTTCGGATGCCGACGTAAGTCCAGTGATTGGCGGTCGGGCTCCACGTTTGCCGTTTTGTGCGTGTTTTGGTTCGGATGCTGACATAATTCCATCGAGTGGTTGTTGGGCTCCATGTTTGCCTGTGTGTCTGTTTGTTTGTTTGGCGTGCGTGAGCCGAACTACAGTGGCTCTGATTCTTGTTCCAGACAAGATATGTAGGCATAGGATGCGACGTCCTATCGAGCTCCCTTCTCCTAACCCCACATGCGTTCCCTTGTGTGTGTGTGTGATGTTTTAGCAACCTATTCTTTATTTTAGAACGTGGATCCCGTCGAGTACGACGGACGTGAGGGGTGCTAATACCTTCCCCTTGCGTAACCGACTCCCTTACCCTTTCTCTTTGGTCGCAAGACCATTTCCTTTCCAGGTTTCTCTGAGCGTTTCCTTTCCCTATCTTGGGATAAATAACGCGCAGTGGCGGCTCTGTGTTGTGTTTTTATTTGAGTCCCGCCGGTTGTTTTTCGCGGATGCGACAGCTGGCGACTCTGCTGGGGATTATTATTCCTTTTCTTTTTATGCTTTTCTTGAACCCCGAATTTTTTCTTTCGCGCAAATGATCCCACATCACTGCATTTGAACCCCGAAATCTTCTTTCCTTGTGATAACTCCGCTGGCAATCGTCGGAAATAACACCAAACACCACTCTGAGGGCGACATGTCAGAGGGTATACCTTCACAAAGGAAGGTAGCATGTGTATCTCTTCCTCAGAAGACACCTATAACGACCTCCATTGGCCTCGGCCAGAGTCTAAGGTGACACATGAACAGAAGATAATCCTGAGGACCTCATCCCAGATATAATCTTCAACTCCAATCCTCATTTGAACCCCAGAAAATGCCTTAGCATATACTCTTCTCTGATTGAACCCCGATCTCCAGAAAATGTCGCAACACTTCCCTTTCTTCATTTGAACCCCATCTCCAGAAAATGCCTCAACATTTCCTTTTCTCCATTTGAACCCCGAAATCGCGCTGATCGCGTAACGTCTTCTGATATTATTTCCATCTCTGTCCGACGGAAACATTTCCTCCAATATCGCACTACTGGGGAACATTGCTGATCTGACGTCGTGATGCTGAACTCCTCGGAGTAACACTTTCAACCAGACACTGACTGATGGCTGGGAGAAAACTCGACGTTTACTGGACATCGAACAATGATGTTTACAGGCACCAAACAATGATGTTTACAGGACATCGATCAATGATGTTGACAGGCATCAAACAATGACGTTTACAGGACATCAAACAAGGATGTTGACAGGACATCAAACAAGGATGTTGACAGGACATCAAACAAGGATGTTGACAGGACATCGAACAATGATGTTGACAGGACATCGAACAATGATGTTGACAGGATATCAAACAAGGATGTTGACAGGACATCAAACAAGGATGTTGACAGGACATCAAACAAGGATGTTGACAGGACATCAAACAATGATGTTGACAGGACATCGAACAATGATGTTGACAGGACATCGAACAATGATGTTGACAGGACATCGAACAATGATGTTGACAGGACATCAAACAAGGATGCTGACAGGACATCAAACAATGATGTTGACAGGACATCGAACAATGATGTTGACAGGACATCGAACAATGATGTTGACAGGACATCGAACAATGATGTTGACAGGACATCAAACAAGGATGTTGACAGGACATCAAACAAGGATCGACCAGACATTAAACAATGACTGGGAAATAACTCGACGTTTACTGGACATCGAACGATGATGTTTACTGACACCAAAGAAAGCTCGACCAGACACTAAACAATGACTGGGAAATACTGCTGCTCCAAAATCCCGCTGCTGAACTCCTCGGAGTATCGTCTTCACTGTCCGGCAAAACCAATCCTCAAGCGGTAACCACGGCTTGAATCACGCTGATCGCGTAACCTTTCCATCTCTGCCCGACGGAAAAGTTTCCTCCAGTATTGCACTACTGGGGCATACCGTTGCTACAAACCCAACTCCTCGGAGTAACATCTTCCAACTTCCGTCGAAACCAAATCTCAAACGGTAACCACGGCTTGAGTCGCGCTGATCGCGTCACATCTCCATCTCTGTCCGACGAAAAAAATCTCCTCCAGTATCGCACTATCGGAGAACATCAAATCTCAAGCGGTAATCACGGCCCGAGTAACTGATACTTGCAATACTGATGATTTTCCAACTAGTGAAACCACTCCTCAAACGGTAATCACGGCTCGAGTAGCATCTTCACCCACTGGCAGAACCATATCTCAAACGGTAACCACGGCTTGAGACTAGCCTATGCTTGCAATGATGCATGATTGATTTTTCTGCGTAATGCTCCATACTTATGGAAATGCTACGCGATTTATTATTTTCTATGCAATATGCTATGCTATTCTACATGATGAATGCATAAAAAGTATCCCCCTCAAGGGACTCTTCTGAGGAGCTCGAGACACTCTGATGAGGAACTCGTCAACACTCCGCTCTCCATCCCGCTGGGGAATAATACTGCTGCTGGGAAAAGGTAACCCTTGCTGGGGAAACACCTCCTTTGCACCCAATCCGCTCGAGGAAATGCTGGGGATAGGAACCACCAACACTCTGTGGGGATACAGTCTTTTGACTTGCTGGGGATATACATCCACCTGCTTTGGGAAACCCTCACAGATACCCGGTGACTTCATTGGGGAACTGCTCACAGATACTCTGCTGGGAAACAGTAACCTCCAGGCCTGTTGACTGGGGAAGCCTCGATCTGACACCTGCTGGGGATAACCATCCAGACCCTGCTAGGGAAAACGAATGCCACTCCGCTGGGGATTACCCATGCAATCCATACCTAGGATACTCAGCCGGGGAGGCAGATATCGGCCTGCTACGGAAACTTGTCCAATCCACTGGTAGGATGAACACTGCTGGAGATATATTTCATTGAAACCCGCTCCACTCGGGGAGTAGCAACCTTCAGGCCTGGCTGCTGAGGAAACACCGTTTAAACCTGCCGGGGATAACCATCTTGACTCGGCTGGGGATCCACAGACCTCGGATCTGCTGGGGAGTTGGTCCTCTACTTCTGCTTGGGGACCTCGCTGGGAAATGAGAAAAGTAGGTACAGAACACCCGTCGACTCGTCGAACCACGGTATCCACCTCCCAATCTCGTATCATCTTTCCACTTTTGAGAACTCCCAGACTCGTCTGGACCTTTTCTGCTCCATCATCTTGTATTCCAAATCGCTCCGCGCTCGACCAGAAACGTACTCCTGGGATTTATACAGAAATTTCAATTTTCCGACTTTGAAGAGTCTTCTTGATTAATTCCAAAGGTCGTCGGACGTCTTGACGTCTCTCATCGCTTCTCTACCCATTCATTCGTTTCTGGTCAAACTCTGCGGGGAATCTCTACAGACTTTCCAATCTTCCAATTTTGAAGAGTCTTCTTGATATCATCAAGGATCGTCGTACGTCTCAACGTATTCTCTTCGTCGTTCTTTCATTCATTCGTTCCTGAACGAACGCTCTGGGGATTTGTCTCATCAACAACTTCCTCATCACAACCTGCATGTGAGTGGAAAAATACCTAACAGTTCCTGCAAAACAGATCGTTAGATAAAACCGTGCCCCAGGCGTGTCAAGATTTCAACACTTGGGTCACTTAACCTTCCGAATAAGATTTCAAGCTTTCAATCTTATAAACATGCATTGGAAGGGACCTGTATGTATTAAAATGCAAAATTCTTTATCAAAAATATCTGGATGTTTTTGCAATCAAAGCAGTAATGAAAAACAAAAACAAAATTATTTGACTGAATTTGCATTTTATTGATTGGAAAAGTGTGGCTCAAATGAGCAATACAAAGGAAGCAATTCCTGGAAAGAGGTAATTGCGCACAAAAGGAAAAATCTATCCTAATGGCAATGTGAAACCCGTGATCTCATCGAGTTCCAACTCGGTTACACCCCATATGTCCTCAGACTCTCCGTGCTTTCTGCCTTCTGAATAAGACGATTCGGATTGATCCCCACCGGGTATTATCCATGATGCCTTAACCAAAGCGCAAACGATCATGCTGGACGCAGTTGTTCGTTTTAATCCCTCTTTTGCCTGGACCGCCCTTTCGGGTTTTCAGTCCATCGGGATACCCCTTTTTTGCCCAAGTCGCCTTTTCAGGTTTTCGACTTGCCGGGTGTACATTTTTTTTCCATTTTATCCCTAATTTTTGCCCGAACCTTTCTTTCTGTTTTTGGTTCGCCGGGATGCCCATTTTTGCCTGGACTATTTTCTTCTTTTCGTCCAGCGGGTCTCTTTATACGAAGTATTTTTTAACTGCGTCCGCATTCACGGGGGATGGAAAATCCTCGCCATCCATGGTCGTTAGCAACAAGGCTCCGCCAGAGAAAACCTTCTTGACCACGAATGGACCTTCATAATTAGGTGTCCATTTGCCCCTTCGATCGTTCTGAGGAGGAAGGATCCTTTTCAGCACCATATCACCCACGTGATATACCCGAGGTCGCACCTTCTTGTCAAAAGCACGCTTCATCCTTTGCTGGTATAACTGCCCATGACAGATGACTGCTAGCCTCTTTTCCTCTATCAGGCTTAGCTCTTCATACCGGGTCCTTACCCATTCAGCCTCTTGCAATTTCACGTCCATCAGGACTCTCAAAGAGGGAATCTGAACCTCAACAGGTAGCACGGCTTCCATCCCATATACCAACGAGAAAGGCGTTGCCTTAGTAGGCGCACCGAGGTTCGATACCCGGAATACAAGCTTCGTGTTCAGCCACCCTTGCTGGTGCATTCAAATGTTATCCGGACAACCAAAGCTCATTCACCTTAACCTCCCCCATCAGACATCAGAATCCGTTCGGATTCAGGGTCAGGCCCCTCCTCCGGGATCGGCTACTCTCAATATTTCGATCAGAGCACCTCGAGATGTCCTCATCAGGGAACTCAAACTTTATCGGTTGATAATCCTCAATGGGTTGCAGAGAGATGTAATCAGGCAATACACCCCTCTTCATTGCTTTTTGAGAGTATCACAAATCAGTCAACATTCTTTTGCTCTCTCACAACCCGTCCGGTCAATGCTAAATTCTCAAACCCATACTCGATCGGATCCATCTTGGACATCCACAAAGTGGTATGGACCAGCATATACCGTCTCAGTCGGCGAGCAGCCTATGCCAAAGTACATCAAGTTTTCCCGAACAGTGAATGTATTGTTTCACAGTCGGTAAACTTTTTGCTAAGGTAAATTGCATGCTCTTTTCGACAAGACTCGTCATGCTGCCCCAGTACACACCTCATAGACCCCTCGAGGACCGTCAAGTACAAAATTAACAATTGCTCCCTCCACAGGAGACATCGGACTCAGAGGTTCCTGCTACTCATTCTTTTATTTTTCAATGCCCCTTGGCAATCATTATTTCGCCTGACCGTTTGATTGATTTTTTTCAAAATGGTTCCCACGTGGCTGTTAAGTGAGATGTGAACCATGACATATAGTTCACTCTACCTAGGAGACCACGAACCTCTCTTTCCATTCTCGGTTCAGGCGTTTCTCTTATTGTTCTTTCCTTTTCCTTGTTTTTTTTTTTTTTTTTTTTTTTTTTTTTTTTTTTTTTGCAGGATGAACCTCGATTCCTCCCTTACAATGAACCCCAATCATCTTACCGGACCGCACTCTGATAGTGCGCTTATCTGAATTCAACCTCAGTTTGAATTATCTCCACCAGTCAACCGACTTGCCCCGGTCTGCCAGATGCCTCTCTTCTGTTTGGGACTTTGCTATCATGTTATTAACATTTGATTTCATGACGAACCATATCATGAAACGAAGTCACCATAGCTCTCTGATAAGTGGCATCGGCGTTCTGCTTCTCTAGATGACGATCTTCTCTCCATGGTAGCTTGTGCACAACGACATCGGTATCCGACCCTGGCATATCCTGACACGACCAGGCGACGGTATCGACATGCTCTTTCCACAGGGCTACCATTCTGCTCTCGACTCGCCTCTGAAGCGGCTCCAATTTTTCCTTCCTTCCTGACCTCGGCGGTGCTTGGAATAACAATCTCAACCCGCTTCACGTGCGGCTGAATCACCTTCTCCTCTTGTTTTGACAACCTGGCTAATTCCAGCAGATCACAATCTTCTTCGCCTTCTTCTTCGGCATGATAGATCGGATTGTCGACGTCATATGAGGTGTAACCAAATTGTTATCAACGAGATCCGGAGAATTATTTTTGAATTCGGGACGAGACAAATCAAAAAGAAAAATGAAAACAAACATTGCCATTTTTATTTGTTTTTAAACTGCAAAAATAAATGAAAAACAGGGAACACCGCTTTTTGACTGAAAAACATCCATTTATTAATGATGCAGAAATGTTGCAAATTATGAACATGAGGTGGCCCTTACAATGAACCATTACGTGTCGGGCAACACGTATGGCTTTCATGCAGATAAAATTGAAAACAAGAAAGTACTATTCTTCAGGATGAACGACCGTGATGATCTGTTAAGCCTTCCAGCTTCCTGGTACGCACGGCTTTATCCAACTATCAAACTTGCAGTCACTGTCGTTCTCTCCACCCATTGCACAGGCGTGATCCGAATCTTCAGCAATTGCACTCACCATCGCCTGACCATGCGCCGGCATGGGATTAGCATTGACATTCGGAGACGGCGCAAAGTTAATAGCCTTGGAGTCCACCAGGTCCTGGACAACATTCTTGAACGCTCTACAGCCCTCAATGTTATGCCCCGGTGTTCCAGAATGAAATTCGCACTGGGCGTTCTCATCATAGTTGGGTGGCCTCTGATCAGATCTCATCGGAACCATCGCCCTCGGCTGAACCAACCCAAGATCCATCAGCTTTTTGAACAGAACAGCATATGTCACGGGCGGCTTGTCAAAATGGCGATCAACCCCTTTTCCCCTCACCTGGTACCCAGCTCTCTGTTGAGGTGGCTGACGTTGCTGTCGTGCTGACTGATTACCAGCAGGGATGGTTACCGCAGCAGTGTGCTGGTAGTAGCGATCCCTACCATTTCCTCTCTGGGCATACACAGCACTCGGTTCACCCTCATTCTTCCTTTGGCCATTTCCAAAGGGCTTCTTCGATCCTGATGACGAAGCACTTCCTTGTATCTTCCCCATTTTCAGCCAACTTTCAATTCTCTCCCCAACCACCACAATGTCTGCAAAGTTGGTTACCGGACAACCCACCATCCTTTCAGCAAAAACCCCCTGCAGGGTACCCATGAAGAGATCAGACATCTCTCTGTCCACCAGCGGAGGTTGAACTCTGGCAGCCAACTCCCTCCACCTTTGAGCGTACTCTTTAAACCCTTCGTTTGACTTCTGAGACATACCCTGTAGCTGGGTACGACTCGGAGCCATGTCAGCATTGAACTGGTACTGTTTAAAGAACGCATCTCCAAGATCTTGCCAACTCTTGATGTCAGCAGATTTCAGCTTGGTATACCATTCCAGGGATCCTCCGGACAGACTGTCTTGGAAGAAGTACATCCATAGCTTCTGATCTGTTGTATATGCAGAGATCTTGCGGACGAAGGCCTGAAGGTGCGTCTCAGGGCAAGAACTTCCATTATATCTGTCAAAAGTGGGCGCTTTAAACTTCTGTGGGATCACAATCCCCTCAACCAGCCCCATATTTGACATGTTGACAAATCCCGGAGTAGCATGACTTTCCAGAGCCCTTACCTTCTCTGCCAGCGACTGAATCTCTTTGTCTTGTGGCGGAGCACTGTACGGACCAAATGGTTCATTATGCATCGAGAACTGGTTGGCTTCCCTGTCTTCTTCCCTGTCATCATCGACCCCAAAGAAAGGCGGGAACAGACTATCCTTCAGATTATGCCCCAGACCGGGCCCAGGCTGACCACCAGCAGTACCAAAACCAGCATTGTTGTTCACCATACCTACGGTTGCTCTTTTTTCACCGTCTCTGGATCCACCCAGCCCCTGGTTGGAGACACCATCCAGGTTAACAACACTGTTAGCAGCAGAAGCTCGCTCGAGCTTCTCGACCTTATCAGCCAGAGCTTTCTGACCAACTGCAAAACCCTGCATGATGTTGATCAGCTCAGTCATCTTATCCTTCAGCTCAAGAATATCTGTGTTTGGGAGATCCATCAGTCTGGGAGTATTGCGCCTGGTGAAGTATCTGTGAGGTCGGGTTGAGTGCAAAGGTACAGTTCTACGAGCACGAGCAATGATTCCTGCAAAACAGCAAACAGGTTAATATGCATGAATGCAACGTCTATCCATACGAGGAAAATTCTGTCCTTCGATTCTGGTTTCATCGAGACAGATAATATTTCGACAATAACATTCTGACATCAGGATATCTCTCAACCAGATTCTCAATCAATAATACTCCCCATATGGCTAGATGTAGGTTCGATGCAGATGAATGCAAAATGAGAATGATGCAAATGTATGCAATGCACTGGGCCATCCTCCAAGTCATCTGATCATCTGTACCGAAACCTGGTTTCTGAACTGATCATAACCATCTGAGGGATAAGTAAGCACCAATCTGACCCACGGGTTCCGAAATAAACGGAAGACAGATACATCATCATCATCATCAAACCATCTCTTGGCAGATACCCATAACCATCTGAATCGGCCCGGGGAATCCTGAAATAAACGGATCCCCACTGATAAACAACTCGGCCCAGGGAATCCTGAAATAAACGGATCCCCACTGATAAATACCACAGACAGCACTCCGGCATCACGGCAATAAATGACCATAAATCCGACTTATAAATAGGACTCCAATCCACGGAGCAAAAGTCACCATCTGAGCAATGCATCTGAAAGAATCACCCTCCCCTCACAGGTAAATTCTAATCAGGTCATCCTAAGGCGGATAATAGTCTCGACAATCGGGCAGAGATACTCAATGGGTTTGCCCTTTCGGGTGTGCCATTGTAGCTCCCTTGAGATCGTCTAAACCAAAAATCCGGGAAACGATCGGTCACCAGAGTCAACAGCTCAGATGAAGTAACTAAGCCAAAGTGGATACTCCACAGAGGAAAGCACTATCAATTGAACCTCGTCCGGTTTGTGGTACATCACGCCGCCAGGCACATGTTAACCTAACACGAAAGAGGCGACATGAGACCACACTAGTCCTAGGTGTATACTCGGGCCTGGGTTTTAGCCCCGCTCAGAACACCCACCCCATAACAGAGGAACCACCTGCACAGAGGACGGCAACATGATAGTATGATGCATGCAAATATTTATGCAAATATATACACTGGTTAGAATAATAAATGCAATAAATAAAGCAAAACAAGCAACCTAAACTATCCTAGAACGCTAGGAAGGACTCGCTTAGGGAAGATGGACCAGCACAGGTCAACATCTTGTGGATCCCCAGCAGAGTCGCCAGCTGTCGCATCCGCGAAAAACAACCGGCGGGACTCAAATAAAAACACAACACAGAGCCGCCACTGCGTGTTATTTATCCCAAGATAGGGAAAGGAAACGCTCAGATAAACCTGGAAAGGAAATGGTCTTGCGACCAAAGAGAAAGGGTAAGGGAGTCGGTTACGCAAGGGGAAGGTATTAGCACCCCTCACGTCCGTCGTACTCGACGGGATCCACGTTCTAAAATAAAGAATAGGTTGCTAAAACATCACACACACACACAAGGGAACGCAGGTGGGGTTAGGAGAAGGGAGCTCGATAGGACGTCGCATCCTATGCCTACATATCTTGTCTGGAACAAGAATCAGAGCCACTGTAGTTCGGCTCACGCACGCCAAACAAACAAACAGACACACAGGCAAACATGGAGCCCAACAACCACTCGATGGAATTACGTCAGCATCCGAACCAAAACACGCACAAAACGGCAAACGTGGAGCCCGACCGCCAATCACTGGACTTACGTCGGCATCCGAACCAAACACACAATCAGATAACAGGTAAACACACACAAAAAGAAAAAAGGTTGCCCGGAGTGGTCTCGCACGACCACCTGCCTACATACCTCGTCTGGAACAAGGATCAGGGCGATGTAGTTCCCCTTCAAGGGAAAGAAAATCTAGCCAGAAACCAAGGGAAGACACACTACCAGGGAGCTGGACTCGAGCCTAGTGTTGTCATGCATCATTACCCTACGTTGAGGTTTCTACCTACTTGCACAACTGCAAGCTAATCCTATCCAGGAAAGAAGCAAGCATACAAGCATACAGATCAAAACAGAGCAAACACAAGCATTTCAAGCCAATATTCACATAGCACACACTATAACCAATCAAGTGAGGCTCACACAATGGGTTTGACTGCCGAAGCAAGTCATCTGTACATGGGTATTATTCGCTCTTAACCTTGCCATTACGAGGCTAAGGTGAAGCAGAGGAAAAGGTGAAGTGAGGATGAGACCTCACAGCTCTTATCCCTGACCAGGGAGAGCTTTTAGACAAAGGAGCGTGGGTCCAGAATGGAGGGACCCTTCTACGCTCAAAGACTCTGACTCGATTGTGCAACAGCACGAGATCTTGGGTTTGTGTCCCAATGCATCAACACACAGCCGTGTGAGCAGAGGGACGACTCACAGAATAGTGGGGGATAGATTGCATATCCCTTTGATCCACCAATTGCCTCATAGAGGTCTTTCACCTACTTGGCACAAAAAGTAAACAACCACAATCATTGCCTCTTAAGGAGGACTTCAGACATTTTGCCCGGCCAAATAACAGACCGGGTCTCCAGACTACATGAAGAATAGAAGTCCTACCTCAAGTGGTTTAAAAACCAAGCAGCAGCAAGCAAGTTCTTAAAAGAACTGTAAGCAACTAAATGTACCTGAAAACAATCAAGTATCATCAGTACTCAGACAGACAACAATAAACAGCAAATGTTAATCAGTCAGACTATACAATCAAGCAACACAAAGGCAAGCTATAAGCTCATGCTCAAGCTTCACAACCTACAAAACAAAGTCAAATTAGTTCTCAACAACAAACAATCTCAATTTAATTGACTTGAAGCATTCTCCTTAAGCATCATGCATTTTATCCTGAAAAGTCAATCCAAATGTGAGAAACTGGACCACTAGGCCAAGCCTAGGGTCCAAAAGGGAGAAAAAATTCTAAACAGCAAGTAATTCTCAACCAAAATCAAGTTAAAGCAAATAGAAAGCAAATGCAATTGATCCCATACTCATACCATTCATCATATTCATTTCATGACCAAAACAAGTCAAACTAGGTCAAATGCAACATCCAATGTCCAAACAGAACTATTGCACTCAAAAGCATATCAAAACAATTCCAAAAATCCTCAAATAATTCACACCTAAACAGGACCTATTCAAGGTATAGCATGTCAATTTTCAGCTCAATTGGACAAAAGGAACTAGGTCAATGAAAATCAAGAAATCCAGACACAATTATTCAAGCCAATTCAAGGTATCAACACATACATTCACTTCAAAAATTCATAAATCAATGAGAACATTTAAGAAATGAATGGGACCAAAACAGGGATGTCCTACAATGTGTCTACAACCAGCATACCAAATTTCATGTTCATCTAAAACCATATGAAGATTCCACATTAGATTTACAAACATGTGTCATATGAACTTGCATAATTGACCAACAGAGATGAAAAATATCAATCAAATTGAAAATGCCACATAAAAATCCAGAAAAATTTACCTAACATCTCAACATATCCATAATCATTCATGCAAAATTTCACTCCATTCCAACAATCATAGGTCATGCAAATAAATCCAGAAAGTTGACCTAGCTAGGTGTGACACAAATTGTCACACCTAAATTCAAAAAATCATATCTCACTCCACAGGTATTCAAAATTCACAAACTTTATATGTAAATCACTAGCAACATGTCTAGAATAAGCTCAAAAACTTTCAGACATTTCTTTTTAAGTATGAGAATTTCACAATGGAAATGGCAAAATGTGCACAAAAATGACCTAAGTCAAACATTCCTAAGCAAAGTCAACAATCCATCATGCACAACTTTGGAAATTATGTCCATAAAATTCTACAGGGAATTTGGAAGCTATACAAAAAATCCTCATATTTTTCTGATTTTCCAATAATTTTCTATGAATTTTTAAAGGTTTGTGTGATTTTTTAATAATTATTTGAATTATTATAATTAATTAAGATGAATTATTAATGTCTAGTGGCACGTTCGTAAATATGCCTGGCCGGTCCAAAACGCAGGCGTATCACTAAACGCGCTGGCGTGCTGTGGTTGGTTGGCTTCCGCGGGAAACAGCTTTTGAAATTGGAAAGGCAATTCAGTGGATCAAACGAAGGTTTTTCCAGAAAGTTCATCATCATCATCGTGTTTTCAAGCTTCCATTCCAAAATTGGTTTTGCTCATTTCATCACCAAAATTCACAAATGAATATGCGTTGGAACGGTCTCAATGTCAGGAATCCAAATATGTCCTTAATTTCAACTAACTCTCCCTATATTTCACGAATCGAATGGATTAGGTTTTGGCATCCTAACTTCTAATCAAGATAACCTTCTCTATGTTTCACCATTTCTAAAACCAAAGGTAGCATGATAAACTACATCAAACAGTCTACAAAACACATACAACAATTAACACAATGGCGAGATTCGATTTGGTACCTTGATTTGGAGACAGCACTGAATTTTGATGAATTTGCTCGTGAAAGTCCAAAACAGATGAGGAATAAGCTTCAAGAAGTTGGATGCAATGCTCAGGTTCGATTAGATTTGCTTCTAATGCGCGAAAATTCCAAAAGCCATTGATGAATCAAGGATGAACGGTTGCGATTTGGTGCTTCTTTCAATCCAATTTGCCAAAACAGTTGAAGTAGATGATGAATGGAGCTTGCAGCAAGAAGAATTTCACAAATTGATCAAGAATTGAGAGAGTTTCGATGGATTTTGGCTTTTGTGTTCTTGAGAGAATTTGATGAATTTGGAGGGAAAAGAGATTATGATTTTGGGAATTGTGAATTCTGTTATGAGTTGGTTATGATTAGGAATATATACCTCAGCTTAATCAAGCCTTAATCACCTAATTAGCAAAAATGAAATGGTAATTAGCAAAGTGTCATTTTCAAAGCAAGGGCAAAATGGTCTTTTCCTACAAGCTTTATGACAGCTCATTGCCAGCTCACACATGCTCTAAATATCTGTCATGAGCTGTGGCAACTTGTCCCATCTTCATTGGCCATGTAATTTTGATTTTCCACATGTCATGGCAACTTTATGCATTTTCAAGTTCATTTCAAAAGTGAGTTGACCAACCATGAGGCCTTGACATGTTATGACCATTCAAACCATTTCCAAATTGCATTTGTGAGGTGTTACAAAAATCCCCATTCAAAAATTCACATTATTTCTCAAGTTGGACCATTTTGCCCCTGGATCTTTAACTGTACACTTGAAATTTGACTTTTTGCATTGATCATTTTTGATGAATTCCAATTATGCACCATGAAAGTACATGTCAAATGGAGTTTGTGCATAAAAAGATCACCCAATTTGGACACTCCATGTGGAAGTTATGCCCCTCTGATTATGGGTCATTTTTGAAATTGAATGGACCATAACTTGCCAACCATACATGGGATTTTCAAGTTCTTGGACTTTTTGGAAAGGTGAGACCAAGATCTACAACTTTAATGTTGAACAAATTTTCATTTGAAGCTTCCTTGGACATGTAATTTTGAGGTCAAAAACTTTCCATTTTTGGAAACTTCTATTACAAGTCACTTTCTATTTTTGGCAATTTTCTGTCTGACTTGATTTTCTCCATTCTTGAGCTTTGAAATGTCAAATAACACTTGTTCCAACATGAAGAAAATGTATCCAACTCATTTTCACCTCCAAATCCATCAGATCATGTACAGTTGACCACAGTTGACTTTTTCAGCTGATAGATGAATTTCAGCTAATCCTAAGTGTATACTCGGGCCTGGGTTTTAGCCCCACTCAGAACACCCACCCCAAATAGAGGAACCACCTGCACAGAGGACGGCAACATGATAGTATGATGCATGCCAATATTTATGCAAATATATACACTGGTTAGAATAATAAATGCAATAAATCAAACATCACAAGCAACCTAAACTATCCTAAAGCGCTAGGAGAGACTCGCTTAGGGAAGATGGACCAGCACAGGTCAACATCTATGATTCCCCAGCAGAGTCGCCAGCTGTCGCATCCGCGAAAAACAACCGGCGGGCTGAAATAAAAACACAACACAGAGCCGCCACTGCGCGTTATTTATCCCAAGATAGGGAAAGGAAACGCTTAGAGAAACCTGGAAAGGAAATGGTCTCGCGACCAAAGAGAAAGGGTAAGGGAGTCGGTTACGCAAGGGGAAGGTATTAGCACCCCCCACGTCCGTCGTACTCGACGGGATCCACGTTCTAAGAAAAGAAAAGGTTGCTAAACATCACACACACACACACAGGGGAACGCAGGTGGGGTTAAGAGAAGGGAGCTCGATAGGACGTCGCATCCTATGCCTACATATCTCGTCTGGAACGAGAATCAGAGCCGCTGTAGTTCGGCTCACGCACGCCAAACAAGCAAACAGAAACACAGGCAAACATGGAGCCTGAATGCCAATCACTGGACTTACATCAGCATCCGAACCAAACACACACCAAAGGGCAAACGTGGAGCCCGACCGCCAATCACTGGGCTTACGTCGGCATCCGAACCAGACACACACAAGAAGATAACAATCAAACACACACAAAAAGAAAAAAAGTGCCCGGAGAGACCTCGCGCGGTCTCCTGCCTACATACCTCGTCTGGAACGAGGATCAGGGCGATGTAGTTCCCCTGAAAGGGAAAGAAAATCTAGCCAGAAACCAAGGGGAGACACACTACCAGGGAGCTGTACTTGAGCCTAGTGTTATCATGCATCATTACCCTATGTTGGGTTTCTACCTACTTGCACAACAGCAAGCTAATCCTATCCAGGAAAGAAGCAAGCATACAAGCATACAAAACAAAACAAGCATCTCAAGCAAATATTCATAAAGCACACACTATATCCAGTCAAGTGAGGCTCAAACAATGGGTTTGACTGCCTAGGCAAGTCATCTGTACAGAGGTAGTATTCGCTCTTAACCTTGCCATTGAGGGGCTAAGGTGAAGCAGATGAAAGGTGAGTGAAGGTTAGACTTCACAGCTCTTATCCCTAACCAGGGAGAGCTTCAGACAAAGGAGCGTGGGTCCAGAATGGAGGGACCCTTCTACGCTCAAAGACTCTGACTCGATTGTGCAACAGCACAGGATCTTGGGTTTGTGTCCCAATGCATCAACACACAGCCGTGTGAGCAGAGGGACGACTCACAGAATAGTGGGGGATAGATTGCATATCCCTTTGATCCACCAATTGCCTCATAGAGGTCTTTCACCTGCTTGGCACAAATGTAAACAACCACAAACATCGCCTCTTAAGGAGGACTTCAGACAGTTGCCTGGCCAAGTAACAGGCCAGGTCTTCCAGACTACATGAAGAGTAGAAGTCCTACCTCAAGTGGTTTAAAAACCAAGCAGCAGCAAGCAAGTTCTTAAAGAACTGTAAGCGACTAAATGTACCTGAAATCAATCAAGTATCATCAGTACTCAGACAAACCAACAGTAAACAGCAAATATTAATCAGTTAATCTGTACAAGCAACACAAGTTAATGCACACAAATGCAAGCTATAAGCTCGAGCTCAAGCTTCACAACCTACAACACAAAGTCATGTTAGTTTACAACATCAACCAAACCCAATTCAAATTGCCTTGAAGCAATCTCCTTAAGCATTGTGCATTTCATCCTGAAAATCCAAACCAAATGTGAGAAACTAGACCACTAGGCCAAGCCTAGGGTCCAAAAGGGAGAAAAAAATCTAAACAGCAAGCCAAACCAATCCAAAATCAAATTAAAACCATTCAAAAGTAAATGCAATTGGTCCCATGCTCATACCATTCACCAATATCATTTCATGCACATTTTGGTACAAACTAGGTCAAATACAACACCAAAAGTCCAAGCAGAATGACTTCAATAAAAAGCATACCAAAACAATTCCAAAAATCCTCACATAATTCACACCTAAACAGGACATATTCAAGGTATAGCATGTCAATTTTCAGCTCAATTGGACAAAAGGAACTAGGTCAATGAAAATCAAGAAATCCAGACACAATTATTCAAGCCAATTCATAGTATCAACACAAGCATTCACTTCAAAAATTCATAAAACAGTGACAACAATTAAGAAATGAATGGGACCAAAACTATGATGTCCTATAATGTGTCTAAAATCAGCATACCAAATTTCATCTTCATCCAAAACCATATGAGAATTTCACAAAAGATATGCCAACATGTGTCACACAAGGTTACCAAATGAGCATACAGTGAAGAAAAATATCAATCAAATGGAAAATGCCATAGAAAAATCCAGAAAAATTCACATGTTATCTTGACATATCAATGATCATTCATGCAAAATTTCAATCCAATCCAACAATCATAGGTCATGCAAATAAATTCATGAAGTTGACCTAGCTAGGTGTGACACAAATTGTCACACCTAGATTCAAAAAATCATATCTCAATCATCAGGTATCCAAAAATCATAAACTTTACATGGAAATCACCATCAACATGTCCAGAATGAGCACAAAAATTTTCAATCATTTCTTTAAATGTATGAGCATTTCATGATAGATATGGTGAAACATGCAAAAAATGTACACAAGTCAAAAATCCATAGGCCAGGTCAACATTTTTCCATGCACAACTTATGTAACCATGCCTATAAAAAACTAGAGAGAATTTGGGATCTATCAAAAAAAGTCTCACTATTTTTGGACTAGTAATTGATTTTCTATGATTTTTAAAGTTTTGTTAATTTTTGAAATAATTATCAAGTGTTTTAATTAATTAAAATGGATTCAGTGGCATAATTGTAAATATCGCTTCCCAGGCTCAAAACTCTGCGTTTTACTAATGTGGTGTCAGCGTGTGGTTGGTTGGATTTTGGCGCTAAACACATTTCGAATTTGGCCTTGCACTTTGACGGATCAAACACACAAAAATTCCAGAACTCCTTCGTTCTTCTTCTTCACTTTTCCAGAAACGCAAGAACATCAAGAACATCAAACCTCCACTAAAATTTGCAAATGGATCCCCGTTGGAAAGGTCTAAGTGCCAGGATTCCAAATATGTAATCTAAATTGCCTAATTCTCACTACATAATCCGGATCGAGCATTTAAAGAAACAACATCAAAACTAAAAATCACGATTACTTCTTCAGCAGTTCACCAAATCAAAAACTGAACCTAGCATGTTGATCTACGTTGGATGAACTACAATAAGCATATCACAATTCAAGAAACCATGAGATTCGATTTTAGGTACCTTGAATGGAGCAGTGATGAATCTTGAAGCCTTGGCGCGTGTTGATCCAAAACAACTGCAAGAGAAGCTTCAGGATGTTGACTGGAGATGTTAGGTTCGCTCGAAATTGCTTCTAGTGGAAGAAATTGCCAATTGCCATTGTTGCACCAAGGATGAACAGTTGCGATTCCAATGCTTTTTGGCTCCAAATCATCAAAACAGTCCAAGCTTATGGCTTATGGAGATTGAATCAAAAAGAATTTCTCAAAATGATTGAGAATTGGTGAAGATTTTGTCAAAAAAGTGATGAAGGTTTTTGATGAATTTGGGAGAAAATGGAGGGAAAAACAGTTAGGTTCTTGAGATTTGTGATTTTGATCAAGAGTTAGTTACAATTAGTGATATATACTCCAGCTCTAATCACCTCATTAATCACCAATTAGCCAAAACACATGTAATTAGCAAAAATGCATTTTACTAAGCAAGGGCAAAATGGACTTTTCATACAGGCCCTGTGACAGCTGTATGACAGCTCACACACTCTCCAAATATCAGTTATGATGAGTTGGCATTGGTCTCATGGTCATTGGACTTGTAATTCTCATTTTCACCATGTCATGGCACTTTATGCATTTTCAAGTACACTTCAAAAATGACTTGTTCAAATATTGCACCTCAACATGTTATGACAATTCAAACCATTTCTAATTTGCATTTGTGAGGTGTTGCAAAAATCCCCATGCCAAAATTCCCATTATTTCTCAAGTTGGACCATTTTGCCCTTGGATTTTTAACTGTACACTTGAAAATTGACTTTTTGCATTGACCATTTTTGATGAATTCCAATTATGCACCATGAAAGTACATGTCAAATGGAGTTTGCACATAAAAAGATCACTCAATTTGGACACTCCATGTGGAAGTTATGCCCCTCTGATTATGGGTCATTTTTGAAATTGAATGGACCATAACTTGCCAACCATACATGGGATTTTCAAGTTCTTGGACTTTTTGGAAAGGTGAGAACAAGATCTACAACTTTCATGTTGAACAAATTTTCATTTGAAGGTTCCTTGGACACGTGGTCTTGAGGTGAAAAACTTTCCATTTTTGGAAACTTCCATTACAAGTCACTTTCTATTTTTGGCAATTTTTGTTCTGACTTTATTTTCTTCATTCTTGAGCTTTGAAATGTCAAATAACACTTGTTCCAACATGAATGAAGTGTTATTTGACTCTCTCCTACCTCCAAATCCATCAAATCAAGCACAGTTGACCACAGTTGACTTTTTCAACTGATAGATGAATCTGGCAATGCATAGATCAAACTGAGCTCCAATCTTCTAATGAAATGGCCCAAGGATGAAACCCTAGCCTCAATAATCTCAATAAAACCATGGGATGATCCCCATATACATCATAGACCCCCTCTCCTAGCCATGCCCTGATTGGCCCAATGCAACTGATTAGGGTTGACCAGTGGTCAAAACCCTAATCTCAAGGAATCTGCTTCAACACTTGATGATGACAAACCATGATGATGATGATGAATCATTGTAATCAAGATGAAGACCAATATCCTTTAGAACCATGAAACCCTAATTTGGACCTCCACATCCTCAGATGATTAATGACCAGTCCAATGAAACCCTAGCTTGCACCTCAACTTCATCTTCTGATCAAGACTTATGAGGATGACTCGCACAATGTAACCACATGATATGCAATATGCAATGCCTAATGACCTAAAAAATGATATGCAATATGTTAAACTAGTCCCAAGAGAGGAGGGCAAATTTTGAGGTGTTACAACTGCCCCTATTCAATCCACTGTGAACCTGTCGATATGAATAGCCTCGGCTTTCAGATGATCAGGATGAAGAGTGATTGAATACCAAGAACAGACGAACAATTTGCACTCTGATGGGAAAATAATTAATAACGCCTGTCAGAATCGGCGAAGAACAATCTTGCAAAAGAAATCCCGTCTGGTACGGAGAAAGCCGGCCTAATCACCGAAACAACAACGTCGACCTGGGTACCAAAATAAATGGTAACGCAGGGATAACCATGGCCTGAACACCACATCCATTGGGGATTGTCATATCTTTCTTTTTTATGCTTTTCTTGAACCCCGAAATTTTCTCTATTTTTTCCATTTTCTTGAACCTCAAAATTTTCTCTTGCGCCAATGATCCTCGGATCACCGCATTTGAACCCCGCTCTCCTATTTGTCCAATAATGAACCCCATTCTCCAGTTTGAACCCCAGTCGCCTGACGATAACTCGCGATCGCCAATATGAACCCCGTTCTCCAGAAAATGCCGCAACATCTCCTTTTCTCCGTTTGAACCCCATCTCCAGAAAATGCCTCAACATCTTTTCTTTCTCCGTTTGAACCCCGATCTCCAATCTCTCGTGATAATTCCGCTGGCAACGCCGGAAATAACACCAACACCACTCTGAGGGCGACATGTCAGAGGGTATACCTTCACAAAGGAAGGTAGCATGTGTATCTCTTCCTCAGAAGACACCTATAACGACCTCCATTGGCCTCAGCCAGAGTCTAAGGTGACACATGAACAGAAGATAATCCTAAGGACCTCATCCCGGATACAATCTTCAACTCCAAGCTCTATTTGAACCCCAGAAAATGCCTCAGCATATACTCTTCTCTGATTGAACCCCGATCTCCAGAAAATGTCGCAACACTTCCCTTTCTTCATTTGAACCCCATCTCCAGAAAATGCCTCAACATCTCCTTTTCTCCATTTGAACCCCGGAATCGCGCTGATCGCGTAACATCTTCTGATATTATTTCCATCTCTGTCCGACGGAAACATTTCCTCCAATATTACACTACTGGGGAACATTGTCGATCTGACGTCGTGATGCTGAACTCCTCGGAGTACCATCTTCACCATCTGATGAAACCAAACCTTCAAGCGGTAACCACGGCTTGAATCGCGCTGATCGCGTAACCTTTCCATCTCTGCCCGACGGAAAAACTCCTCCAGTATCGCACTACTGGGGAAATACCTTTGATCAAATCATGAGGCTAAACTCCTCGGAGTAACACCTTCACCTTTGGGCAAAACCACTTCTCAAACAGTAACCACGGCTTGAGACTAGCTTATGCTTGCAATATGATGCATGACTTTTTTCTGCGTAATGCTCCACAATTATGGAAATGCTACGCGATTTATTTTTCTATGCAATATGCTATGCTTATTCTACATGATGAATGCATAAAAACGTCCCCCTCAAGGGATTCTGCTGGGGAGCACGAAACACTCCGTTGAGGAACTCGTCAATACTCCGGTCTCTACCCTGCTGTGGAATAGCACTGCTGCTGGGAAAAGGCAACCCTTGCTGGGGAAGAAACTCCTTTGCACCCAATCCGCTCGGGAAGCTGCTGGGGATAAGAACCACCAACGCTCTGTGGGGATACAACAGTCTTTGACTTGCTGGGGATATCGATCCCAACTCTGCTTTGGGAAACCCTCACAGATACCTGACGACTTCACTGGGGAAATGCTCACCGATACTCTGCTGGGGAAACAGCCACCTTCAGGCCTGGCAACTGGGGAAGCACCGATCTGACACCTGCTGGGGATAACCATCCTGACCCTGCTAGGGAAGCGAATGCCACTTCGCTGGGGACAACCCATGCAATCCATAGGTAGAATCAACTCAGCTGGGGATACAGATATCGGCCTGCTACGGAAACTTGTCCAATCCACTGATAGTATGAACACTGCTGGAGATATATTTCATTGAAACCCGCTCCACTCGGGGAATAGCAACCTTCGGACCTGGCTGCTGAGGAAACATCGCCTTTAAACCTGCCTGGGATAACCATCCTGACTCGGCTGGGAACCACAGACCTTGGATCTGCTGGTGATTTGGTCCTCTAATTCTGCTTGGGGACCTAGCTGGGAAATGAGAAAAATTGGTACAGAACACCTGTCGACTCGTCGAACCATGGTATCTACCTCCCAATCTCGCATCAGCTTTCCACTTTTGAGAATTCCCAGACTCGTCTGGACCTTTTCTGCTCCATCATCTTGTATTCCCAACCGCTTCGTGCTCGACGGAAACGTAATCCTGGGATTTATACATACTTTTCAATTTTCCGACTTTGAAGAGTCTTCTTGATTAATCCCAAAGGCCGTCGGACGTCTCGTCGTCTCTCCGTCCTTTCATCATGCACTCGTCCCTGATCGGACTCTGCGGGGAATTACATACTTTCAAGTCTTCCGACTTTGAAGAGTCTTCTTGATTACCATCAAGAATCGTCGTACGTCTCAACGTCTTCATCCTTCTTTCATACATTCGTCCTTGAGCGAACTCCCATGGGGATTTGTTTTGTCAAAGCTTCCACATCACAACCTGCAAGTGAGTGAAAAAATACCTAACAGTTCCTGCAAAACAGATCGTTAGATAAAACCGTGCCCCAGGCGTGTCAAGATTTCAACACTTGGGTCACTCAACCTTCCAAATAAGATTTCAAGTTTTCAATCTTATAAACATGCATTGGAAGGAACCTGTATGTCTTAAAATGCAACATTCTTTATCAAAAATATTGGATGTTTTTGCAATCAAAGCGGTAATGAAAAACAAAAACAAAATTATTTGACTGAATATGCATTTTATTGATTTGAAAAGTGTGGCTCAAATTGAGCAATACAAAGGAAGCAATTCCTGAAAAGAGGTAATTGCGCACAAAAGGAAAAATCTATCCTAATGGCAACGTGAAACCCGTGATCTCATCGAGTTCCAACTCGGTTACACCCCATATGTCCTCAGACTCTCCGTGCTTTCTGCCTTCTGAACAAGACGTTTCTGATTGATCCCTACCGGGTATTATCCATGATGTTTTAACCAAAGCGCAAACGATCATGCTGGACGCAATTGTTCGTTTCAATCCTTCTTTTGCCTGGACCGCCCTTTCGGGTTTTCAGTCCATCGGGATACCCATTTTTGCCCAAGTCGCCTTTTCAGGTTTTCGACTTGCCGGGTGTACAGTTTTTCATTCTATCCCTAATTTTTGCCCGAACCTTTCTTTCTGTTTTTTGGTTCGCCGGGATGCCCATTTTTGCCTGGACTATTTTGTTCTTTTCGTCCAGCGGGTCTCTTTATACGAAGTATTTTTTAACTGCGTCCGCATTCACAGGGGATGGAAAATCCTCGCCATCCATGGTCGTTAGCAACAAGGCTCCGCCAGAGAAAACCTTCTTGACCACGAATGGACCTTCATAATTGGGTGTCCATTTGCCCCTTCGATCGTTTTGAGGAGGAAGGATCCTTTTCAGCACCATATCACCCACGTGATATACCCGAGGTCGTACCTTCTTGTCAAAAGCACGCTTCATCCTTTGCTGGTATAACTGCCCATGACAGATGGCTGCTAGCCTCTTTTCCTCTATCAGGCTCAACTCTTCGTACCGGGTCCTTACCCATTCGGCCTCTTGCAACTTTACGTCCATCAGGACTCTCAAAGAGGGAATCTGAACCTCAACCGGTAATACAGCCTCCATTCCATATACCAATGAGAAAGGAGTTGCCCCAGTAGATGTACGTACCGACGTTCGATACCCATGCAATGCAAACGGCAACATCTCATGCCAGTCTTTGTAGGTTACCACCATTTTCTGCACAATCTTCTTTATGTTCTTGTTTGCTGCCTCAACCGCCCCATTCATCTTCGGACGATAAGGAGAAGAATTGTGATGCTCGATCTTGAATTCCCGGCACAGCTCTGCCATCATCTTATTGTTCAAATTAGAACCATTATCAGTAAGGATTCTCTCGGGAACCCCATATCGGCAAATGATGTCTCTCTTGAGAAATCTGGCCACGACTTGCTTCGTCACGTTCGTATAAGAGGCTGCTTCCACCCACTTGGTGAAGTAATCAATAGCCACTAATATGAATCTGTGCCCATTCGAAGCCGTAGGCTCAATCTTTCCAATCATATCAATGCCCCACATAGCAAACGGCCATGGAGACGACATTAAGCTCAACGGATTTGGAGGCACGTGCACCTTGTCAGCATAAATCTGGCATTTATGACACTTCCGCACGAAATTAAAACATTGGGCCTCCATTGTCATCCAGTAATAACCTGCTCTCAGCAGCTTCTTCACCATTGCATTCCCACTGGCATGGGTACCAAACGATCCCTCGTGAACCTCTTTCATCAATTGGCTCGCCTCTGCATCATCAACACATCTGAGCAAGACCCAATCAAAATTCCGCTTGTACAGAACCCCATCCTTATTCAGGTAGAACACCATGGCCAACCTCCGCAGAGTCTTTCGATCCTTTTTTGATGCTCCCTCAGGATATTCTTGCGTTTCAAGATAGCGCTTGATATCGTAATACCACGGCTTCTCATCATCAGACGCTGTATCAACAGCAAACACATAAGCCGGTCTATCCAGACGACCTACTTCAACACTGGGGAACTGATTCCACCGCTGTACCTTAATCAAGGCGGCCAGAGTAGCCAAAGCATCTGCCAAAGGATTCTCCTCTCTGGGCACATGATGCAACTTCACCTTGGTGAAAAACGTCAACAATCTCCTCGTATAATCTCGATACGAAACCAAATGAGACTGATGCGTATACCATTTCCCGTTAACCTGATTTATCACCAGAGCTGAATCTCCATATATGACAAGGTTCTTGATTCTTAAATCAATCGCCTCTTCAATCCCCAATATGCAAGCTTCATATTCAGCCACGTTGTTAGTGCACTCAAATGTTAGCCGGGCAGCAAAAGGAATATGGGATCCTTTCGGCGTAACCAAAACAGCACCAACACCGCTTCCATTCACGTTAACGGCCCCATCAAACATCAGAATCCATTCGGATTCAGGGTCAGGCCCCTCCTCCAGGATTGGTTCCTCGCAATCTTTCGATTTGAGAAACATGATGTCCTCATCAGGGAACTCAAACTTCATCAGTTGATAATCATCAATAGGTTGCTGAGCAAGGTAATCAGACAATACACTCCCCTTGATTGCCTTCTGAGAGGTATACTGTATATCATACTCAATCAAAATCATTTGCCACCTCGCAACCCGTCCGGTCAATGCTGGTTTCTCAAAAATGTACTTGATTGGATCCATCTTGGAAATCAATAAAGTGGTATGAACCAGCATGTACTGCCTTAGTTGGCGAGCGGCCCAGACCAAAGGACAGCAAGTTTTCTCGAGCAGTGAATATCTGGTTTCACAGTCGGTAAACTTTTTGCTAAGGTAGTATATGGCATGCTCTTTTCGACCAGACTCGTCATGCTGCCCCAATACACACCCCATAGACCCCTCGAGGACTGTCAGGTACAGAATTAACGGTCTTCCCTCCACAGGAGGCATCAGAATCGGAGGCTCCTGCAAATACTCTTTTATTTTCTCAAATGCCGCTTGGCAATCATTATTCCACCTGACCGTTTGATCTTTTCTCAATAACTTGAATATTGGTTCGCACGTGGCCGTTAGATGAGATATGAACCGTGAAATGTAGTTCAATCTACCTAAGAAACCACGAACCTCCTTCTCTGTTCTCGGTTCAGGCATTTCTTTTATTGCTTTTACTTTTGCAGGATCAACCTCGATTCCTTTCTCACTCACAATGAACCCCAGCAATTTACCGGACCGCACTCCGAACGTGCACTTATTCGGATTCAACCTCAGTCTGAACTGTCTCAACCGGTCAAACAACTTGGCCAGATCTACCAAATGCCCCTCTTCTGTTTGGGACTTTGCTATCATGTCATCAACATAGCATTCGATTTCATGATGAATCATATCATGAAACAAAGTCACCATGGCTCTCTGATAAGTAGCACCGGCATTCTTGAGACCAAATGGCATCACCTTATAACAAAAAGTGCCCCACGGTGTAATGAACGTTGTTTTCTCCATATCATATGGCGACATTTTGATTTGATTATAGCCAGAAAAGCCATCCATGAAGGAAAACACCGAGAATTGAGCTGTATTGTCTACCAACACGTCAATGTGAGGTAATGGAAAATCATCCTTTGGACTAGCTCTATTCAAATCCCGGTAGTCCACACACATTCTCACCTTCCCATCCTTCTTCGGGACTGGCACAATGTTCGCAACCCATGGCGGATAATTAGTGACAGCAAGGAAACCAGCATCCCACTGCTTCTGCACTTCCTCCTTAATTTTCATCGCCATATCAGGTCGAGTTCTGCGCAACTTCTGCTTCACTGGAGGACACTCAGATCTCAACGGTAGCTTGTGCACAACAATATCGGTATCTAACCCTGGCATATCTTGATAAGACCAGGCAAAGATGTCGACATACTCTTTCAACAATGCCACCATTCTGCTCTTGACACTTTCCTCCAAAGCAGCCCCGATTTTCACCTCTTTCTTAACCTCGTCGGTACCCAGATTCACCACCTCAATCTGTTCTTCATGCGGCTGAATCACCTTCTCCTCTTGTTTCAACAACCTGGCTAATTCCCCTGGCAGTTCACAATCTTCTTCTTCTTCTTCTTCAGCAAGATAGATCGGATTGTCGAAGTCATACAAGGGTGTAACAGGATTGTTATCAATGAGATCCGGAGAGGAATCGCATCTGCATGAATGTTGATTCATGCATTGCTTTAGAACCGGTGTGAGAAGAATTGAAAAAGAAAAATGAAAACATTGCCATTTTTATTTTGTTTTTATTTTTAAACTGTAAAAATAAATGAAAAACAGGGAACACCGCTTTTATTGAAAAACATCCTTTATTAATGATGCAAAAATCTTGCAAATTTAAACATGAGGTGGCCCTTACAATGAACCATTACGTGTCGGGCAACACATAAGGCTTTCATGCATATAAAATGAAAACAAGAAAAGTATTACTCTTCAAGCAGAGCGACCCGGATGATCTCTTCGGCCTTCCAGTTCTGGATTCCCATCCCTGGTGCACACGGCTTTATCCATTGGTCCATGTCGCAGTCACTATCAGTATCTTCACCCATCATGCAGATGTGATCCGGATCCAGCATTCCGGCGCTTGTGAAAGTTACCGACGTACGACGTCCTCTGCCTTGCCCAGACAAGCCTCCGCCAGGCTGATACCCAACTCCAAATCGGTCTTTCTTCGCGGGGACATCCATCATTCTGCCCCAACCAGGAGCCTCTCCACTCTTTACCACCTCAGCGGCCTGCTTGTATGAAGCAATGGACGGTTTCTCCTCTTCTTTGGCAAACAGAGCATTCTCCACCTTAATGGTTTCGAAAGCCTGATTGGGTGTCTCCCAAATCTCACCATCCATCTTCACATATTTGAACGAGGACAGATGGCTGACAAAAATGTCCTCTTCCCCACAAACAGTGACGACTTGACCCTCCCAGATGTACTTTAGTTTCTGGTGCAAAGTCGAGGTAACTGCCCCAGCAGCATGAATCCATGGCCTACCCAACAGGCAACTGTATGCCGGCTGAATATCCATGACATAGAAAGTTGACTTGAACACCTCAGGCCCAATCTTCACTGGCAGCTCTACCTCTCCAAACACGGCCCGCTTCGACCCATCAAAAGCCCGCACTATCAGATCTGTTGGAGTCAAAATCAGCCCATCACAATTCAGCTTTGCCAGAGCCTTCTTTGGCAACACATTTAAAGAGGAGCCGGTATCAACCAGCACATGCGAAAGCACGGCTCCTTTGCATTCCATAGCAATGTGTAGTGCCCTGTTATGATTCCTCCCATCCACAGTCAAATCCATATCCGTAAATCCCAACCCATGGCTAGCATGCACGTTAGACACCACTGTCTCCAACTGGTTGATTGTAATCTCTTGAGGAACATAGGCTTTCTTCAAGATCTTCAGTAAAGCCTCCCTATGCCCCTCAGAGCTTAACAGCAATGACAGAATCGAAATTTTGGATGGGGTCTGCTGCAGATGGTCTACAAGCTTGTACTCTGACTTTTTGATGATCCTCAAAAATTCTTCAGCATCATCATCAAATTTTTCATCCGACCCTACTGGCGCCGGTGTCATCACAGGAGTACGATTATCAACCACAGCTTTTCCTTTCGCCCTGGCTAAAGCCTCGGCCTTTTCTTTTTTATCTTTTTCTCCTTCTCCCCTCCTCAACGCATCAGGAGCAAATAATCTGCCACTGCGAGTGAAACCGCTGGTACCGGCATTATCCACCTTATACACGGTGGTTTCACTAGCAGTCTATTCCTCCCACTTTTCACCATTACAATACACTTCCCCACCATAGTGCCAAGGCACGGCATCATCTTTGTCATATGGAATCGGTCCAGGTACCGTGATGGTAACTGGAGCCGCCTCAGCAAGATTAGACAAATCCACCGGATCAAAGTAGATCGTTATGGTAGAGACTTCCTCTTTTTCTTTACCATCCTTCTTCTCAACCACAATATCCCCATTGTCCATCAGACCCTGGACATTCTTCCTCATAAGCTCACACCCATTAACAGAGACGATGCACTCAGCACACTCATGGCCACAGCCCGGATAAATCCCATTTTTCAACAACAAACCCTTGACCTCAGCCAACGGAGTCTTCAACTGATCCACAGACCACAACCCAACTCGGTTCTCCTCAGAGATTGCATTCACCCCCCTTTGACCCTGCGCGGGCATGGGATTAGCGTTAACAATGGGAGATGGTGCGAAGTTGATAGCCTTAGAATCCACTAGGTCTTGAACTGTGTGCTTAAAAGCTTTACAGTTCTCAATGTTATGTCCGGGCGCACCTGAGTGGAATTCACACTTTGCATTCTCATCATAACTGGCTGGCCTTTGATCAGGTCTCAAAGGTGCCAGAGTTCTGGTCTGTACCAATCCCAGATCCATCAGCTTTTTGAACAGGAAAGAATAGGTCACCAGAGGCCTATCAAACTGTCTGTCCACTGCTCTTCCCTTCATCTGATAACCAGCCCTTTGAGGCCTCTGCTGGAAGGGTTGCCTCTGCTGTTGAGGTTGCTGCTGTTGTGGTGCAGGCTGATGTTCAGCAGGAATGGTTACCGCAGCAGTGTGCTGAAAGTAACGGTCCCTACTGGATCCTCGTTGAGCATACACGGCGCTGGTATCGCCCTCTTTCTTCCTCTGGCCACCATTACCAAATGGCTTCTTTGACCCTGAAGAAGAAGTAGAAGCAGTACCCTGAATTTTCCCAAGCTTCAGCCAACTTTCTATCCGTTCCCCAGCCACCACAATATCTGAGAAGTTGGTGACAGGACATCCGACCATCCTCTCAGCAAAGGCCCCCTGCAGGGTCCCCATGAACAGATCTGTTCCCTATCAACAAGAGGAGGTTGCACTCTTGCAGCCAATTCCCTCCACCACTTGGCATACTCCTTAAACCCCTCACTGTTCTTCTGAGACATACCCTGCAGCTGGGTACGGCTCGGAGCCATGTCAGCATTAAACTGATATTGCTTGAAGAACGCGTCCCCCAGATCCTGCCAGTTCTTAATGTCCGAGGATTTCAACTTGGTATACCATTCCAGGGAACCTCCGGACAGGCTGTCCTGGAAAAAGTACATCCACAGTTTCTGATCCATTGTATATGCAGAAATTTTGCGGACAAAGGCCTGAAGATGAGTCTCTGGGCAAGAACTCCCGTTATATCTATCAAATGTTGGCGCCTTGAACTTCTGTGGGATCACGATCCCCTCAACAAGCCCCATATTAGACATATTGACCACCCCAGGAGTGGCATAGCTCTCCAATACCTTAATCTTTTCAGCCAACAGCTGAATCTCCTTGTTCTGAGGCGGAGCACTGTAGGGAACGAACGGTTCATTCTGCATTGAAAACTGGTCAGCCTCCCTGTCTTCCTCCCTATCTTCATCAAACCCATAGAACGGAGGCAACATATTGTCCTTCAAATTCAGCCCCGGTTGGCCACCGGCACCAGCATTATTCACCAGACCAATAGTTGTCCTCTTTCCGCCGTCACGAGACCCCAGCCCCTGGTTGGAGACTCCATCCAGGTTAACCCCGCTGTTTGCTGCAGAAGCCCGCTCGAGCTTTTCAACTTTGTCTGCTAGAGCCTTCTGACCAACTGCAAAGCCTTGCATGATGTTGATCAGCTCGGTCATTTTGTCCTTCAGCTCGAGGATGTCTGTATTGGGAAGATCCATGAGTCTAGGAGTATTGCGTCTGGTGAAGTATCTCTGAGGTCGGGTTGAGTGCAAAGGTACCGTTCTGCGAGCACGAGCAATGATTCCTGAAACAATCAAGCACGTTAGCAACAAATACCTGCAAAATAAAACACAAGTTATTATGATTATGCATGGATGCAGCGTCTATCCATATGAAGGACACCTTGTCTCTCGATCCGGGCGTCATCGAGACAAATAATAATCCGGCATCAATATTCTGACAATCAACATTTGATTTTAGCGTGCAGATCGGAGACATGTGATTTAGCATTATACCCCCAACCATGTGTGTGCTTGTGTGAGTGCATACGGTAAAGCAAATAAAGCTTGAAGATCAATCACTGACTGAAAAATAACCATTACATAACCAAAAGTGCACAAACAAGTGCCATAGTCATACATCAAAACAGATAAAATCAAATACAACTCTCCAGAATCAAGAAAGAAATACAAGCAAATGAATTCCGTCAACAAGCCTGACGGTAATTCAATACAAATGAAAGATCTAGCTGGATGAGGGTCCCACAGATGGCCCTATCTCAACTTCCATCCTCGCGAACTCTGCGGCGAACCTGAGCTATGTATTCTCCTGCTGTAATCTCCCCACCTCTTTCTGGTGAATCTTCATCTGCCTGAAGTAATGATCCCTCTCAGCTATACAGTGATCTCTCTCGGCGACAATCTTCGCTTTCTCCGCTTCCTTAACCTTCAGCTTGGCCTCCCACTCAGCAATGAGGACTCGGACTCTGTCGTCCCTCTGATCTCGCACGAGGATCTGCCTCCTCTTCTCATCTTCAATGACCTTTGAAGCTCGGGCTAATCTCTCCTTGGTGATGTCGTGCTCTCTGGTAGATGACGCTAAGGCTTGGTTAACTTTCCCATAGTAGGCAATGTCTATCTCAAAGCGCTTTGCTTCCATGGCATGTCGCTTGTCTTGATCTTCCATCTTCACTTTGATCTCCTGGTTGGCTATCTGAACCCGAGCAACAGTCATCTCCAATTCCGCTTTCTCTGCAAGCAACTGATCTCTGGCTCTCTTCATCTCAAGGAATTCTTCCATACTGACAGAAGAACTTGGACCCTCAATCATAGGACGCCAAGGATCACCTCCTGGAAATGGTAGATGTGTAATCTCAATTCTCTTCCGCAACCAATCCTCAAATAATGGAAAATACCGACAGTTGACCTTACCATAAGGAACCTTGCCCTTCCTCTGAATATCACGCCACTCATCCAATACCTGCCTCAGCTTGGCCTGATTGCCTTCAATTGGGAAGTAAAAGGATTCCTGAATCTCTCGACTGAGAGGAGGACCCTCTACAGCAAACCCTATCTGTCTCCTGAGAAGCACCGGGTTGTAATTGATGCAACCCTGAACTCCCACAAGAGGCACATTAGGTAAACTCCCACAACTGTATATAAAATCCCGTCCTGCCAAACCATTATGAGTCCATGCAATATCATCAGCCCGCAAACCCATCAACCTGAAGGACCACTTGACAGAAGGATCAAGATGAGCAAAAGCACCTCGGGAAGGCAAATACCCCACAAACCACCTGAAGAGCAGCTGAGCACAGCACCTGATCAAACCCCCACGCCGCTTCTCATTTCTGTTATGAACCGAGTAATAGACATCTCCGATCAGAGTAGGAATAGGGTTCCTCTGTATGAACAATCTGATAGCATTATGGTCCACAAAATTCTTCTGATTAGGAAATAAGATAATCCCATAAATGCTCGCAGCAACCAAAGCACAAACCGTCTTCCAATTACCCATAACAGCATGCTCCTTGGCATTAGCCTCCAAGAAACTCAAATGAAATCCAGGTAACTTCCCCTTTTCCTTCAATCCTTCCTTGACCATTTCCGGACTCAAATAAAGAGCACGAGAAATCCCAAGGACGTCAGGCTCCACCCTAGTGACATGGAAAGGCATCTGATCACGGATCTGCATACTCAGAATGCTAGCATAGTCCTCCATCAGAGGTCCCAACAGATAATCTGGAAATACAAAACACCTCAGTCCCGGATCATAGAACTGGAGAAGAGTATGAATGGCGCTCCTGTCACTGTCAGTGAGTCTGAAAACCATCTTCAGGATACTACCGTATGCCTCTCTGAACATCCCCACGTGATCGGGTGTAATCAATGCTATCATCTCTTTCAGCACACCAATCTCTGGGTCGAAGAAACTATAGGCCACATCATGCTTCAAACCGGTCCTCATATCTGAGCAGAAAGTCCCTCAACCAGGATCTCGATCAAAAGTGTCCCTGCATATGGGTAAACATGTGTTAGATGCAATTAATGCAAGATATAATGATGCTGATGAATGAATGCAATGCGTTTCCATCCTCCAAGCCATCCGATCCTCGGCACTGAAACCTGGTTTCTGAACTGATCATAACCATCTGAGGAAACAAGTAACCACCAACCCGGCTCAAGGGTTCCGAAATAAACGGAACTGTAAGATACATCATCATCATCATCATCATCACCAAACCATCTCTGAGCAGATACCCATAACCATCTGAGTCGGCCCGGGGAATCCTGAAATAAACGGATCCCCACTGATAAATAACTCGGCCCGGGGAATCCTGAAATAAACGGATCCCCACTGATAAATACCACGGACAACACTCCGGCGTCTCGGCAATAAATGGCCATAAATCCGACTTATAAATAGAACTCTGATCCACGGAACAAAAAGTCACCATCTGAGTCACCATCTGAACAAGCATCTGAAAGAATCACCCTCCCCTCACAGGTAAATTCTAAACAGGTCATCCTAAGGCGGATAATAGTCTCGACAATCGGGCAGAGATACTCAATGGGTTTGCCCTTTCGGGTGTGCCATTGCAGCTCTCCTGAGATCGTCTAAACCAAAGATCCGGGAAATGATCGGTCACCAGAGTCAACAGCTCAAATGAAGTAACTCAACCAAAGTGGAATACCCACAGAGGCGAGCACTATCAAATGAACCTCGTCCGGCTTGTGGTACATCACGCCGCCAGGCACATATTGACCTAACATGAAGGAGGCGACATGAGACCACACTAATCCTAAGTGTATACTCGGGCCTGGGTTTTAGCCCCACTCAGAACACCCACCCCAAATAGAGGAACCACCTGCACAGAGGACGGCAACATGATAGTATGATGCATGTCAATATTTATGCAAATATATACACTGGTTAGAATAATAAATGCAATAAATCAAACATCACAAGCAACCTAAACTATCCTAAAGCGCTAGGAGAGACTCGCTTAGGGAAGATGGACCAGCACAGGTCAACATCTATGATTCCCCAGCAGAGTCGCCAGCTGTCGCATCCGCGAAAAACAACCGGCGGGCTGAAATAAAAACACAACACAGAGCCGCCACTGCGCGTTATTTATCCCAAGATAGGGAAAGGAAACGCTCAGAGAAACCTGGAAAGGAAATGGTCTCGCGACCAAAGAGAAAGGGTAAGGGAGTCGGTTACGCAAGGGGAAGGTATTAGCACCCCTCACGTCCGTCGTACTCGACGGGATCCACGTTCTAAGAAAAGAAAAGGTTGCTAAACATCACACACACACACAGGGGAACGCAGGTGGGGTTAAGAGAAGGGAGCTCGATAGGACGTCGCATCCTATGCCTACATATCTCGTCTGGAACGAGAATCAGAGCCGCTGTAGTTCGGCTCACGCACGCCAAACAAGCAAACAGAAACACAGGCAAACATGGAGCCTGAATGCCAATCACTGGACTTACATCAGCATCCGAACCAAACACACACCAAAGGGCAAACGTGGAGCCCGACCGCCAATCACTGGGCTTACGTCGGCATCCGAACCAGACACACACAAGAAGATAACAATCAAACACACACAAAAAGAAAAAAAGTGCCCGGAGAGACCTCGCGCGGTCTCCTGCCTACATACCTCGTCTGGAACGAGGATCAGGGCGATGTAGTTCCCCTGAAAGGGAAAGAAAATCTAGCCAGAAACCAAGGGGAGACACACTACCAGGGAGCTGTACTCGAGCCTAGTGTTATCATGCATCATTGCCCTATGTTGGGTTTCTACCTACTTGCACAACAGCAAGCTAATCCTATCCAGGAAAGAAGCAAGCATACAAGCATACAAAACAAAACAAGCATCTCAAGCAAATATTCACAAAGCACACACTATATCCAGTCAAGTGAGGCTCAAACAATGGGTTTGACTGCCTAGGCAAGTCATCTGTACAGAGGTAGTATTCGCTCTTAACCTTGCCATTGAGGGGCTAAGGTGAAGCAGATGAAAGGTGAGTGAAGGTTAGACTTCACAGCTCTTATCCCTAACCAGGGAGAGCTTCAGACAAAGGAGCGTGGGTCCAGAATGGAGGGACCCTTCTACGCTCAAAGACTCTGACTCGATTGTGCAACAGCACAGGATCTTGGGTTTGTGTCCCAATGCATCAACACACAGCCGTGTGAGCAGAGGGACGACTCACAGAATAGTGGGGGATAGATTGCATATCCCTTTGATCCACCAATTGCCTCATAGAGGTCTTTCACCTGCTTGGCACAAATGTAAACAACCACAAACATCGCCTCTTAAGGAGGACTTCAGACAGTTGCCTGACCAAGTAACAGGCCAGGTCTTCCAGACTACATGAAGAGTAGAAGTCCTACCTCAAGTGGTTTAAAAACCAAGCAGCAGCAAGCAAGTTCTTAAAGAACTGTAAGCGACTAAATGTACCTGAAATCAATCAAGTATCATCAGTACTCAGACAAACCAACAGTAAACAGCAAATATTAATCAGTTAATCTGTACAAGCAACACAAGTTAATGCACACAAATGCAAGCTATAAGCTCGAGCTCAAGCTTCACAACCTACAACACAAAGTCATGTTAGTTTACAACATCAACCAAACCCAATTCAAATTGCCTTGAAGCAATCTCCTTAAGCATTGTGCATTTCATCCTGAAAATCCAAACCAAATGTGAGAAACTAGACCACTAGGCCAAGCCTAGGGTCCAAAAGGGAGAAAAAAAATCTAAACAGCAAGCCAAACCAATCCAAAATCAAATTAAAACCATTCAAAAGTAAATGCAATTGGTCCCATGCTCATACCATTCACCAATATCATTTCATGCACATTTTGGTACAAACTAGGTCAAATACAACACCAAAAGTCCAAGCAGAATGACTTCAATAAAAAGCATACCAAAACAATTCCAAAAATCCTCACATAATTCACACCTAAACAGGACATATTCAAGGTATAGCATGTCAATTTTCAGCTCAATTGGACAAAAGGAACTAGGTCAATGAAAATCAAGAAATCCAGACACAATTATTCAAGCCAATTCATAGTATCAACACAAGCATTCACTTCAAAAATTCATAAAACAGTGACAACAATTAAGAAATGAATGGGACCAAAACTATGATGTCCTATAATGTGTCTAAAATCAGCATACCAAATTTCATCTTCATCCAAAACCATATGAGAATTTCACAAAAGATATGCCAACATGTGTCACACAAGGTTACCAAATGAGCATACAGTGAAGAAAAATATCAATCAAATGGAAAATGCCATAGAAAAATCCAGAAAACTTCACATGTTATCTTGACATATCAATGATCATTCATGCAAAATTTCAATCCAATACAACAATCATAGGTCATGCAAATAAATTCATGAAGTTGACCTAGCTAGGTGTGACACAAATTGTCACACCTAGATTCAAAAAATCATATCTCAATCATCAGGTATCCAAAAATCATAAACTTTATATGGAAATCACCATCAACATGTCCAGAATGAGCACAAAAATTTTCAATCATTTCTTTAAATGTATGAGCATTTCATAATAGATATGGTGAAACATGCAAAAAATGTACACAAGTCAAAAATCCATAGGCCAGGTCAACATTTTTCCATGCACAACTTATGTAACCATGCCTATAAAAAACTAGAGAGAATTTGGGATCTATCAAAAAAAGTCTCACTATTTTTGGACTAGTAATTGATTTTCTATGATTTTTAAAGTTTTGTTAATTTTTGAAATAATTATCAAGTGTTTTAATTAATTAAAATGGATTCAGTGGCATAATTGTAAATATCGCTTCCCAGGCTCAAAACTCTGCGTTTTACTAATGTGGTGTCAGCGTGTGGTTGGTTGGATTTTGGCGCTAAACACATTTCGAATTTGGCCTTGCACTTTGACGGATCAAACACACAAAAATTCCAGAACTCCTTCGTTCTTCTTCTTCACTTTTCCAGAAACGCAAGAACATCAAGAACATCAAACCTCCACTAAAATTTGCAAATGGATCCCCGTTGGAAAGGTCTAAGTGCCAGGATTCCAAATATGTAACCTAAATTGCCTAATTCTCACTACATAATCCGGATCGAGCATTTAAAGAAACAACATCAAAACTAAAAATCACGATTACTTCTTCAGCAGTTCACCAAATCAAAAACTGAACCTAGCATGTTGATCTACGTTGGATGAACTACAATAAGCATATCACAATTCAAGAAACCATGAGATTCGATTTTAGGTACCTTGAATGGAGCAGTGATGAATCTTGAAGCCTTGGCGCGTGTTGATCCAAAACAACTGCAAGAGAAGCTTCAGGATGTTGACTGGAGATGTTAGGTTCGCTCGAAATTGCTTCTAGTGGAAGAAATTGCCAATTGCCATTGTTGCACCAAGGATGAACAGTTGCGATTCCAATGCTTTTTGGCTCCAAATCATCAAAACAGTCCAAGCTTATGGCTTATGGAGATTGAATCAAAAAGAATTTCTCAAAATGATTGAGAATTGGTGAAGATTTTGTCAAAAAAGTGATGAAGGTTTTTGATGAATTTGGGAGAAAATGGAGGGAAAAACAGTTAGGTTCTTGAGATTTGTGATTTTGATCAAGAGTTAGTTACAATTAGTGATATATACTCCAGCTCTAATCACCTCATTAATCACCAATTAGCCAAAACACATGTAATTAGCAAAAATGCATTTTACTAAGCAAGGGCAAAATGGACTTTTCATACAGGCCCTGTGACAGCTGTATGACAGCTCACACACTCTCCAAATATCAGTTATGATGAGTTGGCATTGGTCTCATGGTCATTGGACTTGTAATTCTCATTTTCACCATGTCATGGCACTTTATGCATTTTCAAGTACACTTCAAAAATGACTTGTTCAAATATTGCACCTCAACATGTTATGACAATTCAAACCATTTCTAATTTGCATTTGTGAGGTGTTGCAAAAATCCCCATGCCAAAATTCCCATTATTTCTCAAGTTGGACCATTTTGCCCTTGGATTTTTAACTGTACACTTGAAAATTGACTTTTTGCATTGACCATTTTTGATGAATTCCAATTATGCACCATGAAAGTACATGTCAAATGGAGTTTGCACATAAAAAGATCACTCAATTTGGACACTCCATGTGGAAGTTATGCCCCTCTGATTATGGGTCATTTTTGAAATTGAATGGACCATAACTTGCCAACCATACATGGGATTTTCAAGTTCTTGAACTTTTTGGAAAGGTGAGAACAAGATCTACAACTTTCATGTTGAACAAATTTTCATTTGAAGCTTCCTTGGACACGTGGTCTTGAGGTGAAAAACTTTCCATTTTTGGAAACTTCCATTACAAGTCACTTTCTATTTTTGGCAATTTTTGTTCTGACTTTATTTTCTTCATTCTTGAGCTTTGAAATGTCAAATAACACTTGTTCCAACATGAATGAAGTGTTATTTGACTCTCTCCTACCTCCAAATCCATCAAATCAAGCACAGTTGACCACATTTGACTTTTTTAACTGATAGATGAATCTGGCAATGCATAGATCAAACTGAGCTCCAATCTTCTAATGAAATGGCCCAAGGATGAAACCCTAGCCTCAATAATCTCAATAAAACCATGGGATGATCCCCATATACATCATAGACCCCCTCTCCTAGCCATGCCCTGATTGGCCCAATGCAACTGATTAGGGTTGACCAGTGGTCAAAACCCTAATCTAAAGAAATCTGCTTCAACACTTGATGATGACAAACCATGATGATGATGATGAATCATTGTAATCAAGATGAAGACCAATATCCTTTAGAACCATGAAACCCTAATTTGGACCTCCACATCCTCAGATGATTAATGACCAGTCCAATGAAACCCTAGCTTGCACCTCAACTTCATCTTCTGATCAAGACTTATGAGGATGACTCGCACAATGTAACCACATGATATGCAATATGCAATGCCTAATGACCTAAAAAATGATATGCAATATGTTAAACTAGTCCCAAGAGAGGAGGGCAAATTTTGAGGTGTTACACTCCATAGGAACCGTTTTGAATGTTCTTTGCAAGAATATGTGTTATTATCTGAAGATTACTGACGAAAGGGGAAACGGGGGTTAATAAATAGATGTGAAAAAAGGTAATAGATATTTGTGCTCGCCAAGGATTTGGGCCCTCGTGCCTACGTATCCTCATTCTTGCAATGAGGAAATCAGAGCTCCGTAGTTCGTGGAACTAGGATGGATGTGTTAGTTTTTTTTAGCGAACAACATTAACGTTCACGTTCTACTATCAACTTGCTTGTATGCTCGAGCATGGGAGTCTTAAGCGTCTGTCTGTTTGCGGTATAATGGATGAACTCTGATCGCACTTTAGCAGTTAAACATTGCTTGCTCACACATGAAGGCTTAAGCGTCATCCACGGTAGAACGGAAGTAACATGTCCTTTCTGAAAAGGTTTTAAACTGAAAAAGAAGCCCAAAGGCAAAACTGAGTTTAATGAGGTATGTTTGCTTTTATTCTGAAATGAGAGTCATGATTTGAATCATACTAAAGTCTATGAATGGATATGAATACAGTGAGCAACAGGGTCATTCGTCTCGTACCCAAAGATATTTAGAACGAGGATAGGAATGTTGGAGAATAGCCATCCAAGGCGCAGCGGAATTTAAAATTTTCTCCATTTAGTGATCCTTACGAATGGGCATGATCAGTGATAGAATCGTTACCTCTTGTGGCGATTCAAACCTTTGGTGCAGATCTCTGATAATGATCAAAACCTTTGATACAGATCCACAGGGCGATTACGAACGTTGAACGATGACAACGTCTCTACTCAGTCCACACGAACGGATTCCTTCAATCGCAGTGCTAGCTGTTTGTGAATGAAGACTTTGAGTGAGAGAAAGAGAGATACGAAATTCCAACTCTTCAGTTGTGTTGTATTCCCTTACAAAGCTTCTGCACAAGAGCTCTATTTATAGAACCACTTGTGTGGGCTTCAAGCCAAAAAGCCCACTTAAGTGCATTTTGGCCTATATCTCATAATATGCCAAATTCACTTAAGTATTTGGTACCTTACCATATTTCGTATTCTGCTTAAGTACACCGTACCTTACGATGTTCCTTAATTATTCTATCTCTCATCAATCCGTCCTTTGTGTGTGACCCTATAGGTTTTCGCGGCGTTGGCAATTATATTAAATCACGCATTTAACATAATAAACAGTGAGCGGTATCTAGCAACACATCACTGCTACCCAAGTAACGAAAATGTCATGTGATCTGACAAAACCTCCTGTGATAATAATTATGTGTATAATTACACCTTTGCCCTTATGTCTATATTGAACACAAGGTATAGACCGTGTCACCCTTGTCCAGTTCAATATTGGGCCCATAGACATTTATCCTGTTACGCAGGATTGGCAAATTCCATCTAGGACACTCATGTCCCTCAGCATGCTTCGTGGAGTACCCATCAACTGTCTTTATGGTCATCCAGTTACGGATAACGTTGGATCAGTAATAAAGCACTCAACTCTACATCTAGGATCCATAGTGGTTTCAGGTCGAAGAGTGGTATACACTATTATCACCATGAGAATAACTTATGACACTTTGCATAACTTTCTATATAGTATTCTCATAGCGGGTCAATCCGGTATAAATATTACTCCTAATATTCATACCTATGTTTAAGATTTGATAACTCTTTATCCATGATCCATGAGATGTGATCATCAGTCTACAAACATAATAGTCTTAATGCTTTAATGTTATCCCACTTCACATTAAAGCTCGACTACGGATACTTTAAGAATAGTGCCCTTATGTTTAATGTGTTCTCATGATTAAGTCACACTTAATACATTAAACAGACTATCTATTCTAGGGACTTTATTAATCAACCATAATAAAGAAAATGCCTTTTATTATTAATAAATAATTCGATACAAGTACCAAAATATTGGCCTCTAGGGCTTACACCAACAAGGAATTCTCCACTCTCATCCCTTCTCTATTACTTAAGGCTTGTATTGTACAATCCTAATCGTATGGTTAATTGTTTTTGAGTTTATTCACAAAATGGTTTTAGTTTTACTGGGAGAGAACAAAAGGGAAAGAAAAGAAACCCTGGAAAGTTGAAAGTCTGATTTTCAGTCTGTATCTTCATGTCTGTGTAGAAAGACTTATCAATTATTCGATTTAAATTGCACTAAAGTCTATGAATAGAGGTGAATACGATGAGCAAATGAGTCATTCGTTCCGTACCCAAAGATATTTAGAATAAGGATATGAATTCTCCACTTTCACTCATTGTTTATTGCTTAAGGCTCATGGCACACAACTTGACTCATGATTGACAAGTGTTGAATTTGACCTTTGTAGTGCTTGAATAGTAGTCATGTCTGTCTTGTACTGATTTGAATTGCATGAAGTATATTCTTGATCTTTGATCTTTGAATTTCGATGTCTTGAAGTCCTGTATCCAGTACAACTTGAACACAAGTACTTGCCCTATGAAGTGATCAAGGGTCTTTTGATCACTTGAATAGGCTTGGGGAATTAATCACAATCAAATGATTTAGTTGATCAAAGCGTACTTTGATCAACTTAATCAAATGGGAAATAACAGTTGAAAATGAATATGTAACAACCTAAAGGGTTAATCAACAATTAGAAAAATTCTACAAGTCCTAATCTAGGGGATCATGCAAAATTAGATTATCTATAAGCCTAGGGGAAAAATAGTCATTATTCACAAATCATGGATATTGAATTAAATTTCTAATCATGCAAATTCTAACTAAAATCATCTAAAGCCTAAACAATTCTAATTATTCTAAAATTCTAATCTAATTCTAATTATTTCTATTTCTAAAACACTAATCTATTTATTTCTATTTCAAAACTAATCTAATTAACCTTAAAAACAAATTACAATCTAAAATCATCTAAAACAAATCCTAATTAACTAAACTAAGTCCTAATTAACTAAAGATCACCAAAAAAATCAAGGTAATGGACTCAAACAAATAGAGATTAGGCCTTAGAATGGAGTAGGAATAAGACCCACTCGCAAGGGGGGTGTATGCTAATTGGCCAAGGAAGTATGAAGTACTAGAATTCGTTTAGACCTTGAATTGAGGACCAAGGGTGAAAAATAAGGAGGAACATAAGGTTCCCTTCCTTCGTTTCCTCCATCGCTCAGCAGTGGCCAAGGGAGAAAGAAAAAGAAATATGTCGCGAAGGACCTAGCCACGCCGACTTCATCACCGGCGATGGCGCTTCCACATGGAGAAGTTAGCAGATGGTGGTGAGAAGTTTGTTAGGAGATGATGGTTCTCGAATCACGAAGAAGAGAGCTTCAAGTCTAACTCATTATCTTATATATAATTATGTATTTGATGAGTTTTTAATTGAATTGATTGGACGCGTTTTATTCAATTCTATTTTGAGTTCTGTGTTTCGTTTTGTCATGCTGCGTTTCGTTATTTTGTTTTGGCTCTTTTTCATTTGCTGCATCTGTGTTTCATTTGACAATTTGTTTTCGTCGTTTTCCTGCATTTTCGTTTTCGTCTTACTTGCAATGCCAACCTTGTCTTATTTCCATTGCTTGGACTTGGATTGTGGTTATTAGACATTGTAATTGAATTATGGTCTTAACATGTTTGACCTTGATGGATGTTAATACTCATGCTGAATTTTTATTATGACAAAAAAAAGATGGTGAGTGGGCCAATTTTCAAATGAACAAACCTGGGCCAATTTGATATGAAATGAAATGAATTTCTAACATTGAATTGAAACTTCTAAAGTCAATTTGACAAAAAGATGAAATGATTTCTAAATTTAATTTGACAAAAAAAAGATGAAATGATTTCTAAAATTAATTTAAATTTCAAAAAATCAATTTGAATCTCCAAAATCAATTTAAATTAAAATCAATTTGAACTTAAACAATCAATTTTAACTTCTAGAATTAATTTGAAATTAAAACCAACTTGAAACTAAAATCAATTTGAAACTAAAGTCAATTTGGAAAAAGATTATGACACAATCATGAATCCAATAACAACATGCAGTTGACTAATGAATCCCAGTGATAGCAAGACCTTGAATGAAATTGAACCATGACCAAAGGAAATGAATGGAAGTATGAATGTCCTGATGAATCATGCATCAAGAAACATCTAACCAAGAATCAAATGATGACTTTAAATGAGCATGGATCCAAGAGTGAAGTGAGGTATGCAACCAAATGGGCATCTGGTAAACAAGACATGTGCCAAACCCCAAGGATCAAGGCATGATCATGCTTGATCATATGCCTCAAGATAGGTGATTTACCATGCAAGTGAAAGGGTCTACCAATGTCACAAACCAAGAAAGTTAGGGTTTGATTAACTGATCCACCTCAAGTTGCTGAAAAAACCCTAGTTTCCACTAGATGCAAGCACAAAACCACGAATTCAAGTCACATGTCTTCTTGTGTTGAACTGTGTTTATGCAGACGAAATGAATGTGTAGCGGTGCATTCGTGACCATCGAGCTATGGATAAACCCGACGTCAATTGAAAATTCAGAGTCGCCACCGCGCCTTATTTGTTTCCAAAAGAAAAGGGAAAAGTATGAACATAACCCAAAGATAAGAAGTTTTCAAATCCAAACTAATAAACTGCCAAAGATTACGGGTAAGAGGGTTGGTTACACAGAGGTTAGGTATTAGCACCTAAAGTGTCCTAGGTACTCCTAGGGAGCCCTTCTTTGTATGCAAGTGTTTTGGTCAAAAAGATATTTGATAAAAAAAGAGTGAGGGGATGTGGAAAGAATTCATTAATTATATTTTTGTGTTTGATAAAACCTTCGGTCTTATGCCTAGGTACCAACATAAAAATGAGGGATCAAAACTCCGTAGTTCGTGGTAAAAATTTCAAAGAGAGTTAGTGAATTAATTTTAAGCAAAAGTTTAACAGAAAAAGGCACAAAGATGACCAAAGATTTGAATGGGGTTGTTAGTTCTTTTTGTCTTTTTGAAATTAAAGTCGATATGGTTAAGTTCATTCACAAGTTTGATTTTAAGAAAAAGTTTTTAAAAAATTCAATGGCATAAGGCCAAAGTTTCTAATCATTAAAACATGTCTAAGTTTGAAATCACAAGCAAAAAAGATTTCGAAAAGAGTGAGAGATTTTGAAATTAAAGAAGTAGGAGTAGATGAAGAGGCTACTCTAGACAAAAATTAAAAGTTAAGAGTTGAAAAGACCTGACCAATGGGATGCAATCCACAAGACAAGAATGTCAGATAGAAACCCATTTCCTTTGGACTTTTGAGCAGACAAGAAACATAAGCAATATCCAAGAAATTAATGATGAAGGCCAAGGCATCAAATAAAGCCCAAGCAAGCATTCCAATAGCAAGCAGTCCTCACTGTCTTCAAATGTATAAGATGATATATTTCCTTGGCAAACTCACAGAAACAATCATCAAACATCAAAAATAATAACAGTATAACAATCAAGCACGGAGACAAAGTGACAATGAACCAAGAGCACTCGGGGTTTGCATTAGATGAAAGGCACGATCAAGAATAACTCAATCTCAAATAGTGGCATTGGCCAAGTCCTCAAAGCATAGGGAAGTTGCCTACTCTAAGTCCAAAAATGCAGATCAAGTCCAACAGTCCACCTACATATTTTTTAGAGTTTTTGTTGTTATTAAGTATTTTAAGGTCCTAAGATCACAAACAGAACAAAATCGCAAGCATGCAATATATACAATCACAAGATATGGCTCAAGTGAACAAAAATGAAAATGACTGAAACATAAACAAGTTGCATGAAATGTAAATGGCAATGAATGATAAAGGTACTGAAATTTAAATTGCATTGATTAAATGACTTGAAAGTAAAGCAATGTTAGTGAAATGTTAGTGAAATATTAGTCAAATGTTAGTGAAGAATTTAATTGTTTAAGTCATTCTTCGGAGAACACTTAACCATTCATTCACAAGTATGAAGACATGAACCAAGACATCATCCACGAGAAGGGCTCCAACTTAGATAAATCAACAAGTATGCCACTAGCTCTCATGAATGGAAAAAAGATCAAGTCTTCACACAATAGCATGAAGAATGAGAGACTTACAATCTCACTTACTAGAATGTTATGCCTTGCGGGACAAATTTAGCTCTATGTTAAGCAATCGTAATGGGACTTATGTAGAAGTCACAACTATCTGAGGTCGGGAAAAAATGATATTGGTGTTAATGCATGTTAAAGACTTGATACAAAAAACCAAACTCCTAGAGCATATCACACACAAAAATAAAGTGGGAAGGACCTATCTCAATCCAGTTCATGTTGATTCATCTGACACAGGGTCATTGATGAACCAACTAGCATTTTGACATTAGAGAAATCCTTGGTCAATGATGGATCAGGGAAGAATAGGGATGAAGATGAAGAGGGGAGGGGAAATAGAAACCCAAATTGATCATAGGAGGAAATTCATCTGATCAATACTATCCATTCATCTTGAGGGATGAAATGTACATTTCATCAACCCCCTAGTATTGGTCAAATAAAAGTCAAATCTACCATGACCAAGGCCAAACAGAAAGTCAAACATCACAAGGTCAATCAAATGGCTCAACAACATATTTAAACAATTAAACAATAAAAAAACAATTTTTAAATGAATTAAAATGCATTTTTAAATGGACAAAACCTCAAATCCCTTCAAATCATCAAATAAATGACCAAGGGATTTATCCTAGGTCAATCAAGGTCAAAGGACCTTAAACAAAAAATTTCATGATTTTTGGAAAGTCAAAAGTATTTTAAAATATTTAAGAACAAGTAAAAAATCATTTAGTTCACAAAAAATATCAAAATTAATCCAAAAAATGTTTTTAATTCAAAATATGGAAAAGGAAGATATTTAAAGATTTTTGGTGAAAGTCCCATATTTTTTGGACTAAAATGAAATTTATATGAATTAAATAAAATAGAAACAATTAAAAGAAAAATCAGAAAATAAAAGAAAAAGAAAAAAAAGGGCCATCAGATGTCCCTCAATAATTGAGGTGGCATATCTGATGGCCACGCGCATAGGGAACATGGTACACCAAGGTCAATGCGCGACAAAAAGAGTCAAACAAATCAAAGACCCTGATTAAAATGTTCAAACACGATTAGATGGTTGGGAGGGTGTCAACACACCATCAGAGCCCTAACTCTGGTCTTCTTCTCTGGTGAACCTCACTGGACTGGTCCACCACCAACCTCCATGAAAACAAGAAGTGAGTACACTAGTTTAAAGTAAAAATCCTCTGGAGTCTGAATCTGACCTCAATTTCTTTTAATTCCAAGTATATTTAAAGATACACAGATTTGAAATTTGAGGAGTATGATTTGAGTTGCTTCAATTTGACCTCAAAGCAACTCAATCTTGTTTCCTACATTGGTAGGACTTCAGCCAACCAAAAATCAAGTGAAATGATGGAGAATTGAGGAAGAATCAAAGAAGGCAATTTTGACTAAATTCACCTTCTGTTTGCAGTGATGAAGCTCGATCTGGATCTCAATTTTCTTAGGCTTGCTTCCACTAGCTTGCAGGAGATGAAATGGATGCTCAAATGGTTTGGACTCTTGGAGTTTCAACTCCAAAAAAGAAGTGAAATTGAAAATCAATTTCAAATGAAATATTCAAGTTTATCCTATTAATGGAGGATGGGAATGGTGCATGAGCAAGGCTTGGGCAAGGTGTCCTCAATTCTGAGCAGGAAGGCTTGCATTTATAGGCTCCAAGATTCATTTCTACACACTTTCAAAAAAAAATCAAAAATAGAAATGTTAGTGTGCATGCTTGCATGGGCGTGTGATAGGCCCAAAGAATGATTGGAAAAGGTCCAAAATCGTGCATGAGTGATGCTAAGGCCTTGACATGAGACCATGCAATGTGGAATGGAAATTGGTCATGAAAATCATCCAAATAGGGCCATGCAATGCAACCAAACGCAAGTCCTTCAAAAATGCTCCAAATGCCATGATCTTGGATGCTTTTGAAAGGTAACATGAAGGGGAAATTTTTTGTTGTTGAATACTTTTCCATTTGGAGCTTGGATCATGATGAAGTTTGAGGTGGAAGTTGGAGAAATCAAACATAATTGAAAATTTTCTAAGTATAAAGTCAAATGACCACTTTTTCCACCTTGAATAACTTTTTCTATGAGCTTCAAATGAAAATGGTTCCTTCATAAAAGTTGTATATCTTTGATTCCTATTCAATTTGGTTATAAATTTGAAACCATTTTAATCTTGAATGAGTGAGTTATGGATTTTAGAAGTTGAGGAAAATTGTTTGTTCAATGATGATGACCCAAAATGACCTATAATGTTTCTTCTTAGTACATGCACTTGTAAGTTGATTTTGACATTTCTAAAATAAAAAAATTTGTATAAGACATCTTGAATTTGATCATGAAACTTGGATTGTCTTCATATGATAAAAATTGTGAAAGTTATGGTCTTTGGAAGTTGACCTCCTATCTAGGGCACAAACAAAATGACCTATAATCTTTCACCATAAAAAATAACTTTCCAAGCAAAATTAGATCTTGATGCTAACATGAAAGTTGTTTGGAATGTCATAGATAATAAATTTTCTTTTGGAATCATTTCATATGACAAAAATTGTAGGAGATAAGGTCTAGAGAACCCTAGATTTGACCAATTGACTTTCTCTAGTCAACCTCTTTGAACCAACTTGCAAACTTGAAGTTATTTTGATCTTTGGGGCTCATGGAGTATCATATATGTTTAAGATGACGTATAATAGAGTATCCCTTTAAATATTTGACCAATTATTGAAGCAACCTGCTGACGAAGTCACACAAGATACCCAGATGAATTAGGGCTTCCAAGGCAAACAAGCTTCAAACTCTTAATGAATTCTTAATCAAAATGATAAATAAAGAATATGGGGATCCATATATGATGCTTAGAACCAATGTTAACCTTTCCTTGATTGATCTCTTGCACTGAGGGTCTTAAACCCTAGATATGAGCTTAATGAGGCACATGTGGATGCACACACTACCTACAAAAAAAATGAAACTACACTAGACATATTTTTGGTATTTTGGTTAGCAAACAAAAGAAAATAAAGTATGATACAATCAAATATGCTTGGTGATCTCTCCCAATGCAAACCCAATGAATGAGAGGTGAGGAGGATACCAAGGTGTGATCCCAAAGCCAATGCAAATGATGAGATAACATGAGGGATCTTATGGTCAAAATTGGGGTTTTACAGAATGCTTATGATGATATGCAAATGATTAGGTTTAGTGGCCTATATAAATATTGTGAAAGGTATGGTGAATTTTGAGGTATGACAACATGTCACCACTGTTTCATTTTTTACATTAAAGCAACCATTTTTTTTACAAGGAAACACTTATTTTTTGCAACTTTTCATGTCATTCTTTTGAAAATCAATTATTTTTGTCAAATCTAAAATTAAAACCTCCATATTTAAAATCGAAACCTCGCGATCTGAAATCACCCTTCTTTCTTCGTCGTTCTTCGCCACTTTTCGTCATTCTTTCTTTTGTTTTCGTTCCTTCAACCAACTAAAAATGGAAACTTTAACCTATTTCTTACATCAACCACTTTAAACGACAATCTTTCATATCTTTGTTTCATCAACTATGGAAAAAAATATACTTTAACATTTTTTTCCTGTTTTTCTAACTTGGTTCGTTGTTTACTACACCAAAAGTTTATCTTTCTTCTCTTTTTCTTCTTCTTAACATCTTTTTTCCTTTCTTTTTGTCTTTTCACCTTCCATTTTCGGTTTTTCTCAACTTTTACCCCTTTTGAGATGCTTTTTTCTCTTATGTTACAAATTGATATAACTTTTTTATTTTCTAGTTACATATTTATTATTTGAAAATGATTTATTATTATTATTATTATTATTATTATTATTATTATTATTATTATTATTATTTTGTTTGTGAAAGTGATATTTTTTCTTAAATTTTGAATTTCGAATGTGTTTATGCTTTAATTTTTTCATAACAATGATTTTGTAAATTTTAGATTTCTTTTAAAGGTCTATGTTTCTCATCTTATATTTTCAATTTTACTTTAATTTAAACCATTTTGGGATGTTATTTTTCTTTATGTTACAGATTTTTATAACTATAACTTTTTGATTTGCATGTTACAAATTATTGGTTTTGTTTTTTACACTTTCTATTTTGAATAAAAGATAATTAGAGGTTTTGGTTTTGCCCTATTTTTGTATTGATTATATTTTTTTAATTGACTTTGTTTGTTTGACTATTATTTTGTTTTCGTGAAAATGGATCTTGAAGAATATCCAAAGCTTATAAATATTGTGTTTGCACATTCACTAAGGTTTAATATCACACAACTCCAAAATATAGCTTCTTAATATCACAATACAATTCTCTTAGGGGCGTGAAAATAATTAAAGTGATGCAAAACCAAACAGTCCCAAATAGAGTTGACAAATATGTCGGCCCGATCCAATTCGCTTCAGCCCGGGGGACCAAAATATATAAATGGACTGAAGTAGGTTGACCCAATTACTTCATGAGCTACTAAAAATGAGTCTGCCCAATTTCTAATGGGTTAGTTCGAAGGGACAGCTCGAGCCATATTTCAATAATATAGTTTTGATTTTATAAAAATGTTGTAATGGATAAAAACTACATAACATAAGTTCATAATCATCATAAACTTTATTAAGTGGTGTTTAAAATATTATTCAAATCAACATTCATATATATGAATACCGTAATAACATCTATATTAAAGTATATATTAACTTAATATTATTTCTAATACTCATCAAACTTTATCTTTATCTCGTAATCAATTCTTTGATCACATCATTTTGAAAACATATTCGTCATCATTACAAGGACACAATTACAAACCCTCTCATGCAATTTCAATTTTTAAGGAGAAAATTACAAACCCAAAATTATAAAACATCTCTTAGTTACAATTTTTGGAGAGAAAAATTACAAACTCTCTCTCAATCACAATTTTTGGATGCAAAAATTGCAAACCCTCTCTCAACTACAATTTTTGGACAGAAAAATTACAAACAAATTATTTTTGAACACAAAAATAGGAAAACCCCTAAACAAACTATTTTTTTAATGGAAAAATAGAAAACTTTCTCTAAACATACAACTACCAAAATCCCCAAATACACCCAAAAGACGGTATTTTATTGTTGTATTGAAAACTAAAACTAACTATCTATATTTATATTAATACCTATATTCTATTTTCTTCCTACTACCCGATATGAGATTGGGATGAATATACTATTTGACCTAACAAATTCTCCTTTCATACAAAGTCTCACATATCTTCACGTTGTCTTCAACTTCATCTTCAAAACAATCCTTATAATTATAATTATTAGCCATATTTGTAAATTATTACTCTTCAATTTTTTTGTCTTCTTCCTCCCTTGATCATGGTAATTGTTACTTTTTCCTTCCTCCTTTGATCGGAACATTAACTTCGATACGAGTTGTTGGGAAATAACAAATAAAAAAATTTATGCACGCGGATGCATATCCACAAAAAAGAAAAAGAAGCAAAAAATTCCAGCAAAACTCATAAAATCATAATTCAACTTGTAATTTTTACAAGGACAAAATTACAAACTCTTCCACACAATTGCAATTTTTAAGGAAAAAATTACAAATCCTCCAAATTATAATTTTTGAATAGAAAAATTGTAAACTTTTTCTCAATTGCAATATTTGGACGGAAAAATTACAAATCTTCTCTAAATTACAATTTTTGAACGTAAAAACTACAAACTCTCTCTCAACTACAATTTTTGGACAAAAAATTGCTAACCTTCTCTAAACACACAACTACTCAAATCCCCAATATACTCAAAAGACTATATTTTATTGTTGTATTGAAAACTAAAACTAACTATCTATATTTATATTAATACTCAAATTTTATTTTCTTCATACTAACCGATGTGAGATTTGGATGAATATACTATTTGACCCAACAAAATTAACTAAAACTATTTTATAAAAATATTTTTAATGGCCAGCCCGAAGCTTGTGAGTCCGATCCGGCCCATATAAAACATAAGCCCGATGGACTGGGCCAAAAAAATAGGATTGTGTTTTTAAGGTTTTTATAGCTTGACTTACCCTAAAATGTAAGGCCGAGCCAATTTTGACAACTCTAGTTACAAAGGTCTTAAGCTAGTGAGTCTAAAATGTCAAATACAATTGAAATTATGATTAATATAACAATTTGATAGTGTTGGTGCACAAGTGAAAAAGATTAAGATGGAGAAATAGAGGGAGGAGATAGAGAATAAAAAATTTCCATTATTCTGCTAAAACGGTTACAGGAAAATGGTTGCGCACACACTACACTATAATACTCAGTGAATACAACTGTTGATAATTACAGTACTATATATACACAAATAATAACATCTGACAGTTGCTTTTGGGTACTACAGTGCATAACTTCTAACACTCCACTCAGATTTCGACTTTTATCTAAAAGGTACATTGTTTTTAAAAAAAATTACGCAATACACAGAGGCGTCAGACCAATTGGCGTCTCCTCTCTTTTTTACATATGGACGCCAATTGGATTGACAACATCATGTGCATAACTCAATCCAATTGGCGCCACCTCTTTAACTTAGAGAGCAGACGCCAATTCATCTGGCGCCACATCACCTCTTCAAAATGGAATAGTTTGAGAATTAATCTGAAAAGTAGATTATTTTAGATTTTTTTTTAAAAAAAGTGGGTTAGTTGAGTAAAAATTTCAAATTAAAAAGTAATGATAAATTTGATTTTTTTCTTAAACAATTTGTACATTAATGAAAAACAAATATTTTTAGAATAAATGCTAACATTTAATCATAAAAAAAATACAAACTTTTTTTTAAAAATTAATATTTTAATATCATTCATTATACTTTAATGATATTTATAATTATACTTAATATATTACATGCATTTTTAAAAATAATATCATAAATAAATACATTGTATAAACACAAATTATTATATATTATTTTTTACATTTTTGTTTATATTGTATATGATTTTCCATTAAACTAAATTTTATTAATTAATCATTAATATAATTTTTTACTATAGTAAATTTATTATTTTTTAATTTCTAATAAGTGATTCTTTCTATAAATGAAAAAAGAGATCTATGCATTCACACGGGTCGCGCAATGTCGTTATAAATAATAAATAAATATAATATAGTAATGGTTAAGAAATGTATATAAAATATATAAAAATTAAAAAAAAATATTCAAAATTATATAGATATTAATTTAATTTAGAAGATAATAAATATTTGTCAGGATGTACAGGAAATTATGTTAATTGAATTAAATATCACCTTAAAAAATAAAGATATTCAAAGAAAAATATGCTATATGAATATATAATAAATATAATATAGATAAGTAACTTTATTTGATTTGTAATAAATTAATTAATATCATTGAATGATAAAATATAATAAATATGAAAAACAAGTTTTGTAAATATATAATTAAACAAAAATATGTTATTTTATCTTTTAAAAAAAAACAACAATTAAATGAGTCACTTTATTTGAACAAAAATAAGTTATTTAATATTATAAAAACTCTAGTTTAGTCAAAAATATATAATTAAACACGAATAAGTTATTTAATGGTATAAAAAATAAATAATGAAATGAGTCACTTTATTTAAATTTTAACCTTTTTATAGAAACTTTTGCTACACAAATAAAATTTAGTCATTCATGATTTTTTTTTCCCTTCTAAAGTTAAATGCAACAAGATTTCTATGATTGAGAAGTCATTCTAAATGCAAGAGAGGGTAAGACCTATGAATAAAAAAAATAGGTACAAAAATAAGAGGGACTCAAGGCAAAACCTCAAATCTAAAAAAAAATGAAAGTTAGGAAGACCTAGCTTGTTTCTATTAAATTTAAGGCTCCAATATGATGAATACCATTGCACCAAGTATATTTAGTAACTACCAAGCATGTCCCATCTATACATTAGTCTCCAAGGTAAGCACCACAACCTATCTCAATGCTGACCAGAAACATGATCCATAGCTAAGATGACTCACATAAACTTTGCATGTTCCATCGTTTTGTGTGTAATCTTGGATATTTTCAAAGTTATATATGACATATTTTGGCTAAATTAGAGTTTAATGAAAATAACTCACAAACAAATGGTATACATTAGGGGTGTTCAAAACCAAATCAACCCAATAAAAAACCGTAAGCCAAAAACTAAACCTCAAAAAATCGCATTTGATTCGGATGTGTTTGAGCAATTTTTTTTAAAAAAACCGCGCGGTTCGGTTTGGTTTGCGGTTTGTATTTTGCAAACCGAACTAAACCACCAAACCGCATTATATTACAAGTCAAACCCCACTTATCCCACATTCAATCCAAAATCCAAATGTATTATGTATTAACCTTACAATTACGAACGGTTTTCTCGTACTCATACTTAGGATTTCCATTTCAACCTTCTCAAATCTCTCCTAGTAGTATTGCACATTCTTCTCATCTTCTTTTCTATGTACGTCTCGCCTCTTCTACTATAATATATCCTCTCTTATGTTCTTTCTTTTTCATATTCTCATTTTTATGTAATTGTTTTCTCTTTCAATTACGTTTTTATCGCACTTTTCTTCTCTAATCTCGCATCTCTTTTGTTCTTTCTTTTTCTTATTCTCTAATCTCACCTCTCATCTATTTTTTATGTTTTATTATAATGTCTTTGATATTATTTTATATTACTATTTTATGTTTTTTATTTCACTTTTGTCTAATTTTATTTTTGTATATTGAATGAGAAGATTTTGCCTAAATAATGTAAATGTTGATGTTATTATGTAAAGTATGAATGACTAAACAAAATGTTATTTTGTTCTCTATGTGTGTATGTATGACTCAATAAAAATCTTATAAAAAATTGAACCAATTGAATCAACCCAAACCGCATTAGTTTGGTTTGGTTTGATTCAGTTTTATTTCTAAAGTCAACCGAACTAAACTGAACCACATATTTTTTTCTCTTGCGATTCAGATGATTTTTATCGTCAAAACCGCTTAAACCGCACCGCGAACATCCCTACTGCACTAAATGGCTGCTCATCTAGAACTACAAAAACTGACAAAGCACTTCTACAAGCTTTCTTGTCAAATCTATAGCTAACTTGAACCAATTTACCATCTACACTTGGGTATGTTAGAATAGTTTGTGTGGAGTTAGTTGACACAGCAAGGGGATTCTTAGAACATTTTAAAATATGGTGGTTCAAATTAGTGGTGACGTGAGTCCTAGGGTCACACAAGTATTTTTTATGGCAGTGTTTGCAGGCTGCAGTGGGTGCATCAACTAGGTTATCGGGTAATCTAATAAAATGTTCCCAGCAAGCAGATGTTTGCCTAGAACCACTTGCACTAGATTTCCTCTTCTTTATAGGTTGCATAGCTGAACCTACTTCATTAATTGGTAGATTTTGATTAGGCTCACCGGTCACTGAAATAACGAAGGAGCCAATCAAGAACTACCAATCAACAAATAACGGTTCCAATTCATAAAAAAGAGACAACAATAGCAGTGCTGGTAAATAGCTGTGATAGCACAATGCTGGAAAATAGCATTTATAGCACAGTGCTGGCAAATTTATAAAATCCATTCATTGAACGATGACAATGTATACATAGCAGTACCGACAAGATGCATAAAAGTTAGTAATTTTTTAACAGAACAGATCATACCAAGATGCATAATTTTTTAACAGAACAGATCATACCAAGATGCATAAATTATAGCACAGTATACATAGCAGTGCTGACAAGTTTATAAAATGCATTCATTGAACGATGACATTGTATACATAGCAGTGCCGGCAAGATGCATAAAAGTTAGTAATTTTTTAACAGAACAGATCATACCAAGATGCATAAATTATAGCACAGTATACATAGCAGTGCTGGCAAGATGCATAAATCCATTCATTGAACGATGACAATGTATACATAGCAGTGCTGGCAAGATGCATAAAAGTTAGTAATTTTTTAACAGAACAGATCATACCAAGATGCATAATTTTTTAACATAACAGATCATACCAAGATGCATAAATTATAGCACAGTATACATAGCAGTGCTGACAAGTTTATAAAATGCATTCATTGAACGATGACAATGTATACATAGCAGTGCCGGCAAGATGCATAAAAGTTAGTAATTTTTTAACAAAACAGATCATACCAAGATGCATAATTTTTTAACAGAACAGATCATACCAAGATGCATAAATTATAGCACAGTATACATAGCAGTGCTGACAAGTTTATAAAATGCATTTATTGAACGATGACATTGTATACATAACAGTGCCGGAAAGATGCATAAAAGTTAGTAATTTTTTAACAGAACAGATCATACCAAGATGCATAATTTTTTAACAGAACAGATCATACCAAGATGCATAAATTATAACACAGTATACATAGCAGTGCTGGCAAGATGCATAAAATCCATTCATTGAACGATGACAATGTATACATAGCAGTGCCGACAAGATGCATAAAAGTTGGTAATTTTTTAACAGAACAGATCATACCAAGATGCATAATTTTTTAACAGAACAGATCATACCAAGATGCATAAATTATAGCACAGTATACATAGCAGTGCTGGCAAGTTTATAAAATGCATTCATTGAACGATGACAATGTATACATAGCAGTGCTGACAAGATGCATAGAAGTTAGTAATTTTTTAACAGAACAGATCATACCAAGATGCATACTTTTTTAACAGAACAGATCATACCAAGATGCATAAAATCCATTCATTGAACGATGACAATGTATACATAGCAGTGCTGGAAAGATGCATAAAAGTTAGTAATTTTTTAACAGAACAGATCATACCAAGATGCATAATTTTTTAACAGAACAAATCATACCAAGATGCATAAATTATAGCACAGTATACATAGCAGTGCTGGCAAGATGCATAAAATCCACATGAATCCACATTTTTTTTGATAAATAATTAATTTACAAAGTTGAAATCCTTGACACTCAACCCCCCAAATCCACGTGAATCCATTAAACTGAAGGACGTGTACTAAAGAATGGCTTAGTTTCGTATCTTGTTTCTATGAATGACAATTATTTAAATATCTCATGTTTTAAATTTCTAATCTAATCATGCATATCCTCATTTTCAACTTATAACATCTCAAAGTTTTTTATGACTTTGAAAAATCATGCAATGCACGAGATACCTTCTAAACCAACTAAAACAAAAAGCCAAAGTTGAGGCATATTAGTATAAAAACGCATAAACCTATGCAAATCTTCTATAGCCATAGCAAAATATTACATACTTCTCAAAACAGTGACTTAACTCAAGATAAATCAGGTAAAAGTAACCACATTATGAAACTCAAGAACTAAAAGAGATTATAAGTTATAGCAATGTTATAGCAGTGCTGGCAAATAACAGTTATAGCAATGTCATAGCAGTTATAGCAATGTTATAGCAATTATAGCAATGTTAAAACAGTCCAAATCATATGCATACAACACATACAAACAAACCCAATTAACATACATTTCAAACAATCTCATACACTACTAATTGGTTTTAAATCAATTTGAAAATCAGTTAAAAAACAATCACAATTCAGCCCAAATTCATATGCATACAACACATACAGTCCCAGTTAGCATACATTTCAAAGACACGAAGTCAAATACACTTACAATTGCATCGCTCTTGCTCTAAGACTCTTTCCATGCTACTTTGACGTTGATCCATCTATCCAAATCAAATATCAATAACATCATTAGGTAATACATATTGTTGCCATCAATGAGATAAGTACATGGTTTTTAGGACAACTTATAAATTTCAAACACAATATAAAACAAGTTGAATACACTACCATTTACCCTACACATCAATCCAAATTTGAAAGTAGAACAATATTTCAAATTATTCTCCCCAATTTTACCCTACCATTTATATTGGAGACGGATTCTTACATGTACTGCCCCTTCCTATAAATATGTAATAACACATTGCCACATTGTTCTGTCTCAAAATACATAAACTGTATTGAATGAATGAATGTGGCAAGAAACATGTAACATGAAAAACAGACAGCAACATCTAAGTCAGAAATACTAAGATAAATCAGTAATACATTAGTTGTATTTTCAAAACTAGGTACTACACACATTATAAACCAGCCATCTAAAATGGCAAATTAAAAGTAATACTCCAAAACCAGATTTTCTAGCCTCACAGAAAAATAGAGCACTTTAAAATGATACAGCTGAAAATTTGTAGATAAAGATGATTGTTTGGATGTAAGACTTCCCTCAACAAAAGTTGTAAACATGAGTTGCTTATAAGATACAGGAAGAACAAAATTGTACCAAACATGAAAGTAAAAGTTCAATACTGATGCAAACATTGAATAAACTGGTGTCGTAGAAAGTTTTTCCTTCAAAACAAATTCTAAGACAAAACCCACACATAAGAGGTGGAATAGGAAAATTAAGTTCTTAACAGAATGAAGCCAACAATTTCTCAACTGAAAAAATAAAATCTCAATAGAACATATTCACCCCAATAAACTGAAAAATGGAAAAAAAAACAGTCCCAAATTATTTGAAATTTGAAAGTAGAACAATAGTAGAAAAAACCTAAATAGAAAAACCTAAAAGTAAAAAACTTTGAAATTGAATAAAATTCACAAACCTTGCAACCGAAAGTCAAACAATAGAAGAAAGAAGATCAGACCACAAGTTCAAATGTTGTTGCTCGTCGTGAAAGTCAGTGAAAAAAAGAGATGAGAGTGGTGGTGGTGGTGTTCACCGAGGTGGAGTTAATGGTGGTGGGGCGATGTTCTTTTGGGTGGAGTTGTGGTGGCAATGAGTGACGATGAGCGGTGAGTGGAGAGGAGCTGCTAGGGTTTCTCGTCGTCACCGTGAGAGAAATACTGAGCGTCAGCGAGAGTGAATGAGAGAGGAGGGTTGAGGGAGTAGTACAAAATGACGTAGTTTAATGTACTACTCATGCACATTAAAATTTTGTGGTTGTGTGTCATTTGGGCGGGTCAGGGTACCCGCGGTCCAGTATTTACTACCCGGGCCCACCCATTTAAATCCGATTGAACTCGATTTCATCACCCGGTGAACCCGTTGGGCCGTTTGAACCCGCCCAATTCCTTCTTCTTTTTTCCGGTTTTTGCGGGTTGGGTTGGGTTGCGGGTGTTTGTCCAGCCCTAGTACAAATTATGAGAATGAGCATACTCAGTGTCGAATCTCTTTCTCCTCGCACATGTTCAGGTTAATCTCAGTAACACCAATGCTAAAGCAAAACAATTCCCAACTTCGGTAGTGAGTCAATGAATTCAAAATAGAAATTGGTCTGCTCACAGAATTGATATCAACTTGGTTTACGTTCTTGCATATTTTACATTCTCTACATAATTACAACCTCGACTCAATTATGGTGCAACCTCTGTTTCGGTTTGGAACTGCAGTTCAGAATTTCCATTTCAAATGCGGTTTCAGTATGGAATTTATTTGTTTCGGTTACCGTAAATTGAATTGTTATGTTTCAATTGTGGTTCTGTAACTCGCACACCACGTGTTCGGAGAAATGTTTTAACCGAGTTTTGCTTTAGTTTTAGATTATTTTTATTGAGTTTTATTTTCTTTGCGATGCTTGTTTACGGTTTCACTTGTTTTGCATTTTGAACGGATTCCTCTAATGGTTATGATTTCTCAATCGGGTTTTGATTTGGAATTAGTAAGGGTTGCGGTAATGATTCTTGGTGACGTTTCTTGCGGTTTATGGTGAATTTGATGAAGGTTGAAATTGGTGATGGATGAGGTCAAGTTTGGTATTGGTAATGAGTTTTCTATGGTTTGTGTTTATGGCAAGTTTTAGATTCTCAAGGTAATCGTCCTCACAAGATGAAAAGCAAGGCAAACACATAAACAAGCTTAAAAAAATAACTCAAACAAGCAAGCAAGCATATAAGGCATAAGCAAGCAAAACACTCATGAAATGATAAATAAAATTTGAGGTTTACCGATTGGAGATCCTCTTATGGTTCTTCAATGGCGGCGCAAACGGTAAGCGATTCTTTTCATTTGCTTGTTAATTCCTCCGATTCAATTCCTCTTCATCCCCTTTTTTTTATTCCATTTGTTTGCTTATTGTTGTTGATTATTTTGCCACTTTTAAATGCTTGAATCATGAAAAACTATGATGTGAAGTATGGTGAGGGTTTATGCTCAAGTTGATTGAAGTTTCACTGTGAATCTTAAACAATCATGAATTTGAGCTTTAGTGAGAGAAGGTTGGAGAATGGAGAGTGAAAACTTGAGAGAACGTGGAGAATGGGTGGAATCAAAAAGTGAAGAAGAGGCCTCTCATGGGTGAATGATGAATGATTATATCGAACTAGGTGAGGGATAATTAGAGGTTGAGAATTGGTTAAAAAGTTAGTTGGAATTGTTTTTGGCACATTGGGCAATTTCCCAAAGTAATTAGAAGTTAGTCTGTAGAAGTTTAAGGTAGTTAGGATGATTAAAGCATTGATGTATGTGACTTTGCATGTATGTGCCTATGCTGGATTTTTAATAAATGTTGAGTGAAATTGAATGAATTCACATGGAATCACTTGAATACGTGTTTGCGTACTTACATGGTATGAATGAATGACTTGTGAATGCTGTATTTTTTTTAATACACGTGATTTATGAGGTTTTACTTGTTCTATAGGAATGGAATGAGAATGATGCATAATATGGAATTTGTATTCATGGCATATGCATAAAATACTGAATTTGTATAACTTAGCATTGAATTTGACTTATTTTTGAATGGTTTTGCCTATGATGTGAATGTATGTGCATGTGCTGAATTTTAGAAGTGAATGGTATGAATTTAAGATGACTTTTCATGTGTATTTGTAAATGCCCAGGATACTGGATTTTGTTATGTAAGTGCTGAATTTTTAGAAATGAATATAATTTATAACTTGTTTTTATTGTTTTCTTTGCAACATGGTACATGGTAATGGAGCATGAACAAGCATGATCAAGAATGGAGTATGAATGAAGACTATTGAAGGGCTTGGAATTATTTTTATTCTTTTGTGTGTGGAAACTATGTAGTATGCATGTAATCACATAAAGTGATGTAAAGCAAATTCGTGTAAATGTAAAGACAATATTTATTGACTTTTGGACCTTATATACATGGGTTGAAAGACCATAAATATGTATGAAAATGATCTCCAATGAATGCTTAGGGAATTTTCTCATGAAGTGAAAAGTGACTTAGTGAATCACTTAGAAATTGAAAATGTATCGAAAAATTGAAAATGTAAGTTAAATGAATGACTTACAATACAAGTTATGTAAAAATGTGAAATGCGTACTTGATGGATATGTCGCGCACATGGTACATCCTTTATGTACATGATGTAATGACTTAAAAGGGAGGATGAATAGGTTTAGGAATGCCTATGATAGTGGTCAAACGTCTGGTCAACAATGTTGACCAAAAGTCAACCACTTCCTTACTTTCCATTTTCCAAATTCAAGATACATCATAATTTAAGAAAAACATTATCACCAAAGAGCCTTTAACCTAATTTTTGCAAATGAATACGGAATAATGAGATGTAGATGAAATGAATGCTTCCTAAATTCATGTAGATGAATAAAGTCGTAAGCCGGATAAAAAATGAAAAAAATAGGGCAAATTTTAGGGTATGACAGTTGACCCTATTTAATCATTTTGGACCTGATTGTACGAATGACAACAACTTTTCGGGCATTCAAGGTAGAAGAGGATTAAATACCAAAGTATCCGAAAATTTGCAAAGATGCTAGAAATGCATTTAAGTCGTATTAGATATGCAGAAACGTGTATAGTCTATATCAGACACGTAGAGGTGCCAGAAATGCATTTAAGTCGTATCATATATGCATAAATGTGTTTAGTCTATTTCGAACACGCAAAAGTGTGTATAATATTTATCTTCACTCCATTCAACACTCTAAAAGAGGAACAGACAAGAGAAACACACAATAAAAGAAATAATAGACAAATATTATATTCTTAATGGAGTATATTTACTACAATGAAATAATAGAATAATTATACAACATTTTCCCTTGACTCTGGGCTTACAACCGGGTTATCCAAAGGCCAAGCGTATGGTTGGCTGAGGGTGAATCTCCTTGAGATGCTCGACTCCTAACCTTTATGAAATAATCCCGACCTTGTCTATTCATCTGGTCATCTTTCTAAGGACCGACGATGACGGGAGGATGACCAGATGAAATTGTCGACCCAAAGTGTCTTATGGGGAGACTTAATTTCCTTGCTACCATAGTTTGGGGGTTGTATCCATGTGAGTAGTCGACAAATTCCCCTTACATTGCTGGTCTGGCCATAAGGATCTGGTAATCGGTTGTGACGGGCAGGGCGATCCTCGATGAAGGTTTCTTATTAAAAAATCTCGCCTGAACTCTGGCCTCGGTGGAAACTATTGCACTTGATGGATGGCCTAAAGCTATAGCTTGTTGGAAGTTCCTGCTCTTCGAAGAACTATATTTCTTGATGTAATGGTTGAGGTCATGTGGAAGAGATAGTTTACCAGGAGTCCTTCACCAGGATCAATTATTCTCCTAACTTAAGTGATGGATAAAAAATGCATTAAAGTCGGCCCGTGTCACCCTTGCCTACAGGATCTTGTCCGAGGAGACCCTAAAAACTTATTTGAGATCCTTTGGTACCTATAGAGGATGCTTTGGTACTAGATCTTCGGTGGTTGTTAACTATGAGCTCTTCGTATCTTTGATGTCGTTACGGTAAATATCACATTGGCGGCTGAAGATAGTGACAACGTTAGATTAGAAGATAGATTGTGAATCTTCGACGTTATATTTGAGGAACATGCCTTCAATTTCCAGTACTTCCAACGCCTATCTGGATCTAGATTTGGATCTAGGATCCTTTATTCTTATTCTTCACGGAGTTCTCAAGGGAAATCAAAGATCTAAAGATCTGGTGAATAGTCGTTGAAATGATAACTTCCTGTATCGAATGCGACGAGTCTCCATGTTCAGTTATGAATGCTCTTAATTCGCAAAAATGAGAATATGAATAGGTGAATAAGAGAATTGATTCCCACGGTCGACGCCATTCTTCCGTTCAAGAACTAAAAATGGTTGCAATTGATGAACTTGATGTCTTGAACCAATGGTGTTGATCTTCGTGACAGGAGAACGGGTGGACCTGCATGGTTAACACTCTTACACCCAAGTCAGTTCAAGGTTCAAGATGAGTATGTGAAAAGTGTAGATCATAGAAATACATCTTGTTTATTTTGAATACTAACTTTATACCTTGGGATGAACAAAATGGATTTGAGGTGACTGGGCCTTGTCTATTTGGGCCTTTGGCTGGCCCAAAACACTCATGTGGTATTTTTAATCAATAGACATCCTTTAAAATGGTTGAATCATGATACACCTTTTAACTTAATCTTTAATAAAAATATTAATTCCATTAAGTTTAAATCTTTTGGTTGTTTAGTTTATACATCTAGCTCTAAAAGAAATAGAACCAAGCTTTACCCCGTTCTATAAAATTTATTTAGTTAGGCAACAAACTAGGTGTTAAGGGTCATATTCTGTTTGATCTCAACAATAGACATATATTTATTTCTAGGGACACAAAATTGTTTGAGCACATCTTCCTTTAACTAACCACTAAACCCAAACCCAACTCTATCCTTAAACCTATATTTCATACAACTACAAATTTATCCATAAATTACATATATAACCCCACCACCTACACATACATCCCTTCCCATTTACATAACAACCCCACTGCTACTCCTCCATTTTCCCCTTGACTCCATAGCCTCACTCCTTCTCCTCTTCCTCCCGTTGTTGTCCCACCTCCACCTTCTACTAGAAAATCTACTGGAATTTCAAGACCTTCTAATTATCTATAACATTCCCATTAATCCATGATCAAAGGTATTCAACCTCCCGAACCAACTTCTACATGTAACATTCCTTCTATATGATTATATATACCCTCCTAGTAGTATCGCACATTCTTATCATCTTTTTTTCTATGTACGTCTCGCCTCTTCTACTATAATATATCCTCTCTTATGTTCTTTCTTTTTTATATTCTCATTTTTATGTTATTGTTTTCTCTTTCAATTACGTTTTTATCGTACTTTTCTTCTCTAATCTCGCATCTCTTTTGTTCTTTCTTTTTCTTCTTCTTTAATCTCACCTCTCATCTTTTTTTTATGTTTTATTATAATATCTTTGATATTATTTTATGCTACTATTTTATGTTTTTTATTTCACTTTTGTCTAGTCTTATTTTTGTATATTGAATGAGAAGATTTTGCCTAAATATAATAAATTTTGATGTTATTATGTAATGTATGAATGACTAAACAAAATGTTATGTTATTCTCTATGTGTGTATGTATGACTCAATAAAAATCTTATAAAAAATTGAACCAACCCAAACCGCATTAATTTGGTTTGGTTCAGTTTTATTTTTAAGCCAACCAAACCAAACCGAACCGCATGTTATTTTCTCTTGCGATTCAGATGATTTTTATCGTCAAAATCGCCTAAACCGCACCACGAACCCCCCTAATATACACTAAAGGCATACTTTGAATTATTACTATTGCACCTGTATTGCTAAGCTTCCAACAAACCACTTCCAAAACAGGATGCCGCACAGTAGAGCCAAAACCTACACGATCGAACACAACCGTGATTTCAAAATCATAGTTTCTTTTATAGTGAAATCTCAAAATATGATAATCAATTGAGATCAAATTTGGTTCATCAAATGTTAAATAGAAAGTAAAAAATTCTTATAACAAATTCTTATAGTGAAATCAATTGAGTCTTGTGCTAAAATACCAAAGTGTGAGTAATACTTACATATGTTGAGCAAAATTAACTTTGTCTTGATCCACGATGATTTGACTTACATATGAGCCAACCCAATATATGTGCAAAATTAACTTTGTCTTGATCCATGATGATTTGACTTACATATGAGCAAATCCAATATATGTCTATAATAATGTTTTATATAATTTTAAAGAGAAATCTTATTCTTACACCATATCCATACACCACGTATTGTTCACCGTACTTATACGGTGAACAATTTTTTTTTAAAAATAAAATAATAATATTTATAAAAAAAAAATTATAATATAAATATAAAGTTTGTTATTAATCAATTTTATTATTACATTAACCACTTATATATATATATATATATATATATATATATATATATATATATATATATATATATTATTAATAATTTATTTTATTTATAATTTATTAACCAAATTTACTAATTTATTGACCAATAAATTACACAATATTTATCAAATTCTACCATTAAAATATATCAAATATAATAATTCATCTATATTTTATAATTTAATGTCATAACTTGGTTAATATTGTGTATTTTATTGGTTAATGAATTAGTAAATTTGGTTAATAAATTATAAGTAAAATAAGTGATTAATTACATATATTTTTATAGTTAATACAATAATAAAATTGATTAATAATAAACTTTAAATTTATGTTACAAATAATTTTAAAAACAATTTTTTTTATAAAAAAACATTGTTTACCGTAAATACAGTGAACAGTGCATGATGTATTAATGAGTGTAAAAAAGTGGTGTAAACATAGAATTCCTGAAAAACTAATCGTGTATTAACAGTAATATAATCGTGTATTAACAGTAATATAAAAACACATGCAAAAAAACAGCAGAATAAAGTTGTAAAGGCAAGGTCTTAGCAGAACATGAATGTCTTCAATCCGCGGTTGAACCTCCTTCATAATTATCTCCTCACTCTCACCTAATTACGTGGAATCTGACGGAAGCATCATAGGCTGCATCGAAAAGAAGACTTTTGTGGTACAGATTATGAGAATGAGCAAACTCAGTGTCGAATCTCTTTCTCCTCGCACATGTTCAGGTTAATCTCAGTAACACCAATGCTAAAGCGAAACAATTTCCAGCTTCGGTAGTGAGTTAATGAAATCAAAATAGAAATTGGTTTGCTCACGAAATTGATATCAACTTGGTTTACGTTCTTGGATATTTTACATTCTCGACGTAATTACAACTTCGACTCAATTATGGTGCAACCTCTGTTTCGGTTATAGTAAATTGAATTGTTACGTTTTAATTGCGGTTCCGTAACTCGCACACCACGTGTTCGGAGAAATGTTTTAACTGAGTTTTGCTTAAATTTTGGCTTGTTTCTATTGAGTTTGATTTTCTTTGCAATGCTTTTTACGGTTTCACTTGTTTTGCGTTTTGAACTGATTCCTCTAATGGTTACGATTTCTCAATCAGGTTTTGATTTGGTATTAGTAAGGGTTGCGGTAATGATTCTTGGTGACGTTTCTTGCGATTTATGGTGAATTTGATGAAGGTTGAAATTGGTGATGAAGGAGGTCAAGTTTGGTATTGGTAATGAGTTTTCTATGGTTTTTGTTTATGGCAAGGTTTAGATTCTCAAGGTAATCGCCCACACAAGATGAAAAGCAAGGGAAACACATAAACAAGCAAACAAAAATAACTCAAACAAGCAAGCAAGCATAGAAGGCATAAGCAAGCAAAACACTCATGGAATGATAAATAAAATTTGAGGCTTATCAATTGAAGACCCTCCGAAGGTTCTTCAATAGCGGTGCAAACGATAAATGATTCTTTGCATTTGCTTGTTAATTCCTCCGATTCAATTCCTCTTCATCCTCTTTTTTTCTTCCATTTGATTTCTTGTTGTTTTTGATTCTTTTGCCATTTTTCAATGCTTGAATCATGAAAAACTATGATGCGAAGTATGGTGAAGGTTTATGCTCAAGTTGATTGAAGTTTCAATGTGAATCTTTAACAACCATGGATTTGAGCTCTAGTGAGAGAAGGTTAGAGAATGGAAAGTGAAAACTTGAGAGAACATGGAGAATGGATGGAATCAAAAAGTGAAGAAGAGGCCTCTCATGGGTGAATGATGAATGACTATATAGAACTAGGTGAGGGATGATTAGAGGTTGAAAATTGGTTAAAAAGTTAGTTGAGACTGTTTTGGACACTTTGGGCAATTTCCCAAAGTAATTAGAGTTAGTTTGTAGAAGTTTAAGGTAGTTATGATGGTTAAAGCATTGATATATGTGACTTTACATGCATGTGTCTATGCTGAATTTTTAATAAATGTTGAGTGAAATTGAATGAATTTACATGGAATCACTTGAATACGTGTTTGGGTACTTACATGGTATGAATGAATGACTTATGGATGCATTTAAGTTGATGTTCATGGATGAAGTGACGTATTTCATGAATGATGTATTTTTTTTAATACACATGATCTATGAGGTTTTACTTGTTCCATATAAATGGAATGAGAATGATGCATAATATGGAATTTGTATTCATGGCATATGCATAACATATTGAATTTGTATAACTTAGCATTGAATTTGACTTGTTTTTGAATGGTTTTTCATATGATGTGAGTGTATGTACCTGTGCTGAATTTTAGAAGTGAATGGTATGAATTTAAGATGACTTTTCATGTGTATTTATAAATGGCCATGATGCTGAATTTTGTTATGTAAGTGCTGAATTTTTAGAAATGAATGTAATTTCTAACTTGTTTTTATTGTTTTCTTTGCAACATGGTACATGTTAATGGAGAATGCACAAGTATGGTCAAGAATGGAGTATGAATGAAGACTATTAAAGAGCTTGAAGTTATTTTTATTCTTTTGTGTATGGAAACTAAGTAGTATGCTTGTAATCACATAAAGTGATGTAAAGCGAAGTCATGTAAATGTAAATACAATATTAAATGACTTTTGGACCTTATGTATATGGATTGAAAGACCATAAATATGTATGAAAATGAACTCCAATGAATGCTTAGAGAATTTTCTCATGAAGTGAAAAGTGACTTAGTGAATCACTTAGAAATTGAAAATGTATCGAAAAATTGAAAATGTAAGTTAAATTGAATGACTTACAATACAAGTTATGTAAAAATACGAAATATGTACTTGATGGATATGTCGTGTACATGGTACATCTTTTCTGTACATGATGTAATGACTTAAAAAGGGAGGGTGAATAGGTTTATGAATGCTTATGATAGTGGTCAAACGCCTGGTCAACAATGTCGACCCTGTTGACTAAAAGTCAGCCACTTCTTTACTTTCCATTTTCCAAATTCAAGATACTTCATAATTTAAGAAAAACATCATCACCAAAGATACTTTAACCTAATTTTTGCAAATGAATACAGAATAATGAGATGTAGATGAAATGAATGCTTCCCAAATTCATGTAGATGAATAAAGCCGTAAGCCGGATAAAAAATGAAAAAAAATAGGACAAATTTTGGAGTATAACAGTTTCCCATATTTAATCATCTTAGACCTGAATTTACGAATGGCAACAACTTTTCAGGCATTCAAGGTAGAAGAGGATTAAATACCGAAGTATCCGAAAATTTACAAAGATGTCAGAAATGCATTTAAGCCGTATTAGATATGCAGAAATGTGTTTAGTCTATATCGAACATGTAGAGGTGCCAGAAATGCATTTAAGTCGTATCAGATATGCATAAATGTGTTTAGTCTGTATCGAACACGCAAAAGTGTGTATAATATTTATGTTCACTCCATTCAACACTCTAAAAGAGGAACAAACAAGAGAAACTCGCAACAAAAGAAATAATAGACAAATATTATATTCTTAATGGAGTATATTTACTACAATGAAACAATAGAATAATTATACAACATTTTTCCTTGGCTTTGGGTTTACAGCCGGGTTCTCCCAAGGCCAAGTGTATGGTTGGCTGAGGGTGAATCTCCTTGAGATGCTCGACTCCTGACCTTTATGAAATAAGCCCGACCTTGTCTATTCATCTGGTCATCTTTCTAAGGACCGACGATGACGGGCGGATGGCCAGATGAAATTGTCGACCCAAAGTGTCTTATGAGGAGATTTAATTTTCTTGCTACCATACTTTTGGGGTTGTATCCATGTGAGTATTCGACAAATTCCCCTTACTTTGTTGGTCGGGCCATAGGGATTTGGTAGTCGGTTGTGACGGACAGGGCGATGGCTCTCGATGAAGGTTTCTTATTAAAAAATCTCGCCTGAACTCTGGCCTCGGTGGAAACTATTGCACTTGATGGGTGGCCTAAAGCTATAGCTTGTTGGAAGTTCTTTATCTTTGATGAACTATATTTATTGATGTAATGGTTAATGTCATGTGAAAGAGATAGTTTACCAGGAGTCCTTCACCAGGATCAATTATTCTCCTAACTTAAGTGATGGAGAAAAATGCACTAAAGTCGGCTTGTGTCACCTTGGACTACTGGATCTTGTCTGAGGAGACCCTAAAAACTAATTTGAGATCATTTGGTACCTATAGAGGATGCTTTGGTACTAGATCTTCTCTGGTTGTTAACTATGAGCTCTTTGTATCTTTGATGTCACTACGGTAAATATCACATCGGCGACTGAAGATAGTGACAATGTTAGATTAAAAGATAGACTGTGAATCTTCGACGTTATATCTGAGGAACATGCCTTCAATTTCCAATACTTCTAGCGCCTATCTGGATCTAGATTTGTATCTAGGATCCTTTATTCTTCTTCTTCACGGAGTACTCAAGGGAAATCAAAGATCTAAAGATCTGGTGAATAGTCGCTGAAATGATAACTTCCTGTATCGAATGTGACGGGTCTCTATGTTCAGTTATGAATGCTCTCAGTTCATTGATATGAGGAGAATATGAACAGGTGAATAAGAGAATTGATTCCCACATTTGACCCCATTATTCCGTTCAAGAACTAAAAATGGATGTAATTGATGAACTTGATGTCTTGGACCAATGGTGTTGATCATCGTGACAGAAGAACTGGTGGACCTGCATGGTTAACACTCTTACACCCAAGTTAGTTTAAGGTTCAAGATGAGTATGTGAAAAGTGTTGATCATAAAAATACATCTTATTTATTTTGAATATTGACTTTATACCTTGGGCTGAACAAAATGGATTTGAGGTGACTGGGCCTTGTCTATTTGGGCCTTTGGCTGGCCCAGAACACTCATGTTGTATTTTTTAATCAATAGACATCCTTTAAAATGGTTGAATCATGGTACACCTTTTAACTTAATCTTTAATAAAAATATTAATTCCATTAAGTTTAAATCTTTTGGTTGTTTAGTTTATACATCTAGCTCTAAAAGAAATAGAACCAAGCTTTACCTCGTTCTATAAAATTTATTTAGTTAGGCAACAAACTAGGTGTTAAGGGTCATATTCTGTTTGATCTCAACAAGAGACATATCTTCATTTCCAGGGACACAAAATTGTTTGAGCACATCTTCCTTTAACTAACTACTAAACCCAAATCCAACTCTATCCTTAAACTTATATTTCATACAACTACTGATTTATCCATAAATTACATATATAACCCTACCACCTACACATACATCCCTTCCCATTTACATAACAACCCCATTGCTACTCCTCCATATTCCCTTGACTCCATAGCCTCACTCCTCATCCTCTTCCCGTTGTTGTCCCACCTCCACCTTCTACTGGAAAATCCACTGAAGTTTGAAGACCTCCTAATCATCTGTAACATTCTCATTGATCCATGATCAAAGGTATTCTACCTCCCTTACCAACTTCTACATGTAACATTCCTTTTCCTATTTCTAATTTCATATCTCACTATAATTTATCACCTAATCACGAAGCTTTCAACCTTAAGTTATCCTCCATTGTAGGACATACCTCTCATTCATTTTTTCGTTCCTCATCGTATTATTCAAAAGCAACTTAGACTTGACTCTTAGAGTCTTTGTAGTTGGGGAGCCTATTCTATCACAAGATGGTTTGTATCAGGATTTTGCTTCTACCTAGGTTCTTCTCTCATCACTTGGAAAAGCAAGAAACAAAATGATGTTTCTTGTTCTTCTTCTAAATATGAATAGAGAGCTATGGCCAATTTCTGTTGTGGAGCCCAATGGATCTTCTATTGTCTCAAATACTTTTCCATCCTACACCAAGAACCAGTCATCATCTTCTGTGATAACCAAAGCGCAATCCACATCGCCACAAATCCAGTCTTTCATGAAGGCGTGAAGCATATCAAGATGGAATGCCATATTATTCATAAAAAATTACAAGACGATACCATCACCTTATTTCCATAGACTCCTTCAACCTAATGTCAGACATATTCACTAAGCCTCTGCACCTAAGACCTTTCAGCAACCTTGTTATCAAATTTGGATTGTTTATGATCCATTTTAGTTTAGGGGAGGGTACTTTATACTTTATTAGCCTTTTAATATTTCCATTAATCTTTATTTATAATGTTAAAGTTTAATGGAATTAGTTATATGTTAGTTAAGCTTAATGGAGTTTTTTAGACATTTTTTCTCTCTTGAGTGTTACCTCATTGGATTATTTAAAGACTTGGCCCATACTTGTACATATCAAGCATTTGAATAACAAATTCAATTTTTCACTTTTCTTCTTCTTTTATGCGCATTTCCATTTGTTCACACTTTTCTACCATGCGCATTTCCATTTGTTCACGCATACTGTCATACGGTGAACTGACTTTAGGTGTTTTGCTTTTTATCGCAATGTCGCGGATAGCAAGAGTCGCCACCGACTTTTCTTTTATCCAATAAGGAAAGGTGGAAAAGAACAGGAAAGACCTCAATAGATTTTGGGTTCGGGAGGTACATTATACAAAGGGAAGGTATTAGCACCCTTTGTATCCATGGTTATCCATGGGCTCTTAATTGCTGGATCACTTATCTTTTTGTCTGAAAAAGTGTCGGTGGATTGCTTAAAAAATGTTTGAAAGAGAGTTTGACTTTGTAATGATTCTCGTATGAATGTATACAAAGTATTTATCTCGTTTAATTTTGAAAGCGGTTTAGAAAAGGTTTTGAAAAGAGAATTTAACTTTGTAATGATTCTTGTATGAATGTATACAAAGTGGTTATCTCGTTTAGTTTTGCAATTGTTTAGAAAAATATAACTCGGTAATGATTCTTGTATGAATGTATACCAAGTGGTGATTTTTTAAAAGATGTTTTGAAAGGTGTGGGGTGTGAAAAATATTTTAGGTGGTGATCCAGTAATTGAGAGTTATACCTTCCTAAGGTCTTTATGAACGTTTCCTATCCTTATGAGGGTAAAACAGTCCTTACTATTGAGAAGTAAGTAGTTTTACCCTTTGGATGTTTAAGGGTCATCGTAGGGTCATCGATAGGTCATTGAAGGCAACAGTTGTAAGGATACCTTAGCATTCGAAGGGACGATCATCATTTAACCGTAGGCTACACCGAAGGGTCATCGAGGGACAAAATCGTATTTTCGAAGGCAACATCCGAGGGACTACGATTTATTTTATGATGATTTAATCGAAGGGCCGTTGCTAAGTGTATCCCTACATTCGCGGGACATGACCGTAATACCGTAATATCGTAAGGCAAAAGAGAGGTCCAAGATCACTTATTTAAAGGTCATATTTTAAAGTCAATTAAGTAATTAAGTCCATACTAAAATCAATACATTAAAATTAATACATTAAAATTAATACATTAAAATTAACACATTAAAATTGATTAAGCAATTTAGGGTGAGTCTCCCCAAGGGTATCCCACAAATAAAGTGGAAGACCTAAACGGCGATCTTTTTTCTGGGACATATGAACCTTTGCAAAATTCAACAAACGGGTTAGCATACCAAATCCGGGTGCGATCGAGGATTACACCGTAAAAGAAAAACAGCAGCAAGAAAACAACGTATAATTAACATAGAATCGACCAGATACGCATAAGACATAACAAACAAAATATTGGCGGCTGCCCTCGTTCGCCTCTGCTTCGCCTAGCGAAGGTCTAGCGAACACTCGCTGCGTGCTCGCTTAGCGATGTGCTAGCGAGCGGCTGCGGGTTTTGAATTTCAGAACAATATGACTTCAACCTGCGGCATGGCTTATGGCATCCAACACATAATTATATGGTTCAGCATTCACAATATCCAGGCACACTTAAATTCACATGCAAAAACTCAAATATGTTTATGAATTCAATTATATTATCACATGCAAGTTAAGAACATAAAGCGGTATCACATGCAAATTAAGAAAATAACACGATAATAGTAATGCAAACCTGTTTGCAATCGAATTGCAACCTTGAATTGGCGAGCCGGATTGAGTTGGGCGGCGGTAGCTTCGGGGCGGGGAAGCGGCCTTCAGGGTTTCTAAAGTAGCCTCCAGGGTTTTTGTGCCAGGGTTTTCGTCTGTCTCCCTCTGTTTTTCGTCCCCTTTTCCTTACTGAAGTGTTGGTATTTATAATGCCCTTTTTCATAACCTAATGGGCTCAGAACGAAGCCCGAAATTTTTTGTTGTCTGTCAGCCTCGCTAGGCGAGCTGGTAGCGAACGTTTGCTTCGCTAGGCGAGCGTGTAGCGAACGTAACATTCGCTAGGCGAGCGTGTAGCGAACAGGCCAGTTTTGGGCCATTTTCTGGATTGGGCCATTCGTGAGCTGGGCCTTCGTTCCTTTGGGATGTCAGTGCCTTGTGGAACAAGTCGGAGGGTCTTGGAAAATGCTTTGTAATATCAACGGGCAAATTTTGGGGTATGACAGCTGCCCCTGTTCAATATTCTTGAACCGAGAGAGTTAGAATGGCGAGTATGCCGTTCGTGGTCTGGAGGTGAAAGATTATTGAACACTAGAATGCCCCAAAAATTTGCGCTTGTCCATTAGTCTTGATGGAGATGGGCTTAAAGGGTCCATCCAGGAGGTTCGATGACGAGATTTCCAGATTGTGTCGTACGTTAGACGATATCTGGAGACATGGGTGTCACACCGGGTCATACGCTAGGCCGTATAGTGAGTCATCCATTATGCTGTCGACTTCGCTGGGGAGTCAGAGTATGCTATATACTGCTGGGGATAAGGGATCAGAATGGATCGTACGTTAGACCGTGTCTGAATACCAGAGTGAGTTGTTCATTAGGCGGATGACTTTGCCGGGGATGAAAGATCAGAATAGATCGTACGCTAGATCGCATCTGAGCTGCAGAATGAGCCGTCCGTTAGGCTGAATCTGCTGAAAAGGGAGTAGTCGTGTACTAGACTACCATTCAGAAATGTACCTGTCCGAAGGTAGCATCTGAGTAAGGGAGTAGCCGTATACTAGACTACCATTCAGAAATGTACCTGTCCGAAGGTAGCATCTGAGTAAGGGAGTAGCCGTATACTAGACTACCATTCAGAAATGTACCTGTCCGAAGGTAGCATCTGAGTAAGGGAGTAGCCGTATACTGGACTACCATTCAGAAATGTACCTGTCCGAAGGTAGCATCTGAGTAAGGGAGTAGCCGTATACTAGACTACCATTCAGAAATGTACCTGTCCGAAGGTAGCATCTGAGTAAGGGAGTAGCCGTATACTAGACTACCATTCAGAAATGTACCTGTCCGAAGGTAGCATCTGAGTAAGGGAGTAGCCGTATACTAGACTACCATTCAGAAATGTACCTGTCCGAAGGTAGCATCTGAGTAAGGGAGTAGCCGTATACTAGACTACCATTCAGAAATGTACCTGTCCGAAGGTAGCATCTGAGTAAGGGAGTAGTCGTATACTAGACTACCATTCAGAAATGTACCTGTCCGAAGGTAGCATCTGAGGAGGGAGTAGCCGTATACTAGACTACCATTCAGAAATGTACCTGTCCGAAGGTAGCATCTGAGGAAGGGAGTAGTCGTATACTAGACTACCATTCAGAAATGTACCTGTCCGAAGGTAGCATCTGAGTAAGGGAGTAGCCGTATACTAGACTACCATTCAGAAATGTACCTGTCCGAAGGTAGCATCTGAGGAGATAAAGGTCTAACTTGGTCGTACATTAGACTGTATTTGCAGAATCTGACTTGAAGGTCTAACTTGGTCGTACATTAGACTGTATTTGCAGAATCTGACTTGAAGGTCTAACTTGGTCGTACATTAGACTGTATTTGAGTGGTATTTGAAGATTTGAAGGTCTAACTTGGTCGTACATTAGACTGTATCTGAGTTAATGAAGGTCAGAATGGATCGTACGCTAGATCGTATCTGAGTTGAAGGAGTCATGTGTTGAGATGAATCAGGGTGGACCGTATGCTAGGTAGTACCTGAGAAGTGAAGGTCCAACTGGGTCGTACCTTAGACCGTGTTGGGAGTAGTTGAAGATCAGAATGGATCGTCCGTTAGATCGTATCTGAGTGGAAGGAGTTATATGTTGAGCCGAATCAGAACGAACCGTACGCTAGGCTATATCTGCTAGTATTTGTATATGTTGTATTTGCAATGAATATTTGGGATGGGCTTATAGATGCCATCGTTAGGAGGATGTTAGAATGAATGTTGACATGGAGTATATCTGAAAGATGTATCTGAAGAAGAAAGTAGTCGTACGCTAGACTACACCTCGGAATATACCATATGCTAGGCAGTATCTGAGGGATATAGTTGAATCTTGAATGTAATTGATAAAGATGTCTGTCTGAATGGGCCTTTGTTTTGATTGTATCAAGAGGATAATTAACCCGAAAAATAAAGTTAGCTTCATGCCATGTCATGATGCATGAGATGCAAATGTTGTATGCATGCGTGTGCTGTGAAATGATGTAATGAGTGAATTATGCGTTTGGAATAAATGAGAGCATTGTATACATGTGTATGTTATGAAATGATGTAATGTATGTGATGCGGAATGAAAATTGTATGTAGGTATGTGATGTGAAATGATGTAATGAATGCACTATGTGTCTGAAACGTTCTTCCAGGGGACTCTACTGGGAAAATAAATCTCATTCTTCTGGTTGGAGATATTTGTATTGATGACCCCTTCTTAGCTGGGGGATACTTGATTGCCGTCTGACGATGGAAATATCCAACAGAGCCTGGCTGGGGGTGGAAGAGATGACCAGTATGTCAATTTCTTCTGGGAAATAACTGATTCTTGTTGGGGAATAGAATTAGCGACGGACTCATTGGAAAGCGTGGCTAGACCTTCTCCTTGGTCCTGAAGTCTTGTAGTAATCGCTATTTCTATTTTATGCATGTATTTTTGGTAAACATTGATCATATTCAAATGCATATATTAATTCAAGTTAAATCAATGGACGTTTACGCAAACAAAACAGAGAAAGTAAAGCAACAACATCTTTTTGGAAATGAAATTGTATTGATTTTGAAAGAGGGCCTATAAATAGGCAATTTGAGTACAAGGAGACAGAAATCCTAGTAAGAGGAAATCGTCGAGACAACAAAGGAAAGCTATGAAGAAAAAGTCCTATTGATTTTAATTCTGCCACTGTCATTATGTCTTCAAGTATCTCATCCCCTACTGTCGGATAGAAGTGATTGGCTTGTTCAGTCCCTTGAACTTGGTTGAAGCTGACAGAGAACGGGACATAGTCATACGCTTTAATCCCTAATTTTTACCTGGACCACCTTTTCAGGTTTTCAGTCCACCGGGATACCCCTTCTTGCCCAAGCCGCCTTTTCAGGTTTTCGACTTGCCGGGTGTACGTCTTTATATATTTATCCCTAATTTTTGCCCGAACCCTTTTGGTTCGCCGGGATGCCCTTACTTTTGCCTAGGTACGTCGACCTAGCGGGTCTCTGTTAGGCGTAGTATTTTTTAACTATGTCCGCGTTCACAGGATGCGGGAAGTCTTCGCCATCCATTGTAGCAAGTACCATGGCTCCACCGGAGAATACCTTCTTAACCACAAATGGCCCTTCGTATGTGGGAGTCCATTTGCCTCTGGGATCACCTTGTGGTAGAATGATACGCTTGATCACCAAGTCGCCAAGTTGGTACCCCTGTCTCTTAACTCTTTTGTTAAATGCCTGGGTCATGCGCTTCTGATATATCTGTCCATGACGAACAGCCGCAAGTCTCTTCTCATCAATCAAATTCATCTGATCGAGTCGAGTCTGAATCCATTCATCCTCATCTAAGCCTGCATCTTTCATAATTCTTAGAGAGGGAATCTGAACTTCCACTGGTAAAACGGCTTCCGTTCCGTAGACTAAAGAGAAAGGAGCTGCCCCTGTCGAAGTGCGTACTGAAGTGCGATAACCATGGAGAGCAAATGGTAACATCTCAGGCCAGTCTTTGTACGTTGCTGGCATTTTTGGTATGATCTTCTTGATATTCTCATTAGCCGTCTCCACGGCGTCGTTCGTCTTTGGCCGGTACGGAGAAGAGTTATGGTGTTTTGTTTTGAACTGCGTGTAGAGTTCAGTTTAGTACCATTATCAGTGATAACTCTCTCAGGAGACAGCAGGTTTCTCAGATGTATATTTGATAGAATCCATCTTAGAAATCAATAAAGTGGTATGATTCAACATATACTGTCTTAGTCGGCGAGCAGCCTAGGCCAAAGCGCAGCAAGCTTTCTCGAGTTGTGAGTATCTTGTTTCACAGTCGGTACCTTTTGCTAAGGCAGTGTATGACATGCTCTTTTCGACCAGACTCGTAATGTTGCCCCAGCACACCCTATTGAATTTTCTAACACGGTCAAATACATAGTTAAAGGTCTTCCTTCAACTGGTAGCATCAGAATTGGAGGTTCTTGGAGATATTTCCTGATTTTGTTATTCATCATTCCATACCATCTCTTGATTTTTCCTTTTTAGTAATTTGAAGATGGGTTTGCAAGTTGCAGTCAAATGCGGGATGAATCGGGCAATGTAATTCGAGTGCCCCAAGAAACCTCTGACTTCTTTCTTGTCTATTTCAGTACCCAGATTTACAATTTCAATTGATTCCTCATGCGGCTGTGTGGTCTTTTCTTCTTGTAGTACCAGTCTGGCAAGTTCTCCAGGGACTTCACAATCTTCCTCACTTCCATCCTCGGCTTGGTAGATCGGATTTTCAAAGTCATAATGAACAGTAGCAGAACTATTATCAACAGGATCCAGAGTGAATATGGATACGTGAGTGTGTGCAAGAAAACATAGCTTGTTTGAAAAAAATGACAGGAAAGATAAAGAGCGCAATATTTGAATGCAAAAAGTCCATTGATTTATTGAATATGAATATGCTTATGAAAATGACAAACCCTTAAAATTAGCTATTATGCCCCGGGTATAGACACAATGCTTTGAACCACAAAAATAGCAATAACAATTACTCCTGACTAAAGGAAATCGGGATAATGTCTTCAGCCTTCCGATTATTGAGTCCGTCACCAATTGTTGGGAAAATCCAGCTATCCAGGTCGCAACCGCTATCAGTATCCTCCACCGCATTGACAGTCTTGTCATGATTAGGCAGAGGGGCAGTGATGACATTAGGAGTCTCCGGAGGCTCGAACTCAATTTCCCCAGCGTCGATCATATCCTGAATTTTGTTCTTCAACAACCAACAATCGTTTGTATCGTGCCCGGGGCTATCGGAGTGATATGCACACCTGGCATTGGGATTATAACGAGGCGAAGCAGTGTTGACATTTGCAGGAGGACCTCTGAGAGTGATTAAGTTTACCTTTAGCATACTTTGCAGTGCTTGTGCTAAAGTCATATTGAGCTTGGTAAACTGCCTTCTTGGTCTGTCTGGTCTTTGCTGGAAGTTTTGAGCTGGCGGGGCGGCGATTGTCACTGCTCCAACGGCATGGTCACCATTTTTCTTGTTATGATTCTTTTGACCATACACAGCATTCGATTCATTCTTCCCATGGTAGGACTTTTTACTGCTTGTAGAAGTAGCTGCCTGTAACTTTCCACTTCGAATGCCGCTCTCTACCCGTTCACCTGTCATTATAAGTTCAGTGAAACCTGATGAAGAACTCCCCAGTAGGTGGCTGTAGAATGGGCCAGTCAGGGTACCCATGAACAGGTCTACTAATTCTCGGTCAGTCATAGGGGGTTTGACCCTGCCGGCCAGATCTCTCCATTTCTGAGCATACTCTTTGAAGCTTTCTTTAGATCCCATAGTCATATTCTGCAACTGTAGCCGAGTAGGCGCTAATTCAGAATTGTACTGGTACTGCTTATAGAAAGCTGTTGCTAAATCAGTCCAGGTGCGGATGTCAGAGCTCTCGAGCTGATAATACCATTCCAACTGAGTGCCAGACAGACTTTCTTGGAAGAAATGGATCCACAGTTTCTTATCAGTGGTGTGCGGCTGAATCTTTCTCACATAAGCCCTTAAATGCATCTGAGGACAGGATGCACCATCGTACTTAGTGAAAGTGGGGATTTTGAATTTGCGGGGAATGGTCACATCGGAGACCAGACCCAAACTTTCGAAATCTAGACCAGGCGCCTTCTGACCCTCCATGGCTAGCATGCGTTCTTCCAGCAATTTGTACTTATCATCTCTTGGAGAGTACTGTTCATTTTCATAGTCCTCATCGTCATCCTCAGGGTTGGAGAAATCAGCATTCTCTTCCTCTGAGTCATTCTCCGCCCCCTCTTCTGGACCATTCGGGATTCCAAATTTGATTCCCGTAGCCTGTCCTTTACGCCTTCTTCCCGGGTTAATGAAACTCACATCTTTCTTGTCTTTCTTCTTCTCGACCAAAAGAGCCTTCAGTTCCTCCTGCCCCTTGGATAAGCTTAGCATCATCTCCTTGAATTGAGCATTCTGAGTCTGGAGATCTTTGACAGTTTGTTCGAGATCCATTTTTCTGTTTGGAGGAAAACCGTGAGAACACTGATCCCTTTAGAGTACCTGTTATGCAATGTTATGTTATGCTATGCAATGTATGAAATGTTTTCCAGGACTTTTGGAATTTAACTTTGCATAAACTACCAAAAAAGGAAACTCTTTTTTTTTTTTTTTTTTTCATACAAAACAGAGCAAAGTTAAATCCCTAAGTCCTTGAAATGGTTAGTACAATGTTATGATGTCATGATGTTATGATGTTATGATGTTATGAGGTTAAATAAATAACAAGCACAAGCAAGTCACACAACCATCATTCCTAGGTTTTAAGGCTTGCATGAGTTCCATAGGTAAGTACCCTCCCCACTGAAGTTTAGTTGGTTCAACCTGTCCTAGAATAGTAACCGGGTTCTAAAAGGATCTCCAATCATTGACCTTCCTTCAAGTCCACTTCAGTGCAACACCAAGTGGTTGACCGAAGCTTCCCTAAAGTCCAATCTCAAAGAGTGTAGTATCGAGTCTCAACCAACCCCAGTCGGAACCGAAGTCAGTTATCTCACTACTTTCTAATGGCTAGAATGAGTCAATTAGGGTTCTAAAGGTCTGGTTAATGCTTTGATGACACCACGCAGATGCCAAATTTTTCCTCAAGTAAACATGAGGAACATCAGGACATCCAAAGTGTCACATTAACCGTAGCCATCATTTTAACCATTCCAGTATACGCCGGATAGTCGCGATGATCTATTGCTACTTACCTAAGGTACACTAGATCCGGGTGTAGGATCTTTCACTCAAAAATACCCAAGCAATCCCTTAAAAGTAAATCAGACAATTTGGAATAAGTGATCTTGTTTTTAAGGTAACCTCTCTTTTTAAAGATTCCCCAGCAGAGTCGCCAGTTCTGTCATACGGTGAACTGACTTTAGGTGTTTTGCTTTTTATCGCAATGTCGCGGATAGCAAGAGTTGTAACACCCTTCTAAATACCCCAAATATTTAATTAAAACAACAACATATAAATCAATATCAGAGTAATCATGCACCAAGGGTGTCACATAATACTTCACATAATTCACCGTAAAAATCAGTCATGCTCATTATTTGATCCAACATGAACACTTCTTTAAAAATTCGCAGCGGATAGAAACATTCAACATCTGTAATATCTTAAAATTAACATTTATTCAACAAATAAAACATCCCGTCCCGATGTTACATCTATCAGAGCATGACCCACTAAAACCACTCTAGACTTCAAGCACTAGCTTCTACTCAACTCACTGCTCGTTACCTGAAAAATATAACTGTAAGGGTGAGTTCCTCAATCGATATAACAAATATTATAAATCATCATGTTATGTTAAGTAACTTTACACGTTAATCACCCACATCATATCATGCATTCGGTAGCAGCATATTCAACTCAACATCATATTCAAACACAACGTAAATGCAACTCAAATGAGACTCGACTCTTCATGCATGTGGTACCATTTGGAGTAAAACTCCCAACTTAAAATCATTGCCAGTTTAGTGGGCATCAAGGCATAAGCCTTCAACTTTCAACTTAAAATTTTTGCCAATCCAGGCCAACGTGGTGTGAGCAAAAGCCCCATAATTTTGCCAATCCAGGCCAACGTGGTGTGAGCAAAAGCCCCATAATTTTGCCAATCCAGGCCAACGTGGTGTGAGCAAAAGCCCCGACTTAATGCATATGAATGTATATGGCATGTACGACTTGAAAGTTCAACAACATAATAACAACGACAACATAACAGCTTTTTCAGCAACAACAACTTAAAAATCAACTTTGGCTCATCAGCCTACAACTCAGCATTTTCAACAAAACAACTTATATTCAACTTTGGCTCATCAGCCTACAACTTAATATTTTCCACAAAAACAACTTATCAACATATTTGCATCAACATTTCGCAACATAGACTCCACGAATTTATTTATCACAATTGGATACAATAGGCCAATCACCAATTACACTTACATCATAAAAATCAACCATTTTTACATACTGCAACAGTGTTAACCGGTTAACGCGATAGGTTAACCGGTTAACGCAGGAAAATTACACTTCCAGGCAAAACGCAACAGTGTTAACCGGTTAACGCTATAGGTTAACCGGTTAACGCAGGCAAAACTCAACATTTTTCACAATTTATAACAGTGTTAACCGGTTAACACCCTGGGTTAACCGGTTAACGCAGGCGAAACAGCAGTTCCTGCGCTAACACAAGGCAGAATGCAGAGTTTCCGCATTTTCCGCCGTTGGAGGACTTCCGGACCTCCGATTCAACTTCCGTAAAAAGCTATACGCTCAGAAATTCACAATACACTCAACACAAATTCAATTTCAGCTTTAATACAACTTATTCAACATAATTTCTCAGCATTCTAAATCCCAATTAGGGTCAATCGACGGCTTATCACTACCCATTACATGTTAATCGATAATACCCATTAAACGACGATAAACCCCCCTTACCTTAACAATCCGGCAACTCTTCGAGCTTCAAGCTTTTCCGTTCTCCAACCTTTGCTCTACAGCTCTTTGCCCTTTTCCTCTTCTCTGCAGCTTCTCAGTTTTCACGTAAAAACCTTTTCCAAAAAATGAAAACCTTTTCTCTTATTCCACTTATATATTTTCCAATAATAATTATTATTCCAAAATAATAATAATAATCCAATAATTCAATTTATTTAATTAAATTATTAAATATATTATTAACTTAATTAAATAATTCTTTTACTTTATTTGGGGTGTTACAACTCTCCCCCACTAAAAGAGTTTTCGTCCTCGAAAACATACCTCAAACAAATAACTCTGGATAGGACTCCTTCATCTGACTCTCCAGTTCCCAAGTCACATTGCCACCTGCTGGTCCTCTCCAAGCTACCTTCACTAAGGCAATCTCTTTACCCCGCAACTGCTTCAACTCTCGATCCTCGATCCTCATAGGCGATGTTTCAATAGTCAGGTTATCTCTCACCTGTACATCATCCACTTGGACTACATGCGACGGATCATGAATGTACCTCCTCAACTGAGACACATGAAAAACCTCATGCAAATTCGCAAGTGACGGCGGTAAAGCGATACGATAGGCTACCTCTCCTATCCTCTCTAAAATCTGATAAGGACCAATAAATCGAGGTGTCAACTTCTTCGACTTCAAAGCCCGACCAACACCTGTTATCGGAGTAACACGAAGAAACACATGATCTCCCTCTTGAAACTCAAGTGACTTCCTCCTCTTGTCATGATAACTCTTCTGACGACTCTGAGCCATCCTCATCTTCTCCTGAATCATCTTAATCTTTTCTGTAGTCTGTTGAACAATTTCCGGTCCGACCACAGCACTCTCACCGGACTCATACCAACATAACGGTGTCCGACATCTCCTACCATACAAAGCTTCAAACGGCGCCATACCAATGCTCGAATGAAAACTATTGTTGTAGGTAAACTCAATCAACGGTAAATAACAATCCCAACCACCTCCTTTTTCCAAAACACAAGCTCTCAAAAGATCTTCTAATGACTGAATCGTCCTCTCAGTCTGACCGTCAGTCTGCGGATGATATGTAGAACTCAATCTCAGCTTAGTTCCCAAAGCTCTCTGCAAACCTTCCCAGAACTTCGATGTAAATCTAGGATCTCTGTCCGAAACAATACTCGACGGAATACCATGCAAACTTACAATCTTCTCAATATACAACTCAGCCAATTTTTCTAACGGATAATCCATTCTAATCGGAATGAAATGAGCCGACTTTGTTAATCTGTCAACAATCACCCAAATAGCTTCAAAATTCTTACTTGTCCTCGGTAAACCAGAAACAAAATCCATACTGATACTATCCCACTTCCACTCTGGAATAGCCAACGGTTGCATTAGCCCAGACGGCTTCTGATGCTCAATCTTTGACTTCTGACAAGTCAAACAAGAATAGACAAAACTCGCAATTTCTCTCTTCATTCCCGGCCACCAAAATAACTTCTTCAAATCATGATACATCTTCGTAGCTCCAGGATGAATACTCAGACCACTACGATGTCCTTCCTCAAGAATACTCTTCTTAAGCTTGGTAACATCCGGAATACACACCCGACTACCAAACTTCAAAATACCATTCTCATCAACTCTGAATTCGCCACCTTGACCTTGATTCACTAGAGTCAACTTATCAACCAAAAGCATATCAGATTTCTGACCCTCTCTGATCTCATCCAGAATACCACTTGTCAACTTCAACATTCCCAATTTAACACTATTGTGAGTACTCTCACACACCAAACTCAAGTCTCTAAACTGTTCAATTAAATCCAATTCCTTAACCATTAACATAGACATATGTAATGATTTCCGACTCAATGCATCAGCCACTACGTTTGCTTTACCCGGATGGTAATTCAACCCAAAGTCATAATCCTTCAGAAACTCTAACCATCTTCTCTGCCTCATATTCAGCTCTTTCTGATCAAACAAATACTTTAAACTTTTGTGGTCACTGAAAACCTCAAATCTTGACCCGTACAAGTAATGTCTCCATAACTTCAGAACAACACCACAGCTGCCAACTCTAAATCGTGCGTCGGATAGTTCCTCTCATGAACCCTCAGCTGTCTTGAAGCATAAGCTATAACCTGCTTATTCTGCATCAACACGCCACCCAAACCCAACAATGAAGCATCGCAATAAACTTCAAATGATTCCGACGAACTCGGTAATATCAGAATAGGAGCAGTAGTCAACCTTCTCTTTAGCTCTTGGAAACCTTCTTCACATTTTGAGTCCCAAACAAACGCTTGCCCCTTTCTAGTCAACATCGTCAACGGTAACGCCAACTTAGAAAATCCCTCAATGAACTTCCTATAATAACCAGCCAAACCAAGAAAACTTCGAATCTCCGCAACAGACTTCGGAGCTTCCCACTTAGATACCGCTTCTATCTTAGAAGGATCAACAGCCACACCACCTCTTGAAATCACATGACCAAGAAAACTTACCTCTCCTAACCAAAATTCGCACTTGGACAATTTAGCAAATAACTTCTTTTCTCGTAGGACTTCTAAAACCACTCTCAAATGTTCAGCATGCTCTTCTTCAGATTTCGAATACACCAAAATATCATCAATAAACACCACAACAAACTTGTCTAGGTACGGATGGAAAATCCTATTCATATACTCCATAAATACTCCAGGTGCATTAGTCACACCAAAAGGCATTACAGAATACTCATACTGTCCATACCTTGTTCTGAAAGCAGTCTTCTGAATATCCTCTGTTTTCACACGGATCTGATGATACCCAGATCTCAAATCTATTTTACTGAACACACTTGCACCAACCAACTGATCCATCAAATCATCAATCCTCGGCAAAGGATACCGATTCTTGATCGTCACTTTATTCAGTTGCCTGTAGTCCACACACAACCTCATAGTACCTTCTTTCTTCTTAACCAATAGCACTGGTGCACCCCACGGTGACACACTCGGACGAATAAATTTCTTATCCAATAGATCTTCCAACTGACTCTTCAATTCAGTTAACTCAACAGCAGACATACGGCACGGAGCCATCGATATCGGCCTAGTACCAGGTACCAAGTCAATAGAGAACTCCACTTCACGCTCTGGCGGCAATTCATTCACTTCTTCCGGAAACACATCAGGAAAATCACACACCACAGCTAGATCGTAAATCATCAGTTTATCTTTAGCCTCCAAAGTCGCTAACAGCATAAACAACTCTGCCCCATCAGCTACTTCCTCATCCACTTGTCTCGCTGATAGAAACAAACTCTTTCCTTCCTCACTCTCAGGAAATATCACAGTCTTATCAAAACAATTGATAGAAACTCGGTTAAACACCAACCAGTTCATACCCAGAATAACATCAATCTGCACTAGTGGAAGACACACTAGGTCCATTCCAAAGTCCCTACCAAAAATACTTAAAGGACAGTTTAAACAAACCGAAGTAGTAGTCACTGAACCCTTCGCAGGAGTATCAATTACCATACTACCAAACATCTCAGATATCTCTAACTTAAGTTTCACAGCACAATCCAAAGATATAAAGGAATGAGTCGCACCTGTGTCAATAATAGCTACAAGAGGAAAGCCATTAATATAACACGTACCTCGGATCAAACGATCATCTGCAGAAGTCTCAGAACCCGATAAAGCAAAGACCTTGCCTCCTGACTGATTCCCTTTCTTCGGCTTCTGACACTGACTTCCAATATGCCCTTCTTCTCCGCAATTAAAACAAATCACTTCCTTGTGCTTGCAATCAGCTATTGCATGGCCAATCTTACCACAGCGAAAACACCTCTTTACTTCAGCAGTGCATACATTACTCTTATGACCAGCCTGACCACACTTGAAGCAAACTATACCAGTAGGAGCACCTCCCCCACTAGCTCTCTGAGCCGGAGCAGCTCTTTGTCTCCCTTTTCCAGCTGGAACATCATACGGCTTGCCACGGTTTTGATGTTGCTTGCCTCTGCGGTCACTAACAATCTTGTAATGAGCATTATTGTCTTCTTCAAATATCCTGCAGCTATCAACCAAATCAGTAAAAATGCGTATCTTCTGATACCCAACAGCCTTCTTAATTTCAGAGCGCAATCCGTTCTCAAACTTGATGCACTTCGAAAATTCAGCACCACCACCAGTGTAATGAGGATAAAATTTGGACAACTCCACAAATTTCGCAGCATAATCAGTGACAGACATGTTTCCTTGCTTCAGCTCAAGGAATTCAATCTCCTTCTTACCACGGACATCTTCCGGATAATACTTCCTCAGAAATTCCCTACGGAATACATCCCAAGTAATGACTTCACCTGCCACGGTCAACCTCTCGTGAGTCTCTAGCCACCAGTCATCAGCTTCGACTGCTAGCATGTGAGTACCATACCGAACCTTCTGAGCTGGAGTGCAATCCATAACACGGAAGATTCTCTCAATCTCTTTCAACCATCCCAAGGCTGCATCTGGATCATGCTTCCCTTTAAACACCGGCGGATTCTCTCTCTGAAAAGTCGCCAAGCTACGTGACCCAGCATCACCACCAGCATTTGGCAAGTTCTGCACCGCTTGTGCCATTGCTTGCATTGCGGCAGCCATTGCAGCGTCATTCCTTCCAGCCATTTCAACTTATCAATACAACACAACTTAACGTTAGATTAATAACAATTACACAATTGTTAGACAGTAACGACACGACAACTGGCCGGACAGACCAACCTGCTCTGATACCACTAATGTAACACCCTTCTAAATACCCCAAATATTTAATTAAAACAACAGCATATAAATCAATATCAGAGTAATCATGCACCAAGGGTGTCACATAATACTTCACATAATTCACCGTAAAAATCAGTCATGCTCATTATTTGATCCAACATGAACACTTCTTTAAAAATTCGCAGCGGATAGAAACATTCAACATCTGTAATATCTTAAAATTAACATTTATTCAACAAATAAAACATCCCGTCCCGATGTTACATCTATCAGAGCATGACCCACTAAAACCACTCTAGACTTCAAGCACTAGCTTCTACTCAACTCACTGCTCGTTACCTGAAAAATATAACTGTAAGGGTGAGTTCCTCAATCGATATAACAAATATTATAAATCATCATGTTATGTTAAGTAACTTTACACGTTAATCACCCACATCATATCATGCATTCGGTAGCAGCATATTCAACTCAACATCATATTCAAACACAACGTAAATGCAACTCAAATGAGACTCGACTCTTCATGCATGTGGTACCATTTGGAGTAAAACTCCCAACTTAAAATCATTGCCAGTTTAGTGGGCATCAAGGCATAAGCCTTCAACTTTCAACTTAAAATTTTTGCCAATCCAGGCCAACGTGGTGTGAGCAAAAGCCCCATAATTTTGCCAATCCAGGCCAACGTGGTGTGAGCAAAAGCCCCATAATTTTGCCAATCCAGGCCAACGTGGTGTGAGCAAAAGCCCCGACTTAATGCATATGAATGTATATGGCATGTACGACTTGAAAGTTCAACAACATAATAACAACGACAACATAACAGCTTTTTCAGCAACAACAACTTAAAAATCAACTTTGGCTCATCAGCCTACAACTCAGCATTTTCAACAAAACAACTTATATTCAACTTTGGCTCATCAGCCTACAACTTAATATTTTCCACAAAAACAACTTATCAACATATTTGCATCAACATTTCGCAACATAGACTCCACGAATTTATTTATCACAATTGGATACAATAGGCCAATCACCAATTACACTTACATCATAAAAATCAACCATTTTTACATACTGCAACAGTGTTAACCGGTTAACGCGATAGGTTAACCGGTTAACGCAGGAAAATTACACTTCCAGGCAAAACGCAACAGTGTTAACCGGTTAACGCTATAGGTTAACCGGTTAACGCAGGCAAAACTCAACATTTTTCACAATTTATAACAGTGTTAACCGGTTAACACCCTGGGTTAACCGGTTAACGCAGGCGAAACAGCAGTTCCTGCGCTAACACAAGGCAGAATGCAGAGTTTCCGCATTTTCCGCCGTTGGAGGACTTCCGGACCTCCGATTCAACTTCCGTAAAAAGCTATACGCTCAGAAATTCACAATACACTCAACACAAATTCAATTTCAGCTTTAATACAACTTATTCAACATAATTTCTCAGCATTCTAAATCCCAATTAGGGTCAATCGACGGCTTATCACTACCCATTACATGTTAATCGATAATACCCATTAAACGACGATAAACCCCCCTTACCTTAACAATCCGGCAACTCTTCGAGCTTCAAGCTTTTCCGTTCTCCAACCTTTGCTCTACAGCTCTTTGCCCTTTTCCTCTTCTCTGCAGCTTCTCAGTTTTCACGTAAAAACCTTTTCCAAAAAATGAAAACCTTTTCTCTTATTCCACTTATATATTTTCCAATAATAATTATTATTCCAAAATAATAATAATAATCCAATAATTCAATTTATTTAATTAAATTATTAAATATATTATTAACTTAATTAAATAATTCTTTTACTTTATTTGGGGTGTTACAAGAGTCGCCACCGACTTTTCTTTTATCCAATAAGGAAAGGTGGAAAAGAACAGGAAAGACCTCAATAGATTTTGGGTTCGGGAGGTACATTATACAAAGGGAAGGTATTAGCACCCTTTGTATCCATGGTTATCCATGGGCTCTTAATTGCTGGATCACTTATCTTTTTGTCTGAAAAAGTGTCGGTGGATTGCTTAAAAAATGTTTGAAAGAGAGTTTGACTTTGTAATGATTCTCGTATGAATGTATACAAAGTATTTATCTCGTTTAATTTTGAAAGCGGTTTAGAAAAGGTTTTGAAAAGAGAATTTAACTTTGTAATGATTCTTGTATGAATGTATACAAAGTGGTTATCTCGTTTAGTTTTGCAATTGTTTAGAAAAATATAACTCGGTAATGATTCTTGTATGAATGTATACCAAGTGGTGATTTTTTAAAAGATGTTTTGAAAGGTGTGGGGTGTGAAAAATATTTTAGGTGGTGATCCAGTAATTGAGAGTTATACCTTCCTAAGGTCTTTATGAACGTTTCCTATCCTTATGAGGGTAAAACAGTCCTTACTATTGAGAAGTAAGTAGTTTTACCCTTTGGATGTTTAAGGGTCATCGTAGGGTCATCGATAGGTCATTGAAGGCAACAGTTGTAAGGATACCTTAGCATTCGAAGGGACGATCATCATTTAACCGTAGGCTACACCGAAGGGTCATCGAGGGACAAAATCGTATTTTCGAAGGCAACATCCGAGGGACTATGATTTATTTTATGATGATTTAATCGAAGGGTCGTTGCTAAGTGTATCCCTACATTCGCGGGACATGACCGTAATACCGTAATATCGTAAGGCAAAAGAGAGGTCCAAGATCACTTATTTAAAGGTCATATTTTAAAGTCAATTAAGTAATTAAGTCCATACTAAAATCAATACATTAAAATTAATACATTAAAATTAATACATTAAAATTAACACATTAAAATTGATTAAGCAATTTAGGGTGAGTCTCCCCAAGGGTATCCCACAAATAAAGTGGAAGACCTAAACGGCGATCTTTTTTCTGGGACATATGAACCTTTGCAAAATTCAACAAACGGGTTAGCATACCAAATCCGGGTGCGATTGAGGATTACACCGTAAAAGAAAAACAGCAGCAAGAAAACAACGTATAATTAACATAGAATCGACCAGGGTTTTTGTGCCAGGGTTTTCGTCTGTCTCCCTCTGTTTTTCGTCCCCTTTTCCTTACTGAAGTGCTGGTATTTATAATGCCCTTTTTCATGACCTAATGGGCTCAGAACGAAGCCCGAAATTTTTTGTTGTCTGTCAGCCTCGCTAGGCGAGCTGGTAGCGAACGTTTGCTTCGCTAGGCGAGCGTGTAGCGAACGTTCGCTAGGCGAGCGTGTAGCGAACGTAACGTTCGCTAGGCGAGCGTGTAGCGAACAGGCCAGTTTTGGGCCATTTTCTGGATTGGGCCATTCGTGAGCTGGGCCTTCGTTCCTTTGGGATGTCAGTGCCTTGTGGAACAAGTCGGAGGGTCTTGGAAAATGCTTTGTAATATCAACGGGCAAATTTTGGGGTATGACACATACATTTAGAAATTATACTACATATGAGAAGCATGGCATCGCACGAGTTACATCCAGAAGGATCAAACAATAAAACGCTACTTGATGAGTAAGAACTTGCATGAATTATAAATATACACTATAAATGGTAGAAAAATAAGGACACAAATAAAAAAAAATTAAAGAAAATAATGGAAAGGGAAAGTAGGGATCTATTGTCTTTCCAATCCCTTTGTTAATTCACGTAACTTGTTAGCCTCAATTTTGTGATTAAAATAAATTATGTTCAACCTATTATTTTAATAAAAGGCAACATGATCTTCGGAAAAAAGTGTATGTGAGTAGAGATACGGTGAAGGATATGATGTTACAAACTCATAAAATGAGATATCAATTACTTTAAATGGAAGGGAGTGAAGGTGTTAGTGCATTCTTGATAACAATGGTAATTGCTAGCAATCAATTAAAGAATTATGGCAAGCTAGTCACTAATTACGTGGTTGAAAAGATATCGAGATGCCATTCATCAAGATTTGAAGTGATGGTAGTAATAAAATATTCCATGAATTTGGCACAAAAGAGCAGGGTCGGCCCAATCAACCCAGAGGCCCGGTTCTAAATTTAAAAATATATTTAATTTTTAAAAAATAAATATAATTAAAATGACATATAAAAATATAATTATATATTAATTTTAAATAAATTTAATTTTAATTATTTTAACTTTTCACCCCTCTCATTTTTTTTATGTATTAATTTTTTATCATAGTACTTTTTATTTTATTGAGTTTTTATTATAACATATTTTATGTGTATTAATATTAATAGAAAAAAATTGTACATTTTAAAATTTGAGGTCTTAAATATTTGGGACCATGTGTTGTAGAGCTTACAGCTCTTGCACAGGGTCGGTCCTGCAAAAGAGCATATAAGATTTTCAAGAAACACTTGAGGCACACATACAAAGAATCAATGAAAAAGAAACTCATACATCAGAAGTGACATTACAAGATTTGTTCAATAATAAAGATAACAAACAAAAAAGAAAGTAGATAGAAAATAGAGGAAGAGAAAACTATCACAACTCTAATGGCAGAACTAATTAGAGCGGTCATAGTTTAGCCAACAACAATCAAAGGAGTGATAGAGTTTACAAACATTTTCCAAATATTTAAGATAAAAACCATGTGAAGCTAGAATGATGAAGGTAAAGAGGGAAGGGAATAGAGATAGACAATCAAATAAAATATAAGTGTTTGTGTTTATGAATGTCACTCAACAAAGAGTGTAAACAAAGTTTAGCATAAATACACGTGTTTAAGTTCTCAACATAAAGTATATATATGATATAAGTATTTGATCTTGAGTAGTTTTTTTTTCCTTTTTGAGTAATGTAGAGATTTTAACATAGATGCTTGTTTGTAAAAGTTATTTTTTTCCTTTGTTTCTCAAAAAGTATATTGTTTTTTTTCAAGCGTTGTATAAAATTCTAAGAAAATTTAAGAGTATATAAAGCTTTTTTTATTAGACAGTTACATGAGTTATACATTGGAATAAGAGCCATTATGGTTCATTGTACTATATAGCAGGGAAATTCCATATAACCTTCGAGCCACATAAGGAAAGCTCGCACAATACTTATATTGATGTGTCACATATAACTTATACATTTGTACCTTATGTATTATATATAATTGTTTCTTATTGTTGTTTCTTTTAGGGTTGTCTGCATTATGCAAAACAACATGGTATATTCAAGTTGTTTTTGTGAAGAAAGAACACATGTGGGAACAAATGTACCAACATGTGTGTAACATCTGGCCCTTGTCAGCCGACCAATGTTGTAGTTGTTCTATACTTTCTGGTTGTTTCAATCATATTTGTAGCTATCTTTTAGCAATTTATTTATGTAGATATTTTTGATTAAATTGGACGTGATCAAATCAAATTTTAAAGGAGATTTAAATTTGAATTTAAAATAAATCATATCTTTTGTTTGAGGCTTTTGTGGAACAAATAAAAACAAAATCGAACTAAATCTTCTACAAATTTGGACGAGATCACAACTAATATCCAAAGGATAAAAACCCGGGGCTTGCATTCTATTTAAAGAGGGTCAATTCCATCTTTTAGGAGAACGAGCATGTATTGAAGATACCTAGTGTTAAGGTTTTTATTTGAGTCCTTTGTTTGTGTTGTTTGTACACCACACTAGTGGCATCATTTATATCATAAGGCCTCGAGTTGGTTTGTTTAGTTGAGTTATAGTTCAACATTCTATAAGTTGTTTATTGAAGGAACAATCACTTGGAATTAGTGATTGAAATAAAGTGAGAGGGGTTACCATATTTAGGGGGAGACCTACATAGAAAATCATTAGGATTAGGAAGAGGAATTGAACAACATGGGGTTATTGTTCCTATAAGACTAATTATACTGATTTAAGATAGTGAATTTTCTTTTTTTGGGTAGAACGCCCTCCTAGACGTAGGTTTGGTTTCACCGAACTAGGTTAAGAGTTTTGTGTGTTCCTTTATTGTTTTTCTACTTCATATCTTGTTTATCAATTGTTTGTTAATTCTGGTATAAGATGTTGAACACCCTTGCTTAAGCATATGGTCCAACATTTGTCCCATATGAACATAATTTCAATTGGTATCAATGCAGGCACCCTGTTCTGTTTGGGTGAGCTCTAGGAAAGATATTTTATGTTTAAATGGATAACACTAAGGATTGAGGGTCAGTCAATAGACCCCCTGTATTGGATGGCGCCAATTATGATTATTGGAAGGCTAAAATGGATGCCTCTCTCAAATTCATGGACAACAAAACATGGAAGGTTGTGGTAAAAGTCCATAAGCACCCTATGAATATTTATCAAGGTTGTACATCAAGTTTAAAGCCATAAGTTGAATGGACTAATGAAGAAGATGATGAAGCTCTTGGAAACTCCAAGTCTCTAAATGCTATTTTCAATGGTGTTGACAAGAACATGTTTAGATTGATCAACACATGTATTAAATCCAAAGATGCATGGGAGATTCTAAAAAATGCTCATGAAGGAACATATAAGGTTAGGATGACAAGGTTGCATCTCCTTACTACTAAGTTTGAGAATCTGAGAATGAATGAAGATGAATCTATTTCTGACTTCAACATCAGACTATGTGACATTGTCAGTACATCATTTGCATTAACAGAGAAGATGTCTAAAGAAAATATGGCTAGAGAAATCCTAATATATCTTCCTAAAAAGTTTTATATGAAGATCAAAACTATTGAAGAAGCTCAAGACCTAAGCAACATCAAAGTTTATGAACTCATTGGTTCTTTACAAACCCTGGAGATGGCCTTGAATGACAGATCTAAAAAGAAGAACAAACACATAACTTTTGTGTCCAACACTGAAGAGAATGAAGATCAAGGTGAAGAAATTTTTTCAGAGTCTATAACCCTTATTGGGAGAAATTTTAGTCAATCTTTAAGAAGGTTGGATAGAAGTTGGAGGACAAATGTCCCATACAAGGTGTTAGACATTGGTCCACTAAACAAGATCAAAGATGATTGCAAACTTATCCGAGGAAAATGAGCACAATGTTATGAATGTGAGGGTTTGGTCACATTAAATCTAAATGTCCTACCTTTATAAAGAAAGAGAAAAAGGGATTGTCAACCACTTGGTTTGATTCTAATGATGAAATTGAAGGAGAAATATCTAATAAAGTGATGGCTTTCACTAGGAAATATGACTCATGCAGTTAGCCTAGTGATGAAGACATCTCAGCAAAAGAGCTCGCTGGCACATATAGAAAATTGCTCACTAAGTGGATGGAATATTTCTTGAGAGAAAAGAAACAAAGGAATACCATAAGTGCTCTAATTCTGGAAAAGGAGAGGTCTGGCTCAACCATTATTGGTCTAGAAGAGGAAGCCAAATTGTTAAAGTCTAAACTTGATAATATGAAAAAAATTGTATGTATGTTAAACAATGGTTCTAATATGATAGATGAGATCTTAGAGATTGGGGGGAAGAAGCCTATATGGTTTGACTATAGTTCCATGAATAAAAATGTCAAATTTCCCACTAAGAAGTGTGTTGCTCCTAAAAAGAAAACAAAGTTTATGATGAAATATCATATGTCCCATCATCCTACTCAACATGTATTCCCTCACAAAAAAAGAAACAAGAAATAATTTTGGAAGTGTCACCAATGTGGTATATATGGTCATATAAAACCCTTTTTCTACAGACTATATGGATATCCCCAGTCTTATAGTTAGCCCCGACCCAAAAGAAAGAAAGGGAAAAAACTCAAGCAAAAAAAGTGTGGAAACCCAAGGAAATGGTCATTTGTCTTATAGCTTATACATATCTTTGAGTTTCCTATAAAGAAGATTGATATATTTATAGTGGATATTCAAGGCACATGACTGGTGAAAAGAGTTATCTTGAAAAGTTAAAGCCCTAATCTAACAGTTATGTCACCTTTGGTGATGGAGATAGAGGGAGAATCAAAGGCATAGGCAAATCAGTTAGTCCAAGTTTAATTTGTCTTAATGATATGTTTTTGGTATAAAAATTTACTACAAACTTGATCAGCATAAGTCAACTATGTGATAAAGGTTTGAATGTTAGCTACAACAAGTCTAAATGTATTGTCTATATTAAAGATCAAGAGGTGTTAATAAATGGTTCAAGATCCAAAGATAATTGTTATATGTGGATCTCTCAGCCCTCATCCAAGGTTAAAAGCATGGAGGAGGTGATATCTGAAGATTCAATCAAGGGATTGCCAAAACTCGTCTTTGAAATGTGTCAAATAGGGAAGATGTCCCACAAGATGCTCCAACATCTTACCTTCACTAAAGGCCTGAAGTTACTTCCTATGAATCTCATGTAATCCACACAAGTGAAAGGTCTGAGTGGAAGAAATGACACTCTATGTGTAAATAATAAAAAAGTAAAATTACTTTATGACTTTGAGATTGGTATGTTAGACAAGATGTTGGAACATTATGTTCAACATTTGCAGTCTGAAATTAAGATGAGTCTTGTAGGAAGTTTCACCTCTTTTTTTGACCTACAAGTAAAGATTCTAAGAGATATTTGTACCAAGGCCTTAGAAAATGCTCTGTTTGAATTACTAAGGGATGTAATTGGTATTTGCATGTGTGAAATCTTATGGAAATTATATCAAGGGAGACATGCAAGTCTAAAAGTAACTTTTATCTCTCATGTGATCATTGCAGTGTGTAAAATAAGAGAAATCTCTTCAAATTCAAAATTCTCTCATAGTCACTCCTTCCTCACACGCAAGAGTAACCTAAATCCCTCTCACTATTGTACTAGCACATATGTTCCCATTCATCTCTCTCAAATCCCTCAATCTTATTCCAACATGATCCATAAATCTTCTTAATCCAAACCTGTTACCAACTCTTATGGTGTCAAAATGCTAGGGGTGAAGATGGGCGAGAAAGCAACTTCAAAGAAAACTAGAATTTTTGAATCCAACGACATTGATGATGAACCTTTTTTTTAGACCCAAAACCTCTTAATATGATTGTTCCACTTGACATTTCAACAGACAAATCAAAGTATGATGGCACCAAGAATAATAAGAAAGGTAAAGCATTTGAAAAGGTTAGTACATTTGTCCATGATACTGATGAAACTGTGAATGTTGATATGGAAGTTGAGTCCAACCCCAGTAAGAAAAACATAGATCATGGTGAAACCATGTTTGAGGGACAAAATGTGGAACCACATGTTGGTCAACATGTTGAACTAAATGTTGAAGCCTTTGTTCTAACATTTGGTTGTCCATATAATGAACTCACTTCTGTACCAGTTGGTGAACCACCTGAATTTGCTGATGAAACACATGTTAAAGCAAACCTTAGTGTAAATCCTGTCATGGTTGATGGTCACCTTGTTGATACACTTATCATTGATAAGCTTCTTGATGATGTTTTCAATGATAACTATGTATTCTCTGAATATTTTGTTGATGATATCCTCAATGAGAACCATAAAAATGTAGAGGTTGTAGTTTAGAGTAAGAATGATCAAGATAATCCAACCATCAATACTCCTATTGTTGACTCAAATATGAATGATAACCATGAGTCAGATGAAGAATTGAAGAATGTGGATCCTTAGATTTAAGAACTTAAGGTCAAGGTAAAATAAATGAAAAAGTTATGGGTGATGATGACATGTCCATTGCCAACATCATAAATAAAATCACTGAGAGTGTTTCATTCCACTATGAAGAAAGTGAAGGAGAAGGGCGATCCAAAATGCAACGGAATTTAAAATTTTCTCCTTTAGTGATCCTTACAAATGGGCATGATCAGTGATAGAATCGTTACCTCTTGTGACGATTGAAACCTTTGATGCAGATCTATGGAGCGATCACGAACGTTGAACGATGACAACGCCTCTACTCAGTCCACACGAATGGATTCCTTCAATCTCAGTGCTATGCTACGAATGAAGGCTTTGAGTGAGAGAGAGAGAGAGAGAGAGAGAGAGATAGAGAGAGAAAACGAAATTGCAACTGCTAAATGCTTCTACACAAGGGTTCTATTTATAGAACCACTTGTGTGGGCTTCAAGCTAAAAAGCCCACTTAAGTGTGTGTGGCCCATATCTTATAATATGCCAAATTCACTTAAGCACGTGGTACCTTACCATATTTCCTATTCTACTTAAGTACACCGTACCTTACGATGTTCTACAATTCACTTAAGTGCACCGTACCTTACGGTGTTCCTTAGTTACTCTATCTCTCATCAATCTGTCCTTTGTGTGTGACTAGGTTTTCGCGGCATTGGCAATTATATTAAATCACGTATTTAACATAATAAACAGTGAGCAATATCTAGCAACACATCACTGCTACCCAAGACACAAAAATGTCATGTGATCTGACAAATCCTTCTGCGATAATACTAATGTGCACAATTACCCTTTTGCCCTTATGTCTATATTGAACACAAGGCATAGACCGTGTCATCCTTGTCCAGTTCAATATTGGGTCCATAGACATTTATCCTGTTACGCAGGATGGGCAAATTCCATCTAGGTCACTCATGTCCCTTGGAATGCTTCGTGGAGTACCCATCAACTGTCTTTATGGTCATCCAATTATGGGCAACGTTTGATCAGCAATAAGGCACTCGACTCTACATCTAGGGTCCATAGTGGTTTCAGGTCGAAGGGTGGTATACACCATTATCACCATAAGAATAACTTATGACACTTTGCATAACATTCTATATAGTATTCTCATAGTAGGTCAATCCAGTATAAATATTACTCTTAATATTCATACCTATGTTTAAGACTTGCTAACTCCTTATCCATGATCCATGAGATGTGATCATCAGTCTATAAACATAATAGTCTTCATGCTTTAATGTTATCCCACTTCACAATAAAGCTCGACTACAGATACTTTAAGAATAGTGTCCTTATGTTTAATGTGATCTCATGATTAAGTCATACTTGATACATTAAACGGACTAGCTATTCTAGGGACTTTATTAAACAAACATAATAAAGAAAAAGCCTTTTATTATTAATAAATAATTTGATACAAGTAGCAAAAGTATTGGCCTCTAGGACTTACACCAACAATCTCCCACTAGCACTAGAGCCAATCAGGCATTCCCCTAATGCCCATAGATCTAGTATGGCCATCATGCTTCTGCTGCGCAAGAGGCTTTGTCAGTGGGTCAACAATATTGTCAAGTGTAGGTACTCTGCATATTTTCACATCTCCTTTATCTATTATCTCTCGAATGAGGTGATAACGCCTAAGTATGTGTTTGGATTGTTGGTGAGATCTAGGCTCTTTAGCTTGTGCGATAGCACCATTGTTATCACAATAGAGACCAATGGGATCCACAATGCTAGGAACTATGCCAAGTTCACTAATGAACTTTTTGATCCAAACAACTTCCTTTGCTACACTTGAGGCAACAATATACTCGGCCTCGATTGTAGAATCAGCAACTATATCTTGCTTTGAACTTTTCCAGCTCACAGTGCCACCGTTTAAGCAAAACACATAACCAGATTGCGATCTAAAGTCATCCTTATCTGTCTGGAAGCTAGCATCGGTGTATCCAATTACAGCCAACTCTTCTTGACCTCCATATATCAAGAATGAATCCTTAGTCCTTCTCAAATACTTAAGGATATTCTTGACAGCTACCCAATGAGCATCACCAGGATCAGATTGGTACCTACTCGTTGCACTTAAAGCATACAAGACATCTGGTCGAGTACATAACATGGCATACATGATAGATCCTATTGCAGATGCATATGGAATCTTATTCATGTGATCCCTTTCTTCTTTAGTTGAAGGGGATTGTGTTTTTGATAGACACAGGCCATGTTGCATAGGTATGAATCCTTTCTTGGAATCATGCATATTAAAGCGTCTCAGCACTTTATCTATGTACGTACTCTGACTTAGGCCAAGCAGTTTTTGTGATCTATCTCTATAGATTCTGATTCCTAATATATAGGCTGCTTCACCTAGGTCCTTCATAGAAAAGCATTTCCCCAACCAAGACTTTACTTGTTGCAGGGCAGGGACATCGTTTCCAATGAGTAATATGTCATCTACATATAATACCAGGAAAATGATCATGCTCCCACTAACCTTCTTGTAGACACAAGGCTCATCTTCGTTCTTGATGAATCCATATTGTTTTACCGTTTCATCAAAACGAAGATTCCAGCTTCTGGAAGCTTGCTTCAATCCATAGATTGATCTTTGTAACTTACATATCTTTTGGGCTTCTTCTGGTATGTCAAATCCTTCAGGTTGTGTCATGTACACATCCTCAAGAAGATTCTCATTAAGAAAGCAGTTTTGACATCCATCTACCATATTTCATAATCATGATATGCAGCGATAGCAAGTAAAATCCGAACAGATTTAAGCATTGCAACTGGTGAAAAGGTTTCATCATAGTCAACCCCATGAATTTGTTTATATCCTTTTGCAACTAGTCATGCCTTATAGGTATGTACCTTACCATCCATGCCAGTCTTCTTTTTGAAGACCCACTTGCATCCTATAGGGTTAACTCCTACAGGAGGCTCTACCAAGGTCCAAACTTGGTTTGTGTACATGGAATCCATTTCAGATTTCATGGCTTCTAGCCACTTCTCAGACTTGGGACCAGTTATGGCCTCTTGGTAGGTCACAGGCTCATCTTGACCCATGAGTAATACATCACCTTGATCAGTTATGAGATATCCATATCTCTCAAGTATGTGACGTATCCTGCTTGACCTACGCTGGTCTTGTTCTACTTGAGCAGGTTGCTCTTCCACAACTACTTGTGTTTCCTGCTCTAATTCCTCCATAGGGGTGTCGATGCTTTGTGATTCTTGAATTTCTTCAAGCTCTACTTTCCTCCCACTAATTCCTTTGGAAATAAAATCCTTTTCTAGGAAAACTCCAGTTCGAGCGACAAACACTTTGCCCTCAGAAGGATTGTAGAAGTAATACCCTCTTGTTTCTTTAAGATACCCCACAAATAAGCATTTGTCAGATTTGGGCTCAACCTTAGTTGAAATTTGTCGTTTCACATAAACTTCGCAACCCCAAATCTTCATGTAAGACATATGTGGTTTCTTACCACTCCATATCTCATATGGTGTCTTCTCAACCTTTTTTGGTGGAACACGGTTAAGTGTGTAAGCTGCTATCAATAGTGCATGTCCCGAAAAGGAGTTTGGAAGATCGGCGTGACTCATCATGGATCGGACCATGTCTAACAGGGTTCGATTTCTTCTCTCAGATACACCATTCCATTGGGGTGTTCCAGGAGGAGTAAGTTGGGATAGGATCCCACACTCTTTCAGATGGTCATCAAACTCTAGGCTTAAATACTCACCACCTCGATCTGATCGAAGAGTTTTAATATTCTTTCCTAGTTGGTTTTGTACTTCATTCTTGAATTCCTTAAACTTTTCAAAGGACTCTGATTTGTGTTTCATTAAAAACACATAACCATATCTGCTGAAATCATCAGTAAATGTGATGAAGTATTGAAAACCTCATCTGGCTGGTATGTTCAGTGGTCCACATACATCAGTATGTATGAGGGCCAAAAGATCATTAGCTCTTTCACCTTTTCCTGTGAATGGAGACTTTGTCATCTTTCCAATTAAACAAGATCTGCATGTCTCATATGATTCATAATCAAAAGAGTCAAAGAGTCCATCTTTATTGAGTTTGGAAATGCGTTTCTCATTTATGTGGCCTAATCGACAATGTCATAGGTAAGTTGGATTTAACTCATTAGATTTCATCCTTTTAGTATTAATGTTATAAATAGGCATTTCAAGATCAAGGACATATAGACCATTGTTCATTTGTGCAGTAGCATAGAATATATCATTCAAATAAATTGAGCAACAATTGTTCTTTATTATAAATGAAAAACCAAACTTGTCCAAACAAGAAACGGAAATAATATTCCTGCTAATTGCGGGTACGTAATAACAGTTCTCTAACTGAATTATTAAACCACTAGGTAAAGTCAATACATAAGTTCCTACGGCTAAAGCAGCAACCTTTGCTCCATTGCCAACTCGTAGGTCAACTTCACCTTTTTCCAAATCTCTACTCCTTTTTAGTCCCTGCACATTGGTACAAATGTGAGAACCGTATCCAGTATCTAATACCCATGATGAAGAAGTAGATAAATTAATTTCAATAACAAAAATACCTGAAGTTGAAGTCTCTACTCCATTCTTCTTATCTTTTAGGTACTTTGGGCAGTTTCTCTTCCAGTGTCCGGTCTTACCGCAATAGAAGCAGGTGCCTTCTTTTGCTATGCCTCCACTAGGCTTCAAAGCAGCAACAATGGGTTTGGGTTTGGCAACTTCCTTGCCTTTCCCTTTATCACCCTGCTTGGTGGGCCTTTTGTTTTGTCTCTTTCCATTTCCGATCATCTGAATGGACTTCCCTTTTGACTTCAGATTCTGCTCAGCAGTTCTTAACATGACTAGCAGTTCAGGAAGAGATTTGTCCATATCATTCATATTGAAATTTAGGACAAATTGACTGAATCTATCTGGAAACGATTGCAAGATCAAATCAGTCGCAAGTTCCTTTCCGAGGGGAAAACCCAACCTCTCAAGGTTTTCCACATACCCAATCATCTTGAGCACATGGGGACCTACAGGGGTTCCCTCAGCTAACATGCCTTGAAAAAGGGTTTTTGAAACTTCAAACCTTTCATGCCTTGCTTGCTCTTGATAGAGCATCTTCAGGTGTTCGATCATATCGAATGCTTCCATGTTCTCATGTTGCTTTTGCAACTCTGAGTTCATGGTAGCTAGCATGAGACAAGCAGTTTCATTGGCATCATCGACATGCTTCTTATAAGCATCTCTTTCTGCCTTAGGTGCATAACTAGGAGGTTCCTCTTCAGGAACAGATTTCTCCAAGACATACAACTTTCTATCATGTTTGAGGACAATCCTCAGATTTCGGTGCCAATCCAGAAAATTTGTCCCAGACAATTTTTCCTTGTCAAGGATCGATCGCAAAATGTTGTTAGAGGTGTTTGTTGTCATGGTAATCTATATGAAAATAATGAAAATATAAGTATCAATAACATATTTAATTAGGCCTTTAATTAAATATGCTCCCACTATTTTACTCAAAACAAATGACCCTCACCACTTGATTCGGAAAATCCCGTTGGAAGATTTTCTAGTGGGTCGAGATCCATATTTCACTTTGTTTTAAGTCCACGTAGGCGGATTACACAAAACTAGGTTATTTAGGTAGGAACTCCTTCCAATTGTATCTAATACAACTCTCGAATATTTTAGTTGGGTGAATAACTCCTTATTCCAATCCATCACATGGATCATTTCCAACTCTTGCTTCTAAACATATATAATCTTATTATAATTTGTTTAGTTAAGTTTGACCCATTGTTTTAACAATTGGATATTACAATTATATCATCGCACCTTACTAATATAGAACATGCACCTCGCGTAGGCGAAACCTACATTATCCAATACTAGTCTTGATGAGTGTTAAAACTTGGAAAGCATAAACTTAATATTTAATTTAAGGGAATTTGCAATTATATTGATCTCACTGACTTATTTATCATATAAATCGTCTCTCACATGCATCAACATACATACATAATGAAACAGTTATGGCCCCTAGCACAATTGTTCTCCCAAGCCAATGAGAGAACCTAAGCTAACCTAATAACGATCTAAGCTTCTCCAAGCAAGATCTTCAAGGTTGTCCTCCTTTGGTATTGAATTCTTCTCTTTCTTCATAACATTACATTACATAAAAGAAACTCGTTTTACATACGAGGGAGTGAGATGAGAAAAGAAGTTACATTAAGAGATTAAAAGAGAGGCACGACACGCAGGTCGTATTTTAAAACCCAAAACAAAATAAAGGAAAACTAAGGCCATAACCGATCACCACAAGACAATAATAATAAACACATTATTATTCTTATTAATTTTAATTATTTTAATTAATTAAAACCAAATTAAATTTCGGCGATCGATCACACTACGCAGAGTTAGCGGGGAGTCCGCTGCCCAGTCAGCAGGAACGGATGTTCCACTGCCCGGTCAGCGGACGGTGGTTCCGCTGACCGTTCAACGGACGGGGGTCAAGGGGGCAGCGCCCCTTGCAGGGTTGTAGAGGTAGCGCCCCTGGCCAAAAATTTTAATGAACAATTCATTTGAAATCGACGTCGTTTTTCGCATCAACACTTGATACTTTAAAGCACAACTCTTGTGCAGTCACAACCCTAATCGCATAAGTCTTTGACAACACAACCCTTGTGCCGTCATTAACCCTAATGCATAACTCTTTGACAACACAACCCTTGTGCCGTCATTAACCCTAATGCACCAATTTTAGACCATCAAACACATCCCGATTGTTGATTCAGTATGATTGATCAATACGTCATTGCTTCACCATACTAATGTCGGATCAAGAAGCAAACGACCATTGATCGCTCAAAGGAAAACAACCATTAAGTGTTTGAATGAACGAAACAGAAACATTATATCATATATACCGTATTTTGCATCAGGATTACTTATATTATATATATAACTTGATCAATCTCAATTTAATTACTCGTTTATTCTTTGATTCATTTTGTCTTTTAATCGTATTAATACAGAAAATATAGAAAATAAACAGCTATCAGATGCATGGTTTCGTAAGTGGCTCTGATACCACTGAAGGAGAAGGGCGGTCCAAAATGCAGCGGAATTTAAAATTTTCTCCTTTAGTGATCCTTACGAATGGGCATGATCAGTGATAAAATCGTTACCTCTGGTGACAATTGAAACCTTTGATGTAGATCTACGGAGCGATCACGAATATTGAACGATGACAACGCCTCTACTCAGTCCACACGAAGGGATTCCTTCAATCTCATTGCTAGCTGCTATGAATGAAGGCTTTGAGTGAGAGAGAGAGAGAGAGAGAGAGAGAGAGAAAACGAAATTGCAACTGCTAAATGCTTCTACACAAGGGTTCTATTTATAGAACTGTTGAATAAAAGGTAAGAGTATCGGGGTTTGTTATCGTCTCCAAAAGGATTATGTGATATTGCCTCCGTTCGATAGTTGTTAAGTTCTTAACTTATAGTAACAAGGGGGTTTTAGTTTTCGGTTACGGTAGCTTGCATAAAAGTAAGAAATTGCGGTAAAAGTGTTGGTTTTACGATTTGAGAAAGATTGTCAAAGTTAGGGTTCAACGATCACTTTGCATGCATATGTTAGATCAAACAAAACTCATAAACTCCATTAGATGATAAACACATCCACAAAGTCCTCCCAATGTGTTTATCTCTAACACACATTGTGGTTTTTCCCATTTTGATCCATTGTTGATCTCTCACACAATCTATCAAAATGACAACTTTTAGGTTTAACTTTTTAGTGAACAAACTCATTCAATACTATCTCTAGCTAAAGAACAAAGATGGATGAAAACATAGGTCAAGAGTTGGAAAACACCTTTCAATGATAAACCAACACAAAGAGTTATCAATAAAACAAGGTTTTCACCATACATTCATCATCAAAGAGTTTACAAATGAAGATCAATCCATATACATACAAAGCTTATGATCATCTACATCTAACCTTGACAAAATGAAGGACTTAGCTACTCATTTTCATGGTAGCTTGTACAACAAGTCTCGGACGAAGGTTGATCAACATCCGAGTCGAAGAATCGAGATTGGATGGGAATCCACCTTCTTTTTGTAAAATATTATCAAGAGAATAAGAAGTATGAGAAAATGGGTTTCTAGGGTACAAAAATATGATCCCAAGAAAAATGAAGATGAAAAGATGCTGAAAAATATCTAAGTGTACTTTCCAAAAAGTAGCCCATGCTACTTATAGTACTGGTTACTGAGTTGTCATGCTCGCTAGGCGAGCAGGATGGTTCGCCTAGCGAGCCCCAAAATAAGCTACTAGAGTAGCCTGCACCCAGAGGAAACATCCCAGAAAAGTTGCATATGTTCGCTAGGCGAACAATCCTTCGCTATGCGAAGCCCTCGCTTCTCACATTCGCTCCAGCGAGCCTTGATGATTTTGCTACTGGAATTGCTCGCTACCTGCTCGCTGGATGCTCGCCTAGCGATTACTTGGCTACTTCCCTCGCCACAGCGAGTTCTGAAGGTTTTGCTACTGGAATTGCTCGCTGCTTCCTCGCTGGATACTCGCCTAGCGAGTAATTGATAGCTTTGGTTCTGTCCAAGTCTGGGAGTGTTCGCTGACATCTCGCTGAGTGCTCGCCTAGCAAGCACTTCGCTACCTCACTCGCCTAGCGAGCTTGCTGATGTTTACAATCTTTCTTGTTTCCTTTGCCATCTTTCTTGTGCCTTCGTTTTCTACTCTTTCATGCCTAATTCCTGCACAATAACACACAAATTAAAGGTACCAAGATCATTTCGCATTGTATTGCAAATCAACAAAAGCAATGGCGATTTCGAACACTTTTTCGACAAAAAGGAGTGAAAGATGCCCATATTTGATAGCTCAAATAAGCACTCTTGGGCATCTAACAACTCTCCCCAACTAGAATCTTGCTTGCCCTCAAGCAAAGTATGCCTCTTGAAGGACAAGAGGATTTGCTTAAAGAAAAAGGTTTCTCCGAAATCGGATAAAATGGCTCAAACACAAGAGAATCAACCAGACACAAGTTCCCAATGGTTAGAATAACACAATACACAAGAACTAAAGCATTATAGTAATGCAAAACATGTATCAATCCACAACAATGTTATCCTGAATGAATCACCCTATCTCTCCTCTTCGAATAAGGATTGAAGAAATTACGCGTTTGCAACCGCGGGGATAATTTCACTCTCCAACAAACAATGCACAAGTCAATTCAATTCATACAATGTCTAACAATTATAAATGAAAATGCGGAAGGGCGAAGATCACTAAGGTCTTTTCCGGTTGTAGCTTGGTCAGGTTTACAAACAAGGGTCATATCTAAGGCCATTGAAAACGAACTTGCCGACGCAAAAGAGACATTCATTGTACAAGCTATTCACACATCTCAACTTCGTTCCTCTTATTTCTCATTTGAAACCTTCACAACTCTTATTTCACAACTCAATTTTTGTTTTTCACTATTTTTCTTCCAAACAAGCATTCATTTTCATTTTCTCTATTTTTTTTCTTTTTCTACATCGTATTCACAAACAAATGTTTCTCTTTTCTAATTTTTTTTTAATGCTTGCTTGGTTATTCTGGAGTTGTGGCACCTACCGATTCTTATTTTCGTTCTCCCCAACTTATCTTTTACTCACCCTGTCGCATCGCGCGAAAAACCGGCGGGAAAAGAAAGAAACAACAGAGCCGCCACCGTGCGTTATTTATCCCAAAAGAGGGAAAGGAAACGCTCAGAGTAAACCTGGAAAAAACATGGTCTCGCGACCAAAGAGGATGGGTTCGGGAGTCGGTTATGCGAAGGGAAGGTATTAGCACCCCTACGCATCCGTAGTACTCTACGGGATCCACGCACAATAGAAAGGAAAATGGTTGCTAAAACACTGCTCAAAACACACACACACACACTGGCTGAAAGAGACAAAAGAAACTGACTGAAACTGACTCGGCAGGATACCGCATCCTGGGCCTACTTAGTCTATCAGGCATAGACATCAGAGTCGAAGTAGTTCGGACTGGGGGAAACGACACATGCTCGCTAGGATATCGCATCCTATGCATACGTATCTTCTCGGACGAGAGAAGAATCAGAGCATTCGTAGCTCGGCTGACACGCACACAAACAAAACAAGACACAGGCAAACGTGGAGCCTGAATGCCAATCACTGGACTTACATCAGCATCCGAACCAAAACACACACAAAGGCAAACATGGAGCCTGAATGCCAATCACTGGACTTACATCAGCATCCGAACCAAAACACACACAAAGAGGCAAACGCGGAGCCTGAATGCCAATCACTGGGCTTATATCAGCATCCGAACCAAACGCACGCACACTGGAACCTAACTGCCACTCGATGGACTTACATCAGCTTCCAAGCACACAACAAGGCAAATTAAAGACACAGGCAACAAATTGCTAAGGAGTCAGGCACTCGAGCCTAGCGACTGTCAGACAACACACACAAAAAAGAAAAAGGGCGCCCGGAGAGATCAGCTCAATCCCCTGCCTACATACTTCATCTGGTATGAAGATCAGGGCGATGTAGTTCCCCTACGCAGGGATAAAGGACCTAGCCTAACCAGATAACAGAGGGAGACACAACTAGGGAGACTACGACTCGAGCCTAGATGTTATCATGCAAATCATCCCTAAGTTAAGGTTTCTAGCTAAATGGCACAAGGGCCATCCTATCCTAAGCATGGCTCACACAGGAAGCAAGCCACACACACTTAACTTACACAGGAAGCAAGCCAAGCAAAACCTAACTTGCACAGGAAGCAAGTCAAACAATCCTATCTTGCACAGGAAGCAAGTCAAACAATCCTATCTTGCACAGGAAGCAAGTCAAACAATCCTATCTTGCACAGGAAGCAAGTCAAACAATCCTACCAGCACAGATAGCACACGCTATACACAAACAAGTGGCTCAAACAAGGGTTAGGTTTTAGTCAAGGGGTCATGTCAACCTCGACAAACAAACCTCTGGAACTGGGTGAATGTTGCTCTTAACCTTGCCATTGAGGGGCTAAGGTGAAGCAGATGAAAGGATGAAGTGAGGATGAGACCTCACAGCTCTTATCCCTGGCCTGGGAGAGCTCAAGACAAGAATGTGTGGGTTCAGAAAGTGGGAACCCTTCTACACATTTAAACTGACTCAACTGTACAGTTGTACAAGATCTTGGGTTTGTATCTGCAATGCATCAACACAGTGGTGTGAGCAAAGCAGATGACACACTGAATAGTGGGGGATAGATTGCATATCCCTACCTTCCACCAATTGCCTCTTCACTTAGGAGGACTTTGACTCTATGCAAGGACAAAAGTAAACATCCACAAACATTGCCTCTTAAGGAGGACTTCAGACAGTTGCCTGGCCAAGTAACAGGCCAGGTCTTCCAGACTACATGAAGACAAAGAGACATACCTCAATGCAAATTGCTTATACAAGCAAAGCAAAGCAAAAGTTCACAAGGAACTAAAAGCAACTAAAGTACCTGAAATCAGTCAAGCACAGTTAGTATACAAGTTCAAACAAAGCAAAAAGAAACAGACACCAACAGTTAATTGGAGGCACATGGATGTGCAAGGCACAAGGCTTAAGGCATGTGAGCCAAGCCACCTACAAAACACACAAGTTAGACAATTATATTCAAGCAAGCTCAATCACATTGTAATGATCTCTTTGAAGCATTTGTAGCTTAACCTGAAAACATAAGCTCAAAAGTGAGTACCAGGACCGCTAGGGCAAGCCTAGGGTCAAACATGAATGAAAAAGTCAAAGCAGCAAAGGATATCCAATCAAAGTCAAGTTTAATCATTCAAGAAACACAACCAATTGGGTTCACATTCATATCAATCACTATCATCATTTCATGAACCATTTAGGTCAAAGTATGGCAAACAGAAACTCATAGAAGTCAACAGTAAGACTTAACTCAAAAGCAATCTAAAACATTTCCAAAAATCACCAAATAAATCATGATCAATCACAACCCATAGCATGGTAAGCATGTCAAATTTCATCTCATTTGGACAAGTGGAAGGCAGTCAATGAAAATCAGAAAGTCAAAGCCATTTTGAACATGCTCAATGAAGTCAACCAAACATGCATCAACTTAGAAAAATCATAAATCAGAGATGGCATATGATAAATGACTGGGACTAAAACCATGGAAAAGATGAGGATGTCTAGTTATCTCATGTAAAATTTCATGTCCATCCAATAAAGTATGAGAATTTCACAAATGAAATGGGAACATGTGTCACACAAAGTCAACATATGACCAAGCAGGGGAGAAAATATCAAACAATTAGGAAATGCCACAAATAATTCCAAGAAAATTCACATGTAAACTAGACATACAAGAGTAGGTTCATGCAAAAAATCAGATCAATTTGAGGTCAAGAAGCATGGCAATGAAAATCATGAAGTTGGACATCAATGGTGTGACACAAATTGTCACACCCTAATTCAAAAAATCATAACTCACAAACCACAAATGATAAATTCACAAACTCTACACCAAAATCACCATGAGTGTGTCTAGTTTAAGCACAAAAAATTTGGGAGCCATTGGATACATTCTCATCATTTCACAATTGATTTGGCAAAGTGGACAAAATTTGGTCACATGTCACAAACCCTAAGGCCATTTAAAAACCACTCATCCAAAAATTCTGGAAAAACTAATGATAAAAAAGTAGAGATCATGATGAACACAACACAAAAAATCCCATTGAATTTGGATCAAAAATGAGCAAGTTATGATTTTTGCAAGATTGGATATCAAAATGAAATAACATGAAGAAATTAATTGAATTAATATTGAAAGAATGGCATTTTGGTAATATTTGGATCCACTTAATGAAGTGATGTCGTTTTGGCCAATAAACGAAATAATCTGATTGGTTCTTGAAGCTAGGCCATGCACACACGAAAATGGGGAAAAATCTGGGAAATTCAAAGGCTAGGGTTTCACTGTTCATCACCATTCCAAATCGTGTTTCTCAATTTTGCCCAGAAATCAAAATTGATTATACCATTGTGTTCATCAAACATCATACGACAACATCCTAACATGGGTTTTCATTAATTCGAGCTAGGCAATAAGAAACAAGCAAAACAAGTTTGAATCATCCATCTTTATTTCAACACAACTCGACCATTACTCAACCATTTTTAAAAACACAAAGTGCAGTGTGATCAGGGTGAAAAGACCTATGGGATGTACATCATAATTTTTGAAAAGGTTGAGGTCGAAAACTCACCTATTTTTGAAGTAGAAAGAGGAACAGTGGTTGTTTGGCCTTTTAATGGTGAAACAGATGAAGCAAAGCCTTCCAAGTGTTGATTGGTTGAAGAGCTTTGGCTTGTGGATGCTTGGAATGACCTTAAACAAACCCTGTCATGGCTGTATGCTTCTTTAGAACAATGCTGGCAAATGAACTCCCAGTTGATGAATGGTGCTGCAAGTAACCTCCAAATGATGGCCAGATGATAGAACAACAAAGGGATCCTTGAGTTCTTTAGAAGTTTTTTGACAGACTTTTTGAGATGCCAAAAATGAAGCCTTTTTTAGAATGAATGATTTCTGTCTTCTTATGTGTCATGGCTGCTGCTTGCTTAACAATGATGGATGGATGTGGAAACAACAAAATGCCATGCTTAAGTTCTTTTGGTTTTGGGACAGACTTTAGACAAATGCCAAGATGAGATGATGTTTAGACAATGAATGAGGTTTGTTGGTTTTGGCTGCGAGTAGTGACTCAAATGATGAAAGGATGGTGAAAATGCAATGGCTAGATTTTGGTTCTTGGAAGCTCTTGATTGGTTTTTGAGAAGTGTATCAAAAAATGAAACTTTTTAGGATGTGAAGTTGGTTATGCTCCTCTGTTATGTTGGCTGCTGTTGCTGCTACTGTCCTCCAACGACAGAAAAAATGATGGAAAAAGCCTGCTGTTGTGGTTTTGAGTTTTGACAGTTTTTTTGATAAATGCCAAGCAAGGTCTTTTGCATCAGTGAGGTTGGTTTGGTCTGCTGCTGTTGGTTGGCCAGGCAGGGTTGTCACTTTGGGTGTCTTTGGACAGAAAAAAAGAAATGCCAAGCAAGGGTGAGTGCAGTTAGGATGAGTGAGTTTTTTTTGTGAAGGCTGCTGTTGTCTACAAGTGACAGGAGATGATGCAGGATATGTTGTCAAGCCAGGCTCAGTTCATTGTGTTTGGACAGAAGAATTGGAAATCAAATAGCAAGGTGAGGGCAGTTTTAGGATGTGTTAGGTTTTTTGTGAAGGCTGCTGCTGGTTCATTTTGATGGCAGGAAATGGTGAGGAAAATGGCTAGGCTCTTTTGGTATTTTGGACAAGGTTTGGACAAATGCCAAGAGTGAGGCTTGAGAGAATGTCAAGTTATGTTGGTTCTCTTGCAGCTAGCAGGGTTCATCATGACAGGAAAATGATGAATGAATGTTAAAAACAAATGCAAGGCTAAGGTCCTTTAATGTCTTGGACAGAGTTTTAGAAATGCAAAGCAAGGTGGTGTTCTTGGAGCAGGAATTCTGGGTGCAGTGTGTTTTTTTCTGCTAGGTAGAAGTTTCATTTTGACAGTAAATGAGAAAAAAAAACTGCTGTTGGATGTTGTTTTGTGGTGGGAGAGCAAGGGCCAGGCTTGGTCTCTTGTGTTTGACAGGGTTTTCAAATGCCAAGAATGAAAATGAAAATGAATGAATTTCTATGTCATAATGCAATTGATGCTGCTGCTGTTTTTTTTTTATGACAGGGAAATGCAGTTTTTTGTACCAAAGCCAGGCTTAGTTCATTTTTGTGAGTTTTGGAATGATTTGGTAAATGCAAGGATGCAGTCTTTTGGAGAGTGAGTGAGCCAAGGCCTTGTTGCTGTGTGTTGGTGGCTGCAATTAGCCTTTCTCTTGACAGAAAAGTGGTGAAGTTTGCTGCTAGGTTGCTTCTATTTTGATGGAATTTTGCTATCTTTCCCAAATGAGAGAGAATCAGCCTTTTAGCATGAATGAGTTGGTTTTTCTTGCTGTGCTGTTGGCTGCAGTATTTGTGTTCAAAATGACAGAAAAAATATGATGATCAAGGCTGCTATGGTCATGGCACAAAGCATGGTTTGGAAGTATGGATGAAATGTACTTTTGCCCATTCTTAAGCAACTAGGACATGGCCTCTTGTTTTGCTGTTGGTTAGGCTGCTAATCAGGTCTCAAACTGACAGAAAATGATCAGTATAAACTCTGTTTGAAGGTACCAAGGCATGGTTCAAATGCAAGCATGGATAGCATGGTGAAATTGTACTTTTGCCACATTTCAAGCAAGTTAAAGAATGGTTTCATGTACTGCATAATTGAGCTTGCAAACATGTTTTAAATGACATTTCTGAGCTGTTCCAATTGGCCAAATGTTAAAAAAATGTTTATATCAAAAAGTCAAACATTGGTCAAACTTGCATTTAAATGAGATAGGTCAAAAAATGCCATTTTGATTGGTGAAGTTTTGGCTCATGAAATTTATATTTTTGGAAAGAGGGGATCAAATGTGACTTGTAGGAAAAAACCCCACCAAAATTGGCCAAATGGTTTGAGAGATATGGCCCTTTGAAGTTCAAGATTTTCTGAAATCGATTCGATCATAACTTGCCAACCACACATGGGAATTGAGAGTTCTTGGACTTTTTGGAAATGGGAGAACAAGATCTTCAACTTTCATGTTGGGCAAAAATTCATTTGAGGCTTGTATCAAGATGTAATTTTGAGGATCAAGACTTTCCATTTTTGGCAAGTTTCAGTTACAGGTCCAGTTTCCATTTTTGGAAATTTCTGATTTGGCTTCAAATTCTTCCATGATGGTGTTTGACATGATATATTAGGCCTATTTGGACATGAATAAGCTCTCTCAAACCAAATCCATTCATCAAATCACTGATTAAATGGACAGTTGACCAACAGTTGACTTTTAGGGTTTCTGACTGTCTGTGCATGAACTGATGACTTCTGAACATCCAATCCTTGACCAAAACACTTCAAATGGACCTCCAAGTTATGTGAACTTGTTGGACAAACCCTAGGGCCTTGGCTCCTTGAGAATTGTGCTTGCTTGCTTGACTGACTGATCTCCTGATCAGTTTGACCTAATTCTTGCTTGCTTGCTCTTGAGGCAACTGAGGGTTATGCAAATGCTATGCAATGGACCATGATATGCTATGACCTAACATGAAAATGTATGTACAATGATAGGTGCAAATTTGAGGTGCTACAGCTGCCCCTATTCAATTAGCTGGGAACCCGAATGGATGAGAGCAACGGCTGTCAGACTTTCAGGGTAAACAGGGATTGAATACCAAGAACCGTAGAATTTGCACAATAGGGATCCACCAATGGAAACGTCCACTGGGACTTGATTTTTATTACTGGGTATATATTTTTGGTTGTTTTTTTTTTTTTTCAAGGGCACAGCCACATCCAGACATCGCAATGACGATGAATGGGAAAAGAAATCACAACTAGATGCCAACGGACAACTAGGAAAAACTCGACGTTTACCAAGACCAACGGAGAGGTAACCAGACATTAATGAATGAATGGCAGGGATACAACCATACGTCAACGGACGAAATGGAAAAACTCAACGTTTACCAAGACCAACGGAGAGGTAACCAGACATTAATGAATGAATGGCAGGGATACAACCATATGTCAACGGACGAAATGGGAAAAACTCAACGTTTACCAAGACCAACGGAGAGGTAAATCCACGTGGGGACAGATACAACTAGACGTCATAGGACGAATAGGAAAAACTCGACGTTTATCGACACCAACGGAGAGGAGGAAACTCTACTGGGGAGAGTGAACACAACCAAATCATCAACGGATGATCGGGAAAAACTCGACGTTTATCGACACCAACGGAGAGGAGAATACTTCACTTGGGAAGGAGGACACAACCAAATCATCAACGGATGATCGGGAAAAACTCGACGTTTATCGACACCAACGGAGAGGAGAATACTTCACTTGGGAAGGAGGACACAACCAAATCATCAACGGATGATCGGGAAAAACTCGACGTTTATCGACACCAACGGAGAGGAGAATACTTCACTTGGGAAGGAGGACACCACCAAATCATCAACGGATGTTCGGGAAAAACTCGACGTTTATCGACACCAACGGAGAGGAGAATACTTCTCTTGGGAAGGAGGACACAACCAAATCATCGACGGATGATCGGGAAAAACTCGACGTTTATCGACACCAACGGAGAGGAGAATACTTCACTTGGGAAGGAGGACACAACCAAATCATCAACGGATGATCGGGAAAAACTCGACGTTTATCGACACCAACGGAGAGGAGAATACTTCACTTGGGAAGGAGGACACAACCAAATCATCAACGGATGATCGGGAAAAACTCGACGTTTATCGACACCAACGGAGAGGAGAATACTTCACTTGGGAAGGAGGACACAACCAAATCATCAACGGATGATCGGGAAAAACTCGACGTTTATCGACACCAACGGAGAGGAGAATACTTCACTTGGGAAGGAGGACACCACCAAATCATCAAAGGATGTTCGGGAAAAACTCGACGTTTATCGACACCAACGGAGAGGAGAATACTTCTCTTGGGAAGGAGGACACAACCAAATCATCGACGGATGATCGGGAAAAACTCGACGTTTATCGACACCAACGGAGAGGAGAATACTTCTCTTGGGAAGGAGGACACAACCAAATCATCGACGGATGATCGGGAAAAACTCGACGTTTATCGACACCAACGGAGAGGAGAATACTTCACTTGGGAAGGAGGACACAACCAAATCATCAACGGATGATCGGGAAAAACTCGACGTTTATCGACACCAACGGAGAGGAGGATACTTCTTCGGTCTGAATACCGGAAAATTGGCCTTGTGCCATGAGTACATCGACCTGATCGTCGGAAACTCCTTCGGTCTGAATACCGGAAAATTGGCCTTGTGCCATGAGTACATCGACCTGATCGTCGGAAACTCCTTCGGTCTGAATACCGGAAAATTGGCCTTGTGCCATGAGTACATCGACCTGATCGTCGGAAACTCCTTCGGTCTGAATACCGGAAAATTGGCCTTGTGCCATGAGTACATCGACCTGATCGTCGGAAACTCCTTCGGTCTGAATACCGGAAAATTGGCCTTGTGCCATGAGTACATCGACCTGATCGTCGGAAACTCCTTCGGTCTGAATACCGGAAAATTGGCCTTGTGCCATGAGTACATCGACCTGATCGTCGGAAACTCCTTCGGTCTGAATACCGGAAAATTGGCCTTGTGCCATGAGTACATCGACCTGATCGTCGGAAACTCCTTCGGTCTGAATACCGGAAAATCATAAGTACATATTATCTATAGCCGTCAAAACGTAGATAATACACTCGCATGGAAGATTATCCATAACCGGGTTGTAGGTTGCTAAATGAACAATCGACCGAAAAGAAAGGCATCTGGGTACCAGACTAGGTATGCAAAAGATGACCAATCAAAAGAGGATAAAGTTGCTAACTTGGAGCAAGTATCCAAAAAGAAAGTGAAGACCTAATGGGGACAATACTGCTTGATCAAAGCAAGTATCCACAGGGGACAAGACCATTAATACCACAAAGAGGGGATTACATCTACCGGTTTGTAGGCAGAAAACCACGGAGAAGTAACCAGTCATCATCGGGATGAGCACAAAGGGTTAATTCCAACAAGGGGAGGAAAGTGGGATTTTACAACTACCGACTAGTAGGTAGAAAACCACAAAGATAGGACTTACAACTACCAGTTTGTAGGTAGAAGCCGACGAATTCCGCTGAGGATGAAATGAATGAGTGCCGGTTAGTGAGCGACTATTCATTTATGCCCCAGGGCGGCACAAGAGATAGTCAACAAGAAGCCAATTTAGGATCGATCCAAAAAGGCAGACTGAAACAAGACTCATCCTAATGAGGAAAGAACTCAATAGGGAAAACCCATCCCATTAGGGAGGGAACGGAAGCAACCGTCATCCACGAGGATGTATCTCAGTGGGGAAATGGCAGGAAAAGATTGACACTTTCTGCTTAAGGGGTAGACTCTACATGGAGAGATCAGACACACCCATATCTGCTTAAGGAAAAAGACCCAAGCTGGCAAGATGCTAACAATTGGGGAGTAACACTGCTGGGGATACCCACTCGACTGAGGAATCACTTGTTGGGAAAACACCAACCTCTCAACCATGCTGATGAACTCAATTCTGAAACCGATCCAAAGGCGCGATGCTAAACTCTTTTCAACAACCCAATCTCGGCTGGTCACCACGGCCTAGGGCTAATGGATATGCTTGCTATGTTGATGCATGAGTTTTTTCTTGTTTTACACAATGCCCCATGATCATGGAAATGCTATGTACTAATGATGCAATATGCTATGCTTATCTAAATGATGAATGCATAAACACACGTCTCCTTCAGAGACAACACCGGGGAATTCCAGGAACTGTGCTGGGGAATGGTAAATCGACTTCACTGGGAGGAAGACTCAACCAATCTTCAGATAGGATAAACCCTGCTTTGGAGAACGTCTGTTACTTCGCTAGGGATAACCCACGCGATCCATGGGTAGAATCAACTCAGCTGGGGATGCAGATATCAGTCCACTACAGAAACCCGTCCAATCCACTGGTAGGATGAACTCTGTTGGAGAAATAAATGCTACTCCACTAGGGACGACCCAACCAATCCATATGTAGGAGAATCACTGCTGGAGATGTATTTCATGAGACCCGCTCCACTCGGGGAACTTGCCGAGGAAAAACCACACCATTCTGCTGAGGAGAACGATCCTAGTGGAGAGAACAACCATAGTGGTGAGAGTAACAACTCTGTTGAGGATGATAACACGTCATATCATACTGGAAATGAATTCCCACAAACCTGCTTGGGATAGGCACTCACGGCCATACTGGAGATAATAGCATCACAAAACCAATTGTTGGGGAACACACCAACAGTCTACTGATAAACTCCACTAGGGGACTCCCGGGGAAAATAACTGCCAGGCGCTCAGCGGGGATTCTCAACTGGGGAAATCTGCAAGCATAGGCCTGCCGGGGAGAGGAGAAGACTGCTCTGCTGGAGAGAGGAACGCTAACGTCTTCAGCAAACACTCTGCTTGGGGAACTGCCCCACAAAAGTATTTCAACAGCAACCTTGCTGGGAATGCCCCACGGTAGGGCTCAAACAAACCTATATTGGTGATGCCCCACAATAGGGCTAACAGGGACCTGGAGGAAGAATGTTGTACTGCCGGGAACATGAAGATAAACAACTTCAACCAACACTGCACTGAGCAAATTCACTGAGGAGAGACCATACGAGGTTCTGCAGGACAAAGATACAGTCATGCTCGAGATACGAACAATTGTCTTACCTGCTGGTAATCATACCACCCCCGGGAGAGCACTGTGGGTCTCCTAAGTATCCTTCCATCATTGTGAACGTTCACTTTGTTTAAGAACAATTTTTTTTGAAAAATTTGTTTACTTTGAAAACAATGATACTTTATCAATTAAAAACACGCAAAACATTTGTTGAGTTGAAACAAATAAGAATGCAAATAATTGGATAAAAGCTCAAATTGATGTGATGGAATGGTAGTCTGCAAAGGGCGAGACTCCATGGATCTGTACAAGTTTGAAATCGGTGATATATATTGGAGAGGGCTACATTGAACATAATGACCTTTCCTCTACCATTCTGAATTTTCGATGTATTCAGAGCTTCAGTCGACGACGAATCGAGAATTCCTGACGGATGACATATATAGAGCACAGTCTTGTCAAGGTGCAGTTACTTGCCAAATCCCTAATTTTTGCCTAGATTGCCCCAGTGTGAGGTGTTCAATCTAGCGGGATGCAAATTCTTTTTTTTTTTCAATGTCTCTAACTTTTGCCTGGATCGCCCTTTCGGGTTTTCAATCCACCGAGACGCTCCTTTTTGCCTAAGTCGCCCTTTGGGGTGTTCAACTTAGCGAGCTGTTTGATTTTTTTCTTTTTGTTTAGGCGAAGTATTTCTTGACTGCACCAGGATTCACAGGACGAGTGAACTTCTTCATCCACTGTAGTAAGTGTCAGAACACTGCCTGAAGAGGCTCTTTTGACAACATATGGACATTCATAGCTTGGGGGTTCACTTGCCCCTGGAATCGGGTACAAAAGACAAAACTTTCTTGAGCACAAGGTCACCTTCTCGGAACACACGAGGCTTGACCTTCTTGTTGAATGCTTTTTCACTCTCTGCTGATATGACTGACCATGACACATGGCAGTTGATCTCTTCCTTTCGATCGAGTTCAGCATCAGCCAACTTGGGACTTTGAGGGTGCTATCTTTCTTTTGTTTTTTTTTTCTTTTGATTTTGCTTTTGATTTCGCTTTCTTTTGATTTCTTTTGATTTTGCACCCTCCTCTTTCTTTTTCTTTTTTTTCTTTTCTTTTTTTTTCTTTTTTTTTTAATGCCCCGGTTGGCTGTTCTGCTGATTCTCGAGATGCAGCTGAGTGACCTTCTTTTCTTGCTCAAGAAGTCGGGAAATCTCGTCAGGAATTCCTTTCAACATCATCTTCTTCCGCTTCGAATACAGGGAATTTAAAATTGGGAGATGACGTCTGATCACTATGTTCAATGGGTTTGAGAAACAACCTGCATAATGATTTGATATGAAAAGCTCTTTGAAAATCAAACAAGACAATCGTTATGCAGATGAAAAGACTGCTTTTATTCCTGTTTTTAAAGGTTTTTTGTGATCACCAATTTCATGCAAAAAGCGAAAAGGGAAAACAATTGGAAAAACAAATGTTTTAACATGAATTATTTGAATGAAAATATCATTGCACAAAATGCTGCCAACAATGTCATCACTTCTCCTTTTGGCATGGGAGAAGGGTTTTTAAACAAAGTGATTGTTACTCTGACTTATGAAAAACTGTAGAAAAGCCCACAGTGACCCAATTGTGGCAGACACCTCCAGGAATGATGAAATTGTTCAAATCCCCTGCGTCCTCTTCCAAGATAGCAGCATCCTTTTCTTCAAGTTGATCGTCATGGATGAATCTTCCATTCTTGAACAGACCTTGCTCATTGCATGCCCCAGAATAGTAGCCAATGCCAGCCCGGGATCGGTTAACCAGGAATAAATCCATCAACAGTACAAAGTCTGGCAAATATCTCTCTGAGTTCATAATTCTCTTGCTCAGGATGATCTATCAATCTGGCAGAGATGGCTCTGGTATAATACCGGCAAAGTGCGTCTTCAAAATAAATGAAGATCGCAGGGTCAGACCACAGGACGGGAGACCGGAACAGAACCTGCTGATGCAAATGATGCATGAAGTGTTTATGCATATGCTTGTTTTTATTTCAAAGGAACTCGAGGGTTTTATTTGCAAACTTTGAAATATTTAGCATTTTGATCATATATGAGAATATCTCCTCAGATATATCAGGTGAAAAAATTTTCCCGGTTTTTTCATGTTTTGAAATTTTTTGCAAATAAACTCCTTTGAGTTCCTTGAAAATTTTCTTTTTTTCTTTTTTTTTCCTTCCCTTTTTTTTTATTTCTTTTTTTTGATTTTTTTTTTCTGATTTTTTTCTGATTTTTTTCATTGCGTTTCTTTTGAAAAATAAATATGCTATGATGCACATGATGCAGACTGGACTGGCTGGTTGTGCAAACTCTGACTAGGTCGAAGCTTCAGTCAAGATCAGAACATAAATCCAACTTATGGTCAAACTGATCACACTGTTGTCTGAACTAGAGTCACCAACAGAACCAAAGTCACCAACGGTACCTGTAATGAATAACCCTTCCCACTCACGGGCGTAGTCTAGGCCAGGGTAAAGCTGAGAGAAACGCAGCATAAATAACCTTTCGCAGAAATACTGTCATATACACACCCGAAGTATGTAACGACAGTATCCCACCAGGGTCTGAACTGCTCGTGATATCAATGTTCTGCTAAGTGGCGCCATACCACCCGCTTCCCATGAATCACTCTATTCCTAATCATCCTAGATTTTCACTCATGGTCTGGGTATTGGACCTTTTATCTCAACTGACTCCCCCCCCCCACACAGAGAAAAACAGACAGCCAGCCAGTAATGAATAATGAATATGAATGCAAACATCAATGCACACAATCAATGCAAACAAATAAATGTACATATATACAATGAATGCAATAAAATACAATAAGCAGAAAGCAACCAAAACCCTAATCCTAGAGAGCGCTAGGAGAGACTCGCTCAGGGAAGATGGACCAGCATAGGTCAACTTCTCTTTATCCCCAGCAGAGTCGCCAGCTGTCGCATCGCGCGAAAAACCGGCGGGAAAAGAAAGAAACAACAGAGCCGCCACCGTGCGTTATTTATCCCAAAAGAGGGAAAGGAAACGCTCAGAGTAAACCTGGAAAAAACATGGTCTCGCGACCAAAGAGGATGGGTTCGGGAGTCGGTTATGCGAAGGGAAGGTATTAGCACCCCTACGCATCCGTAGTACTCTACGGGATCCACGCACAATAGAAAGGAAAATGGTTGCTAAAACACTGCTCAAAACACACACACACACACTGGCTGAAAGAGACAAAAGAAACTGACTGAAACTGACTCGGCAGGATACCGCATCCTGGGCCTACTTAGTCTATCAGGCATAGACATCAGAGTCGAAGTAGTTCGGACTGGGGGAAACGACACATGCTCGCTAGGATATCGCATCCTATGCATATGTATCTTCTCGGACGAGAGAAGAATCAGAGCATTCGTAGCTCGGCTGACACGCACACAAACAAAACAAGACACAGGCAAACGTGGAGCCTGAATGCCAATCACTGGACTTACATCAGCATCCGAACCAAAACACACACAAAGGCAAACATGGAGCCTGAATGCCAATCACTGGACTTACATCAGCATCCGAACCAAAACACACACAAAGAGGCAAACGCGGAGCCTGAATGCCAATCACTGGGCTTATATCAGCATCCGAACCAAACGCACGCACACTGGAACCTAACTGCCACTCGATGGACTTACATCAGCTTCCAAGCACACAACAAGGCAAATTAAAGACACAGGCAACAAATTGCTAAGGAGTCAGGCACTCGAGCCTAGCGACTGTCAGACAACACACACAAAAAGAAAAAGGGCGCCCGGAGAGATCAGCTCAATCCCCTGCCTACATACTTCATCTGGTATGAAGATCAGGGCGATGTAGTTCCCCTACGCAGGGATAAAGGACCTAGCCTAACCAGATAACAGAGGGAGACACAACTAGGGAGACTACGACTCGAGCCTAGATGTTATCATGCAAATCATCCCTAAGTTAAGGTTTCTAGCTAAATGGCACAAGGGCCATCCTATCCTAAGCATGGCTCACACAGGAAGCAAGCCACACACACTTAACTTACACAGGAAGCAAGCCAAGCAAAACCTAACTTGCACAGGAAGCAAGTCAAACAATCCTATCTTGCACAGGAAGCAAGTCAAACAATCCTATCTTGCACAGGAAGCAAGTCAAACAATCCTATCTTGCACAGGAAGCAAGTCAAACAATCCTACCAGCACAGATAGCACACGCTATACACAAACAAGTGGCTCAAACAAGGGTTAGGTTTTAGTCAAGGGGTCATGTCAACCTCGACAAACAAACCTCTGGAACTGGGTGAATGTTGCTCTTAACCTTGCCATTGAGGGGCTAAGGTGAAGCAGATGAAAGGATGAAGTGAGGATGAGACCTCACAGCTCTTATCCCTGGCCTGGGAGAGCTCAAGACAAGAATGTGTGGGTTCAGAAAGTGGGAACCCTTCTACACATTTAAACTGACTCAACTGTACAGTTGTACAAGATCTTGGGTTTGTATCTGCAATGCATCAACACAGTGGTGTGAGCAAAGCAGATGACACACTGAATAGTGGGGGATAGATTGCATATCCCTACCTTCCACCAATTGCCTCTTCACTTAGGAGGACTTTGACTCTATGCAAGGACAAAAGTAAACATCCACAAACATTGCCTCTTAAGGAGGACTTCAGACAGTTGCCTGGCCAAGTAACAGGCCAGGTCTTCCAGACTACATGAAGACAAAGAGACATACCTCAATGCAAATTGCTTATACAAGCAAAGCAAAGCAAAAGTTCACAAGGAACTAAAAGCAACTAAAGTACCTGAAATCAGTCAAGCACAGTTAGTATACAAGTTCAAACAAAGCAAAAAGAAACAGACACCAACAGTTAATTGGAGGCACATGGATGTGCAAGGCACAAGGCTTAAGGCATGTGAGCCAAGCCACCTACAAAACACACAAGTTAGACAATTATATTCAAGCAAGCTCAATCACATTGTAATGATCTCTTTGAAGCATTTGTAGCTTAACCTGAAAACATAAGCTCAAAAGTGAGTACCAGGACCGCTAGGGCAAGCCTAGGGTCAAACATGAATGAAAAAGTCAAAGCAGCAAAGGATATCCAATCAAAGTCAAGTTTAATCATTCAAGAAACACAACCAATTGGGTTCACATTCATATCAATCACTATCATCATTTCATGAACCATTTAGGTCAAAGTATGGCAAACAGAAACTCATAGAAGTCAACAGTAAGACTTAACTCAAAAGCAATCTAAAACATTTCCAAAAATCACCAAATAAATCATGATCAATCACAACCCATAGCATGGTAAGCATGTCAAATTTCATCTCATTTGGACAAGTGGAAGGCAGTCAATGAAAATCAGAAAGTCAAAGCCATTTTGAACATGCTCAATGAAGTCAACCAAACATGCATCAACTTAGAAAAATCATAAATCAGAGATGGCATATGATAAATGACTGGGACTAAAACCATGGAAAAGATGAGGATGTCTAGTTATCTCATGTAAAATTTCATGTCCATCCAATAAAGTATGAGAATTTCACAAATGAAATGGGAACATGTGTCACACAAAGTCAACATATGACCAAGCAGGGGAGAAAATATCAAACAATTAGGAAATGCCACAAATAATTCCAAGAAAATTCACATGTAAACTAGACATACAAGAGTAGGTTCATGCAAAAAATCAGATCAATTTGAGGTCAAGAAGCATGGCAATGAAAATCATGAAGTTGGACATCAATGGTGTGACACAAATTGTCACACCCTAATTCAAAAAATCATAACTCACAAACCACAAATGATAAATTCACAAACTCTACACCAAAATCACCATGAGTGTGTCTAGTTTAAGCACAAAAAATTTGGGAGCCATTGGATACATTCTCATCATTTCACAATTGATTTGGCAAAGTGGACAAAATTTGGTCACATGTCACAAACCCTAAGGCCATTTAAAAACCACTCATCCAAAAATTCTGGAAAAACTAATGATAAAAAAGTAGAGATCATGATGAACACAACATAAAAAATCCCATTGAATTTGGATCAAAAATGAGCAAGTTATGATTTTTGCAAGATTGGATATCAAAATGAAATAACATGAAGAAATTAATTGAATTAATATTGAAAGAATGGCATTTTGGTAATATTTGGATCCACTTAATGAAGTGATGTCGTTTTGGCCAATAAACGAAATAATCTGATTGGTTCTTGAAGCTAGGCCATGCACACACGAAAATGGGGAAAAATCTGGGAAATTCAAAGGCTAGGGTTTCACTGTTCATCACCATTCCAAATCGTGTTTCTCAATTTTGCCCAGAAATCAAAATTGATTATACCATTGTGTTCATCAAACATCATACGACAACATCCTAACATGGGTTTTCATTAATTCGAGCTAGGCAATAAGAAACAAGCAAAACAAGTTTGAATCATCCATCTTTATTTCAACACAACTCGACCATTACTCAACCATTTTTAAAAACACAAAGTGCAGTGTGATCAGGGTGAAAAGACCTATGGGATGTACATCATAATTTTTGAAAAGGTTGAGGTCGAAAACTCACCTATTTTTGAAGTAGAAAGAGGAACAGTGGTTGTTTGGCCTTTTAATGGTGAAACAGATGAAGCAAAGCCTTCCAAGTGTTGATTGGTTGAAGAGCTTTGGCTTGTGGATGCTTGGAATGACCTTAAACAAACCCTGTCATGGCTGTATGCTTCTTTAGAACAATGCTGGCAAATGAACTCCCAGTTGATGAATGGTGCTGCAAGTAACCTCCAAATGATGGCCAGATGATAGAACAACAAAGGGATCCTTGAGTTCTTTAGAAGTTTTTTGACAGACTTTTTGAGATGCCAAAAATGAAGCCTTTTTTAGAATGAATGATTTCTGTCTTCTTATGTGTCATGGCTGCTGCTTGCTTAACAATGATGGATGGATGTGGAAACAACAAAATGCCATGCTTAAGTTCTTTTGGTTTTGGGACAGACTTTAGACAAATGCCAAGATGAGATGATGTTTAGACAATGAATGAGGTTTGTTGGTTTTGGCTGCGAGTAGTGACTCAAATGATGAAAGGATGGTGAAAATGCAATGGCTAGATTTTGGTTCTTAGAAGCTCTTGATTGGTTTTTGAGAAGTGTATCAAAAAATGAAACTTTTTAGGATGTGAAGTTGGTTATGCTCCTCTGTTATGTTGGCTGCTGTTGCTGCTACTGTCCTCCAACGACAGAAAAAATGATGGAAAAAGCCTGCTGTTGTGGTTTTGAGTTTTGACAGTTTTTTTGATAAATGCCAAGCAAGGTCTTTTGCATCAGTGAGGTTGGTTTGGTCTGCTGCTGTTGGTTGGCCAGGCAGGGTTGTCACTTTGGGTGTCTTTGGACAGAAAAAAAAGAAATGCCAAGCAAGGGTGAGTGCAGTTAGGATGAGTGAGTTTTTTTTGTGAAGGCTGCTGTTGTCTACAAGTGACAGGAGATGATGCAGGATATGTTGTCAAGCCAGGCTCAGTTCATTGTGTTTGGACAGAAGAATTGGAAATCAAATAGCAAGGTGAGGGCAGTTTTAGGATGTGTTAGGTTTTTTGTGAAGGCTGCTGCTGGTTCATTTTGATGGCAGGAAATGGTGAGGAAAATGGCTAGGCTCTTTTGGTATTTTGGACAAGGTTTGGACAAATGCCAAGAGTGAGGCTTGAGAGAATGTCAAGTTATGTTGGTTCTCTTGCAGCTAGCAGGGTTCATCATGACAGGAAAATGATGAATGAATGTTAAAAACAAATGCAAGGCTAAGGTCCTTTAATGTCTTGGACAGAGTTTTAGAAATGCAAAGCAAGGTGGTGTTCTTGGAGCAGGAATTCTGGGTGCAGTGTGTTTTTTTCTGCTAGGTAGAAGTTTCATTTTGACAGTAAATGAGAAAAAAAAACTGCTGTTGGATGTTGTTTTGTGGTGGGAGAGCAAGGGCCAGGCTTGGTCTCTTGTGTTTGACAGGGTTTTCAAATGCCAAGAATGAAAATGAAAATGAATGAATTTCTATGTCATAATGCAATTGATGCTGCTGCTGTTTTTTTTTTATGACAGGGAAATGCAGTTTTTTGTACCAAAGCCAGGCTTAGTTCATTTTTGTGAGTTTTGGAATGATTTGGTAAATGCAAGGATGCAGTCTTTTGGAGAGTGAGTGAGCCAAGGCCTTGTTGTTGTGTGTTGGTGGCTGCAATTAGCCTTTCTCTTGACAGAAAAGTGGTGAAGTTTGCTGCTAGGTTGCTTCTATTTTGATGGAATTTTGCTATCTTTCCCAAATGAGAGAGAATCAGCCTTTTAGCATGAATGAGTTGGTTTTTCTTGCTGTGCTGTTGGCTGCAGTATTTGTGTTCAAAATGACAGAAAAAATATGATGATCAAGGCTGCTATGGTCATGGCACAAAGCATGGTTTGGAAGTATGGATGAAATGTACTTTTGCCCATTCTTAAGCAACTAGGACATGGCCTCTTGTTTTGCTGTTGGTTAGGCTGCTAATCAGGTCTCAAACTGACAGAAAATGATCAGTATAAACTCTGTTTGAAGGTACCAAGGCATGGTTCAAATGCAAGCATGGATAGCATGGTGAAATTGTACTTTTGCCACATTTCAAGCAAGTTAAAGAATGGTTTCATGTACTGCATAATTGAGCTTGCAAACATGTTTTAAATGACATTTCTGAGCTGTTCCAATTGGCCAAATGTTAAAAAAATGTTTATATCAAAAAGTCAAACATTGGTCAAACTTGCATTTAAATGAGATAGGTCAAAAAATGCCATTTTGATTGGTGAAGTTTTGGCTCATGAAATTTATATTTTTGGAAAGAGGGGATAAAATGTGACTTGTAGGAAAAAACCCCACCAAAATTGGCCAAATGGTTTGAGAGATATGGCCCTTTGAAGTTCAAGATTTTCTGAAATCGATTCGATCATAACTTGCCAACCACACATGGGAATTGAGAGTTCTTGGACTTTTTGGAAATGGGAGAACAAGATCTTCAACTTTCATGTTGGGCAAAAATTCATTTGAGGCTTGTATCAAGATGTAATTTTGAGGATCAAGACTTTCCATTTTTGGCAAGTTTCAGTTACAGGTCCAGTTTCCATTTTTGGAAATTTCTGATTTGGCTTCAAATTCTTCCATGATGGTGTTTGACATGATATATTAGGCCTATTTGGACATGAATAAGCTCTCTCAAACCAAATCCATTCATCAAATCACTGATTAAATGGACAGTTGACCAACAGTTGACTTTTAGGGTTTCTGACTGTCTGTGCATGAACTGATGACTTCTGAACATCCAATCCTTGACCAAAACACTTCAAATGGACCTCCAAGTTATGTGAACTTGTTGGACAAACCCTAGGGCCTTGGCTCCTTGAGAATTGTGCTTGCTTGCTTGACTGACTGATCTCCTGATCAGTTTGACCTAATTCTTGCTTGCTTGCTCTTGAGGCAACTGAGGGTTATGCAAATGCTATGCAATGGACCATGATATGCTATGACCTAACATGAAAATGTATGTACAATGATAGGTGCAAATTTGAGGTGCTACAGCTGCCCCTATTCAATTAGCTGGGAACCCGAATGGATGAGAGCAACGGCTGTCAGACTTTCAGGGTAAACAGGGATTGAATACCAAGAACCGTAGAATTTGCACAATAGGGATCCACCAATGGAAACGTCCACTGGGACTTGATTTTTATTACTGGGTATATATTTTTGGTTGTTTTTTTTTTTTTCAAGGGCACAGCCACATCCAGACATCGCAATGACGATGAATGGGAAAAGAAATCACAACTAGATGCCAACGGACAACTAGGAAAAACTCGACGTTTACCAAGACCAACGGAGAGGTAACCAGACATTAATGAATGAATGGCAGGGATACAACCATACGTCAACGGACGAAATGGAAAAACTCAACGTTTACCAAGACCAACGGAGAGGTAACCAGACATTAATGAATGAATGGCAGGGATACAACCATACGTCAACGGACGAAATGGGAAAAACTCAACGTTTACCAAGACCAACGGAGAGGTAAATCCACGTGGGGACAGATACAACTAGACGTCATAGGACGAATAGGAAAAACTCGACGTTTATCGACACCAACGGAGAGGAGGAAACTCTACTGGGGAGAGTGAACACAACCAAATCATCAACGGATGATCGGGAAAAACTCGACGTTTATCGACACCAACGGAGAGGAGAATACTTCACTTGGGAAGGAGGACACAACCAAATCATCAACGGATGATCGGGAAAAACTCGACGTTTATCGACACCAACGGAGAGGAGAATACTTCACTTGGGAAGGAGGACACAACCAAATCATCAACGGATGATCGGGAAAAACTCGACGTTTATCGACACCAACGGAGAGGAGAATACTTCACTTGGGAAGGAGGACACCACCAAATCATCAACGGATGTTCGGGAAAAACTCGACGTTTATCGACACCAACGGAGAGGAGAATACTTCTCTTGGGAAGGAGGACACAACCAAATCATCGACGGATGATCGGGAAAAACTCGACGTTTATCGACACCAACGGAGAGGAGAATACTTCACTTGGGAAGGAGGACACAACCAAATCATCAACGGATGATCGGGAAAAACTCGACGTTTATCGACACCAACGGAGAGGAGAATACTTCACTTGGGAAGGAGGACACAACCAAATCATCAACGGATGATCGGGAAAAACTCGACGTTTATCGACACCAACGGAGAGGAGAATACTTCACTTGGGAAGGAGGACACAACCAAATCATCAACGGATGATCGGGAAAAACTCGACGTTTATCGACACCAACGGAGAGGAGAATACTTCACTTGGGAAGGAGGACACCACCAAATCATCAAAGGATGTTCGGGAAAAACTCGACGTTTATCGACACCAACGGAGAGGAGAATACTTCTCTTGGGAAGGAGGACACAACCAAATCATCGACGGATGATCGGGAAAAACTCGACGTTTATCGACACCAACGGAGAGGAGAATACTTCTCTTGGGAAGGAGGACACAACCAAATCATCGACGGATGATCGGGAAAAACTCGACGTTTATCGACACCAACGGAGAGGAGAATACTTCACTTGGGAAGGAGGACACAACCAAATCATCAACGGATGATCGGGAAAAACTCGACGTTTATCGACACCAACGGAGAGGAGGATACTTCTTCGGTCTGAATACCGGAAAATTGGCCTTGTGCCATGAGTACATCGACCTGATCGTCGGAAACTCCTTCGGTCTGAATACCGGAAAATTGGCCTTGTGCCATGAGTACATCGACCTGATCGTCGGAAACTCCTTCGGTCTGAATACCGGAAAATTGGCCTTGTGCCATGAGTACATCGACCTGATCGTCGGAAACTCCTTCGGTCTGAATACCGGAAAATTGGCCTTGTGCCATGAGTACATCGACCTGATCGTCGGAAACTCCTTCGGTCTGAATACCGGAAAATTGGCCTTGTGCCATGAGTACATCGACCTGATCGTCGGAAACTCCTTCGGTCTGAATACCGGAAAATTGGCCTTGTGCCATGAGTACATCGACCTGATCGTCGGAAACTCCTTCGGTCTGAATACCGGAAAATTGGCCTTGTGCCATGAGTACATCGACCTGATCGTCGGAAACTCCTTCGGTCTGAATACCGGAAAATCATAAGTACATATTATCTATAGCCGTCAAAACGTAGATAATACACTCGCATGGAAGATTATCCATAACCGGGTTGTAGGTTGCTAAATGAACAATCGACCGAAAAGAAAGGCATCTGGGTACCAGACTAGGTATGCAAAAGATGACCAATCAAAAGAGGATAAAGTTGCTAACTTGGAGCAAGTATCCAAAAAGAAAGTGAAGACCTAATGGGGACAATACTGCTTGATCAAAGCAAGTATCCACAGGGGACAAGACCATTAATACCACAAAGAGGGGATTACATCTACCGGTTTGTAGGCAGAAAACCACGGAGAAGTAACCAGTCATCATCGGGATGAGCACAAAGGGTTAATTCCAACAAGGGGAGGAAAGTGGGATTTTACAACTACCGACTAGTAGGTAGAAAACCACAAAGATAGGACTTACAACTACCAGTTTGTAGGTAGAAGCCGACGAATTCCGCTGAGGATGAAATGAATGAGTGCCGGTTAGTGAGCGACTATTCATTTATGCCCCAGGGCGGCACAAGAGATAGTCAACAAGAAGCCAATTTAGGATCGATCCAAAAAGGCAGACTGAAACAAGACTCATCCTAATGAGGAAAGAACTCAATAGGGAAAACCCATCCCATTAGGGAGGGAACGGAAGCAACCGTCATCCACGAGGATGTATCTCAGTGGGGAAATGGCAGGAAAAGATTGACACTTTCTGCTTAAGGGGTAGACTCTACATGGAGAGATCAGACACACCCATATCTGCTTAAGGAAAAAGACCCAAGCTGGCAAGATGCTAACAATTGGGGAGTAACACTGCTGGGGATACCCACTCGACTGAGGAATCACTTGTTGGGAAAACACCAACCTCTCAACCATGCTGATGAACTCAATTCTGAAACCGATCCAAAGGCGCGATGCTAAACTCTTTTCAACAACCCAATCTCGGCTGGTCACCACGGCCTAGGGCTAATGGATATGCTTGCTATGTTGATGCATGAGTTTTTTCTTGTTTTACACAATGCCCCATGATCATGGAAATGCTATGTACTAATGATGCAATATGCTATGCTTATCTAAATGATGAATGCATAAACACACGTCTCCTTCAGAGACAACACCGGGGAATTCCAGGAACTGTGCTGGGGAATGGTAAATCGACTTCACTGGGAGGAAGACTCAACCAATCTTCAGATAGGATAAACCCTGCTTTGGAGAACGTCTGTTACTTCGCTAGGGATAACCCACGCGATCCATGGGTAGAATCAACTCAGCTGGGGATGCAGATATCAGTCCACTACAGAAACCCGTCCAATCCACTGGTAGGATGAACTCTGTTGGAGAAATAAATGCTACTCCACTAGGGACGACCCAACCAATCCATATGTAGGAGAATCACTGCTGGAGATGTATTTCATGAGACCCGCTCCACTCGGGGAACTTGCCGAGGAAAAACCACACCATTCTGCTGAGGAGAACGATCCTAGTGGAGAGAACAACCATAGTGGTGAGAGTAACAACTCTGTTGAGGATGATAACACGTCATATCATACTGGAAATGAATTCCCACAAACCTGCTTGGGATAGGCACTCACGGCCATACTGGAGATAATAGCATCACAAAACCAATTGTTGGGGAACACACCAACAGTCTACTGATAAACTCCACTAGGGGACTCCGGGGAAAATAACTGCCAGGCGCTCAGCGGGGATTCTCAACTGGGGAAATCTGCAAGCATAGGCCTGCCGGGGAGAGGAGAAGACTGCTCTGCTGGAGAGAGGAACGCTAACGTCTTCAGCAAACACTCTGCTTGGGGAACTGCCCCACAAAAGTATTTCAACAGCAACCTTGCTGGGAATGCCCCACGGTAGGGCTCAAACAAACCTATATTGGTGATGCCCCACAATAGGGCTAACAGGGACCTGGAGGAAGAATGTTGTACTGCCGGGAACATGAAGATAAACAACTTCAACCAACACTGCACTGAGCAAATTCACTGAGGAGAGACCATACGAGGTTCTGCAGGACAAAGATACAGTCATGCTCGAGATACGAACAATTGTCTTACCTGCTGGTAATCATACCACCCCCGGGAGAGCACTGTGGGTCTCCTAAGTATCCTTCCATCATTGTGAACGTTCACTTTGTTTAAGAACAATTTTTTTTGAAAAATTTGTTTACTTTGAAAACAATGATACTTTATCAATTAAAAACACGCAAAACATTTGTTGAGTTGAAACAAATAAGAATGCAAATAATTGGATAAAAGCTCAAATTGATGTGATGGAATGGTAGTCTGCAAAGGGCGAGACTCCATGGATCTGTACAAGTTTGAAATCGGTGATATATATTGGAGAGGGCTACATTGAACATAATGACCTTTCCTCTACCATTCTGAATTTTCGATGTATTCAGAGCTTCAGTCGACGACGAATCGAGAATTCCTGACGGATGACATATATAGAGCACAGTCTTGTCAAGGTGCAGTTACTTGCCAAATCCCTAATTTTTGCCTAGATTGCCCCAGTGTGAGGTGTTCAATCTAGCGGGATGCAAATTCTTTTTTTTTTTTCAATGTCTCTAACTTTTGCCTGGATCGCCCTTTCGGGTTTTCAATCCACCGAGACGCTCCTTTTTGCCTAAGTCGCCCTTTGGGGTGTTCAACTTAGCGAGCTGTTTGATTTTTTTCTTTTTGTTTAGGCGAAGTATTTCTTGACTGCACCAGGATTCACAGGACGAGTGAACTTCTTCATCCACTGTAGTAAGTGTCAGAACACTGCCTGAAGAGGCTCTTTTGACAACATATGGACATTCATAGCTTGGGGGTTCACTTGCCCCTGGAATCGGGTACAAAAGACAAAACTTTCTTGAGCACAAGGTCACCTTCTCGGAACACACGAGGCTTGACCTTCTTGTTGAATGCTTTTTCACTCTCTGCTGATATGACTGACCATGACACATGGCAGTTGATCTCTTCCTTTCGATCGAGTTCAGCATCAGCCAACTTGGGACTTTGAGGGTGCTATCTTTCTTTTGTTTTTTTTTTCTTTTGATTTTGCTTTTGATTTCGCTTTCTTTTGATTTCTTTTGATTTTGCACCCTCCTCTTTCTTTTTCTTTTTTTTCTTTTCTTTTTTTTTCTTTTTTTTTTAATGCCCCGGTTGGCTGTTCTGCTGATTCTCGAGATGCAGCTGAGTGACCTTCTTTTCTTGCTCAAGAAGTCGGGAAATCTCGTCAGGAATTCCTTTCAACATCATCTTCTTCCGCTTCGAATACAGGGAATTTAAAATTGGGAGATGACGTCTGATCACTATGTTCAATGGGTTTGAGAAACAACCTGCATAATGATTTGATATGAAAAGCTCTTTGAAAATCAAACAAGACAATCGTTATGCAGATGAAAAGACTGCTTTTATTCCTGTTTTTAAAGGTTTTTTGTGATCACCAATTTCATGCAAAAAGCGAAAAGGGAAAACAATTGGAAAAACAAATGTTTTAACATGAATTATTTGAATGAAAATATCATTGCACAAAATGCTGCCAACAATGTCATCACTTCTCCTTTTGGCATGGGAGAAGGGTTTTTAAACAAAGTGATTGTTACTCTGACTTATGAAAAACTGTAGAAAAGCCCACAGTGACCCAATTGTGGCAGACACCTCCAGGAATGATGAAATTGTTCAAATCCCCTGCGTCCTCTTCCAAGATAGCAGCATCCTTTTCTTCAAGTTGATCGTCATGGATGAATCTTCCACTCTTGAACAGACCTTGCTCATTGCATGCCCCAGAATAGTAGCCAATGCCAGCCCGGGATCGGTTAACCAGGAATAAATCCATCAACAGTACAAAGTCTGGCAAATATCTCTCTGAGTTCATAATTCTCTTGCTCAGGATGATCTATCAATCTGGCAGAGATGGCTCTGGTATAATACCGGCAAAGTGCGTCTTCAAAATAAATGAAGATCGCAGGGTCAGACCACAGGACGGGAGACCGGAACAGAACCTGCTGATGCAAATGATGCATGAAGTGTTTATGCATATGCTTGTTTTTATTTCAAAGGAACTCGAGGGTTTTATTTGCAAACTTTGAAATATTTAGCATTTTGATCATATATGAGAATATCTCCTCAGATATATCAGGTGAAAAAAATTTCCCGGTTTTTTCATGTTTTGAAATTTTTTGCAAATAAACTCCTTTGAGTTCCTTGAAAATTTTCTTTTTTTCTTTTTTTTTCCTTCCCTTTTTTTTTTATTTCTTTTTTTTGATTTTTTTTTTCTGATTTTTTTCTGATTTTTTTCATTGCGTTTCTTTTGAAAAATAAATATGCTATGATGCACATGATGCAGACTGGACTGGCTGGTTGTGCAAACTCTGACTAGGTCGAAGCTTCAGTCAAGATCAGAACATAAATCCAACTTATGGTCAAACTGATCACACTGTTGTCTGAACTAGAGTCACCAACAGAACCAAAGTCACCAACGGTACCTGTAATGAATAACCCTTCCCACTCACGGGCGTAGTCTAGGCCAGGGTAAAGCTGAGAGAAACGCAGCATAAATAACCTTTCGCAGAAATACTGTCATATACACACCCGAAGTATGTAACGACAGTATCCCACCAGGGTCTGAACTGCTCGTGATATCAATGTTCTGCTAAGTGGCGCCATACCACCCGCTTCCCATGAATCACTCTATTCCTAATCATCCTAGATTTTCACTCATGGTCTGGGTATTGGACCTTTTATCTCAACTGACTCCCCCCCCCCACACAGAGAAAAACAGACAGCCAGCCAGTAATGAATAATGAATATGAATGCAAACATCAATGCACACAATCAATGCAAACAAATAAATGTACATATATACAATGAATGCAATAAAATACAATAAGCAGAAAGCAACCAAAACCCTAATCCTAGAGAGCGCTAGGAGAGACTCGCTCAGGGAAGATGGACCAGCATAGGTCAACTTCTCTTTATCCCCAGCAGAGTCGCCAGCTGTCGCATCGCGCGAAAAACCGGCGGGAAAAGAAAGAAACAACAGAGCCGCCACCGTGCGTTATTTATCCCAAAAGAGGGAAAGGAAACGCTCAGAGTAAACCTGGAAAAAACATGGTCTCGCGACCAAAGAGGATGGGTTCGGGAGTCGGTTATGCGAAGGGAAGGTATTAGCACCCCTACGCATCCGTAGTACTCTACGGGATCCACGCACAATAGAAAGGAAAATGGTTGCTAAAACACTGCTCAAAACACACACACACACACTGGCTGAAAGAGACAAAAGAAACTGACTGAAACTGACTCGGCAGGATACCGCATCCTGGGCCTACTTAGTCTATCAGGCATAGACATCAGAGTCGAAGTAGTTCGGACTGGGGGAAACGACACATGCTCGCTAGGATATCGCATCCTATGCATATGTATCTTCTCGGACGAGAGAAGAATCAGAGCATTCGTAGCTCGGCTGACACGCACACAAACAAAACAAGACACAGGCAAACGTGGAGCCTGAATGCCAATCACTGGACTTACATCAGCATCCGAACCAAAACACACACAAAGGCAAACATGGAGCCTGAATGCCAATCACTGGACTTACATCAGCATCCGAACCAAAACACACACAAAGAGGCAAACGCGGAGCCTGAATGCCAATCACTGGGCTTATATCAGCATCCGAACCAAACGCACGCACACTGGAACCTAACTGCCACTCGATGGACTTACATCAGCTTCCAAGCACACAACAAGGCAAATTAAAGACACAGGCAACAAATTGCTAAGGAGTCAGGCACTCGAGCCTAGCGACTGTCAGACAACACACACAAAAAAGAAAAAGGGCGCCCGGAGAGATCAGCTCAATCCCCTGCCTACATACTTCATCTGGTATGAAGATCAGGGCGATGTAGTTCCCCTACGCAGGGATAAAGGACCTAGCCTAACCAGATAACAGAGGGAGACACAACTAGGGAGACTACGACTCGAGCCTAGATGTTATCATGCAAATCATCCCTAAGTTAAGGTTTCTAGCTAAATGGCACAAGGGCCATCCTATCCTAAGCATGGCTCACACAGGAAGCAAGCCACACACACTTAACTTACACAGGAAGCAAGCCAAGCAAAACCTAACTTGCACAGGAAGCAAGTCAAACAATCCTATCTTGCACAGGAAGCAAGTCAAACAATCCTATCTTGCACAGGAAGCAAGTCAAACAATCCTATCTTGCACAGGAAGCAAGTCAAACAATCCTACCAGCACAGATAGCACACGCTATACACAAACAAGTGGCTCAAACAAGGGTTAGGTTTTAGTCAAGGGGTCATGTCAACCTCGACAAACAAACCTCTGGAACTGGGTGAATGTTGCTCTTAACCTTGCCATTGAGGGGCTAAGGTGAAGCAGATGAAAGGATGAAGTGAGAATGAGACCTCACAGCTCTTATCCCTGGCCTGGGAGAGCTCAAGACAAGAATGTGTGGGTTCAGAAAGTGGGAACCCTTCTACACATTTAAACTGACTCAACTGTACAGTTGTACAAGATCTTGGGTTTGTATCTGCAATGCATCAACACAGTGGTGTGAGCAAAGCAGATGACACACTGAATAGTGGGGGATAGATTGCATATCCCTACCTTCCACCAATTGCCTCTTCACTTAGGAGGACTTTGACTCTATGCAAGGACAAAAGTAAACATCCACAAACATTGCCTCTTAAGGAGGACTTCAGACAGTTGCCTGGCCAAGTAACAGGCCAGGTCTTCTAGACTACATGAAGACAAAGAGACATACCTCAATGCAAATTGCTTATACAAGCAAAGAAAAGCAAAAGTTCACAAGGAACTAAAAGCAACTAAAGTACCTGAAATCAGTCAAGCACAGTTAGTATACAAGTTCAAACAAAGCAAAAAGAAACAGACACCAACAGTTAATTGGAGGCACATGGATGTGCAAGGCACAAGGCTTAAGGCATGTGAGCCAAGCCACCTACAAAACACACAAGTTAGACAATTATATTCAAGCAAGCTCAATCACATTGTAATGATCTCTTTGAAGCATTTGTAGCTTAACCTGAAAACATAAGCTCAAAAGTGAGTACCAGGACCGCTAGGGCAAGCCTAGGGTCAAACATGAATGAAAAAGTCAAAGCAGCAAAGGATATCCAATCAAAGTCAAGTTTAATCATTCAAGAAACACAACCAATTGGGTTCACATTCATATCAATCACTATCATCATTTCATGAACCATTTAGGTCAAAGTATGGCAAACAGAAACTCATAGAAGTCAACAGTAAGACTTAACTCAAAAGCAATCTAAAACATTTCCAAAAATCACCAAATAAATCATGATCAATCACAACCCATAGCATGGTAAGCATGTCAAATTTCATCTCATTTGGACAAGTGGAAGGCAGTCAATGAAAATCAGAAAGTCAAAGCCATTTTGAACATGCTCAATGAAGTCAACCAAACATGCATCAACTTAGAAAAATCATAAATCAGAGATGGCATATGATAAATGACTGGGACTAAAACCATGGAAAAGATGAGGATGTCTAGTTATCTCATGTAAAATTTCATGTCCATCCAATAAAGTATGAGAATTTCACAAATGAAATGGGAACATGTGTCACACAAAGTCAACATATGACCAAGCAGGGGAGAAAATATCAAACAATTAGGAAATGCCACAAATAATTCCAAGAAAATTCACATGTAAACTAGACATACAAGAGTAGGTTCATGCAAAAAATCAGATCAATTTGAGGTCAAGAAGCATGGCAATGAAAATCATGAAGTTGGACATCAATGGTGTGACACAAATTGTCACACCCTAATTCAAAAAATCATAACTCACAAACCACAAATGATAAATTCACAAACTCTACACCAAAATCACCATGAGTGTGTCTAGTTTAAGCACAAAAAATTTGGGAGCCATTGGATACATTCTCATCATTTCACAATTGATTTGGCAAAGTGGACAAAATTTGGTCACATGTCACAAACCCTAAGGCCATTTAAAAACCACTCATCCAAAAATTCTGGAAAAACTAATGATAAAAAAGTAGAGATCATGATGAACACAACACAAAAAATCCCATTGAATTTGGATCAAAAATGAGCAAGTTATGATTTTTGCAAGATTGGATATCAAAATGAAATAACATGAAGAAATTAATTGAATTAATATTGAAAGAATGGCATTTTGGTAATATTTGGATCCACTTAATGAAGTGATGTCGTTTTGGCCAATAAACGAAATAATCTGATTGGTTCTTGAAGCTAGGCCATGCACACACGAAAATGGGGAAAAATCTGGGAAATTCAAAGGCTAGGGTTTCACTGTTCATCACCATTCCAAATCGTGTTTCTCAATTTTGCCCAGAAATCAAAATTGATTATACCATTGTGTTCATCAAACATCATACGACAACATCCTAACATGGGTTTTCATTAATTCGAGCTAGGCAATAAGAAACAAGTAAAACAAGTTTGAATCATCCATCTTTATTTCAACACAACTCGACCATTACTCAACCATTTTTAAAAACACAAAGTGCAGTGTGATCAGGGTGAAAAGACCTATGGGATGTACATCATAATTTTTGAAAAGGTTGAGGTCGAAAACTCACCTATTTTTGAAGTAGAAAGAGGAACAGTGGTTGTTTGGCCTTTTAATGGTGAAACAGATGAAGCAAAGCCTTCCAAGTGTTGATTGGTTGAAGAGCTTTGGCTTGTGGATGCTTGGAATGACCTTAAACAAACCCTGTCATGGCTGTATGCTTCTTTAGAACAATGCTGGCAAATGAACTCCCAGTTGATGAATGGTGCTGCAAGTAACCTCCAAATGATGGCCAGATGATAGAACAACAAAGGGATCCTTGAGTTCTTTAGAAGTTTTTTGACAGACTTTTTGAGATGCCAAAAATGAAGCCTTTTTTAGAATGAATGATTTCTGTCTTCTTATGTGTCATGGCTGCTGCTTGCTTAACAATGATGGATGGATGTGGAAACAACAAAATGCCATGCTTAAGTTCTTTTGGTTTTGGGACAGACTTTAGACAAATGCCAAGATGAGATGATGTTTAGACAATGAATGAGGTTTGTTGGTTTTGGCTGCGAGTAGTGACTCAAATGATGAAAGGATGGTGAAAATGCAATGGCTAGATTTTGGTTCTTGGAAGCTCTTGATTGGTTTTTGAGAAGTGTATCAAAAAATGAAACTTTTTAGGATGTGAAGTTGGTTATGCTCCTCTGTTATGTTGGCTGCTGTTGCTGCTACTGTCCTCCAACGACAGAAAAAATGATGGAAAAAGCCTGCTGTTGTGGTTTGAGTTTTGACAGTTTTTTTGATAAATGCCAAGCAAGGTCTTTTGCATCAGTGAGGTTGGTTTGGTCTGCTGCTGTTGGTTGGCCAGGCAGGGTTGTCACTTTGGGTGTCTTTGGACAGAAAAAAAAGAAATGCCAAGCAAGGGTGAGTGCAGTTAGGATGAGTGAGTTTTTTTTGTGAAGGCTGCTGTTGTCTACAAGTGACAGGAGATGATGCAGGATATGTTGTCAAGCCAGGCTCAGTTCATTGTGTTTGGACAGAAGAATTGGAAATCAAATAGCAAGGTGAGGGCAGTTTTAGGATGTGTTAGGTTTTTTGTGAAGGCTGCTGCTGGTTCATTTTGATGGCAGGAAATGGTGAGGAAAATGGCTAGGCTCTTTTGGTATTTTGGACAAGGTTTGGACAAATGCCAAGAGTGAGGCTTGAGAGAATGTCAAGTTATGTTGGTTCTCTTGCAGCTAGCAGGGTTCATCATGACAGGAAAATGATGAATGAATGTTAAAAACAAATGCAAGGCTAAGGTCCTTTAATGTCTTGGACAGAGTTTTAGAAATGCAAAGCAAGGTGGTGTTCTTGGAGCAGGAATTCTGGGTGCAGTGTGTTTTTTTCTGCTAGGTAGAAGTTTCATTTTGACAGTAAATGAGAAAAAAAAACTGCTGTTGGATGTTGTTTTGTGGTGGGAGAGCAAGGGCCAGGCTTGGTCTCTTGTGTTTGACAGGGTTTTCAAATGCCAAGAATGAAAATGAAAATGAATGAATTTCTATGTCATAATGCAATTGATGCTGCTGCTGTTTTTTTTTTATGACAGGGAAATGCAGTTTTTTGTACCAAAGCCAGGCTTAGTTCATTTTTGTGAGTTTTGGAATGATTTGGTAAATGCAAGGATGCAGTCTTTTGGAGAGTGAGTGAGCCAAGGCCTTGTTGCTGTGTGTTGGTGGCTGCAATTAGCCTTTCTCTTGACAGAAAAGTGGTGAAGTTTGCTGCTAGGTTGCTTCTATTTTGATGGAATTTTGCTATCTTTCCCAAATGAGAGAGAATCAGCCTTTTAGCATGAATGAGTTGGTTTTTCTTGCTGTGCTGTTGGCTGCAGTATTTGTGTTCAAAATGACAGAAAAAATATGATGATCAAGGCTGCTATGGTCATGGCACAAAGCATGGTTTGGAAGTATGGATGAAATGTACTTTTGCCCATTCTTAAGCAACTAGGACATGGCCTCTTGTTTTGCTGTTGGTTAGGCTGCTAATCAGGTCTCAAACTGACAGAAAATGATCAGTATAAACTCTGTTTGAAGGTACCAAGGCATGGTTCAAATGCAAGCATGGATAGCATGGTGAAATTGTACTTTTGCCACATTTCAAGCAAGTTAAAGAATGGTTTCATGTACTGCATAATTGAGCTTGCAAACATGTTTTAAATGACATTTCTGAGCTGTTCCAATTGGCCAAATGTTAAAAAAATGTTTATATCAAAAAGTCAAACATTGGTCAAACTTGCATTTAAATGAGATAGGTCAAAAAATGCCATTTTGATTGGTGAAGTTTTGGCTCATGAAATTTATATTTTTGGAAAGAGGGGATCAAATGTGACTTGTAGGAAAAAACCCCACCAAAATTGGCCAAATGGTTTGAGAGATATGGCCCTTTGAAGTTCAAGATTTTCTGAAATCGATTCGATCATAACTTGCCAACCACACATGGGAATTGAGAGTTCTTGGACTTTTTGGAAATGGGAGAACAAGATATTCAACTTTCATTTTGGGCAAAAATTCATTTGAGGCTTGTATCAAGATGTAATTTTGAGGATCAAGACTTTCCATTTTTGGCAAGTTTCAGTTACAGGTCCAGTTTCCATTTTTGGAAATTTCTGATTTGGCTTCAAATTCTTCCATGATGGTGTTTGACATGATATATTAGGCCTATTTGGACATGAATAAGCTCTCTCAAACCAAATCCATTCATCAAATCACTGATTAAATGGACAGTTGACCAACAGTTGACTTTTAGGGTTTCTAACTGTCTGTGCATGAACTGATGACTTCTGAACATCCAATCCTTGACCAAAACACTTCAAATGGACCTCCAAGTTATGTGAACTTGTTGGACAAACCCTAGGGCCTTGGCTCCTTGAGAATTGTGCTTGCTTGCTTGACTGACTGATCTCCTGATCAGTTTGACCTAATTCTTGCTTGCTTGCTCTTGAGGCAACTGAGGGTTATGCAAATGCTATGCAATGGACCATGATATGCTATGACCTAACATGAAAATGTATGTACAATGATAGGTGCAAATTTGAGGTGCTACACACCCCAAGTGAATGCTCTTGACTTTTTACGGCAAAAGAACAATTATAAAAAAATTCAGGGTTTCAAGAAAAAAGATTTTGACATCTCGCCTTATTTCAAGCTAAGATTCAACTGTTTAAGCTCAAAGGGGTTCACGAATACTCTCTTCTCACGGGTAAGTTGTATTTGGAACTGGTTGTGCTCGAAATAAAACAAGCGCCTTGATCATTTCTAATTGCTTCCACAAATTCACAATAATAAAAGACAAAACATGAATCAAATGAATCGACACAGTTTATTAGAATCCAACAGTTTTAGTGTACAATGGAGGTTTCCTCACAATTTGTGGTTCTAAGTCCTATGTGAATCATTCATTCAATTATGTTGCAAAAAGAACAATATTTACTTACGAAAAGAGTAAAATTCTTAATGCATTCTAAAATTCTAACCGGAGGTAACCATGTACCTTAGCATTATTCGCTTGTTTATTTTTATCATTGCCATCCAAGCACGGATGCACCTTCATTGGATACTTCTTTGAGGAGCAACCAATCTAGAAGGTTTAACCCTCAACAACCAAAAATTTATTAAATAAAAGAAATTCAACTCAACACAATAATTTAAAACATAAATAATAACCATTACTTCAAAATGTTGAAAATGTGCGTGGGGGACAAAACACCCCAAAAAGTACATAACCAACTACCAAATATCTGAAAATAAAATAAAACATAACATAAAAAAAAAATTAGTCCTCATAGGACTCAGAACCCTCTTCACTACCGGCCTCAGAACCGGAACCATCATCACTATCATCATCATCAGCACCACTAGAACCAGAAGCACCAGAAGTACCAGCACCCGCCCCTTCTCCGAAAACAGGCCTGTCCTCAGGCCAGCCAGCATGTTGCAGGAACTGCTCACGCGTCATCAGAGGATGCTCTCCAGCTGATTGGAGAGGTTGATTGAATTTGGAATGCAACGGTTAGGGTTTGCAATGCAACAGTTAGGGTTTGTGTGAGATGGGAGTGAAAGAGGTGATTTTTGTGCAAGTGAGAGTGAGCTCGATCCTTATATTCAGACTTAAAACAAAATAAATAGTTTTGGGCCCAAATGAGTGGCCCTGTGAAATAAAATAAAAGTTCTGTCACGCTACGCTCGCTACTGTCTTCGCCTAGCGAGCAGTTAGCGAATCAGCTCGCTACTGCCTTCGCCTAGCGAGCAGCTAGCGAGCATGATAGTATTTTGTTTTTTCAAAACAGCATGCACAACACATTTCAGCAAGGTTCCCTCAATTTGAACACCAATACCACACAACAGAAAGCTGTAAATACTTACAATGTTGGGGTGCCTCCCAACAAGCGCTTGTTTAACATCGGATAAGCTCGACGGTTCGAGATGCTCACAGAGGAGCATCCAAGGAGATTGCTCAGCTCTCGCGATCCACAAGACCGCCAAGATAAATCTTCAAACGTTGGCCATTAACTGTCCAACTCTCTTTCTTCTCCATGTCCTTAATGACAACAGCTCCATATTCTTTGACTTCTTTGACACGAAATGGCCCGGACCATTTAGATTTCAATTTTCCGGGGAATAGCTTAAACCTAGAATTGAACAAAAGAACCAACTGTCCGGGCACAAATTCATTCTTCCTAAGCTTTTTGTCATGATACTTTTTCACCTTTTCTTTGTACAACCAACTCGAGTGATATGCAGCATTGTGCATTTCTTCCAACTCAAGCAATTGCACTTTTCTTTTTTCACCGGCCAAATCCTTGTCAAAGTTCAATAATTTCAGAGCCCACAAAGCTTTGTGCTCCAATTCAACCGGCAAATGGCAAGTTTTACCAAACACCAATTGAAAAGGAGTTAGCCTAATTGGAGCTTTAAAAGCGGTACGGTATGCCCATAACGCTTCATCCAATTTTTGCGACCACTCTTTTTTAGAATTTGACACGGTTTTTTCAAGAATTCTCTTAATCTCACGATTAGAGACCTCGGCTTGACCGTTTGCTTGTAGGTGATACGGAGTCGCCACTCTATGTGATACACCGTAATGTTTCAAAACGCTTTCTAATGGTGCATTACAAAAGTGCGACCCTCCATCACTAATCAACACACGGGGGGTTCCAAAACGGGAAAAGATGTTTTTCTTCAAAAAATTTATTACCATTTTAGCATCCGCCCGAGGTGAGGCAATCGCCTCAACCCACTTAGAAACATAGTCAACCGCCACAAGCATATATTCATTACCATATGAGGGTGGGAATGGTCCAACAAAGTCGATACCCCAACAATCGAACACTTCAACCTCTTGGATATTTTGGAGAGGCATCTCGTCTCTCTTACCAATCCCACCACTTCTTTGGCAACTATCACAACTTTGCGCATGGGCATTTGCGTCTTTAAAAATAGTAGGCCAATAAAATCCTGACTGAAGGACTTTAGTGGCCGTTCTTACCCCATTGTAGTGTCCGCCGTAAGGCGAGTTGTGACAATGCCAAAGAATGCTTTGTGCTTCATCGCTAGTAACACACCTCCTTTAAAGGTTATCACCACCCAATTTAAACAAGTATGGGTCGTCCCACACGTAGTACTTAGCATCCGAGTGAAATTTCCTTTTTTGGTTCGAAGTTAGGTCGGGAGGCACCAAACCACTAGCCTTATGGTTCGCAAAGTTCGCAAACCACGGCCTAACTTGAACTTTGAAAAGTTTTTCATCAGGAAACTCTTCCCGGATTTCCTTCTCGGAAGCGGTAACCTCCACATTAACTAAGCAAGATAAATGATCTGCCACCAAATTTTTCGATCCTTTCTTGTCTTTGATTTCAACATCAAATTCTTGCAACAAGAGGATCCAACGGATGAGCCTTTGCTTCGAGTCCGGTTTGGTGAGCAAATATTTAATCGTCGAGTGGTCGGTATACACTACTACCTTGGAACCAATAAGATAGGACCTAAATTTTTCAAGCGCATACACTATCGCAAGTAATTCTTTTTCAGTGGTGGCATAGTTAACTTGAGCCTCATTAAGAACTTTACTTGCATAGTGTATCGCATGAAAAAATTTCTCTTTTCTTTGGCCTAATACCGCTCCGATTGCATAGTCGCTCGCATCACACATGAGCTCAAAATTTAAATTCCAATTTGGAGCGACTATAATTGGAGCGGTAACCAATTTTTCCTTTAAAATTTCAAAAACTTGTAAACACTCATCAGTTAAAAGAAATACCTGATCCTTAGCTAGCAAGTTACTCAAAGGCTTAGCTACCTTTGAGAAGTCTTTGATAAGGTGCCGATAGAAACCGGCGTGCCCAAAAAGCTTCGGACTCCCTTCAAATTCACCGGAGGAGGTAACTTTTCAATCACTTCAACTTTAGCACGATCAACTTCAAGCCCTCTTGAAGAGACTTTATGGCCAAAGCACTATCCCCTCGGTCACCATGAAGTGGCACTTCTCCCAATTGAGAACAAGATTCGTCTTCACACATCTTTCAAGAACCGTTTCCAAGTTGTCCAAGCATAGACCAAATGAACCACCAAATACGGAGAAGTCGTCCATAAAGACTTCCATTGTTTTCTCGATAAGGTCGGCAAAAATAGCTTGCACACATCTTTGGAAAGTCGTTGGTGCATTGCACAACCCAAAGGGAATTTTACGGTATGCGAAAATTCCAAAAGGACATGTGAAAGCCGTCTTTTCATGATCGGCCGGGTCAACCGCAATTTGGTTATACCCGGAATAGCCATCTAGGAAACAATAGTATTGTTGCCCATAAAGTCTTTCTAGCATTTGATCCATGAACGGGAGTGGAAAGTGATTTTTTCGAGTTGCGGTATTCAACCGCCTATAATCAATGCACATACGCCACCCCGTTGCCACTTTTGTCGGGATCAACTCATCCTTTTCATTTCGAATCACGGTAATGCCACCTTTCTTCGGAACCACATGTACAGGACAAACCCATGGGCTATCCGAAATCGGGTAAATCATTCCCGCATCCAACAACTTAACAACCTCCTTTCTAACAACTTCCTTCATAGTAGGATTTAAGCGGCGTTGCGGTTGAGCTACCGGCTTAAAGTCCTCTTCCATTAAGATCTTGTGCATGCAATAGGAAGGACTAATTCCTTTGAGATCGGAAAGAGTCCAACCCATGGCCTCTTGATTCTTTTTCAAAACATTGATCAAACGGGCTTCTTCATTCTTTGACAAAAGATTGCTTATGATAACCGGCTTTGCTTCGGTCTCGTCGAGGAATGCATACTTCAAAATAGAAGGTAACATTTTCAATTCAATCGGCGATTTTTCTTCATTTGGCTCCTTCTTCAATACTTCCTCCTCAACTTCCCACGGATGTAACTCTTTTAGACTATCAAGTTCCCTTAGGCATTCATCAAGAGCTTGCTCTTCTTTAATTGTAAAAACTTCAAAGGAGTCATCAAGAGCTAACTCCATAGGAGATATCTCATGAATATGTTTATAGAAACTTCAAAAGTTGCCTCCTCGATCACATCAATGCGAAAGTTATTACTTCTATCCTTTGAATGCTTCATGGCTTCGAATAGATCAAAAGTAACTTCTTCATTTTGGACCCTTACTTTCATCAAACCGTCGTCAACATCAATCATCATGCGTGCGGTTTTCATGAACGGTCGGCCAAGAATAAACGGAGCATCGTCGTCCTCTTCCATATCAATCACGACGAAATCAACCGGGAAGAAGAATTTGTCAACTTTGACCAATACATCTTGATCTAACCCATGAGGATGGGTAGTCGACTTATCGGCCAATTGCAAATTCATTCGGATGGCCTTCATTTCAATGTTGCCAAGCCTCTTCACAATAGACAATGGTATTAGATTAATGCTTGACCCCAAATCAATTAGCCCTTTTCCGACATAGACATCACCAATTTTAACCGGCAAAGTAACTCGTCCCGGGTCAACCTCTTTTTTCGGAAGCGTCCGTTGAATGATTGCACTACAACTAGCATCTAGGACAATTGTCTCCAGTTCCGTGTACCTCCGCTTTTTAGTAAGTATGTCTTTCATGAATTTCGCATACTTAGGCATTTGCTCCAATGCTTCGGCAAACGGAATGTTCACTTGAAGTTGTTTGAATATATCCATGAACCGGGCGTAATGCCGTTCATTCTCCCTTTTAGATGGAGCATGTGGATACGGAAGGTTTTGGATTGGAGTAGCGCCCACTACCTCCTTTCCTTTAGAGACTCTAGAATTCCTCTCTCTTTTCTTTTTTACTCCCTCCACCTTCACTTCATCACTCTTATTTTTTTCGACTTCCACACTTTCTTTATCTTCTACTTCACCATTTTTTTCATTCTTTTCAACTTCTTCCTCACTCCACTCCCTAACTTCACCATCAATGATATCCTTTATTTTTTTCTCCTCATCTTTTTTCTCATCCTCTCTTTTTTCACTCTCACTAATCAACTCCCTTCCACTTCTTGTCGTTATCGCTTTACAATGCTCCTTTGGATTCGTTTGCGTGTTCGCCGAAAAAGATGGTCCGGGTTGTTGTTCCGCTAGTTGTTTAGCAAGTTATCCGACTTGAGTTTCGAGATTTTTAATTGCCGCATCGTTGCTCTTTTGATTAGCCATTGACAATTGCATAAATTGTGTCAATGTCTCTTCTAACTTTGAAGTCACGACCGGCGGTTGTTGAGGTTGGTAAGGATTTTGACGGCTAGAAGTACCACCCCCATAACCTTGGTTATGGTGATAGTTAGCCCTTGGTTGGAACCCTTGACTCCCTTGAAAGTGTTGTTGTTGATTTTGAGGATGTTGTTGATATGGTTGTTGTTGTTGTTGCCTCGGTTGGTAGTCTCGTTGGTTCGCCATGTAATTCACTTCTTCGAACCCGGGAGGTGGACAAAACCCGGTGTCATGATCACCCTTGCAAAGCTCACAACAAGCTATTTGTTTAGCTTTTGAAGGTTCTCTCAACTCTTTTATTTGTTGAGTTAAGAGTTCAACTTGTTGAGAAATGAGTTTATTTTGGGCAAGAATAGCATCATTTGTTCCAAGTTCAAGCACTCTCGGTTTCTTCAAAATGTTGCCTCTACTTTGACTTTGGAGGTCATTTAGAGCCATTCGGTTAATGATATCATGAGCTTCGTCGGTGCTTTTAGACAACAAAGAACCACCCGAAGTAGCATCCAACAAAGTCTTGCAATTAGGTTGAAGGCCATTCTTGAAAATGTGGATTTGCGTCAATTCGTCAAAACCATGCCCTTTGCACTTTCGAAGCATGGATTTGAATCTCTCCCATGCCTTATTCAATGATTCGTTGGCTCCTTGCGAAAACACGGAGATAGTCGTTTTAGATTCCATGAACCGGTTGTGGGAGAAAAATCTTTCAATGAACTTCTCTTCCAACACGTTCCAATCCGTCATGACTGCAGGTGTTTGATCCAAGTACCAATCTTTGGCTTTGCCGAGCAAAGCATGAGGAAATAGTCTTTTGAACAACGGTAGCTCTTGAGCTTGATCAACTCCGGCTGCCAATGCTATCTCGTAAAATTTGGTGAGAAAAGCAAAGGGGTCTTCATGGTCCATTCCGGTGAATGGACTTTCGTATAGCAAGTTAAGAGTTCCCGTCTTCATCTCGGCTTGCCTTTCCTGGTGGTTGGAAAACTGAGCTGTATTCCTCGGACTATTGACACATGGCGTGGAAGTGGGCGGTGGTTGTGGTGGATCCATGATAGGTGTGAAAGGTGGTTGGTGTGTTGTAGAAGAACCTTCTCCTTGTTCTTGTCGCTGTCTAGCTTGTTGCCTCCTTCGTCTCGTTCTGCTATTCAGTCTCCTTGCGGTTCTTTCGATCTCGGGATCAAAAAGAAGTTGGTCCTCAGGAACCTGCCCTCGCATAAAACGAAAGTTGCACACTAAACCAAACAAATTAACAAGCACAAGTCAAAAATTCAAAAGTTAAAAATTTAGCAACTATTGCGATGCTCGCAATATCAATTCACAATCCCCGGCAACGGTGCCATTTTGTTGAATAAAAGGTAAGAGTATCGGGGTTTGTTATCGTCTCCACAGAGATTATGTGATATTGCCGCCGTTCGACAGTTGTTAAGTTCTTAACTTATAGTAACAAGGGGGTTTTAGTTTTCGGTTACGGTAGCTTGCATAAAAGTAAGAAATTGCGGTAAAAGTTTTGGTTTTACGATTTGAGAAAGATTGTCAAAGTTAGGGTTTAACGATCACTTTGCATGCATATGTTAGATCAATCAAAACTCATAAACTCCATTAGATGATAAACACATCCACAAAGTCCTCCCAATGTGTTTATCTCTAACACACATTGTGGTTTTTCCCATTTTGATCCATTGTTGATCTCTCACACAATCTATCAAAATGACAACTTTTAGGTTTAACTTTTTAGTGAACAAGCTCATTCAATACTATCTCTAGCTAAAGAACAAAGATGGATGAAAACCTAGGTCAAGAGTTGGAAAACACCTTTCAATGATAAACCAACACAAAGAGTTATCAATAAAACAAGGTTTTCACCATACATTCATCATCAAAGAGTTTACAAATGAAGATCAATCCATATACATACAAAGCTTATGATCATCTACATCTAACCTTGACAAAATGAAGGACTTAGCTACTCATTTTCATGGTAGCTTGTAGAACAAGTCTCGGACGAAGGTTGATCAACATCCGAGTCGAAGAATCGAGATTGGATGGGAATCCACCTTCTTTTTGTAAAATATTATCAAGAGAAGAAGAAGTATGAGAAAATGGGTTTCTAGGGTACAAAAATATGATCCTAAGAAAAATGAAGATGAAAAGATGCTGAAAAATATCTAAGTGTACTTTCCAAAAAGTAGCCCATGCTACTTATAGTACTGGTTACTGAGTTGTCATGCTCGCTAGGCGAGCAGGATGGTTCGCCTAGCGAGCCCCAAAATAAGCTACCAGAGTAGCCTGCGCCCAGAGGAAACATCCCAGAAAAGTTGCATATGTTCGCTAGGCGAACAATCCTTCGCTATGCGAAGCCCTCGCTTCTCACATTCGCTCCAGCGAGCCTTGATGATTTTGCTACTGGAATTGCTCGTTGTTTCCTCGCTGGATACTCGCCTAGCGAGTAATTGATAGCTTTGGTTCTGTCCAAGTCTGGGAGTGTTCGCTGACATCTCGCTGAGTGCTCGCCTAGCGAGCACTTCGCTACCTCACTCGCCTAGCGAGCTTGCTGATGTTTGCAATCTTTCTTGGTTCATTTGCCATCTTTCTTGTGCCTTCGTTTTCTACTCTTTCATGCCTAATTCCTGCACAATAACACACAAATTAAAGGTACCAAGATCATTTTGCATTATATTGCAAATCAACAAAAGCAAGGGCGGTTTCAAACACTTTTTCGACAAAAAGGAGTGAAAGATGCCCACATTTGATAGCTCAAATAAGCACTCTTGGGCATCTAACAAGAACCACTTGTGTGGGCTTCAAGCTAAAAAGCCCACTTAAGTGTATGTGGCCCATATCTTATAATATGCCAAATTCACTTAAGTGCGTGGTACCTTACCATATTTCGTATTCTACTTAAGTACACAATACCTTACGATATTCTACAATTCACTTAAGTGCACCGTACCTTACGGTGTTCCTTAGTTACTCTATCTCTCATCAATCCGTCCTTTGTGTGTGACCCTGTAGGTTTTCGCGGCATTGGCAATTATATTAAATCACGTATTTAACATAATAAACAGGGAGCGGTATCTAGCAACATATCACTGCTACCCAAGACACGAAAATATCATGTGATCTGACAAATCCTTCTGTGATAATACTAATGTGCACAATTACCCTTTTGCCCTTATGTCTATATTGAACACAAGGCATAGACCGTGTCATCCTTGTCCAGTTCAATATTGGGCCCATAGACATTTATCCTGTTACGCAGGATGGGCAAATTCCATCTAGGTCACTCATGTCCCTTAGCATGCTTCGTCGAGTACCCATCAACTGTCTTTATGGTCATCCAATTACGGACAACGTTTGATCAGCAATAAGGCACTCGACTCTACATATAGGGTCCATAGTGGTTTCAGGTCGAAGGGTGGTATACACCATTATCACCATGAGAATAACTTATGACACTTTGCGTAACATTATATATAGTATTCTCATAGCAGGTCAATCCAGTATAAATATTACTCTTAATATTCATACCTATGTTTAAGACTTGATAACTCCTTATCCATGATCCATGAGATGTGATCATCAGTCTATAAACATAATAGTCTTCATGCTTTAATGTTATCCCACTTCACAATAAAGCTCGACTACGGATACTTTAAGAATAGTGTCCTTATGTTTAATGTGATCTCATGATTAAGTCATACTTGATACATTAAACGGACTAGCTATTCTAGGGACTTTATTAAACAAACATAATAAAGAAAAAGCCTTTTATTATTGTAGATGTTTTTGATTGGCTGCATTTTGTGTCAAAACACTAACTGTACTCTGATATCTGGACTGATGTCATGACATGCTTGAGTAGTATGCTGCAGGATTAGCTAATACAGGATTTACTGAATGTCAAACTGAATGTTATGACATTCATTCCTGGCAACAGATACTGAACTATAACAGACTGTTTTTCAGGTTGTTTTTCTGTTATAGTTCAGTATTTATTTCAGGCTGTTTTTCAGGAGAATAACAGACCTAGCATATAGCCTATTGTCTGAATGTCAAACTGAATGTTATGACATTCATCCCTGACAGCAGATACTGAATTATAGGCCAGTTGGTTTCTTTCTGGTATAGTTCAGTATTTAATTCAGGCTGTTGTTTCAGGAAACTAACAGCAAAGCTAGAATTAAGAAACCTAGCATATTGCCTATGTTCTGGACGTCAAACTGAATGTTATGACATTCATTCCTGACAACATATGCTAAAGTGTAGGCTAGTTAGTTTTTCTGTTTTCAGTATTTATCATCATATTTCACTGCTGTATTTTATTTATGTCTTGTATTAGATTTTACTTGTGAGCCAAGCAATTATCACCTAGATGATTGCATTGGACTAGGGTGTTCATTGAGTTGTAATTGTTGTGTCACTCTAAGCTTTTAAGCGTGAGTGCTGTGTTTCTTGATTAAAGCTGTTAAGCACAATCAAGAGTTGTTTGAAGTATAACTTCGTCATTAACTTTAAACTAATTAAAGGTTGTAATCACTGTGGTGATTGAGGGGGAGTGAGTAGGAACTCTGGTCTTAGTTTAGATTGAAATTGCATTGGATAGGTCTTAAGTGATAGGATTAAACAGTTGGTTTAAGTCCTGAATTAATACTGCTTATAGTGGATTTCCTCCCTGGCTTGGTAGCCCCCAGACGTAGGTGTGTTTGTCACCGAACTGGGTAAACAACTCTTTGTGTTATTTACTGTCCTTTACATTTACCTTCTGTATACATTCCTGTCTGCGCAGAATTGGATGTCATAACATCCAGTGTGACATCGATAGTCTGTTACTAGAAATTCAATTGGCATCAGAGCAGGCACCCTGCCTGTTAATTTCTGGGTGAGATCTAGGGACGTTACTTTCTAGTACCATGGACAAGGATGTAGGATTCTCAAATAGACCACCCATGCTGGATGGTTCTAACTATGATGACTGGAAACCTCGTATGATAGCCTTCTTGGGTCTCTGGATAGCAAGGTCTGGAGAGCTATCAACAAAGGATGGGAACATCCAACGAAGACAGGTAAAGATGGAATCATTATGCAAATTCCTGAAGAAGAGTGGGACAAAGAGCAAGAGGCATTAGCCCTTGGAAACTCTAAGGCCTTGAATGCACTGTTCAATGGGATAAATAAGAACATCTTCAGACTGGTGCATCACTGTGAGCTGGCTAAAGAAGTTTGGGATACTCTCAAAACAACTCATGAAGGTACCTCCAAGGTAAGGATGTCTAAACTCCAGATGTTGACTACCAAGTTTGGAAATCTGAGGATGAAAGAGGATGAGACTATTCATGACTTCCACATGAATGTTCTTGAAATTGCCAACACTTTTGGTGGCTTAGGAGAGAAAATGTCTGAAGAAAAACTTATAAGAAATATTCTCAGATCATTGCCCAAGAGATTTGCCATGATGGTTACTGCTATAGAAGAGGCTCAAGATATCTGCAATATGAAGGTTGATGAGCTTATTGGTTCTCTCCAAACTTTTGAAATGGGCTTGTGTGAGAATGTTGACAAGAAAAATAAAAGCATAGCCCTTGTATCAAATACTGAAGAGGATTTAGAAGAAGGAAATATTGGAGGTGATGAAAGCATATCAGAAGCTATAGCCATGCTTGGAAGACAGTTCAACAAGTTCATAAAGAAGATTGATCAAAAAGGTAGACCCAATGTCAAGAACATTTCGTCCGACATCAGTAAAAGATCAACATCTGAAGAAAAGTTCAACCAAGGCAAGGGAATCCAGTGTCATGGATGTGAAGGTTTTGGACACATTGGAGCTGAATGTCCTACGTTCCTCAAGATGCAAAAGAAGGGACTATCTGTCACCTGGTCTGAAGCAGACTCTGAGAGTGAATCTGAAGGAGAATATGCTAAACATGTCACTGCACTAACTTGTGTTTATGCCTTTGATGATGACTCAAGTGGAGATGAACTTACACTTGATGAACTTGCTGCTTCATATAAAGAGCTATGTGTTAAAAGTGCAGAAGTGTGTATACAAGGAGAAAAGCAGAAGAAACTCATCAAGGAGCTGGAAGCTGAGAAGAAGAAGTGTAACACCCCGATAAAAATAAGATAATTATTTAATTTAAGTTAATAATATATTTATTAATTTAATTAAATAATTGGAATATTATTGGAATTATTATTATTATTGGAATAATATAAATTGGAATAATAAAGTTGGAATATATATATATAAAGAGTGCCATTTGGTAAAAAGGGTTTTTTTCACGTGAAAACCAGAGAAGCGACAGAAAGTGAGAAAAGGGCAAAGAGGAAGAGCAGGAGAAGAAGGTTGACGAAGGAAGAGCTTGAAGCTAAAGGGTTTGCCGGATTAACTCAGGTAAGGGGGGTTTATCGTCGTTTAATGGGTATTATGGGTTAACATGTAATGGGTAGTGATAAGCCATTGATTTGACCCTAATTGGGATGTTGAATGCTGAAAAATTGAGATGAATAAGTTATGTTAAAGCTGAAATTGAATCTGTAATTGGATGAGTCTTGATTTTCCGAAAGTGTAGCTTTTTACGGAATTGGAATCGGAGGTCCGGAAGTCCTCCAACGGCGGAAAATGCGGAGAATTCTGCATTCTGCTTCGTGTTAGCGCAGGAACAGCTTTCTGTCTTGCGTTAACCGGTTAACCCAGGGTGTTAACCGGTTAACACTGTTATGAATTGTGAAGTATTGTTGTCTGTCTTGCGTTAACCGGTTAACCCAGGGTGTTAACCGGTTAACACTGTTGTGAATTGCCAGGAAGCGTGTTCTGTGTTGCGTTAACCGGTTAACCCAGGGCGTTAACCGGTTAACACTGTGTGAAAAGTGAAAATTTTATATTTAAATGTGGTGTGCATGTTTGATGTTTGGCCTATATTGGCGTATGATATAATAGGGATCAATTCCCGTTGTTTTGAGCGGTAGGGGTATTAGTAGAGCGTGCTAATACTGTGATTGATTATGTGGCATGATATGATTATGTGATAAATATGCGGATGATGTATGATTGTATGCATAATGCTGTGGATGTATCTATTATGTATGCAATTGTGAATGGACTGTTTATGGCTTAGAGTGTGAGCATATGTCCATTGTGGATGATTGTTGATGTTTGCATGACTAAGTGATTTAGCTTGCATATTGTGGCCTTTATGGTGGTAGCTAATTCCCATGGTGAGGAATTAGTGAGTGAGTTATTGTGGATTGTTGTTGATGTTTGCATGCTAGGTGATTTAGCGTGCATAGCATAGCCCTTGGGGTGGTAGCTAATTCCCATGGTGAGGAATTAGTGATGTGAGTCACTAGGTCTCAAATGAGTGGGACTAGTGAGCTTGGTAGCCGTATCTGGATTTGATCGGTGAGGTTGAACTATATGTTCACGAATAGTCGGTACCGCATGCATGGAGTCTCATTGCATAATGTATGTATGGCGTATAATATGAATGGATGTATTCCAATATTATATGTGTGTTTTGGTGTTTGTGTTGAGTATGATTATGAGTTGATGTTGCCGTTGCTGAATGTGTGATCTGATTAGGGTGATGATATGTGTTAAATTACTTAGCATTACATGATATTTTATAATGCTTATTATATCGATTGAGGAACTCACCCTTACAACTATGTTTTCAGGTAACGAGCAGTGATTGAGTAGAAGCTAGTGATTGAAGTCTAGCGTAGTTCATTCGTGAGTCATGCTCTGGTAGATGTAACATCGGGACGGGATGTGGAGGCAAGGTCTTTGCTTTATCAGTTTCTGAGACTTCTGCAGATGATCGTTTGATCCGAGGTACGTGTTATATTAATGGCTTTCCTCTTGTAGCTATTATTGACACAGGTGCGACTCATTCCTTTATATCGTTGGATTGTGCTGTGAAACTTAAATTAGAGATATCTGAGATGCATGGGGGTATGGTGATTGATACTCCTGCAAAGGGTTCAGTGACTACTACTTCAGTTTGTTTAAATTGCCCTTTGAGTATTTTTGGTAGAGACTTTGGAATGGACCTTGTGTGTCTTCCACTAGTGCAGATTGATGTTATCCTGGGTATGAACTGGTTGGTGTTTAACCGAGTTTATATCAACTATTTTGATAAGACTGTGATCTTTCCTGAGATTGAGGAAGGAAAGAGTTTGTTTCTATCAGCAAGGCAGGTGGATGAGGCAGTAGCAGATGGGGCAGAATTGTTTATGCTGTTAGCGACTTTGGAAGCTAAAGATAAACTGGTAATTTGCGATCTAGCCGTGGTGTGTGATTTTCCTGATGTGTTTCCTGAAGAAGTGAATGAATTACCGCCAGAGCGTGAAGTTGAGTTCTCGATTGATTTGGTACCTGGTACTAGGCCGATATCGATGGCTCCGTACCGTATGTCTGCTGTTGAGTTAACTGAATTGAAGAGTCAGTTGGAAGATCTGTTGGATAAGAAATTTATTCGTCCGAGTGTGTCACCGTGGAGTGCACCAGTGTTATTGGTTAAGAAGAAAGAAGGTACTATGAGGTTGTGTGTGGACTATAGGCAACTGAATAAAGTGACGATCAAGAATCGGTATCCTTTGCCGAGGATTGATGATTTGATGGATCAGTTGGTTGGTGCGAGTGTGTTCAGCAAAATAGATTTGAGATCGGGGTATCATCAGATACGTGTGAAAACTAAGGATATTCAGAAGACTGCTTTCAGAACAAGGTATGGACATTATGAGTATTCTGTAATGCCTTTTGGTGTGACTAATGCGCCTGGAGTATTTATGGAGTATATGAATAGGATTTTCCATCCGTACCTAGACAAGTTTGTTGTGGTGTTTATTGACGATATTTTGGTGTATTCGAAATCTGAAGAAGAGCATGTTGAACATTTGAGAGTGGTTTTAGGAGTTCTACGAGAAAAGAAGTTATTTGCTAAACTGTCCAAGTGTGAATTTTGGTTAGAAGAGGTTAGTTTTCTTGGTCATGTGGTTTCAAGAGGTGGTGTTGCTGTTGATCCTTCTAAGATAGAAGCGGTATCTAAGTGGGAAGCTCCGAAGTCAGTTTCTGAGATAAGGAGTTTTCTGGGACTTGCAGGTTATTATAGGAAATTCATTGAGGGATTTTCTAAGTTGGCGTTACCGTTGACGATGTTGACTAGAAAGGGGCAAGCGTTTGTTTGGGACTCAAAATGTGAAGAAGGTTTCCAAGAGTTAAAGAGAAGGTTAACTACTGCTCCTATTCTGATATTACCGAGTCCATCGGAACCATTTGAGGTTTACTGTGATGCTTCATTGTTGGGTTTGGGTGGTGTTTTGATGCAGAATAAGCAGGTTGTAGCTTATGCTTCGAGGCAACTGAAGGTTCATGAGAGGAACTATCCAACACACGATTTAGAGTTGGCAGCTGTGGTATTTGTTCTGAAGTTATGGAGGCATTACTTGTACGGGTCAAGATTTGAGGTTTTCAGTGACCATAAAAGTTTAAAGTATTTGTTTGATCAGAAAGAGCTGAATATGAGACAGAGGAGATGGTTAGAGTTTCTGAAGGATTATGACTTTGGTTTAAATTACCATCCGGGTAAAGCAAACGTAGTGGCTGATGCATTGAGTCGGAAATCATTGCATATGTCTATGTTAATGGTTAAGGAATTGGATTTAATTGAGCAGTTTAGAGACTTGAGTTTGGTGTGTGAGAGTACTCACAATAGTGTTAAATTGGGAATGTTGAAGTTAACGAGTGGTATTCTGGATGAGATTAGAGAGGGTCAGAAACCCGATATGCTTTTGGTTGATAAGTTGACTCTAGTGAATCAAGGTCAAGGTGGTGAATTCAGAGTTGATGAGAATGGTGTTTTGAAATTTGGTAATCGGGTGTGTATTCCGGATGTTACCGAACTTAAGAAGAGTATTCTTGAGGAAGGACATCGTAGTGGCCTGAGTATTCATCCTGGGGCTACGAAGATGTATCATGATTTGAAAAAGTTATTTTGGTGGCCGGGAATGAAAAGAGAAATTGCGAGTTTTGTTTATTCTTGTTTGACTTGTCAGAAGTCAAAGATTGAGCATCAGAAGCCGTCTGGGCTAATGCAACCGTTGGCTATTCCAGAGTGGAAGTGGGATAGTATCAGTATGGATTTTGTTTCTGGTTTACCGAGGACAATTAAGAATTTTGAAGCTATTTGGGTGATTGTTGACAGGTTGACAAAATCGGCTCATTTCATTCCGATCAGAATGGATTATCCGTTAGAGAGATTAGCCGAGTTGTATATTGAGAAAATTGTAAGTTTGCATGGTATTCCGTCGAGTATTGTTTCGGACAGAGATCCTAGATTTACATCGAAGTTCTGGGAAGGTTTGCAGAGGGCTTTGGGAACTAAGCTGAGATTGAGTTCCGCATATCATCCGCAGACTGATGGTCAGACTGAGAGGACGATTCAGTCACTGGAGGATCTTTTGAGGGCTTGTGTTTTGGAAAAGGGAGGTGCTTGGGATAGTTATTTACCTTTGATTGAGTTTACCTACAACAATAGTTTTCATTCGAGCATTGGTATGGCACCGTTTGAAGCTTTGTATGGTAGGAGATGTCGGACACCTTTATGTTGGTATGAGTCCGGTGAGAGTGCTGTGGTTGGACCGGAGATTGTTCAACAAATTACGGAAAAGATTAAGATGATTCAGGAGAAGATGAGGATTGCTCGAAGTCGTCAGAAGAGTTATCACGACAAGAGGAGGAAGTCACTTGAGTTTCAAGAGGGAGATCATGTGTTTCTTCGTGTTACTCCGATAACTGGGGTTGGTCGAGCTTTGAAGTCGAAGAAGTTGACACCTCGATTTATTGGTCCTTATCAGATTTTGGAGAGGATAGGGGAGGTAGCCTATCGTATCGCTTTACCGTCGTCACTTGCGAATTTGCATGAGGTTTTTCATGTGTCTCAGTTGAGGAGGTACATTCCTGATCCGTCGCATGTAGTCCAAGTAGATGATGTACAAGTGAGAGATAACCTGACTGTTGAAACATCACCTATGAGGATCGAGGATCGAGAGTTGAAGCAGTTGTGGGATAAAGAGATTGCTTTGGTAAAGGTAGCTTGGGGAGGACCAGCAGGTGGCAATGTGACTTGGGAACTTGAGAGTCAGATGAAGGAGTCTTATCCGGAGTTATTCGCTTGAGGTATGTTTTCGAGGACGAAAACTCTTTTAGTGGGGGAGAGTTGTAACACCCCGATAAAAATAAGATAATTATTTAATTTAAGTTAATAATATATTTATTAATTTAATTAAATAATTGGAATATTATTGGAATTATTATTATTATTGGAATAATATAAATTGGAATAATAAAGTTGGAATATATATATAAAGAGTGCCATTTGGTAAAAAGGGTTTTTTTCACGTGAAAACCAGAGAAGCGACAGAAAGTGAGAAAAGGGCAAAGAGGAAGAGCAGGAGAAGAAGGTTGAAGAAGGAAGAGCTTGAAGCTAAAGGGTTTGCCGGATTAACTCAGGTAAGGGGGGTTTATCGTCGTTTAATGGGTATTATGGGTTAACATGTAATGGGTAGTGATAAGCCATTGATTTGACCCTAATTGGGATGTTGAATGCTGAAAAATTGAGATGAATAAGTTATGTTAAAGCTGAAATTGAATCTGTAATTGGATGAGTCTTGATTTTCCGAAAGTGTAGCTTTTTACGGAATTGGAATCGGAGGTCCGGAAGTCCTCCAACGGCGGAAAATGCGGAGAATTCTGCATTCTGCTTCGTGTTAGCGCAGGAACAGCTTTCTGTCTTGCGTTAACCGGTTAACCCAGGGTGTTAACCGGTTAACACTGTTATGAATTATGAAATATTGCTGTCTGTCTTGCGTTAACCGGTTAACCCAGGGTGTTAACCGGTTAACACTGTTGTGAATTGCCAGGAAGCGTGTTCTGTGTTGCGTTAACCGGTTAACCCAGGGCGTTAACCGGTTAACACTGTGTGAAAAGTGAAAATTTTATATTTAAATGTGGTGTGCATGTTTGATGTTTGGCCTATATTGGCGTATGATATAATAGGGATCAATTCCCGTTGTTTTGAGCGGTAGGGGTATTAGTAGAGCGTGCTAATACTGTGATTGATTATGTGGCATGATATGATTATGTGATAAATATGCGGATGATGTATGATTGTATGCATAATGTTGTGGATGTATCTATTATGTATGCAATTGTGAATGGACTGTTTATGGCTTAGAGTGTGAGCATATGTCCATTGTGGATGATTGTTGATGTTTGCATGACTAAGTGATTTAGCTTGCATATTGTGGCCTTTATGGTGGTAGCTAATTCCCATGGTGAGGAATTAGTGAGTGAGTTATTGTGGATTGTTGTTGATGTTTGCATGCTAGGTGATTTAGCGTGCATAGCATAGCCCTTGGGGTGGTAGCTAATTCCCATGGTGAGGAATTAGTGATGTGAGTCACTAGGTCTCAAATGAGTGGGACTAGTGAGCTTGGTAGCCGTATCTGGATTTGATCGGTGAGGTTGAACTATATGTTCACGAATAGTCGGTACCGCATGCATGGAGTCTCATTGCATAATGTATGTATGGCGTATAATATGAATGGATGTATTCCAATATTATATGTGTGTTTTGGTGTTTGTGTTGAGTATGATTATGAGTTGATGTTGCCGTTGCTGAATGTGTGATCTGATTAGGGTGATGATATGTGTTAAATTACTTAGCATTACATGATATTTTATAATGCTTATTATATCGATTGAGGAACTCATCCTTACAACTATGTTTTCAGGTAACGAGCAGTGATTGAGTAGAAGCTAGTGATTGAAGTCTAGCGTAGTTCATTAGTGAGTCATGCTCTGGTAGATGTAACATCGGGACGGGATGTTTTACTTTGTTTCATTTTGGTTGTTGAACAGTTTTACATGTGATGTGGTTACATGGTTTGCATGATTGATTTGATCTTTATCCGCTGCGTATTGTGTAATGTTTTATTTTGATAAATAAATGAGCATGACGAATTATTTTGAGGAATGGTGTGAAGTGTCAGTGTGACACCCTTAAATGCATATCTACTCTGATTTATATTTTGTTGAATTAATTAATTATTGGGGTATTTTAGAAGGGTGTTACAAGAAGCATCTGACAGTCATAGATTGTCTAAATGGTGAGATAGCCTTGCTGATATCTAAGCTAGATCAAATGACAAAATCCATCAGAATGCTGAATAAAGGAACTGACACTTTGGAAGAGATTCTAAAGGTGGGACAGAAATCAGGAACCATGTCTGGTTTAGGCTTTGTTAAGAAATCCTCAACTGAACTCAAAAGTTCAAAGGCTGAAGTTCAGAAAATCAAGCAGAAGTCACAACCAATGTCACAACATCAGGGAAACAGGAGGAGTAACCATCATAAGAAGAAATTTCAAAGATGGAGATGTCACTACTGTGGTAGATTTGGTCACATAAAACCCTTCTGTTACAGGTTGTATGGTTATCCTAACCAGACCCCTCAAGTCAGACCTAAGCAGAAGGCATCTAAGCATAATGCCCCCATCAAGAAACAACAATGGGTTGCTAGATTAGCTCACACAGCTCTAAGGGCATCTACCAGAGAAGACTGGTATTTTGATAGTGGTTGCTCAAGACATATGACTGGTATGGAGAACTTATTGGTGGACATACAACCTCATACTACCAGTTATGTGACCTTTGGTGATGGAGCTAAAGGAAAAATCAAAGGTGTTGGTAAGCTGGACAGTCCTGGAGTTCCAGAACTGAATAATGTGTTGTTAGTAAAAGGACTAACTGCTAATCTCATCATCATAAGCCAGCTATGTGATCAAGGTTTCTATGTTCAGTTCACTAAGGAAGTATGTGTTGTGACGAATGGAGATAATCAGGAAGTTATGAGAGGATCCAGATCCAAAGATAACGGCTATCTATGGGAACCTAAAGTCTCAAACTACTCCTCAATATGCTCCTTAGCCAAGGAAGAACAGGAGGTGAAGTTGTGGCATAGAACACTTGAGCATCTTCATTTAAGAGGAATGAAGAAGATCATATCCAAGGAAGTAGTTAGAGGAATCCCAAAGCTGCTTATGGATGAAGGAAAAGTCTGTGGAGAATGTCATGTTGGCAAGCAAACCAAGATGTCGCATCCTAAGCTTGGACATCCTACAACATCCAAAACTCTGGAACTTTTGCACATGGACTTAATGGGACCTATGCAGATTGAAAGTCATGAGTTGGCCTCACCTATTATCCCTCAGCAAAATGGTGTAGTTGAAAGGAAGAAACCGAACTGTGTATCATTAGCCACTACAGAAGTTGAGTACATAGCAGCTGGTAGCAGTTATTCTCAACTGGTAGGGATGAAAAAGATGCTGACTGAGTCCAATGTCACTCAGAATGTCATGACATTGGTCTGTGACAATCTCAGTGCCATCAACACTTCAAAGAATCCTACCCAACACAGTAGGACCAAACTTATTGACATTAGACATCACTTCATAAGAGATCTGGTAGAAGACAAAGTGATTACCTTGGAACTTGTGGCAACTGCATTACAACTTGCTGACATATTTACAAAGGCTTTGGATGCTACTCAGTTTGAAAATTTAAGGGGCAAGTTGGGAATATGTCTTTCTGAGGAATTATAGCAACTAAGGATGTTAGGAATTTACTATTTAATATTTCAAATTATTAAACAATTGAAAGTGTGCTCTGATTGGTCAACAGATAATAGTTATGTCACTTGCAACAAGTGTTATGAGATGTTGGTAAAGGAAGTTATTGTTAATTTGTCTGAAGTGTGTTGTGGCAAAAGATGTGGTGTTGATGGTTGGAAGCTAGCAGTCCTCATTGATGCCTGTTTGTAATTTTTTTTGGGCTCTTAATGAGTTCCTTGGATTTGTTCATTATCTCAGCTATCACAACTGTGTATGATGATGGTTTGTACTGCTTAACTATTATGTTTTAACATGTTTAATGTTATAACATCTGTCCTAACATTCTCTAATAGACTAATTGACATTTATTTTGTCTAATTGGTCACCTTTGGTCAATTTTGACTAAAAAGGGGGAGAAGTGTTGATACGTGTTGATGAGGAATGTGGAAGCAATTGTGTGTGTAGCTGAACTGAAGGACAGCTATTATTGAAGGAAGTGCACAGGTGTTAAAACAAGAATTTTGTTTTGTTTACAGATGTTAAAGAGGATGTCTGATATGGTGCACAGGTGTTGATGTTGAAGCAGATGGCAGAATGACATTCTGGCTGGTACAGGTGTTGTAGTTACAGTAGCTGTTGTTCTGTTTACAGATGTCAAAGAGGATGTCTGATATGGTGCACAGGTGTTGATGTTGAAGCAGATGTCAGAATGACATTCTGGCTGGTACAGGTGCTGTTATTTGATGTATGCACAGATTTAGGGGGAGGAGAAGTACCATTGTGCATGTGTGTATTACTAGGAACTATAAAGCTAGTAATTGTGTTGCTTCTGCTGTTGTTTAAACTACTGTTATGTTGTTTAACTGCTGATAGTTTACCTTGTGAACAAAAAGGACAGATATATGTGTTAGCCAAAATTTTAGTGTTGGCAGCAATTTTGATAAAACAAAGAGTGTTCACAAGATGTTATGTGTGATGTCTTAACATAAGATATCCTATGTACCTGCTGGAGTTCAAGAACATGTTCATGCACGATTCTTTCAAGATGTCATACACAAAGTCATGGCATCTGATATGGTTGTACCTGCTGGAAGTTATAAAAGGAATTATGGAGTTATGCAGGATTTTTCCAGGATGTCAGACCCGGTGTGTCATACCCCAAAATTTGCCAATTAATCTTGCAAAACATCTCTCGAAGCACTCCAACTTATTCTGCAAGGCACTGACCTTAAAGGAACAAAAGCCCAGCTCACAACAGACCCAATCCACAAAAAGGCCCAAACTAGCTTGCTCGCTAGGCGAGCAACTCCTTCGCCTAGCGAAGCTTGCGATATATCAGAATTCTCGGGCTTCATTCTGAGCCCATTAGGTCACCACAATCACTATAAATACCGACACTTCAGTCACGAAAAGGGACAGAGGAGGACAGACGAAGACGGACGGAAACCCTGGCATAGAAACCCTGGAGACTAACTCAGAGAATTCCGAGTAAAGAAACCCTGAAGGCCGCTCATCCGCACCGAAGTTACTTCCGCCCAACTCCATCCGATACCAAGGGTGGTCAGTCCCTTCAACATCGCAGCTCAGTTGCAAACAGGTTTGCGCATCACTACTGTTTTATGCTTTTAATCGGTAATCTCTACATACATAAGGCATCATGATTAAATTTCCGGATATGTAATTTGATTTCACATGTGAATTTAAGTATGCCTGAATATCCTGAATGTCTGTCCATGCTATTCCTGTAATTAAATGCCATAAAGTTCAGGGTTCCGGAGATCATGCTGTTATCAAACTCAAAACCCATAGCCGCTCGCTAGCACATCGCTAAGCGAGCCTGTAGCGAGCACTCGCTAAGCCTTCGCTAGGCGAAGCAGGAGCGAACGGGACAGTGGCTGTTTTGTTTCTTTTCTGTTCTGCCTTATGCTTATCTAATCAAGATCTATTATAATTCTGCATTATTTGGCCTGACCTTATGACTGTTGTGTTTATTTTGTGGTGCAATTTTCAATTGTACTTTATCTCGATGTTCTAACCCGTGTGCTGAATTGTGTAAAGGCTTACATATTCCCGAAGAAACGGCCGGCTAGGTATTCCACTTTATTTGTGGGATACCCTTATGGAGATGGATTCTGAATTACTTAATTTTAATGTGGAGATTCATCCTAATTGCCTAATTAATTTTAATGTGGAGATTCATCCTAATTACCTAATTAATATGGACCTAATTATAACTATCTAATCGATTGCAAAATATTGCCTTTGAATATGTGATCTTGGACCTCTCTTTGTTGCCTTACGGTATTACGGTCATGTCCCGCGAATGTGGGGATACCCTTAGCCAAGACCCTTCGATTAAATCATCATGTCCCTCTAAAATAAATCATAGCCCCTCGGATGTTGCCTTCGAATATATGATTTGGTCCCTCGATGACCCTTCGGTGTAGCCTACGGTTAAATGATGATAGTCCCTTCGAATGCTAAGGTATCCTTACAACCGTTGCTTTCAATGACCAATCGATGACCCTACGATGACCCTTTTACATCCAAAGGATAAAACTACTTATTTCTCAATAATAAGGACGGTTTTACCCTCACAAGGATAGGAAATGCCCATCAAGACCTTGGGTAGGTATAACCCTTAATTGCTTACTCACAATTTAAAAATACTTTTCACACTTCACAAATACTAGAAAATCACCACTTGGTATACATTCATACTAGAATCATTACTGAGTTATATTTTTCTAAACCATTTTCAAAACTAAACGAGATAACCACTTTGTATACATTCATACGAGAATCATTACAAAGTTAAATTCTCTTTTTCAAAACATTTTCTAAACAATTCACGAACACTTTTTCAGACAAGAAAAATAATATAAGTGATCAAGCAATTAAGAGCCCATGGATAACCATGGATACAAAGGGTGCTAACACCTTCCCTTTGTATAATGTACCTCCCGAACCCAAAATCTAATTAAGGTCTTTCCTGTTCTTTTCCACCTTTCCTTATTGGATAAAAGAAAAGTCGGTGGCGACTCTTGCTAACCGCGACATTTGCTTTCCAAAGCAAAAGCACACAAAGTCAGTTCACCGTATGACAGAACTGGCGACTCTGCTGGGGAGTCTTAAAAAGAGAGGTTACCTTAAAAAAAAACAAGATCACTTATTCAAATTGTCTGATTTACTTTTAAGAGGTTGCTTGGGTATTTTACGCTTGAGTGAAAGATCCTACACCCGGATCTAGTGTACCTTAGGTAAGTAGCAATAGATCATCGCGACTATCCGGCGTATACTGGAATGGTTAAAATGATGGCTACGGTTAATGTGACACTTTGGATGTCCTGATGTTCCTCATGTTTACTTGAGGAAAAATTTGGCATTCGCGTGGTGTCATCAAAGCATTAACCAGACCTTTAGAACCCTAATTGACTCATCCTAGCCATTAGAAAGTAGTGAGATAACTGGCTTCGGTTCCGACTGGGGTTGGTTGATACTCGATACTACACTCTTTGAGATTGGACTTTAGGGAAGCTTCGGTCAACCACTTGGCGTTGCACTGAGGTAGACTTAAAGGAAGGTCAATGATTGGAGATCCTTCTAGAACCCGGTTACTATTCTAGGACAGGTTGAACCAACCAAGCTTCAGTGGGGAGGGTACTTACCTACGGAACTCATGCAAGCCTTAAAACCTAGGAATGATTGTTGTGTGACTTGTTTGTGCTTGTTGTTTACTTAACATCATAACATCATAACATCATAACATCATAACATCATAACATCCTAACGTCAGGGCATTGTACTAACCATTTCAAGGACTTTAAACATTAAAAACATTTCATACATTGCATAGCATAACATAACATTGCATAACAGGTACTCTAAAGGGATCAATGTTCTCACGATCTTCCTATTGCAAACAGAAAAATGGACCTCGAACAAACTGTCAAAGATCTCCAGGCTCAGAGTGCTCAATTCCAGGAGATGATCTTGAACTTATCCAAGGGGCAGGAGGAACTGAAGGCTCTCTTGCTCGAGAAGAAGAAAGACCAGAAACCTGTGAGTTACATTAACCCGGGAAGAAGGCTCAAAGGACAGGCTGCAGGAGTCAAGATTAGAATTCCGAAGGATCAAGAAGAGGAGACAGAGAATGATTCGGAGGAGAAGAATGTTGATCTCTTCAACCATGAGGACGACGATGAAGATTATGAAAATGAACAGTACTCTCCAAAAGATGATAAGTATAACTTGCTGGAAGAACGCATGCTAGCTATGGAGGGTCAAAAGACGCCCAGTCTGGATTTTGAAAGCTTAGGTTTGGTCTCTGATGTGGTCATTCCCCGCAAATTCAAGGTCCCTGCTTTCACTAAGTATGATGGGGCATCTTGTCCTCAGATGCATCTGAGAGCTTATGTGAGAAAGATTCAGCCGTATACCACTAATAGGAAACTATGGATCCATTTCTTCCAAGAGAGTCTGTCTGGCACACAGTTAGAATGGTACTATCAGCTCGAGAGCTCTGACATCCACACCTGGACTGACTTAGCGACAGCTTTCTACAAGCATTACCAGTATAATTCTGAATTAGCACCTACTCGGTTACAGTTGCAGAATATGACTATGGGATCTAAAGAAAGCTTCAAAGAATATGCTCAAAAATGGAGAGATTTGGCTGGCAGAGTCAAACCTCCTCTGACTGACAGAGAGTTAGTGGACATGTTCATGAGCACACTGACTGGCCCATTCTACAGCCATCTATTGAGAAGTTCCTCATCGGGTTTCACTGAACTCATATTAACAGGTGAGCATGTGGAACGCGGCATTCGAAATGGAAAGATACAGGCGACTACCTCTGATCCTCCGGAGACTCCTAATGTCATCACTGCTCCTCTGTCTAATCATGACAAGACTGTTAATGCTGTAGAAGATGCTGATAGCGATTGCAACCTGGATAGCTGGATTTTCCCAACAATTGGTGGCATACTCAATAATTGGAAAGCTGAAGACACTATCCCGATTTCCTTTAGTCAGGAGTAATTGTTATTGCTATTTTAGCATTTTAAAGCATTGCGTCTATGCCCGGGGCACAATAGCTAATTTTTCAAGGGTTTTGTCATTTTCATAAGCATATTCGTATTCAATAAATCAATGGACCTTTTTGCATTCAAATATTGCGCTCCTTATCTTTCTTGTCATTTTTCAAACAAGCTATGCTTTCTTGCACACACTCACGTAACAATTCGCAGACCCATATCCACTCTGGATCCTGTTGATAATAATTCTACTACGGTTCATTATGACTTTGAAAATCCGATCTACCAAGCCGAGGATGGAAGTGAGGAAGATTGTGAAGTACCTGGAGAGCTTGCCAGACTACTGCAAGAAGAAAAGACTATTCAGCCGCATGGGGCATCGATCGAAATCATAAATCTGGACCGCGTCGCCCGATTTAGCTCCCATTTGACCGCTACTTGCAAATCCGTCTCCGAATTACTGAGGCAAAATCAAGAAGTATCTCCAAGAACCTTCAATTCTGATGCCACCAGTTGAAGGAGGACCTCTAATCATGTGCTTGACCGTGTTAGAAAATTCAATGGGGTGTGTGCTGGGGCAACATGACGAGTCTGGTCGAAAAGAGCATGCAATATACTACCTTAGCAAAAGGTACCGACTGTGAAACAAGATACTCACAGCTCGAGAAAGCTTATTGTGCTTTGGCTTGGGCTGCTCGCCGACTAAGACAGTATATGTTGAATCATACCGCTTTATTGATTTCTAAGATGGATCTTATCAAATACACATTTGAGAAACCTGCTGTCTCCTGAAAGAGCTATCACTGATAATGGTGCTAATTTGAACAACAAGATGATTACTGAACTCTGCACGCAGTTCAAAATAAAACACCATAATTCCGAAGTGGCGACTTGGTAATAAAGCGTATCATTCTACCACAAGGTGATTCTAGAGGCAAATGGACTCCCACATACGAAGGGCCATTTGTAGTTAAGAAGGTATTCTCTGGTGGAGCCATGATGCTTGCTACAATGGATGACGAAGAGTCCCCGCATCCCATGAACACGGACATAGTTAAAAAATACTACGCATGTACACCCGGCAAGTCGAAAACCTGAAAAGGCGGCTTGGGCAAAAAAGGGTATCCTGGTGGACTGAAAACCTGAAAAGGCGGTCCAGGCAAAAAATTAGGGATTAAAGCGTATGACTATATCCCGTTCTCGGTCAGCTTCACCCAAGTTCAAGGGACTGAACAAGCCAATCACTTCTATCCGACAGCAGGAGATGAGAGGCTTGAAGACATAATGACAATAGTGGAATTAAAATCGATGGGACTTTTTCTGCATAGCTTTCTCTTTGTTTCCTTGACAATTTCCTCTTACTAGGATTTCTGTCTCCTTGTACAGGAATTGCCTGTTTATAGGCCCTCTTTCAAAATCGATACAATTTTACTTCCAAAGAAATGCTTTTGTTTTACTTCCTCTGTTTTGTTTGCATAAATGTCCATTGATTTAGTTTGAATTAATATATGCATTTGAACATGATTAATGTTTACCGAAAATACAGGCATAAAATAGCAACCACAGTTACTAAAAGACTTTAGGATCGTGGATAAGGTCGAACCATGCTTTCCGATGAATCCGATTACAAATCCTTTCCCCAACGAAAACTAGCTATTTCCCAGAAGAGGTCGACATCACCAGACAGACTAGTCATCTCTTCTATCCCCAGCCAGGCTCTGTTGAGTGTTTCCACCATCAGACAGAAATCAAGTATCCCCAGCTAAGAAAGGGCCATCAATACAAATATCTCCAACCAGAATATTGGGATTTATTTTCCCCTGGCAAAATTTTCAGACGCATAATTCATTCATTACATCATTTCGCATCATACGCATGCATACATTGTTCGCATTTATTTTCATAAGCATAAAGCATCTCATGCATCATGACATAGCATGAAGCTAACTTTATTTTTCAGGTTAATTATCCTCCTGATACAGTCAAAACAAAGGTCCATTCAGACGGACATCTTTATCAATTACATTCAAGATTTAACTACATCTTTCATATATACTCCATGTCAACATTCATTCTGACATCCTCCTAACGATGGCATCTATAAGCCCACCTCAGATATTCATTGCAAATACAACATACAACAAATATTATCAGATATAGCCTAGCGTACGGTTCATTCTGATTCAGCTCAACACATGACTCCTTCAACTCAGATACGATCTAGCGTACGATCCATTCTGACCTTCAACTACTCCAATACGGTCTAATGTACGACCCAGTTAGATCTTCAAGTCCTCAGATGCTACCTAGCGTACGGTACATTTCTGAAGTGTAGTCTAGCGTACGACTACCCCCTTTCATTCTGATTCAGCTCAACATATGACTCCTTCAACTCAGATGCGATCTAGCGTACGATCCATTCTGATCTTCATTCCCTCAGATGCTACCTAGTGTGTGGTACATTTCTGAAGTGTAGTCTAGCATATGACTACCCCTTTCACCATCAGATTCAGCCTAACGGACGGCTCATTCTGCTCAGAGACGGTCTAGCGTACGACCCATTTGGATGTTCATTCCTCAGATACTACCTAGCGTACGGTACATTCCGAGGTGTAGTCTAGCGTACGACTACTTTCTTCAGATACAGCCTAATGGACGGCTCATTCTACGATTCAGATACGATCTGGCATACGATCCATTATGATCCTTATTCCTTCAGATACAGCCTAATGGACGGCTCATTCTGCAATTCAGATACGATCTGGCATACGATCCATTCTGATCCTTATTCCTTCAGATACAGCCTAATGGACGGCTCATTCTGCAATTCAGATACGATCTGGCATACGATCCATTCTGATCCTTATTTCTTCGGATACAGCCTAATGGACGGCTCATTCTGCAATTCAGATACGATCTGGCATACGATCCATTCTGATCCTTATTTCTTCGGATACAGCCTAATGGACGGCTCATTCTGCAATTCAGATACGATCTGGCATACGATCCATTCTGATCCTTATTTCTTCGGATACAGCCTAATAGACTGCTCATTTTGCAACTCCAATACGGCCTAGCGTACGACCCATTTGGATGTTCATCCCCTCAAATATGATCTAGCGTACGATCCATTCTGATCTCTCATCTCTAGTGAAGTCACCCGCCTAATGGACAACTCATTCTACTATTCAGATGCGGTCTAGCGTATGATCCATCCTGATCCTTTATCCCCAGCAGTATATAACATACTCCGACTCCCCAGCGAAGTCGACAGCCTAATGGGCGACTCACTATCCAGTCTAACGTACGACCTGGTATGACACCCATGTCTTCAGATATCGTCTAACGTATGACACAATCTGAAGCTCTCATCATCAAACTTCCTGGATGGCATCTTTAAGCCCATCTCCATCAAGACTAATTGACAAGTGCAAATTTTTGGGGCATTCTAGTGTTCAATAATCTTCCACCTCCAGACCACGAACGACATACTTGCCATATTAACTCTCTCGGTTCAAGAATATTGAACAGGGGCAGCTGTCATACCCCAAAATTTGCCCATTAATCTTGCAAAACATCTCTCGAAGCACTCCAACTTATTCTGCAAGGCACTGACCTTAAAGGAACAAAAGCCCATCTCACAACAGACCCAATCCAGAAAAAGGCCCAAGCTAGCTTGCTCGCTAGGCGAGCAACTCCTTCGCCTAGCGAAGCTTGCGATATATCAGAATTTTCGGGCTTCATTCTGAGCCCATTAGGTCACCACAATCACTATAAATACCGACACTTCAGTCACGAAAAGGGACAGAGGAGGACAGACGAAGACGGATGGAAACCCTGGCATAGAAACCCTGGAGACTAACTCAGAGAATTCCGAGTAAAAAAACCCTGAAGGCCGCTCATCCGCACCGAAGTTACTTCCGCCCAACTCCATCCAATACCAAGGGTGGTCAGTCCCTTCAACATCGCAGCTCAGTTGCAAACAGGTTTGCGCATCACTACTGTTTTATGCTTTTAATCGGTAATCTCTACATACATAAGGCATCATGATTAAATTTCCGGATATGTAATTTGATTTCACATGTGAATTTAAGTATGCCTGAATATCCTGAATGTCTGTCCATGCTATTCCTGTAATTAAATGCCATAAAGTTCAGGGTTCCGGAGATCATGCTACTATCAAACTCAAAACCCGTAGCCGCTCGCTAGCACATCGCTAAGCGAGCCTGTAGCGAGCACTCGCTAAGCCTTCGCTAGGCGAAGCAGGAGCGAACGGGACAGTGGTTGTTTTGTTTCTTTTCTGTTCTGCCTTATGTTTATCTAATCAAGATCTATTATAATTCTGCATTATTTGGCCTGACCTTATGACTGTTGTGTTTATTTTGTGGTGCAATTTTCAATTGTACTTTATCTCGATGTTCTAACCCGTGTGTTGAATTGTGTAAAGGCTTACATATTCCCGAAGAAACGGCCGGCTAGGTATTCCACTTTATTTGTGGGATACCCTTATGGAGATGGATTCTGAATTACTTAATTTTAATGTGGAGATTCATCCTAATTGCCTAATTAATTTTAATGTGGAGATTCATCCTAATTACCTAATTAATATGGACCTAATTATAACTATCTAATCGATTGCAAAATATTGCCTTTGAATATGTGATCTTGGACCTCTCTTTGTTGCCTTACGGTATTACGGTCATGTCCCGCGAATGTGGGGATACCCTTAACCAAGACCCTTCGATTAAATCATCATGTCCCTCTAAAATAAATCATAGCCCCTCGGATGTTGCCTTCGAATATATGATTTGGTCCCTCGATGACCCTTCGGTGTAGCCTACGGTTAAATGATGATAGTCCCTTCGAATGCTAAGGTATCCTTACAACCGTTGCTTTCAATGACCAATCGATGACCCTACGATGACCCTTTTACATCCAAAGGATAAAACTACTTATTTCTCAATAATAAGGACGGTTTTACCCTCACAAGGATAGGAAATGCCCATCAAGACCTTGGGTAGGTATAACCCTTAATTGCTTACTCACAATTTAAAAATACTTTTCACACTTCACAAATACTAGAAAATCACCACTTGGTACACATTCATACTAGAATCATTACTGAGTTATATTTTTCTAAACCATTTTCAAAACTAAACGAGATAACCACTTTGTATACATTCATACGAGAATCATTACAAAGTTAAATTCTCTTTTTCAAAACATTTTCTAAACAATTCACGAACACTTTTTCAGACAAGAAAAATAATATAAGTGATCAAGCAATTAAGAGCCCATGGATAACCATGGATACAAAGGGTGCTAACACCTTCCCTTTGTATAATGTACCTCCCGAACCCAAAATCTAATTAAGGTCTTTCCTGTTCTTTTCCACCTTTCCTTATTGGATAAAAGAAAAGTCGGTGGCGACTCTTGCTAATCGCGACATTTGCTTTCCAAAGCAAAAGCACACAAAGTCAGTTCACCGTATGACACGGTGTCATGACATCCTGTACACAGAACATTCAGTGTGAATGTTTGGTGTTTTGTGATTGCACAATTAATGGCAATCTATGTATGATTGAAGATCTGATCTGTGGTTGTAATTTGTCACTCTAAAGCTGTGAAGCAAGGGTGTGTGTCTACTTGATCAAAGTTGTGAAGCAAGATCAAGTGGGTGTCGTCTTGATCAAAGCTGTGAAGCAAGATCAAGAGTTTGTCGTCTTGATTGAAACTGTGAAGTAAAATCAAGATTGTGTTTTTGAAAATTGCTTGTAATGTTTGTTTTTTTTTGTTTGTAATTTGAAGTGTTGCTTTGGCAACATTTTTGACAAAAAGGGGGAGTAACACATTTACCCCAGGACAACAGATTCTTGAAGTTTAAGGTCCTCTAAACAAGAGGATATGTTGCTGTTTGCTATCTACTTGTGTTGCTGCTGTTTGAAGTTTAACTTCTATGAGCTCTGATACCATAACACATGTACCCCAGGATAACAGATTCTTGAAGTTGAAGGTCCTCTAAACAAGAGGATATGTTGTTGTTTGCTATCTACTTGTGTTACTGTTGTTTGAAGTTTAACTTCTATGTGTGCTGAGTGTATTAGCTAATTTGATTCTCTGCTTAGATGTGTGATTTCCGCTGTTGTGAACTCTGTTGTGATGCCAAGTTGTTTTAGCCAAAAATTTGCCAAAGGGGGAGTTTGTAGATGTTTTTGATTGGCTGCATTTTGTGTCAAAACACTAACTGTACTCTGATGTCTGGACTGATGTCATGACATGCTTGAGTAGTATGCTGCAGGATTAGCTAATACAGGATTTACTAAATGTCAAACTGAATGTTATGACATTCATTCCTGACAGCAAATACTGAACTATAACAGACTGTTTTTCAGGAGAATAACAGACCTAGCATATAGCCTATTGTCTGAATGTCAAACTGAATGTTATGATATTCATCCCTGACAGCAAATACTGAATTATAGGCCAGTTGGTTTCTTTCTGGTATAATTCAGTATTTAATTCAGGTTGTTGTTTCAGGAAACTAACAGCAGAGCTAGAATTAAGAAACCTAGCATATTGCCTATGTTCTGGACGTCAAACTGAATGTTATGACATTCATTCCTGACAGCATATGCTAAAGTGTAGGCTAGTTAGTTTTCTGTTTTCAGTATTTATCTCAGGCTATTTTTCAGGAATCTAATAGCTGAGCTAAAATCCAGGAAACTAACAACTGAGCTACAATTAAGAGGCCTAGCATATAGCCTATTTGTTAGCACCCTAATATGTGGGAATTAGGTTAACTTTCTTAACCTTAGATTTAGGAAATTCAAGTACAAGGCCCAAGTGCTGCATTATAAAAGGATGGCAATCCTACTTTCAGCAACTCAGGGGTTTGAAGCGTGAAGAATTTATTATATCATCATATTTCACTGCTGTATTTTATTTATGTCTTGTATTAGATTTTACTTGTGAGCCAAGCAATTATCACCTAGATGATTGCATTGGACTAGGGTGTTCATTGAGTTGTAATTGTTGTGTCACTCTAAGCTTTTAAGCGTGAGTGCTGTGTTTCTTGATTAAAGCTGTTAAGCACAATCAAGAGTTGTTTGAAGTATAACTTCGTCATTAACTTTAAACTAATTAAAGGTTGTAATCACTGTGGTGATTGAAGGGGAGTGAGTAGGAACTCTGGTCTTAGTTTAGATTGAAATTGCATTGGGTAGGTCTTAAGTGATAGGATTAAACAGTTGGTTTAAGTCCTGAATTAATACTGCTTATAGTGGATTTCCTCCCTGGCTTGGTAGCCCCCAGACGTAGGTGTGTTTGTCACCGAACTGGGTAAACAACTCTTTGTGTTATTTACCGTCCTTTACATTTACCTTCTGTATACATTCCTGTCTGTGTAGAATTGGATGTCATAACATCCAGTGTGACATTGATAGTCTGTTACTAGAATTTCAATTATTAATAAATAATTTGATACAAGTACCAAAAGTATTAGCCTCTAGGGCTTACACCAACAGGAAGTGTTCAAAAGTGCAAGTATGTGTGTCAAAGAAGAGTTGATCATGAAAGATAGCTAAGAAAGTATGTCCTTGAATGGTAATAAATCATAAATCTTCTAAAGCATGCTGGATTGATGAAAATTGTTTCAGATATTAGACCTTGCTATGAAAATATGGTTAAAGATTTTATTGTGAACCTATATCTTGATTGAAGTGTTGGATGAATTCAAGAGTATATGAAGGTTTATGTTAGAGGGAAATGTGTGAAGTTTTCACCCTCCATTATCGATGTGTATCTGGGAAGAAACAAGTCAGCTGAGTCTGGAAAATTCTCTCCATGGACAATATTGCTAAGGAAATTATTGTTGGACAAGTGAAACAATGGCCCAGTAAAGGGTTACTTTCTTGTGGTAAATTTAGTGTGAAATATGAAGTTCTAAACAAGATAGGTGCAACAAATTGGGCACCCACTAATCACAGTTCAAACATCACTCTTGCCTTATCCAAATTGATATTTCAATTTGGAACCAAGTCCAAGCTAAACTTTAGAGAGTGTGTATTTGATCAGACCATGAAGCATGCTGATTCATTTGTTGTGAAGCTACCAATTGATTTTCCTTGCTTAATCAGTGGCCTTATCTTAAAGAAATACCATGAAGTTTTACATCCTAAAGAAAATTCAAGAAAAAAGGTTAGGCCTTTGACCCTTGACAAGAAATTATTTATGAGGATACATGTCCTAGACATTGTGGTCAAGCATCAAGGTTAAACTACTAGTGGGAACTCTTCTCCAGTTTCTAAAGCCTCAATAAATGATGTGTTACTAGAGTTGATAGAGGTATCAAAGGCTCTCTAAGATACTATTTTTTGAAGTACCATCAGGATGAGGAATGTGGATGGGTTGATCAAAATGTTCCCCAAGGAAAATGAAGTAGATGAAGAAGAAGTTGTCAGTGAAAAAGAAGAGGAAACTACCAACGAAGAGAAAGAGCAATTTGCTGGTGAGGAAGAGGAGGAAAGAATGAATAATGTGGTATTTAGGTTAGTTGATGTTGACTGATTTTTTTTGTAGTTTTAATTCAGTCTGATTTTGGTCCTTGTATATGGGCATGTTTAGTTTCCTTTTTCTGGATATGTAATGGCTTGATAGCCTTTTGGTTTTTTTTGCCAAGAACTAAGTCCAGATGTTCTGGAATTATGTTCGACATTTATGTTCATGGTTGATGTTTGTCTTCTTTGTTCACTGACGGTGCTGACTACTTTGCCAAATTGTGGCAAAAAGGGGGGGGGTAGTGGCGTGGTAGTGTGTTCTAACTACTAACTGTGGTTTGTGGAGCATTATTTAATATATGTGTTGCAAGGTATGTATGTGATGTTGTAGTATTTTTATGTGCTCACATGTTGGAGCATCTGGCCAAACATCTGGCCTTAGAGCATATGAAAGCTGATCTACTGAATGTGTATGAACTTTAATGTTATTTAGCTTGATATGTAGTAGTTATGGTGTGTGTTGACTTCTGACCTCTCAGAAAACTAATGACTTTGTTTGTGTGCATGCAGACTAATTGTATGCTTGACTGTTTGGAGCACTGTGATTAATCTAGCAACCACATTTCATGTTTTCTGATTGGACTACTTCTGATGTTGTTGTTCTTTATGTGTGGTGTGGTTAATGCTCAACTTATGTTGCAGATCTTGTATGTTTTTCCAAAATTTACCAAAGGGGAAGATTGTTGTTTCTTATTTGTTTCTCTGGATTATGAAAAACAACATGGTATGTTCAAGCTATTTTTGTGAAGAAATGACACATATGGGAACATATGTACCAACACGTGTTCAACATTTGGCCCTTGTCAGTAGGCCAATGTTGTAGTTGTTTTGCGCATTACTTTCTAGTTGTTTTAATCATACTTGTTATGGATTTGTTGCTATCTTTTAGCAATCCATTTATGTAGACTTGTTTGATTTAATTACATGTGATCAAATCATATTTAAATGGAGATTTAAATTTGAATTTAAAACAAGTCATATCTTTGTTGGAGGCTTTTGTAAAACATATCAAAATAGAATCCAACTAAATCTTCTTCAAATATGGATGAGATCGCAGCTAATATACAAAGAAGAAAAACCCAGAGTTTGCATTCTATTTAAAGAGGCTCAATCCATCTTTGAGGAGAATGAGCATGTATTAAAGATACATAATGTTAGGGTTTTTATTTGAGTCCTTTGCTTGTGTTTCTTGAACACCCCCTAGTGCCTTCATTAATATCATAAGGCATTTAGCTGGGGTTTTTAGTTGATTTATAATTCAACATTCTACAAGTTGTTTATTGAAGGAACAATCACTTGAGATTAGTGATTGAAAAAAAGTGAGAGGGGTTCTCATATTTAGAGGGAGATCTAAATAGAAAGCCTAATTATAAAAGAAATTGAAAAACATGGGGTTATTATTCCTATAAGACTAATTATACTAATTTAAGATAGTGAATTACCTTTATTGGATAGAGTGCCCTCATACGTAGGTGTGGTTTCACCGAACTGGATTAGCAATTTTGTGTGTTCCTTTATTGATTTTCTACTTCATCATCTTGTTTTTAAAGTGTTTGTTAATTCTGGTGTTAGATGTTGAACACCCTTACTTAAGCATCTGGTCCAACATCAGTCCATGTGTATATAATTTCACTTACATTTGAACTCATTACGTTGAATGGAAATTATCAAAGTCATTCTCAAGAGAATAATATTCTAAACATTCACTAATTGCTCACCAAAGGATAAATTTATAAGAGCATAACAACTTGGTCTTCTAAGAAGAGGAACAAAGTGTTGATTATGTAGCGTTGAATTAATTAGAGGAATATGATGATAGCTTGAGTAGTTGTCGAATAGAGGATGACATTTAAAGCATTTAAATATGGTAATAGAGAAAAGTCTATAAGATGATGATTTAACAAATGGTATATCAATATACATAATAATCAATATGCTATATGATATCTTCTTGATTCATCTTAGTCTAAATGACCATTAACTAAAATTAAAATTTCAAGCTCTTTCCAGAGGATAGATTACTCGCATCTTGTTATGATCAAAACCAAAATTGGAAGTCATTGTTCTTCAAATCAATTTTAGTTCAACAATCTCCTCTTTTTTTATGACGACAAACATATGTATTTTGATGAACAATTCAAATATTTAAAAGATAAATAACTACATATGGTTAGGATAAAGTATCTCTTACACTCTGCAAAAATTTAAAGTAAAATTAAAGTCTGATACATATGTATCATGTCATGTGCAATATTGTAATATTCTTCTTTTCTTCTGTCATAACATCTATGATACACTTTTTTCTCTCTTGAAATATTGTAATGTTGTTTTTGTGTCTTTTTGTAACTAAGATATTATATATAGGTAGATCGTCAAGATAACGGATGGACATGTGGATATTATGTCATGAAGAATATGTTATGACATTGTTGATACTTCTATTGTTGAAAGATTCAATGAGGTAGTATAATTTAAAATATCTTCGAATTGCATGTATTTATTGAAAAATATGTATTATTTTAATATGTAGTTGTTTAATTTATTATCTTTTGAACTTGTAGATATTCACATACACCTCATCGTATAAAAAATAGACAATTGAGCACATTCGACAACTTTGTGCTCAATATTTTTTGCAAATGGTTGAAGAATAAAAGTTTGAAGAGCAAAATGTACAACAAGACCAAATGCAAATGGTTGAAGAACATAAGTACCGAGAAAACAAAGAAATATTTACAAAACAAAAATGGATGAAGAAAAATATATATATATATATATATATATATATATATATATATATATATATATATATATATATATATATATATATATATATATATATATATATATATATATATATATATATATATATATTGTTGTTATAAGAAGAAAGTGATGGAATATTTTGTTGTTGTTACATGAAGAAATATTATGACTTCTTGGTACGATATGTGATTTTGATTAATGACTTTTTGGTATTAGATAATATGATTTTGATGTAAGACTTATATATGATGATGTTAGAATATGTTTGTTTTGGTCGTACTTTTTGTTTACTTAATGAATGTTATATAAAAATATTTGGTTTAATGGTTTTTTTAAATAACATTAAAAAATAAGTCAAGTTCTTTTAGACACATTATAAGGTATTTGTTTACTAAATGTCCAGTAATATATAAAAATATTTGGTTAACTGAAATAGGGTGTAAATGAAATTAAATATAATATAATCATGAAATATTTTACACTAGTGATAATTAAAATAGAGTGTAATATATTATATTTTTACACCCTATTTAAAGAAAATAGGGTGTAAGTTTGTTGACATTTATAATAAACATTATTTATTTTACACCTAATTTTTACCAAATAGGATGTATATTCGTTTGATTTAAATGTATATATGCAACAATGTACACTCGTTTTCTATAAAATAGGGTGTAATATATCCTATATTTACACCCGTTTTAATATTCGTCAGACATTTTTCACCCTTTGAATTTACACATTTTAATAATAGGTGTTAAATGTATAAAAAACGAGTATAAATTCATATTTATGCACTAGTGTCACCACCTTCTGAATAATTGACAAGAATATTTCATGTCTCCTTTACATGAGAGATTCGATCGAAATTCGCAGTATCCATTGCAGATTGAATACAAAATACAATCTTGCAATCTTTCTTCTTGGCATCCTTGTGGTTGATCCTCTGAACGTCATTTTTGTTCTGAGAAAATGAACATCATTTGTGTTCTGAGAAAGTTTAGGGACATCATTAGTGACCACTTCTAGGATTTATTGGAAACCAAACAAAGATTTCATTTGCTTACTCCATCGATTTCAATTTTTACTATAAAAATGAAGAGAGAATTGGAAATACCATTGTCACCATTTATCTCTGCTATACGATTCACGATTTCCTAGAAATACAACCGTCAATGTGCAAATCTTGAATCAAGATTAATAAGAACGAAATAGAAACTCTAAATATCAATTGGTTAGTGCTGCAGCAACACTTAGATGGAGAAGGTACAAGAGTTAGAGAGAAAATGTGAAAAATGAAATGTAAATTTTATATTGTACTACATACATCTATATACAAGTGTTTATTTGTATTCCAACAATAAGATGAATTTTTTTAATAATACTTACGAAATTAATTTTATTTAGAGTTGGAAAAATATATAAATAATAGTATGTAATTTAATTAATAAATAAATAAAATGATATGAATGCTTTTTTATATAATTAAATCTGCAGATATCTTAAAAAATAATATAACTATCAATGTGCGAAATATGATCAATCAGATCAAGTAAATAAATAACTTAATTAATAAATAAAACAAATTTGCAATGAATAAAAACTAATATGAAATGCAAAATTCTATTTGAATAAATATATAAATATAATACAAAAATTGTTGTCTAAATATACTAGGTGTTAAATTGTGAAACGTAATCAATGTTAAAATATTTTTTAAATTTTATTTAGTTTTGTGAATTTTATTTAGGTGGATATAAAAATAGATGCAAAAGCTCTACTTACACAACAAATGAGGGATAAACTTCAAACAGTAAAGAACGATATATATATATATATATATATATATATATATATATATATATATATATATATATATATATATATATATATATATATATATATATATATATATATATATATATATATATATATATATATATATATATATATATGTGTGTGTGTGTACGACTCACAAAAATAAAAATTCAGTAGTATATTGGACTTTTTGCATTAATTTTCCATATCAATTAACAACTGAAGCATAACCTATATATTAAAAATAGAAGATTAAGATGTTCAACATACTAATTCTAAGCTACTTTCTAATATATCCCTGAGATTGACATTTATATGATTAAGAATGTGAATCTTATAAACAAAATAATAAAAACTTCATCCACAGAATAAAGAATGGTATATAAGATTGAACCTCCAAAAGAATGGTATAAAACAACTTGGAGGTGTAATGCATTTATGGATTTTTAACTAACATCAACAATTTTTAATGGAACACTTATTGTGTGATGTTAATAATTTGAAAAGGAAAATCTAAGTTAGATTAGAATGAAATCAGAATGTCTTGTATGCTAATCTCTTCCTGCTATGTTATCCCTTGTTTATGTCCTGATTTGCTTATCATTTTTAGCAATTACTTTGCGACGATCTCCTCAAAAACTCCGATACCAACTTCGAGAACGAAGAAGAACTGTCTTGAAGCAATTGAGATGGTTTATCATACTCCGCGATTGTCCCTGCAATTGAAATCAGAATAATTGTGGCGATCAGTTTCATTATCAGTTTATAATCATATACATCAAATTAGGTGCTATCTACCTTCATGAAGGACCAAAACCAAATCAGTGTCAATGACAGTAGGAATTCTATGTGCTACTGTAATGACTGTGCATCCACTTGTTTCTTCTCTTATAGTCTTCTGAATTAAATTATCGGTTGCAGTATCGATGGACGCAGTTGCTTCGTCTAGGACCAAGATTTTTCTTTTCTTCAGTAGCAGCCTAGCAAGGCATACTAGTTGTCTCTGTCCAACGCTCCAATTTTCTCCGTTCTCGGCGACTGCTCATGTGATATAATATGTCATATCGATAACGGTTTTTTATCAGAAAAAAAAATAATATCTCAACCAGAATTGTGGAGTAGAAGCAGTATAAGTATATACCTGGTGCATCAAGAAGTCTTGGATCTTGCTGTACTATTTCAGCAAGATGGCACTTTCTGAGAACCTGAAAAGAATAGTTTTCTTAATTGTTATTTTCGTGTGTCGAAATCGGACCAATAATGCCTTTTGAAGAACGTATCGTATTCTAATGCTAACCTCCCAAAGCTCTTGATCGGTATGTTGTTCCAAGGGATCCATGTTAGTCCTTACGGTCCCTAAAAACAAGGTCGGATCCTGAGGAATAATACCAAGCTTAGATCTTAAATCTTGCAGACCAATCTTGGAAATGTCTACACCATCAATAAGTATGCATCCCTCCAAAGGCTCCACGACTCGAAAGAGGGCTTGCACCAGAGTAGATTTTCCACTTCCCGTCCTGCCTACTATTCCGATTTTCTTCTGTCCGGGGAAGACGCAAGTGACGCCTTTGAGAACCATAGGAGCAGCAGGTTCATATTGTATATGAAGGTTATGGAATTCAATTTTTCCTTCCTTAGGCCATTCTGGTTCGGGCCTATTATCTTGAATGATTAACGGCGCTTCACTTGGTATATCAGAGAATTGTAATATTCTCTCTACGGATATCATTTTGTTTTCAACATTGCAGAGATTCCATATCACCCAAGCTTGAAGCACATTTAAGTTCAAACCGTAAGTCGCTACAAGACCCGCCATGCCTGAAAATTAGAGGAAACAATTTAATCAATTGACTCTCGCGGGTTAAAGGATGGACGCGGGAGAATGGGACTTAATGGGACTTACTGGGACTGATCGCAGACCTTGGCAAATTAACCAAGATGATGAGAACAAAATAGAAGACCAAGTTAAAGAGAAAATTTATTCTGACAGACAACCATTCCATGGTGGCGTAGTTGTGAAAAGCTACCCGAGAATAATCGTCAATTAGAGCCATAGCCTTGGTCAAGAATATTTTCTCTTGATTGAAACAACGGATTGTGGCAGCCCCGGAAATCGATTCTGAGAAGTGATGCAAGATTGGCGCCTTTCGAATTCCCACCATCCTGGCCAATTCCCTAGCCGTAGTAATGTAATAGGCCTGCCAAAAAAGTACATAACATGAGGTTTCATCATAACATCTTTTTAGTTCATGCATTGTAAAATCTTGACAGAAAAAAAAAACATGATGTAGTTTGTGTTTATTATAAGAAAATTGATAACTCGTACCTGATACCAGACGGAGATAGCAAGAACAACGAAAAAGAGAAGAATGACTTGCCATGCGGCTTGGGACATTAGGACAATGATACTCAATAACTGGATAAGTGCAAAGACAAGTCCAGCTAGTCTGTAAGGAATGTCAGTATCTACTGTACTTTGATCCGTAGATGACTGTAACAATCGCACAGAAAAAAAAAATCGTAATTTGAATGAAACTGATGACAATACTTTTATCAGATAGAGAAACTAGTGAAACTTACCCTACTCAGTATTCGGCTAGAAGGTGTGGTATCAAAAAACGAAACAGGTGCTCTGAAAATCGATGTGATCATTCCATGAAAAAGGCGCTGAGAAGTCTCCACAGCGATTTTCGCCATTAAAACAGTCCTTCCCAATATGAAAACAGAGCTTCCACCAGACAGAAGAGCAAAAATTCCCATAAGCTGCGCATTATCGACCCTTCCTTTTCGTTCTGTAGCCCATGACATCCAATAATTGCTTCCCATCTGCATAACTTGAAAGAGAATTTGACAGAGAAGAATAACCGGAACAAGTGCTCCTCTATAAGCTAATGTGACAAAGGTTGAGTAAACACTCCATTTTACTCGACCAGTCATTGCTTCCTCTTCTCTCGTTCTCTTCCAATCCATCATAATCTCTTGAATATTTTCTTCTTCAATTTCAGTTCGATTTTTTTGGCAAGGTCTGCCGCTAACAAAATCATCTTTCTGGCTCGGAATTTGGCTTACTGTTTCTTCATGAGCAGCCATTTGTTGGACAAATTCACTATTCGGACATGTGATGAGATCTCTATACTTTCCACACTCCGCTATTTTTCCATCCTTCATAACCTGACAAATAGTATATAAACCGGTGAGACACGAGTTCAATCAAATAGGTTTAGAAATTTTCTATGGCGACACAAAATAAGTTCAGTATCACTTACCAGAATAAGATCAGCCGCTTCCAAGAATTCTAGTTGATGTGTAGCATAAACAACGGTTTTATCGTATAAAAGTTTCATAAGACATTCCTGCACAAAATTTTAACTTCTTGTTAAGTTCTTATAATGTAATGAAAGTGTAATTAGAAAATGCATGAAAGAAGAAGAAAAAAATAGTCATTGGCACAACTAACCTTAAACAAATGACTTCCGGTATGAGCATCAACGGCGCTAAAAGGATCGTCGAGGAAATAAACATCCGAGTCATTGTAAACAGCCCTTGCCAATTGAACTCGCTGTTTTTGTCCTCCACTTAAATTTATTCCCCTCTCCTCCACCATGTTCAAATCTCCATCACTCCATAAGTTGATATCCTGAAGCAGTGCGCAACCATCAACAACATTGTCGTAAAAGTCCTTATTCATTTCCTTCCCAAACAAAATATTCTCTCTTATAGTTCCAGATTGAATCCATGGACTTTGCGGTACATAGCTTCTAGTCCCATAAACTTTAGTTGCTCCCCCAGAAACCAAAGAAATCTCGCCAAGCATACTACAAAGCAAGCTCGATTTTCCAGACCCTACCGGGCCACAAACCGCTACCTTTTGACCTTTGTTTATAATTAATTTTTCTACAATATGAATTGTTGGTCTCTTGAGAATTTGATCATTTTCTTCCCATGCATATTCTCCCGGTTTTACTTCAATAGCAATTCTTGAAGTTTTGGAAACATGCTTATTCATGAACTGATTTTGATCTTCTTCTTGTATGAATTCCTGAATTCGATCAACCGAAACTTTTGTTTGACTTATCATGGAAATAAGTTCAGGCAAATTGTAAATCGGTTCTTGCAAAATACGAAACGTCGCTAGAGCCGAGAGAACCGTGGCTGCAGTTAGTTCGGTTTTCACCAATATACAAGCACCGAAAGTGAAAACAGAAACAAAAGTCGGAGACGCCCAAAATAGAGTGGCTACCGCTGAGCACAAGTAGAGATATTTCTGTAACCAATTCCTCTCTATATCCCTAAGCTGGAAAAGTTTCTGCAGAAATGTAGATTCCCATGAATGCAACTTTAAGATTCTAATATTCTTCATAGTCTCCGAAGTCATTTTGATTCTCGAATCTTTAGCTTCCATTATCTTAGAGTGTAAGCCTTCTTGCATATTGGCCAAAGGTGTGTTACAAACCATAACCAAAATGGTAACAGAAAGTGCAGCAATAGAAGGTGTGTAACCCAAATTTATGTATAAGATCACCAAGGCCAAAATAATCTGAACGGGTAGAAGCCAAACTCCATGAACATACCAACAAAAGTCACCGATTCTTTCGACGTCCACATTAATCAAGTTGATGACTTTACCATGTGTTGGTCCACCACATTTAATCATTAGTGACTTGCTATAAACTAAAGCCATAAGTGCTGCGCGTACCTGAATTCCGATTCTCTGAGCACCAAAATACCATTGTCTTTGACTCAGTGACTCAATGGTTTTTGAGAGGAAGAAAATAAAGGCAAGAACCATTCCATATTTGGTGCTTGAGTTATCATTATTTGACAACAAGAAATTCACAAAGTTTGATATCAATAATGGACCAATATAAGAGGCAATAGTATTAACACCTGAAAGTATGAATAAAATAAATGTAAGCATAGGTATGAAGCACAAACACACAGACACAGACACACACGACACTAACACATTGACACCAAATAAATTGAACGCAATCACAAGTAACAGTGTCGTATTGGTCCACCGACACAGGCACTGACACGTCTCAGAGGTGTCGGTGCTATAGAGAATCACAATATATAAATGACAGTGAATGAATAATTTACCTGCTAAAACAGCATTTAAGGCTAAGGATTTCCAAACAGAAACGAAAATAGCTTTTGTCAAAGAACCACCTTGAAGTTTCTGTTTCCTAATAGATTGTTCCAACATAGAAGAAGCAGTAGCAGCAGTTTCAGAGTGAGGTACAGAAGGAACATGAACATGTTCAAGTTTTTGAATCCGACCCATTTCAAAAATAGGATTCAGCCACCTAAATGTAAGTTTGCTCCATATACCAGCTTTTACAAAAGCCTCTTCATCCCCCAAACTAGAAGATTCAAACTCTTTCTGCAGTAACCTTTGTTCCATCTCACTTCCTTCCCTCACACACACATTTGAAAGTGCGTTCAAACACAAAACTAACAACATGGGCAAAGAAACCGCATCAACTATGTTATCCTCCAACAACAAAATCCTCAAGTTGAAGGATTCATAATTTTTCACAAGTTTCAATGACAGTGAAACTGTATCAACAACAGTGGCAAAAACCCACCAAAGAATTAGAACAAAAGGGAATCTTTTACTCTCTCTAAGCATTTTCTTCATTGAATAGAACGAAACCAAAGTAGCTAAACCCCATGTTAAAGCCAAAGAAACAAAACAAAATCCTATGATTAATCCATTAGTGCTGTAAGTGTACTTGTAGAAAACAAAAGCTACGTTCAAAATAGTAACAACAACACTGAAAAGAACAGTGACATAAGCAAAAAACGTTGGTCTGTGTTTTAGATGTAAAAGATTGTTACTTTTGGTTTGTTTCAAACTATCATATAAAACCCATATCAAAATAACATAGAAGAATGCTACATTGGTTGTTCCTAAGAGAATATCAAAAATCGCCATAGTTGGTTGAAGAGATGAAGTTGAAGCGACTCAGGAATGTTTGTAACAGTATATAATTTGATATTGATTCATGGAATAAAGAATAAAAGGTGAGAAATATTGACAAAGACAGATATTATATATATATATATATATATATATATATATATATATATATATATATATATATATATATATATATATATATATATATGAATGAATGAAATAGCAGTTTAGCGGCGAGTGATGGACGCTAGCGACGGCAGTAATAGAGATGAAAAGGCTTCAAATATTTTTGGGGAAAATCTTTATATTTAATTTTAATTAATGGGGTATTTATTTATTTTAAGTATCAAGGATTTTAGTATGGTTTGGGAATCTTAAATTGGGTGTATTTTCCAGAAATAGTTATTTGTTTGACTAAGCTTGTGGTGGTGTTTAATTAAGTTATTTTGGAAACAAAAGGAAAAGAAATCAAATAAAAATAAAGATTTATGGTGGTTTTTATCTATGCTACTTTATGCATTTTTTTATTAAAATATTCTAGATTTAAAAAAAAAATCCCAAAATAATTTTGATTTTAAAAAAATTCTCAATTTACCCCACTTTTTTAAGATGAGACGTCAATCCAATTGGTGTCTTCTCTTAAACTTAGAGAGGAGGTGTCAATTGGATTGGTTATGGCACATGGTGCAGTCAATCCAATTTGCGCTCATGTTTAAAGGTTAAAGGGAGGCGCCAATTGAATTGACACCTCTGTGTGTTTTGTAATTTTTTTTCAAAAATAGTCTACATGATACATAAAGTCGAAATCAGACTAATTCATATTAATATTAATTCTCGTTTACACAAAAAAGACTAATATTGATGATCGGGATCACCTAACCGACCTCTAGTCCCACATCCCCTAGCTACCCGAACTCGTGGCCCTAACTCACGTTGATGATTCACCTCAGATGTTTAAGCATCTGAGGGCCTAAGAACATCACTACGAACTGCAAGAGATTGTCTGTTTGGATAGTCAGACAAATCAGCGTAGTCTTGTGTATGCATCGAAGTTGTACCGCCATAATTGAGTTCATGACCCGTGTCAGAGAAGTTGGGTTGTGTTTGAGTTGTTGGTGGGCGACCGGGATGATTGAAGGGAGACATTGGTGTGAATGATGCGTCGAGGAAAGGTTGGAAAGATTGTTGTGGTGTTTGGTGGAGATAGGGTTGTTGAAGGTTTCAGTTTTGAGATGTTTGGGCTTCTTGGCTATGGTAGGAGGAGGGACGGTTGGTGTTAAACGATCGTTGAGTGTTTTGGCTAAGACGACTTTGGTAGGGTGATGTGTTAGATGTGAAGCAATGTTGGGTCTCTGGTTGATGATCTAGTTGTTGGTGGTGGTACGGGGTATGCTCTTGGTATTATGGTTGGGTGTATGGCATGTTAGGGTTGTATGTTTGTGTGTTTGTGGAATGGAAAGTTTGACGGATAGGGATTGTGTGTAGTCGGTCTGACAATGTTGTTGGGGGTTAGATGTTGAGGCATCTAGTGTGTAAGTTGTTTGGTGTGGGTCGTATAGGTACATATCCTCGACGATGAACTCAAAACCAACCGATTTGTACCAAGCCATATAAGTACGACTTGGTTTTTCTTCAGTTGGCATCACAACGTCAGTTCAGAATTATTCAAATTGGTGGAACATGGTTATACGACAAATACAAGGGTACTTTGCTTATGGCGGTTGCACAAGACGGCAACAACAATGTCTTTCTTGCCTTTGCTCTGGTTGAAGGTGAAACTGCTGGTGGTTGGGGTTTCTTTCGACATCTCAGAACACGTGTGGCTCCACAAGCCAATCTATGTTTGATTTCTGATAGACATGTTGCCATTGAGAGTGCTTACAATAACCATGACAACGAATGACATGATCCTCCTTCTACCCATGTCTATTGCAGACATGTCACACAAAACTTCATGCGTGCAATCAAAGATAAGAACCTTAGCAAAAAAAATGGTGAATGTTGGGTATGCTCTAACTCAGCCGTCATTTCAATATTACCGTGATGAAATTAGACTGTCTAATGAAGATGCAGGAAGATGGTTGGATAACATACCAGTAAAGCAGTGGACAAGGGCATTTGACGGAGACTCTTTATGGGGCCACATGACAACAAACCTTGTGGAATGCATGAACGGTGTATTCAAAGGAATTAGAATTCTACCAATAACCGCCTTGGTCAGATCAACCTATTATAGGTTGGCTTCTACCTTCGCAACCAGAGGTGAAAGATGGAGTACGGTGTTAATGTCTGGGAAAATATTCAGTGAGTGTTGTATGAAAATGATGAAAGAGGAGAGCATCAAAGCTAGCACACACGCAATAACAGTCTTTGACCGTCATAGGCAAAATTTCAGTGTACATGAAACAATGGACCACAATGAGGGGAAACCAAATTTATCGTATGATGTCAAACTAAACAGAAATTGGTGCGATTGTGGAAAGTTCCAGGCCTTCCGCATTCCTTGCTCCCATGTCATTGCAGCATGCGCACATACTTGCCAGGACGCTTACAACCATCTATCTGATGTTTACAAGGTCATTACCGTCATGAATGTGTATAACAAAAGTTTCTCAGTGCTACCAATGGAGGAATACTGGACTCCTTATGAAGGTGACATAGTTTGGCACAACGACGAGATGCGAAGAAAGAAAAAAGGACAGCCAAACAACACGCGTATTAGAACAGAAATGGATACGACTGATAAAATGATAAGATTATGTAGTATATGTCGTCAACCAGGACACAATAAGAACAATTGTCCCAATCGAGGAGCAACATCTGTATCATAATCTTTTTGTAACCTTGGATTTTTATATATCATTAACTTTTTGTTACAACAATGTTAAGAACAAATATTACTACAACATAAGCAAACTTAAAACAGAACATTTCTAACTGATTACAACAATCAAATTAATGTCATCTCGTCCAAACATCATTTCCCTAGCATCTTTATCAGTTTTGACTCGCATCCAACCAAATATACTATCGAGTCTCTCAATACTTCTTATTTTCCCCCTTTTGGTATTTTTCCATCTAACCAACGAACCAACTCCGTTCAGTTGATAGAAACTACTGATGTTCCAGAAGAGCATCAACATCTGAGGCTTGTCTCTCGAATAAATCATCTTTCCATAGCGGCGATGAACACCAAACATGTTTGCAAAATGATGAAATGAGATGTGGAAAAATAACTCACACAACACCTCTATTTATAACAAAAAAAATTACACTTTACACTGAGGCGTCAGACCAATTGGCGTCTCCTCTCAAAAGTAACACATGGACGCCAATTGGATTGGCAGCACCATGTGCCCTAGCCAATCCAATTGGCGCCTCCTCTCTAACTTTAGGAGCTGTCGTCAATTGGTCAGCCGCTTCCCCTTAAAAGTTGGATAGTTTGGAATTTTTTTTAAATCAAGATTATTTAGAGAATTTTTTGAAAATTAGGGATATTTGAATTAAAAAATCACTTTATGGATTGGATTTAAATTCATTTATTTTTTTTGAGTGATTTTGACTTGATTATTAAAAAAATATATCTTGTAAATTTATTTTTGAAAATCTTAATAAATCTCATTGAAATTTAAATGGGAGAATAAATTATTATTTTTATAATTTTTGTATGAAGAGGACGTGATAAGATGTTCACAATAATGAGTTATTGGTTGGAACTCAAATAATAATTTTTTTGGTACTCATGAGCTATAGTTGATTAGTTTTAGGATAAATTGTTTTAAAATTTTAATTTATTTTAAAATAAAATAAAATAAAAAAGTGATATGGCATTCGATTGTTTGATTGGTACCTAACAATACTAATATTCGTGAGTTACCTATTTCTTTAATAATAGAAATAAATTACGTAATTTATTATGGATTTATTTCTTAATAATTGATTTATTGTAATTGTTTCGAGTTGGTCGAACGGTCCAATAAGATTGATCCAATTCGAAGATTCAATCTAAAGCTCTACACATTTAAGCTTAAGAACAAGTGTATTATCGCAAAGGAGTCCCATATTAAAGTCAGTGGTCCTCGTAATCGTTGGAATCCACACAACATTTTCTCGCATATGGAACAACACTCATCGAGGTGATTCTAACTATCACTCATGTGTATAAGTTTGACTCCATGTTACACAAATGTATAATTCATTACACATTTGCAAATTCATTTTCTTTGACTTCATTGACTTGAGTGTTGGAGCGTTAACCTTGCAGGTATAATCCCCCCCCCTCAATCTTCGTCCATCAGAGACACCCACCATTGTATCGGATATCTTCCACGGCGGACTTCACTAAGATTTTTCACTATGGAGTTCACCAACCTACTACTGATTTTTTTGTTCCACGTTAAAATAACGGTGTTGTTTGTGGAACGTCTCTTGATTTTTTCACGTAAGACCTCTCTGATTTCCTTTCTTGCGTTGTTGTTACCATTTATGTTAATCGACCAGGTCATCTTTGACTTATATAAACATCAACAATGGTAACATCCAAAGTAACTCGGTATGCAGCTCCTGCAACATCATCACATCGCCTCTCGCTGTCACATATGAGGAATTGTGTCTTCCACCTGAAGTAGATGTTCCTGATCCGGTAAATTCTCAAGTTTTATCGTCGTTTTCACTGTCATGACTTCACTTGTCATAACCAGAAAAGTATCAAAACCTCCATTGATTATAGGTCATGTTTAGAAAGCAAGGTGCGATTAATTTTGAGATGGTGACGACCTCTTGATGGTTTATGCACTTATGTAAATAATTTATTCATTTATGTAAATAATTTATTCACCTTTATGGATGAAATATATTAAAAAAATTGTACATGTTCTCTCTGTCAAGATGGTGATGATTATGGGTGGCAAAATGAGCCAAGGATTTAGACCATCACCCTCTAATGTGCCCACTTCGTCCCATCCTGTTTTCTTCGCGGGTTTTTGCGGGCACACCCATTTACATAAACTTTTTCATTTTTAGGCTAAAAAATTGTAGTGCCCGCGGGCTTTCCCCGCCCCGCCTTGACTTTTTTGCGAGGCAGACCTAAGTTTTAGGCCCGCATCCTCAACTATGATCGTCCCGCCTCGCTATTTTTTTACGGGCTTTTGCGGGGCAGGCCTAAACGGTGCAGATATGCCCGTTTTCCACCCCTAGTGACGATCTCTTAATGGTTTCAACATTATATATGTTCTTGCTGCCCCAAGTGTCCTTATTACATGACTGGTGTCATTGGTTCTTTGTAGTTGATGTGGGATCACACTTGGTTAATTTGTTTGATGTCTCTAAGGAGAAATTTTGACCAAGGGTTTTCTCCTCTTCCCTGCTAATAAGTGAAAACTTGGATCAATGTCGATGTATATGAGTTTCACTAAATACGAGTGGATAGTTATTAAAAATGTGTGAGCCCATAGCACCACCTTTGTGTTTGAGATTTATGGTGTTTTCGATAACACGTCACCTCCGTGTTCTAGGTTTAACACTTTGAGTACACATCACCTTCATGTTGAAGTTTATGGTGCCTCAACAGAAAATCCAAGTTATGCTTTACCATTTACATAATAGTAATGCAAGAACTTTGCAAAATCTTGTTTATAATTCCATAGTGTAATGTTTACATTGTAAAAGCTTATTCAAATACTCGAAATCACATGATATAAATGACTTAGTTACGATATTATTTTTATTAGGAAGCTCATCGTATTCGTGGAATGGGCTCCTCATAGGGGGTTTTATTGTGTGGGGTCTTTTGTTGGGTTTGGATTGTGTCTAACTTGTTTTGAACTCCCTTTATCTAGTGTTTCCTTGCTTGTCATCAGTTATGCGTTGTATGGAAATACCGAGATGAAGTCTCACTAATTCAAATCATATGATGTATCCTACTGTATTTTATAGCCCAAAATTGAGCTATGGTATATTGCACATCCATTCATCAAATCATAATGTATTTCTTTATATATACTTTTGGGGGTTGACTTCAAAATCTTTCCCTAACTTTAATAAGAGCGGTATTTTATGGCATGTACTCATGGCTAGCCATGATGTTGACTAGGTGCATGTCAAAGTTAATGTATAAAGGGTGTTGCTTGGCAGAACTAATCTCTTTCTCATTCCTTCTTTTCTGGCGAATGCTTTGTTCAGGTTACGTTGCAAAGCTTTAAGTATGTATCGAGCTCATGCCAGGTCAACACACATAATAATTGGTCGATCACGTATACTATGGTATTTCATCTTCAGGTGGACAAGGGAGGCAACATTATTTAGAGTTGTTGAGAATGGTCACCTATAAAATGGAGTTGTAAACACTTTTACAAGGGACCCCTAGAAACTGCAAGTCCATTGTCTGGGCATTTCTTCTTTATCCAAAGGTAAGCATAATCTTTATAAAACCCCGATGGTAGTTTAGTGTCCCATTGAAGGTTATAGATTAGAACCCTTATAGGATGGTAGTTTTTCTTTCTTCATGCCCAAGTTCTAAAAGAGTTTGGCGTACATGATATCGCACGAGCATCCTCCATCAATGATAATCCTCAAGACATTGAAATTGATCATAATCATTGTGATTACTAATGGGAATCATGCAGACAACAAAGTGTTTGGTGAATGGTTTTTTTTACAGAGAGAGGGGCTTTGTGGGAGGTGTCCAACCCATTTCTCCTTTGAGAGTTATGTGATGGGGATCTCATGGGGCGACGGTCTTTGGGAGAAGTGCGACTACCATCCCCACTTCATAAGTTAAGAAATGGGGAATTATGGTATTGTGAGGGTAGGGATGTCATGGTTATTTGTGTGCCTTCATTTGTTGCAAAGCATCGTCATTGGGAATTGACTTAGGCATGATTCTAAGGTTATTGTATTGCATCACTTCCAATTGAGTAACGAATTATAATAGAGCCTTTTGTTGGTTTTCTTCTACATATGATGTATCTCATTGCGAAGGAGAATATTTTGTTGTTGCACCAAATTATATAAGCTTGTTATTAGTTTGTTTGTACCTCTTATCCCAAGTGTGGCCTGAAGTCAGTGGAGTTTCTGAGATGTTTATGATTCTCACAGTTGCATTTGTGATAGAGTTTATTTTGATGTTTGGCCTCGGAGTAGTTGTTGAAACGATTAAAATTGTGGTGGGACTTGGAAAGTTCCTCGTTCAACCGACATAGAGGTCGGGATCTTGTGAGAAGTGGTGACAAAATAAGTTACTAGAACTGAATCACCCTCATCAGGGGGAGGAAATGGATTTTCAGTTAGGGGCAGAACAAGTACGGCGACATCTGCCGTAAGGACACGATTGAGATATTTGACAGATCATGTCACTTTGGAAGCTATCATTGTTGACAATTATAGGAGTTATGGTGGTCAAATTAGTTAACAAAAAATGGTTGTGGCGACGCAATAGACGAAATCTAAGAAGTCTGAAGCGGAATTTTGTGAGAATAAACACTTCCCACATATGTATTGATTATTATGGGGTGGAAGAGGAAGTTTGTAGTATGTTGGTGAAGTCCACTATGAAATGTCACTAGTACGATAGTGGAGGTTTGTGATAGACATGGAAGGGATGTACCTTTAAGGTTAACACTTTGATGTCTAAGTCAGTGAAACTAAAGAGAAAGAATTTGCAAGTGTGTAATGAGACGTACCTTGGTGCGACACAAAGTCACGGTTATATATGAACAACAATTAGAACTATCTTGTCTGGACACAACATTTTATGTTAGGGTTGTTGGATGGAATCCAAATGTTGAGATGACAATTCTGCTTGACTTCGGTGCAAGACCTCTTAGCGAGAGTACATTGGTCTATTTGAATGGACCGAACTACGTATTAGACCTGTTTTATTGGATCGTTTAACTAGTAAAAAACACAAATCATTTCAAATTCATTTTTATTATAAATTAAAAGAGTCATTTTAACTCTAATAATCTAAATATTTATTACTAAAGATTTTTTCTCTATAATGATTTTAATTAAAAATCTTCCGGAACATATAAAACTTAAATGATTCTTTGAAATAAAAAAATTATTTAAAAATAAATAAATAATTAAAATATATTTTTTATTTATGCAAAGTTATTTAAAATTCTGTCTAAACAAAATTATATAAAATATTTTTTTAAAAAAATAAAATAAACATATCTCTAAAAGGAAAATTTGAGTAAGTGGGATAGTTCAAATTTGGATTAAATGAATGCAATTTGTTTCTTCAAAATTCAACTATTACTAACCATATTTCTTTGTATTTAGAAAATAAATTCATTCATACAAAAATCGCCTTTTAAAGTGAAGGTTCCTTTAAAAACATTACACATTTCTAATTTTAAGTAATTCGGAATAAAATCTAATGGTACGGATTACGGCATGTTTGTTTTGTTTTTTTTTTAATAAATTTTATAATAGAATATAATTTTGTATAAAAAAATTTATTAAGAAAGTTTTCATAAAAAATTATTTTAAATAGTTATTTTTAAAATTTTATTTAGATATTTTATTATTTTATTATAACTTTTCTCAAATATCAAAAATTTTAAAAATCATTTAATTTTAAAATTATTTCAAATAGTTTTAAAAAAAGATCATTTTTAAAATATATTTTTCTTTTAAAATAAAGATTTCGATTATGTTTTAATCTTCAATAATTACGTTTATTATGTTTATGTTAATTAGTCTTTTAATTTAGAAAAAATAAATATAATATTTTTTATAATATTTTTAAAAATTATATTATAAAATTTCTTTTTAAAAAATACAAATAAAAAACTAGTTTTTAAAAATTAAAACATAGGCTTATATTACACGTGTCATATTGTGGTTGAGTACAGTTAGAAGATTAGGGACACTCGGCAGCAATGAGTTAATACATGACTACATCTTAGTGACATTATTACTATACAGGACCATGATAGAGCTGATAGTGACATGCACATTTGTAAATTTTGTGTACAATTCCATCCAACATTAACATTCAATATTTATGCTTGTGTAAATTCCTTTGTACATTAAATTTATTTATTTCACCCTATATTCCATTTGCAACTCAACTAAAGATGTTTAATACTAACTTACTACTTATTTGTTTCTATAGGTGACAAATTAAAACCATTTTGATTCATATTCTAAAGAAATAAACATTAGTAAAATTTTAGCCAAAAAGCAAAGTCATGAATGAGAATTGAAGCAGACAAAGTCACGAGCAGGTAGCAAGCCAACAAGTAGAACCGTACCGGTACCACAACCTTGTCCTGAACCCTGCCTGTCAGTGTTTTGTACATAACCTCGCCAACCTGTGACGGAATCCTTATCTGCTTGTGTGTAATGGCTGTTGTAGGAAAAGTTAAAAACATTAACAAACCGGTTCTGCTCACTCCCCACATGCCACATGGGTTTGAGATGTTTCTCTACTCTTTTCTGTGTTTTTCTCTATGGATTTATTCAACAAGTGTATTCTTATCCATCCCAAGGAACTTTTAACAAAAAAATCTTTATGAGATTGAGTTAAGAGAAAAATACAAAAGCTAAGAAGTGATTTGGAGAGGGATGGTGTGTGGAATTCACGTTGCAATTGGTCGGACACGGTAAATTAGCATGTGTTTGTTGGACATTGACGTGTGTCCGCCACTTCCAACTCATGTGTGCCTCGTGGGACCAAATATATTCTAGGTAAAGACCTCACTTGACTGATTGGAGTATCGGTTAAAGGGAAAGTTTCTTAGAATGATACGGGAAACAAAACTGATCACGGTTCTTCAATTTGTATGGAACTGACTATGAGATTATTATTGCAACTTTGGATTTTTAAGATCCATATTGGAATTCTCCTCGATTCTAATAATTATATTATAAAACTGTAACATTAATTAATCATAATTATTAAAGAAATTTATAATTGATCTATAGTCGCAGATAGATATAGTTGGTTGAATAGTGTTAATAAAGATTGATTCTGTTCATTATTTTTTGTTTTTGTTTTTTTATTCTTTTATATTGATTGGTGTTCTAACAATTGGTATTAGATGACGATTAACCGAATGACGTAGAGGATATTGATTAAACAAAAATGAAGGAGAATGATACGTGATTGATTCGCCTATGTGTTTCAAATGAGGTGATGTATCATATTATGGATCTGACGATGCTGAAGGGTTTGGAATAAATTGGAGAGTTAATATATGTCAAAGACATTGATGAATAAATTGTTCACAAAGCAGAGACTATGCAGTCTGAAGATAGAAAAAGGATTTGATTTGCAACAACATGTCCATGTCTTCAACAATATAATCATTGATTTGGTGAGGATTAAAGTGTTGATTGATAACAAAGATAAAGAAATTATCTTGTTGTGCTCATTACTAGATTCTTATGACTACTTGGTGACTACTCTTACCTACGAGAAAGACACTATCATTCTTGATGTGATTATTGTTACACTTTTGTCTCAATCTCAAAGGAGACAAAGTGTAAAGGAAGATTGTACATTGGAAGAGGGATTGTCCAAACAGAAACTATGGCTCATTAAGTTCTGCAAATATGGTTCAAACCAATGATTCTGGCAGTGAAGCAAATATATTGTATGTTTCATCTAGTAAGTGAACAGATGTATGGATTCTTAACTCTAGTTATTCTTATCATACGACGTCACACTAGGAATGATTCACTACATTCATATTAAGTAATTTTAAATTTGTTTATCTAGATGATGATAAAGCATGTACTATCACAAGAATGAGACAAATTAAAATTGCCACAGACGATAGTGGTGTGCGAACATTGAACGATGTCAAATATGGACTTTATGAAGGTTAGAAAGGGTGCATTAATTGTGATGAGAGAGATGATGAATGCAAGTAACATCTACAAAGTCTTGGGGAATACTATTGTAGGTTATGTTGTGTCAAGTGAGTTTGATAATGATGCAGCCAAACTCTAGCATATATGACTGGGTCATCTCAGTGAGTGTGGGATAATGGAACTTTATAATAGAAATCTATTGAAGAGTTTTCATAGCTACAAGTATTGAACATGTGACTCCATACACAAGAGGGGGTGAATTGTGGAGGTTTGAAAATCATTGATTAAAAACAAAATCATTTTGAAAATCAGAGTTTGAAAATATTTTACCAAAATAGTTTGAATAAGCATCAGAAATTCGAAGTAAGGAAATTAAGCAGAAAATAAAATAGATAAGGGAAGAGAGATAACGTCAGAGATTTATAGGGGTTTAGTCTTAAAGAGCTTACCTACTATTTCCCCCAAAAAAAACATCTTGAGAGTATCCATTAATACTTGAGAGCTTTTAGAAGGTTAAAATCCAAAACCTCCTTATACAAGGAAATGAAGTTTCAGGCCGACTTCTAACCAAAGAGCGAAAAAAGTTTGACGTGGTTAGTCTTCAAACAACAAACAGGCTTGAAGCAGTTAGTCTTCTCACTAAGCGCATTAGACACACCAATTAGAATTACTGAATACTCATAATGAGCATATCTCGCTCTGAAAGCAATCTTCAGAATATCTTTTGGCTTCACATGGATATGATGATAACCCGAACACAAATTTATCTTGCTAAACACACAAGCACCTACCAACTGATCCATCAAATCATTAATCCTCGAAAGTGGATACTTGTTCTTGATCGTCACTCTATTCATCTATCTATAATCAACACACAACCTCATGCCACCATTTTTCTTCTTAACTAGCAATATCGGTGCACCCCACGACGAAACACTCAGATGAATAAACTTCTTCTCAAGCAGATCTTCCAATTGCTTATTCAATTCACTCAACTCTGAAATAAACATTCTATAAGGGGTCGTCGAACACCAGACTAGTACCAGGTACTAAGTCTATATCACTCAACTTCATGCTCCGACAGCAAATGGCTGATATCATCAGGAAACTCTTCTTAAAAATCACACACCACTGGTAACTCACCGATCGCAACCCTACCTTCAGCCTTCATAGAAGATAATATCATAAATATTGTAGAATCATCCTTTATGAGCTCATCCATTTTCTTAGAAGACACACAACACTCATCACTGGCATCCAACTCTAGAAATGACACTGATTTATCAAAACCGTTGATATGAACTTTGAATCTTCCTTCTCAACAACTCAGGAAACAACATCAATTCATCCAACAATCTGCACTCTTGAAGTCAACAATACATCGAACCAATCTTCGACACTTGAAACATCTCAGAGAAGTAGAAGCTTCTCCTCCACTTATTTTAATTCCGATCCTACAGACAAGCGGTTAGGAAAACAAACAAGCACCGACAGTGTTTCACACACATGTCGCGTACTAGGGGACAAATAACATTACAAAACCTGGGCAGACTGGCCGACCTACTCTGATACCACTATGTAACACCCTAAAATCCCGCATACAAATTATCGCATTTAATAAAAAAATACAACCACATAGGGTGTCACTCACATAAAACATATCCTGCTCCGTAACACAAGTTACAATATTTCACATAAAACCTGTCATCGCATGTTCACCTTCACTTAGGGTATCGTTGCAGCAGAATCATCATTAAACAATTATTAAAGGTATATCATCTCATGACATTTAGTCTCAACTTCAACTTTCATAACATAAATAAAATGGATTATATCAATCAACTCCAACAAATCAGTTGGAATCTCCACGAAAACAAAAACAATATTTACTTCAACATAAGCATCATAACAAGTAAAACAAACATTCCCAACCCGATGTTACATAATCAAAGCAAGATACCACTAATCAAAACGATAAACTAAATAAGTACTTCAAGAGCCAACTTCCACTTACTTCAGCGAGATCTACTCCTGAGTATTTGCATGATGCCCATGTACATTCAAATAATAAACATCACATAAACAATCAGAGTAGATTAAATACAATACAGTTCAAACATAATCCTCTATAAACCCAACACGTGTATTCAAGTTTCAGCCACTTCACAATAATACACAATCAATATGCAAATATGACTCTCAACAACATCAACACACTCATATACATATGGTACCGACTTCAATAATGGTTCCAATTACGAACCATGTCCTGATCAATTGTGAACCCATGGGTTTCACTCAGCAAACCCTGAGCCTCATACCGAGCTCCAAGCCACAACATCAAGCTTGGAAGAATTATCGGTCACCAACATCGAAACCTGTAATCGCCTATTTCACAATAATGATAATTTATGATGCATGAATGAATGTATGCATTGTAACACCCCGATGAAATAAGGCTAATTATTTAATTTAAATTAATAGTATATTTATTAATTTAATTAAATAATTGGAAATATTATTGGATTATTATTATTGGAATATAAATTTGGAATATATATATATATATATAAAGAGTTCCATTTGGTAAAAAGGGTTTTTCACGTGAAAACCAGAGAAGCGACGGAAAGTGAGAAAAGGGCAAAGAGGAAGAGCAGGGGAAGAAGGTTGAAGAAGGAAGAGCTTGAAGCTAAAGGATTGCCGGATTAACTCAGGTAAGGGGGGTTTATCGTCGTTTAATGGGTATTATGGGTTAACATGTAATGGGTAGTAATAAGCCGTTGAATTGACCCTAATTGGGATGATGAGTGCTGAAAAATTGTGATGAATAAGTTATGTTAAAGCTGTAATTGAATCTATATTTGGGTGAGTTGTGATTTTCCGAACGTGTAGCTTTTTACGGAATTGGAATCGGAGGTCCGGAAGTCCTCCAACGGCGGAAAATGCGGAGAATTCTGCATTCTGCTTCGTGTTAGCGCAGGAACAGCTTTCTGTCTTGCGTTAACCGGTTAACCCAGGGTGTTAACCCAGGGTGTTAACCGGTTAACACTGTTATGAATTATGAAAAATTGATGTCTGTCTTGCGTTAACCGGTTAACCCAGGGTGTTAACCGGTTAACACTGTTAAAATGTGCCAGGAAGCGTGTTCTGTTTGCGTTAACCGGTTAACTCAGGGCGTTAACCGGTTAACACTGTTTGAAAAGTAGAAAAACTGATATTTTAAATATTGTGAACAATTGATGATTGGCCTATATTGGTGTATGATATAGGAGGGATCGATCTCCCGTTGTTTTGAGCAGTGTAGGTATTAGTAGAGTGTGCTAATACTGTGATTGATTATGTGGCATGACATAATATGATTCTGTGATAATGATATTGATGATGTGTGATGGTGTGCATAATGTTGTGAATATATCTATTATGTATGCAATTGTGGATGGACTGTTTATGGCTTAGAGTGTGAGCATATGTCCATTGTGGATTGTTGTTGATGTGTGCATGCTAGGTGATTTAGCGTGCATAATGTGGCCTTTATGGTGGTAGCTAATTCCCATGGTGAGGAATTAGTGAGTGAATTATTATGGATTGTTGTTGATGTTTGCATGCTAGGTGATTAGCGTGCATAGCATAGCCCTTGGGGTGGTAGCTAATTCCCATGGTGAGGAATTAGTGAGTGAGTCACTAGGTCTCAAATGAGTGGGACTAGTGAGCTTGGTAGCCGTATCTGGATTTGATCGGTGAGGTTGAACTATATGTTCATGAATAGTCGGTACCGCATGCATGGAGTCTCATTGCATAATGTATGTATTGTGTATAATATGAATGGATGTGTTCCAATATTATACGTGTGTTTTGATGTTTATGTTGAGTATGATTGTGATGATGAGTTGATATTGCCGTTGCTGAAGGTGTGATCTGATTAGGGTGAATGAATGTGTTAATTTACTTAGCATTACATGATATTTTATAATGCTTATTATATCGATTGAGGAACTCACCCTTACAACTATGTTTCAGGTAACGAGCAGTGATTGAGTAGAAGCTAGTCCTTGGAGTCTAGTGTAGTTCCTTAGTGGGTCATGCTCTGGTAGATGTAACATCGGGACGGGATGTTTTACTCGTTTTCATTTTTGGTTGCTGAACAACTATACATGTAATGTGTTACATGTTTTGCATGTTGTTATATTTTTATCCGCTGCGAATTATGCAAATGTTTATTTTGATGAATAAATGAGCATGACGAGTTAATTTGGAACATGGTGTGAAGTGTCAAGTGTGACACCCTTAAATTGCATATCTACTCTGATTTATGTTTGGTTGTTTTATTTAATTACTGGGGTATTTTAGAAGGGTGTTACATTAGTGGTATCAGAGCATAGTCGGTCGAGTCGAGTCGTAATTATTCTGTTCCCCTGTACGGGATAGGTGTTGTGTAACCCTATCAGTACTTATTGTTTAGCTTGTTGGGCTTTCAGAATAGAGATGGCTGGAAGAGGTAGAGACGATGCTGCGATTGCTGAGGCTCTGGGTATGCTAGCTGGAGTACTTGGAGGGAACCCGAATGTTGTGGGATTAGGAGCTGCTCGTCAACTGAGTGAGTTCCAGAAGAACAATCCTCCAATGTTCAAGGGAGCATACGATCCAGATGGTGCTCAGAAGTGGTTGAAGGAGATCGAGAGGATCTTCCAAGTGACTGAGTGTGCCGATAACCAGAAGGTCAGGTTCGGTACGCATATGCTGTCAGAGGAAGCAGATGATTGGTGGGTTGCTACCCGCACTGAGTTGGAAGCTGCTGGGAGTGCTGAGATCACTTGGGCAGTGTTCAGAGAGAGATTCCTGAGGAAGTACTTTCCAGAGGATGTCAGAGGAAAGAAAGAGATAGAGTTCTTAGAATTGAAGCAGGGCAACCGGTCTGTTACTGAGTATGCTGCTAAGTTCACAGAGCTGTCGAAGTATTACACTCCCTATGGTGAGGCTACTGGAGAATTTTCAAAATGTGTGAAGTTTGAGAACGGGTTACGTCCTGAGATCAAGCAGGCTATTGGGTATCAGCGGATTAGAGTGTTTTCTGACTTGGTGGACTGTTGCAGGATTTTTGAACAGGATACCAAGGCCAGAACGGAGAGCTATCAGCAAAGGGTTGATAGGAAAGGCAAGAATCAGAATGATCGTGGGAAACCGTATGCAGCTGGCAAAGGTTTCCAGAGACAGAGTGGGATGAGGAGACCTAGTGGGGGAGACTCCAGTGCCCCTGCTAAGTGTTACAGATGTGGTCAGGCTGGACATCGTTTCCATGAGTGTACCAGTAATGAGAAGAAGTGTTTCAAGTGTGGAAAAGGTGGTCACTTGGCTGCAGAGTGCCGGTTGAAGACTATGACTTGTTTCAACTGTGGAGAGGTGGGTCATATCAGTCCACAGTGTCCTAAGCCGAAGAAAGAGAACCAGTCGGGAGGCAAGGTTTTTGCTTTATCGGGTTCTGAGACTTCTGCAGATGATCGTTTGATCCGAGGTACGTGTTATATTAATGGCTTTCCTCTTGTAGCTATTGTTGACACAGGTGCGACTCATTCCTTTATATCTTTGGATTGTGCTGTGAAACTTAAATTAGAGATATCTGAGTTGCATGTTAGTATGGTGATTGATACTCCTGCGAAGGGTTCAGTGACTACTACTTCAGTTTGTTTAAATTGTCCTTTGAGCATTTTTGGTAGAGACTTTGGGATGGACCTTGTGTGTCTTCCACTAGTGCAGATTGATGTTATCCTGGGTATGAACTGGTTGGTGTTTAACCGAGTTTATATCAACTGTTTTGATAAGACTGTGATCTTTCCTGAGATTGAGGAAGGAAAGAGTTTGTTTCTATCAGCAAGGCAGGTGAATGAGGCAGTAGCAGATGGGGCAGAGTTGTTTATGCTGTTAGCGACTTTGGAGGCTAAAGATAAACTGGTGATTTGCGATCTAGCCGTGGTGTGTGATTTTCCTGATGTGTTTCCTGAAGAAGTGAATGAATTACCACCAGAGCGTGAAGTTGAGTTCTCGATTGATTTGGTACCTGGTACTAGGCCGATATCGATGGCTCCGTACCGTATGTCTGCTGTTGAGTTAACTGAATTGAAGAGTCAGCTGGAAGATCTGTTGGATAAGAAATTTATTCGTCCGAGTGTGTCACCGTGGGGCGCACCAGTGTTATTGGTTAAGAAGAAAGAAGGTACTATGAGGTTGTGTGTGGACTACAGGCAACTGAATAAAGTGACGATCAAGAATCGGTATCCTTTGCCGAGGATTGATGATTTGATGGATCAGTTGGTTGATGCGAGTGTGTTCAGCAAAATAGATTTGAGATCGGGGTATCATCAGATACGTGTGAAAACTGAGGATATTCAGAAGACTGCTTTCAGAACAAGGTATGGACATTATGAGTATTCTGTAATGCCTTTTGGTGTGACTAATGCGCCTGGAGTATTTATGGAGTATATGAATAGGATTTTCCATCCGTACCTAGACAAGTTTGTTGTGGTGTTTATTGACGATATTTTGGTGTATTCGAAATCTGAAGAAGAGCATGCTGAACATTTGAGAGTGGTGTTAGGAGTTCTGCGAGAAAAGAAGTTATTTGCTAAACTGTCCAAGTGTGAATTTTGGTTAGAAGAGGTTAGTTTTCTTGGTCATGTGATTTCAAGAGGTGGTGTTGCTGTTGATCCTTCTAAGATAGAAGCGGTATCTAAGTGGGAAGCTCCGAAGTCAGTTTCTGAGATAAGGAGTTTTCTTGGACTTGCAGGTTATTATAGGAAATTCATTGAGGGATTTTCTAAGTTGGCGTTACCGTTGACGATGTTGACTAGAAAAGGGCAAGCGTTTGTTTGGGACTCAAAGTGTGAAGAAGGTTTCCAAGAGTTAAAGAGAAGGTTAACTACTGCTCCTATTCTGATATTACCGAGTCCGTCGGAACCATTTGAGGTTTACTGTGATGCTTCATTGTTGGGTTTGGGTGGTGTTTTGATGCAGAATAAGCAGGTTGTAGCTTATGCTTCGAGGCAACTGAAGGTTCATGAGAGGAACTATCCAACACACGATTTAGAGTTGGCAGTTGTGGTATTTGTTCTGAAGTTATGGAGGCATTACTTGTACGGGTCAAGATTTGAGGTTTTCAGTGACCATAAAAGTTTAAAGTATTTGTTTGATCAGAAAGAGCTGAATATGAGACAGAGGAGATGGTTAGAGTTTCTGAAGGATTATGACTTTGGTTTGAATTACCATCCGGGTAAAGCAAACGTAGTGGCTGATGCATTGAGTCGGAAATCATTGCATATGTCTATGTTAATGGTTAAGGAATTGGATTTAATTGAGCAGTTTAGAGACTTGAGTTTGGTGTGTGAGAGTACTCACAATAGTGTTAAGTTGGGAATGTTGAAGTTGACAAGTGGTATTCTGGATGAGATTAGAGAGGGTCAGAAATCCGATGTGCTTTTGGTTGATAAGTTGACTCTAGCGAATCAAGGTCAAGGTGGTGAATTCAGAGTTGATGAGAATGGTGTTTTGAAAATTGGGAATCGGGTGTGTATTCCGGATGTTACCGAGCTTAAGAAGAGTATTCTTGAGGAAGGACATCGTAGTGGCCTGAGTATTCATCCTGGGGCTACGAAGATGTATCATGATTTGAAAAAGTTATTTTGGTGGCCGGGAATGAAAAGAGAAATTGCGAGTTTTGTTTATTCTTGTTTGACTTGTCAGAAGTCAAAGATTGAGCATCAGAAGCCGTCTGGGCTAATGCAACCGTTGGCTATTCCAGAGTGGAAGTGGGATAGTATCAGTATGGATTTTGTTTCTGGTTTACCGAGGACAATTAAGAATTTTGAAGCTATTTGGGTGATTGTTGACAGATTGACAAAATCGGCTCATTTCATTCCGATCAGAATGGATTATCCGTTAGAGAGATTAGCTGAGTTGTATATTGAGAAAATTGTAAGTTTGCATGGTATTCCGTCGAGTATTGTTTCGGACAGAGATCCTAGATTTACATCAAAGTTCTGGGAAGGTTTGCAGAGGGCTTTGGGAACTAAGCTGAGATTGAGTTCTACATATCATCCGCAGACTGATGGTCAGACTGAGAGGACGATTCAGTCACTAGAGGATCTTTTGAGGGCTTGTGTTTTGGAAAAGGGAGGTGCTTGGGATTGTTATTTACCTTTGATTGAGTTTACCTACAACAATAGTTTTCATTCGAGCATTGGTATGGCACCGTTTGAAGCTTTGTATGGTAGGAGATGTCGAACACCTTTGTGTTGGTATGAGTCCGGTGAGAGTGTTGTGGTTGGACCGGAGATTGTTCAACAAACTACGGAAAAGATTAAGATGATTCAGGAGAAGATGAGGATTGCTCAGAGTCGTCAGAAGAGTTATCACGACAAGAGGAGGAAGTCACTTGAGTTTCAAGAGGGAGATCATGTGTTTCTTCGTGTTACTCCGATCACTGGGGTTGGTCGAGCTTTGAAGTCGAAAAAGTTGACACCTCGATTTATTGGTCCTTATCAGATTTTGGAGAGGATAGGGGAGGTGGCCTATCGTATCGCTTTACCGCCGTCACTTGCGAATTTGCATGAGGTTTTTCATGTGTCTCAGTTGAGGAGGTACATTCATGATCCGTCGCATGTGGTCCAAGTAGATGATGTACAGGTGAGAGATAACCTGACTGTTGAAACATCACCTATGAGGATCGAGGATCGAGAGTTGAAGCAGTTGCGGGGTAAAGAGATTGCTTTGGTAAAGGTAGCTTGGGGAGGACCAGCAGGTGACAATGTGACTTGGGAACTTGAGAGTCAGATGAAGGAGTCTTATCCGGAGTTATTCGCTTGAGGTATGTTTTCGAGGACGAAAACTCTTTTAGTGGGGGAGAGTTGTAACACCCCGATGAAATAAGGCTAATTATTTAATTTAAATTAATAGTATATTTATTAATTTAATTAAATAATTGGAAATATTATTGGATTATTATTATTGGAATATAAATTTGGAATATATATATAAAGAGTTCCATTTGGTAAAAAGGGTTTTTCACGTGAAAACCAGAGAAGCGACGGAAAGTGAGAAAAGGGCAAAGAGGAAGAGCAGGGGAAGAAGGTTGAAGAAGGAAGAGCTTGAAGCTAAAGGATTGCCGGATTAACTCAGGTAAGGGGGGTTTATCGTCGTTTAATGGGTATTATGGGTTAACATGTAATGGGTAGTAATAAGCCGTTGAATTGACCCTAATTGGGATGATGAGTGCTGAAAAATTATGATGAATAAGTTATGTTAAAGCTGTAATTGAATCTATATTTGGGTGAGTTGTGATTTTCCGAACGTGTAGCTTTTTACGGAATTGGAATCGGAGGTCCGGAAGTCCTCCAACGGCGGAAAATGCGGAGAATTCTGCATTTTACTTCGTGTTAGCGCAGGAACAGCTTTCTGTCTTGCGTTAACAGGTTAACCCAGGGTGTTAACCGGTTAACACTGTTATGAATTATGAAAAATTGCTGTCTGTCTTGCGTTAACCGGTTAACCCAGGGTGTTAACCGGTTAACACAGTTAAAATGTGCCAGGAAGCGTGTTCTGTTTGCGTTAACCGGTTAACCCAGGGCGTTAACCGGTTAACACTGTTTGAAAAGTAGAAAAACTGATATTTTAAATATTGTGAACAATTGATGATTGGCCTATATTGGTGTATGATATAGGAGGGATCGATTTCCCGTTGTTTTGAGCAGTGTAGGTATTAGTAGAGTGTGCTAATACTGTGATTGATTATGTGGCATGACATAATATGATTCTGTGATAATGATATTGATGATGTGTGATGGTGTGCATAATGTTGTGAATATATCTATTATGTATGCAATTGTGGATGGACTGTTTATGGCTTAGAGTGTGAGCATATGTCCATTGTGGATTGTTGTTGATGTGTGCATGCTAGGTGATTTAGCGTGCATAATGTGGCCTTTATGGTGGTAGCTAATTCCCATGGTGAGGAATTAGTGAGTGAATTATTGTGGATTGTTGTTGATGTTTGCATGCTAGGTGATTAGCGTGCATAGCATAGCCCTTGGGGTGGTAGCTAATTCCCATGGTGAGGAATTAGTGAGTGAGTCACTAGGTCTCAAATGAGTGGGACTAGTGAGCTTGGTAGCCGTATCTGGATTTGATCGGTGAGGTTGAACTATATGTTCACGAATAGTCGGTACCGCATGCATGGAGTCTCATTGCATAATGTATGTATTGTGTATAATATGAATGGATGTGTTCCAATATTATACGTGTGTTTTGATGTTTATGTTGAGTATGATTGTGATGATGAGTTGATATTGCCGTTGCTGAAGGTGTGATCTGATTAGGGTGAATGAATGTGTTAATTTACTTAGCATTACATGATATTTTATAATGCTTATTATATCGATTGAGGAACTCACCCTTACAACTATGTTTCAGGTAACGAGCAGTGATTGAGTAGAAGCTAGTCCTTGGAGTCTAGTGTAGTTCCTTAGTGGGTCATGCTCTGGTAGATGTAACATCGGGACGGGATGTTTTACTCGTTTTCATTTTTGGTTGCTGAACAACTATACATGTAATGTGTTACATGTTTTGCATGTTGTTATATTTTTATCCGCTGCGAATTATGCAAATGTTTATTTTGATGAATAAATGAGCATGACGAGTTAATTTGGAACATGGTGTGAAGTGTCAAGTGTGACACCCTTAAATTGCATATCTACTCTGATTTATGTTTGGTTGTTTATTTAATTATTGGGGTATTTTAGAAGGGTGTTACATGCATCATCACAATAACACAACAACATAAATGGTATCACATCAACCGCATAAATTCATGTACAACACCAATAGGATAATTTTACATCGAAACTAAACATCTCAACTCAACATGTTATTATTGCATGCATAACAATTCATCTCATAATCACATCAACCTTATCACAACAATTGCAAGAACACAAACGGTGTCACATAAAACCGCATAATTTCTCGTGTAACATCAATATGATAGTTTCACATCAAAAGTAAACATCTCAACTCAACATGCTATCATTATATGCATAACAATTCATCTCATAATCACATCAATATTATCATAACAATTGCAACAACACAAATAGTGTCACATCGAACTACATAATTTCTTATGCAACATCAACATGATAGTTTCACATCAAAACCATGCATCTCAACTCAACATGTCACCATAATAAGACAAGCAAACAACCAACAATTATATTAGCAATTTACCACAACAAATCATCATCAACGGAAACTCAACGTTTTGCTAAATGGTTCATAACATCATCATGAAAACTGCAACAATATACATATAATCATAGTTCAATCATCCCAACTCTCACTACCACTGTGTAGTTTAACATGTTATCTTCTTAACACTTCAAACTGCACGTCTTTTGGATACACGGTTAAAAGTTATGAAGTAAACCGTCGGGATATGTCAACTAATTCATTAATCGATCATATGAACAAAAACTTCACCAACACAGTAGGAATAGTAATAATAATAAAACAATTCACCTATCATTACTATTTTATAGCTCTGAGAGTTAACTTTCTAACACATCAAACGGGGCATTATTTGGATGCACGATTACAAAGTTATGAGGTAAAACGTCAAAGCATGTTACGCGAAACAGAAAAATGTGCTAAAGATACTACAACAACAATTGATTGTTAGTGAATGACAACCGGTTCTCTTCAACTCCCATGCCAAAAAATCAGGTTTCTGAAGCATGCATGACAACCGATTAACACCAGCTACAATCGATTGCACATGACAATTTTTTTTTTCACTTTTTACACCTTGTCAATCGATTGTACTACTATACCAATCGATTGACTCCCTTCAATTTTACAAAAATTAAACTGCATTAATCGATTGCTTCCCTTGGTCAATCGATTGACATTCATCAGATTTCTAAATTTTCCAGATTCTCTGCTACGAGTAATTCTTCAAACTCAAACCCTTAATCACGAAACCAACTCCAAATTAATTCCTTCGAAACATCTAAAATCACATTCTACCAACACTAATGCATCAAACATCATCTAATCGACATAAACTAATTTTTTTGTCATGAACTCATTACTCAAAATCTTACCCTAAAACACCCCAAAATCACCATTGATTCAATAACACAATAATAACATATCAATACATATAATTGATATCAAACATGGCATATGAAAGCATAATCTCTAACATAAAATCACCAACATTCATCATGAATCAAGGAAGAACAAACCCTATTAGAGATTAAGGGAGCCTCTCTACCCATTCATGATTTAACATCCATAGATGAACAATTCCCCCTACCTTAGATTTCAGAACTTTTCAACAAAACCAAGATGAATTGGTATTCTTCCCTCAAGTCCTAGCACTACTCTTCAAACTTTCTCTACAAAATCTTTTTATGATTCACGTAGTGATAGAATGTGAGTTATTACTCTCTAATTTTCTCATTTTATAAAATAATTAATTATCTCCCTTTAATTACATATTTGACCCAACTAACTAAATCTCTTACTCCTTTCCCCTCTTTTATTTCTATTAATTCACACTTTTACCTCATTCTTATTAATTCTCTATTTCTATTATTTTAATTTAATTATTTCTACCCAGCCAACTAAATAATTCACATAATTCACACAAAATAATTATTTAACTAATTTTACACCAAATAAATTAAATAAATAAATAGAATAATCAATAATTCTAAATTGTGGTGTTATATTTTATACCAGGTTGATCTCGAATCGATCGAACTTTTAACCGGGCTAAGCTCAAGAATCGTTGTGAATATTTTTTATTAGTATTCTTCACAAAATCAAAAGGAGAACTTTTCGTCACTGGTGGAGCTCACTAGCCAAATAGAGTCTTAGGCTCTGTTTGATAAAAATAATTGTTGACTAATAAGCTAGCTTATAGCTTATAGATTATAGGTGATAGTGGATGACTGATAGCTTATAACTTATAGTTGATAGTTGATAAGTTAATTGAAGTGTTTAGTAAAATTAGCAGTTTAACTAGCTAATAAATGTAAAGTGACATAATTGTTTGCATTTAATACATAATTGTTTTATTTTAAATTAAAATAAATTATAAAGGGTAAAAGTGGATTTTAGTTAAAATAATAAGGATAAAAGTGGAAGAAAAAATGATAAGGTATAAGCTATAAGCTAAAATTCTATTTGAAATAGCGTCTGTAAAATAAGGTATAAGTTAGTAAAATAAGTTATAAGCTCGTTATAAAAAGACCATTACCAAACAAGCCTTTTATTATCATATGAGTTTATAAGCTATAAGCTATAAGCTAAAAGCTCAAAATTTACCTTACCAAAGAGAGCCTTATTCTAATCCCTAAAATTAAACAAAGAGATTTTGCAATGGTTAAACTCCTAACTAAAATAATTACTTCCTAATGAAGAATGATTTACTCAAGAGAAAATATTACTCTTGGTACATTTATAATAAAGCCCTCGCACTGAACAAAATCCTCACTAAACTCAAGAATATTCACAAAGAATTATGGGTAAATATATGTGAGAAAGGTGGACATGATTTAGAGAGAGTTGAGAGAAAAGATAAGTGAGGTTTTCACATTTTCTAGATGGTTTGAAATGATAGAGAAACTCTCTATTTATATACTGTCATACCCCAAAATTTGCCCATTAATATTTCAAGACATTTTTCAGGGTACTCCGATTCATTTTTATGACACTGATCTCAAAGGAACGAAGGCCCAACTCACGAATGGCCCAATCCAGAAAATGGCCCAAACTGGCCTGTTCGCTACACGCTCGCCTAGCGAACGTTACGTTCGCTACACGCTCGCCTAGCGAACGTTCGCTACCAGCTCGCCTAGCGAAGCTGACAGACAACAGAAAATTTCGGGCTTCATTCTGAGCCCATTAGGTCATGGAAAAGAGCATTATAAATACCAGCACTTCAGTAATGAAAAGAGGACGAAAAAAAATAGAGAAGACGGACGGAACCCTGGCATAGAAACCCTGGAGATCAACTTGAAGGATTCCGAATAAAGAAACCCTGAAGGCCGCTCATCCGCTCCGAAGCTACCACCGCCCAACTCAATCCGGCTCGCCAATTCAAGGTTGCAATTCGATTGCAAACAGGTTTGCATTACTATTATCGCTTTATTTTCTTAATTTGCATGTGATACCGCTTTATGTTCTTAACTTGCATGTGATATTATAATTGAATTCATAAACATATTTGAGGTTTTGCATGTGAATTTAAGTGTGCCTGAATATTGTGAATGCTGAACCATATAATTATGTGTTGGATGCCATAAGCCATGCCGCAGGTTGAAGTCATACTGTTCTGAAATTCAAAACCCGCAGCCGCTCGCTAGCACATCGCTAAGCGAGCATGTAGCGAGTATTCGCTCGGCCTTCGCTAGGCGAGGCAGAGGCGAACGGGACAGCCGTTGATATTTGTTCTGTTCTATGCTTATCTGATCTGTTCTATGTTAATCATGCGTTATCTTGCCTGACATTCTTACTGCTGTGTTTCTTTTTGCGGTGTAATCTTCGATTACACCCTGATTTGGTATGCTAACCCGTTTGTTGAATTTTGCAAAGGTTCATATGTCCCAGAAAAAAGATCGCCGTTTAGGTCTTCCACTTTATTTGTGGGATACCCTTGTGGAGACTCACCCTAAATTACTTAATTATTTTTAATGTGTTAATTTTAATGTATTAATTTTAATGTATTAATTTTAATGTATTGATTTTAATGGGGAGGCTCATCCTAATTACCTAATTGACTTTAAAATATGGCCTTTAAATAAGTGATCTTGGACCTCTCTTGTGCCTTACGATATTACGGTATTACGGTCATGTCCCGCGAATGTAGGGATACACTTAGCAAAGACCCTTCGGTTAAATCATCATAAAATAAATCATGGTCCCTCGGATGTTGCCTTCGAAAATACGATTTTGTCCCTCGATGACCCTTCGATGTAGCCTACGGTTAAATGATGATCGTCCCTTCGAATGCTAAGGTATCCTTACCACTGTTGCCTTCAATGACCTATCGATGACCCTACGATGACCCTTAAACATCCAAAGGGTAAAAATACTTACTTCTCAATAGTAAGGACAGTTTTACCCTCATAAGGATAGGAAACGTTCATAACGACCTCAGGAAGGTATAACTCTCAATTACTGGATCATAACCTAAAACATTTTCCACCCCTCACACTTTACACTTCACAAATCCTAGAAAATCACCACTTGGTATACATTCATACTAGAATCATTACCGAGTTATATTTTTCTAAACCATTTTCAAAATCAAATGAGATAAATACTTTGTATACATTCATCCGAGAATCATTACAAAGTTAAACTCTCTTTCACACATTTTTAAGCAATTCACCGACACTTTTCAGACAGAAATATAAGTGATCCAGCAATTAAGAGCCCATGGATAACCATGGATACAAAGGGTGCTAATACCTTCCCTTTGTATAATGTACCTCCCGAACCCAAAATCTATTGAGGTCTTTCCTGTTCTTTTCCACCTTTCCTTATTGGATAAAAGAAAAGTCGGTGGCGACTCTTGCTATCCGCGACATTGCGATAAAAAGCAAAATACCCCAAGTCAGTTCACCGTATGACATATACCAACAAAGACGGTAAATTAGGAACAATTCATGAGCATTTTAATTTCCCTAATTGATTAGACACTTGGAATAATAGATTATTATTGCTCAAATTGGAAATTTTGGGTATATAGTCATTATCAGTTATTAAGAGACTGTCTTAATCGATTATAGACTTGATTCTCCCTTATATAATCGATTATGCATATATTCTAATCGATTAGACAGTTATAAAAAAATTCTAATCAATTTGATAGTTCCCAATTCAACTAGCTAGGTTCCAAAACATTTGCATAGTTATTTTAATAAAAAATTGAGAGGCTTCCCAAGGTTTTAAGTGTGTGTGTGTGTATGTGTGTATGTTCACGTGCGTATGTGTGAGTGTGTGTGTGTGTGTGTGTGTGTGCACGTGTTCGTGATTTAGCCATAATACTTATGAAAACTTCCATGTGTCTTTACAATACACTGATCACTCGGACAAACACGATCTGACGGACTTTCACACTTCATCTATTTCTCATTTTGAAGCTTCAATTCTTCGCATTATTTCATACAAGAACCTTGAGTCTTTTTGACGAGGCTTGAGATATATCTACATTACTTGCCTTCGTCTGAGGTGTTTTAGTAGTTGCTTGTCTCTAAGTATTGTTATCCTCAAAGCTGCTTCAAGTGTAGTTACTTCTCCAAGTGTTGTCATCATCAAAATCATAAAAGCTAAGCAATTTCTTCTTAAGTCTTTGATATCGTTGAGTTTTAACATCTTAGAACATTTATTGATTATACATGCAAGCACATGGTTTCACAACTAGATGGATTTGTGTAAGTATTGTGTACTTGGAAAATAGTGTCGTGTTTAATTCAAGACCGAAAAGAATAAAATATAGGGAATTTTAGACTATGTGCATTAAGATGTTTAGGGGCCTACCACAAAGGTTTACATGTGTGGTTCCAAGTATTTTATGACTTTCATATATGATTTTTCTCTCAAGGTTTGGGTGTATTTCTTGAACCATGAATGTGAAATTGTTACAAAATTCAAGTTATGGAAGGTAGAAATGGAGAGTCAAACAGGCAGAAAAATCAAGTATTTACGGCCAAATAATAGGATAAAGTACACTAATTTGAATTTCAAGAGGGTGTGTGAAGAACACGATATTCAAATATATTTCATAGTTTATAAGACACCACAAAAAATGGTATGGTAGAGAGAATGAATGGGTATCTAATTGAAAGGGAAAGAAGTTTTTTGTTGAATGTTGAACTATCAAATGGTTTGTGGGAAGAAGCAATTAACATGTCGTGTTATCTTATCAACGGGTCACCACGTGCTTCATTGGATGGGAACGTTATAAAGTAGGTATGGATATGTAATCCTATTGATCTTGACAGGTTAAGGTTTTTTGGGTGTCCAAATTATATATACATATAGCCAGTGAAGTGTTGGGTGTGAATATGGGAGTATAAAATAGTCTAGGGGGGGTGAATAGACCCAAATAAAAGTCATCCTCCCTTTTAAAAATTTATGTTTTCAAAAATTATGAGCGGAAGGTTTGATGCGAAAATATGAAAATTATACTAATCAAAATTTTGATCACGTTAACACTAAATCGTTTCACAAACACCAAAGATGAATATGATGAAACACAAGGTATCCAATTGACTTGATTGTATAATCTACAAGGTGCGTTTATACAACGATTCAATATAGTGAATTCTAACCTCAATAGTTTCTCTTTGAATTTTAATCACCAATTCAGCTCAATAAGGTATCCAATTCTAACATAACCTAATGCTTACGTAATAAATTATTATTAATTGAAAAAATGATAAACTATGCAAGAGTTGAACTACCAAAGGATACAAATACTATGGAATTAAATGCAAGAGTGAGTGAGAGAGAAAGAGAAAGAGAGAGATGACACCAAGATTTATACTGTTTCGGCATTCGTCATCGCTTTGTCTATGTGCACTCTTCAATGGTTTCCCATTGGAACCTGCATTATTCCTTTTTATTTGAAAAATATTTTCAAGAGTTCATACAATCCCCAATCCCCAATAATGTTGAGAAAATTTAAAATCTCCTATTTGGACCTTGACTTGTATATAGCATAATTTCGAACTCTTCTATGTAATCTTTACTCGATTAACGCTTCTTGAATCTTCCAATATCACAAATCTGCTTCAATCCTTCATGTATAGAAATTAATCCCTTGATCCTACTGACTCCTTGAGCGATGAATTGTCCAAAGATTTGAGAAGAACTTCGCCTTACCCGTACTCTTCCACATAGTCACTACTAAAGCAATTCTGGAGAGAATAACCTACTTCTTTTCAATGGAATTTGTCATCACTATTGAAAATCACCTCAATCTTGCAAACAACCTGAAAATCTCAACCAAATCTTCAAGAACGATTAGTTTCAAGAATGCTCATCCTTCAATCAATTACAAATCTCTCGTTATTAAGATCTGAATTAGATTGAAGTTGAAGATGCAAGAATTTCGTTACAAGAACTTTGAACTTTCAAAATAGAGGAAATTGATTTTTCACAGAATCACAATGTTGATCATGATATTCACTATGATTTGTTACATGAGAAATGATGACAAAAAGGTTTATATGTGCTTGAGATTAAGCATTGAAATATGGTTGAAAATTTTAGTTAAATTCGAATCAAGAGAATTTCATGATTTGAATCAAATGAACAAGTGAAGTGGAATGAAAGAAAAACATAGTTTTCACCCATTTTTCAGTTGATTCGAATCAAAAGGAAAGTCTTATGTGAATCAAACACCCTGTGATTCGAATCATGTGTTAAATTTAACTCTAATCAGACAGGCCGAGCTAACTGAAAAAAAATGTGGAAAATTGCATGATTTGAATCATGTGTAAAGTGTGATTCGAATCAATTGAGGCAGAGGTGACCCAGAGTTTGATGATTCAAATCATGTGTAAAATATGATTCGAACAAAATTGTTTTGAAATTTTTTGGTTTGCCTCTATTCAAAATGGTTCAAATCAGGGTTTGTGCTTGATTCAAATCAAACATCCAAAATCCTAAATTTTCAAAATTTTAAAGAGACTTGGAGATTTTTCTTTCCATCTAACTTGAATCAATATCATATATGACTCTTATTCCACTGACTTATGCAAATTATTAAAAGCATCATGATCAAGTTAAAACCTAACAATTGGTTTATGCATGCTAAAAATGAATCATTTCAAAATTTGGTTCAGAGAGGTGCAATCATGAAGGAGACTCAATAATGGAACGTAAATCAAAGATGAAAGTGATAAGACAAGCAATAAAATAATCGTATTAGGGTTCTTACCCTTTTTGATGCTTGGCAAGATTTCTCTTGGAATTGAGTCAACTTTGAGTATAACGCAAAAAAAAAGCTTATGTTCCCCTAAAACATTGCACACAAAAGAGGTGGAAAAGATAAAACTATGTTTGTAAAGAATGATGGAGGAAAACTAATGATTGCCCATATTTATGTTAATGCCATGGTCTTTGTGGGATGTTAGACCAGATGGTGGAACATTTTGTCAAACAAATGAAGTTTGTCACAAAGATGAAGTCCTTGAGGAAGAAACTTGTTCAAACATATGATTCTGACTCAGATGCTAATGAATACTAGGTTACCTTCAAGAATTCAGGTGGTTTGGTTTAAAGATCTTGTCTGAAGATTACAGGTGTTTTTACTTAATTTGTTTGGCCCTTGTAATTGTATGTATTTTGTTTCCTTGTTCTGGATCTATAATGGCTTGATAACGTCATGGTTTGTTGCCAATAATTATCATGATGCTCTAGCATCTTGTTCAAAATTTATGATATTGGTTGCTGTTTGTCTACTCCTTATCTTTTGTGTGTATGTGCTAACATACTGATATTGGTGCTGACTGACGTGAGCTATAACTGGTTGTGCTAAACACCTTTTCCAAATTATGGCAAAAGGCAGAGTAATGGTGTGTAATGGAATGGTGTGACTAATGACTTTGTGGTGTATGAGTTCTGCTAATTTGATATGTGTTTTTTACTTTGTGCTTAGTACTAGTTGAGATTCTGTATGTTGTGTGCTCACAAGCTGGAGCATCTGACATGGCATTTGGCCCTTATTGTAGCGGTAAATTCATGACCATCAAGCTATGGATAAGCTTGACATCAATGAAACTAGAGTCGCCACCGCGCTTTTATTGTATCCAAGGGAAAAAGGGAAAAGTATGAACAAAACCCAAAGATAAGAAGTTTTCAAATCAAAACTAATAAAATGTCCGAGATTACAGGTAAGGGGGTTGGTTACACAGAGGGAAGGTGTTATCACCCAAAGTGTCCTAGGTACTTCCAGGGAGCCCTTTTTTTGTGTACATGTGTTTAAGTATAAAATGATGTTTGCAATAAATAGAGTGTGGGGATGAGAAAAGAGTTCATTAATTATATTTTTGTGTTTGACAAGACCTTCGGACTTATACCTACATACCAACATAAAATGAGGGATCAAAACCTCGTAGTTTGTGGTAACAATTTCAAAGTGAGTGAGTTGCTTTTAACAAAATTTTAAGTTTGAGAGAGGCACAAAAGGCCCAAAAGAGTTTGAATGAGTGTTAGTTCTTTTTGTCTTTTGAAATTTTAAGTCAAGTATAGTTAAGTTTGTTTACAAGTTTGATTAATAAAAAGAAGTTTGAAAATGCAATGGCATAAGCCAAAGTTTCTAATTTGCAACCAAGTCATAGTTTAGAAATCACAAGCAAAGAAGATTTTGAAAAGGGGGGGGGGAGAGATTTGAAATTTAAGAAGTGGGAGGAGATGAAGAGACTAATCCTAAGCAAAAATTAAAAGTTAAGAGTTGAAAAGATCTGACCAATGGGATGCAATCCAATAGACAAAAATGTCATATAGAAACCCAAATTTCCCTTAGACTTTAGAATCAAGCAATATCAATACACACAATAGAAAGGCATCAAATAAAGATAGCCACATCCAAGCTTAGTAACTCCATGATCTTATTCATAATCTCCCATGTATCAGATGGCATACTCCTTGAATAACTCAGAATAAGGCATTAGACACAGGTTCAAAGTAACATTTGCATCAAAACCATGTTGTAGATGAACTCAAAAGGGATCTCAATACTTGCTTCAGATGAAAGTTCAATTCTCAATGACTGGCTCCATAATAGTTGGCATTGGCCAAGTCCTTTTTTCATAGGGAATGTTGCCTAATTCTAAGTCCAATGTCTCAGATCAAATCCAACAGTCCACACAAACATTTTTAAGGGTTTTTTGTTGTTATTGTACATTAAGGTTAAAAGGACCATAAACACAAACAAAATACACAAACAAGTATATACAATCACAATGTAGTCACAAGATATGGCTCAAGTGAGCAAAGTGAAAATGGCATTAAAGTAAACAGGTTAAATGGTATGAATAATGGCAAATGATAAAGACTTGAATTTAAAGTGCAAAAAGTAAATGACTTGAAATTAAAAGTTAGTCAAATGTTAGTTGATTAGAAGTTAGTATTGCTTTTGCTTTTTTATTGTTTAAGTCATTCTTTGGAGAACACTTAACCCTTTATTCACAAGCATGGATCCTTGAACCAAGACATCTTCCAAAGGAAGGAAAAAAGGCCAAGTTTCCACACAATACCATGAAAGGGGGAGACTTACAATCTCACTTACTAGAACGCTATGCTTTTGGGTCAAAATTTAGCGTTATGTTAAGCAATCGTAATTGGACTTACGTAGAAGTCACAACTATTTGAGGTCGGGCAATAGAAATTTTAGTGTTAATTCATGTTATAGATATGCTATTATGAACCATACTCCTAAAACATACCACACTTAAAAGAAAATGGCAAGAGGGTGGACCTAATCTCATCCATACTTATGTTGAATTTGCAATTAATTAGCCTTAGGATATAGAGATATCATAGGTCAATGAAATGGGTGAGATATAATGGGATTGAAGATGAAGAGGGAGGGGAAAAGAGACAAACACAAATTGGTCATGGGAGAACTTTTATCAAATTAAAATCATTCATTCATTTTGGAAGATGAAATGTACATTTCATCAATCCGCTAAATCCAATGATTTTAATCCAACAAAGTCAAATCAACCTTGACCAAGGCCTAAACAACAAAAGTCAAACTCAACAAGTCAACAAAAATAGCTCTAACACAATTTATTTACAATTAAATAATTAAAAATCAATTAAAAATGCATTAAATTAAATTATGGTTGATCAAAATCCTAAAACCTCTTTCAAAATACCAAATAAATAGCCAAGAGATTTATCATAGGTCAAACAAGGTCAAAGGACCTTGGGAAAAAAAATTCATTATTTTTGGAAATTTTAAATTATTTTTAAACAATTCAAAATATGCACAAAAACAATTAAATCATGAAAACTATTAATATTGATCCAAAAAATATTTTTAATTCAGAAAATGAAAGAGAAAAATATTTGAATTTTTTTGGTGAAAGTCCCATATTTTTTAGATCAATATTAAAATTAATATGAATTAATGAAAATAAGTTAATTAAAATGAAAATCAGAAAATGCTAAAAAACGTGGACCACTTGATCTCCCTCATTAATTAAGGTGGCAGATCAAGTGGATTAGAGCGCGCTATCCATGGTGAGCCTTAGTCAATGTTCCACACGCATGGTAATCAATTTGGACGCTTAAGATTAAAACAAAATAGAAGGATCATGTGGTTTGGAGACATGCCAACACATCGTCGAAGCCAGAGGTCTGGTCTTCTTCTCTGGTGGACCTCACCGGACTGGTCCACCTTCAACCATCACCAAAATAAAAAAGGAGGACATGAATTTAAAGTAAAAATGCCCAAGAGCTCGAATCTGGCCTCAATTTCACCTAACTCCAAGTATATAAAAAGAAACAGGGAGTTGAATTTTGAGGATCATGATATGAGTTGCTTCGATTCAGACAATCAAAAATCAACAAGAATAATGGAGAATTGAGTGAGAATCAAAGAGATGAAAAATTTAGAAATTCACCGTCACTGCAGGTTCAGATGGACACGATCTTGCTCTCAATTGTGCTTGGCCTTGCTTTGGATACTTGATGGAGTGGAAATGGATCAAGGAAGAAGAAGGACTGTTGGAGTTTGAATCTCAAAATAGTGGGAGATTTAAAACTCGATTTTCAATGAAAAACACTAAGCTTATCCTTTGAATGTGAAGGTTTAGGGTTGTAGCTTCAAAGATGGAGCGTAAGGGTCCTCAATTCTAAGTGAGAGGGATTCTATTTATAGCCAAGGTCATTGATAATTGCACACTTCTTTCAAAACTCCAACAATAGCATTTGCCTTTGCATGGATGTATGAGCGTGTGATAGACCCATGTAATGATACATTCAGGTCCAAAAATGAGTGTAAGGAATGCTGAAGTCATGTGGAAAGGCCATGCATTCGTGTGTGAGAAATGGAACTTCAAATCTTCCAAATGGTCCTTCAACTTTAAGCCATGCGCAAGTCATTCATTCTTTGTCCAAATGGGATGAATTTGGACTTTTTGGAAAGGTTAGATCAAAAGAAACAACTTTCATGTTAAATTTTTTTTCATTTGAAGCTTGGATCATGATGAATTTTTAGGTGGAAGTTTGGAAAATCAAACATATCAAAAAAAATTCTAAGTATCAAGCCATATGTTCACTTCTTCCACCTTGAGTAACTTTTTCTATGGACTTCAAATGAGAAAAGTTCCTTCCTCAAAGTTGTATCTCTCTCAATGTCCTTCAAATTAATCACAAATTTGAATTCATTTAGATTTAGCATGAAGGAGTTATGCATTTTAGAAGTTGAGGAAAATCACTTGTTCAATGGTATTGGCCCAAAATGACCTATAATCTTTCCTCATATCACATGCATTTAAAAGTTGAATTTGCACTTCCTCCAAACATAAAGGTTGAAGTAGACATATTGAATTTGATTATGCAACTTGAATGACTTTCATATCATGAAAATTGAGCAAGTTAGGGTCTTGGGAAGTTGACCTCCAAATTAGGGTTTAAACAAAATGACCTATAATCTTTCACCATAAAAAATGACTTTCAAAGAAAAACTAGCTCTTGACCTCAACATGAAAGTTGTTTGGAATGTCATTTAGAGTAACGTTTCTCTTGGAATCATTTTCATATGAAAAAAAGTGTAGGAGATTGGGTCTAGGGAATCCCAATTTTGATCAGTTGACTTTCTCTGGTCAACCACCATAAACCAACTTGCTATCTTGACATTCTCTTGACTTTAGGGGCTCATGGAGGATCATATATGCATAAGATGATGAAATATGAAGTATCCCTTGAAATATTTGATCAATTGGTAAAGAAACTTGTTGAAGAAGTCACATAAGATACCCAGATGAATTAGGGTTTCCAAGGCAAACCAATTCCAAACTCTTGATTATTTCTTGATCAAAATAACATGTGAAGATAATGGGGATTCATATATGATACTTAGAGCCATAGTAAACCATTTATTGATTGAGATCCTTGCAATGAGGGTCTCAAACCCTAGATATGAACGTGATAGAGCATAGGTGAGCATGTGCACTACCTACAAAAGAGTTAATCTATACAATGACATATTTTTGGTATTTTGGTTAGTAAACAAAGAAAAGGGAAGTATGATACAACCAAATGTGCTTGGTGATATCTCCCAATGCAAACCCAATGAATGAGGGGTAAGGAGGATGCCAAGGTGTGATCCTAATGCTAATGCATATGATGAGAATAACATGAGGGATCTTAGGGTCAAAATTAGGGTCTTACAACTGCCCTTATTTAAGGACATTCTAGCTGAGGAGGTGAAGGTTAAAATCTTCGTATCGACATAGTAGAATGGACTTAAATAACAACATATAAAAACAAATTTTGGTCCCTAAGAGACCTCATGATGCATATGATATGAATGTTAAAATAATATTTGTGGGGAAAATATTGTCACAAAGGAAAAGAATCCGAAGAGACTGAAAATCTGCAAGACTGTAATGCATTCCGTAAGGAAAACTCACTGGGGAGACAGAGACTTTGGGGGATAAAAAGGTCGTGCGTATGCCAGACTACGACTTTAAGACTACTGGGGGACACGAGGGATTCCATGAAAATAAATCAATGGAAAGACTCAGCCGGAGAATAAAAGGAATATCTGTTGGGGAAACAGGTAGATCAGAACAAAACTGAAATACTCGACCCAAGTAGGAAGCGACGATTTCACCGAGAAAATATGCACTCAAGCTCAACTGGGGGAAGAAATGATCTTCAACACAGGAGGAACATAATTATATTATCCGCTACCGGTTACTGGGTAAGGGTATAATAAATTCTAACAAGGAGGACATCCGTTACTGGTTAGGATAAACATATCAAGGATGACTCGCTGAGGGCAAACAGGCGGTATATTCATTACCAGTTACTCGGTAAGAATAACCTGCTAGAGAAAAGCCAAATAGGATTTACAACTACCGGTTACTGGGCAAAAGACCGCAAATAAAGAGACTATCTGTCACTAATTAAAGTGAACATATCAAGGATAAACTCAAAGGGGAAGAATATCTGTCATCAGTTAGGATGAACATATCAAGGATAGACTTGCCTGGGGACATTAGGAAGGATACCTGTCACCGGTTAAGATGAACATATCAAGGATAAACTGCCTGAAAAAGTAGGAATTATATCTATCAGATACTGGATAGAATACCAAATAGAGAATATCTGTCACTAGTTAGGGTGAACATATCAAGGATAAACTCTGAGGGGAGAAATAGGGATTACATCTACCAGTTACTGGATAGAATACCAAAAAGAGAATATTCATCATCGGTTAGGGTGAACATATCAAGGATAGACTCCGCAGGGGGAGACGGGATTTACAACCACCGGTTACTGGGCAGAAGACCACAAAGATGAGGAAATCCATCACCGGTTAAGATGAACATATCAAGGATTAACTCTCTGGGGAACAAAGTAGGGATTACAACTACCTTTTTACTGGGTAGAATACCAAAAAGAGAATATCCATCATCGATTAGGATGAACATATCAAGGATAAACTCAAAGTAGGGAAGAAAATATCTGTCACCGGTTAGGATGAACATATCTAGGATAAACTTCCTGGGAGACGTGAGAAACGAATCCGCTAGGGAGAAAAAGGTTATTTTTGCCGGGCATTGGGAAAAAGTGAAATATTCACAAATTGAGAAGAATGTTACCAGTTACTGGGTAATAGACTCTCAGGGCACCAAAAGAATCTATCTAGGTAAGATCTAGAAAGAAATGGTTAATCAAAGACTCAACCCAATTATAAGACCCCAATTTTGACCCTAAGATCCCTCATGCAATTTTATTATATGCATTAGCATTGGGATCATACCTTGGCATCCTCCTTACCCCTCTTGCATTGGGTTTGTTTTGGGAGGGATCACCAAGAACTATGTAATTTTATCATACTTGTATATTATCATTTTACTAACCAAAATACCAAAAATATGTCTTTGCATTTGCCTAACTCTTTTGTAGGTAAGGCATGATCACATTGATTTATCAAAGTTCATATCTAGGGTTTGAGGCCCTCATGACAAAGAGCATAACCATGAAGTTGATCCAAGAATGGTTATAAGCATCTTATATGAGTTCCATTGATTCCTACATGTTATATTGATCAATTTTCTTTAAGATTTTGAGGGTGATTTGCCTTGGAAACCCTAGTTTGACTAGGTATCTTGAGTAACTTCTCCAACAAGCTATCTTACCAATTGATAAAATTTCTCAAGGGACACTTCAAAATTCATCATCTTATGCATATATGATCTACCATGAGCCAAGAAAGTCCAAAGATTTGAAGGTTAGCAAGTTGGTTGATAGTGGTTGGCCAAATGAATTCATTTGATCAAAATTGGGTTTCCCTAGACCCTATCTCCTACAATTTTCACCATATGAAAATGATTCCAAGAGAAACATTACTCTAAATGACATTCCAAACAACTTTCATATTGATACCTAGATCTAGTTTTGCTTGGAAAATCATTTTCTATGTTGAAACATTATAGGTCATTTTGTCTAAACCCTAATTTGAAAGTCAACTTATCAAGGCCATAACTTGCTCATATTTTATGAGATGAAATATTTATAATTTTAATAATCCAATTCAATATGTCTACTTAAACTTTTATGTTTGTAGTGAAGGCAAATTCAACTTTTATGAGCATGTGATATGAGGTTACATTATAGGTCATTTTTGACCTATACCATTGAACACGTGATTTTTCCAAACTTCAAAAATGAATAACTCTATCATTCCAAATCCAAATTACATGAAATTGGTAACCATTTTTAAGCTCTTTGAAAGAGCTACAACTTTGATGAAGACACGTTTCTCATTTGAAGCTCACATAAAAAGTTAAGCAAGGTGGAATATTGAGATATATGGCTTGACACTTAGAAAAATTTTCAACATGTTTAAATTTCCAAACTTCCACCTTAAAATTATCCATGTTCCAAGCTCCAAATGAAAAAGTGTTAAACATCAAACTTGTTCCCCTTGATCCAAGCTTTCCAAAGAACCCAAGTTCATGCATTTTGGATGAGGTTTGCTAGGTCTGTGCATGGCTTTAACAGGGCTGCATCATTGGAAAGAATCAATTGCATAAACTTCAGTTTACAATGCCTTGCCATTCAAGCTTCATTCAGACCTCAAGTGGAATCATTTTGGACCTTTTTGCATTGCATCATGGGCTTGTACACGCCCATGCACTCGTGCCATCAACATTGCTAATTTTGGACAGATTTTTAAAGTGTGCAAATATCATTCATTCATGCTGTCGCATCACGCGAAAAACCGGCGGGAAAACAAAAACAACAGAGCCGCCACCGTGCGTTATTTATCCCAAAAGAGGGAAAGGAAACGCTCAGAGTAAACCTGGAAAGAACATGGTCTCGCGACCAAAGAGAATGGGTTCGGGAGTCGGTTATGCGAAGGGAAGGTATTAGCACCCCTACGCATCCGTAGTACTCTACGGGATCCACGCACAATAGAAAGGAAAATGGTTGCTAAAACACTGCTCACACACACACACACTGGCTGAAAGGGACACAAGAAAACTGACTGAAACTGACTCGGCAGGATGTCGCATCCTGGGCCTACTTAGTCTATCAGGCATAGACATCAGAGTCGAAGTAGTTCGGACTGGGGAAACGACACATGCTCGCTAGGATATCGCATCCTATGCATACGTATCTTCTTGGACGAAGAAGAATCAGAGCATTCGTAGCTCGGCTGACACGCACACAAACAAACACTGGCAAAGGCAAACGTGGAGCCTGAATGCCAATCACTGGACTTACATCAGCATCCGAACCAAAACACACGCACACTGGAACCTAACTGCCACTCGATGGACTTACATCAGCTTCCAAGCACACAACAAGACAAAACAAAGACACAGGCGCCCGGAGAGATCTGCTCATCTCCTGCCTACGTACCTCATCTGGTATGAGGATCAGGGCGACGTAGTTCCCCTACGCAGGGATAAAGGACTAGCCTAACCAGATAACAGAGGGAGACACAACTAGGGAGACTACGACTCGAGCCTAGATGTTATCATGCAAAATCGTCCCTAAGTTAAGGTTTCTAGCTAACTGGCACAGGGAGCCAGCCTATCCTAATCATGACTTGCACAGGAAGCAAGCCACACACACACTTAACCTGCACAGGAAGCAAGCCAAGCAAAACCTAACTTGCACAGGAAGCAAGTCTAAACCAACCCTAACTTGCACAGGAAGCAAGTCAAACAAACATACAAGCACAGGTAGCACACACTATATGCACACAAGAGGCTCAAACAAGGGTTAGGTTTTAGTCGAGGGGTCATATCAACCTCAACAAACAAACCTCTGGAACTGGGTGAATGTGCTCTTAACCTTGCCATTGAGGGGGCTAAGGTGAAGCAGATGAAAGGTGAGTGAAGATAAGACTTCACAGCTCTTATCCCTGGCCTGGGAGAGCTTAAGACAAGAATGTGTGGGTTCAGAAAGTGGGAACCCTTCTACACATTTAAAACTGACTCAACTGTACAATTGTACAAGATCTTGGGTTTGTATCTGCAATGCATCAACACAGTGGTGTGAGCAAAACAGATGACACACTGAATAGCAGGGGATAGGTTGCATATCCCTTGGGTTCTGCCAATTGCCTCTTCACTTAGGAGGTCTTTGACTCTAGGCAAGGACAAAAGTAAACAGTCACAAACATTGCCTCTTAAGGGGGACTTCAGACAGTTGCCTGGCCAAGTAACAGGCCAGGTCTTCCAGACTACATGAAGTTAGGAAGTTGTACCTCAATGCAAATTGCTTATACAAGCAAAGCAAAGCAAAGCAAAAGTTCACAAGGAACTGAGCAACTAAAAGCACCTGAAATAGTCAAGCAGACATTAGTATACAACTTCAAACAAAGCAAAAAGAAACAGACATCAACAGTTAATCAGAAGCAAATGGATGTGCAAGGCACAAGACTTAAGGCATGTGAGCCAAGCCACCTACAAAACAAACAAGTTAATCAATGATATTCAAGCAATCTCAATAAAAAAGAATTGGTCTCATTGGTCATTTGTTGGTCAACCTGAAAACATGAGCTCAAAGGTGAGTAACAGGACCACTAGGGCAAGCCTAGGGTCAAAAGAGAATGAGAAAGTCAAAACAGCAAATGACAAGTGCCCAAAATCATGTTCAAACAATCAAGAAACAAACCCAATTGGTTTCACATTCATATCAATCACCATCATCATTTCATGAACAATTTAGGTCAAAGTGTTGCAAACAGAAGCTCATAGAAGTCAACAGCAAGACTTAACTCAAAAGCAATCTTAAACATTTCCAAAAATCACCAAATAAATCATGATCAATCACAACCCAAATCATGGTAAGCATGTCAAATTTCATCTCATTTGGACAAGTGGAAGGCAGTCAATGAAAATCAGAAAGGCAAGGCAATTTTGAACATGCTCAATGAAGTCAACCAAACATGCATCAACTTAGAAAAATCATAAGTCAGAGATGGTGTATGATAAATGAATGGGACTAAAACCATGTCAAAGATTAGGATGTCTAGTTATCTCATGTAAAATTTCATGTCCATCTAATAAAGTATGAGAATTTCACAAATGAAATGGGAACAAGTGTCACACAAGGTCAACATAGGACCAAGCAGGGGAGAAAATCTCAAACAATTAGGAAATGCCACAAATAATTCCAAGAAAATTCCCATGTAAACTAGACATCCAAGAGTACATTCATGCAAAAATTCAAACCAATTTGAGTTCAAGAAGCATGGTAATGAAAATCATGAAGTTGGACATCAATGGTGTGACACAAATTGTCACACCCTAATTCAAAAAATCATAACTCACAAACCAGCAATGATAAATTCACAAACTCTACACCAAAATCACCATGAGTGTGTCTAGTTTAAGCACAAAAAATTTGGGAGCCATTGGATAAAGTATCATCATTTCACAAATGAATTGGCACAAGGTATAAAATATGCATACATGTCAAGAACCCTAAAGCCATTAAAAATCCAGCCAATCAAAAAATCATTAAAAATCATGATAAAATAGTAGACATTCTTATGAACATGATGCAAAAAATTTCAGGAATTTTGGAATTGAAATGAGTGAATTGTGATTTTTATAAGATGAGTAACAAAATGAAATAAAAATGAAGAAATAATATGAATTAAACTAATTATTAAAACGTGGAGTGGCAGTATTGTAATATTTGAGGAAGTTTAATGAAACGCGGCGTTGCGTTATCCTGCGTGTCACACCACAATTCGTCATGGCCATGGAATAGTACGCAGCACATGCAAACACGAAAGGGACAAATTCTGGGAAAATGCAATTAGGGTTCTACTGTAGCATCAGTGTTCATCATTTCTAATAACAAGCTCGATTCCAGATTTTTTCCAGAAACACAAATTGAACATACACTCATGGTCAGCAAGCAACATACATCAAGATCATGGCATTCATTTTCACTAAATCATTTCAAGCAAGGCAAATCGAACAAGAACAAGTTCATACACCAAACTTACAAACAGCATATCTTCCTAAATAGCCAACCATTTGACATGATTCAAAGCTTAAAACAACCAGCTAAGTAAGACCTACATGATGTATAGCAAGATTTGGAAAAATAAAGAAGTCGAAAAACTCACTTGATTTGAAGAACTCAATGAAACAGTGTTGTTTGGATGTGTTGAGGTGAAACAGATGCAGCTTGTGGTTTGGAATGATGGATGATGAAGTTATTTCAGCTCAAGAATGCACGAAATAGCTTGAATCAACTTCTGCCATTGAAGGGTGCTTGAAGAAAACAGTCGGGTTTTGTGCTTACAGTAGGGAAATGAAGCTTGCAATCAACTCAAAATGGTGAGCACATGAGGAAACCAACCAAACAGCTCGAGTTCTTTTGGGTTTTGACAGAAAAATGCAAAAATGAGGAAAATGGAAATTGAGAGAAATGGGAGTTTTCTGTATGATATCAGGCTGCAGCTAGGGTTCTCATTTAGCAGAAAAAATGATGTACATCTGCTGTTTTTGTGGTACTTGAATCAAGGTCCATGAAAATGTGGAGTAGAGTTGGTAAAAGTGTACTTTCTTTCCAATTTTCAAGCAAGTTGGCATGGGTGTATGTACTGCACGAATTTGACTTTGTAACATGACCAAAACCACATTTCTGAACTATTTCAATTGGCCAAATGGTTAAAAAATGATTATTTTGAAAAGTCAAAATTCAACTCACTTGAAATTAATTAAGGCAAGTTCAAAAAGGCCATTTTGTATGGTGATGTTTTGGTGCATGAGGATGACATATTTGGAAAGATGAGGTCAAATGTGACTTGTTGGAAAAAACCCCACCCAATTTGGCCAAATGGTTTGGGAGATATGGCCTTTTGAAGTTCAAGAATTTTTGAAAATGAATTGATCATAACTTGCCAACCATACATGGGAATTGAGTGTTCTTGGACTTTTTGGAAATGGGAGAACAAGATCTTCAACTTTCATGTTGGGCAAAAATTCATTTGAAGCTTGTATCATGATGTAAGTTTGAGGATCAAGACTTTCCATTTTTGGTAAGTTTCAGTTACAGGTCCAGTTTCCATTTTTGGAAATTTCTGATCTGGCTTCAAATTCTTTCATGATGGTGTTTGACATGATATATGAGCCCTATATGGACATGAATAAGCTCTCTCAAACCAAATCCAACCATCAAAACCATAAAATCAGACACAGTTGACCAAGTTTGACTTTTTAGGGTTTCTGGCTGACTGTGCATTGACTGATGACTTCTGAACATCCAATCCTTGACCAAAACACTTCAAATGGATCCCCAAGTCATGTGAACATGTTGGACCAACCCTGAGGCCTTGGCTCCTTGAGAAACATACTTGCTTGCTTGGTTGACTGATCTCCTGACCAGTTTGACCTAATTTCTTGATTGGTTTGCACTTGAGGCAAAAGGGACAATGCAATGCTATGCAGTGGACCATGTTATGCTATGACCTAATATGAGAATGTATGTACAATGATGGGTGCAAATTTGAGGTGCTACAGCTGCCCCTATTCAATCAGCTGGGAACCCGAATGGATGAGAGCAACGGCTGTCAGACTTTCAGGGTAAACAGGGATTGAATACCAAGAACCGTAGAAATTTGCACTCTGCCGGATATGATACAGGAAGAACCACGTCATTTACCGATGACGCCTGCAATTGACATCTTCAGAAAGGCGAAACCATTTACCGATGGTTAGAAACTGGTAACTTGATATTTACCGATATCAACTTCAGCAAGACCATTTACCGATGGCTATTGCAACTGGGGATCCGATATTTACCGATATCGAAGAAAACGGGGCCATTTGCCGATGGCGGATAAAGCTGGGCATTTAATATTTACCGATATCGAAGCATACAAGGCCATTTACCGATGGCGTCTCCACTTGGGGAGGAACAAAATCTTTGTGGTGTAATCAGACAAGACGTTTACCGACGACTTCTGGGGATCTTGATTTTATCAACAAGGAAACAAAGCATAACCAGACATTTACCGATGACTGGGATGAGACTCGACGTTTACCGACATCTAAAGATGATGTTTACCGACATCCAAAAACGACCAGACATTTACCGATGACTGGGGAACACTTTACTAAGGGAAAAAACAAATATTTGCAACTGGAAACCAGATAGGACATTTACCGATGACTCTACTGGGGATTTCTAGCTGGGGATTATCAGACATTTACCGATGACTTGCAGAAAAGACTCGATGTTTACCGACATCGAAAGATGATGTTTACCGACATCAAAAAATGACCAGACATTTACCGATGATTGGGGAGAAAACCCGATGTTTACAGACACCGAAACAATGATGACCAGACATTTACCGATGACTGGAGAGAAAACCCGATGTTTACAGACACCGAAACAATGGTGTTTACCGACACCAAAAACACGCGAGTGCTAGCATGACACTTACCGGTATCACAAGAACGACATCTTAGATATGTCAAGGCAAGGTTGACCACTTGCTGGGGGTCTCACTGGGGAGAAACAAACTTTCTGTCACCAACGGGTGAGGTAATAAACCTTTGTGGGGATATCAATCCTGAATGCTGTTAAGAGCAACTGTAGCAGACTTGTTGTGCTGATGTTGAATGAAATGATCCGCCTCTGCCGGGGATACGGTCTGGTGAGGTTAACACATGAATGCATATGTTTGAATTTTTCTATGGCGTAATGCTCCATATTGAATGGGAATGCTACGCAGTTTGAGGATGCAATGATTACTACATGCAAAAATGCAAAAATGATGAAAAACTCCGGCTGGGGAGCCAAAAATGATCGGGTACTCCAACTCTGCGGGGAGACTCTGCAAGGAGAGCAACGACTTCTCACTCATGTTGGAGAATAGCACTGCTGCTGGGGGAAGGCAAACTCCGCTGGGGATATCCTTCAGTCCACAGATAGGATAAATGCTAGAGATAAATTTCAATGAACCTGCCTCACTCGGGGAGGAAATCGGCAAATACAGGCCTGCTGGGGATAGGCAATCCTTAGATCTGTTGGGGAATAGAAGGCACTATCCACAGACGTCTCCGCAGGGGAACATAGCTCTGATAGCTTCCAAACTTGCTTGGGGAGAATATCTGCTGAGGAAACGTCCTCACAGATGCCAACCTGAAAAACAGCACAACAAAATGCCCCCAGGGGATACATGGACAAGATACGCTCAAGTGTCCTCAACATTCAAAATGATTTTCAAATGTTTTGTCATCCTGCAAGCCATTGTTTAGCCTTCATGTTCTTATATGCAATGCTTATCAAAAATTCGGACATTTTTGCAAACAAAACAGTAAAAATAAAAACCAAAGAGCCATTTATCTGAATAACGACTTTTATTGATTGAAAATGTGCCTGAAGAGGCAAATACATGGGGAAGCAATTCCTAGGAAGAGGTAATTGCGCACAAAAGGAAAAAATCTATCCTAATGGCAATGTGAACACGGCATCCACTATTTCCCAATTCTGTTATAACTCACAGATCATCAGTTTTCCTCCCAACTCCTTGCTTTCTGAGAAGAACGACTGGACGGATCACATCTTTCGAGATGGCAGACGACAAAGCTTGATGAAGTACAGACAACTCAGACTGTAGTCTTCGCTTTAATCCCTCTTTTGCCTGGATCGCCCTTTCGGGTTTTCAATCCACCGGGATACCCATTTTTGCCTAAGCCGCCCTTGCGGGTTTTCGACTTACCGGGTGTACAAATTCTTTTCATTTTATCCCTAATTTTTGCCCGAACCTTTCCTTTCTGTTTTTTGGTTCGCCGGGATGCCCATTTTTTTTGCCTGGACTCTTTTTTCTTTTTGTCCAGCGGGTCAATTTATGCGAAGTATTTTTTGACTACATCTGAGTTAACAGGAGACGGAAAATCTTCACCATCCATAGTCGTAAGCAACAAGGCTCCACCGGAGAATACTTTTTTCACAACATACGGACCTTCATAATTAGGAGTCCACTTGCCCCTGTTATCTGCACCGGGAGGGAGGATCCTCTTCAAAACTAGATCACCGATCTGATAGCTTCGAGGACGCACTTTCTGATCAAAGGCTCGCTTCATCCTTCGCTGATACAACTGTCCATGACATACAGCTGCTAGCCGTCTCTCCTCGATAAGGCTCAACTCGTTAGACCTTGTTCGAATCCACTCGGCTTCGTCCAGCTTGACATCCAATAAAACTCTCAGAGAAGGAATCTTCACTTCAACAGGTAGGACAACTTCCATACCATACACAAGGGAGTAAGGGGTTGCCCCGGTCGACGTACGTACTGAGGTACGGTACCCATGCAAAGCGAAAGGCAGCATCTCATGCCAATCCTTGTACGTAACGACCATCTTCTGCACAATCTTCTTGATATTCTTGTTCACCGCTTCTACAGCACCATTCATCTTCGGTCTGTAAGGAGAAGAATTGTGATGTTCAATCTTGAAATCTTTACAAAGCTCTTTCATCATCTTGTTGTTGAGATTCGAACCATTGTCAGTGATGATTCTCTCAGGAACTCCATAACGACATATGATTTCTTTCTTGATGAACCGGGTAACCACTTGTTTGGTAACGTTAGCATAGGAAGCTGCTTCCACCCATTTGGTGAAATAGTCAATCGCAACCAAGATGAAGCGATGTCCATTCGAAGCAGTAGGCTCAATCTTCCCAATCATATCAATGCCCCACATGGCAAACGGCCAAGGCGAATTCATGACATTCAGAGGGCTTGGTGGCACATGCACCTTATCAGCATAGATTTGACACTTATGGCACTTCCGAGCATACTTGAAACAATCGGATTCCATAGTCATCCAGTAATAACCCGCTCTCAACAATTTCTTAGCCATTGCATGTCCGCCGGCATGAGTACCGAAGGAACCTTCATGAACTTCCTGCATTAACATGTCCGCCTCGGGTCTGTCCACGCATCTGAGCAAGACCATGTCAAAGTTTCTCTTATACAGCACATCATCCTGATTCAAATAGAAGCTTCCAGCTAGCCTTCTCAGGGTTTTCTTGTCATTCTTCGACGCACCTTCAGGATACTCCTGAGTCTTGAGGAAGTTCTTGATGTCATAATACCACGGCTTCTCATCACCCACAACAGACTCGGCTGCAAACACATACGCAGGCCTCTCAAGTCGATTCACCGCAACATGTGGCACATGATTCCACCAATGAACTTTGATCATTGACGACAAAGTAGCCAAGGCATCCGCCATCTGATTCTCATCCCGGGGGACATGATACAACTTCACCTTCTTGAAGAACGTCAGTATTCTTCTGGTGTAATCTCTATACGGAATCAAATGCGGCTGATTCGTATTCCAATCTCCATTGACTTGATTGACCACTAGAGCGGAATCTCCATAAATGTCAAGAGTTTTGATCCTCAGATCAATGGCTTCTTCTATCCCCATGATACAAACCTCATACTCAGCTTCGTTGTTGGTGACGTCAAACGTCAATCTGGCAGAAAAAGGTATATGAGCACCTTTGGGATTGATCAACACTGCCCCAACACCATTACCGTTCATATTCACAGCCCCATCAAACATCAGTGTCCATTTGTCATCCGGATCCGGTCCTTCCTCGACAAGAGGCTCTTCGCAATCTTTCATCTTAAGATACATGATGTCTTCATCAGGGAATTCAAACATCATAGGCTGATAATCTTCAATCGGTTGCTCGGCGAGGTAGTCTGACAGAATACTACCTTTGATGGCCTTTTGTGACGTGTACTGAATATCATATTCTGTTAGAATCATCTGCCAACGAGCAACACGTCCGGTGAGAGCTGGTTTCTCAAAGATGTACTTCACTGGATCCATCTTAGAAATCAATAAGGTAGTATGGTTCAACATATACTGCCTCAGTCGGCGAGCAGCCCAGGCCAAAGCACAGCAAGTTTTCTCGAGCAGTGAATATCTTGTTTCACAGTCGGTAAACTTTTTGCTAAGGTAGTATATGGCATGCTCTTTTCGACCAGACTCGTCATGCTGTCCCAATACACACCCCATCGAGTTCTCAGTCACTGACAGGTACATTATCAGAGGTCTCCCTGGAACTGGAGGTATAAGGATTGGAGGTTTCTGTAAATACTCTTTAATCTTGTCAAAAGCTTTCTGACAGTCATCATTCCACTTGATCGCTTGATTCTTTCTAAGCAGTTTGAAAATTGGTTCACACGTGGCAGTTAGGTGAGATATGAACCTTGCAATGTAGTTCAACCTCCCTAAAAACCCACGGACTTGCTTTTCCGTTTTCGGTTCAGGCATCTCTTGAATAGCTTTGACTTTCGCTGGATCAACCTCAATCCCTTTCTCACTGACAATGAAGCCTAAAAGCTTCCCTGATCTCACCCCAAACGTACACTTGTTCGGATTCAACCTCAGCTTGAACTTTCTCAACCGGTCAAACAGCTTCTGCAAATTAACCAAGTGCTCCTCTTCTGTCTGCGACTTCGCAATCATATCATCTACGTACACTTCAATTTCTTTGTGCATCATGTCATGAAAAAGAGTCGTCATTGCCCTCTGATAGGTAGCACCAGCATTCTTTAGCCCAAATGGCATCACCTTATAGCAGAACGTGCCCCAAGGTGTAATGAATGTCGTCTTTTCCATGTCCTCTGGCGCCATCTTGATCTGATTATATCCAGAGAAACCATCCATGAAAGAGAATACCGAGGATTGAGCCGTATTATCAACCAATACATCAATGTGAGGTAATGGGAAATCATCTTTCGGACTCGCTCTATTCAAATCCCGGTAATCGACACACATTCTGACTTTGCCATCCTTCTTCGGCACAGGAACGATGTTGGCCACCCATGGGGATAACTTGTAACAGCCAAAAAACCTGCATCCCACTGCTTCTGAACCTCTTCCTTGATCTTAGTTGCCATATCAGGACTCGTTCTACGAAGCTTCTGCTTGACCGAAGGACATCCTTCTCTAAGAGGTAATCGATGCACCACAATGTCTGTATCTAACCCAGGCATATCTTGATATGACCAGGCGAATATCTCCACATATTCTCTCAGCATCTCAATCAGCCTCCTCTTGACAGAGTCCTCTAAAGCAGCCCCAATCTTGATTTCTCTTTTGGCGTCCTCAGTACCCAAATTAACAACCTCCAACTCCTCTGATGAGGTTGGATGACCCTTTCCTCCTGCTTCAGCAATCTGACCAATTCTGCAGGAAGTTCACAGTCTTCCTCACTCTCCTCTTCAGCTTGGTAGATGGGATTGTCGAAATCATACTGAGCCATAACAGAACTGTTCATAGTGAATGCCATAAGATCGCTTCTGCATGTTTAATGCTTTGTTTTAGAAAAAGAGTTCAATAAAGTCACAAAAAACAAAAACATTGCCATTTTTATTGTTTTTGAAAAAAGATGAAAACAAAAAATAGAAAGACAGGGATCACAAAGTTTGATTGCAAAAAATGTCCTTCATTAATGATAATCATTAAAACATGATGAGGCCCTACAATGAATCACTACGCCTTGGGCAGATCGTAGGATTTTCATGCAAAATGACAAAACAACAGAAAATTACTCTGTCAGAAGAGTAACTTGAACCACTTCTTCAGCCGTCCAGTTGTTGATAGACCCCCCTGGTGCACACGGGCGAACCCAGTTGTCCAGATCACAATCACTGTCACAGTCTTCACTACCGGTTGCAGAGACGTCGCCATGATTCATCAGCCCAGCGCTGGTAAAGGTACTCGGACCCGCTTGACCATTCTGCTCTGCTTGGAGAGGCTCGTAACCAACGCCAAATTTGTCTTCTTTAACAGGCAAATCCACCATCTTGCCCCAGCCTTCAGCTTTGCCAGAATCAACAACCTCCTTAGCCTGCTTGTAAGAAGTAATTGAAGCACCTGGCTTCCTCTGTTCAGCGTACGCCACTTTCTCAAGAGCCACAGTCTCAAACGCCTGGCATAAGGTTTCGTGGATCTCGCCATCCACCTCAACATACTTGAACGAGGATAAATGACTCACCAGAATCTCTTCTTCACCGCACACAGTCACAATCTGACCGTTCCAGACATACTTGAGCTTTTGATGGAGAGTCGACGAGACTGCCCCTGCTGCATGAATCCATGGACGCCCCAATAAACAACTATAGGCGGGCTGGATGTCCATAACATAGAAGATGATATCGAATACCTCAGGACCTATCTTCACAGGCAAGGTAACTTCCCCACACACAGAACGTTTGGAGCCGTCGAAAGCACGAACGATCAGGTCACTGGGAGTAAGCACAAACCCTTCCACATCAATCTTCTTCAGAATCTGCTTAGGCAACACATTCAGCGACGACCCGGTGTCTACCAATACGTGAGACAACACTGCCCCCTTGCACTCCATGGTGATATGCAAGGCTTTGTTATGGTTCCGCCCTTCAGGCGGTAAGTCCAGGTTGGTGAAACCTACACCATGCCTGGTGCTCACATTGGCCATCACACCCTCCAGTTGATTGACAGAAATCTTCTGAGGCACGTAAGCCAGATTCAACATCTTCAGCAAGGCATTACGGTGTGCCTCAGAGCACAACAACAGTGAAAGTATAGAAATCTTGGACGGAGTTTGATTCAACTGATCTACAATCTTGTAGTCACTCTTCTTGATTATTTTCATAAACTCCTCCACGTCTTTCTCAAATGAGCCCTCGGGCGCTTCCTTCTGGACAGGCTCTTCCTCAACCACAGCTTGCTTACCCTTTGCTTTGGCGAGAGCCTCAGCATTATTGTCCCTCAAAGGCTGCGGTGCGAACAGACGACCGCTTCTGGTAAAACCTCCTGGACCCCCTACATTATCCACAGCCGGACCAACAGTTGCAGGAACTCTATTCGGTAAACCAATTGTCACTGGAGTTTGATTCACTGGTCTCGTCTGACTTTCAGCCCTTTTGTTACTGCGATAAGCATTATCGTATTTCCACGGCATGGCTCTACTATTCTCAACAGCCCTTCTTCCAGACGCGGCGATAGTAGTTGGAGCACTGATGGTTACAGGCACGGAGATGGTAACTGGGGTACCATTTGCTGCAGGTGCACTAACGACCCTTTGTCCATGTTCTTCAGACGATTTAAAGTAAATGGTGATAGTTAACACTGTTCCACGATCTTTTACAGCCCTACTGAATTGCAAACAACCCTCATCCATCATACCCTGGATACCGGCCCTTAACTGGTCGCAACCATTCTCAGATTCTGCACAGCCCAAACAATCCTCATCACAGCCCGAGTAGACACCCCCATTCAGCAGACGGCCCTTCACAACTAGCAGAGAAGTCTGAACATCATCAACACTAACAACCAGATCTTCAGCTTCTTTCCCCTCAATATTGTTCACTCTATGCCCACCATGCTGAGGCATAGGGTTGTTTACGACGTTAGGCACTGGAGCGAAGTTGATTGCTTTGGCATCGATCAAATCTTGGACCTTGTGCTGGAGAGCCCGACACTTCTCAGTATGATGCCCTGGTGCCCCAGAGTGAAAGTCACAACGGACGTTGGCGTCGTACCCAGGAGGCAATACTGTAGGCGGAGCCATTGTACGCAACTCAACCATCCCCAACCTGAGTAGTTCGGGCAGCAGTTCGGCGTACGACATGGGTAGCGAATCAAAACGTCGATCAGGCATCCTTTGTCTGGGCTGATACGGACGTTGCTGTTGTTGTTGTTGCGGTTGTTGAACTCTTTGTTGTTGTTGTTGACGAGGTTGAGGTGCCGGAATGGTCACTGCAGCAGCTTGACGGTATTCAATTCTGTTCTGATCTCTGCGGTGTTGAACAGCATTAGTTTCACCCTCCCTTCGACGAGGTGCCCCAGCAAACGGCTTCTTAGAAGAAGAGGAACCAGCATCTTGGATCTTCCCAGTTTTAATCAAGCTCTCAGTCCTCTCTCCACAAATGACAACAACAGAAAAACTACCGAATGGGCAGCTCCCCATCCGGTCCATAAACACACCCTGAAGAGTGCCGATAAACATATCTGTCAACTCCCTCTCCAGCATAGGGGGTTGAACTCTAGCAGCCAGTTCACGCCACCTCTAGGCGTACTCCTTGAAGCTCTCTCCGGATTTCTGACATAGACTCTGTAGCTGAGTCCGGCTCGGTGCCATGTCCATGTTGTGTTTATATTGCCTCAAGAAGGCCTCACCCAGATCCCTCCAACAGCGGATAGAATCTCTCTTCAATTCCATGTACCAGTCCAAAGAAGCCCCAGATAGACTATCTTGGAAAAAATACATCCAATCTTTTCATCATCGGTATACGCAGAGATTTTTCGATAATAAGCCTGCACATGGGTGCGAGGGCAAGAAGTACCGTTGTATTTATCGAAGGACGGTGCTTTGAACTTGTGTGGGATTCTCAGACCTTCCACCAACCCCATATTGGTAACATCAAAACCGAGAGAATTTTGACATTCCATAGCACGGATCTTCTCAGCAAGAGCCTCAACTTTGCGATCCCTCTCATCAACCCTTCCCAGAATGTCTTCGTCTTCACTGAGCAGAGTGAACATATCCTCTTGTCTGTCAACAATCGGAGCAGGATTACGGGCCGGGGCACAGACTGCTCTGGCATTTGCGGCATCTGGAGCAATAGGTTGACCGTTGATTCGAATACCCCCCAACTCATCACCTACAGCATAGTTGTTGATGGGTACAGCAGCAATGACATTGTTATCCTTGACCGGGCCTCCCTCTGGCGGAGCATGGTTGACCGGTGGAATTGCAGCCTCTTGTCTCTGAACCATGGCTCGAAGTTCTTCTTGACCTTGTGCAACCCCTTGCATCATATCCATAAACTGGGCCATGTTAGCCTTCATCTCAGCCAACTCAGCTTGAACTTGATCCATACCTCTCTGTTGATTCAGTCTTGTTGAGTAGCGGTGCGGACGTTGATCAGCTATCCTGCCTCAACAGGAACCAAGAGTGAGAAGTCACGACCAAGAACACCTGTTATGCAAAATGATATGAGTATGGTGCTAATGATGCGTATGATGCACATGATATGTTCATTCCTCAGGCATTCAAAGAGCCCGAGTCATCCTCAAAAGATGGCAACCTGCAGCAAGAACAACACAGAAGCACAGAAACAACATACACAAAAGTGATGAGTACAAGGTGAAACCAACAACCTCATCTATATGAGTAACAGGATCATACAACAAAGTCGACAAAGAAAATCCAAACAATCGGAGTACAACAATGAATCCCATCCAACAAGCCTGGAGGTGATTCTCAACATACATATCAAAGATACAAGCTAAGACAAACGGCCTCCCGGAATGAGAGTCTTCAAGTACTGACACTGGTCTATCAACAGGTCACATTCTGAACATTCTGGCAAAAGAGTGATCTTCTCCTTCAGTTGTCGTCTAAGCTCTACCACTTCTCCTCCAAGGTGGTTCTCTGATGCCTGTCTCAAGTCTACTTCTTCCTTCAACTGGATGTCTTTATCTCTGAGTTGCTTCTCCAAGTCTCTGATCTTCTTCTGATAGCTGGCCTCAACCCTCTGCAGCCTCAAGCACTCCCGGTGTTCTGCATCTAACATGCTCTCCATCTCCTCGTAGGACCTCTTCTTGCTTCTCAGTCTGCTAGCATCTTCTTCTCGCACTCCTCTGAGTTGATGAGCCAAGTTCAAACTATCAGCTTTGGCTTTGTACAGCTCCATCTGGGTATCTTGCTCCTTCTCTCTCAAATGGCGATTCTCCATCAGGGCTTGCTTGTAGTGCTCCGCAGGCACACTCTCAGCAAGGATCAAAGGTGGTTGCTCCTGCAACGGCTCCATCCTATCGTAGGGTAACAACAAAGTTTCTACTCTCTCCTTGACCCAATCAGTGTAATCGGGCATAGCAACGACAAACTTCTTCCCTAAGACAGATCCATCCTTCACACCAATAGACTTCCAAGCTCTCCCTATCTGCTCCAATCTAGCCGGGTCACTCTGCTTCTCAAAATACACACTTTCAGCTACCTCAGCCTCAAGTGGTCTTCCCTTCATCACAAACCCCAACTGGCGAAGAGAAAGAACCGGGTTGTAATTGATGCAACCCCTAGTCCCTATGAGTGGCACATTACGGAATCCTCCACAGCTCATAATGACGTTACGCACATCCATCCGGTAAGATTGCCACCTGATATCATAGGAGGTAAGAGACATAACCCTCTGAGTCCACTTATGCGTGCTCTGAGCATCCACAAAAGGTCCACTGACTGGCAGGAGAGACAAGAACCATCTGAGCAAAAGCGGGAGACAACACCTGATAGCCCCACCCTTACCATGCCTACTGTGAATAGCATAGTAAGTGTCAGCTAACAGAGTAGGAACTGGATTTCCTCCAATGAAAATACTGACTGCAGCATAGTCAACAAAATTGGGCATACTCGGAAACAGGACGATCCCATAGATCATGACGGCCAACTGAGCATGAAAGGCTTCCCAACTTCCCTTCTCTGCTTCTTCTCTAGCTACCCTCAACAGAAACTTCAAAGGCAATCCTACAACATCCCCACTGGACTTCCAACTATCACTTACTTCCTTGACACCCAAATGGAGAGCTCTGGCAACAACTCTGAAATCAACCTCCTTGGGCACATCCAAGAAAGGAACCTGATACCGGACCGGGACACTCAGCAGAATGGAGTACTCCTCAAGAGTAGGCGCTAACTGATAATCTTGAAAGGTGAAACAATGAAGCTCTGGGTCGTAGAACTGTAGAAGAGTCTGCAACGGCACCGGATCGACTACCATCTTCAACAGTGTCAGAATATCTCCATACTGGTCGACAAACCCCTTCTGGCTACCACTGGTCATAAGGTTGCTCAACTCAATCAGAGACGTCAAAGGTTCACGGTGAAAGCTGTAGGAACAAGTCTTCCGCTTCAACTCTGGGACTGTTGCCATCTCTATCAGTGAACAAGCTCTGGAATGTACCTGAGAAATGATATGCATGCAGGGATTAGTTTTTTTCTTTTCTTCCCCCTTTTTTTTTAATCTTTTTTATTGCGTTTCTTTTGAAAAATAAATATGCTTATGATGCAAATGATGCAGACATGACTGGTTGGCTGTGTCTCTCAGAACACAGGATCAAAACTTCGGCTTGAACTCGGAACCACAAATTCATCTGAAACCCAAAGTCATCTGAGACCCCAAAATTCTGAACCAATAGTCACCAACAGGATCACAAGTCACCAACAAGTCACCAACTGTACCTGTACCTGTAATAATGATCATTCCCTCCCCACTCACGGGTGTCGTCTAGGCCAGGGTAAGGTCGAGAGAAACGCAGCATAAATAACCTTTCGCAGAACATCACCATATACACACCCGAAGTATGTAACGATAATGTCCCACCAGGGTCTGAACTGCTCGTGATATCAATGTTCCGCTAAGTGGCGCAATACCACCCGCTTCCCATGAATCACTCTATTCCTAAGTATCCTAGATTTCACTCATGGCCTGGGTATTGGGCCTTTTACCTCATGTAACTCCCACCCCAACAGAGAGAAACAGACAACCAACCAGCCAGGTGAACAGATGAATATGAATGCAAACAATAAATGCAAACGATAAATGCACATATATACAAATGAATGCAATAAATAACAGTCAATAGCAACCAAACCCTAACCTAGAGAACGCTAGGAGAGACTCGCTTAGGGAAGATGGACCAGCAAGAGGTCAACTTCTCTAGTCCCCAGCAGAGTCACCAGCTGTCGCATCACGCGAAAAACCGGCGGGAAAACAAAAACAACAGAGCCGCCACGTGCGTTATTTATCCCAAAAGAGGGAAAGGAAACGCTCAGAGTAAACCTGGAAAGAACATGGTCTCGCGACCAAAGAGAATGGGTTCGGGAGTCGGTTATGCGAAGGGAAGGTATTAGCACCCCTACGCATCCGTAGTACTCTACGGGATCCACGCACAATAGAAAGGAAAATGGTTGCTAAAACACTGCTCACACACACACACACTGGCTGAAAGGGACACAAGAAAACTGACTAAAACTGACTCGGCAGGATGTCGCATTCTGGGCCTACTTAGTCTATCAGGCATAGACATCAGAGTCGAAGTAGTTCGGACTGGGGAAACGACACATGCTCGCTAGGATATCGCATCCTATGCATACGTATCTTCTTGGACGAAGAAGAATCAGAGCATTCGTAGCTCGGCTGACACGCACACAAACAAACACTGGCAAAGGCAAACGTGGAGCCTGAATGCCAATCACTGGACTTACATCAGCATCCGAACCAAAACACACTCACACTGGAACCTAACTGCCACTCGATGGACTTACATCAGCTTCCAAGCACACAACAAGACAAAACAAAGACACAGGCGCCCGGAGAGATCTGCTCATCTCCTGCCTACGTACCTCATCTGGTATGAGGATCAGGGCGACGTAGTTCCCCTACGCAAGGATAAAGGACTAGCCTAACCAGATAACAGAGGGAGACACAACTAGGGAGACTACGACTCGAGCCTAGATGTTATCATGCAAAATCGTCCCTAAGTTAAGGTTTCTAGCTAACTGGCACAGGGAGCCAGCCTATCCTAATCATGACTTGCACAGGAAGCAAGCCACACACACACTTAACCTGCACAGGAAGCAAGCCAAGCAAAACCTAACTTGCACAGGAAGCAAGTCTAAACCAACCCTAACTTGCACAGGAAGCAAGTCAAACAAACATACAAGCACAGGTAGCACACACTATATGCACACAAGAGGCTCAAACAAGGGTTAGGTTTTAGTCGAGGGGTCATATCAACCTCAACAAACAAACCTCTGGAACTGGGTGAATGTGCTCTTAACCTTGCCATTGAGGGGGCTAAGGTGAAGCAGATGAAAGGTGAGTGAAGATAAGACTTCACAGCTCTTATCCCTGGCCTGGGAGAGCTTAAGACAAGAATGTGCGGGTTCAGAAAGTGGGAACCCTTCTACACATTTAAAACTGACTCAACTGTACAATTGTACAAGATCTTGGGTTTGTATCTGCAATGCATCAACACAGTGGTGTGAGCAAAACAGATGACACACTGAATAGCAGGGGATAGGTTGCATATCCCTTGGGTTCTGCCAATTGCCTCTTCACTTAGGAGGTCTTTGACTCTAGGCAAGGACAAAAGTAAACAGTCACAAACATTGCCTCTTAAGGGGGACTTCAGACAGTTGCCTGGCCAAGTAACAGGCCAGGTCTTCCAGACTACATGAAGTTAGGAAGTTGTACCTCAATGCAAATTGCTTATACAAGCAAAGCAAAGCAAAAGTTCACAAGGAACTGAGCAACTAAAAGCACCTGAAATAGTCAAGCAGACATTAGTATACAACTTCAAACAAAGCAAAAAGAAACAGACATCAACAGTTAATCAGAAGCAAATGGATGTGCAAGGCACAAGACTTAAGGCATGTGAGCCAAGCCACCTACAAAACAAACAAGTTAATCAATGATATTCAAGCAAGCTCAATCAAAAAGAATTGGTCTCATTGGTCATTTGTTGGTCAACCTGAAAACATGAGCTCAAAGGTGAGTAACAGGACCACTAGGGCAAGCCTAGGGTCAAAAGAGAATGAGAAAGTCAAAACAGCAAATGACAAGTGTCCAAAATCATGTTCAAACAATCAAGAAACAAACCCAATTGGTTTCACATTCATATCAATCACCATCATCATTTCATGAACAATTTAGGTCAAAGTGTTGCAAACAGAAGCTCATAGAAGTCAACAGCAAGACTTAACTCAAAAGCAATCTTAAACATTTCCAAAAATCACCAAATAAATCATGATCAATCACAACCCAAATCATGGTAAGCATGTCAAATTTCATCTCATTTGGACAAGTGGAAGGCAGTCAATGAAAATCAGAAAGGCAAGGCAATTTTGAACATGCTCAATGAAGTCAACCAAACATGCATCAACTTAGAAAAATCATAAGTCAGAGATGGTGTATGATAAATGAATGGGACTAAAACCATGTCAAAGATTAGGATGTCTAGTTATCTCATGTAAAATTTCATGTCCATCTAATAAAGTATGAGAATTTCACAAATGAAATGGGAACAAGTGTCACACAAGGTCAACATAGGACCAAGCAGGGGAGAAAATCTCAAACAATTAGGAAATGCCACAAATAATTCCAAGAAAATTCCCATGTAAACTAGACATCCAAGAGTACATTCATGCAAAAATTCAAACCAATTTGAGTTCAAGAAGCATGGTAATGAAAATCATGAAGTTGGACATCAATGGTGTGACACAAATTGTCACACCCTAATTCAAAAAATCATAACTCACAAACCAGCAATGATAAATTCACAAACTCTACACCAAAATCACCATGAGTGTGTCTAGTTTAAGCACAAAAAATTTGGGAGCCATTGGATAAAGTATCATCATTTCACAAATGAATTGGCACAAGGTATAAAATATGCATACATGTCAAGAACCCTAAAGCCATTAAAAATCCAGCCAATCAAAAAATCATTAAAAATCATGATAAAATAGTAGACATTCTTATGAACATGATGCAAAAAATTTCAGGAATTTTGGAATTGAAATGAGTGAATTGTGATTTTTATAAGATGAGTAACAAAATGAAATAAAAATGAAGAAATAATATGAATTAAACTAATTATTAAAACGTGGAGTGGCAGTATTGTAATATTTGAGGAAGTTTAATGAAACGCGGCGTTGCGTTATCCTGCGTGTCACACCACAATTCGTCATGGCCATGGAATAGTACGCAGCACATGCAAACACGAAAGGGACAAATTCTGGGAAAATGCAATTAGGGTTCTACTGTAGCATCAGTGTTCATCATTTCTAATAACAAGCTCGATTCCAGATTTTTTCCAGAAACACAAATTGAACATACACTCATGGTCAGCAAGCAACATACATCAAGATCATGGCATTCATTTTCACTAAATCATTTCAAGCAAGGCAAATCGAACAAGAACAAGTTCATACACCAAACTTACAAACAGCATATCTTCCTAAATAGCCAACCATTTGACATGATTCAAAGCTTAAAACAACCAGCTAAGTAAGACCTACATGATGTATAGCAAGATTTGGAAAAATAAAGAAGTCGAAAAACTCACTTGATTTGAAGAACTCAATGAAACAGTGTTGTTTGGATGTGTTGAGGTGAAACAGATGCAGCTTGTGGTTTGGAATGATGGATGATGAAGTTATTTCAGCTCAAGAATGCACGAAATAGCTTGAATCAACTTCTGCCATTGAAGGGTGCTTGAAGAAAACAGTCGGGTTTTGTGCTTACAGTAGGGAAATGAAGCTTGCAATCAACTCAAAATGGTGAGCACATGAGGAAACCAACCAAACAGCTCGAGTTCTTTTGGGTTTTGACAGAAAAATGCAAAAATGAGGAAAATGGAAATTGAGAGAAATGGGAGTTTTCTGTATGATATCAGGCTGCAGCTAGGGTTCTCATTTAGCAGAAAAAATGATGTACATCTGCTGTTTTTGTGGTACTTGAATCAAGGTCCATGAAAATGTGGAGTAGAGTTGGTAAAAGTGTACTTTCTTTCCAATTTTCAAGCAAGTTGGCATGGGTGTATGTACTGCACGAATTTGACTTTGTAACATGACCAAAACCACATTTCTGAACTATTTCAATTGGCCAAATGGTTAAAAAATGATTATTTTGAAAAGTCAAAATTCAACTCACTTGAAATTAATTAAGGCAAGTTCAAAAAGGCCATTTTGCATGGTGATGTTTTGGTGCATGAGGATGACATATTTGGAAAGATGAGGTCAAATGTGACTTGTTGGAAAAAACCCCACCCAATTTGGCCAAATGGTTTGGGAGATATGGCCTTTTGAAGTTCAAGAATTTTTGAAAATGAATTGATCATAACTTGCCAACCATACATGGGAATTGAGTGTTCTTGGACTTTTTGGAAATGGGAGAACAAGATCTTCAACTTTCATGTTGGGCAAAAATTCATTTGAAGCTTGTATCATGATGTAAGTTTGAGGATCAAGACTTTCCATTTTTGGTAAGTTTTAGTTACAGGTCCAGTTTCCATTTTTGGAAATTTCTGATCTGGCTTCAAATTCTTTCATGATGGTGTTTGACATGATATATGAGCCCTATATGGACATGAATAAGCTCTCTCAAACCAAATCCAACCATCAAAACCATAAAATCAGACACAGTTGACCAAGTTTGACTTTTTAGGGTTTCTGGCTGACTGTGCATTGACTGATGACTTCTGAACATCCAATCCTTGACCAAAACACTTCAAATGGATCCCCAAGTCATGTGAACATGTTGGACCAACCTTGAGGCCTTGGCTCCTTGAGAAACATACTTGCTTGCTTGGTTGACTGATCTCTTGGCCAGTTTGACCTAATTTCTTGATTGGTTTGCACTTGAGGCAAAAGGGACAATGCAATGCTATGCAGTGGACCATGTTATGCTATGACCTAATATGAGAATGTATGTACAATGATGGGTGCAAATTTGAGGTGATACACATGCTATAAATACATGCCCTCTGTGCTTATTTGAATCACACTTTACGTGCCAACTTTGCCCCCCATTGAAACCCTCTTATTCTAAAGGAAAACCGGAGAAATTTCAAATTGAAATTTGAGTTTAAATCTCAACTGTTGGAGATTCAAGAACTCCAGGATCCAAAGCCTTGCAACCTCTCTAATCACTTCCTGCTAGCTTCTCAAGTGTGATCAGATCGTGTTTGGAGCAAGCCACATCAAGAACTGCATATCATTGAAGGTAATTTTCAGAAAACTTCATCTCTTCGGTTCTCACTCAATTCTACTCAATTCTCTTGGATCTTTGGTTGTCTGAAGTCCTACCAATGTAGGCAAGAAGATTGAGTTGCTTAGAGGCCAAATCAAAGCAACTCAGTTGATACACCTCAAAATTCAACTCCTAATATCTTTCCATATATGTGGAGTTAGTTGAAATTGAGGTCAGATTCGTGCTCTACGCCATTTTTTCTTTCAGATCATGTCCTTCTTTTTCATTTATATGATGGTGATGACTGAACCAGTCTGGTGAGCCTCGCCTGAGAAGGTGACCGGAGGTCCAACGCCGGTGGTGTGCTGGACAGGTTGTGAGCCACATGATCATTTCAAAATGTTTTAATCTCACGTGTCCATTGTGATTACCATCCCTGCAGCGTGCTGACTCGTGTGTTTGGTGGAACGCGCGTTTTTGGCACTTGATCTGCCACCTCAATTAATGAGGGAGATCAAGTGGCTCACGTTTTTCACATTTTGTAATTTTTGTTTTATTCCTTTTATTTTCATTAAATTCATATTAATTTTGATATTGATCCAAAAAATATGAGAGTTTCACCAAAAAATTTCAAATAAATTCCTCTTTCATATTCTGAATTAAAATTATTTTTTGGATCATTATTAATATTTTTCATGATTTAATTGATTTTGTGATTATTTTTAATTGTTTAAAAATACTTTTAAGTCTTTAAAAATTCTGAAATTTTTTCTCCAAGGTCCTTTGACCTTGTTTTACCTATGATAAATCTCATGACCATTTCTTTGGTGTTTTGATGAGGTTTTAGGAATTTGACAAACTTTATTTAATTTAAATGCCTTATTTTAGTATTTTTAATTTGAATAAATGCCAATTAATTGTGTTGACCAATTGTGATGACTTTTTTGAGTTTGACTCTTGTTGTTGGGTCTTGGTCAAGGTTGATTTGACTTTATCAAGTTAATATCATTGGATTTAGGGGATTGATGGAATGTACATTCCATCTCCCAAAATGAATAAATGATATTAATTTGGTAAAAGTCCTCATTTGACCAATTTGAGTTTTGATTTATTCCCCTCCCTCTTCATCTCATTCCCCGTCTTTATGCATCCATCTCATTTGGCCTATGATATCTCAAAGTCCTAAGGCTAGTTGATTGAAAAATCAACATAAGTATGGATGAGATTAGGCCACCTCTTTTGCATATTCTTTTTGTGTGTGGTATGTTTCATGAACATAGTCCATTATACTATGTCTCAAACATGCATTAACACCAAAATTCTATTGCCCGACTTCAAATAGTTGTGACTTCTACATAAGTCCAATTACGATTGCTTAATATAGCGCTAAATTTGTGACATAAAAAGGCATAACATTCTAGTTAGTAAGATTATAAGTCTCCCCTCTTTCATGGTATTATGTGGAAACTTGGCCTTTTTTCCTTCCTTTGGAAGATGTCTTGGCTCAAGGATCCATGCTTGTGATAAGTGGGTTGAGTGTTCTCCAAATAATGACTTAAAAAATGAAAGCAAAAGCAAAACAATACTAACTTCTAACTCATTAACAACTAACTTTTAATTTCAAGCCATTTACTTTAATGTCATTTAATTTTAATATTTATTCATTTGCCATCATTCATACCATTCTAATTGTTTAAGATTAATGCAATTTTCACTTTGTCCACTTGGACCATATTGTGTGATATATCTTGTTTGTGTATACTTTGCTTGTTTGTGTGGTCTTTGACAATTACTGTACATAATAACAACAAAAACCCTAAAAAACTTTTATGTGGACTGTTGGCTTGATCTTGGACAAATGGACTTAGAACTTAGGCAACATTCCTATGCTAAAGGACTTGGCCAATGCCAACTTTCTGTGAAACCAAGTGCTTGCAATTTGAAACTTCATCAGATACATCATTCAAGAACCCTTTGAGTTCATCTGCAACATGATCATTGTGAAGTTGTTATTTTGAACCTGTGGCTTGTGGAATTCATCTGTTACATGGGCTAATCTGAAGAAGATCATGGAGTGGCTAAGCTTGGATGTGGCTATCTTTATTTGATGCCTTGCTCTTCAAGATAATATAATTGTGCATTTGTGTGTTGCTTGATTCTAAATGTCCAAGGGAATTCTGGATTTCTATTGACATTCTTGTCTATTGGATTGCTACCCATTGGTCAGATCTTTTCAACTCTTAACTTTTAATTTTGTGCATAGGATTAGTCTCTTCATCTTCTCCCCATTTCTTTAATTTCAAAATCTCTCCCTCCCTTTTCAAAATCTTCTTTGATTGAACTTATTTTGTTCTAAACTTTGACCACTTTGCAAAAAGATAGAAACTTTGGCCTTATGCCATTGCATTTTCAAACTTCTTTTCTTAAGTCCAATTTGTAAACACACTTAACCATACTTGACTTAAACTTTCAGAAAATCCTAAAAGAACTAACTCATTCAAACCATTTTCAGGCCTTTCTGCCTTTCAAACTTAATTTTTGTTAAAAGCAATGCATCCACTTTGAAATTTGTATCACGAACTACGAGGTTTTGATCCTTCATTTTTATGTTGGTACGTAGGCATAAGTCCGAAGGTCTTGTCAAACACAAAAATATAATTAACGAATTCTTTTCTCATCCCCCACTCCATTTGTTTGTAAACATCATTTTGTACCAAATACATATGCACACAAAAAGGGCTCCATGGTAGTACCTATGACACTTTGGGTGCTAACACATTCCCTCTGTGTAACCAACCCCCTTACTTATAATCTCTGACATTTTATTAGTTTTGATTTGAAAACTTCTTACTTTTAGGTTTTGTTCGTACTTTTTCCCTTTTCCCTTGGAAACAATAAAAGCACGGTGGTGACTCTTGTTATTTGATCTCTAGCTTATCCATAGCTTGATGATCATGAATTTACCGCTACACCAATGAGGATATAACTCAAGGTGAGTAGTTCCATCTAGACAATCAACTAGGGAGGAAACTGAAATAAGAATCATCCACGAGGAAGTAACTCAGTGGGGAATGAGAAAGGTTAAATTCTTTCTGCTTAAGGGGCTGACACCCTACAATTGAAAGAAGACATACAAACCAAATCTGCGTGGGGGGGGGGGGGGAACATACCACCGTGGCAGAGGATCAGAGAAATAATGAATCTCAAAGTGTATTGCAAATGCGATGATGAAATGAATGTATATGTATATGTATATGTATATGATGATTATGCTTACAGGACGATCATAGAGGACACAAAATGTCACCGGATTGCGTCATCAATACAATACTCCGCCAATCCCCATTGGAGGGAAACAACTGCTTGAGAGAATCGATCACCTCAAATGCTCAACCCTGGCTGGGGAAAGGATGAGAGGATCTCATGAGGAATCCATATTTATCAATTCTACGGGGAATTTTAGGTCAATACCATATCAAATGGGAGACAACCTTGCAGAGTATCAAAAATACTGCTAAAGAATCGGGGTTAACAGAGGTTTGGGACAATTCTGATGGCGACTTGTGGGGAAACACAATCAGTTGAGTCGTGCAAGCCGTTGCGATGTAACGCGCCTACAACTCGAGGGAGGCAATCATAAACTCAGCTAGGGAAACCAATGAAACCCGATTGGAGATGCTGAAAAGCTGTTGTGGAAGAAACAGAGATTACGCCAACTGCTTGGGGAAAACCAACAATGCTTCATATTTTAGGGCTTACCTGTTCTTGGACCGTTGTGAACATCCCTTAATGAAATCGATTGCTCTTTAAAAAAGTAATTGCATTTATTATTTAAGAAAACATGATTTTTATTTTAGAACTTTAATTTCAAAATGATCATAATAAAATTTAATTCTAATTAGCCGAATAAATAAGAGTAAAAACAATTGGATAAAAAATCTCAACTTTATTTAATAGAATGGTAGTCTGTAAATGACAAGACTCCATAGATCTTTACAAAAGTTAAAAAATGGTAATTTACATGGAAAAGGGCTACATTGAATACAATGATCACTAATCCTTGTACCTCCTTTAATATCCACTGTGCTCTTGGCTTTGGTTGAAGGTGAATTAGAACCAATCATTGTGCTCAAGAATGTCTTCAAGATTGAAGGTCAACCGAATGCAGTTACTTTCCATGATCCCTAATTTTTGCATAAATTTCCCCAAGGTGGGGTATTCAATTTATCGGGATAAAATTTTCTGTTTTATGTCTCTAATTTTTGCCTGGATCGCCCTTTCAGGTTTTTAATCCACAGAGACGCTCATTTTTTCCTAAGCCGCCCTTTTGGGTTTTCAGCTTAGCGAGTCGTTCTTTTCTTTTTTAGGCAAAGTATTTCTTGACTGCATCATCATTCACAGGACGCGTGAACTCTTCACCATCCACAGTTGTAAGAATCAAAGCACCGCCTGAAAAGGCTCTCTTAACAACATATGTGCCTTCATAATTAGGAACCCATTTTCCCTTAGAATCTGGTTTGAAATATAGAATCTTCTTGAGCACAAGATCACCTTCTCTGAATACACGAGGTATGACCTTCTTGTCAAAAGCTATCTTCATTCTCTGCTGATATAACTGACCATGACATATGGCAGTCAACCTCTTCTCTTTAATCAAATTCAACTGGTCATACCTGGTCTGGCACCATTCAACTCCAGTCAACTTGGCTTCCATCAGCACACACAATGATGGGATCTCAACCTCTACCAGGAGCATAACCTCCATGCCATAAACAAGTGAGAAAGGGGTTGCCCCTATTGAAGTGCGGATGGATGTACGATACCCATTAAAAGCGAATGAGAGCATCTCATGCCAATATTTGTACGTCACAACCATCTTCTGGATGATCTTCTTGATATTCTTGTTCGCAACTTCAACAACCCCATTCATTTTCGGTCTGTAGGGAGAAGAGTTATGATGTTCAATCTTGAAGTCTTTGCAAAGAGCTTCCATCATATTATTGTTCAAGTTTGGTCCATTATTAGTAATGATCTTACTTGGCACATCATACCGACATATAATCTGATTCTTGATAAACCTTACAACAACTTACTTGGTTACATTCGCATACGATGCCGCTTCAACCCACTTCGTGAAGTAGTCAATAGCCACTAAAATGAAACGATATCCATTTGAAGCTTTGGGCTCAATCATGCCAATCATATCAATTCCCCACATGAAGAAGGGCCATGGGGAGGAAATAACGTTCAACAGTGTCAAAGGAACATGAATCTTATCTGCATATATTTGACATTTGTGGCATTTCTTCACAAACTTGCAACAGTCAGATTCCATTATAAGCCAATAGTACCCTGCTCTCAACATCTTCTTAGCCATAGCATGTCCATTGGAATGAGTATCAAAGGAGCCTTCATGGACTTCAGTCAATGTTGCAAGAGCATCTGTCATCCAGTTTTCATCTCGAGGGATATGATGAAACTCAACCTTAGTAAAGAAAGTTGAAATCCTCCTCGCATGATCTCTATATTGTATCAAATCGGGTTGATTCGTCTCCCATTAACCTTTGATCTGATTCACAACCAAAGGAGAATCTCCATAGACGTCAAGATACTTGATTCTGAGATCAATGGTCTCTTGAAGCCCTATAATGCAAGCTTCATACTCAGCCATATTATTTGTACACTTGAAAGTCAATCTAGATGTAAACGGAAAATGCGTGCCTTGAGGAGTAATAATCACTGGCCCAATTCCATTACCATATTGATTAACAACTCCATCAAATACCATGCCCTAACGGGAACCAGGTTCTGGACCTTCTTCAAGCAATGGTTCATCACAATCTTTCATTTTCAAGTACAAAATCTCTTCGTCAGGGAAGTCATACTGCAGTGACTGGTAATCTTCAATCAGTTGGTGAGCCAAATGGTCATCCAAGATACTACCTTTGATCGCTTTTTGAGATCAGTATTCAATATCATACTCGGATAATAACATTTTCCAATTGGCAATCCTTCCAGTTAAAGCAGGCTTCTAAAAAATATACTTGATTGGATCCGTTTTGGATATCAACCAAGTGGTATCATTCAACATATATTGACATAGACGCTTAGCATCCCAAGCCAATGTGCAACAAGTTTTCTCAAGCACAAAATACCGAGTCTCACAGTCGGTGAACTTCTTACTGAGGTAGTAAACAACATATTCTTTCTTTCCAGTTTCATCTTGCTGACCAAGAACACAACCCATACTCTCTTTAAGCACAACCAAATACAAGATCAATGGTCTTCCTTCAACATGTGGAGACAGAATCAGAGGCTCAAACAGATACTCTTTGATACTGTCAAAAGCTTTCTGGCAATCTTCGGTCCAATCACAAGACTGATCTTTCTGAAGAAGCTTAAATATAGGCGCACATGTGGCAGTCACGTGTGATATGAATCTTGAGATATAATTCAAACGGCCGAGAAAACCTCTGACTTGCTTCTCAGTTTTGGGCGCAGGCATCTCTTGTATTGCTTTGACCTTGGCAGGATCAACTTCAATACCCTTCTCGCTGACAATAAAGTCCAACAACTTACCAGAACGAACACCAAATGTACACTTATTGGGATTCAAGCGGAGTTTGTATTTCCTCAAACGCTAAAATAACTTCAACAAATGCTCGACATGTTCTTCTTCATTACTGGGTTTGGGAATCATATCATTAACATAGACTTCGATCTCTTTATGCATGATATCATGAAAAAGAGTAGTCATTGCTCTTTGGTAAGTCGCACCATCATTCTTTAAACCGAAAGGTATCACTCTATAACAGAATATTCCCCATGGTGTAATGAATGTGGTCTTCTCCATATCCCCGGGTGCCATTTTGATATGATTATAGCCGGAAAATCCGTCAATAAACGAAAAGACTTTGAATTTAACTGTATTGTCTACCAACATATCAATGTGTGGCATAGGGAAATCATCTTTCAGACTAGTTTTGTTCAAATCTCTATAATCGACACACATACAGACTTTTCCATCCTTCTTCGGAACAGGAACAATGTTGGCCACCCATTACGGATACTCAGTAGTAACAAGGAAGCCAACATCAATTTGCTTATGCACTTCTTCTTCGATCTTCGCTGCCATATCAGGATGGGTTCTCCTCAACTTCTGCTTGACTGGCGGGCATTCTGGCTTCAATGGCAATCATGCTCCATAATCTCAGAATCCAAACGAGGCATGTCTTGATAGGACCAAGCAAACACATTTGAATACCGTCGAAGAAGATTAATCAACCCCTTCTTAACCTCTAAACATATCTGAGACCCAATCTTGACTTCTTTCACATCATCCTCGGAACCCAAGTTTACTAACTCAATCTGCTCTTCAAACGGCTGAATGGCTTTTTCCTCGTGCTCAAGAAGGCGAGACAATTCATCAGACACTTCTTCATCACTTTCTTCCTCAGCCTAAAACACAGGGAATTCAAAGTTTGGAGAAGGAGTAGGATCATTGTATTCAATGAGTTTAGAAACCAACCTGCATAATGATTTGATATTTTTATTTTAGAGAAGTGAATTGTGACCAAATATTATGCAGATGGACAATTATTGTTTATTTATTTATGTTTTTTGTGATTACCATTTTCAGAAAGGAAAAAAGTAAAAATAAAAATATCATAGATGTGGATGAATAGAATTGTATTTTATTGATGATCAAATTAAAAGATGCCAAATAATGTTCACTTCTCCCTTAGGCATAGGAGAAGGATTTTCAAAAACAATAAAAGCAATTACTTAGAATGATGAACAATAATAGGAACATCGACAACGGTCCAATTGTTGCAAGCTTTTCCATGCGTCACAAAATTGGCACAGTCTTCATCTTCATCTCCTTCGATCACGACAACTGAGTGTTGTTCATTACCATGAATGAACCCTCCGCTACGGAAACTGGGTTGCACATCTTCAACTGACGACCCTCTACATCCTTCGAGAACACATGCCTAAAAACACGACCACTACGGGTCACCTTCGTTACATCAGCAATACTCATACATAACTGGTCGTAGGCAATGGAACCTCTTGACCATTCTCTAACATAGTCGCATTATACTGATACGAAACAACTCTGTCGAATGCATACGAGACTGGACCCGCTAACCGTATTACCAACGGCGATACCGATTTGTTGACGCTGTTACTGCTGCTATCAAACTGAATTACCACCCTCTTTGGTGTCTTGAACACTGGTACTATTATGTTGACATCATCCATATCCCTCGATTGCTGAATATGGATTACATTATCATCCATCAACTTTTGGATATCTCTCTTGACAATTGAACACCCACGGGGGTCCACACTGCAGATCATACAATTGTCGTGGTCGTGTTCACAATCACTGCTGGTGCACAGGGTCTTATGCATCTCAACCAAAGATCGACGAATTTGTCGCACATCAAATACTCGGAAACTCCCTGGATAGCCATCTACCATGCTGAAAGAGGGATTAACATGAGCAGGCAATGGGTTTGCTTTCACATTTGGCGCACGGTCCTCAAAGGACACCATCCCACTCTTTACTAGCTTCTGGATCTCATACTTCAACGGGTAGCAATTCTCAATATCATGGCCAGGAGCCCCTTGGTGAAAGGCACAATGAAGCTCTAGCTTATACCACCATGGAAGTGGTTCTGGAGTTTGCGGCGGATTTCTTGGTTGGAGAAGGTTCTTGAGAACCAAAGATGGGTACAATTCAGCATAAGACATAGGAATTGGGTCAAAAGAGACCTTCTTCCTCTCAAAGTTATGTTGTTGTTGAGTATTGTTGTTGTTGTTGTTGTTGTTGTTTGTTCTTTGGTGTGGCTGTTGTTGACGTTGTTGTTGAACTGACATAGATTGATTATTGGAAAATACTAGAATAACATATGATACTTGATGATGGTGTTGACGAGGTTGCTGGCTTCTTCTGACATAAGGCCTCATCTGCCTCCCAACTGATACTGCATTGGTTTCCGCTTCCTTCTTCTTAGAGAAATTGTTACCATACCTCTTGCTTGATGACACCTCTTCCTTAGACAGACGTCCCTCTCAGACTCCTTCTTCTAACCTCATCCCCATATTTACCATTTCGGTAAAATCACTGAGGGCACTAGCAATCATGCGCTCGTAATAAAATGAACTTAGGGTCTTAAGGAAAATCTTGGTCATCTCATTCTCTTCCAACGAAGGATTAATTTGAGCAGCAAGCTCTCTCCATCTCTGGGCATATTCCTTAAACGTCTCCTTGTTCTTCTGAGACATTGACCTTAACGGGTCCCTATCTGGCTCCATATCCACATTATACTTGTACTGTTTCACAAAGGCTTCACCCAAATCATTAAATATGTGATCACTTGCACTATCCAAACCCATGTACCACCTCAGAGCGGCACCAGTCAGACTATCTTGAAAGTAATGAATCAGTAACTGATCATTATCAGTTTGCGTCGATATCTTTTTTTAGCATACATGACGAGATGGTTGAGCGGGAAAGTGTTTCCCTTATACTTTTCAAAGTCAGGGACTTTGAACTTTATTGGGATCTTAACATTGGGAACCAAGCAAAGCTCCGCAACACTCGTACCGAAAAAATCTTTTCCCCTCAAGGTCTTCAACTCCTTTCGCAGCTCAAGGAATTGGTCTTTCATTTCATCCATCTTTTCATAAACATCCGGACCCTCATATGGCTCATAATGGTAGATGGTGTCTTCGACACGAGGCAACATGTGAACAACTGGAGGAGGAACAGACATGACCGGGCTAGATGCCGACATGGAAGCAAAAGTAGGCGCAAAACCTTCAGGCACAAAGTTGGGCGGCATTCCCCATGGGAATCCGACAGGCATGGCAGGAGCAAACTGAGTGGCAGGCATGGTTGAAGTAATAACCTCTGAAATGACAGTCCTTTGAGGAGGAGGAGTTACAGGTGTTAGAGAAGATTGACTTTGAGCAGCTAACACCGACTCCATCATGGAAGACAGGTGGGTAATCTCGTCCTTCAGTTCTCGGTTCTCTTGTTCCAAGTGTTCCATGATTCTCAGATGATTGGCGCGAGTATTGTATCGATGAGTCAGCTTGGCTGAAGCACAGAAGAATAACCAATAAGACATCTGGCGGAAGAAAGACCTATTATGCAAATGATGCATGAAATGCAATATTTTGATTGTTTTTATTTTCAAGGAACATACTATTTCATTTGCAAATATATAATAACAATTGTAATAATTTGATTGACCATAAAAATCTCTTTTATTCATATAATTTGGAAGGATTACACTGAGTACATTTTCAGAAACCAAAGTGCAAATACAAGAGAAAAGGAAACTACTCATCCTAAGGATCCCCTAACAACAGTCTCAGATGATCTGGCGACAGGCACGTACTTCCTTCGGATGCGTCAAATCTCAGACTCAACAGAGTCCTTCATCTGAGCCTTCTCGAGGACAAGCTGGTCAACAATCTTCTTCCAAGCAACGGAAGGTTGAGGTATACTAGAGGAAGATGGACCCTCCGGATCTCTCTGTCTCTTCACTACTCAGTCTTCAAGAAGCTCAATAAGTGCATCCTTGTCCTTAGACTCAAGCTGCAACTGCCCATGCTTTCGACTCAAAGCATAGAATCACTTTTCCCACATATCATTCTCTTGCTTCATCTTGGCAAGTGCGCCTTCCAACTCCTCTACATCTTGGTTAGGGGGAGTTAATGGATCAACCACAACCATAGACATAGGTCTCTCATAAGCATATGGCATCTTCAACTCCAAATCTCTCTTCTTCACCCAAAGAGTGTAAGCTTCCAAAGCTACACAGTTTCACGGACCAAGCTCGAATCTTCCTTTCCTATGCACATTATACCAAGCGTGTATCATCTTCTGCTTCAAAAGTTAGGGATCTTTACACTCTTGATAGAAAATACCTTCTAACTGAGTGTTATTAGGTTTGTCTCTTAAGGGGAACCCAAGTTGGCGACGAGCCAAAGCATGATGTAGTTGATTCCTCCTTGTGTACTAATGAGAGGCACATTAGAGAATTCACCACAACTATAAGTAAAATATCCAAGCTACTCAATTAAGAATCGTACCAAACTATATCATCATTAGTGAGAGACATAAGTCTCTGAGGCCACCTTAGACATTGTTTGTTCTCCACAAACGCAAGCGTCTGAGGCAAGTGCGAAATAAACCACTTGTACAAAAGAGGAACACAACATATAATAGTTCCACCACCTTTAGAATTCCTTAGATGCAAAGAGAAATACATATCACCCAACAAATTAGGCACAAGATTTCCAATCAAGAAGATTCTAATAGCGTTAACATCAACAAAACCATCAATGTTAGGGAACAAAGCCAACCCATAGATGAGCAACACAAAGATAGCTTCGAAAGAATCCACACTACCAGCTTGAGCAAAGGCAGTAGCTTCCTTGATGAGGAACTCATAAGTTAACTCAAACATTCCTCCTTTCTTCACCCAATGAGCCTCAATCTCAGACTTCTTCAGATGAAGAGCTTCAGCTATAATATGAGATCTGGGAATCTCCTCCAATCCACTAAATGGAACTTTGTCAGAAACGGGTATTCCCAAGAGATAGGCATACTCCTATAACATAGGCATAAGCTGATAATCGGGAAAAGTGAAGTAACGATAGAGAGGGTGATAAAACTAAACCAATACACTCAAGAGTCTTTCAACTACATCAGTAGATAACATAGATAGAAGCTTCCCATGACATTGTTTGAAGTCCAAGAGATCTAATACAAAGGATGATAGCTTCCTTAACTCTTTCAAGTCGGGACATCAGAAGCTGTACTTCTTAGTGATCCTTCGCCCATAATCCATGGTCTAAAAATATTTGCAAATAAAACCTCAGTTCCTTGAAGTTATTTTTCGTGTGATGAATGTTATGATGCGCATCAATGCATGAATGCAACAAACAAGGGATCACACACAAGGCAAACAAACAAAGGTCAAGGGATGAATCAAGTCAATTTCAAGATCAATCATCCATTTTGGTGGATTATGGTTTTCACCTTATCAACACCCAAGTTCCATTGATATTGACAAGACTTGATTGGATCAACCAAGAATCAAGGGTTTGTTGTGAGTCACGAGCATGGAGTCAGGTTAAGAACCATCCTAAAGGAGTGTACTAAGGATAAAAACCTGTAGATCATGTTCTAAAAAGTTCCCAGATTCTTAATTCCATCTATCGGATATTACAGGTTAGGATGACTGACTCATCAACCCATAATATTCTCAAGAGAAACTCGTCTGAGTATAGTATCGTGTAACAATTGTTATCAACTCTACACCTGAACAGTCTCCGCACTACGTCCTAAATAGGCCAAGTCGGGTTAAATGTTCTACGGTCCTCAGCTTCTCGGACCCCAAATCAGAGAAAGTAATGCCTAACCACAAATAACTTATGTGACATCAATAACTCCAAAAGGGTCTCCATTGAGTAGATGGGTCTCAAGTCAACTTGTTAAGGACTACTCCATACAAGTCGAACATGACTATACCATCCTCCTATCTTAATTGCACTCAAGTTCGGGTTAGAACTTAGCTCACCACTCAGAGATCACCAAGCACAACAAGCAGATTATATCATACAAACAAATAAGCATACACCAAATATTCAATTATATACACATAAAAAAGTAGGCTAAACCCACTGGAGACTACTCCCCAGCAGAGTCGCCATTTAATTTTTGTAGCGGTAAATTCATGACCATCAATCTATGGATAAGCTTGATGTCAACGAAAATAGAGTCGCCACCACACTTTTATTATTTCCAAGGGAAAAGGGGAAAGTACGAACACAACCCAAAGATAAGAAGTTTTCAAATCAAAGTTAATAAAATGCCAGAGATTACAGGTAAGGGGGTTGGTTACACAGAGGGAAGGTGTTAGCACCCAAATTATCCTAGGTACTCCTAGGGATCCCTTTTTTGTGTGTACATGTGTTTTGGTATAAAATGATGTTTGCAATTAATAGAGTGTGGGGATGAGAAAATAATTCATTAATTATATTTTTATGTTTGACAAGACCTTCGGACTTGTGCCTACGTACCAACATAAAATGAGGGATCAAAACCTCGTAGTTCGTGGTAACAATTTCAAAGTGAGTGAGTTGCTTTTAACAAAAATTTAAGTTTGAGAGAGGCATAAAAGGCCCAAAAGAGTTTGAAAGAGTGTTAGTTCTTTTTGTCGTTTGAAATTTTAAGTCAAGTATAGTTAAGTTTGTTTACAAGTTTGATTAAGAAAAAGAAGTTTGAAAATGCAATGGCATAAGGCCAAAGTTTCTAATTTGCAACCAAGTCATAATTTAGAAATCACAAGCAAAGAAGATTTTGAAAATGGGGGAGAGATTTGAAATTTAAGAAGTGGGAGGAGATGAAGAGACTAATCCTAAGCAAAAATTAAAAGTTAAGAGTTGAAAAGATCTGACCAATGGGATGCAATCCAACAGACAAGAATGTCATATAGAAACCCAATTTTCCCTTAGACTTTAGAATCAAGCAATATCAATACACACAATATCAAGGCATCAAATAAAGATAGCCACATCCAAGCTTAGTAACTCCATGATCTTCTTCATAATCTCCCATGTATCAGATGACATATTCCTTGAATAGCTCAGAATAAGGCATTAGACATAGGTTCAAAGTGACATTTGCATCAAGACCATGTTGCAGATGAACTCAAAAGGGATCTCAATACTTGCTTAAGATGAAAGTTAAATTCTCAATGACTGGCTCCAGAATAGTTGGCATTGGCCAAGTCCTTTTCATAGGGAATGTTGCCTAATTCTAAGTCCAATGTGTCAGATCAAATCCAACAGTCCACACAAATAGTTTTTAAGGGTTTTTTTTGTTGTTATTATGTACATTAAGGTCAAAAAGACCACAAGTACAAACAAAATACACAAACAAGTATATACAATCACAATATAGTCATAAGATATGGCTCAAGTGAGCAAAGTGAAAATGGCATTAAAGTAAACAGGTTAAATGGTATGAATAATGGCAAATGATAAAGACTTGAATTTAAAGTGCAAAAAGTAAATGACTTGAAATTAAAAGTTAGTCAAATGTTAGTTGATTAGAAGTCAGTATTGCTTTTGCTTTTTTTTTTTATTTAAGTCATTCTTTAGAAAACACTCAACCCTCTATTCACAAGCATGGATCCTTGAACCAAGACATCTTCCAAAGGAAGGAAAAAAAGGCCAAGTTTTCACACAATACCATGAAGAGGGGGGGGGGGGGGAGACTTACAATCTCACTTACTAGAATGCTATGCTTTTGGGTCAAAATTTAGCGCTATGTTAAGCAATCGTAATTGGACTTATGTAGAAGTCATAACTATTTGAGGTTGGGCAATAGAAATTTTAGTGTTAATGCATGTTAGAGATATGGTATTATGAACCATAATCTTAAAATATACCACACTTAAAAGAAAATGGCAAGAGGGTGGACCTAATCTCATCCATACTTATGTTGATTTTATAATCAATTAGCCTTAGCTATAGAGATATCATAGGTTAATGAAATGGATGGGATAGAATGTGATTGAAGATGAAGAGGGAGGAGAAATGAGACAATAACAAATTGGTCATGGGAGGGCTTTTATCAAATTAAAACCATTCATTCATTTTAGGAGATGAAATGTACATTTCATCAATCCCCTAAATCCAATAATTTTAATCCAACAAAGTCAAATCAACCTTGACCAATGCCCAAACAACAAAAGTCAAACTCAACAAGTCAACAAAAATAGCTCAACACAATTTATTTACAATTAAATAACTAAAAATCAATTAAAAATGCATTAAATTAAATTATGGTTGATCAAAATCCTAAAACCTCTTCAAAACACCAAATAAATGGCCAAGAGATTTATCATAGGTCAAACAAGGTCAAAGGACCTTGGGGAAAAAATTTCATTATTTTTGGAAATTTAAAATTATTTTTAAACAATTCAAAATATGCACAAAAACTATTAAATCATGAAAAATATTAATATTACTCCAAAAAATAATTTTAATTTTGAAAATGAAAGAGAAAAATATTTGAAATATTTTGGTGAAAGTCCCATATTTTTTGGATCAATATTAAACTTAATATGAATTAATAAAAATAAGTTAATTAAAATGAAAATTAGAAAATGCTAAAAAACGTGGACCACTTGATCTCCCTCATTAATTGAGGTGGCGGATCAAGTGGATCAGAGTGCGTTATCCATGGTGAGCCTTAGCCAATGTTCCACACGCGTGGTAATCAATTTGGACGCTCAAGATTAAAATAAAATAGAAGGATCATGTGTTCTGGAGACATGCCAACACATCGCCGGAGCCAGAGCTCCGGTCTTCTTCTCTAGTGGACCTCACCGGACTGGTTCACCTTCAACCATCACCAAAATAAAAAAGGAGGACATAAATTTAAAGTAAAAATGCCCAGGAGCTCGAATCTGGCCTCAATTTCACCTAACTCCAAGTATATAGAAAGATACATGGAGTTGAATTTTGAGGATCATAATCTGAGCTGCTTCGATTTGACCTTTAAGCAACTCAATCTTGTTGCCTACATTGGTAGGACTTCAGACAACCAAAAATCAACAAGAATAGTGGTGAATTGAGTGAGAATCGAAGAGATGAAAAATTCAGAAATTCACCTTCACTGCAGGTTCATATGGACACGATCTTGGTCTCAATTGCGCTTGACCTTGCTTTGGACGCTTGATGGAGTGGAAATGGATCAAGGAAGAAGAAGTACTCTTGGAGTTTGAATCTCAAAATACTGGGAGATTTCAAACTCGATTTTCAATGAAAATCACCAACCTTATCCTTGAATGTGGAGGTTTAGGGTTGTAGCTTCAAAGCTGGCACGCAAGGGTCCTCAATTCTGAGTGAGAGGGCTTTTATTTATAGCCAAGGTCATTGATAATTGCACACTTATTTCAAAACTCCAAAAATAGCAATTGCCTTTGCATGGATGCATGGGCGTGTGATAGGCCCATGTAATGATGCATTCATGTCCAAAAATGAGTGTAAGCAATGTTGAAGTCATGTGGAAAGGCCATGCGTTCGTGTGTGAGAAATGAAACTTCAAATCTTCCAAATGGTCCTTCAACTTTAAGCCATGCGCAAGTCATTCATTATTTGTCCAAATGGGATGAATTTGGACTTTTTGGAAAGGGTATATCAAGAGGAACAACTTTCATGTTGAACACTTTTTCATTTGAATCTTGGATCATTATGAATTTTTAGGTGGAAGTTTGGAAAATCAAACATATAAAAAAAAATCTAAGTATCAAGCCATATGTTCACTTTTTCCACCTTGAGTAACTTTTTCTATGGACTTCAAATGAGAAATGTTCCTTCATCAAAGTTGTATATCTTTCAAATTCCTTCAAATTGGTCACAAATTTGACCTCATTTGGATTTACCATGAAGGAGGTATGTGTCATACCCCAATTTTGTCCGGCCATTTGTGGTTTACCCATGAGATCTTTTTATTTCAAAGGCCCACTTGCATAAGTGTGTTCATAATCTAAAATGTGGTTTGAATCTTTTTACATTACTAATTCAAAACCTATTTTTTCTATTAGTAAGTATTAAGAGCCACGTTATTATTTCTATGATCACTATTTACTAGTCCATTTACACATCCCAAATATTTATACCAAATTCTAAGTTCTTCATGGGTTCCCAAATTAAATATGCATTTTTTAGAAACATGTATGTGTCGTTTTTAAATTAAAAGTTTCATATTTAGATTTTTTGTATTTAAAATAGAATTGTGTTGTTTTTAAATTAAAAGTCCCATATTTAGATTTTTGTATTTAAAATAGAATTGTGTTATTTTTAAATTAAATCACTATACTTAGTTTCTTTGTACCTAAATTAGAATTATGTTATTTTTTAGATTAAGTCATTATACTTAAGTTAGAAATATGTTGCTTTTAAAATTAAGTCATTATACTTTAGTTAGAAATATGTTGTTTTTAAAATTAAGTCATTTTACTTAAGTTAGAAATATGTTGTTTTTAAAATTAAGTCATTATACTTAAGTTAGAAATATGTTGTTTTTAAAATTAAGTCATTTTACTTAAGTTAGAAATATGTTGTTTTTAAAATTAAGTCATTATACTTAAGTTAGAGATATGTTGTTTTTAAAATTAAGTCATTTTACTTAAGTTAGAAATATGTTGTTTTTAAAATTAAGTCATTATACTTAAGTTAGAAATTTGTTGTTTTTAAAAGTTGAAATTGATTAGCATAAATAAATATTGAGTTAAATTTTGAAAAACTTAAAAGGTAATTACATAATTAAAATTTAATTCAATAACTTCAAAATAATCCAAATACATTTTGTCTTTAAATTTTTTTATTAAACTAAATAATTACATTTTTTGACTAAGTGGAATTTGCTGCAAAAAGAGGTTCCTAATTCTAATGACCAAGACCAAAATCAATGGACTGGTTAAACACTCCTTTGGACCTAGGCGCAAAAACATGCTGTCTTGAAGCTTGGAGCAGCCACTTTTCCATTCCATCAAAGTCTCTTCAAACTTGTGACCTGCAAAGAGAAAATAGCTTATTTTAAAAGCACTTTTCAAAAGCACTTAGAGAGCTGAAAAACAACTAAATGAATCATTCAGTTTGAAGCTTTATCCAGCAGGTTAACATGAATACTCAAAAAAGCACTTTTGACATTAGCTTAAAACAGAACAAATCAATAGAAATTAAATCCCACATAATCTGGGATGGGACAAATGGAAAGAGGAGTTTTTTTAGACTTAAGAAATCCTTCATAAACAGATTCAAAAGGAGGTCAACAAATAGAGATAGTAAGATATTTTTCTCAGGATAAAAAAAAAACAAGAACCACACAACAAGATACACAACACGAATTTTTTCTAAAACCCGAAACAAGAACGCACAACAATATTTCAAAGAAAACCTTAAAGAACCAACAGCAAAAACATCCAGAACAGTTCGTTTTTCTTCGAACCCAAACACACGGCCAGATACTTTCAAAAAATCCTTAAAAAAAGTTAATACAGCAAGAACAACAGAGCGATTTTTTGCAAACCCAGAACACAACAGCCGTAACATTTCTCGAAAACCCTAAGAACGAAAACAGAAGGAGAAAGCTTATCTGGAGACGGGAGGGAGAAGGCATTATCGGCGGCGTGCTTCCGAACAAGATCAACACAAACCACGCTGAAGCACCCTCGTCGAAGCTTCGAGTACGATTGGTTGGTTCCTTTCTTAAGCTTCCTATTTATCCATCTTGATCTCATTTCGTTAGCCTAAAAGCTTTGTTTGTTCTGTCTAACTTTTGTTTGTTTGGTGTGGGTGAGTTTGGATCTGTTAGTTTAAGGTTTTTTTTATGGGCAAAATATGGCCGGATCCGTAACTGCGAGGTTGAAATAGGAAGATTAGTGTTTGGGTTTTGGTTTTTGGGGAAGTGATTCGCCGGAGAAGAAGGTGGCGCCGCCGCCGTTGGCCGGCGACCACCGCCTTCTCCGGTAGGTAGGGAACGAAGAAGGTGAAAGGAGTTGCAGAGCAACTCTGGTTATTCTTGAAGAGAGAGAATTATTTTTAACAAATGAAGCGCTTAAGCGCTTTTCCAGCGGTGGGCTTCCAGTCCAGGCCCAATTGGTCTTTTGTTTATTTTAGCACCCCATTTTCGAATGGGTGACCCCTTTTCATTTTATTTTATTATTATTTTATTATTATTTGTTGTATATTTTGATTGGGCCTAAGGAAGGCCCATATTCTTTTCAAGACTGTTGTTTTTCTACATATATGACTTTTTTTATTCAAATTAAATAGACATTTTAGGATATATAATTAATTAATCTTTGATCAAATAACCAAAATCTATTTTATTGTTTGTATAATTAATCCTTTTCATTTCTTTTAATTATTATCCTAGTGGTGGTTCGCGCATAGGATTTATTTATATTTCGTTTGTGCGATTAATCTATTTACACCAATTATTTAAAATTATGTTCTTCAAAGATGTACAGTTGGTAATTAATCCAAGCATTATAATCGCACTAAACCACATATTTCTCGATACAAGACTCGAGCCCATCTTCCTCATTTGTTTGTTATGTTTTTATCTTCGCTATCCATACCCCCATACGATTGGGTTGTCCTTTTTAGGCCCATACTGATTGTTTTAGAATGTTAATTAGAAAATATTTTAGAATTTAATTAGATTTCTTTTTTTTAGAAATAATTGTAGATTAATTAGAATTATAAGGTGATTTAGAATTATTTTAGAATTTTTAATTTAATTTAGAATGATTTTAGAATTTAATCTTTGAAAATATTTTAGAATTTAATTAGATTTCTTTTTTTTAGAAATAATTGTAGATTAATTAGAATTATAAGGTGATTTAGAATTATTTTAGAATTTTTAATTTAATTTAGAATGATTTTAGAATTTAATCTTTGAAAATATTTTAGAATTTAATTAGATTTCTTTTTTTAGAAATAATTGTAGATTAATTAGAATTATAAGGTGATTTAGAATTATTTTAGAATTTTTAATTTAATTTAGAATGATTTTAGAATTTAATCTTTGAAAATATTTTAGAATTTAATTAGATCTCTTTTTAGAAATAATTGTAGATTAATTAGAATTATAAGGTGATTTAGAATTGTTTTAGATTTTTAATGTAATTTAGAATGATTTTAGAATTTAATCCTTATTAATATTTTGAAATTAATATTTTGGATAATAGTTTAGAATTGAGATTTTCGATTGTTTAATATTGTTTTGAGTTTTAATTTAATGATACTTTTGTTAATTGTTTAAACTTTAGTTATTTGTTTTAGATTTAATATTTTATTGCAATTCTCTTGTTATTTCATGTTGATTTCAATTAACACCTTACATTTAACGATTAACTCTAATTTTTAATTTCTGCAATTAACATCTAACTCTTTTAAAATTCGCTTCTAACATTTTTTTTTTATATTTACTTCGCTTTATGCTATATCATTGTACATTCATCATCTCATCTTAAAATGACCCTAAAAATGATAAAGACTTAAAAGATACAAAAAGATTATAATTCTCATGCCATCAATTCAAACCAATTTTTTTAAACAAATAGAACTTCTCGATTCAAAGTCGAGCCCATTTTAAATGCCTTTGTAAGTCGATCGCTTGAAAAAGCATCGCCATCAACCTCACATGGCTTACTCTTGGGCTTTCTTACAATGAGACCTATTCGGTTTTAATGAATCGATTAAATGGATTATTCACCAAATAAATTCAATTCATTCACAAGAATGCAAATTTTAAAACCTCGATCCGACATCGAAAGTTAAATTAAAATACTTAATCACATCTAAACAACATTTCACTTAGAAATAAAAAGGGGGATGGTTTTGAGTTTTCAACTCCTCTCCTCGATTATTTGAATACGAGTTTTCTTACTCGGTTAGTCAAATGGTCGTCATTTCTAATTCATTTAAGTACAAACAAATCAAATCCTTTTATAATAACAAAACGAAAAGGGAGATGACTTTGAGTCTTCAATTTTTCTCCTCGATTATTTGAATACGAGTTTTCTTACTCGGTTAGTCAAATGGTCGTCATTTCTAATTCATTTAAGTACAAACAAATCAAATCCTTTTATAATAACAAAACGAAAAGGGAGATGACTTTGAGTCTTCAATTTTTCTCCTCGATTATTTGAATACAAGTTCTCTTACTTGGTCAGTCAAATAATTGTCGTTCCTCTACAAACTTCCGAACCCGATTAAATCGAAATATTTTCACAATGAGCTAAATGAAAAGGGAGTTGACTTTGAGTTTTCAATTTCACTCCTCAGTTGTTTGAACACGAGTTCTCTTACTTGGTCAGTCGAACAATTGTCATTTTTTACCAACTCATACTTAATCAAATCATTTTTATAACGAACTATACGAAAAGGGAGATGGTCTTAAGTCTTCAATTCCTCTTCTAAAATGCTTGGATATGAGTTGTCTTACTCAGTCATTCAAGTATTTGTCGTTCATGCTAAAATACATCAACCATACGCAAACTTATTTTCGTGATCACTCTGATGAAAAAGAAAGCGGTCTAGAGTCTTCTATTCCCTTTCCCGATTATTAGGATACGAGTTGTCTTACTCGACCATCCGAGTTTTCATCACCCGTTTAAAATACCTTAACCAACATTCAAATCCTTTCCATAATTAAGGATGAAAAAGAAAGTGGTCTAGAGTCTTCTACTCCCTTTCCCGACTGTTAGGATACGAGTTGTCTTACTCGACTATCCGAGTAATCGTCATCCAACCAAAACATCTCAACACAACCAGTCAAACAAAATATCCAACATATTAATCCAACTTGTCGCCCCCGTGTGACCAAAACTATTTTCAAAAGAACACTATTTAATCCTTTATGATAAACACAACAAACCAATGCTTAAGCCTCCGCCGAGAGTAGACAAGCCATCATTTAGCCTTTAGAATGCGATCTAAAACAGATGTTCATTAAAAAAACACCAACCAACCGTAGTTCTCTGAACTACGAATGCTCTGATTTCCTTATTTTAGGATACGTAGGCAGGAGATTGCTGTATCTTCGCGAGCACACTAATTAAAAACCTCCCATTTTCCTTTCTAAGGTTCTCATCCATTTTTATTTTAATAATTTTATAACCTAAAGATAACAAACAAATATAAATTAACACTCGAAACACACATTAGAACTAAAAGGTTCCCGTTGAGTACAACGAACGTAAGGGGTGCTAATACCTTCCCCTTACGTAATCCACTCCCGAACCCGAATATGGTTGCGACGACCATTATTCCATTTCCTAAAGGTTTTATCGATATTTTCCTATTCCTTCATTGGGAGAAATAAAGTTCGATGGCGACTCTGTTTGAACATAAATATTTTCCGCGTCCATCGCGAGGAATCGCATTTTTCGAGATGCGACAATATGCATTTTAGAAGTTGAGGAAAATCACTTGTTCAATGGTATTGGCCCAAAATGACCTGTAATCTTTCCTCATATCACATGCATTTAAAAGTTGAATTTGCACTTACTCCAAACATAAAGGTTGAAGTAGACATCTTGAATTTGATTATGCAACTTGAATGACTTTCATATCATGAAAACTGAGAAAGTTATGGTCTTGGGAAGTTGATCTCCAAATTAGGGTTTAGACAAAATGACCTATAATCTTTCACCATAAAAAATGACTTTCCAAGCAAAACTAGCTCTTGACCTTAAAATTAAAGTTGTTTGGAATGTCATTTAGAGTAACGTTTCTCTTGGAATCATTTTCATATGACAAAAATTGTAGGAGATAGGGTCTAGGGAACCCCAATTTTGATCAGTTGAGTTTCTCTGGTCAACCACCATAAACCAACTTGCTATCTTGACATTCTATTGACTTTTGGGACTCATGGAGGATAATATATGCATAAGATGATGAAATGTGAAGTATCCCTTGAAATATTTGATCAATTGGTGAAGAAACTTGTTGAAGAAGTCACATCAGATACCCAGATGAATTAGGGTTTCCAAGGCAAACCAACTCCAAACTCTTGATTATTTCTTGATCAAAATAACATGTGAAGATCATGGGGATTCATATAAACTTGATTGATCTCCTTGTAATGAGGGTCTCAAACCCTAAATATGAACTTGATAGAGCATAGGTGAGCATGTGCACTACCTACAAAAGAGTTAAGCTATACAATGACATATTTTTGGTTTTTTGGTTAGTAAACAAAGAAAAGTGAAGTATGATACGATCAAATGTGCCTGGTGATCTCTTCCAATGCAAACCAAGTGAATGAGAGGTAAGGAGGATGAAGTTTTAGAAACACAAGAAAGGGGGGTTTGAATTGTTTTGGAAATAAAAACTTTTTTTTTCAGATATCAAAACACACACACAATTTTGTACTGGTTCGCTTGAAATTCAAAGCTACTCCAGTCCACCCGTCCAAGGTGATTTCGCCTTTAACAAGGACTTAATCAACTAATCTTGAAAGATTACACAACCAAACGTCTAAGAGAATAATCTCTTAGCCCTCTCAAGTATTCAGACTGCGCAGAGTCACTTGAGGAAATAGTTTAAGCAAAAGTAAATTGTAATGTAAGGTGCTTCTAACAACAAGCAAGTATTACAGAAAATATGAGAGCAATAGCTTTTCACGTAAGAGCAGTATCTCGTGAAAAAGAGAGAGAATGAATGAGATTTCTGTGTGTCTCAGGTGTGTTCTCTAGAAAAGTAATACGTCCTTTATATAGTCGTTGTGAAAGACCGTTGGAGTGATGACAAAATCTTGGTCATTGAAGAATAATTAATGTCATTACTTCTATTGTTTCTTTCTAAAACCATTTTGTCCGCCTCATTAATCCTTTCTTTAAATAATTTCTGTCCATAATGAGATTCTTGTTGGTTACACGTTCTGGACTGGTGAGTCTGCATCAGAGTCTTGATATACCAAAGTTTGTCTTTAGAGGATGATTATGTCTGACTTCATCAGAGCTTCTTAGTGCTCTAGACTTCTTAAGTATCAGAGTCTGAATCCAGTAGTCTTTTGTCGTAGCTTCTGACTTCTTAACTGTTGTGCTGGTATCTACGTCGATCAGAATCAGAACCTTCTGGATGTATCCTTTCTGAGTGGTATCTGATCATCGAATATCTGACAGTTATGTATCTGATGTATGATCAGAGTTCTGCGTAAATGTTCAGAGTCCTGCATACTAAGAAAAAATCTCATTAGAGTACCATTTTTGTTTCATCCTTTGTTATCATCAAAATCTTAGAGAGATATTGGAGAACTAACTTTGTTCTTACAATCTCCCCCTTTTTGATGATGAAAAAACAGTTCAGATTTAAGATTAAACATTTAAAGAAACTCTTAGATCAGATTTTACAGAGGGCTCCCCCTGAGTTAGATCTTTGGTTAGCTCAGAAGTTCTTACCGGACCTTCCATGGTTTGGTGCTTTTAGATACTTTCCTGCATATCTTAAGTCATTGATTTTAAAAAATGTTTGCAGTGCTTGAGAGGAATTAATTATGTTTTCATCAGAGCTGTTTTAGTTCTCCCCATTTTTGTCAGAATAAAAAAGACATAGCAGCAAAAAAATTGATATTGATAAAGAAGCATTTACAGATACACACGTAAGTCAGAAAGCATAAAAGCAAGAAAGCAAAAAACAGACATCAAAACATAGAAAGCAACAAAAAAAGTAGCTTAGGTGCCTAAGGGTTTGGAGGTGGAGGCATCCTCTAGAGCAGCTGGGACAACATGTTCTGAATGTTGACGTTGACAGAGTCCTGTTGATCCAGTCTGACTCGAACTACCTGTTGTTCTTTCTGCAGTTCTTCGAGAGTCTTCAGGACCAGAGGGGCAAATCCAAAGGTGGAGGACTCCCCCTGAGTCAGTGCATCATCTCTGGCTTTTGCAGCAGCTTCTTCAGCAATGCGGGCGGCTTCTTCAACATCGGCTTTGGCTTTTGCCTCAGCTTCAGCAGCAGCAGCAGCCAGAGCCTTTGCTTCAGCTTCTCTGATTCTCTGAAGTTCTTCTTGACGCACTTTCTCTTCAGCTTCCTTCCTTGCTTGTTCATTAGCTTCTCTAGCTAGGCGCTCTTGGAGTCTGATCTCAGTGTCTCTGATGAAGTCGTTGCGGACTTGTTCAGAGAGGCCTTTCAGCTTGAAGGCTTCAGAGGTCATCCAGCCTATCACTCTGTTCCAGTGAGTCCTTACAGCAGATGGATCATCACTAAAACCAGAGTTGATGGTCAGAGACTTGACCTTTTCAATCGAAGACTCTGCAAAAACCTTGCTTGCTTCTTCAAGGGTAGGGAAGGTATTATCTGGTTCATTCGCAGAGGCTTCGGAGGGTGAGGTGGGGGCACTTAGATTAAGTGTGGGAGTTATTGGGTCAGCGGGAGTGATGGGTTGTGGTATGTCAGGTTCAGATGGTTGTGATTCAGAGTGGATCGGTTCTGATGGTTGTGGTTCAGAGTGGGTTAGTTCAGACGTGGTTGAGTTTGGTTGTTCAAGAGGAGGGGAAGTGACTTCAGGTTCAGGGTCAGGATGTGATGGCTTTTGGGAGGCCAAATCACGGGCTTGGAGCTGAGCCAGAGTGGGGGAGTGAGGGTCAGATGGTTCAGTGTCAAATAAAAGTTCGTGGTAAGGTGGGGATTGAAGAGATGGTGATGATGATGGTGAGGTGGTTTCATTTAGCATTTCTGCTTCTAAAACAGGTAAGGTTGTGGTGGCGAGGTTGAATTTTTGAGACGGTAGGTTAGAGGATCTGGTGGTTGAGGGGGGGGGGGGGGTTCAGCAGTGGTGTATATAAGGGTTGTGTGGGGGAAGTGAAGAAGCAATTGATTTAATTTTTATAGAGGGATGGAGAGATACAGACTTACCTGGAAAGCCAACCAGAGGAACTATGGGTCTTAATCCAGATGTTTCTCCCAACTTAGCCTTCTTCGCTTTCTTTGACTTCTTAGAGGGCTCTCACATCCTCTTATGGAAGTTTGGAGGAAACTCAGGTAGCCAGTCCACTGAGAATTCAGTGATATCCACCCCTTGCTTGTACAAATCCTATAGATAGTAGGCTATTACTTCTAGAGGGTCAATCTTGGAGAACAAGTAGAGTCCGTTGGGAATCTCCCTCTGATCTTTAAGTGCTTCCCAGGAGGTATCAAGTGTTGGTTTGGCTCTCACTTGATCAATGATTCCCATGCTCTTCAGATTCCGAGCATTCAGAGGTCTTCCAGTATCAATCATGACATCTTCCATGAGTATGAGCTGAATTAGATGATCCACGAGGCCACTCTCAATCAACACATCAAATATCAGTCTCCTCAGAGGGATGTAGTTTCTTTTCTTCATGTTGTTTCTGGTATCTTTAACGGAATCTCTGAGGTACTTGAATAGGAGTGCAGATAGGCAGAGCTTCAAACCCTTGTGAATGAAGTAGAGGATGCACTTCTGGTCTGTGTTGATGTAGTCAGAGGAGTTTGAAGCCGGATGATGATGGATTGTGCCTAAGATAATCTTCAGCCAGACCCAGAGGTTCTGATGCAGTTCCTTGTTCTTGGAATGCCTGCCTTCAGCATTCTGTTAGAAGATGGTAGGGTTTATCTCCTGGGACAAGTACTTTGCCCTAGGGTTGATGTTGTAGATGCGTCTTCCTCCTGTCTTCTCCATGTTCAGAAGAGAAGCAATCGATTTCTCTATGATGACTATCTTGACTCCCAGAACGTAGGAGACAATGTAGTGATCATCAGAGCCTGCGAAACGCCAGAACTCCTTCACCAGAACTCCTTCACCAAATTCGTGTACACCGGGCCATATAGGCGTTGAAAGTAATTTTCCCGCCCTTGCTTTTTCAGTTCTTTAGTGAGGTCGACGCCATTGCGCTTCATGTTATCAAAATCCACCAAAGTTTCACAAATAACTTCCAGCTTATCAAAAGGAGTTGCTAGATGAATGTGAGGCTCACGATCAAGAATGTGAGGTTCCTTGTAGATAGGAGTGGAGACGACGCCGGTGGTTGCAGGGGTTTGTTCACTTGAACTTGGTGCTTTCTCTTTTGAGTTCATCTGTTGGGAGAAATTATACACTGACTGTTGTTGAGAATCCATGGAGAGTGGTTGAACATGATGATGAATGTTGAAGAACTTGGTGGAAACTGCAGAAAACCCTTTGAAGGAGGAGATAACTGAGAGAGAGGGTTTGTGAGTTCGTGAGTGTGAAAGTGTGCAAGTGTAGATTGTGAAATGCATATATACACAATTAGGGCGCATGCAAAACGACACAGAAATATTGAGTTTAACAGATAGCACGCTAACCAAGTAAGCACGTTAGAGAGGAGAATGATTACAACTCATAAATAACGTTTAATCCCCAAAATCAGCACACTGTTCGAGGAGATATCAAGAGTCTGTTTCTCGATTACTGCTAGACAGTTGTCTAGAAGTTCCAAGGTCAGACGCAAGATGTACCACGTGTTACTTTATCCGATCTTCAGGAATACCAAAGGGTTGGTTCCTGGAGATTTCTAACTCATATGACTTCTAACTGGTAGTAGCATCAGAGTCAGATACAGAATCCAGTTGTTTACTTTAGAGTCTTATTTTGCTATCTCAGAGGCACATTTCATTCTGGACAATTTTGAATGTTTAGATTTTTTAAGATAAAAGAGAATCTATCTTCAGCAAGGGGTTTGGTAAAAATATCAGGCCATTGATGGTCTGTATCAATAAATTTTAATGTTACTACCCCTTTCTGATCCTAGTCTCTAATGAAATGATGTTTTATTTCTATGTGCTTAGCTCTGGAATGCAAAATAGGATTCTTACTTAAACATATGGCAGCAGTATTGTCACAGGAGATAGGAATGTTACTCTCAAAGATTTAAAGATCTTTTAGTGGATTCTTTATCCAGAGCATCTGAGTAGTGCATAGTGATGCTGAAATATATTCTGCTTCTGCAGTGGACAGAGCTATGGTTGATTGCCTTTTGCTAGCCCAGAATATCAGATTGTTTCCCAAGAACTGATAGTTCCCAAATGTACTTTTACGTTCCATTCTGCCCCCTGCGTAATCTGCATCACAGTAACTAGAAAGTCTATACTCTGATGTTTTCTCATACAGCAGGCCCATGTTAGGGGTTCCTTTCAGATACCTGAGTATTCTTTTAACAAATGTTAAATGAGATTCTCTAGGATCTGATTGGGATTTGGCACAGAGACATACACTAAACATAATATCAGGACGAGTAGCAGTCAGATAGAGAAGAGAGCCTATCATACCACAATAGAGCTTCTGACAAACCTTTTGGCTAACTTCTTCTTTTTCCAGAATGCATGTTGGATGCATAGGTGTGTTAGCAGGTTTGCACTCCGCCATTTCAAATTTCTTCAGAATGTCTTTAATGTATTTCCTTTGATGAACATAGGTAGCTTTTGAAGCTTGATTGATTTGAATTCCTAGAAAGAACTTTAGTTCTTGCATTAAGCTCATCTCAAATTCTGCCTGCATTAGCTTAGAGAATTCTTGACATACAAAAGGATTAGCTGAACCAAAAATAATGTCATCAACATATATCTGGCATATCATGAGGTCATTACTAATGTTTTTACAAAAGAGTGTAGAGTCAACTTTTCCTCTAATAAAGTCATGTTCCAGAAGAAAATTGCTTAGTCTTTCATACCAAGCTCTAGGAGCTTGTTTTAAACCGTATAATGATTTCTTAAGTTTAAAAACATGTTCTGGACAATTTGAGTTTTTAAAACCTGGAGGTTGATTGACATACACTTCTTCTTATATATAACCATTAAGAAATGCACTTTTGACATCCATTTGATATAGGTTTATTGAATGATTTATAGCAAATGAAACAAGTAAGTGAATAGATTCTAACCTGGCGACTGGGGCAAAGGTTTTGTTGTAGTCAATGCCTTCTTGTTGACTGTATCCTTGTGCCACCAGTCGAGCTTTATTTCTGACAACTTCGCCTTTTTCGTTCAGTTTGTTTCTGAACACCCATCTGGTTTCAATAATGTGAGTGCCTTTAGGCTTTGGAACAAGATCCCAGACGTCATTCTTTGAGAATTGATCTAGCTCTTCTTGCATAACTAGAACCCAGTCATCATCTTGAAGTGCCTCATCACAGGAAGTAGGCTCAATCAGAGATACTAGTCCTAGAGGAATTTCTTCAGGTACCTTGAATGTTGACCTAGTTCGGATAGGTTCATCCTTGTTTCCCAGAATTAAATCTTCAGAGATGTTGGGGCCACTTCTTGACTTCTTCTGGATAGCTGAGGCTTTAGTTGCATCTGGACTTTGTTTATCAGATACTTCTGGTGCTTTGGTCTTTTCGTCAGAACCTGCAAGAGTAATCTCCAGATCTGCAAGTTTCTCAACTAGCTTTGACTTTTCAGGGTCAAGCTTATCATCAAATCTAACATGAATTGATTCTTCCACCATTTTGGTTTCTGTGTTGTATTCTCTATAGCCTTTAGAGCGTTCTGAGTATCCTAACATAATACCTTTTTATGCTTTTGAATCAAACTTGTTCAGATGTTCTTTAGTATTCAGAATAAAGCAAGAGCATCCAAAAGGATGAAAATAAGAAATGTTGGGTTTTCTTCCCTTACACAGTTCATAGGGAGTCTTCTCCAGAATAGGTCTTATAGAGATTCTATTCTGAATATAACACGCTGTATTTACTGCTTCAGCCCAAAAGTGCTTAGCCATATTTGTTTCATTGATCATGGTTCTGGCCATCTCTTGGAGTGTCCTATTCTTCCTTTCTACAACTCCATTTTGCTATGGAGTTCTAGGACAGGAGAAATCATGGGATATTCCATTAGAATCAAATAGTTCCTCAAAATATTTATTTTCAAATTCTCCACCATGATCACTTCTGACTCTGATGATTTTAGAGTCAAATTCGTTTTGCACTTTGGAACAGAAGCTAGTGAATACATAGTGAGACTCACTCTTGTGCTTTAGGAATTTTACCCATGTCCAGTGACTAAAATCATCAACAATAACTAGTCCATATTTCTTTCCATTGACTGATGCTGCTTTAACAGGTCCAAACAGGTCAATGTGAAGAAGTTCCAGAGGCTTAGAGGTGGAGACAATATTTTTCTTTTTAAAATATGTTTTGGAAAATTTCCCTTTCTGACATGCTTCATAGAGCATATGAAGAAAACTCCAGCTTGGATAGACCTCTGACTAACTCGAGTTTATTTAGATGAGATAGTTTTCTCATGCTAACGTGGCCCAAGCGTCTATGCCATACCCATTGCTCTTCATGAACAGACATCAGACATTTTACATTTTGTTCTTTTAAGTCTGAAAGATTTATTTTGTAAATATTGTTTTTCCTCTTGCCAGTGAATAAGACTGTTCCATTGTTCTGATTAATTGCTTTACATGTTTTTTGATTGAAGATTACATCATAGCCGTTATCACTTAATTGACTTATTGATAACAGGTTATGCATTAATCCTTCTACAAAGAAAACATCAGATATAGAGGGAAGAGTTCCATTACCAATAGTTCTGGAGCCTCTGACTCTTCCTTTCTGATTTCCTCCGAAACCTACGAAGCCAGCATCTTTAAGTTCCAGGCTTTGGAACATATACTTTCTTCCCGTCATGTGTCGCGAGCATCCAGAGTCCAGGTACCATGACTGGTGTCTTAACTCTGCTGCATAAGATATCTGCAACATAAATAATCTTATCCTTTGGTACCCAGAATCTTTTGGGTCCTTTATGATTAGTTTTCCCAGAGTTTCTTGGAACTTTGGGTTTTCTAGAATTATCAAAACGTTGTGCTTGTGTATGTGTGTAGTGATAAGAAAACAGAGATTTAGGTTTGTCATTTATAGAAGATTTATCTTCACTAGGGTCATACCCAATTCATCTTCTATTATTCTGACTAACTCCATAAATCATGGATGCCATTCTACTTCTCTCTATCCCATTCTTCAGAAACTTTTGAAAAGATTTTTCATATTCATAAATTACTGCGTTCGATGTTTGTGGAGCTTGAGATAACGTTTCTTCAAGTTTTAAACATTGTATATTTGTGGAGTATCTTTCTAATATCAAAGTTCGATTTTCATCTTTTAGATCTGAAACTGTCATCTCAAGTTTACCACATTCTTTGATGGTTTCTTCAAGAACCTCTTTTACAGCTTTAAATTTTTGTTTAAGTTTCTGGTATGAGTTTAGAGTTTCAGAAAGGCATGATTCGAGGTCAGAGCGAGAAAGATCAGAAAATACATCTTCAGATTTAGATTCTCCATCTGATGTATTTCTGGAGGTGGTAGCCATGAGTGCAACATTTGCCTGTTCTTCAGAGTCTGATTCTGAGGAATCAGATCCACTGTCGTCCCAGGTGGCCATCAGTCCCTTTTTGGTTCTGAAAGAACTTTTCTTGAAGTTTTCTCTTCCAGAGCTTTCTTTCTTCAACTTAGGACATTCGTTTATGTAATGACCTGTTTCCTTACATTCATAGCATGTTATATCTTTGTTAGATTTACCTCTGGAAGTTGATTCTGATCGATCTCCCTTGGGTCTTGGTCTTTTGAAGTTATTATTCCTTTTTCTCCAGAGTTTTTTTACTCTTCTGGTTAAAAGGGATAATTCTTCTTCGTCGTCAGAGTCTTCCTCTTCAGAGTCATCAATGTCTTCTTCTTCAGCCTGGAAGGCTTTGTTTCTATCTGGTTTGTGTCTTTCGGATCTGGACTTTAGTGCTACAGATTTGATCTTCTTTTGAGGTTCATCTTCCTCCAGTTCTATCTCGTGGCTTCTGAGTGAACTGAAGAGTTCCTCAAGGCTGATACTGTTAAGATCTTTTGATAACTTTAAAGCTGTGACCATGGGTCTCCATTTCTTTGGCAAGCTTCTAACAATCTTTTTGACATGATCCTCAGTTGTATATCCTTTATCTAGCACTTTGACTCCTGCAATTAAAGTTTGAAATCTAGAAAACATTACCTCTACAGCTTCATCGTCCTCCATTTTGAAGGCTTCATATTTCTGGATTAGAGCCATAGCCTTTGTTTCTTTGACTTGAGAATTTTCTTCGTGTGTCATCCTCTGGGAGACAAGTATTTCTTTAGTTGTTCCCCTGTTGGTGATATTTTCATATTCATTGTAGGAAATAGCATTGAGTAGTATCGTTTTGGCTTTGTGATGACTCTTGAATTCACGCTTCTGATCATCTGACATTCTGCTTCTGGGAATAATAACTCCAGCGTCTGTCACAGGTGGTGTGTAGCCAATTGTGACAATATCCCAGAGATCAGCGTCATAGCCCAGAAAGAAACTTTCAATTCTGTCTTTCCAATAATAAAATTTTTCTCCATCAAAGATTGGAGGTTTAGCGTTGTAACTATCTCTTTCATTGGTGTTGGCCATAGTTTTTCTCACGCTGGATCTCTCTACACTGTTAAGTGTAAGATTCGAAAATCAATAACAGAGCCGAAGCTCTGATACCAACTGAAGTTTGAGAAAAACAAGAATGGGGGGTTTGAGTTGTTTTGGAAATAGATTTTTTTTTCCAGAAATTAAAACACACACAGAATTTTATACTGGTTCACTTGAAATTCAAAGCTACTCCAGTCCACCCGGCCAAGGTGATTTCTCCTTTAACAAGGACTTAATCCACTAATCTTGAAAGATTACACAACCAAACGTCTAAGAGAGTAATCTCTTAGCCCTCTCAAGTATTCAGACTGCGTAGAGTCACTTGAGGAAATAGTTTAAGCAAAAGTAAATTGTAATGTAAGGTGCTTCTAACAACAAGCAAGTATTACAGAAAATATGAGAGCAATAACTTTTCACGTAAGAGCAGCAACTCGTGAAAAAGAGAGAGAATGAATGAGATTTCTGTGTATCTCAGGTGTGTTCTCTAGAGAAGTAATCCGTCCTTTATATAGTCGTTGTGAAAGACCGTTGGAGTGATGACAAAATCTTGGTCATTGAAGAACAATTAATGTCATTACTTCTATTATTTCTTTCTAAAACCATTTTGTCCGCCTCATTAATCCTTTCTTTAAATATTTTCTTTCCATAATGAGATTCTTTTCGGTTACACGTTCTGGACTGGTGAGTCTGCATCAGAGTCTTGATATACCAAAGTTTGTCTTCAGAGGATGATTATGTCTGACTTCATCAGAGCTTCTCAGTGCTCTAGACTTCTTAAGTATCTGAGTCTGAATCTAGTAGTCTTTTGTCGGAGTTTCTGACTTCTTAACTATTGCGCTGGTATCTGCGTTGATCAGAATCAGAACCTTCTAGACGTATCCTTTCTGAGTGGTATCTGATCATCGAATATCTGACAGTTTTGTATCTGATGTATGATCAGAGTTCTGCGTAAATGTTCAGAGTCCTGCATACTAAGAAAAAATCTCGTTAGAGTACCATTTTTGTTTCATCCTTTGTTATCATCAAAATCTTAGAGATATATTGTAGAACTAACTTTGTTCGTACAGAGGATGTCAAGGTGTGATCCCAATGCTAATGCATATGATGAGAATATCATAGGGGATCTTAGGGTCAAAATTGGGGTCTTACACTTATGTGAGTTGATCTCTGTATGTTAGGAGTATATGCTGATTCTGACTACTAACTCTGTGTGTGCAAGCATGACTAATTAATGATGAAATATTGCATAAATGACTATTATGGAGCATTAACTATGTGTAACAACCACTTGACTTCCGACTTGTGCTACTAACCTTTGTTGATGTTGTGTATGACTGTATTTTGTTCTTCTATTGATGATATTGTTTGATTTGTATGCTAGTGTCTGGTGTGCTTAATGCTTAACTTATGATGCACATCTTGTATGTTACTGGAAGTGTTGTTTGCCAAAATTTGCCAAAGGGGGGAGATTGTTGTTCCTTTTTGAATTGGATGCATTATGCAAAACAACATGGTATGGACACATGTTGGACTTGATGTTCTAGATAGTTTGGCACATATGGCCCCAACTATTTTGGTGAAGAAAGTACACATGTGATAATAGACATACCAACATGTGGCCCTTGTCTGTAGGATAAGGTTGTTGTTGTGTGTGCATATTTTCCAACTAATTATAGTGCATTCTTCTACTGATGTGCATAATAAGGATTATTGTTGTCTTTTAGAAATATGATTTGTTTGATTATTTAATTGAATTAAATTTAAATCATGGGTATCTAAATTTGAATTCAAATAAAACGAAATATTTTTGCGGAGTTGTTTTGGAGAAACAAATTCTAACTGAATCTCCACCATATTCGAATGAGATCACCGCCTAAATCAAAGGAGAAAAGCCCAACTATGGATTTCTATATATAGAGACTTTTTTCATGCCTTGAAGACAACAAGATTGAGTGTTAATCTGTGTTTTAGGCTGAGTCTTTATTTGTGTTAATTGTACACCATGTTATTGCTTCATTCATATCATAAGGCATAATATTTTGTTTATTTAGTTGAGTTGTATATTCAACATCGAAACATTATGATTATTGTTGTTGATCATTGGGGTTTGTGATTGAGAGAAAGTAAAAGAGGGTTCTCATAGGGGAGTCCTAAATAGGAACACATTATGGCTAGAATTAAGGAGAAGGGCATTGAGCAAGGGGCATGTTCATCTAAGATACTTTGTACTAATTTTATTAAATATTGGATTTCCTTTCTTGAGTAGAGTGCTCTCCAGACGTATATGTTGTTTACGCTGAATTAGGTTACCAATTTTCTTGTGTTCTTTATTGTTTTTTATTCTTTGTTATTGTCATATTATGTTAAATCTATTTTAACAAGTTGGACAATGTGTCCCAGACGTTTGTCCCAACATTTGTCCCTTGAGGAACAAAATTTCAGTTTGGAACCAGGACCGTCTCTGAAGCAATTATAACAGCAGGAACCCAAACATCCGAGACAAAAACATAAGCAACAACAAGTGCTACCGGCACCGTAATAGATAACCCAACAATTAGACCCTGGTCATTTGTAAGCTCTAAATCTTTCTGCAATTGACTCAACTAATTCACGTTATCTACAAAAGCACAAATTGCTTGGTTAAAAAAGGGGCTCAGATCCCCATCCTCACCAAAGAGCTTTTGTCTCTCGGAATGTTCAGAACCACTAAGGATAACATGAGTATCTATACACCTATTCTTCAGCTGAAAGAAAAGCATTTCACCGAGATCAAACCCTTCTTCATGCAAATCTTCCTTCATTTTTACTTCCTTGGAACACATATAAGTTGACATGGAATAATAAAAAGGGATTGGTCGGTAGAAATGAGCCATGGACCAATATATCCAAAAAACACTTCTGTAAGAGTAGGAATTTCCCACCATATCCAAAGACGAGCATAACTCCATATGCGCCTCAGAAGTTACGGGTCTCACCTATACAAAGCGCCATAGAAAATTGCCTTAGCAAGATGTGAAAGGGCTGAACCAATGTACTTGGGGATGAAGAGAGATCAATCTTTGATCCCGAACATCATCCAACAAAGTACAAGCCACGAATAAGATTTCAAATAAAATCCCAAATGGAGACTTCCAAGACTTATACCCGAGATAAAGCTGGAACACTATTATGAAGGCCCATGCTCCAAGATGAAGTTGCGAAGGGGTCAAATTTTAGATGGTTCATCACATCCACCTCAAAATCAGAGCAGGGTAGATGCATCCCTAAACCGGTGAAGAGACACTCGTACATGGGAACCAAGCAACCATCAAAAGAGTTACACACCCTATCATCCAGACCTACTTGAAGAATAGCCCAATCCGACGTATTGCCTATTATGATGTTGATCTGAGATATAACTTCGATGGTGTTCAAGACAAAAGGAATCCTAACTATTTCAGCGACCACCCTAATGGTACCTACTTTCATTGGTTGACTCTATTAACTGAATACCCTTATATGCCAATACATCATCTCTATGATGATCATTGGGATTAACCCAATACACGATGTCATGCTACCCTTCACACTCTAACTGATGAGCAATCTCTACATCGCTAGGATCATGACCAATCGACTCCTGGAATGTTTGAACAAAGCGACCAACATGTTCCCTGATTTGACGAGCATCCGTTATCTCTACCTCGATCATTACAGAAGGAGGCATCGGTATCTCGATAAGGTTTCCACCTCCACTGGATTCCATAAGGAGCGAATATTATGAAATGTTCATGGAAGGAGTATTACCTGACATAGATTCTCCAGAAAAATCCTCCATCTCCGAACTACCACTCCATACAACGATACCTGACTCGGAACCCCCATTGGAAAAAGGAAAATAATGTGACTTATACTCCATTCCCCCTCTCGAAGAATAAGAAACACTACCATCATTGTCAATCTCGATAATAATAGGGTTACCGTTCATCGTAATAAAAATATTATAAAAACTTAAGTAAATGTTGAAGAGTAAAGAATGTACCTTGAAATAGAAGGTGGTGTAGGCGTGTACTCAGCAATGGATGGTGATCTCGGCTACTCGACGGTCTCTCCCTGGCTCTCTAGAGCATAACTCCAATTCGCTAGATCATGCACACTGGTCATCATAGGATCTGGCAGTGTGAAATAATGGATAGCCTCGTTGTCGACCAGCAATTGGAACTGACATGGGTGGAAAGAGGCTCTCCTCATCAACCCTCTGGTCAAACAGAAGTCGATGTCCATGGTAGTGTAACCATAGTAGGTCCGGAGATGTAATAGCTTGCGAGACAGACCTAAAGCGGCAGTAATCTGCGTGATGATCCCGCCCACATGGATGACTCCTTCGGTAGATCTGGAGACACCGCTGAGGCCACATAACAAAAAGTTCCCACATGCTACTGGGCGAGACTGGGATGCACAAAATAGTAGGAATATCTCCTCTTCACTCAGTAATGTCTCTGCATCCGGTCTTCATAGGAAGGAATATGCCAATATCATCTGAAAGTATCTAAAGGAAGGGTTATATATAACATGAGACAGCTGTGTAGACAGATCCTGGCTTCCGCCACCTGATATATCACTCCAAAACTTCTCCACCTCCTTACCCAGAAAATATCCCATAAGTATCTCCGGGATAGCATCAGGAGTGGTCTGGAAGCCCAATAGGTCGCCGAACTCTTTCTGGCTGAAAGAGTACTCAACTCCAAAGAGCCTGAAAGCAGCATACCCATCTGGTCCAGAGTATGGGTCATAGTCAAATGAACTCAGGAACTCCAATGTCAGGTTCCTGTAGGTGTTACTCAAGTCGTCGGCAAACTCGTCCCAGTGAAGCTGGTGGCTAAGGAATCAGATACTCGGCTCAATACCCAGTGCCTCCATACAGTGTTGATCAGGATAACGTGTGGGTACCATAAGGCGCTGATACAGAGCGATGTAGCGCTCTCTCTGAGCATTATCTCTATAGGCCACGTGCATATCATCGAAATCCTGCATCCTGTAAAAGTTAATTAAGTGATCCTGAAAATGCAAACCATTTAAATTTTTAGTCTCGATGCAAAATATGATAAAATAAAATAAAAATAAAAATAAATAAATGCGAAAAAGTAAAACGAAAGAAAAACCATGGGTTGCCTCCCACACAACGCTTGTTTAACGTCATTAGCTTGACGATTAGAATTTATACACCTGTAGTAGTAGGGATTGGTGGATCAATCAGGGTGTGGCTTAAGTAGTATGCTGGAATGTCTCCTCCTTCGTAGAGCTTCAGTCTTTGTCCATTTACAATGAATGGACTACAGGTTTCATTCTTGATTTCTACGGCTCCGGATCTCAGAATCTTGGATACTTCGAAAGGACCAGTCCATCTTGAACGTAGCTTTCCCGGGAAGAGTCGTAACCTAGAGTTGAAAAGGAGAACAGGATCGCATACATTGAAGTTTTTCTTTACTATTCTTTTGTCGTGATAGGCTTTTGTCCTCTCTTTATATATTTTTGCATTCTCGTAGGCCAATTGCCTAAGTTCTTCTAGTTTATTAATGTCTAGGGTACGCTTTTCTCCAGCAGCTAGGTAGTCTAAATTCAAAGTTTTAATGGCCCAATAGGCCTTATGCTCTAATTCGAACGGTAAGTGACAGGATTTTCCATAGACTAGTTGGTAAGGAGTAGTTCCTATAGGGGTTTTGAAAGCGGTTCTATAGGCCCATAATGCTTCTTGAAGCTTCTGAGACCAGTCTCTCCTAGAAATAGAAACAATTTTCTCTAGGATTTGTTTTATCTCCCTATTAGATACTTCTACTTGGCCACTAGTCTGTGGGTGGTATGGTGTTGCTACTCTATGCCTAACTCCATATTTTCTTAAAAGTTTGTCAAATATTCTCGATATAAAGTGTGATCCTCCATCGCTTATGACTAAACGTGGTGTTCCAAATCTAGGGAATATATAGTTTTTAAATAGTTTGATTACTACCCTAGTGTCGTTTATGGGTGCAGCTATAGCTTCAATCCACTTAGACACATAGTCTACAACTACTAAGATGTACCTATTTCCTAAGGATGGTGGGAAAGGTCCCATGAAATCTATACCCCATACGTCAAAGAGTTCTACTTCCTGAATGTTTCTTAGAGGCATTTCATCACGCCTTGAAATGTTTCCAGTGTGTTGGCATCTATCACATTTGACAATGCAAGCATAGACATCACGCCACATGGTAGGCCAGAATAGGCCAGCTTGAAGAATCTTGGCGTATGTCTTAGAGGTGCTCGCATGTCCACCATAAGGTGCAGAATGATAATGCTTGATAATATTATTTACCTCTTCTTCCGGAACGCAACGGCGAAAAATGCCATCTTTACCCCTTTTGAAAAGGAGCGGTTCGTCCCAATAGAAGTTTCTCACATCGTGGAAGAATTTCTTCTTGCGGTGGTAGTCAAGATCAGGGGGTACTATATCAGCAGCTAGGTAATTAACGAAGTCTGCATACCAGGGTATGTTACTTATTGCTAAGGAATTTTGGGGATGCTCATGAGGGCTTAGGTTATCATCTTCAATGGTTTCTACTCTAGCTATCAGTCTATCATAGGCGAAATCATCATTTATGGGTACTAGTTCAGGTTTTAGATGTTCTAGCCTAGAAAGGTGATCGGCTACTACATTTTCAATGCCTTTTTTTATCTCTTATATCTAAATCAAACTCTTGTAGTAATAGAATCCATCGGAGTAACCTGGGCTTGGTATCTTTTTTACTTAATAGGTAACGAATGGCAGCATGATCGGTGTAAACTATAATTTTTGCTCCTACTGGATAAGATCTAAATTTGTCTATAGCGAAAACTACAACGAGTAATTCCTTTTCAGTTGTTGCATAGTTAAGTTGGGCAGCATCTAGGGTTCTACTGGCATAATAAATGGCATGTAATTTTTTATCTTTCCTTTGTCCTAGAACGACTCCAACTGCATAATCACTAGCATCGCACATTATCTCAAAAGGTTCCGACCAATCAGGCGGTTTCATAATGGGTGCTGAGATTAACGCTTGCTTTAAAAGATTAAATGCGTCACTACATTTTTCATCGAAAATGAATTCAGCATCTTTCATTAAAAGTCCAGTTAAAGGTTTGGTTATTTTGGAGAAGTCCTTAATAAAACGCCGGTAGAATCCATGGTGTCCAAGAAAGCTTCGGACTTCTCTGATGGTTTTAGGGGGTTTTAGGTTTTCTATAACTTCTATTTTAGCTCTATCTACCTCTATACCTTTTTCAGAAACTATATGTCCTAAAACTATTCCTTCGGTCACCATGAAATGACACTTTTCCCAGTTTAGCACGAGGTTCACCTCCACGCATCTCTCCAGGATTTTTTCAAGGTTAGCAAGGCAATCGTGGAAATCAAATCCGCAAACCGAGAAATCATCCATAAACACTTCCATGATACCATCTAGGTAATCTGCAAAGATGGACATCATGCAGCGTTGGAAAGTAGCTGGGGCATTACAGAGGCCGAATGGCATTCGTCTGTAGGCAAAAATTCCATAAGGGCATGTAAAGGTAGTTTTTTCTTGATCTTCGGTGTGGATAGGTATTTGGAAGAATCCAGAGTATCCATCTAGATAGCAGAAGTAAGAGTGTCGGGCTAGACGCTCCAACATTTAGTCTATAAATGGTAAAGGGAAATGATCCTTCTTGGTTGCTTTATTTAATTTTCTATAATCTATACACATCCGCCATCCTCCTTCTAAATGTTTTTCTACATGTTCGCCTTTATCGTTTTGCACGACTATGATGCCTCCCTTTTTAGGTACTACATGCATAGGGCTCACCCACTTACTATCCGAGATCTGGTAGATTATACATGTCTCAAGTAACTTAAGAACTTCCTTTTTAACAACATCACTCATTATAGGGTTTATTCTTCTCTGATGTTCCCTGGAGGGTTTTGAATCTTCTTCGAGCGAAATCTGATGCATGCATACGGATGGGCTTATACCTTTCAGGTCAGAGATATTATATCCTAAGGCTGAGGGATATCTTCGTAAAACGTCTAAAAGTTAGTTCGTTTCCTCTTGGCTCATCGAGGAACTCATATCTCAGGTTCTTAGACAGTTCCTTAAGTTCTAAGGTTGGTTTCTTAGGGCATGGCATATGATATGGGGTAAGGGATAAACATTCGTAAAGGTTATCATCGATGTAGGGTTTCTTAGAGTCATCATCTTCCCTTATGAGAGTTGATGGTAACTTAATTGTTTTTATAATTTCTTCTTGTTCTAGTTCTCTAACACATTCATCAATGATATCTAAGGCATAACACGCGTCTCCCATCACAGGTGCCATAAGAAATTTCGAAAGTATAAATTCTATTTTCTCGTCACCTACCTCAAATGTCAACTTTCCTTTCTTGACATCCATTATGGCTCCTGCAGTCGATAAGAATGGTCTACCTAGAAGGATTGGTATATCATTGTCCTCTTTGATGTCCATGACAACAAAATCAGTAGGGATAAATAACTGACCTATCCTAACAGGGACATCTTCTAAAATGCCTATCGGATACTTAACAGATCTATCGGCTAACTGAAGTGACACCTTAGTGGGCTGTAATTCTCCTAAGTTTAACCTCTCACAAACCGCTAAAGGCATTAAGCTCACACTAGCTCCTAGGTCTAGAAAATATTTTTCGATGACATGATTACCCAAAAGGCAAGGAATGGAGAAATTTCCAGGATCTTTATCTTTCTTTGCTAATTTGTCTTCGGAAATATCATTACATTCCAAAGGCTTCAGATTGTCAAGTCTACGTTTGTTGGTAAGGATGTCTTTGAGAAACTTTGCATAAGAAGGTATTTGGGTGATGGCTTCTGTGAAAGGGATTTCTACATGAAGTTTTTCTATAACTTTAATAAATTTTTGATACTGTTTATTGATCTGGGTTTGTTTGAGTCTTTGCGGATATGGTATAGGTGGTTTGTATGGCGGGGGTGGTACGTAAGTTTTATCTTTAGGTTCTTCTCCTTTTTCTCGACCTTCCTGGTTTTCAGATTCCTCTGGTTCCTTTACTTCGTCCGTGGGTTTGGTACATTCCTTAGAAGTTTCGGGTTCACTCAATCTAGGGTTTGGTGGCTCATCATAAGCGTTCCCACTTCGTAGGGTAATGGCATTGGCTTGTCCTCTCGGATTTTGTTGAGGTTGTCCAGGGAATTGTCCTCCAGGTGTAGTCTGAGGGGATTGGTTTAAAGCTACCTGAGAGATATGGGTTTCAAGCATCTTAGTATGAGTAACTATTTGGTCAACCTTGGTTTCTAACTGAGTAATCAATTCGTTAACATGAATGTTCTGGTTCATGAACTCCTTGTTTTGTTGGGTTTGAGCGGTGATAAAATTTTCCATAATTTTCTCAAGGCTCGGCTTTGGTGGTACAAGTTGCATAGGTTGATTTGATCTTGGGGCTTGATAACTAGGTCTCGGAGGTGCATTATTTTGGATTGGGTTATTGTTTTTATAGGAGATGTTCGGGTGATTCCTCCATCCAGGGTTATAGGTATTCGAGTATGGGTTCCCTTGGGTGTAGTTCACTTGCTCAGAGTGGGTTTCGTTTAATAGACTGCATTCTGCAGATTGGTGTCCTTTGGTTCCACATATCTCACAATCCGACGAAACTACGGCTACAGTATTCGGGTTTATCCACATATGCTCGACCTTAAGAGCTAATGCGTCCATTTTAGCTTGCGTCATGTCTATAGAGCTTAGTTCATGCACTCCTCCTTGGGCTTCCTTCTTCTCAACTGTCGCTCGTTCGACTCCCCATGATTGATGGTTTTGAGCCATATCTTCGATGAGGGCACTAGCTTTAGGATAAGGTTTGTTCATCAGAGCACCGCCTGCGGCAGCGTTGATGGTCATCTTCGTGTTATAGTGAAGTCCACTATAGAAGGTTTGAATGATTAACCAATTTTCTAAACCATGATGTGGGCATGCTCGTAACAACTCTTTATATCTCTCCCAAGCTTCGAACAACGATTCTCCTTGGTTTTGGGTAAATCTAGTTATATGGTTTCGAAGAACAGCGATCTTACTCGGGGGAAAGTATCTAGCAAGAAAAACTCTTCTAAGGTTATCCCAAGTCGTAATGGAATTGGGTGGAAGGGAATCTAACCATGATAGGGCTTTATCTCCGAGGGAAAAAGGGAATAATCTTACACGTATTGCCTCAGGAGAAGCTCCATTGGTTTTAAAAGTGTCTGCTAATTGAAGATATATTTTTAAATGTTGGTTTGGGTTCTCAGTGGCGAGACCTGCGAATTGTCTCTGTTGCACTAGTTGCAACAGGGATGGTTTAAGTTCAAAATTATTAGCTGGGATGGTTGGGTTTACTATACTAGAACTAGATTCTTCATTTGATGGTTGAGCGAAATCTTTAAGAGGTCTTTGGTTTTGATCTTCGGCCATAGCTCTCTTAATTCTATGAAAGAATAAACGTGCACGAGTGTAACGTTCAGGTTTCTCCAGAGGGTATACTGAGCTTAAACTTCCGGTGCTACGAGTTCTTCGCATTGACCGGCGGGAAAATAGCCTAAGTCTAAACGATATAACAACAGGAAAATGAAATTTGACGAAATTGATCCCCGACAACGGCGCCAAAAACTTGATGCGTGCTTTTCGCAAGTATACGAACGCGTTAGAGTAATATAAAAGATTGTCGAATCCACAGAGACCAAGTGTCAATCTATCGTTATCTATTGTTATGGTGTTTACCAAAGGCAATCAAAATATGTGTTTTGAGAGTGTGCAATGAAAAGTAAAGTATTGAATAAAGTTTAATTAATAAAGACAGGGTCGAATGTAATTCACATAATTAATTAATAATCCAAGTACTTGCTAATAGAATTACTTATGGGAACGTTTTCTACTTTGAAAAGAACTAATTTAACGGGAACTGTCGCTTTCGCGTATTCAGAACCGAGTTGTACTCCCTAATCAAACCCTCTTATTGTCACTTATAAAAAGGCGCGCATTGTGTTAGGGTAGTAAACCTATTTTTAAGAAATATAGTATCTTGACTAAGTTGAAAAGTATTTTAACCTGGATTTCTTAACCGAAAGAGGTTCTCACAAACCAGACTCTAAACTTATAAACGCGTCCGAAAATAGTTTTAAAATCTCTTTTCTTCTTAAATTAAAAACTCCTAATGAACTAAACAAAGCGCTTTCGCTGTTTTTGAAATAGTTAAAAACAATTAAGTTTAGATAGACGTTGGACGGCTTTCGATCTTACCCAACGGAATTGAAGTGCGGGAAAACTTAAGTTGAAAGTTAAAATAGCCCTTAAGTGCTTCTACGAACAATTGTACGAATTATTGGTTCAATTACGATCCTTACATTATAACCTTATAAATTTAGTTAGACATGGTAAAGTAAAAGTGCATTAATTTAAATAAAAGTAGTGCGAGTGCGGAAAGTAAATAAAAGTAGTGCGAGTGCGGGAAATAAATAAAGTAAAGCGAGTGCGGGGAAATAAATAAAGTAAAGCGAGTGCGAGAAATAAATAAAGTAAAGCGAGTGCGGGGAAATAAATAAAGTAAAGCGAGTGCGAGAAATAAATAAAGTAAAGTGCTACTGCGGAAAGTAAATAAAAGTAGTGCGAGTGCGGGAAATAAATAAAGTAAAGCGAGTGCGAGAAATAAATAAAGTAAAGTGCGAGTGCGAGGAAATAAATAAATAAAGGAAAAGTAATAAAAACCTGCTCCAATCGGAGGGTTGAATAAAATGCAAAGCGGAAATGAAAATGGCGGCAGGATTAACTTCCTTCCAAAGTGCTCCAAACTCGATTACAGACTCGATCACAGACTTGATTACATAATTGTGGTAACACTCCAATGCGAAGCGATTACCACTTTAAAATACTGAATATATGCCTAAGTGAAACAAAGTTGCTCTGAGTTTGCCTCTGCTCTAAGTTTGGATGATTGAAAAAGTGATTTCGAGTTTCTATTTATAAGCAAGTAAAAAGATGGAAATGACAAGGATGCCCTTCAACTTGAAAATGGGAGGGAAAACTTTTCCTCTTGTGGCGTCCGCCACTAGGCCATGGCGCCCACCACAAGGCCAATCTGAGGCGCCTTAGTGGAAGTAGTGGGGAACGTGGCAGTTGAGGGAAGTTGAGCTTGGACACGTCATGGCAGGGTCTATGGCGCCAGCCATGGTGGAAGCCACAAGTACAAAATGCTGAATTTTAGGGGTTTTAGCTCTTTTTCACTCCTTTTCTCGACCGGGGCTCCGATTAAAGTAAAAACCTGAAAACAAAGAAAAACATAGTAATAACACAACAAAATGACAACAAAACTACTAAAATGCATGCGAAATCAGAGTCGAAAATACGGTGAATTTCAGTGTTATCAAACTCTCCCACACTTAAACCTTTGCTTGTCCTCAAGCAAAACATTAAAAAGCTCATAAAAGAAAAACTGGTGTAAACGAGTGCTTCAGGTAAAAATTCCAAGTTCAAGTCGGGATGCAGTGATAGGTACTAACTGAGTGAACTAAGGGTATCATGATGACACTAATCCGCAAATACGGACATAGACTCCATTCCTATATTAATCAACCCATATTATCCCGCAATACCTAGGCCTGCCTCTTCATCTCTTTTTGTGTCCTTTTCATTCAGGCGCAATCACATTAAGCCCGTTATCCATACATGCTTCATAGTAGAGTGACCTGTTAGTGATTATGACCTAAGCATGGGGTTTCCGGCACATAAATATGTGTAAACCCTTTTATTTGACCCAACTGTAGTTGTGGGGGATCAGATCGTAATCCGCCCTACCGAGTTCAGTGCCAGATACCTCTGAACCAACTAACAGTGGGTAAGTTTTTCTTTTTCTTTTTCTTTTTGTAGCAAATTTTTACAATTCTTTGGTTTAAATGACTTTGTGAGGGTCACCTATACCGGAGTTGCCTTTTTGCTTTCTTTTATTTTTTTGTTTTGCTGGATCATTCACTTATTTGCATCGGTCCCCTACGTAGAGGATGCGTAGGCCGGAGCTGACTGCTGAGATAAACTACTGAGGACTTATACGGAAATGATGACTAAGGTCATGGTATATGGGGTTTCGGGAGTGGTTCCTATATTTACGAAGTCTATGGTGCTAAAATAATACTGATGTTTCGCAAAGTTCTCCCAAGTCACCGCATCCTTACTCAAAACATGTCTTTAAAACCTGAAAACTTTAGGAATAACACTGTTTTCTTTTACAAAAAATTTCGGTGGGGCTAAAGGTATGGGGAGATTAGATTGTACTAAAGATACACTATATTTGGTGACTCGTCAGACTCATGCATTATACTAAAAAGCAAAATAAACAACTAAAAGGAAATAAAAATAAACAAACTATCTAAAAACAACAAAGAGAAGCAATAAAGAAAAGACGATAGAGTCTCCTCCCACACTTAAATCGAACATTGTCCCCAATGTTTCGAAGTAAGATAAGGGAAGAGTTACCTGACAACCTACTACTGACCACTGGTGCCCTCGCCATCCTGAGGTGGACGACGGGATCGGGTATGACGACGGTCTCTTTGATCCATCCTCGCCCTTAAGGCATCCTGAGCAGTCCTCACTTCTTGAAGGTTACCCAAAATGGAACCCTGAGTGTTTTCTATGAGTGCAATATGTTGAAGGTGGTAGTGTTGCTGACGGGCTTGTGTATCTGTGATCGTTTGCAGGAACTGTAGAACATTGTCGTAGGACCTGTCTGTCCTCCGCTGCGATTATTGCATGAAGCTCATGTTATTCGTCAGTTGTTGTTGGATGGTAGATAGTAGGTCGTCACGCCTTTGCTCTCTAGCCATGTGGTCACGCCACATCTCCTATGTAATATAAAAGCCAGGAGTGGTACCTGCAGAAGAAGAAGATGGTGCGGTGTGTGGTGGTGAAGGATGATGGAGGGACACATGGGGTACGGGAGATCTCTCTCTCCGATCATATTCATCATCAGTGTCATGTCCCGCCTCATCAGGAATGTTAGGAGGAAGAGGACCCAAAACAGGTGGAGCATCTAAAGCGTAGGTCCAATTCCTTTCATCTCGTACGTCTGTACGTCTAGTGCATGGTAAAACAACAGATGGGATGGCTACACCATGAACCATAAGAATATAGCCTCCTTCTCTCCTCAAACGACACAATTTCATGTCTCTCCGAAATTTTAGGTTAATTGTGCGAGGAGGTAAGGGGTCTAGGGTAGCCATCTCATTGTCCAGGTTAAGCGCCCGAGCAATAGACGTAATCAATCCACCAAAAGAAATCGGTCCCACTTTATTTAAAGTTAAAGTCATATGAGCAAGCATGAACGGGACCGAATTAATTCGTCTATTTGTGAGGCTTCCTTGCAAAAATAGAATCTCTCTAGCATTAACCTTATTTGGATTCTCCCGGCCAAAAATAGTACATGCCAACAGATATCTAAAAACTCTGATGGACGGGTTTTGGATAGTCGAGGCAAGAACTCCCTCAAAAGAATTTATGGAAGTGCTTGACAGTCTCTGCTAGAAGGAGAACACCTCAACTGACCAATCTGAATCCAAAGGTGCCTCACAAATAGCACCGTCCCCATGAGGGATTCCTAACAAGCCTGCTAGTTCGTCGCTACTGAATTCATATTCAACAACAAACATTCTAAATCTGACAGTACCAATTGTGTTAGCAGTGTTAGGATTGACAATATAGATTAAGGAACTCAAGAATTCGATTGTCAATCGCTCATAGGTAGGTTCTTTGTTGGAAAAGAAATTATGCAAACCCAAGTTATCTAATAAATCAAATATGCTATGATAGATACCTACAGTGTAGAGACAGTTTTCGTCAACATACCTTGTCGGGAGGATCTCCCAATTTTGCAACCGTTCGATGATTTTTCTTTGTCTATCCCCCGGTTTCCCTCCTCGAAGAATGAATCCATTAAACTCCATTGTGTAGCTCTTGAAAAGTGACGAAGAAGATGAAGTGGAATGTGAAAAGGTTGGATTTTTACGAAATCCGACGGATGAAAATGAAAATGGAAATCGGAAAAATGATTTGTACGGTGTGGTGATTAGAAAGGTATGAAATTTTTGTGGGTTTAAGGACGTTTTTGCAAGGTGGAAAAATGGGTTTGGAAGGTTGTAAGGTGTGAAAATGGTGAAGAAAGGGGTTCTGCCCCGACCTTTTACAGACGCTGTGACGGGCGCCACAGGGTCTATGGCGGGCGCCACAAGGCAAAATCTGGATGGGCCGGATTTTGGTCCTTTGGCTTGGGCTTCTCTTTGTTTTTTGGCTTTGAGGGGTCCGGATAGCATTTGTCTTGTGATTTCCTAGTATCATTGACTTGCATAATTTTTATAGAAGTAAAAATAAAAATAAAAATAAAACTTAAACATTAGATTAATAAATAAATAAACAACTAAAATAAAAAAATGCAATTAAAACAAACATAAGACATATATATACATAAAAGTAGAAATATCAATGTTTAGACATAGTTTATATAATATTCCAAATGCGATGATATAAAATGAGTTATGTAAATACGAGAAATATAAAAAAGAGATAAAATAAGATGGAATGGTGAGATCATATAGTAGGGATGTCGTCTTCCTGAGTGGATCCACGGAGCATGGCTACCTCCTACCTGAGCTCTGCGATCTCCTGATATAAACAGCCGGCTTCGGTAGCGTGGGTGAGATCAGATACTCCCATCTGTAAAGTGAGGTCAGCCACCTCCTGTCTAAGCTCTGCGATCTCTCTACGACACTCAGCAATCTGGGTGCGGATGTCGGGGGTATGCAATGAAAGATTATTAGAGAAAACAGTGATCCTGGGAGAAGGTGGTGTAGGTGTGTACTCAACAATGGGTGGTGATCTCGGCTCCTCGACGGTCTCTCCCTGGCCCTCTAGAGCATAACTCCAATTCGCTGGATCATGCACACTGGTCATCATAGGATCTGGCAGTGTGAAATAATGGATAGCCTCGTTGTCGACCAACAATCGGAACTGACATGGGTGGAAAGAGGCTCTCCTCATCAACCCTCTGGTCAAATAGAAGTCGATGTCCATGGTAGTGTACCCACAGTAGGTCCAGAGATGTAACAGCTTGCGAGACAGACCTAAAGCGACAGTAATCTGCGTGATGATCCCGCCCACATGGATGACTCCTTCGGTAGATCTGGAGACACCGCTGAGGCCACATAACAAAAAGTTCCCACATGCTACTGGGCGAGACTGGGATGCACAAAATAGTAGGAAGATCTCCTCTTCACTCAGTAATGTCTCTGCATCCGGTCTTCCTCGGAAGGAATATGCCAATATCATCTGAAAGTATCTAAAGGCAGGGTTATGTATAACATGAGACAGCTGCGTAGACGGATCCTGGCTTCCGCCACCTGATATATCACTCCAAAACTTCTCCACCTCCATACCCAGAAAATATCCCATAAGTGTCTCCGGGATAGCATCAGGAGTGGTCTGGAAGCCCAATAGGTCGCCGAACTCTTTCTGGCTGAAAGAGTACTCAACTCCAAAGAGCCTGAAAGCAGCATACCCATCTGGTCCAGTGTATGGGTCATAGTCGAATGAACTCAGGAACTCCAATGTCAGGTTCCTGTAGGTGTTACTCAAGTCGTCGGCAAACTCGTCCCAGTGAAGCTGGTGGCTAAGGAATCGGATACTCGGCTCAATACCCAGTGCCTCCATACAGTGTTGATCAGGATAACATGTGGGTGCCATAGGGCGCTGATACAGAGCGATGTAGCGCTCTCTCTGAGCATTATCTCTATAGGCCACGTGCATATCATCGAAATCCTGCATCCTGTAAAAGTTAAGAAAGTGATCCTGAAAATGCAAACCATTTAAATTTTTAGTCTCGATGCAAAATATGATAAAATAAAATAAAAATAAAATTAAATAAATGCGAAAAAGTAAAACGAAAGAAAAACCATGGATTGCCTCCCACGCAGCGCTTGTTTAACGTCATTAGCTTGACGATTAGAATTTATACACCTGTAGTAGTAGGGATTGGTGGATCAATTAGGGTGTGGATTGAGTAGTATGCTGGAATGTCTCCTCCTTCGTAGAGCTTTAGTCTTTGTCCATTTACAATGAATGGACTACAGGTTTCGTTCTTGATTTCTACGGCTCCGGATCTCAGAATCTTGGATACTTCGAAAGGACCAGTCCATCTTGAACGTAGCTTTCCCGGGAAGAGTCGTAACCTAGAGTTGAAAAGGAGAACAGGATCGCCTACATTGAAGTTTTTCTTTACTATTCTTTTGTCGTGATAGGCTTTTGTCCTCTCTTTATATATTTTTGCATTCTCGTAGGCCGATTGCCTAAGTTCTTCTAGTTTATGAATGTCTAGGGTACGCTTTATTCCAGCGGCTAGGTAGTCTAAATTCAAAGTTTTAATGGCCCAATAGGCCTTATGCTCTAATTCGAACGGTAAGTGACAGGATTTTCCATAGACTAGTTGGTAAGGAGTAGTTCCTATAGGGGTTTTGAAAGCGGTTCTATAGGCCCATAATGCTTCTTGAAGCTTCTGAGACCAGTCTCTCCTAGAAATAGAAACAGTTTTCTCTAGGATTTGTTTTATCTCCCTATTAGATACTTCTACTTGGCCACTAGTCTGTGGGTGGTATGGTGTTGCTACTCTATGCCTAACTCCATATTTTCTTAAAAGTTTGTCAAATATTCTCGATATAAAGTGTGATCCTCCATCGCTTATGACTAAACGTGGTGTTCCAAATCTAGGGAATATATAGTTTTTAAATAGTTTGATTACTACCCTAGTGTCGTTTGTGGGTGCAGCTATAGCTTCAATCCACTTAGACACATAGTCTACAACTACTAAGATGTACCTATTTCCTAAGGATGGTGGGAAAGGTCCCATGAAATCTATACCCCATACGTCAAAGAGTTCTACTTCCTGAATGTTTCTTAGAGGCATTTCATCACGCCTTGAAATGTTTCCAGTGTGTTGGCATCTATCACATTTGACAATGCAAGCATAGACATCACACCACATGGTAGGCCAGAATAGGCCAGCTTGAAGAATCTTGGCGTATGTCTTAGAGGTGCTCGCATGTCCACCATAAGGTGCAGAATGACAATGCTTGATAATATTATTTACCTCTTCTTCCGGAACGCAACGGCGAAAAATGCCATCTTTACCCCTTTTGAAAAGGAGCGGTTCGTCCCAATAGAAGTTTCTCACATCGTGGAAGAATTTCTTCTTGCGGTGGTAGTCAAGATCAGGGGGTACTATATCAGCAGCTAGGTAATTAACAAAGTCTGCATACCAGGGTATGTTACTTATTGCTAAGGAATTTTGGGGATGCTCATGAGGGCTTAGGTTATCATCTTCAATGGTTTCTACTCTAGCTATCAGTCTATCATAGGCGAAACCATCATTTATGGGTACTAGTTCAGGTTTTAGATGTTCTAGCCTAGAAAGGTGATCGGCTACTACATTTTCAGTGCCTTTTTTTATCTCTTATATCTAACTCAAACTCTTGTAGTAATAGAATCCATCGGAGTAACCTGGGCTTGGCATCTTTTTTACTTAATAGGTAACGAATGGCAGCATGATCGGTGTAAACTATAATTTTTGCTCCTACTGGATAAGATCTAAATTTATCTATAGCGAAAACTACAGCGAGTAATTCCTTTTCAGTTGTTGCATAGTTAAGTTGGGCAGCATCTAGGGTTCTACTGGCATAATAAATGGCATGTAATTTTTTATCTTTCCTTTGTCCTAGAACGGCTTCAACTGCATAATCACTAGCATCGCACATTATCTCAAAAGGTTCCGACCAATCAGGCGGTTTCATAATGGGTGCTGAGATTAACGCTTGCTTTAAAAGATTAAATGCGTCATTACATTTTTCATCGAAAATGAATTCAGCGTCTTTCATTAAAAGTCCAGTTAAAGGTTTGGTTATTTTGGAGAAGTCCTTAATAAAACGCCGGTAGAATCCAGCGTGTCCAAGAAAGCTTCGGACTTCTCTGATGGTTTTAGGGGGTTTTAGGTTTTCTATAACTTCTATTTTAGCTCTATCTACCTCTATACCTTTTTCAGAAACTATATGTCCTAAAACTATTCCTTCGGTCACCATGAAATGACACTTTTCCCAGTTTAGCACGAGGTTCACCTCCACGCATCTCTCCAGGATTTTTTCAAGGTTAGCAAGGCAATCGTGGAAATCAAATCCGCAAACCAAGAAATCATCCATAAACACTTCCATGATACCATCTAGGTAATCTGCAAAGATGGACATCATGCAGCGTTGGAAAGTAGCTAGGGCATTACAGAGGCCGAATGGCATTCGTCTGTAGGCAAAAGTTCCATAAGGGCATGTAAAGGTAGTTTTTTCTTGATCTTCGGTGTGGATAGGTATTTGGAAGAATGCAGAGTATCCATCTAGATAGCAGAAGTAAGAGTGTCTGGCTAGACGCTCCAACATTTGGTCTATAAATGATAAAGGGAAATGATCCTTCCTGGTTGCATTATTTAATTTTCTATAATCTATACACATCCGCCATCCTCCTTCTAAATGTTTTGCTACATGTTCGCCTTTATCGTTTTGCACGACTGTGATGCCTCCCTTTTTACGTACTACATGCATAGGGCTCACCCACTTACTATCCAAGATCTGGTAGATTATACATGCCTCAAGTAACTTAAGAACTTCCTTTTTAACAACATCACTCATTATAGGGTTTATTCTTCTCTGATGTTCCCTGGAGGGTTTTGAATCTTCTTCGAGCGAAATCCGATGCATGCATACGGATGGGCTTATACCTTTCAGGTCAGAGATATTATATCCTAAGGCTGAGGGATATCTTCGTAAAACGTCTAAAAGTTGGTTCGTTTCCTCAAGGTAGCACTGACTATAACTGGACGATTCATCTTTTCATTGAGGAACTCATATCTCAGGTTCTTAGGCAGTTCCTTAAGTTCTAAGGTTGGTTTCTTAGGGCATGGCATAGGATCTGGGGTAAGGGATAAACATTCGTAAAGGTTATCATCGATGTAGGGTTTCTTAGAGTCATCATCTTCCCTTATGAGAGTTGATGGTAACTTAATTGTTTTTATAATTTCTTCTTGTTCTAGTTCTCTAACACATTCATCAATGATATTTAAGGCATAACACGCGTCTCCCATCACAGGTGCCATAAGAAATTTCGAAAGTATAAATTCTATTTTCTCGTCACCTACCTCAAATGTCAACTTTCCTTTCTTGACATCTATTATGGCTCCTGCAGTCGATAAGAATGGTCTACATAGAAGGATTGGTATATCATTGTCCTCTCTGATGTCCATGACAACAAAATAAGTAGGGATAAATAACTGACCTATCCTAACAGGGACATCTTCTAAAATGCCTATCGGATACTTAACAGATCTATCGGCTAACTGAAGTGACATCTTAGTGGGTTGTAATTCTCCTAAGTTTAACCTCTCACAAACCGCTAAAGGCATTAAGCTCACACTAGCTCCTAGGTCTAGAAAAGATTTTTCGATGACATGATTACCCAAAAGGCAAGGAATGGAGAAATTTCCAGGATCTTTATCTTTCTTTGCTAATTTGTCCTCGGAAATAGCATTACATTCCAAAGGCTTCGGATCGTCAAGTCTACATTTATTGGTAACGATGTCTTTGAGAAACTTTGCATAAGAAGGTATTTGGGTGATGGCTTCTGTGAAAGGGATTTCTACATGAAGTTTTTCTATAACTTTAATAAATTTTTGATACTGTTTATTGATCTAGGTTTGTTTGAGTCTTTGCGGATATGGTATAGGTGGTTTGTATGGCGGGGGTGGTACATAAGTTTTATCTTTATGTTCTTCTCCTTTTTCTCGACCTTCCTGGTTTTCAGATTCCTCTGGTTCCTTTACTTTGTCAGTGGGTTTTGTACATTCCTTAGAAGTTTCGGGTTCACTCAATCTAGGGTTTGGTGGCTCATCATAAGCGTTCCCACTTCGTAGGGTAATGGCATTGGCTTGTCCTCTCGGATTTTGTTGAGGTTGTCCAGGGAATTATCCTCCAGGTGTAGTCTGAGGGGATTGGTTTAAAGCTACCTGAGAGATATGGGTTTCAAGCATCTTAGTATGAGTAACTATTTGGTCAACCTTGGTTCCTAACTGAGTAATCAATTCGTTAACATGAATGTTCTGGTTCATGAACTCCTTGTTTTGTTGGGTTTGAGCGGTGATAAAATTTTCCATAATTTTCTCAAGGCTCGGCTTTGGTGGTACAGGTTGCATAGGTTGATTTGATCTTGGGGCTTGATAACTAGGTCTCGGAGGTGCATTATTTTGGATTGGGTTATTGTTTTTATAGGAGAAGTTCGGGTGATTCCTCCATCCAGGGTTATAGGTATTCGAGTATGGGTTCCCTTGGGTGTAGTTCACTTGCTCAGAGTGGGTTTCATTTAATAGACTGCATTCTGCAGATTGGTGTCCTTTGGTTCCACATATCTCACAATCCGACGAAACTACGGCTACAGTATTCGGGTTTATGCACATATGCTCGACCTTAAGGGCTAATGCGTCCATTTTAGCTTGCATCATATCTATAGAGCTTAGTTCATGCACTCCTCCTTGGGCTTCCTTCTTCTCAACTGTCGCTCGTTCGACTCCCCATGATTGATGGTTTTGAGCAATATCTTCGATGAGGGAACTAGCTTCAGAATAAGGTTTGTTCATCAGAGCACCGCCTGCGGCAGCGTTGATGGTCATCTTCGTGTTATAGTGAAGTCCATTATAGAAGGTTTGAATGATTAACCAATTTTCTAAACCATGATGTGGGCATGCTCGTAACAACTCTTTATATCTCTCCCAAGCTTCGAACAACGATTCTCCTTGGTTTTGGGTAAATCTAGTTATATGGTTTCGAAGAACGGCGATCTTACTCGGGGGAAAGTATCTAGCAAGAAAAACTCTTCTAAGGTTATCCCAAGTCGTAATGGAATTGGGTGGAAGGGAATCTAACCATGATAGGGCTTTATCTCCGAGGGAAAAAGGGAATAATCTTACACGTATTGCCTCAGGAGAAGCTCCATTGGTTTTAAAAGTGTCTGCTAATTGAAGATATATTTTTAAATGTTGGTTTGGGTTCTCAGTGGCGAGACCTGCGAATTGTCTCTGTTGCACTAGTTGCAACAGGGATGGTTTAAGTTCAAAATTATTAGCCGGGATGGTTGGGTTTACTATACTAGAACTAGGTTCTTCATTTGATGGTTGAGCGAAATCTTTAAGAGGTCTTTGGTTTTGATCTTCGACCATAACTCTCTTAATTCTATGAAAGAATAAACGTGCGCGAGCGTAACGTTCAGGTTCTGCCAGAGGGTATACTAAGCTTAAACTTCCGGTGTTGCGAGTTCTTCGCATTGACCGGCGGGAAAATAGCCTAAGTCTAAATGATATAACAACAGGAAAACGAAATTTGACGAAATTGGTCCCCGGCAACGGCGCCAAAAACTTGATGCGTGCTCTTCGCAAGTATACGAACGCGTTAGAGTAATATAAAAGATTGTCGAATCCACAGAGACCAAGTGTCAATCTATCGTTATCTATTGTTATGGTGTTTATCAAAGGCAATCAAAATAGGTGTTTTGAGAGTGTGCAATGAAAAGTAAAGTATTGAATAAAGTTTAATTAATAAAGACAGGGTCGAATGTAATTCACATAATTAATTAATAATCCAAGTACTTGCTAATAGAATTACTTATGGGAAATGTTTCCTACTTTGAAAAGAACTAATTTAACGGGAACTGTCGCTTTCACGTATTCAGAACCGAGTTGTACTCCCTAATCAAACCCTCTTATTGTCACTTATAAAAAGGCGCGCATTGCATTAGAGTAGTAAACCTATTTTTAAGAAATATAGTATCTTGACTAAGTTGAAAAGTATTTTAACCTGGTTTTCTTAACCGAAAGAGGTTCTCACGAACCAGACTCTAAACTTATAAACGCGTCCGAAAATAGTTTTAAAATCTCTTTTCTTCTTAAATTAAAAACTCCTAATGAACTAAACAAAGCGCTTTCGCTGTTTTTGAAATAGTTAAAAACAATTAAGTTTAGATAGACGTTGGACGACTTTCGATCTTACCCAACGGAATTGAAGTGCGGGAAAACTTAAGTTGAAAGTTAAAATAGCCCTTAAGTGCTTCTACGAACAATTGTACAGATTATCGGTTCAATTACGATCCTTACATTCTAACCTTATAAATTTAGTTAGACATGGTAAAGTAAAAGTGCATTAATTTAAATATGTGCGGAAAGTAAATAAAAGTAGTGCGAGTGCAGGAAATAAATAAAGTAAAGCGAGTGCGGGGAAATAAATAAAGTAAAGCGAGTGCGAGAAGTAAATAAAGTAAAGCGAGTGCGGGGAAATAAATAAAGTAAAGCGAGTGCGAGAAATAAATAAAGTAAAGTGCGAGTGTGGAAAGTAAATAAAAGTAGTGCGAGTGCGGGAAATAAATAAAGTAAAGCGAGTGCGAGAAATAAATAAAGTAAAGTGCGAGCGCGAGGAAATAAATAAATAAAGGCAAAGTAATAAAAAACTGATCCAATCGGAGGGTTGAATAAAATGCAAAGCGGAAATGAAAATGGCGGCAGGATTAACTTCCTTCCAAAGTGCTCCAAACTCGATTACAGACTTGATCACAGACTTGATTACACAATTGTGGTAACACTCCAATGCGAAGCGATTACCACTTTAAAATACTGAATATATGCCTAAGTGAAACAAAGTTGCTCTGAGTTTTCCTCTGCTCTAAGTTTGGATGATTGAAAAAGTGATTTCGAGTTTCTATTTATAAGCAAGTAAAAAGATGGAAATGACAAGGATGCCCTTCAACTTGAAAATGGGAGGGAAAACGTTTCCTCTTGTGGCGCCCGCCACAAGGCCATGGCGCCCGCCACAAGGTCAATCTGAGGCGCCTTAGTGGAAGTAGTGGGGAACATGGAAGTTGAGGGAAGTTGAGCTTGGACACGTCATGGCAGGGTCTATGGCGCCAGCCATGGTGGAAGCCACAAGTACAAAATGCTGAATTTTAGGGTTTTTAGCTCTTTTTCACTCCTTTTCTCGATCGGGGCTCCGATTAAAGTAAAAACCTGAAAACAAAGAAAAACATAGTAATAACACAACAAAATGACAACAAAACTACTAAAATGCATGCGAAATCGGAGTCGAAAATACGGTGAACTTCAGTGTTATCACATACCATTTTAGGTCATATTTCATAAGAAAATGATGAAACGATTCAATGATGGAACTATATTCAATGTTCACATTCGCATAATGATTTTGTAAAACCAAAACAGAGTATGCTAGCCCACACCTGGATAAAATCCTTTGAGGTCGGTCACTACTACTGAAATACTCCCTCAACATCAAACATGCCTGGCGAGTCTTTGGGGGAAACTGTTCTGTGTCAACCAATAACCTGGAACCTATCAGTTTGTGCCGACCAAGATATGGGACCCTCCGTTCCATTCCGGTCAAAGATCTGAGTTCCACTAGTCCTTATCGGTCAAAGGCCCAATTGTACGAGGCCCGTTACCTGACCTACTCCGCCAGGTCCAAGGTATAAATACATTTGTAATGGGTTCTAAGGTACACACAATATCTAATTTCCACTTTCATTACCACTTATCTTAAACCCTAATTGACTTGTGCGTTGAAGTGCTAACCATACAAGTACCCCCTTTAGATCCACCGTATCGGAGATAGCAACACCGATATCAGCGTTGTATCAGCACTTATACATTTGGTTCAAGAAGCACCGTGATCACAACCTTCGATCCACGTTGTCACATCTGCAAAGAACATCGAAAGCTCCACTTCGCCATAGTTTTCATAATCATTTCTATTTCTAGCTCTCAACAGAATATCTCTCTCTCTCTCTCTCTCTCTCTCTCTCTCTCTCTCTCTCTATATATATATATATATATATATATATATATATATATATATATATATATATATATATATATATATATATATATATATATATATTAAGACACTTACAAATAGAAATGTTGTACTTTTGCTTAAGGCTTTTGATAATATTGATGTCCTTGGTTAATTCATTCAGGGTACTGCACTTGCTTAATTTATGCATGATACAACACTTGCTTAATTTATTCATAATGTTGCATTGGGTTTCTTTTACTTTTTTATTTTCTTAGAATTTTTTGGGCAATTATTATAATTGCAATTCTTAATTTTTTTGCAATTTATTTTCTTTGTTAATAAAGTAAAGACATTGGTAAATTGTGTTGATTTGTACATGTGCGTCCCTTAAAATTATTTCATCCATTGAATTTGTTTTTTTTTTAATTATTTGTTATGAATTGTATTTAATACAATTATTAATATTTTAAATGATTCGATTAAAATAAAAAAATCATCAAAGTCGCCTCTTTTATGGAAATTACTTATATAAAATATTAAATGGTAGTGTGTATATGTTTTTATGTGAGTATTGGTTGACTCAAAGGAAAATTGATATTTAACATACATGATTATATACACACACTTATAATAATAATAATTAAAGTGTGATAATTTAAGGCTTCACATGTGATTGATAAATCTATCCAAATAGATGTTTAGTATTTGACATGTTTTATCATCAATGTTGGATCGTTATAACAAGAGTATCACTAGCAATTAATATTATTATCCAAAGACTTGATATCGATGGTGCATTAGCTATCTTGAGATGATTTATGAAATTATTTGAACATATATTATTTGAGAATATTTATGATTGATTTCAAATCATCATGTAAGTATATTTATATATATTTTTTGTTCCCTTCACAATTAATATTGTTATTATATCTACTAACATGAATTTAGTCATCGTTCTTAATGGTGCAAACTTTAATGGATGGAAGAAGAACATTTTAATTGTTCTTGTCTGCATGGATATTGACCTTGCATTAAGGATGGAGCAGCCCCCTTCTCCTATAGACTCCATTACCTATTAGGAAAGGAGAAATCATGAGAAATGGGACCACTCCAATCGAATAAGTCTTATGATCATAAAAGTGTGGAATTCTAGAGACATTTAGGGGTATTATATCTAAATAAATAGTAAGTGTCAAAGATTTCCTTGCAAAAATCGAAAAGTGCTTTTCTAAAAGCGATAAGACGGAAACAAGACACTCATCTATAACTTGATTTGTATAAACTATAAAGGAAAAGGAAACATAAGAGAGTATATTATAAAAATTTCTAACATGTCTTCTAAACTTAAGGCACTAAAGCTTGAGTTGTCAGATGACAAACTCTTGCATTTGGTGATAATATCTCTTTCTGCACAAGTACCTCTAAAAGCAAGGGAAAAGGGAAGAAATATAAGGATGTAGAGAATGAAGTTGTTGGGGTCTGATACAAAAGAAGAAAGGTAAGGATAATGGTTGTTTCTTTTGTGGCATGACTGGACATGTCAAGAAGGAATGTCCTAAGTATCAGACTTGGCGTGAGAAGAAGGGGTTTCCTATGTCATCGAAAGCTAAATGATGTTAAAAGACACATTTATATGGGAGATTACAAGTCGGCATAAGTAGATGCAATAAGGAATTTTAGGTTACTATTAAGTATTGGTCATTATTTGGATTTATTATATACTTTTGTTGTACCATCATTTAGACGAAATTTAGTTTTTGTTCCTTATTTGGACAAATTTGGTTATGAATGTTCTTTTGAAAATAGTCAATTCAAATTATCTATTAATCCAAATATTGTTGGAACTGGTGCTCTTATGGTGTTTAACAATATATATTTGCTTGATAATATTGTTACTTATAATGAAATCCTAAATGTGGAATCACCTGATACTAAGTGTAAAATTAACAGTGCAAAATCAGGACTCTTGTGGCACAAGTGTCTAGGCCACATCTCTAAAAATAAAGTTGAACAAATTGTTTTAGATGTGATCCTTGATTCTATTGACTTTAGTGACTATAATATATGTTGTTGAATGCATTAAGGGCAAACATATCAAACATAACAAATTAGATGCTTATAGAGCTATAAACGTCTTAGAATTGATAATACATATATTTGTGGGTCATTTCCAACACCATCTTGAATGGTCAACAATACTTTATATCATTTATAGATGATTACTCTATACATGCCTACCTATTTCTTATACATGAAAAGCCTTAATCATTGGACATGTTCAAGTCATTTAATGCTGAAGTTGAGAACCAACTCTACAAAAGAATAAAGTGTGTCAGATCTAACTGTAGTGGGAAGATTGCTACATATATGACATTTCAGGTGAACAATGTTGGGACAAAATTGGTTTGTGCCATATCTCTTAGGTTTTGATGATAACAAAGTATTTAACAAACAATTGGGTATACTAATATTTGTTTAAGTGTGAAGGACCATAGACTAGAATTTCAGGAATAAACTAAGTATTGGTTTTGTTAGTGAACATCTAAAGAGAAGCTTAGAGATCAGAATCTAAAGGATCAAAAGCTGAAGAGGTCAATGTTTGAAAACCATACTCTGAAGAAGTCAGCCTCTCAAGACCAGACTTTGAAGTAGTTTACTTCTGAAGATCAGAATCTGGAGCTAGTCAAAGCTCAAAGATCAAGGTGACTCTGATAGGTCACTATCATACTGTGGCTATTTTTCCATCTTCTGATCACGTGAAGACCTAAGCTATTTTTCAAATAGACAACTGAGATGCAACAAATAATTTCTTTTATAGAAAAGGTAATTCAAATAAGCTTTCAATGACATTAACCCTATCAAGTAACATCTCAACATCTCTGAATCAAGCTTCTCAAAGACTCTCTTGTAAACACTCTCCAATTACTCTTTTCCTTATCTATATAAGGAGTCAAAGACTTCAAGAACCATAACAAACCATTGACATTCAAATAGTTGTTACTTTATCAAAACATAAGCACAAGTTTAACTTTTGATTTCTTATCTTTGTATATATTAGAAATTCTCGAGTTTTAAAGAGTCTTCTTGTATTATATTTTCTACACCTCTGATTGTATATCAAGTGTATTACCCCAAACAATATTTTATCTGTAAAGTAGATTGTTAGAAGTCTCTTACTTACTGCTTGAGCATTAAAAGTCTCTTGCTTATATGCTTGAGTGTAACACCTTAAACCCCGCATACAATTTTAACGCATAATTTAATAAAAATTACAACCACATATGGTGTCACTCACATCAAACATATACTGCTCTATAACACAGGTTATAAAATGTCACATAAAACCTGTCATGGTATGATCACCTTCACGTAGGATATCATCACAACTAAATCATTACTAAATCAATTAAACACAATAATTGCAACTCATGATGTTTGGTCTCATAAACTTCAACTTTCATAATGCAACAAAAAGAGTTGTATTATTTTACTCGCCACAAACTTGAAATCTCATCAAAACATAGATAGTAACTTCAACTAAACAAAAGAAGTGAAAGTAAACGTTCCGAAGCTGATGTTACATGATCAGAGCAAGACCCTACTAAAGAAAATGATAAACTATTGGAAGCCACTCCAAGAGCTACCTTCCACTTACTTCAGCAATCCTACTCCTGAATACCTGCATGATGCCCATGTAAAGGTAACATTTAAAAATAAGGGTTAAGAAACAACAAACCAATATAAACAATGTAAAGATTGCTAAGGTAGAGAATACACATCAAGTACACATTCATTACACAACTATCAACAACATATTCTCACACCTAACTCATGACAACACTCATACAATCACATCCAATTATAAACATTATGAAAAGTCAATAGCATATACAATCATATACATAAATGTACTCCACAACTGACTTATTATGCATCTGGTACCATTCATGAACACTCAGGTTCATCTCGCTCCCGATCCCCACCATAGGACCAGAGAACACCAATTATTACCATCACCATAGGTAAACATTTCACTGATTCCCACCTGAAATCGGCTACTCACTCCCGATCCCCGCCATAGGACTAGAGCATACTAAAACTAGACCGAAGTCGGTACACCATGATGCATGACTCTAAATAACATGCATTATCACAACAAGGTTCACCAAAAGGATCCTTATACACATCTCACCATTTATGAATCCCATCATTCATAATGTGCAATAACCAATTTATGTTACAACGTCAATAACATCAACAAACAGTAGCAACTCATCAAACATGATTCCATAGGCATTCATTCATGTTACTTCACCAAAACAACAACACATCATTGTATAAACATAACGATTCGCTAACCAATCATATAAGTCATCACAAACATCTCTACAATAGATAATTTACTACAAATCAAACATTTCAGCAAGCACTACCATGAGGTAGCCATGTGGGTTATCTTTCTAACACTTCAAACATCGCATTATTTGGAGCTACAAATCAAAGATACGACCAAAATCATCGGACAACACAACAAAGGTAAAACAATATTTTTTCACAAAATTGGCCTTTGACAATCGATTGTCATAGGATGATAATCAATTGTTTCCAAGAGGATTTCGCTACTGACTTTTGAAAACTGGAAAACAGTCGATTGTCAAAAAGGTGCAATCAATTGTAGTATTAATTTTTTTCAAAAATTTAACTGGTGCAATCGATTGTCATCTGGTGACAATGGATTGTCACTGAAGCTTTTTTCGAAATTCCCAGTTTTTACACACGTTCATCTTCTCCTTCCTCCCTAAATCACCACATGTGAATTCAACCAATTTTTTCCAAAAATTAATCAACTCCAAAATGAATTAAACACTAAAATCATATTATCACAACCATCACATATTACAACACTTATTTTTATCATGATTCATGGTTATCCTTCAACAATTTCAACAACAATTTCATCATCAAACATGAACACACTTAAGCATTCAAACATTCATCAATGGCATGATTTTATACATGTATGTTCATGATATTCCAAACATAGATTCAACCATAGAAACACATATATACACAAGATTAACCAACAAATTCTAGAAATTCATCATATAACAATTCATGAAAGGAAAACCTAAAACCCTAATGAGATTAAAGAGTTCTCATCACTACTCCATCATGCAATACACCTAATGGTATCACTTTCTCCCCCTTACTTGATTTCCAGGAAAATCACTTTTGATCCTTAGATTTCTTCCTCAACCTCAAACCCTTGCTCTCCCTCTTTGCCTATTTTCCTCCAACTCAACAAAAATACGTATTGACACTCTCAGGTTCTCTAAATCCCTATTTTATTCCAAAATCTATTTCCTTCAAATTATCCTTTTCCCTTTTTACCCCCAACTTGTCCTTGTGTTCCCTTCATGTCCTCCATATTTTCCTTAATTCCAACCTTGCCCTCAATTTCTCTACACATCTTATTTTCTTATTATTTTATTAATAAATTTAATATTCCTCATTTTTCTATCACTCGTGCTATTTTAATCATTCACCTCATAATTCTATTTATTTAATTGATCCAAATAAAAATACTATTTATTCTAATGATTAATTAAAATTCCAATTACAATGACAAGGTCATGTTTTCCTAACTTATTCAAGTGCTCCATGTGAATGTGAGCAAATCTCTTATGCCATAACCATGAGTCGTTGTTATTTGCCACAAGACACTTAACCTTCAAAGAAACATCATCAAGGGAAATCATGAAAATATTATTAATTCTCTTACCTATAAGCATTACCTCTTGTGTTACTTCGTCTTCAATTAAACATTCATCTTTTGTGAACCTTATTTTGAACCCTTTGTCACAAAGTTGGATTATGCTTAAGAGGTTGTGCTTTAGTCCTTCGACATATAGCACATCTTCGATGGATATGAAATTTGGTGCACCTACTTTGCCTATGCCAAGAATTCTTACTTTGTTGTTATCTCCATAAGTAACATAACCCTTGGCCTTAAGCTTTAGATCTGAAAATTTGTGCACATCACCAGTCATATGCTTGGAGCACCCACTATCCAAATACCAAAGATTTGATGTGGCCTTCAAGCATACCTCTTCTTCATCATCGGAATGATGAGAAGCCATTAGCGTCAAGTTTGCATATTCCTCGCTATCCGATCCGGATGAAGAACTAATTTCATTGTCCTCCCATGCAACATATGCCTTTTTGTTCTTAAAATCCTTCTTGCTCTTGAATCCGCCTTTCTTTGAAAGTTTAGGATATTCCGGCTTTATGTGGCCTTGCTTTCCACATTCGTAGCATGTTATATCTTGCGTAGATGTGGTGGTCTCCTTTTTCCTGAAATGTCTATTCTTTTTAGCGTTAAAGGATTTATCATTTTTGTTAAAGAACTTACCAAGCCTTTTAACAAGGAGCATAAAATTCTCATCTTCCACCAATGCGTCTTCATCTTTATCTTCTTTTGAGTCTACCTTCAAGGCAATTCCTTTAGATTTCTTTTCTTGAATTTCATGTTTCTCAAGCCTACCAAGTTCTAACTCATGTTCTTGAAGTTTGCCAAAGAGTGATACGGACGTCATTGTTGAAAGACTTTTCTTTTCAGAGATAGCCGTCACCTTTGGTTGCCATTCTCGAGTCAATGATCATAGTACTTTAAGATTGAGATCGTCATTTGTAAATGTTTTTCCGAGAGCAATTAAGTGGTTAGTCAAGTGAACAAATCTCTTTTCTAGCGCCACGATGGATTCTCCGGGCAGCATTCTAAACATCTCATATTCTTGACTTATTGTATTCAACCTTGATCTCTTTACTTCGGCGGTGCCTTCATGTGTCTCCACTAAGGTGTCCCATATTTGTTTCGCCGATTTGCATTGAGATATGCGGAAGAACTCGTTCATGCTTAAAGCACTTTGAAGAATGTTTATTGCTTTCTTTTCATTTAAGATTTTTTTCTTATCATCTTCATCATACGAACTCTTTATCTTTGGAGTACCAATGCCATTGACCACACTCATAGGATTATGCGGACCATCTTCAACGGCTTCCCATATGCCTTCTTCTTGGGCTTCTAAATGTGCCTTCATGCAGATCTTCCAAAAAATCAAAATATTCTCCAGAGAAAAGTGGTGGTTTATTACTACTTCCACCGTCTTTGAAAATCGGATTCGAGCTTGCGGAAGCCATGCGGATCTTTTAGGAACAAGTTACCTATAACCTGCTCTGATGCCAATTGTAAGTTTAAGGAGTGCCTTAGAGGGGGGGGGGGGTGAATGAGGCATTTAGACGATTTTCTGGATTTTCCACGGTTTATTGAGTTTTACTTTCTTGAGATGCTTATGTGATGAAAAGCGGTAAAGTGAGGAAAGTAAAGAACACCACGATGTATAGTGGTTCCCCTCACAAATCGAGAGTACTCCACTCCCCTTTCAACACAAAAGAGAATTCACTATCTGTTATGGCTTGTACACGACAGACACAATCACCAAGAACAACCTCTTGTGATTCACCAAGTTGATATAAGAACAATCCTCTCAAACTCAATTCTCTTGCTTCCAACAATCTTGGACAGCAAGGTGTTTACAAAACACACAATCTTATTTTTTAATAACTCTAAAAAATAAGATATGGATTACAACAATGGATTGAATGTAAAGTTTGTAGTATACTGATCACTCAAAGAGATATATCAATTTGCTTGATCTTATCTTCCAATGAAAATAATTCACAACACAAAAATATTAGATTGCTCAAGAATTTTCTGTTTTGAATGATATGAAAATATGCAGAAAAATCTTGATTGAAGATTTAAAACAATAAGTGTGAATTCTGAAAATTCTAAGAGATTGATTGGAAGAGGTGAAATTTGAATTTGAAAGATCATGTATTTATATGCACATAACACCTCAAATGAAACATGGTAATTGTCGCAACCTGAAAAATACAGTGTGCGGAAAAACAACCGGCGAAAGAAAATGACAGAAGAGTCGCCACCGTGCGTTATTTATCCCAAAGGAGGGAAAGGAAACGCTCGAAGTAAACCTGAAAAGAGGAAAGGAAAAGACAAGGTCTCGCAACCAAATCTTGGGTTCGGGAGTCGGTTATGCGAAGGGAAGGTATTAGCACCCCTACGCATCCGTAGTACTCTACGGGATCCACTTTTGTAGTTCTTGTCTAAAGGGTGTGAGTTTATCTTATGATGTTTACTAAAAAAGGGGTTAAATGAAAATGACTCGCGCGAATGTCGCATCTACTGCATACGTATCTCATCTGAATATGAGAATCAGAGTCTTCGTAGCACGGCTGACCTATGGGTTGGGGGGATGTGTGCTCGCTAAGACATCGCGTCTTATGCCTACGTATCTCATCTGGAATGAGAATTAGAGCAAGCCGTAGTTCGGCTAACTACGGGGTTATGGATTGGGTTTTGGACGAACGACGTTACTACGCAATCTACTGGATGCTCGACCTTTGGAGACTTAGTCGCCTGTAGTAGAAGGAGTAAACGTGTGTTTAGGAGAAGAAAAATCAATGAAGGGTTAGGGTTTGGGATGCTCATGCAAAAAGGCAGTCCTTGACGAAGGAACCTGTAAAAAAAACACAAAAACATTGCCTCCTATCGAGGTCTTCCAGCTAGGAAAGCAGTAAAATGCGGGAAAAATATAAAAGTGCCACGCGGATAAAGATCCGAAGTAACAGCAATTAGAGGAATGGGAAACCCAGGGATCCTTCCAAGCTAAACACCATCAAAGAAAGTGAGTCAGTACAGGTAATCGGAATGAAACCTCCAGGCGGTATCCCACAAATAAAGTGGAACACCAGGCAAACCATCTCTGCGAGAGTCATATGAGCCCTCACAAAACAAAACTCAACAAACAGGTTAGAGAAACAAAATAGGGTAACCAAGAGTTGCCCCCAAATCAAAATATAACCACATGAATCATGCCATTAAAATTCACAAAAAGCTCACAAAAAGCAACCAAGGGTAGGAGGCCAAAACCTCTTGTCAAACACATGCATCAAAAGGGTATCAAATTCACCCATAATACCTCATACATTTAGAGCATTCAAATTAAAGGCATAAAGATGATGGATATAGGGCAAACCTGATTGGAGAGATCGGTTGAAATCAAATGGCACGGCTGGATTTGCAAACCAATGTTAGGGTTTGCTTGAGCTGAAAGTGTGTGAGTCAGAATGAACCTTTCAGAGTTGCCTGGAGGTTGCTCTGAACTCTGTTAGCTCTTCTCTCACTATCTTTTTCCCCAGGGTTCTTCTCTCACTATCTTTTTCCCAGACAGGGTAATAGGAATAGAAATGGCATTTTGTTTCACTGAAACTCTGAATTTATAACCTGATTTTTGTGGACCTGTGGGCTCAAATGAGAGAGGTCCAAGTCCAAGATTTTCTTTTATTTATTTATTTATTTTTATTTTTATTTTTTTTTCGTTTTCCGTTTTTTTTCGTTTTCTTTCTTTCTTTTTTTTTCGTTTTTTTTTTCAAAACATGTGGGCTTCGCCTAGCGAGCATGACAGCTCATGAACAAACCTTTGCTCCTTCAAGATTAACGTTTTGACTGACGAATAGACCCCTGTTGGAAGTAACTCAAGTCTTTCCCTTGTGTTGACTGATCATCTAAATAGAGCCCACAAAGTGTCCTGGATGATGTTCAAGCTTCTCGGATCCGATTCCGATTGCCATGAAATGCAAATGCTAAATGACCTAAAAATGAACGCATGCATGAGGTGTAAAGCGTATGCTTCCAGGAAAAATGAAGGGTTAATTTTGGGGTATTACAGCTGCCCCTATTCAATCAACTGGAGACCTGGAAAGAAGATAGCAGCGGCTTTCGTGCTTTCGAGGTATCAAGGGATTGAATACAATAAAAGCCCGAAAATTTGCACTGAAGTGAAGTGAAGTAACAATGCCTGTCAGAATCGGCAAAGAGGTGGTCTTGAAAGAAGAATCTGTCTGGTACGGTGAGAGTCAGTCTGAATACCGAAAAAGAATGTTAACCTGGATACCAAAATAAATGGTAACACAGAAATAACCATGGCCTGAATGCCGCTCATCAGTCTGAATACCGGAAATGACTTCGATCTGAACATCGGGAGATATGAGATTATTAATATCGGTCTGAACACCGAGAGGCTGGCCTGAATGCCACAAGTTGCATCGACCTGAACGTCGGAAACTTCTTCGATCTGAACATCGGAAAATTGGCCTGAATGCCACAAGTTGCATCGACCTGAATGTCGGAAACTTCTTCGATCTGAACATCGGAAAATTGGCCTGAATGTCACAAGTTGCATCGACCTGAACGTCGGAAACTTCTTCGATCTGAACATCGGAAAACTGGCCTGAACGCCACAAGTTGCATCGACCTGAACGTCGGAAACTTCTTCGATCTGAACATCGGAAAATTGGCCTGAACGCCACTTCGGTCTGAATATCAGAAACTTCATGCCTGTCAGCATCGGCAGAAATAGGGAACGATAATAGAGGCGGCGCGTGGGCCAATGACACTTGCTGGGGATAATAAAGGTAAGTCATGAACAATCTTCAGTCTGAGTACTGGAAACAACTTCTGGCTTATCACTTGGGATACCGAGAAAGTTTTATGCTTACATGCGTATGTTTGAATTTTTCAATGGCGTAATGCTCCATGAAAATGGAAATGCTACGCGATTTGGGAGGATGCAATGCAATATGATTCTACATGCAGGTGTGCGAAATGCTGGGTAGAATGCCAAGCTGAGGCAAGGGGATCTGTTGGGGAAATGATCACCATCTTCTGGACCCTGGCAAGGCTGCTGGAGATGCACAACGCAAAGAATTCTGTGGGGAAATGACCCGCCATACAGTGTTTTAGCAATGACGAAATACCGAGATTCTGACTGGGGAGAGAACGGCACTGAAAACCTGTTGTTGGGGAAAGCGATAGTGGTTTTGGCAACCACGGTCTGCGAGAGATGACTCAGCAGGGGAAGCAAACACCGATACGGTACCGAGGTTCTGCTTCAAGGAAAGAAACCATGGATCTGGCATTGGGATTATCGATCTGGCCTCGAACTCTGAGGAGCAGCCGCTTCTGCTGGAAAGATACAGTCTGGCACTGTCAACTCCGCTGGGGGTATATAGTCTGACACTGTCAACTCTACTGGGGAGTGTATAATCTGAAACCACCGCTTGGGGGGAGGTGTAGTGGTGAGAACCTGCTGGGGATTGAAGAATCCAACGCTCTGATCAGCTCTGCAGGGATAAGATACCGAATTCGTCTGTTGGCGACTTGACTGGGGAAAACATTCACGATCATCTGCAGGGGATTTTAAGGAAATGCCCCGAGGGTACCTGTTCTGAATAGACGATCCAAAGAACTTAAAATTTACAGGAATTTTAAATGTTTATTAAGCATGTACCTGTAAAGCTCTTATGTGTCATGATGCAATGTTTATCAAAAAATTTGGACGTCATTTTTGCAAACAAAACAGAAAAATGAAAATGAAAACAGAGATATACTGAGTAACATGATTTTATTGATTGAACGGCCTCTGAATAGGCATTTACATCAGAAAGCAATCCCTGGAAAGAGGTAATCGCACAACAGATAAAAACAGACATTAATCTAATGGCAATGTGAAATGGATTTCTATTGGGTTCCAATTCTACTATGACTTGCTCGTCTTCAAGATCCTCCAGATGATCAGCTTTCTGAAAGAGTGATTGGACTGTTTCCTATCCTTCAAAAGTTTCCAGTCATTGACACGAGATGAGATTCAGAACTACTCAGAACGCAGTCATTCGCTTAATCCCTAACTTTTGCCTGGATCGCCCTTTTCGGGTTTTCAATCCACCGGGATACCCATTTTTGCCTAAGTTGCCTTTTCAGGTTTTCAACTTACCGGGTGTACAATCTTTTCACTTTTAATCCCTAATTTTTGCCCGAACCTTTTTCATTTTCTTGGTTCGTCGGGATGCCCATTTTTGCCTGGACTACTCTTTTTTTTGTCCAGCGGGTCTATTTCATGCGAAGTATTTTTTAACTGCGTCTGAGTTCACCGGGGAAGTGAAGTTTTCACCATCCATCGTTGCAAGCATTAAGGCCCCACCATCAAAAACCTTGGTGACAATATACGGTCCATCATAGTTAGGAGTCCACTTGCCCCTGTGATCTGTCTGAGGAGGAAGGATCCTTTTCAACACCAAATCTCCGACCTGGAAGCATCGAGGACGCACTTTCTGATCAAAGGCTCTCTTCATCCGACTTTGATACAACTACCCATGACAAATGGCTGCCATTCTCTTCTCTTCGATAAGACTCAACTCATTGAACCTTGTCCGAATCCATTCAGCTTCGTCTAACTTGACATCCAACAGGACTCTTAGAGAAGGAATCTCCACTTCAACAGGTAGGACTGCTTCCATACCATACACAAGGGAGTAAGGGGTTGCCCCGGTCGATGTACGTACTGAAGTACGGTACCCATGCAAGGCGAAGGGTAGCATCTCATGCCAATCTCTGTACGTAACGACCATCTTCTGCACAATCTTCTTTATGTTCTTATTTGTCGCTTCAACAACACCGTTCATCTTAGGGCGGTAAGGGGAAGAATTGTGATGCTGAATGTTGAAGTTCTGGCACAACTCCTTCATCATTTTGTTGTTGAGATTAGAAACATTATCAGTAATGATTCTTTCGGGAATCCCATAGCGACAAATGATTTATTTCTTGATGAATCGGGAAACCACATGTCTGGTGACCTTCGCAAATGATGCTGCTTCGACCCACTTGGTGAAATAGTCGATGGCAACAAGGATGAAGCGATGCCCATTGGAAGCGGTCGGCTCAATCTTTCCAATCATATCGATGCCCCACATAGCGAAAGGCCACGGCGAAGACATCACATTCAAAGGATTCGGCGGCACATGCAGCTTATCAGCATAAATCTGGCATTTATGGCACTTCCGAGCATATTTGAAACAATCAGATTCCATGGTCATCCAGTAATAACCTGCTCTCAACAATTTCTTAGCCATTGCATGTCCGCCGACATGAGTACCGAAGGAGCCTTCATGAACTTCCTGCATTAACATGTCTGCTTCGTGTCTGTCCATGCATCTGAGCAAAACCATGTCGAAGTTCCTCTTATACAGAACATCGTCTTTGTTCAAGAAGAAACTGCCTGCCAATCTTCTCAAAGTCTTTCTATCATTGTTGGATGCCCCTGCAGGGTACTCTTGATTCTTCAGAAAGCACTTGATGTCGTGATACTAGGGCTTGTCATCAACTACCAGTTCAGCAGCAAACACATATGCGGCCCTATCAAGGCGCATCACGTCGATCTTGGGAGCATGGTTCCAACGGATCACCGTGATCATAGAGGATAGAGTAGCAAGAGCATCTGCCATCTGGTTCTCATCACGAGGTATATGGTACAGCTTTACTGTTGTGAAGAAAGTCAACAGTCTTCTCGTGTAATCTCTGTAGGGGACCAGAGTAGGCTGGAGAGTGTTCCAATCACCATTCACTTGATTGATTACCAGAGCTGAATCTCCGAAGATGTCCAAAGTCTTGATTCTCAAATCAATGGTTTGCTCAATACCCAAGATACAGGCTTCATACTCAGCTTCATTATTGGTGCACTCGAAAGTCAGACGAGCGGTGAAAGGCATGTGGGCACCTTTCGGAGTTATAATGACAGCACCAATTCCACTTCCTCTGGCGTTGACGGCCCCATCAAACATTAAAGTTTACTTTTCGTCTGGATCAGGTCCCTCTTCAACAACTGGCTCTTCACAGTCTTTCATCCTGAGGAACATGATGTCTTCATCTGGAAAATCAAACTTCATCGGCTCATAATCGTCAACCGGCTGTTGAGCAAGATAGTCTGACAGAATACTCCCCTTGATGGCTTTCTGGGAAGTATACTGGATGTCGTACTCTGTCAGTACCATTTGCCAACGAGCAACTCTTCCGGTGAGAGCTGGCTTCTCAAATATATACTTGACTGGATCCATTTTGGAGATCAGTAAGGTTGTGTGAGACAGCATGTATTGTGTCAATCGCTTCGCAACCCATGCAAGTGCACAACATGTTTTTTCAAGCATTGAGTATCTCGACTCGCAATCTGTGAATTTCTTACTCAGGTAGTAGATGGCATGCTCTTTCCTACCTGTCTCGTCGTGTTGACCGAGAACACAACCCATGGAATTGTCCAGTACTGTCAAATACATAATCAGCGGTCTCCCTGGGACCGGAGGCACAAGGATAGGAGGATTCTGCAAATACTCTTTTATCTTCTCGAACGCCCTTTGACAATCATCATTCCACCTGATAGCCTGATCTTTTCTCATCAATTTGAATATTGGCTCACACGTGGCTGTTAGGTGAGAGATGAACCTTGCAATGTAGTTCAACCTCCCTAAGAAACCACGGACTTGTTTCTCTGTTCTTGGCTCAGGCATTTCCTGTATCGCTTTCACTTTGGCCGGATCCACCTCAATCCCTTTTCCGCTAACAACAAAACCCAGTAGTTTTCCAGATCTCACCCCAAAAGTACACTTGTTCGGATTAAGCCTCAGCTTGAATTTCCTCAAACGCTCAAACAGTTTCTGCAAATTCACCAAATGTTCTTCTTCTATCTGAGATTTGGCAATCATATCATCAACATAAACCTCGATTTCATGATGAATCATATCATGGAACAGAGTCACCATCGCTCGCTGATATGTTGCTCCGACATTTTTCAGACCAAACGGCATCACCTTGTAGCAGAAGGTGCCCCATGGGGTTATGAATGTTGTCTTCTCCATGTCTTCTGGTGCCATCTTAATTTGATTATAGCCAGAAAAGCCATCCATGAAGGAGAATACCGAGAACTGAGCAGTGTTATCCACCAAAACGTCAATGTGAGGTAAGGGGAAATCATCTTTAGGACTAGCCCTGTTCAGATCCCGGTAGTCAACACACATCCGTACCTTTCCATCCTTCTTAGGTACTGGAACGATATTTGCAACCCATGGTGGATAATTTGTGACTGCTAGAAACCCTTCATCCAACTGTTTTTGCACTTCTTCCTTTATCTTGACAGCCATCTCTAGTCTTGTTCTTCTGAGCTTCTGCTTGACCGGAGGACAACCTTCTTTGAGAGGCAAATGGTGTACCACAATATCTGTGTCAAGCCCTGGCATGTCCTGATAAGACCAAGCGAAGATGTCAACATATTCTTGCAGCAATTCAATCAACCCCTTCTTCACATTGTCTTCCAAAGCAGCCCCTATCTTGATTTCTCTCTTGGCGTCCTCGGTGCCGAGATTAATCACTTCAACAGACTCTTGATGCGGTTGAATGACCCTTTCCTCTTGTTTTAATAACCTGGTAAGTTCTTCAGGGAGTTCACAGTCTTCATCACCCTCTTCTTCAGCTTGAAAGATTGGATTTTCAAAGTCGAAGCGAGCCATAGCAGAATCGTTATCAATAGGATCCGGTGATGTGCATCTGCATGAGTGATGGTATGTGCTTATGAGTGTGAAAAAAAAGAAAAAAAGTGGAAACTAAACAAAACATTGCCATTTTTTTTTTGAAAAACTGCAAAAATAGAAAGACAGGGAACGAAATATTTGAATGCAAAAAGACGTCCTTTATTTATGATAAAAAATGCAAGTGTCACATAGATGAGCCCTACAATGAGTCATTACGCCCTGGCGGAACGTAAGACTTGGATATGCATGAACAAACAAAGAAAATTACTCCTCCAGGCAAGTGGCTTGGACAATCTCCTCAGAAGACCAATTGTTGAGAACTTCACCCGGGATCCTCGGACGCACCCAGTTATCGATGTCGCAATCATTATACCCATCTTCATTGTTGACTGCAGAGACTAATTTGACTTCTCCTTCAACCATGTTAGCGTTGGCTCCACCATGCTGGGGCATGGGATTGTTGACGACATTAGGAGCTGGTGCAAAGTTAACGGCCTTTGAATCAATGAGGTCCTAAACTACATGCTTAAAAGCTTTGCAGTTCTCAATATTATGGCCAGGTTCCCCAGAGTGGAAGCTACACCTGGGTCTCGTATGTCCTCAGGTAATTCTCCACCCTCTCTCTGGTAGAGACTACATCAGCAAAATTGGAGGCATTGTAACCCACCAGGTGCTCCAAATAAGGTCCTGGCAGAGTGTTCATGAACATGTTAGCCATTTCCTTCTCCAACATAGGAGGTTGAACACGGGAAGCTGTTTCTCTCCAGCGTTGAGCATATTCTCTGAAGCACTCATTGCTTTTAAGAGACATATTTTGAAGTTGAGTTCTATCCGGAGCCATGTCTGCATTATACTGATACTGCTTCATGAAAGCCTCAGCCAAATCCCTCTAGCAACGGATGTGGGCTCTGTCCAGCCTCATATACCATTCCAGGGATGCCCCAGCTAGGCTGTCCTGGAAAAAGTACATAAGCAACTTTTCGTCATCGGAGTATGCAACCATTTTACGGAAATAGGCTTGCACATGGGTCTTCGGACAAGAGTTGCCATTGTATTTGTCAAATATCGGGACCTTGAATTTCGGTGGCACTCTCACATCTGGGACCAGCCCCAAGTCAGCAACATCTACTCCCAGAGGATTCTGTCATTCCACTGCCTTCAACCTCTCTTCCAATCTTCTAAACATGGGGTCCACACCATGACCCATACCAAAGTCTTCCTGCAGCAGGGGGAACTGATCGTCCTGATCATCATGAACGGGCTGTTGACCGGAGGTGACATGTAGGATTGGGATAGGCCTCGGGCCATTGGTTCCATTAGCCTCTCCAGCTGGAGGATCAGTCACCGTCTCTGGTTGAGCAGGGGGATTCCTCTGTATCATCTGCCTGAGCTCTTGATGTCCCTGAGCCACCCCTTGAACCACATCCATGAATTGATTCATGCGGATTTTCATCTCGGCGAACTTTGCCTGTAGGCTTTCCATTACTCTCTGTTGGTTTTTGCGGGTACCGTACCGGTGAATGTCTGGGTCATCTATCCTGCTGATTGAACATCTAACAAACTGAGAACACTGTGGCGGTACCTGTTATGCAAGACATGCTAATGAATATGTAAATGCAATGACATGTTTATCAATTTCAAAGGTATTCTACCCCCTTGATCCCAGTCTCTCAATAGATAAACGATGTAAAAAAAAAGACTAAGCCGTTGATGAGAACCAAGAAAATTCCGACTAGAATCAAGTAGAAGATATAAACCCCACATAAATGGATAAACATGTGTGAATGATTATGAATGCAAAATGATGTGATGCAAAATGATGTGATGCAAAATGATGTGAATGCAGTGCAGTGGCATGGGAATCAGGATCGCTGTATCTACTTGAACATCTGTCAGGTTGCACTGTCTGGAGAGAAATTAAGAGCACACCAAACAAAGGTCATGGGATGGATCATGTTATCCTTAATATCAACCACCCATTTTGGTGGATTATGGTTTACACCTTATCAACACCCAAGTTTCATTGATATTAAGGATACCTGATCGGATCAACCATGAATCAAGGGTTTGTTGCAAGTCACGAGCATGGAGTTTAGGTTAAGAACCACCCAAAAGGAGTGTACTAAGGTTTAAACCTGCCAAACATGTTCTACAAAAGGTTCCCATAGTCATAATCCCATCTTTCGGATATTATCGGAGGAACGACTACTCGTATTCCAAAAATATTCTCAAGAGAGACTCTTATGAGTGTAGTATCGCGTAACAATCGTATCAAATCTTACACTTGAACGACTTTCGCACTACGTCCTACGAATAGGCCAAGATGGGTTTGGTGAACTAAGGTCCTCGGCTTCTAAGGTCTATATTGGAAAAAGTAATGTCTAACCACAACTTACTTGTGTGACATTATTGATCTCAACATGACCTCCACCAAGTGAATGGGCTTGCAAGTCAACTTGCTAAGGAATAACTCCACACAAGTCGACAAGACTATGCCATTCTCCTATCCTAAGTGCACTCGAGTTCGGGTATAGAACTCATCTCACAAAGATCACCAAGCAGCCATAGCCAGCCAACAGATACAGCAATGATATGTACACAATGCAAAAAGGTAAAGCAGGTAAATAAATAACTGTAAGAAAGCATGAACACCCAATAAACAAACAAACTACAAAATCTAGGAGGGACTCACTTAGGGAAACCGGGTCCCCAGCAGAGTCGCCAGCTGTCGCAACCTGAAAAATACAGTGTGCGGAAAAACAACCGGCGAAAGAAAATGACAGAAGAGTCGCCACCGTGCGTTATTTATCCCAAAGGAGGGAAAGGAAACGCTCGAAGTAAACCTGAAAAGAGGAAAGGAAAAGACAAGGTCTCGCAACCAAATCTTGGGTTTGGGAGTCGGTTATGCGAAAGGAAGGTATTAGCACCCCTACGCATCCGTAGTACTCTACGGGATCCACTTTTGTAGTTCTTGTCTAAAGGGTGTGAGTTTATCTTGTGTTGTTTACTAAAAAAGGGGTTAAATGAAAATGACTCGCGCGGATGTCGCATCCACTGCATACGCATCTCATCTGAATATGAGAATCAGAGTATTCGTAGCTCGGCTGACCTATGGGTTGGGGGGATGTGTGCTCGCTAAGACATCGCGTCTTATGCCTACGTATCTCATCTGGAATGAGAATCAGAGCAAGCCGTAGTTCGGCTAACTACGGGGTTATGGATTGGGTTTTGGACGAACGACGTTACTACGCAATCTACCGGATGCTCGACCTTTGGAGACTTATTCGCCTGTAGTAGAAGGAGTAAACGTGTGTTTAGGAGAAGAAAACTCAATGAAGGGTTAGGGTTTGGGATGCTCATGCAAAAAGGCAGTCCTTGACGAAGGAACCTGTAAAAAAAAACACAAAAACATTGCCTCCTATTGAGGTCTTCCAGCTAGGAAAGCAGTAAAATGCAGGAAAAATGTAAAAGTACCACGCGGATAAAGATCCGAAGTAACAGCAATTAGAGGAATGGGAAACCCAGGGATCCTTCCAAGCTAAACACCATCAAAGAAAGTGAGTCAATACAGGTAATCGGAATGAAACCTCCAGGCGGTATCCCACAAATAAAGTGGAACACCAGGCAAACCATCTCTGCGAGAGTCATATGAGCCCTCACAAAACAAAACTCAACAAACAGGTTAGAGAAACAAAATAGGGTAACCAAGAGTTGCCCCCAAATCAAAATATAACCACATGAATCATGCCATTAAAATTCACAAAAAGCTCACAAAAAGCAACCAAGGGTAGGAGGCCTAAACCTCTTGTCAAACACATGCATCAAAAGGGTATCAAATTCACCCATAATACCTCATACATTTAGAGCATTCAAATTAAAGGCATAAAGATGATGGATATAGGGCAAACCTGATTGGAGAGATCGGTTGAAATCAAATGGCACGGCTGGATTTGCAAACCAATGTTAGGGTTTGCTTGAGCTGAAAGTGTGTGAGTCAGAATGAACCTTTCAGAGTTGCCTGGAGGTTGCTCTGAACTCTGTTAGCTCTTCTCTCACTATCTTTTTCCCAGGGTTCTTCTCTCACTATCTTTTTCCCAGACAGGGTAATAGGAATAGAAATGGCCTTTTGTTTCACTGAAACTCTGAATTTATAACCTGATTTTTGTGGACCTGTGGGCTCAAATGAGAGAGGTCTAAGTCCAAGGTTTTCTTTTATTTATTTATTTAAAGTTCTTTTTTTTTCGTTTTCCGTTTTTTTTCGTTTTTTTTTTCGTTTTTTTTCATTTTTTTTTTCTTTTCAAAACACGTGGGCTTCGCCTAGCGAGCATGACAGCTCATGAATTCAAGATTAACATTTTGACTGACGAATAGACCCTTGTTGGAAGTAACTCAAGTCTTTCCCTTGTGTTGACTGATCATCTAAATAGAGCCCACAAAGTGTCCTGGATGATGTTTAAGCTTCTCGGATCCGATTCCGATTGCCATGATGAAATGCAAATGCTAAATGACCTAAAAATGATTACATGCATGAGGTGTAAAGCGTATGCTTCCAGGAAAAATGAAGGGTAAATTTTGGGGTATTACAGTAATGTTCTGAAAGAATCATGAACAATTGTCAAAGATGAAATGAAAAATTCCATGAAATGGTGCATGAAGAGGTGTATGAACAGCCACTGATTTTTCAGAAACGCACAGTGGTAAAATCGATTTACATAATGGGTAAATCGATTACCCTGTTGCAACGTTTAAATTTTTTCAAAATGTTCCAGTGGTAAATCGATTTCCCTAAGAGGTAAATCGATTTACCTAGTTAAAAAAACTTAAAATTTCGCTTCTGGAAAAGTAATGCTCCAGTGGTAAATCGATTTCCCTAAGTGAAAAAATTAATTTTTGCTTTTAAAAAATATGAAAGCTTTAGTGGTAAATCGATTTCCCTTATAGGTAAATCGATTTACCCAGTTTGAAAATGGAAAATATGATTCTAAGACATTTTCCATGCACTATGAAAAGTTATGCAATAGCCATATGAATACTTGAGCATCTAAGACTTTAGTGAAGGTAAGTATTCTCATTATACCTTCTTGAAGTGAAATTAACTTCTTGAAACAAGATGCTTTATCATAGAATAAAATCTTTGCCTTCTTGTTGCTTGGAGTTTTGTCTTCATAAAAAACATTCATCATAGAGAAGCTTGACTTCACAACTTTAACTTAGTACCCAAGGCTTCCTACAAACTCTTCCAAAACCTTGATGTGAACTTTAGATCTCTATCTGATACAATACTCTACGAAATACCATACAAACTAACAATATTCTCAATATACAACTCAACTAACTTTTGCAAAGTATTGTTGCTCATGATCGGTATGAAATGAACTGATTTAGTCAACCTATCAATAATCATCCAAATAGAATCACATTCCTTTGTCATCTTCGATAAACTTGTTACAAAATCCATGAAAATGCTATCCTACTTCCACTCTAGAATACTCAAAGGTTACATCAGACCTGGAGGTTTCTAATGTTCAATCTTCGACTTCTAACAAGTCAAACAAGCATAAATAAATTCAGCTACTTCCTTTTTCATTCATGGCCACCAAAATATATTTTTTAAGTCCTTATACATTTTAATGGCACTAGGGTGAATACCCAAGTCACTCATATGACCCTCCTAGAGAATACTCTTCTTAAGCTAAGGTGCATCTGGTACACAAACCCTATCTCTGAACCTCATCACACCATTCTCATCAATTCTAAAGTCGCAAATCTTATTCTGATTAATTAACACAAGTCGGTCAACCAATCCCACATCGATCTTCTGACCCTCTTTGATATCTTCAATAATACCACTCATCAGCTTCAACATACCCAGCTTCACACTATTGGGGTCTTTTCACATATTAAACTCATGTCTCTTAATTGCTCGATCAACTCTAACTCTCAAACCATCAATGTCGACATATGCAAAGATTTACGACTCAATGCTTCAGCTACAACGTTAGCCTTACCCGGATGGCAACTCAAATAAAAATCACAATCTTTTAGAAAATCGAGCCACCTCCTCGGCCTCATATTCAATTCCTTCTGATCAAATAAATATTTCAAACTCTTGTGATCACTGAACCAAATCTAGAGCCAAATAGGCAGTGCCTCCAAATCTTCAACATGAATACCGCTGCTGCCAACTCAAGATTATGCTTAGGATAATTTCTTTCATGAACTCTCAACGACGTCGAAGCATAAGCCAAAACCTGACCATTATGCATCAAAACACCCCTTAGACCCATCTTTAAAGCATCACAATATACAACAAAGGACTCACTTGGATTCAGAAAAATCAAAACTGAAGCAGACATCAACTTCTCCTTGAATTCTTAGAAACTCTCTTCACAATGCATATCCCAAACATAGGTCTGCCCTCTTCGAGTAAACTGAGTCAACGACAGTGCTAACTTAGAAAAACCTTCAATGAACTTCTTGTAGTAACCATCTAATCCAAGAAAAATTCTAATCTCAGTGACGGAATTCAAAGTCTCCCATTGTAACACAACATATATCTTAGATGCATCCACAACTATACCACAACTAGAAATCATATGACCAAGGAAACTCACTTCTCTTAACCAGAACTCACACTTGGAAAACTTCGCGTACAATTGGTTCTCTTTCAATGTCTGCAATACAATTCTCAGATGTTCCACACGCTCTTCATCATACTTCGAATATATCAATATGTCGTCGATGAGAATAACCACGAACTGGTCTAAATACATATGGAATATTTAATTCCTTTATTCCATGAACACTCCAGGTGCATTAGACACACCGAACGTTATTACCGAATACTCATAATGACCATACCTTATTCTAAAAGCTATCTTGGAATATCTTCAGGCTTCACATGAATCTGATGATAACCCAAAATAAAATCTATCTTGCTAAATAAACAAGCACCTACTAACTGATCCATGAAATCATCAATCCTCGAAAGTGGATACTTATTCTTGATAGTCACCTTATTCAGCTGTCAGTAGTCCACACATAGCCTCATACTACCGTCCTTTTTCTTCACTAACAACACGGCGCACCCTACAGCGAAACACTCGGACGAACAAACTTCTTCTCAAGTCGATCCTCTAGTTTATCCTTTAATTCACCCAGGTCTGCAGCATACATACTACACGGAGCCATCGACACCAAACTAGTACCAGGTACTAAGTCTATAGAAAATCCACCTCATGCTCTGGTGGCAAATCAGTAATATCCTCTGGAAACACTTATGGAAATTCATAAACTACATGAATATCACGAACTACTCCCTTGCCTTTGGCTTCCACCGAAGATAACATCACAAACACTTGCGCCTCATCCTTCACGCACTCTCTCACATGCTTAGAAGATACAAACATCAACTTTTCACCTCCATCGAACTCATATTCATGCTCTGGAGGCAAGTCACATATATCTTCAGGAAAACATCAGGAATCACACTCCACTTGCATATCATTAGCCGTCACATTTCTCCACATTCTCCGAGAAGCAAATCTCAATAATACCTAATCATTCTCCCTCAAATACATCCCAACTGGACCAATAGACTAGAATCTCGAATCCACGTCCTATTTGGATTCAAGAAACTGTATCGAAATATCAAAACAGTTGGTGAACACTTGGTTTAACTCCAACCAATGCATTCCAAGGATAACATCAACTTATTCCAACAAAAGACTAACCACACACATCCCTAGGAAACACGTCAAGATACTCAGCACACCACTGGCTCATCTCTGGCCAAAACATCGTTTTCCCCTTACAGGGATGCGAACAACAAGAACACCTTACCGTCTTCCCTTAAGGCTCTCACCATTTTGCTAACCTACACCATCCTCGAATCCGACCTCTCTTCAGGTTCAGGAAAAGCACGCCATTCTCAAAATAGTTGAACTAGCCAACACTGCACTCTCATATGTAACAACATGATGTCCAAGCTCTCTATAGTTGGAACATCCAAGAGAAGCATTCACTTCTCGCCCACTTGTTTAATTCCCAACATGCAAACAGAAAACAAAACAAGTATCGTCAGTTTTTTCACACCAATGCCGCATACTAGGGAACAAACATAATTAAACAACTTGGCCGAAAGGACCGACCTGCTCTGATATCACCAATGTAAGACCCTTATGACCACACATACAATTATCAGATATTTTAATTAAAAACACAACCACAAGGGTGTCACAGACATCACAAACACATCCTGCTCCGTAACACGGGTTACATCAATTCAAATTAAACATGTCATCGCATGCTCACTTCCATTTTAAAGTATCATCTCAGCAGAAATATCATCAACAATTATGGAATATAGGATAAGTAATGACATTTGGTCTCAAACTTCAACTTTAATAACAAATAAGAGAGTTATAAGTAATCTTCTCAACATACTTAAGAATACACAATGATAACATTAGTCTTATGACTTAAACATAAACATGTCATAAAATTAAAACAAGTGTTCCCAACACGACGTTACATAATCAAAGCGAGATGTTACTAAGCAAAGCGCTAAACTAAGAAGCAACTCCATGGACTAGCTTCCACTTACTTCAGCAATACTACTCCCGAGTATCTGCATGATGCCCATGTAAAGGAAACATTCAAACTTAATGGGTGATAATTCATTTCAATAATAAACGGTATAAAATGTAAAATATAGTACAACATCTACACACTCATGCACAACAACATATTATATTTTCACACCTAAATCATCCTCAACATCATACACAAAAACATCTCAATTATCATCAACACCCTACATAACAACATTATCATCACACATAGTCATATTTCACGCATACATTTCATTCATGCTATTTTACTCATGATAATGATAATGACTCATATGCATGTGGCCCCATTCATGAACACCCATGTTCATCTCGCTCTCGATCCCCACCATAGGAACAAAGCACACCAAAGTATTAACACCACCATAGTGTCATACCCAATTTTTTACCCCTAAGATCCCATCTCATTTTCATAGCATCAAACATCTCATGTGTATGTCTTTTATGCATTACCAACCTTATGAATATACAAAAATATATTTTGTCTTGTTTGATTCTTTCACAAGGTATGTGTGTTGGTTTAAGGAGTTCAAGTGATTAACTGGTCAAGATTATGGGAACTCCTCGATAATTAAAGCTTCTCATTCATTCAAAGCAGTCAAGTGATTTCCATTCATTATAATCAAGTTCAAGATTGCATCCATTTAATATCAACAAGTTCCAAATTCATTTGATGCCTAAATTAAGGTTTTGATCAAGATTGCTCTGATGTTGACTCTTTGACCAAGACATAATCTAATTGTTTGAAATATGATTCAAGGTCCTCAAGTGCTTCATTATGATCCATTAATTTGATTCAATTGGCTAAATAAGTTTGATTCATTTCATTGAAGATTTAGAATTCATCTGATGAAAAGTCAATTGCTCAAGGTCAAAGTTTGACTTTTTAGATTTTTTGGTCATTCATGGGTTTCTCAAGTAAATAATCATGAAAGTATAGTTGATGAATGCATTTTATCAAGAAAATCAATAAAAAGTTCAAGAATTCCAAATCTAGGGTTTTTTAAATTTCTCTAAGTTATGAAATTGCATGTTCATGAAGCCCACTTTACAAATTTGTAACTTCTTCCTCAAGCCATCATTTTTCATGCTCAAAGGATGTGCTTTTAAATGATGTTCCATACTTCAACTTTGCAGAAATAATTAACCAAAGATCTCATAAGTATTGGAAGATATGAAGTGATGACGATGAGATCTCAAAGTTGTAAAATTGTTCAACACTTGGAAAATTTTCCAAGTGTTTAGCAATTAAGATTGTCAAAGTTGATGGCCAATTATCTCCATGATCCAAGATGAATCTCTTCAAGTGTCCAGCATGAAAGTTGTAGAGGATGGTAAAATATCTCCAACAAGCCCATTGGCATGAATTTATCACACTTGAGCTAGGAGTTTTGAAGAAGGAAAGTCACCATGTTAGGCCAAATTGAAAGTCCATCTTCATGTCAAGTTTCATGTTCGAACCAAATCCAAACCTCAAGATCTTGCTTTGAAGCCTATGATGCTTCTAAATATAAGAATAATGAGCTCTTTACACAAAACATTGATGCATTACACAAGGGCTTGAACCATTATCCAAACAACATACCACTCATGAATCATTTTGCCATAAAGCTTCATTGCCATTTCTATAAAGATCACTTGTCTCAACCATTTTTGCTTGGAGCTTTACAAATATATCTTGATTTTATCTTACTCTATCTAAACACCAAAGTATAAGCACTTTTGTACTTTTCACCATTTTTTTAGATTGGATCCAAAGTCCATCAAACAATACCAATAACCACTACACCAAATATGAATTCATTCACTATAAAAGGAGGCCTCATTACAATGCTCCAACACACAAAAAACATCCTTCATCAAGCAAGAAAGGACATTGAATTATTATTGTACTCTTTCCACATTTTCACTCAAGGAAGCTAGAGGGATCATTATTTCTCATATGGAAGTGCTTTTGAAGGTGCAACGGACACACTCCGTTAGGTAAAAAAAGCTCATTTTGAACTCCCTCATAAAAGCATCATTTTCACTCATTCTTGTTACCATTATGTTTATTTTGAACATGAACTTCCTTATAAAAATCTCATTTTATTTTGTTATTTAGTTTTTAATTTTATATTAAAAAATCTATAAAAAAAACTTTATTATTTATTCCTTTTATTTGTTTATTTAAGTATGCTTTGATTCAATTTTTCCATGATTAATTTGCTCCCATTTTGATCCGTATGTGTTGAACACCTTGATTATACTTGGACTTAGACTTGATGATACCTTGTTTATTTGATTTGTGCTTGAAGTACATGGATGTTTATGGTTGATGACTTGCTTTGAAACCCTAATGTATGAACCTTAGAGGCATGAACCCTAATGACTTGAACCTTTGTATGAGGTGAAATTTTGTCATAAAATGATACTTTGATGTGCTTTGAACGTGATCCTAAACATTGCTTTAGTCTTGATGCATGACATAGTTGTTTAAGGTTTAACATGCTTATATGCTCCTTATATGTCCAATTTTAAAATGCCTCGACCATTGCTTTACATGTCTTGTGATTGATATCATGATATATCTTGTTTGATGTTTTGACTTGATGAACTTTGCAAAATTATTCTTGAGGCATTTTTTCTTGTATGATTGTATGATCCATGTGTTATGAACTTTTCTCTATGCCATGCCTTTTGACCTATTCTTTATTGATGGCCTTGATTGTTGTCTTAAGATATTTAAGCTTGATACATGGTAGTGATTTTGTTAATATGCTTGCTTAGTGCATATTGCTAATCCATAATATTTCTTGCATGATACTTGTGCTTATGTTTCAATCCAAGGGAAATGGATTATAGTTGACTTATTGTCATGTGCATATTCGTTGTGTGTATTTGTAGCTTCCTTTACCCACCTTGTGCCATTTAGCCCCTTCTAAACCCTAGTCCAATCTTAGGATTTTTCAAACTTGAACTTCTTTCATAAAAAAACCTTGACTTTAGATCATTGAATTTTCAAACTTTCTTTCTTCATAAATGCTTCAAAAAAACTGTAAGCATATCAAACTCTTTTTATAAGACTAAAAAACACAAATCTTATTCAAAACTTTTGCCACTTGGCTTTTTAATTTTTAAACCCTTTCTCAAAAGAGACTAGACATGAATCATCTTTATAGTTGAGATATAAACTCCTACCCCATAATAATGATTAAAACTGGTGTTGATTCTTTTCCATATGAAGGAGTTAGTGTCATACTTGTAGATTCTATATCCAAGTTAGAGTCATTCCTTCATAATGATGCAAAAATCCATCTTCTCATATTTGTGGTGGTTTAGATGAGTATTCTCCTTAAGATGACAACTTGACTCTTCTTCTAAAATTAACTAAACAAACCCTTTTGTTATTTGTACCGCGAACTACGGGATTCTGATCCTTCATTGGTACGTAGAAACAAAACTTTATGTCTTTTCAAATCAAAAAGCAATAAAACATACTTCTCTTCTCATCTCCCCAATCTTTAGCAAATAACAATAACCAAACACAAATATCTCAAGAGGTTCCTATAGGATACTATAGATGATTAGGGTGCTAGTACCTTCCATTTTCATAGCAAACCCTCAAACCTTCAATCTCTTTATTGCACTGTTTTGCATTGTATATTTATAGGTTATTTGATCTTTTCCCCTTCCCTTGAATAAATTAAAGTTTGATGGTGACATTTTGTTTTGCGAGTCAAGTTAACCTAATAGATTGGTCTCTGATTCTCACCGTGACACATATGTAACACTTCACCGATTTCTACCTGAAACCGGCTACACACTCTCGATCCCCACCATAGAACCAGGGCACACCAAATCGTTACCACCCCATAGGTAATGCTTCACCGATTTCCACCTGAAACCGGCTACTCACTCCGGATCCTAACCATAGGACCAGAGCACACCAAAACTTGACCAAAGCTTGTACACCATGATGCATGACTCTCAACAACATGCATTATCACAACAAGGTTCGCCAAAAAGATCCCCGTACACATCTCACCAATTATGCATCACATAATTCATCATGCTCAACAATCAATTCATGCTACAACATCAATAACATCAATAAATAGTAGCAAATCATCAACATATTAACAACATTATTATAACATCATTGACATAACAACATGATTATCACAAAATGGTATTACAACAATACAATTATTCATCAACCAAACATATAAATCAATACATTTATCGACATATTAGGTACATGAATAATATTCAAACATCTCACCAATTACTATCACATTATAGATCTGAGCATATTATTTCTAACACTTCAAATGACACATCATTTGGGTATACAGATCAAACATAATGTCCAAAATCGTCAAACAATGCAAAACAAACATTTTGACAGTTATGTGTCGATGCATGACTTGTATGAGTCGATGCATAACATGTACATGCCGACACATGTAACTCGTTTTTAAAGCCTGTAGCATTATGTTTGATGTGCTGACTACATGTGTCGACTCATGACCTATACAGGTTGACTCGTGACCTATATAGGTTGACACGTGCATCGAACAAATCGATACGTGACCTTCATAGGTCGACGCATACTACTATTTTTTTGTCTAAAAAATAATTTTTAATCATCCAAACATTACCTTATGTAACAATAACTTATTTTTACGAAAATCCATCATATTAATCCCAACTCCTACTGCTATCACACCCTAAACACATCTATTATTTATTGGGTTCATGGGTCAACAACACATTACGATAATAACATCATATTTATCATCTCTAAATCATCAATTTCCATTAATTTAACATGATTAATTTGATTTAAGTACATCATAACAACAACATATCAATACACATGGTTATAATTCATATCACAATAGCAACATATTAATACACGTTGTTATAATTCATATCACAATAGCAACATATTAATACACGTTGTTATAATTCACATCATTGCAGATAAAAACAATATTATCATCATCAACCACAAGAATAACAAACCCCATGGAAGGTTATAAATCCCTCTACTCTACCCTTCCATCATACCCTTTATTATTGAAACAATTTCCCACCCTTACATGAATTCCTTGCAAAAATCTGAAGTGGAACCTTCACTCTCTTTCTCTAAATCACCTTTAGCCTTTTGCCCTAGCCTTCCTTCTCTTCTCTCAAAGTTTCTACTTAAGATGAAATCTGACTCTTTTTCCAAATTCTCCCTTTTTCCAATAACCCAATTTCTCCCATTAGGCTTTCCCTTTACTACCTTCAACTTATCCTTGTAATTACCACTTTGCCCTCAAAATCTCTACACACTCATTTTTTCTTATTATTTTATTATTCAAAAATTTATTTACTCAATTAATTAAATAAACTCCTATTTCACTATTTAATATAATAAAAATAGTAAATATTATTTTTAATTACTAAAACAACTCTAAATTATTCTATTCACTTCTATCACCTATCTATACCCCTAATTCAAGGGTACATATCTAACCAACATCCAATAATAAAATAATTATTATTAAAATACATGATTCTAAAAATAAATTATCTAATCGAAAAAATGGGGTGTTACAATCTTCATCCTTAACTCGGATCTGATGGCAACCTGACCTCAAATAAATTTTTCTAAACATACAAGCTCCTACCAGCTGGTCCATCAAATCTCCGATTCAAGGAAGTGGACACTTGTTTTTAATCGTCACTTCATTCAACTGCCGATAATCAACACATAGTTGCATACTACCATCCTTCTTTCTTACCAACAACACTGGAGCTCCCCAAGGTGGCACATTTGGTATGATAAATTTCTTTTCAAGTAAGTCTCCTAACTGATTCTTCAGTTCTCGCAACTCTGATGCTGACATTCTGTATAGTGCCATAGAAACAGGTATAGTACCAGGAACAAGATCAATAGCAAACTTCACCCCTCTCTGGTGGTAAATCAAAAATATAATCTTGAAACACCTTTGGAAATTCACATACCATTGGTAACCCTGCAACTATTGTTTGACTCTCAACTGACAAGGAAGCAAACATTGCAAACACTTTCCCTCCAGACTGAGCTTTCTTTGGCTTTTGACAGTTGGTGCTGATGTGACCAGGTTCCCCACAGTTGTAACAAGTTAGCATATTAGTTTTGCAATCAGCAATAAGGTGTCCTGGCTTCCCACACTTGAAGCACTCCTTTTCATCACTCTTACATTAATTGGCATGATATCATGCACCACCACACCTATAGCATTTGATAGGAGCGGGACTCCCTCCCCTAATAGGCTTCTTACCATCTGAAATCTTTTGCTTCCCTTTGTCAGCTGGAGCACTATACGGTTTTCCACGATTCAGCTGCTTTCCCATCTTCTCACTCAGACTTTTATAATAAGCACTGAGCCATGTTATCCTCATCATAAATCCAGCATTTGTTCATCAATCCAGAAATTGGAGAATATGTTGATAACCAATGCCCTGCTTAATCTTAGGATGCAACCCATTCTCGAACTTAATGCATTTAGAAGCCTCTGCAGCTGCACCATTATAATGTGGACAAAATTTCACATATTCCTCGAACCTGGAAGCATACTCAACAACAGTAGAATTCCCTTATTTCAGGTCCATAAACTCGATCTCTTTTTTCCCACGCACATCTTTTGGAAAGTACCATTCCAGAAACTCTCCCAGCATTTGCATACCAAATTGCACCTTTTGTGCTTCAGTACACGCCATAACCCTGAAAATATTTTCAATGTTCTTTAGCCAAGCCTGCGCTCCATCCTGATCATACGTGCCTTTGAAGGTAGGTGGGTTATTCCTCTAGAACTTCCCCAAGTTGCAAAACTCATCATTCCTTCCATTCAGGCTGTTCTACACAACTTGAGCCATTACTTGCAAAGCAACAACAATAGCACCATCATTTCTCCCAACCATATTCCGAACAACATCAACAAATAAAGATTACAAGAAACTTGTCTGGACCGTGTTCACACATCAGTCGTACACTACTGACACACTATAACATCTGGTCAAATGGACCAACCAGGCTCTGATACCACTATGCAACACCCTACTTCTCGACTTAATAATTAATAAATAAAATATAATTCTATCAAATTAGGATGTCACTTGACAATCCAAGAAGTTTGGAATTTTACTTCATTTAATAAAAAATATAGTCCAAATAATGGAATTAAACAAAAGAATGACATTCATAGCCTCAACAAATCATCCATACCAAAAGTGGTTTAATAATTACTCTAAATTAAAAGATGCGTAATAGCATAACATAAATAAAATAGCCCATTCCCCGATGTTACGTATTAGAGCAACTCAACTAGTAGACTCGACCGATAGCAACATGAGGTACATCTCCAACTACTCAGGTACCTGATTGTCTGTACTTTGAGGGAGCAAAGACACAACGAACACAAATGGGGTGAGAAATTTATTCATATAATAAACGGTGTATAATAATTAAGAGAGTAGTATTTATACACACAAATCAATTTTATTCACAATCACATTCCCACCATAACAAATGCACAAGCACAATATAATTACAATGCAATGAGACTCGACAACATTAAACGATGCATGTGGTACCAATTCTCATCAATGGTTCATCATACAAGCATGATTCCCCCTTCGGAATCCCGAACTCCCTCTTCTAAGTTCTGGATAAGTATTTCTTCCCCCTTCAGACCTATGATTTATCTTCTTCAACATATCAACAATGAATGCATGACATGGTAATAATGCAATTAACACAACAATTATAATAATATTTAGTGATCCACAATCGATCACACAATTGCAACCATACATAATGTAATCCATCATTCTGGACTACCACAAATATAATCAAACACATCCTCCCAATCGTTTACAACACAATATCAATATAAATTACTACCTATATTCATATAATCACACAAATAAACTCATAATCTCATACCCTATCATCATCATAATCATCATCTCAAACCCTTAACATACAACAAACATAAAATTTAGCAACAATTTAAAATTCATCGTCAACAAATATCAATTGTTATATCCATAACAATTATAATTCATTCCTCACAATCATGATCACAAATCAACAACAATCATAATATGACATAAGACCAATCTATCATCTCATGGATAGACACCCTTAATAAGAATAATTCCCCCCTTACCTTAGAGTTTTAAGCTCCACAATGGTGTTCTTCTTTTTCTTCCTACCCTTGTCTCTTGCCCTAACTCTCCTTTTTCCAATTCTTTCACGTACCTTCTTAACTCTCGGTTCTCTCGTCACCTTCTTATAAGTAGACCAATTAAATCCCTTATTTATAATTTATTTTTAAATCTTATTATTATTATTATTATTATTACTATAATATTAAATTAAATCTAAAAAAAACTAATATACACACACACACACACACACACACACACATATATATATAATATATATATATATATATATATATATATATATATATATATATATATATATATATATATATATATATATATATATATATATATAGAGAGAGAGAGAGAGAGAGAGAGAGAGAGAGAGAGAGAGAGAGACATATACATACATACATATATATATATATATATATACATACATACATATATACATACATATATACATACATGTATATATACATACATACATATATATATATATATATATATATATATATATATATATAATATTTTTTAAATCATATTACTAACCTAGCTACCCAGAAAAATAATGATAAACGTAATATTATCTCTATATTATTATTGTTATTTTAATTCAATATTAACTTATTTATTATTACTACTAAATTAATTTAATTAAATATAATATTAATACTATTAATCTCATGTGTTTGATACCCCCTACTTCTCGTTAATTATTACCACACCCCTCACTTAAAACTCTAATATTTCAGGGACAGTACCCCATACCCAAGGCCCACCTACTACCTCAAACATTCAAAACACGTATAATATAATTAAATTATTCTATAGAATAAGATCATTCAAATATGGTGTTACAACAAAGAATCATATTAAACATTCAAGAAACAAACACATACAAATAAAACACCATCTTATTAGAGATTATGTTCAGAAGGGTCTGATAGATATATAATTCATTGATACTGATCATCAATGGGATGATATATTTACCAAGCCTCTTACTATAGAAAGATATGATTTTATTAAAAAGCTTTGAACATGCATTTTGTAAAAGAATAGTGATTGCTTCTGAATAGAGGATCATAGTTTGATGATGATCAGAAGCTCTGAACTAGCTTCTGATGAATAGTATCCTCTGAACCATCTCAGCCTCTCATGCTTAGAATATGATTAGTTGCCTCTGATAGTATATAAGTGGAGAAAGGTTTTCTAACGACTTTTTTTTAAAACTTGTCCACTTATCTGTTACCAATCTGAAAGTTCTTATGACACGTTTTTTTAACTGTTGAGTATTAACCTTCAAAAGTTGTTTAAAGATGATATATCTCATGTTGTATAGTCTATGGATGTTTAGTATGTGATTCTGGGATATTTAACTATGAACTAGTTAATCCTCTTATTGAGAAGGTTTTATGGGTCAGAAGGTCCTAAGTCAGAATCCCTCTGGGAATTTTTTGTCTTCTGGACTCTGAGCTATATTGATGGGTATAACCAAGTGTTTTTTTGTTAAGGCAGAGAAGTGTGACATCTGTCATATATATTTTTGTTGTTGTCAAAATCGTTTGAGTAACCTTTGGGAGTTATTTTCTTGGGTAAAATAAAATCATGTTTTTCTGCCCCCTAGGTCATCATTTTTTTAAATGTTTGTGTATTTAAAACTTTTCTTAAAAACTTACTATATCACTCTTTCTACACACAATGCAACTCTCACTACTCACACTTGAATCTTTTCAATCCTAAACCCTACAACTTCAATGGTTGTTCAACAAAAAATGGTTGAAATGATTGGAAACTTCTCCGTAACATCTCTACTGGTGGCTCACTCAAAGGATGTTAGAGGAAAGAGAATCATAAACATATGCAATGAGAAAAGGATCAATTATTATTGATCAAGAAACTATTACAAATCCAAAATCATTCTTAAAAGCTAACAGATGCACTATAAAAGGTTACAACTTTCAAAATACGTATGTAGGCCAACCACCCAATCTAAGGAAGATCATGTAATCTTCATCAGTGTTTGATCCACTTTCATCAACTGAACCATTCTTTTTCTTGAGATTCTTCATTGATGACTCTGAAATCCTTCCTACTACAGACGTTCTTGCAGAAGTGCCAAATTGTGTTCTTGCACCTTCAAAGGAATTGATCTTATCATCTTTGTGCCTCCCAATGGCCTTGCTGACTTTCTTGGAGGAACCCCTCTTAGAATTCTCAGACGATTTGCTCATATTGTTTGATATAAGAAAAGCTAGATGGAAGAAAGAGGAATATGACCTTGCTAGTAACGAAACTCTGCTTATATAGAGAGTTTAAGATAAAGCAAAATCAACTTTGTTTATTGTGCATCAATGGACATATGCGAGATATATATTCTTGGTCTTCAAGCATATATCCCAAACTTTGAATACTATTGTTTCTCTCTCAAGCACACCTCCCAAGCTTTGAATGCTCAGTTGTCAGAATAAGATTTGACCATCTCGAGAATTGACGAGTTGTTCACAACCATTCTAGCCAAATTTCAACCACATTTCTAAATTTTTTATTTAGATTGATTATGTCTTCAAATGATTTTTATTCTTCGATGATAAAGGGGGAGAAAGGGATATAGTTTTGATTCATTTTGATCTAGATTTGATAAAATCCCAAATATTTAAATATGTGGATTTGATTATACAATTATTGTGCTTCTGACAATTCTCTTTTAAGTTTATAACCTGTTTTCTTTAGTATCTTTTCTTATTTCTCTTATTTTTTATGTCACTTTTTGTTGATGACAAAAGGGGGAGTAAGATAAGTATTTAAGCATCTGAATCTGATAAGTTAAAAACCTTTTACTGCTTAAATTCTGAAGAATTATTAATTATGCATTAAATTTTAAATTTAATTAACCTGGATAAGACTTAGGGGGAGCTTACAAACCTCACCCTCTGGACTATTAGATTCAAGAGGAGCTTACAAACCTCAGACCCTGAAGTCAACTTATTAATTAAATTAACAACCATTGTTCTTAAACACTTGTGTTTGTCATCATCAAAAAGGGGGAGGGGGGATTGTTGGCACAAAATTAGTTTATACCATATCTCTTAGGTTTTAATGATAACAAAGTATTTAAATAACAATTGGGTATACTAATATTTGTTCAAGTGTGCATGACCATATGAAGGTGAGGAAAACACAAGAAGGGGGTTGAATTGTGTTAGACTTTTTCTTTCTTTTTAAAACTCTAGTCAGATTCTAAACACAAAGTATAGAATATGAGTCAAAGATAACTGATAGGTAGCGAATAAGGAATGAAAGAAAGAAGGAAGGCACAAAAAGTTATCATGGTCCCTCTCACAAATCGAGAGTAGTCCAGTCTCCTTGTACTTACATCATTTTTGAAATTTAATTTTTTCAGATTCTGATCTTTAATTTTTTTATTTAGATATTCATTATCATAACCAATACTTAGATCATTCCTAAAATTTTAGTTTATGGTTCTGCATACTTGAACAAATATTAGTATAGTTCTTTAAATACTTTGTTATTATCAAAACATAAGAGATATGACACATACCAATTTTGTTCTAACAATCTCCCTTTTTTGATGATGATAAACAAAAGTATTTCAAAATAATGGTTGTTAATTTAATTAACAAGTTGACTTCATGGTTTAATATTTGTAAACTCCCACCGAGTCTAATAGTCCAGAGGGTGAGGTTTGTAAGCTCCCCCTAAGTTCTATCTTGGTTAATTAAATTCAAACTTTAAAGCACACTTAATAAAAACTTCAGAATTTAAGCATAAATAATAACTATCAGATTTAGGTGTTTAAATACTTTTATATCTACTCCCTCTTTTGTCATCAACAAAAATAAGGAAATAGAAAAGATACCGAAGAAAATAAGTTATAAACTCAAACAAATATTTTCTAAGCACAATAATCTTCATATCAAGTCCACGAATTTATATGTTTAAGATTTTATTAAATATGAATAAAAATGAATTAAAATCATGTTTGTTTCTCCCCCTATTTCATCAAAGAATAGAAATAATTTGAAAAAAAATAGAAAAGTAGTTGTGATTTGGCTAGAATGGTTGTCAACAACTCTTTAATTCTCGAGATAGTCAAGTCTTATTCTACTGAGCATTTGAGAGAAATAGAGCAGTCAAAGCTAGGGAGATATGCTTTAAAACTAAGAATATATCTCCCTCTTATGTCCATTGGTGCACAATAAACAACATTGATCCTGCTTTATCCCAGACTCTCTATATAAGCCGTGTTTCGTTACCAACAATGTCACATTCATCATTCTTCTCATCTAGCTCTTATGATAATAGATAATATGAGAAAATATTCAAAGAACTCTAAGGAGGGCTATTACCAAGAGGTTATCAAGGCTATTTTGAAATCCAATGATGCTAAGGGGAAGAAACACAGAAAAGAAAGGCTCAAGAATTCTGAAGGTGCAAAGTCATAATCTGATTCATCTACTGAAGTTTATGTGGTAGCAAGTACTTCATTCTCAAAGATGAAGAACATCAAAAAGAATAAGTATGCATCTAATGATATTGGATCATATGTTGATGAGCACTGGATGACCTTCCTCAGAATGGGTGGTTTTCATCCTGGCGTAATCTTTGTAGTGCATCTGTTAGCTTTTGAGAATGATCTGGATTTAGGATAATTTCTTGATCGATAATAACATATCATTTTATCATTGCATTTGTTTATGATTCTCTTGCTACTAATATCCTTTAGATTGAGCCATCAGAAGAGATGTTACAGAGAAGTTTTCAACCATTTCAGTCGTGTTTTGTGTTGTGTGTGTTAGGAGTGATATAGTGAATTAAAAAAAATTAATCACACAAACATAAAACCAATTATGATGACTTGGGGGCAGCTAAAACATGATTTTATTTTACCCAAGAAAATAACTACCAAAGGTTACACAAACGTTTTTTACAACAGAAGAATATGTATGACAGATGTCACACTCTTTTGCCTTAAAAAAGCGCTTGATTAAACCCATCAATAACTCAGAGTCCATAAGACAGGAAATTCTCAGAGGAATTATGACTTAGGACCTTAAGAATCAGAGAACCTTCTTACTCAGAGGACTAACTGGTTGAGAGTCAAATAACCCAGAATCACATATTAAGCTGAAGGTAAATACTCAACAGTTAAAAACCACATGTCAAAAGACTTTTCAGATTTGGACACATAAATGGAACAGATGTCACAAGAAGATAAAAAAAATTCCACTTAAATTTTATCAGAGACAACTAATCATATTCTGAGCATCAGAGATTGAGTTGCTTCAGAGGCTACTATTCATCAGAAGCTAGTTTAGAGCTTCTGATCACAGTAGCTTCTGATCATTACCAGACTCTGATCCTCCATTCAGAAGCAAGCACTAGTCTTTTACAAAATGCATGTTAAAATTCATTTTAAGAAAATTAAATCTTTCAATAGTAAGAGGCTTGGTAAATATATCATCCCTTTGATGATTAGTATCAATGAACTGTATATTTATCACACTCTTCTGAACATACTCTCTAAAATAATGATGTTTTATTTCTATGTGCTTGGTTCTAGAATTTTGAATAGGATTCTTTGTCAATTAGATAGCAGCAATATTATCACATAAAATAGGAATATTGCTTCCACTTATCTGATAGGCTTCCAACTGATATTTCATCCAGAGTAGTTGTGTGCAATAACTTGTATCAGAGATGTATTATGTTTCTGCTTTAGACAAAGCAATGGCGCATATATATATATATATATATATATATATATATATATATATATATATATATATATATATATATATATATATATATATATATATATATGCGCCATTGCTTTGTCTAAAGCATAAACTTATTACATCGTGTTTTTAAAACAACCGTAGTGATATCAGTTGACGTTTCATGAGTTCAATTCTCAGCGCCAGCTAATTCGTGATTTCTTTAGTATTTTAGAATTGTCTTTCATTTTTATTTAAAAAAAAGAAAGTTATATCACTAAAGTTCTTTAAACTAACTATTGTGATATATTTTATATATTTTTTAATTTTTAATTAATTAAAATTTGGCATTTTTTTATAAAATATCATTAACGTAAATCTTATATCACCACGGTTGTCTAAAAACACCGTCATAATATATTTTTCATTATTTAAAAAAAATTGCTTAAAATCTGACGTTTTTTTATAAAATTTCATCATATATCACAACAATTTTGATAAACAACCGTAGTGATATTATTAATCACTTTAAACAAAGCTAGCTAACTTGTCTCTTGAGTTCCATATTTTCATTTCCATCAAGAAACAACCCCTGACGAAACAACGTGATTTTCAACCCTAACCAAGCAACACCATTTTCAACCCTAACGAAATAAAACTAGTCTCAACCCTAACAAAACATACAACACCATCTTCAAACCTGGAAAAACAAAAGCATTTTCAATCAATGTTTGTGCTTTTGTACCATCGAGGAAGGAGCCGACACTGTGTTCTTCGTTCTTGACTAGCCTTTGGTTTAGCTGTCGAGGAGGAACTCAAAGATTCTGACAACATTTTTCACTTATTCATCACGTTTTTGGTATGTAAACTTTTTCCCCATGCATCTACAATACCGTCATTTTGCATTGGTGTTTATGTATTAGTTGTTGATGACGCCATTATGTTGATGATGCCACTAATGCTTATGTATTTGTTGTTGTTGATGCCATTGTTGTTGATAATGCCATTGTTGTTGTTGATGACATTGTTGTTAACGATGCCATTGTTTTTGTTGATACCATTGTTGTTGATGATGCCATATTGTTGCTTATGTATTTGTTGTTGTTGATTCCATTGTGTTGATGATGCCATTGTTGTTGTTGTTGATGCCATTATGTTGATGATGCCATTGTTGTAGATGATGTCATTATGTTGATGATGTTATTGTTGATGATGCTATCGTTGATGATGTTTGTGTCTTTATGTTTATTGTTTTATGTCTTGATAGATGTCTTCTTCTTCATCTAGTAGCTAAGAACTACATATACAAATGAAACCATTACAAATGATTCTCAATATGTAGTAGGAGAACAGAAAAAACAGTAAAGAGGTGCCACAATGATGGCTAAATTAAGAAAAGTCTGCAAGTCGGGTGTCAGACTTTCGATCGAGTTTAGTGTCGTTTATACTATTCTTGATGGTCCCCATTCTTCAATTCTTAAGAGTTATGTTGAATTCCTTGGATTTAGCAAAGTTATCATATTGTTAGATGATTGGAAAGATGTAACTGATGAGGTGAAAAAAAGCATATGGACGGCTATTCAGGTATTAATTTTAATTTTCATCGATTCGATATTACTTTACATAAACACTAATACATACTTATTTATGTAAATATTTGATGTTTGAGTTTAGTGATGATTCGAAGATGAAAAAAAAGTGGATCACTTTTGCTGGTACGACTTAGACACGGTCGACCCAATCATATCGGAGGCACCGTTCTAATTTTAAAAATAGGCTCAATTTTTAAAAAAAATACAATTATAATAATTAAAAATATATATAAAAAATACAATTCTATATTATTTAAAAATAAATTTAATTATAATTATTTTGAGTGTTGATCAATCTTAATTTTTGTATGTATTAAATTTTTATCATAATATTTTTTCAATCATTGAATTTTTTTAATAACATTTTATTTATTTTTATTAATATTTATTAAAAAAAATAAATTTTTCAAATTTTGGGGCCTTATAAAATGTGAGGCCCTGTGCTGCAACACATGCTGCACATGCACAGGGTCGGGCCTGGTTTCCCTCAGGGTCGGCCCAATCATATCGAAGGCACCGTTCTAATTTTAAAAATAGGCTCAATTTTTTTTTAAAAATACAGTTATAATAATTAGAAAAATATATCAAAAATACAATTATATATTAATTAAAAATAAATTTAATTATAATTATTTTGAGTTTTGATCAATCTTAATTTTTGTATGTATTAAATTTTTATCATAATATTTTTTCAATTATTGAATTTTTTTAATAACATTTTATTTATTTTTATTATTATTTATAAAAAAAATTCAAATTTTGGGGCCTTATAAAATGTGAGGCCCTGTGCTGCAGCACATGCTGCACATGCACATGGTCGGGCCTGGACTTAGAGTAGTTTTAAGTCACGAATCACGAGTGACTACATTATGAAGCCTAAGTCTAATATTGAGTACCTGTGGGTGAAATATCCTTTTCTTGAAAAGAAGGTTTGGAAAACGTTTCTAAAGCATCATAGTTCTGAGGAGTTCATGGTTAATGCCATTTGTACTTTCTGATAGTTATATGGATATAACCATGGACTTAATATTTTTCCTGTGTTTAAAATGTGTTAAAAGTGAAGCAGGAAAGCTGAACAAGTCTGAAAACAAATAACACATTTATTTTGTAGTGGGGGGTACATGAAACTTGAGAAACATTGGTTGTTGCAAAAAGACAACTAGGAGATAGGGACTTCATGAGTCGTGATCGGGAACCATTACGACATGGGAAGTGGAATAGGGCTCGTGAAAGATCAAATAGAGACTACACTTCAGATGTCTCAAGATTAGTAGCTGAGAAAATTGTAAGTAGAACTTGTTGCGCATATGTTAAGTGTTATTTAAATCGCTTTGGCAATTAACAATGTATGTTTTATCATGTTATGTATGATTTGTTGGTTAACTTAGCCCGTGAACATTCCTTTGTTCCAGAACCACGACATAATATATTAGTAGAAGCAATCAGAATAAAGGATCATGGTGGGCATGTTCATGGAGTTGGAGATGGCATCGACCTGAGAGTGTTTTTTGATACGTCTAGAAAAAGCATCAGACATGTGCAAAAAGAAACGTTGCAAGAGTTTGAGAGGAAGATAGATAGTCAAAAGAAAGAATTTTAAGAAAAGTTAGAAGCGGAGCGGGAAACCCGCAGAAAAAAATTAGAAGAAATAGTAGAGTTATATGCGGTATGTGAGAATATTGTGTTATCTCAAATGTATGATATATATTGTGTTAATTATGTTTTATGTTCCTGTGTTTTTTATGATGTAGAGAATTAGTGGAACCGTCCCATGATGTACATGATGCAAGCATAAAAGCAGTTGTTCAGCCACCCCCACCGGTAACAAGATCCATAACGGGTTATTGGCTCCCCCTGAAGGATCATATTCCAAAATTTTATGTTACGTTATGCATAACAAAGACAAGGTGTTTGCTCTTGCGCTAGAACATGATCCAGAGTTATAAGGGTTAGAGGAATTCTTAATCTATCCTAGAGATATAAAGGATATGATCGTTGGAAATCGGTGGATGGACGCATGGTAACTATAAGTTTGGTACACGTAAGTATATCTCATTATGGTACGTTCCTTGTTTTGTATAGAACTAATTCCTCATGTGTTTTTTATATTTTGTTTAACCATTTAGTTACATTCACTGTGTTTGTATATAATTAAATAAATCGAATACTTATGGATTGTTGGATCCAGTTAGAGTATGATTTACAGATAATTCTACAAGAAACATTCAAGAATACTTAACATCATGAATAGTGTGGGGGCGAAAAGAATGTTACCTAACACCATTTCTCAATATGTGAGTAATTTTAAAATCATGGTTTCTCTATTATAGTTAGTTTTCATGTTTTACCAAATACTAATTATATATGCTTGTATTGTTCAGTCAGAGAACATTTTCAATTGATCATCATATCTCTTTGGACGAATATAGTAATTACCTTGTGTTTGTTACACTATCCACTTGAACCTATGATGCAACAAATTATTACTAGGTATTTTTATGTTTATGAGACTTTTAGTAATATTTTCTTTGACTTTGTAGTTATCTTAGCGTGTAATACTTTTAAATCATTTTCAATATACGGGGTTATGGAGAGACACTATAGGTTGAACAACTTTAGAAAATAGCTCACATTTTGTGAGCCCTAGGTAAGTGGATTAATTGTGACATTCACTTATATATATTCATGAAATGTATGGTTATATATTCATGAAATGTTTATATTTGTAGACTAGGAAATAAGCAGAGGGATACGAGTGTGGGCACTATGTAATGAAACACATGTTCAACATCGTCTCTGTCGGCATTGTTGACTCGTGGGATCAGGTATATATAATGTCATGAAATGTTTATAATAATATATTAATGTTAAAGTAATTTTCTATTACAATTAAAATGACGTAATATTCAATTTTTTGATATGTTTATGTAGACGTTTAACGACATGACACCTTTCTCTCCCGATGACTTAGACGATGTCCGTAGACGTTGAGCGTTTATTTTCAATGCGTTAGTTGAAAAATGGGGTGGTATTGTATGACTTCGTCTTTGATGGTTGTAAATATATTTTTATGGCTTAATTTGATATTTTGTAAATATTTAGCTAATATATGTATAATATATAGGTAAAAAAAGTACAAGTTTGTACAGAAGTATCAAGCTCAGTGCCAGCAGGCACGAAATGCACATAGAGAGGTTTTGGTTTTACCTTATGACTTTCGTCAAGTTTTACAGATTTTGTACAACCTAAACCTTTCTTGCCATTTCTGCTAACTCCATAGATAAAGGAAGCCATTTTTCTTTTATATATGCTTTTAGTCAGAAAGTACTGGAATGTTCTGTCATATATAATGATATAATCAGTACCAGAAGCTTCTGAGATTATTTTCTTCTCTAGTTTTGAATTTTTTTTTTCAAAGTAGAGTTATTACTTTCTAAAGAAAATACCTTTTCATTTAGAGAGGAAATATCTTTCTCAAGCTCTCTCTGAGTTTCAGAAGCAGTTACTTGGACTATTTTAAGGTCCTTGTATTTACTTTGAAGGCTCTGGTACTTTTCCAGCATTTCAGAGAGACATGATTCAGTATCAGAATGAGATAGCTTAGAAAATACCTCTTTAGAATCAAAGTCGGATTCTGATTCTGATAATACCTTGTCTTCTGGTTCTTCAGAACTTGTGGGATCCTTTGTAGTTGCCATCAGTGCAACGTTGGCTTTTTCTTCGTCAAAATCTTCTTCTTCTGATTCTAAGTCATCCCAAGTAGCCATCAGCCTCTTATTGACTTTAGAGAAATTATTATTGGGCCTTTTGTCATTTTTCAGCTTAGGACAATCATTTTTGTAGCGGCCTGGCTCCTTGCACTTGAAGCAGATAACTTCTTTTCCAGAACCTTGCTTCTTTTGTCCATACAAAGAATCAAAGCAACCAACAGTTCTTATGACTCCTCTGAACTTTCCTTAACCATTTTGCCTGTGTTTCTAGAGTCTGTTGACTCTCTTTGATATTAAATATAGCTCATCATCATCTTCTGAGTCTTCATCAGATCCTTCTGATTCTTCCTCAACTTGATAGGCTTTTGTCTTCTCAGGCTTAGATTTTAGAGCAACAGATTTACCTCTCTTTTGAGGTTCATCTTCTTCAAGTTCAATTTTGTGGCTTCTTAAAGAACTAACAAGTTCTTCAAGACTGATGTTGTTGATATCCTTTTCCAGCTTCAAGGTAGTTACCATAGGTCTCCATTTTTTGGGAAGACTTCTGATAATTTTCTTGACATGATCAGTTGTAGAGTATCCTTTATCCAGAACTTTAAGTCCTACAACAAGCATTTGAGACCTTGAGAACATAGTCTCAACTGTTTCATCATGTTCCATTTTGAATGCCTCATATTTCTCGATTAAGGCCATGGCCTTTGTCTCCTCTACTTGAGCATTTCCCTCATGAGTCATCCTCAGAGAGTCAAAAATGGATTTGGCAGAATCTTTGTTTGTTATCTTCTCATACTCCATATAAGAGATATCATTAAGAAATATGGTTATGATCTTATGATAAGTTTTGAAGTCTTTCTTCTGTTTTGAAGCAATTCTTCCCCCCCCCCCCCCCCCTTTGTCATTAGCAAAAAGGTTGGGAAAAGACTTGATAAAAAAGTCATACATTCACAAACATAATAGGCATTCATTCACAAAAGTGATAACCAACATTTAAACACATAAAAACATGATATTGTTCTAGATAATTAGAAATATAACACATAAAAACTACAACATAGATATGATAAGAACATAAACAAGACCATAACACTTAATCACTTCCGAAACCCTCTTCCATCTCCACATCTTCTTCTTCTTCAAAGGACGGTTTAGAGTGGTAAAGCTTGAGAAGTTTGTTAATCCCATGCATTGCTTGATGATGATTGGAGTTCATTTGCAATTTCATAGACATCATCTCATGATGAAGAGATTCCAAGGAATATCCTCCTTCCGGGGCAACAACATCCAATTCATCTCTATATCTATAAATGCCATCCGGAGCAAGAACAATTTTGGTATTCTTGGTGATTGTGGTTTTGTTGATCTCACACAGTTGTTCATCCATCTCAAGATATTCTTCATTTTCAAGAGGAACATTAAAATAAGCCAATAATTTTGAGACAAAGTAAGCATATGGCAGCCCTCCGGCGAGACCAAGTTGATGTTTCAAATGATAAAAGAACAAATATGACCAATTTATATCCCATCCCATTTTCAAGGCTTTAATCAAAAACACATCAAAGTCGGTCACTTGAGCATGATTAGAATGTCGAGGCACCAAAATGTATGCTAAAACATAGTGTAACATCCGGTCACTAACAGTCAAGGATTTAGCATACTTGATAACACGAGATGATTGAGATTGTCTACCAATTAAATCATCATGAGTTCCACGAGAAATCTCAACAAAATAGTTCAAAGTATCAAAATATTTCCATTCCTCACTTGGAATAAATCCGATACGGAATTCATATCCCTCATTTGGAATTCCTAAACATTTAGAAATATCTTCTAACCTAATAGACATCTTAGTATTGTTAACACAAGACTCCATACACATGTCACCAAACTCATCATGTGAAAACTTAATATTGCGATAAAAAGTTTTAACCAATTCGGGATAAATCAATCCTACCTCAGAGACCAAATCTTTAACACCAGAGTTTTGCAGAAGCTCCTCAAAATTGAAACTGTGAGCAGGAAAGGCAGTGAACTTCACATATTTTGTCTTCATCAATTCCCTTCTACCAACTTCAGATTTGGATTTCTTAGCCTTTGAAGGTTGGATGTCCACAGTTTCTTCCCTAATTTCATCAGCTTGAGAACTTTCACATATAGGTTGCTTTCCTTTGTTCTTCTTGTAAGGAGCCATGATTTTGGTTTTGAGAGTTAGGGTTTGAAAGGGAATTCCGAAAATGAAACTTGAATTGAGAGAGGTGAAGATGGTTGGATGTTGGAAGAAAGAGTGGGTTTGATATTTAAGAGGTTGATTTATGATTTTGAGTAAGTGGGTGTGATTTTCTTGAAAATGGGTTTATGACATTGAAGGTGGAAGGTGGAAGATGGAAGATGGAAGATGGAAGATGATAGTTTTCCAAGACAAAATGATAAACACACATAAAGAGCAACACATGTGAATGTTTTAAAAAATAATTTTTTTCTGACTTTTTCAGTGGTAACCGGTTAATACCCCGCAGGTAACCGGTTACGCAAGCAAAAATACGAAAAATAAAAGAAAACACGAACAACGGTAACTGGTTACTACCCTGCAGGTAACCGGTTACGCAAGCCAAAAATGCAAAAACAGCAACTTGATACAGCAAATATGGTAAGGAATTTTCATAAATCATCACTTAGACATGTTTAAGCACATATTAAGGCAACTTTTAGTCAAAAATACATATCATGAAAAATAATATACATTGTAGAAAAATCGAAAAACGTCATACTTTCGACATAGAATGCATAAAAAGTGAAACTTACCGAACTCGAAAAATTATATAAATTACATACCTTTCATCCTTGATGATGTACCATGAATATTCGATGAAAAAATCAGAGATTCATTTCGCTCAAAATTCCAAGTTCTCGGCGAATCTTGAAAAATTGCTCTTTAGCCAATGGTTTTGTGAATATGTCGGCAAGTTGGTTATGTGTATCCACAAACGTAACATCTACATCTCCGTTGAGCACGTGATCTCGAAGGAAATGATGTCGGATATCTATGTGCTTTGTCCTTGAATGCATGACCGGGTTCTTTGTGATGTTGATGGCACTTGTGTTATCGCATCGAAGAGGAATGCAACCGAGATCTACACCAAAATCAAGAAGTTGTTGCTTAAGCCATAAAATCTGTGCACAACAACTGCTTGCTGCAATGTACTCCGCTTCGGCCGTGCTAAGTGCGACACATGCTTGCTTCTTGCATGCCCACAACACTAGTGCATTCCCGAGAATGTGACAAGTACCACTTGTGCTTTTCCTATCGGTCTTACATCCTGCATAATCAGCGTCAGAATAACCAATCAAGGAACATATACTACCTTTTGGATACCATAGTCCGACGTTCGTTGTTCCTTTGAGATACTTCATAATCCTCTTTACGGCGGTGAGATGCGATTCCTTCGGATTTGCTTGAAAGCGTGCACATAAACATACACTAAACATAATGTCAGGACGACTTGCCGTCAAATATAGTAATGAACCAATCATACCTCGATATTTTGTGATATCTATTGAAACTCCGGATTCATCTTGATCAACGTACGTTCCGGATCCCATAGGAGTGGACATCACTTTGCAACTATCCATATCGAATCTTTTCAACAATTCCTTGCAATACTTGGATTGGTTGATGAATATGCCATCCTTTGTTTGCTTGATTTGTAGTCCAAGAAAATAGTTCAATTTTCCCATCATGGACATCTCGAATTCTCCTTGCATCATAAGTGAAAACTCTTCGCAAAGATCTTTGTTCGTAGAACCGAAGATGATGTCGTCGACATAGACTTGAACCAATAAGGTGTTACCCTTGATCTTCTTTATGAACAAAGTCTTGTCGACCTTTCCTTTTACAAATCCCTTTTCACATAGAAAGTTGCTGAGGCGGTCATACCACGCTCTTGGTGCTTGCTTTAAGCCATATAGTGCTTTCTTCAACTTGTAAACATGTGAGGGATTCTTGAAGTCTTCAAAACCCGGAGGTTGTTTGACGTAGACTTCTTCATTGATGTAGCCATTCAGGAAAGCGCTTTTGACATCCATCTGAAACAATTGAAAATTCATAGAACAGGCATAAGCAAGTAATAATCGAATTGCTTCTAACCTTGCTACCGGAGCGAACGTCTCATCAAAATCAATTCCTTCCTCTTGATTGTATCCTTGTGCGACCAATCTTACTTTGTTACGAACTATGATCCCATTCTCATCAAGTTTGTTCTTGAACACCCATCTTGTTCCTATGATGTGCTTGTTGTTCGGTCTTGGTACAAGACTCCAAACTTGATTCCTTTCGAATTGGTTGAGTTCTTCTTGCATTGCTACTATCCATTGATCGTCGCCTAAGGCTTCATCGACTTTGGTTGGTTCTATTTGAGATACAAAAGCCATGTTGAGACAAGCATCCTTGAGATTTAGTCGTGTTGCAACGCCTTGGCTAATATCACCAATAACTTTATCGATCGGGTGATCTCTATGAGTTCTCCATTCTTTCGGTAGATCATGATGTTCTTCAATGATTGGTGAGTCATCTCCTTGTGGTATTGGTTGATCATTTGGAACTTCCTTTTGTTGTGACATATCTATTATATCATCATCATCATCAACAATAATGTTATCCTTTTTCGAGGGGTTAGTTTCATCAAAAGATACATGCATTGATTCTTCTATAGTTAAAGTTTTTTTATTATAAATTCTAAAGCTTTACTAGAGAGAGAGTAGCCGAGAAAAATACCTTCATCGGATTTCTCGTCAAACTTACCAAGGTTGTCTTTGTCGTTGTTGAGGACAAAGCACTTACACCCGAAAATATGAAAGAAAGAAATATTTGGTTTTCTCCCTTTGAAAAGTTCATAAGGGGTTTTCTTGAGAATAGGCCGAATATTAACACGGTTACTTACAAAACATGTCGTGCTCACCGCATCCGCCCAAAAATACTTAGGAAGATTTGAATCACTTGGCATTGTCCTTGCAAGTTCTATTAATGACCTATTCTTCCTTTCTACGACACCATTTTGTTGTGGAGTTCTTGGTGAGGAGAAGTTGTGTGAGATTCCATGTTCTTCACAAAATTCTTTGAATGAGGCATTTTGGAATTCTCCACCATGATCGCTTCTAATGGAGATAATTGAAAGAGACTTCTCATTTTGAATTTGCTTGGCATACTTCTTGAATGCTTTGAAGGCATCACTTTTCTGCACTAAAAACAATGTCCAAGTATATCTAGAGAAATCATCAACAATAACTAATGCATAAACGTTACCTCTGAATCTTTTTGTTCTCGATGGACCAAAGAGATCCATGTGCAATAATTGTAGTGGCCTAGTTGTGGACACCAGATTCTTGGAAATGAAAGTTGACTTAGTTTGCTTTCCTTTTTGAAAAGCACCACACAACCCATCTTTGATGAATTTGATCTTCGGCAATCCAATGACTAAGTCATGCTTGATCAACTTATTCAAGTGCTCCATATGAATATGAGCAAACCTCTTGTGCCATAACCATGATTCATTGTTGTTTACCAAGAGACACCTAACATTCAAAGACAAGTTATCTAAAGAGATTTGAAATATATTATTAACTCTTTTACCTTTTAGCATAACTTCATGAGTAACTTAGTTTTCAATCAAACATTCATCTTTAGTGAAGTTGACTTTGAAACCTCGGTCACACAATTGGCTAATGCTAAGGAGATTATGCTTTAGACCTTCTACAAATAGGACATCTTCTATAGTCGTTGAAGGCGGTGAACCAATGATGCCTACGCCAAGGATTATTCCTTTGTTGTTGTCACCATAAGTAACATATCCTTTGGCCTTAAGCGTTAGATGTGAAAATTTGTTTAAGTCACCCGTCATGTGCCTTGAACACCCACTATCAAGATACCATTGATTTGAGGAGGTCTTCAAGCATACCTACAAAAAAGAGTTAAGTTTTATTAGGTACCCAAATTGCTTTCGGTCCTTCAAAGTTAGTTCCTTTCTTAACCCATACATAATGGCCTTGAGCAACACTAAAGTTTCTAACATAACATGCATTAGGAGTATGACCTTTAATACCACAATAGAAACATGTAGGCTCAAAGTTGCTTTTATATCTAGGGGGATAAGATTTCTTTTTTATAATAAGATTTGTTCCTTTTCCTATTATTATATTGATGAACCACTTTAGGCTTGTTACTTTTATCTAAAGGAATTTGTTCTTTAGCTTTTACAAAAATGGTCTTGTTAGAAGTTTGTTTAGCAAAATTTGAATAACCTAAACAACTTTTATCATTTGAGTATCTTTGACTACTAAGAACATGTTCCAATCCGATTTGACCTTTTTCATATCTTTCAATAACTCTCTTCAATTGAACTATTTGAAAAGCAAGTGACTCACATTTAGTGCATGCAAAATTCTTGATTAATTCTTCCTTTTCATCTTTGAGATTATTTTTCATTTTCTCAATATTTTCTTCCAAAGTTGATATTTGATTCTTTTGAGATGAAATGGTTTTGTATAGAATTTTGCATTCACTTAAAAGTTCATCAATTTCTCCTTGAGCATCATTATCAAAAATTGAAAAGTTACTACTAACCTCATCGTCTTCATTGTCGGAATGATGTGATGCCATCAATGCTAGATTTGCACTTTGATCAATATCGGAATCCGATGAAGAACTTATTTCATTGTCATCCCAAGCAATGTAGGCCTTCTTATTGTAATCCTTCTTTCCTTTGTTGTCACGATTCTTTGCGAGTTTGGGACATTCCGGTTTGATGTGCCCTTGTTTTCCACATTCATAGCATGTAATGTCTTCATTGGATGTTGATGCTTCTCTTTCTTTGTTCTTTGAGAACTTCTTTCTTCTTGTGTAACTAGAGTTTCCAATATTATTTTCTGCACCAAAGTATTTTCCTAGTCTTTTTACAAGAAGCATAAAGTTTTCGTCCTCTTCGGGATTGTCTTCTTTCTTCACAGCTTTGGAATCAACTTTTAAGGAAATGCTCTTGGATTTCTTCTCTTGGACCTCATGTTTCTCCAATAGTCCAAGTTTCGTCTCATATTCTTGAAGCTTTCCGAATAAAGTAGCGGATGTCATTGTTGATAAACTTTTCTTTTCGGAAATCGCCGTCACTTTGGGTTGCCATTCTCTTGTTAAAGACCTAAGCACTTTAAGATTAAGTTCATCATTAGTTAGTGTCTTACCAAGTGCTTTCAAGTAATTTGTCAAATGCACGAATCTTTTTTGCAAGTCGAGGATTGATTCTCCCGGTTGCATTCGGAATAACTCATACTCTTGACTTAACGTGTTCAATCTAGATCTCTTGACTTCGGTCGTTCCTTCGTGAGTTTTTACAAGAGTCTCCCATATTTCCTTTGTCGTTGTACATGTTGAGACGCGGAAGAATTCATCCATTCCAAGTGCACTTTGTAAAATATTAATCTCCTTTTTATCATAGAGAACCCTTCTCTTATCATCATCATCCCATGATCCTTGTGGCTTTGTTGAACTAGCACCGTTGACAGCCGTTGTAGGAATAAAAGGACCATTTTGAACCGCCTCCCATATGTCACTTCCTTGTGCTTCTAAATGTGCCTTCATACGGATTTTCCAAAAGTCGAAATATTGACCAAAAAACAAAGGAGGCTTGTTACTACTACCACCATCTTTAAATACACGATCATTGTTTGCGGAAGCCATCTGAATCTTTAGGAACAAGTTACCTATAACTTGCTCTGATACCAATTGTAAGTTGTAAATGCGCCTAAGAGGGGGGTGAATTAGGTGGTAAAAAATTTCTTCGATCTTATTTCCGGTTCTTGGTTATTTTTCGTTTAAGTGCTGAAAAATAAATTGCGGAAAGTAAAAGGACACCGGAAATTTATAGTGGTTCCATTCACACTCCGAAGGTACTCCACTCCCCTTTCGACTCGAAAGAGATTTCACTATAGTTAGAATTATTGTACAACCTACTCACACCAATGGTGATGCTTACTATCTAACCTATAGGTAATCAAGTGTATGAAGAACAATCCTCTTCAACACTTCACTTGTTTCCAACAATCCTGGACAACAAGGTATGATACAAAAATCTGAACTTAATTAAAAAGTTGATGATGAATCTTGAATATATTAATCACTTGGATTAATCTTCCCCTTTGGATATCAATCACTCAATGTAGTATACAAGTGTTCAAACCGAATGATATGTATTCTTTTCAAGGTATATGAAGGTTTAATGCAAAGAATACTTTAAGAAAGTTTTTGGACACTTGATAAAAGATCTGAGTTTTTATAAGAGTGATTTTATTGAAAGTGTTTGCAAGAAAAGGAGGTGTTTATAAAAAATGAGTAATGATGTTTATATATTGCTACAAACACCTTTTTGAAAGAGTATGATGAATGAAAAGATGCCACGATTCAAAGGAATGCAAAGAAAACATTTGAATGAAGAAATGTATCAATTTGCCAAAATTTGTCAGCGGTAACCGGTTACTGCTCGGTGGGTAACCGGTTACTTGCTTCCAACGTCCAGAAAATATTTGAAAAACAACAGTGGTAACCGGTTACTGCTCTGTGGGTAACCGGTTACTGAAGCCCAGTTTTGAAAAATAGAATTTGGTAGAATGTGAAAAATGAAATGCAATACATCCTAATTTTCTATATGAACCAAGATATCATGGAATAAATATTTGAACACTTGTATATCATTTTAGTGAAAGTTTTAGATATACCAATGATGATACTTGATCCTTTGAAATGATATACTTCACTTGAATCTTTACTCCACTTCAATTCACTTCAAGTCTTTGACAGCTTTTTGATCTTTTCACATGAGAATTGTTGAGAGATGTTGTAATCATCAAAATCATCAAGGAGCCATGACTTCACATAAGGACTCACAAAGAACAACCTTCTTTGTCTTATCAAGGATAACCTCCTTAAGGAATCAAACAAACAATTTGAATAATATTTTTTGTGTTACAAGATGCTTCTATACAAGCAGATTTTACACAAGTGAATAGCAAACACTTAAAGAAAAACTGTGTACAAAAGAATGATAGTTTTTCACAAAGAAATAAACTTCTCAAAATATTGTTTTGCCGGCGTTTTTCTTCAAGTCTCCAAGTCTTACTTATATAGCATAAGCATAAGACCGTTGAAGGGTAAAATGGGGAAAGCTCACTTGAGCGGTTGTCCATTATTGGATGCGACAAGAGTGATATTGCATATTGTCCTTCACCCATAAAGTCAGTGACAAGGGTGATGTATAGTACTGTCCTCGCCCATGAAATCAGGTAGTGGAAAGGATGTTCGATTTGTACTATTTGATCACGTTCCTATTTTGATCTTATCTTCAATTTCATTGGCTTCTGATGAAAGTTGATGAAGCATGAAATGAAGAAACATAAAGCTGGATTCAGAAACTTCAGAATCTTTGGTCAAAACCTTAACAGCGTAAGTAGTCTGGCTTGAGATCTTCAGAGACTTCAGAATCTTCAGTCAGAACCTTGATAACTTCAATCGTCTGGCTTGAGATTTTCAGAATCTTTAGCTACATAACACAACTTCAGGAACTTGCCATTCTTCAAAAGTTTCATGATCAGAGTCACATCCAAAAGCATGAATTGAGAGAATATTGCAACAACAACATAATGTATCCTTAGAATCTTCTCAGGAGTGAATCGACACAGAAGTAGTAAGATCATTACAGCAACAATAATGAACATCTTTCAGAACTTCTAATAGTTGGAGCATAAGTAGATTTGGAACATATAGTTCAGAAAGTGATGACGTTGCACATCATGTATTCAAAATCAGAACTGATTGTTAAAGCTACACAATAACAAACCATTAGGGTACCAAAATTGTTCTCACACAAATACAATATTGTTATCATCAAAACTCAAGGTATAGATGCAAAACCAAACTTGTTCTAACAATCAAGGTTATGACTGAAGAGTCTGAAGATTCTAAAGATACTGAAGATCTCAAGCCAGACTGTTGACGCTATCAAGGTTTTGACTAAAGACTCTGAAATGTCTGAATCTAACTGTATGTTTCTTCATTTCATGCTTCATCATTTATTCACCCGAAGCCAATAAATTTGAAGATAATATCAATGGATACGTGATCAAATAGTACATGATACAAATCAAATATTCTTTCCACTACCTTATATTATGGGAAAAGGACTGTACTATACATAACACCTGTCACTAAAGTATTGAGCAAAGGACGGCACTATGTATCACTCCTTTCACCAATCCAACAGTGGACAACTGCTTTATTGGTATCCCCATTTTGCCCTCCAATGGTCTCTTTTCTTATACTATATAAATGGGACTTGAATACTTGAAGAAAAAGTTGAGAGACACTACAATATTTGACAAGTCTATTTCTTTGCGAAAAGCTATTATTTTTATACACAGTTTTTCTTTAAGAGTTTGTTTTTCATTTGTGTAAAATTTACTTGTGTAGAAGCATCTTGTAAAAACAAAACCTTTAATTCAAACTTGTTGTTTGTGATTCCTTAAGGAGACTAGGGTATAGTCGGATCCTTGAGAAGACAAAGAAGGTTATTCTTTGTGATTATTGTAATCAGTTGACTATAGTGGATTAAGTCCTTGGGTATAAGAAAAAATCACATTGGCGGGTGGACTGGAGTAGCTTTGAGTTTCAAGCAAAACAGCATAAAAATACTTGTGTTTTTATCTATTTATTCTTAGTATTTATGTCGTGTTCTTGAGTTGGTAAAAAGCATTTGTTTTTTAAAAACTCAATTCAAACCATCAATTCTTGTGTTTTTCACACCTTCAATTGACATCAGAGCTCTGATTCTGATTGTCATAAAGTTTTTATCAACACTTCACCGTGTTCAGTACCGATCCAATTTGTGTGAGAAATAATGGCCGCTGCTAACAACAATGTTGCCATTACTAACAACAACTATAGAGATCACTATAGTGTTAAACCACCAATCTTTGATGATGAGAAATTTGATTACTAGAAATATAAAACCGAAAGTTTCTTTCTTGGATACGACGTTGATCTCTGGGATCTCGTAGTCGATGGCTACATTCACCCAGCTAATGCTAAAGGAAATAATATAACAAGAAGTGTTATGACATATCAACAAAAGAGGGATTTCAAAAATCATCATAAGGATAGAACGATATTGCTTAATGTTATCTCTTATACTAAGTATGAAAAGATAACTAGCAGAGATTCTGCCAAGTCTATTTTTGATTCCTTGAGAATGACTCATGAAGGGAATGCTCAAGTAAAGGAGACAAAAGCTTTGGCCTTAATCCAGAAGTATGAAGCATTCAGAATGGAAGATGATGAAACCGTTGAGACTATGTTCTCAAGATTTCAGATGCTTGTTGCAGGACTGAAAGTTCTGGATAAAGGATACTTTACAACTGACCATGTCAAGAAGATAATCAGAAGTCTGCCTAAAAATGGAGACTTATGGTAACTGCTTTGAAGCTAGCAAAGGATTTGTTGAAGAACTTATTAGTTCTTTAAGAAGCCACGGGATTAAACTCGGGGAAGATGAACCTCATAAGAGAGGTAAATATGTTGCTTTAAAGTTTAAGCCTAAGAAGACAAGAGCGTATCAAGCTGAGGAAGAATTAGGTGTTTCTGATGAAGACTCAGAAGATGATGATAAGTTATCTTTGATTTCTAAAAGGGTCAACAGACTCTGGAAGCATAGGTAAAATGGTCAAGGAAAGTTCAGAGGAGCTAGGATGACTGTTGGTCATTCTGATTCTTCGTTTGGACAAAAGAAGCAAGGTTTTGGTAAAGTGGTTATCTACTTTGAGTGCAAGGAGCCAGACCACTATAAGAATGAATGTCCTAAGCTGAAAAAGAATAGAAATCCTAAGAAGAAGTTTTCTAAAGGTAAGAATGGGATGATGGCTATATGGGATGACTCAGAATCCGAAGAATATTCTAACGAAGAATAAGCCAACGTTGCATTGATGGCAACTATAACTGATTCATAAGGTTTTGAAGAACCAAAGGATAAGATGTTGTCAGAATCAGACTCCGATTCTGAAGAGTTGTTTTCTAAACTATCTCATTCTGAATTAGAATCATGTCTCTCTAAAATCCTGGAAAAGTACCAGAGTCTTCAGAGTAGGTACACGGACCTTAAACAAGTCCAAGTAATTGCTTCTGAAACTCATAGTGAGCTTAAGAAAGATATTTCTTCCCTAAATGAAAAAATATTTTCTTTAGAAAGTAATAACTTTGCTTTGAAAAGTTAAATTTCAAAACTAGAGGAAGAAATAGTCTTAGAAGCTTCTGGTAATGATTGCATCATTACATATGACAGGGCATTCCAGTACTTTTTGGCTAAAAGCATAGATAGAAGAAAAGTGGATTCTTTGATCTATAGAGTTAGCAGAAATGGAAAGAAAGGTTTAAGTTGTACATAAACTATAAAACCCGATGAAAGTCAAAAGGTAAAACCGAAACCTCTCTATGAGCATTTTGTGCCTGATGGCACTGAGCTTGATTTTTCTACACAAACACAGAAACTTACAAAGGGTAAGAACTCAATTCTGAAACCTAAGTATCATGCACAAATTCCCCATGATTATCCTTCTGCACAAAGACCCAAGAGTGTAAGAAACTCTGGGAAAACTAACAAGAGAGGACCTAGAAAGTGGGTACCTAAGGATAAGATCATATATGTTACAGACATCCTTAGCAGCTCAGTTGAAACACCGATCATGGTACCTGGACAGTGGATGCTCACGACATATGATGGGAAGAAGGTCTATGTTCCAAGATTTGGAACTTAAGCCTGAAGGCTTCGTTGGTTTCGGAGGAAACCAGAAAGGGAAGATCATTGGCTCCGAAACTATTGGTAACGATAAACTTCCTTCTATTACTAATGTTATTTTGGTCGATGGTTTGATGCATAACTTATTGTTTATTGTTTAAATTATTTACAATGGTTATGATATCATTTTTAATCAAAAGTCTTGTAAGGCTGTTAGTCAGAAAGATGGTACAATCCTTTTTAACAGAAAGAGAAAGAACAACATTTATAAAATCAGACTTTCTGATCTCGAGGATCAAAATGTAAAATGATTGATGTTTATTAACGAGGAGTAATGGGTATGGCACTGACATTTGGAACGTGTTAGCATGAGAAGGATTTCTCAGCTAAATAAGTTTGGATTAGTTAGAGGCTTACCCAACTTGAAGTTTGCTTCAGATGCTCTTTGTGAAGCATGTCAGAAAAGAAAGTTTTCTAAAACATCTTGCAAAGCGAAAACTGTTGTTTCTACCTCTAGAATGTTAGAACTTTTGTACATTGATTTGTTTGGGCCAATGAGAACAACCCATATCAGTGGTAAGAAGTATGGATTGGTCATCGCTGATGACCATAGTCGTTGGACATGGGTAAAGTTCTTGAAACACAAGGATGAGTCACATTTTGTGTTCTCTACTTTCTTCTCACAAGTGCAAACAAAGATGGTTTTCAAAATAGTCAGAGTCAGAAGTGATCATGGTGGCGAATTTGGAAATAAACATTTTGAAAATATTTTTGATTCAAATGGCATTTCACATGATTTATCATGTCCTAGAACTCTACAGCAAAATGGGGTTGTAAAAGGAAGAATATGACTTTGCAAGAAATGGCCTGCACCATGATCCAAGAAACTGATATGGCTAAGCATTTCTAGGAAGAAGCAGTTAACACAACTTGTTATATTCAGAACAGGAATACTATTAGACCAATTCTGGGTAAGACTACATATGAATTATGGAAGAACAGAAAGCTTAACATTTCTTACTTTCATCCTTTTAGTTGTGAGTGTTTTATGTTAAACACTAAAGATAATCTTAGCAAGTTTGATTCTAAGGCACAAAAGTGCTTATTGTTAGGATTTTCTGAACGCTTTAAAGGCTACAGAGTCTTTAACATTAAGACACGGATTGTTGAAGAATCAATTCATGTTAGATATAATGATAAGTTTGACCCTGAAAAGTCAAAGCTAGTTGAGAAATTTGCAGATATGAAGATCAATCTTTCAGAATCCAAGGATAATGATTCTGGAGAAAAAGGCTCAGAAGGCAAAGCTAAAGAATCTGAAGAAAAACACTCAGAAGCGACTCAACTAGAAGTTGTGGTTGGTCCAGCTCATCAGAAGAAGAGTAGACCAAGAACTTCTTATTCTGGAGAATTAATTAAGCCCTAGAGGCCAATACTTTTGGTACTTGTATCGAATTATTTATTAATAATAAAAGGTTTTTTCTTTATTATGTTTGTCTAATAAAGTCCCTAGAATAGATAGTCCGTTTAATGTATCAAGTGTGACTTAATCATGAGATCACATTAAACATAAGGACATTATTCTTAAAGTATCCATAGTCGAGCTTTATTGTGAAGTGGGATAACTTTAAAGCATTAAGACTATTATGTATATAGATTGATGATCACATCTCATGGATCATGGATAAGGAGTTATCAAGTCTTAAACATAGGTATGAATATTAAGAGTAATATTTATACTGGATTGACCCGCTATGAGAATACTATATAGAATGTTATGCAAAGTGTCATAAGTTATTCTCATGGTGATAATGGTGTATACCACCCTTCGACCTGAAACCACTATGGACCCTAGATGTAGAGTCGAGTGCCTTATTGTTGACCAAACATTGTCCGTAACTGGATGACCATAAAGACAGTTGATGGGTACTCCACGAAGCATGCTAAGGGACATGAGTGACCTAGATGGAATTTGCCCATCCTGCGTAACAGGATAAATGTCTATGGGCCCAATATTGAACTGGACAAGGATGACACGGTCTATGCCTCGTGTTCAATATAGACATAAAGGCAAAAGGGTAATTGTACACATAAGTATTATCACAAAAGGATTTGTCATATCACATGACATTTTCGTGTCTTGGGTAGCAGTGATGTGTTGCTAGATACCGCTCACTGTTTATTATGTTAAATACGTGATTTAATATAATTGCCAATGCCGCGAAAACCTACAGGGTCACACACAAAGGACGGATTGATGAGAGATAGAGTAACTAAGGAACACCGTAAGGTACGGTGCACTTAAGTGAATTGTAGAACATCGTAAGGTACAGTGTACTTAAGTAGAATACGAAATATGGTAAGGTACCACGAGCTTAAGTGATTTTGGCATATTATAAGATATGGGTCACATACACTTAAGTGGGCTTTTTAGCTTATAGCCCACACAAGTGGTTCTATAAATAGAACCCTTGTGCATAAGCATTAGTGCAGTTGCATTTTTCGTCTCTCTCTCTCTCTCTCACACTCAAAGCCTTCATTCGTAGCAGCTAGCACTGAGATTGAAGGAATCCGTTCGTGTAGACTGAGTAGAGGCATTGTCATCGTTCAACATTCGTGATCGCTCCGTAGATCTGCATCAAAGGTTTCAATCGTCGCAAGAGGTAACGATTCTATCACTGATCATGCCCATTCGTAAGGATCACTAAAGGAGAAATTTTAAATTCCGCTGCGTTTTGGATCGCCCTTCTCCTTCAGATCAATCTTTCAGAATCCAAGGATAATAATTCTAGAGAAAAAGGCTCAGAAGGCAAAGCTAAAGAATCTGAAGAAAATCACTCAGAAGCGACTCAACTAGAAGTTATGGTTGGTCCAACTCATCAGAAGAAGAGTAGACCAAGAACTTCTCATTCTGGAGAACTAATTATGCAAGATAAAGACACACCAGTTAGAACTCGATCTTCATTCAAACCTTCTAAAGAAACTCTTATGGGTTTGGTATCTCTGATAGAGCCCACATCTATTGATGAAGCTCTTCTGGATAATGAATGGATTATGGATATACAAGAGGAACTGAATCAATTCACCATAAATGATGTTTAGAATCTTGTTCAGAAACCAAAGGGTTTCCATGTCGTTGGAACCAGATGGGTTTTCAGAAACAAGCTCAATGAGAAGGGTAAAGTCGTTAAAAATAAGGCTTAACTAGTAGCACAAGGTTATATTAACAAGAAGGTATAGCCTATACATAAACCTTTGCTCTAGTTGCCAGGTTAGAGTTTATTCGTCTTTTAGTTTCGTTTGCAGTCAATCATAACATCATTCCGTATCATATGGATGTTAAGAGTCCATTCTTAAATGGATACATTTCTGAAGAAGTGTATGTGCACCAACCCCCTGGTTTTGAAAGTTCTAAAAACCCATTTTTTTAAACTGAGAAATTCGTTATATGGTCTGAAACAAGCTCCCAGATCTTGGTATGATAGACTAAGTAACTTCCTTTTGGAAAATGATTTTACCAGAGGGAAAATGGACACAACTCTCTTTTGAAAAACCTTTAAGAATGATATTCTGGTTGTGCAAATTTATGTTGATGATATTATTTTTAGTTCTGCTAATGCTTCATTGTGCAAGGATTTTGGTAAGTCAATGCAGGCAGAATTTGAAATGAGTCTGATGGGAGAACTCAAGTTCTTTTTGGGAATCCAAATTGATCAACATTCAGAAGGAACATACATTCACTAGAGCAAGTATACAAGAGAACTTTTGAAGAATTTTAACTTGATAGAATGTAAGTAAGCAGAGACTCCAATGCATACTACATGTATTCTGGAGAAAGAAGAGGTAAGTAGTTAGGTAAATCAGAAGCTATTCAAAGGTATGATAGGCTCTCTCGTTTATCTAACAATTTCTAGACCTAATATTTTATTTAGTGTCTACTTATATGCTCACTTCCAATCAGATCATAGGTAAACTCGTTTAACTGTTGTTAAGAGAATCTTTAGGTATCTGAAAGGTAGTATTAAGCTTGGTTTATTTTATAGAATTCAAGTGAATACAAATTAGTAGGATTTTGTGATGCTGGCTATGCTAGAGACATAATAGAAAGGAAAAGTATTTCTAGAAGTTTTCAATTTCTGGGAGACAATCTGATGTCGTGGTCCAACAAGAGACAGTCAACAATTGCGTTTTCAACAGTCGAAGCTGAATATATCGCAACTTCTGGATGAAGAGTCAGCTGGAAGATTATCAGATATTTGATAGTAACATTCCTATTCTCTGTGATAATACTTCTATTATTTTTTTGTCTAATAATCCTATCTTGCACTCTATGGCTAAGCATATGAAATTAAACATCACTTTTTACGTGACTATGTTCAAAAAGGTATTTTTCACTTAAAATTTGTTGATACAGACCGTCAATGAGATGATATCTTTACAAAACTCATTGCTGAAGATAGATTTGTTTTCATTATGAATAACTTATTTATGGACTTTTATCCAGAATGAAAAGATGAATTTCATAATGTTAAGCTTCCAGAACTCCTGATTAGGTTCTGAGATTTTATTTGTTAATTCTGGGACATGAGCTTTTTGAAGTGAGGAAGTTTCATGAATCAGAAAGGTTCTGATCAAAAGCAATCTAATTGATTTATTTTCCTGATTTTGAACAGTCATTGTATTAAATGGTTGTCTTTTCGTTTGATATCATGTGGTTCTTAATGGTGACAGTTGTCCCACTTTATGAGCATGCGTGATAATAGCGTGACACATTGGGTTTCACATTAATTAAGGTTAGGTTAAAATCTCTTACGCTTCCCCCTTTTGACTGCGGGTTTGTTAGTTTTTCATCATCACTTATTTTCTATATAAACTCACCTCACTCACTCTTTCACACTACGCTCACAACTTCTCCCACACTTTTCTCTTTTTCAAACTTTCAAATACCCTATCTGCAATTGTTCTTCTTCATCTACAACTTCCGTCAATGGTTGATAAAAAAAACAATAACAACAAGCTCAACCTCAATCTTTTCCTCAGCCAATCATCGATAAGGACACCCCTCCCTCAAAGGAAGAAATCTGCGGTAGTAGTATCCCATCAGAAAACTATCTTATATGTACCAAGATCGATCCTTTGGAAATCTTGACGTACTACATGGAAATCTGCCTCGAGGATAATATTGACCCTTTGGTGGATCCCTTTAATCTACTTGATGACTACCCAATTGTTCCTCCGCCTCATCCGCCACAAAACCCTTAGTTTTTTTTTAAAAAGTAGCCTATGCACTTGCGTATTTTTTTATTTTTTTCAAGTACCTTTGTGTCTTAAGTGTTTTTAAATTTCTGTATCTGTAATATGATTGTACTATTTCTGACTTCTGGCATCTTTAAATAAAATCATATTTGTTTCTTTCCATCACTTTCATTTTATTTGTCTATGTCTTTTTGAATATTGACAAAGGGGGACAAACGTATTAAGAGGGAGAAACGTAATTGATTTTGATATATCTATATCCGTGAATCAAAACCCAAAGATTTTTTAATGTTTCTACTAGCAACTAAATTCGAAGAATAGTTTGTTAATTGTCTTGTAGGGAAAAGTCAAGAACATCATAAGCTCTTGATGTTTTTCAGATCAAAACTTAAGTTACCAGTTTTTGAAGAAATGTTCTACTCTCTGAGTCTGAAGCTTTAATTCTGGTGCTTGAAAAAGATTTCAACTAGGAATCATAACCAAATATCAGTTTCTGAGGAATTGTAAATTCTACATCAAGTTTAATGTTTATGCTAACAACTAATTCGAAGAATATTTTGTTAATTGTCTTGCAGGGAAAAGTCAAGAACATCAGAAGCTCTTGAAGTTTTTCAGATCAAAAGTTAAGTTACCAGTTTCTGAAGAAATTGTCTACTCTCTGAGTCTGAAGCTTTAACTCTGCTATTTTAAAAAGATTTCAACTAGGAATCAGAATGAAGCATCGATTTTTGAGGAATTGTAAAATCTGCATCAAGTTTTGAGGAATTGTGAATTCCATGTTAATCAGACTTGACTCAACCAGATCCTAAGGTTTATAACAAGGCTTTGAAGCTCTTTAAGAAGAATTTGTAACTAGACTCTGAAAGCTCTTTCAAAGATTCAGAGAGAATCTCAAAGAGAACCAGACTCTGAAGCTTCTTCAAAAGAGATCAACCAAGCTTCTGAAGTGAAGTTCATCAGAATGTTGATGTTAACAACCAATGCTTTGGATAAGTTCAAGCAACTTCTAAAGACAAACCAGATTCTGATGGAAGATCATTCTAGTACCTTAAAAAGGTTAATCAGGAAAGTGTTCTTTCATTCTGATTTTATCTTTTTAGGATTATACATCTCAGGGAGAGCTTTATGCCTTTGTAAGATGTATCTCTCTTTGTGATTACCCTGTACAAAATTGTTCATCAAAATACATGTTTTTGTCATCATAAAAAAATGGGAGATTGTTAGAACAAGATTTGGTTTTGCAGCTATACCTTGAGTTTTGATGATAACAATGTTGAATTTGTGTGAGAAACACTTTGGTACCCTAATGATTTGTTATTGTGTAGATTTAACAATCCGTTCTGATTTTGAGTTTATGACGTGCAACGTCATCAGTTTCTGAATATTGTGTTCCAAATTCCACTTTTGTGCTAAACATGGGAAGTTCTGAAAGATGTTCAAGTTGTTGCTGCAATGATTTTTCTGCTTTTGTGTTGATTCACTCCTGAGAAGTTTCTGAAGAGACGTTATATTGTTGTTGTAATGCTCTCTCCATTTATACTTCTGGATGTGACTCTGATCATCAAGCTTCTGAAGAATGAAAAGCTTATGAAGTTTTATTACTTAGCTGAAGATTCTGAAGATCTCAAGCTAGACGTTGAGGTTATCAAGGTTCTGACTAAAGATTCTGAAGATATTGAAGATCTCAAGCCAGACTACTGACATTGTCAAGGTTCTGACTAAAGACTCTGAAGTGTCTGAATCCAGTTGTATGTTTCTTCATTTCATGTTTCATCATCTATTCATCTGAAGCCAATGAATTTGAAGATAAGATCAATGGATATGTGATCAAATAATACATGGTACAAATCAAATATTTTCTCCACTACCTGATATCGTGGGAAAAGGATTGTACTATACATCACACATGTCACTAAAATTATGGGCGAAGGACAGTACTATGTATCACTCCTTTCACCAATCCAACAGTGGACAACCGCTCTATTGGTATTCCCATTTTGCCCTCCAACAGTCTCTTTTCATATGCTATATAAGTGAGACTTGGAGACTTGAAGAAAAAGCTGAAACAATCTCTTTTGACAAGTCTGTTTCTTTGTGAAAAGCTATCATTTTTGTACACAGTTTTTTTTGTAAGTGTTTGTTTTTCATTTGTGTAAAATCTGCTTGTGTAGAAGCATCTTGTAAACACAAAACCTTTGATTCAAACTTGTTATTTGTGATTCCTTAAGGAGACTAGGGTATAGTCGGATCCTTGAGAAGACAAAGAATGTTATTCTTTGTGATTATTGTAATCAGTTGATTATAGTGGATTAAGTCCCTGGGTATAAGAGAAAATCACATTGGCGGGTGGATTGAAGTAGTTTTGAGTTTCAAGCGAAACAAGATAAAAATGCTTGTGTTTTTATCTCTTTATTCTTAGTATTTATGTGGTGTTCTTGAGTTGATAAAAAAACCTTTGTTTTTAAAAATCCAATTCAAATCTCATTTTCTTGTGTTTTTCACACCTTTATTATTTCTACTTTATTACGGGTAAAATTGAGAAAAAAAAACTTGAATAATCATGGTCTTTCATGAATGGGCATGAGATTTTAAATTTGAATAATCACGACCCTTTGAAAAGACATAATATTTTTATAAATATGAGATTATGGTCCTCAAATATAGACATTAGACAAAATCATATAATATTGATTATATTCATCCTATTAGAAGAGGAATCAAGACATTAAGAATTTTAGGTCATTGCTCTATCAAAATTCTTGTCTTCTCATTAAAATTACAAGGATTTTAAAGGTAGATATCGCTTTCAATTTCATCTTAAATTTCCATATAAATTTATAAAGTATTTCTATTTCATCTTAAATTTGTATATGAGTTCATAAAATATTGAAAGTTGTAATATTTATAAATTTTTATATGGATCAAAACAAAACATGTTGTTAAGACAATTGTTAATTATAAGAATCTAACATGAGGCACTCAATTTTTATATAACACATTAATTAGATTATTAAATAGAAAACGGACACGGAAGAACATTCACTCCATATATATATATATATATATATATATATATATTTAAGGATCTAGATTAAGTATCTTAAAAATATATTCTTCGATCAATATTATAAATAAATTTAATATTTTTTTATTATATTTGAATGTCAATATATTTAATTTATATATGAATTAGGTACATTAATAATCAAATATATAAATAAAAAATCAAATTTGTCTGTGGTCTTGCTTTTGCTTTTGTTATTTGACGTGAACTATCTTCATTAAATAATGTCCAGATAATTATGTAAGAAAAAGATTCTTATGACAAATGGATTTTGACCTGTCATGATTTGACGAATTGTTAAAAGAAATTAAATCACGTGGAGAGTAAACGAGGCATAATCAATTAGTAGAATCCAAAGTTATCGATGACAATGAACGTGAGATGATGATGTATCAAGTATCAACCGAGGAAGAAAAGTCTAACGTAAATTGCTATTGTCCTCCTTCATATCAAAAAGAGAATGCTATTATCCTGTGTGTTCGGTTTTGGACTGCTATGAAAAAATGGCAATTAAGTCATAATGTCGACACAATGTAGTAACATATAAGCTCAGAAATTCTCGATGAACTTTTTCTGGTGGCTAGTTGCTACCGACTTCATGTGCTACGTTTTCAAAACCTACATAGAAATACTTAGTCACAAATTTGAAAAATAACTATTTGGGTGCACATAACAATAAAGTACCATTTAATCTTTTTTCTCAAAAAGTTGTCTATTTCTTTTTGGTGTGTTTTTTTTTTCTTCAAATTTTATGATTAAAGTTTAGAATTAATTTTCTAAATAAATAACTTAAACACTTTATTTCATTGAAAACAAAAATAATACTAAGGTAAACATTTCTTTCTAAAACAAAATATGATTTTTTTAATTGTATGAATTATTTACGCACAATATATTTGATTTAACATATGGTATATATAAATACGTTCATTTTGATATATAAATATAATTATTAATTTTTTGAATGAATGTATACATACTAAAATCAAATTTGAATATTACTCAAACACATTTAATAATAAACTAAAGTTAAAAATTAATTTTAATTTATTATTTAAATGTGTTTGAATAATATCTAAATGTGATCTAATAGGTGCAATTTTTTTTGAAAATTTATTATCAAAACATATCATTGTTTCTTAAAAATTATATCAAACATATTTAAATGTAAATTTATTATTAATATGTTAAAAAATAAAATTTAAAAATATTTTAATATTAATATATTATTAATATATAAAAATAAAATATAAACATATTTTACTATTAATTTATAATTAATATGTCAAAAAGATACGAGAGTATGTAACTATATAATTAATATGTAAATTATATAATCAAAAGGCATAATGGCTCATGGTAAACAATTTCGTCTAGAAATCATTGTGTGAGATATTTGATCGAACTCTAGTATGGTTGAAGGGTAGCTTTTTGGTCGATAACTCGACAAGACCTTAACATGTCGTCAAAGTCTATTCACATGCTGTAGTTGAAGTATGTTAGAATTGTTAGCATGTCGAATTGGGCCTGTTTGTTATGTCCAATTATTTAAATTAGTTTGTTCTCTAAGTTAACTTGTGTAATGAGTCTGCGTGTAAAAGCCAATTAGCTTAGTATATTAGTTTTCTTATAAATAGCATACTAGTCTCTCATTATTGCACAACGCAAATCTTAATTAGGGTGAGAGAGGTTATTTTCTATTTTGTAACACTTGTAATCTTGTTTTAAAGAGAAAGTAAATAATATCAGTTTATAACCAATTTCATTGTGTTCTTCTTGCTTCTCTCTTCTACCCTTGTGGGTTTCTTGCCGATCAAGAAACCAATTATAATTTGTAATTCCGACATCGTTTTTCATGACAAATTAGTGCGGTGAGTATGGAGAAGATGTCGTCAACAAAGTATGAGATCAAAAAATTTACCGAAGTGAACAATTTTGATTTATGGCGCTTGAAGATGAAATCCCTACTGATTCAGCTGGGTTGTTTAGAAGTATTGAAGGGAGTCACAATCATGGATGTTGCGTTAAAGGATAAAGAAAACTAGTTTGTTCCCTTGATGTTATAGAGTTTATTTCAAGGTGGAGATTTGTGAGATATTGGATCGAACTCTACTATGATCGAATGGTAGCTTCTTGGTTCGACAACTCAACATGGCCTTAGCATGTCGTCGAAGTCTATTCACATGCTATAGTCGAAGTATGTTAGTTTTCTTAAAAATAGCATACTAGTCTATCATCATTGCACAATACAAATCCTAATTAAGGTGAGAGAAGTTACTTATTATTCTGTAACACTTATAATCTTGTTTTAAAGAGAAAGTAAAGAATAAAAGTTTATAACCAACTTGTTATGTTCTTCTTGCTTCTCTCTTCTATTCTTGTGTGTTTCTTACCGATCAAGAAACCAATTATACTTTATAATTTCGACATCATTTTCACAACATATTGAAACATGAGTTTAAATTCCTCCTTTGGAAGGATATTTTGACTCTATTGATCTGCAAGAAAAGGAAGCTCAAGTAGCCTTAGGTAATCCTTTTAATATTGAGGAATTTTTTTAGAAGGAGGACCTTTCAACAACACTATCTTGGACATTTGCCATATAAAAAGCGTTAATAACACTTTTATCCTATGTCATACAAGCAAATTTTATTTTAATTTCTTTGTAATTTTTTTAAAAAAAATAATCTTATCTTTTGAAAATTCTATCCTTTTAAATCCTGTAAAAATGTGACTGAACAAAAGTGTCTATGTGGTTTGTTGATTGAGAATATATATATATATATATATATATATATATATATATATATATATATTCACATGTTGTAGTCGAATTGAGTCTATGAAATATCATTATCTCTCTTTCATTTATCTATTCACATGATGTAGTCGACTACATCATGTGAATAGATAAATGAAAGAGAGATAATGATATTTCATAGACTCAATTCGACTACAACATGTGAATATATATATATATATATATATATATATATATATATATATATATATATGTATGTATGTATGTATGTATGTATGTATGTATGTATGTATGTATGTATGTATGTATGTATGTATGTATACTGTCGTCGAAATATGCTAGGATTGTTAGGATTTAGTTGACAATTTCATACAAATTAAAAAAAATGAAAGAAATATAATGATATTTTTACTAAAGTACCTATTATCAAGTGTTGAGAATAATGAATTAGAGGATAGAATTGAAAAAGATGCATTGTAAATTGAAATTGATCATTCATTTTGGAACCCTTATTTGTTTCAAATGAATCATTCATTATGAAACGGAGGAAGTAAGATCTTTAAAAAATCATAAAAATAAATTTTTTTTGTCACGTGAGAGGTCAAACCCAGGACACGAGGGTGTCACAAAGCAATCATAAACCTATTATTTTGTCTGACTGCTTTTGCCATAACTTTAGTTCCGTAAATCTAAATGAAGTGTGGTTTGAAGTGTTGGAAAGCTAACACGTATAACTATCCTATAGTGATGTATTGATGGGATACGTGGGTACTGGAATAGGTGAAATTTGGTCATTTTACTTATTGCATAATGATTGACGGTAAAGAACGAACGGTAAATCGTGTGAATAAATGAATTAATGATGAAACGATGATAATATGAATTATTATGATCGAGTGTTATGTGGATGTTTATTCAATGTGTGAATGTATGATGTGTAGTGCAAGTATAATTATGTGAATTATTCTAAATACTTGTTGATGATTGTTGAGATGCGTAGTTCAGAGTGAGAACCACCGTAGATGCGTTTAAATGAATGATTTTTTACAGTCATATGTAGGGTCATAATCGTTGTTGTGTTGCATGATTGTTTACAGTCAGACGTGTGACTATAATCAATATTGTCCTGTTGTCGCTGCATTATTGTATGCCATGCATTAAATGTTGTTGTTGTGAAAGAGGCGAGTCACAAGTTCAGATGTGGGGACTAGTTACTTGTTCCAAGCTCAGAGACGGGACTCAAGTTTCAGATGTTGGGACCTGGTTCGTATGAAGAACCATTATTGAGTTGGTACCACATGCATATAAAGTTGAGTTGCGAGTCTAATTCAGAGAGGGACCGTGACGAGCATTGCCAGAGTTGAGGAGTCGAGCATTGCATACATATCTGCATTGAGTTTGATTTTTTTATATGAGTTAATGAGATTGAGTAGTTTATTGTGTGAGTTGATTAGAGTGTTTTATATGAGTTTATATTATCGATGATTGTTGTGTGAATACATTACCTGTTGATGATTGTTGTTGTTGTTTAGCCTACCCTTCTTGATGTTTTCCACCGCTAAGATATTTGAGCGTATTCTTATCCCTTTGCTTTTATGTTGTCCATCATGGACATCTTATAGATAATCAGGAGCAGAGTTTGGTTGATATGAATGGAAGATAGCTTCTTGGAGCTCATCTTCATTTATTTTATCGTTATCGTTTTAGCCGGTTAAATGCTTTGATATGTAACTTCAGAAACATGATGTTTTTATTATGTTTTGAATTAATGTTGAATTATGTGGTTTAAAGCCTAATACTTTATTTTCGAAATTTGATTTGAAGTTGTTATTATGCTAATTCCACGACAAGTTATTAAATGTTTTCGAATGTTTTTGGATGGTTGTTGTAGTGACACATTAAATTATCGAATAAATATTTTTATATAAGTTTCGGAATTTAGAGTGTTACAATATACGTAGCAACACATAAACCAACAATACCAGAGTGGCAGATAACATTCTTGAGCCAATCAGTGTTGGGTTGTTCCAAATTCAATATCTTCCTTCTACGGTTTATGAATTTTAAACATGGACGCTCCTGCAACAAAAAACACACCATAATTCACCACTAAAATAGTTTAAAATAGATATATGTAATGCAAAGGTAAATAAATATACCTCTCCTTCCCAGACATGCCTAGCAGCATGACCTCCATAGAGATGAAGTAAGGATGTATCAAATGGGCCTCATGGATACCTATCTACACGGGCATTAACAACATTTTCCTCATGAGCTTCAGGGGCTTCATCAACTAGGGACACGTGGCCCCGTGAAGTAGATGCCTGAGACAGACAACTAAATGAAGTAGAACTAAATGGCTGTGAACCTCGACCTTGTGAACCATCAAATGCGATATCATCGACTCATGGCCTTGTGACCTTGTCTCTGGCCATCTCACGTCGTACTAACGCATATTGAGACACACGGTCGAGACTAATTCTATCCGGGTTGTTTTCAGCCATTGCACCGGTAATAAAACCAATAATATAAATTTTTTTTAAAAAAAAATATTTATTTATTTAAAATTTTGATATTCTTCATATAATTTTTAAATTTTTTATTTTATTTATTAAAAAGTTCGAAATTTCCAGTCAAAAAATATAAGTTTCGATAAATATATTTTTTTTTGATTTGTTTCAAATTTTTTTCACAAGCAATTTTAGAATTAAGAAATTTTGAGAGGTGTCAGGTTTAAGTTGGGGTTGGCAAGTTAATTCTTGTGTAAAGAGCAACCCTCAAAATAACATTATAAACCAAAGCCCAGCCCACTTGGTTTTGAAGTCACCCATCATCGCTGTCCACCCGCTTTGCCATCCTAAACAAGTTGGATCGGACTGGATAGGAGGCGCGCCGAACTGAACCTGCCGGAAAACACAGCCGGAGCTTTTCGTATTCCGCCAGAATCAGTTACAAACTCTTCCAGGTTTTCCTCTTTTCATTTTTTACTTCTTTCGAATTTCCCTTAACCTAAGCACCGCAATAATAACCAGTGATTGAAAAAACACAGCTACACTCCGAAATGCGATTACATGCTTAAGATTTATAACATAGAACTAGTAAATTCATGTTCCTGCGGAAAACACTTTCATTTTTTGTAATTGAATCCGTAATCTTATATTTGTAACATGATTTTCTAACTATTTTCTGGTAGCTAGGTACTTAATCCATCTTGATTAATTTTTGAATGAATGGATATGAGGATTTCATCAGCAACTTGCAATTCCAACGTGTTTAAGTTCAGTGGCTTTTTTCACAAAGCACTTCCTAGAAGAATCAAATATGGAAAACAAAATTGTAGAAATTTATCCATAGGTACATCAACAACTTCTTTAACTGTTCAGTCCCCTACATTTACAGCGTTTGCTTCACCTGCCGATGTTCCTCAACGTTCCGACGAGTGGTTCGCCCTTCGTAAGGACAAACTAACAACCAGCACGTTTAGTACCGCGTTAGGGTTTTGGAAAGGTTCGCGCCGTTCTGAGCTCTGGCGAGAGAAAGTGTTTGCTTCCGAATCACAAATCATTCAAGCTTCTCAAAGAAACGCAATGGCGTGGGGAATGTTGAATGAGACGGTGGCTGTTGAGAATTATAAAAAGATAACTGGCCGCGAGGTGAGTTCGATGGGTTTTGCGGTTCATTCGAAGAAGTCTTATGATTGGCTTGGTGCCTCGCCGGACGGCGTTTTGGGTACGGGAATATTGGAAGTCAAGTGTCCTTATAATAAGGGTAAGCCTGAGACGGGTTTGCCGTGGTCGACGATGCCGTTCTATTATATGCCTCAAGTTCAAGGTCAAATGGAGATTATGGATTTTGAATGGGTTGATTTGTATTGTTGGACGCCGAATGGAAGTACTATATTTCGTGTCATCAGGGAACGTGGATATTGGGACATAATACATGGGATTCTTAGAGAGTTTTGGTGGGAAAATGTGATTCCGGCGAGGGAAGCTTTGTTGCTGGGGTGTGAAGAACAGGTGGAGTCTTATAAACCTGCATCTACTCACAAATTGACTGGTTTAGCAATTGCGAAAAGCATCAAGTTAGCTAGTGAATCGAAGCTAATATGCAGAGAAATTGCAGGTGATGTTGAATTTTATACCTGATTATTCTGGTTTACTTGTTGTAACTTGTAAGTTAGTAAGAAATTGAATTGATTCAATAGTGTAATCTGGTCCTATTCTTTGGCAGTCTTGTAATCTGCCAAAGTGAAACTATTCAAAATTCCAAAGAGCTGCAATATTGAAGTAAACTAGATTTAACCCAACATATAATTTGAGCTAAAGTAGGCACATTTAATTAGAAATGAAAGTGGGCAACATATAATTCATAGTTCTTGCATGGGGTAAGAAATTCACAAACTAAGATTTGTACCAACAAAGTGTTTAAGATTTTTGGTCCAAAAATGGAAAACCATGGTTACTGCAATAAATGAGTCACAAAATCTCAAGACTCTAAGACACCACTACTCTCATTGATAAGCTTAAAGAATTGAAGGCTTTCAATAAGTTATTCACCCAAAGAAGAACCATTAGTACTTTGGAAGGCTTTCAATAAGCCTAATTACCACAACAACAAAAAGAGAAATTCTTCCTAGATAATGGTTGTTCTAGGCAAATGACAAGGGGTGCATCCATGTTCATCGACTTCACTAAAAAAGAATGTGGATATGTTACCTATTAGAACATCAATGGGAGTATGATCTTGAGATAATATGTTGTGGAAAATCCTTTCATAAACACATATATGGTGTTTGCTTTTGAAAGGGCTTAACTACAAAATCCTAAGCATTAGCCACTTATCCATAAGGAATGCACTATAACTTTCAACACACTTGGTTAATTAATTAAGCACAATGCTCAAAATATAATAGTGTTTGAGATCATTAGGTTAGAAAATGTTTATATGCTAGACTTAGAAGGTGTCTCCTCTAATGGGACCAAATGTATCAAAGACAGAAATTAAGATTTTTGACTATGGCATGAACATTTTGGTTACATCCACTTTAACCTGCTAAATAAGTTAGTGTTCAAAAATTTAGTGATAGACATGTCCAAAATTAAATTCTAAAAGGACTAGGTATCTTTTAAACCAAACAATGTTGTTTCTACTATTTCACCTTTAGAGGTTCTCCTTTAGACCTATTTTCCCCCTCAACGATGAAGAACATATGTGGAAATTACCACGGTTGATGACTTCAATGTATTTATTTAGATTTTATTTTTATCTAGAAAAAAAGAAGGCGTCTTTAATACCTTTGTCAAATATACAAAGATTATCCAAAACGATAAGGATTTAAAATTATATTTTTGAGAAGCGGTTATGGGAGTGAGTTTGTTAACAGCTGCTTTGATTACTTTTGTGACAAAAATAAGATAAATTATGTTTTTTCTTGTTTTATAAATGCACAACAGAATAGTGTTGTAGAACATAAAAGTTACATTTTAGAAAAATTTGCTAATATTATAATTAGAAAATTGGGTCTCCCTAAATATTTATAGGAGGATGTGATTAACATTGTGTGTCGTATGATCAATATGATAATCATTAAATTAATTCTATAAAAGACACCATATGGATTATTTAAAATTTAAAAACCCCATTTATCCTATTTTCAAGTTTTCTTTTTTTTTTTTTGTTAATGTTTCATTTTGAATAATGGTGAGGATAAGTTAGACAAATTTAATATTTAGACAGATGACATGATATTTTTAGGATAATTCTCATCTGTTAAATCTGTTAAAGCATATATAGTTTTTAATAAGTGTACCCTAGTAGTCAAATATTTCATTGCAAAAGGTATTTTTCTTTATGATGTTTCAAAGTATTCCTATTCCAATGCATGATATTGTTAAATATTATCCTCCAAAAGGAGAAAGATCTGTACTACAAGATATTGAATTGTATTTTCTTGTGTCAAAGTAGGTTGTTCGACAGAAATAAGGATGTATCGAACCATCTATTGTGTTGGGTTGTGTTAGTGTGTCGAAGTGTCAAAACATGTTGCTTCACACATGGTTTCGACTTAGGCATATTTAAATAGTTTTAGCTATTTTGGGCTTTTTTAGTTTTAGGCATTGGCTTAAGGTTCAAGTTAACGCAAATCTATAAATAGAGGGAGTAACCCTTATTTTCGTAATGAAGTGAATATATTATTCATAACATTGTAATTCACAGTATTTTGCAGTTGTAAAGTGAATAAGAAGTTTTCCACAGTTTGTGGGTAAAGAGAAACTCTGCAGAATTTAATTCTTCTTCTCTTTCATCGTTCTTTACTTTCTTTCTTTCTCCATTGTTCTTTTCTTTTATTGTCATTGTGTGGGTGATAACAATCTTGTTCAACAAGTCTGATTGAAATTATTCATAGATTTTGGTGGATTTCTAACATCTGGTATCAAGAGCTCCGATTTAATCGATTGGTGGGAAGAAAGTCACCATGGCAATGAATCATCCAAACAGACATTTTCCATCAAATCTTCCGATTCTCAAGAACAACAATTATGAGAATTGGTGCAAGCAGATAAATGTTGTGTTCTGTTATCAAGATTTTTGGGATCTTGTGAAGGAAGGAGTAGCAATGCTTGCAGAAGACGCGATAAATCAAGAAAAGGCTGTACATAAAGAATTGAAGAAGAAAGATTATAAAGCTCTCTTTACAATCCATTAATGTGTTGATGCAGATAACTTTGAAAATGTTAGTAATGCATAGTCAGCGAAAGAAGCATGGGAAATTCTGGAAAAATCGTTTGGAGGCGCAGATAAGGTGAAAGATATGAGGTTACAAACTCACAAAAGAACGTATGGATTGCTTCAGATGAAAGACAATGAAAGCATAATTGATTTCTTCACCAAGGTTATAAAACAGGTGAATCAAATGAAGGTATGTGGAGAAGTGTTGACATCAAGATCTGTTGTTGGAAAGATCTTGAGGTTGTTGGCTCTAGAGTTCGACCACGTGGTAGTAGCCATAGAAGGGTCGAAAGATTTGTCAAAATTGACAAAGAAAAAGCTTCAAGGGACGCTTGAATCTCATGAACAAAGAATGGCTGAAAGAGCTGCAGGAAAGTCGAAGAGTGATATGGCTTTGCAAGCGCAATCAACAAAAGAAAGGAAAGGCAAAGGAAGCTGGAATGACAACAAAGGCAGATGAGGCTACAACAATTCGACCGATCAAAATCAGCAAGAAGGAAACTGGTTGAATCAGAGAAAACCCTGGAGCCAAGGCAACCAAAGAGGTGGTGTTGCAGGTAGAGGAAGAGGTGGTGGTCAAAACCCAGACAAGAGTCACATTCAGTGTTATAATTGTCAGAAATATGGTCATTATTCTAGTGATTGTCCAGAAAAGCAAAAGAATCAAGAAACTTATGCAAAACTGGCGAAACATGAAGAAGAAGAGACGTCGCTGATGTTTACAACAAGAGATGAAGAGAGATTCAAGGATCAGTGGTACTTGGACTCAGGATGCTCATCATACATGTATGGAAGGAAAGATTGGTTTGTCAACATAAAATCCTCAATGAAGAACATGGTAAAATTTGCAAATGACAACACTCTAGCAGCTGAAGGTGTTGGTGATCTTCTGATTATGAGGAAAGATGGAAAGAGGTCAGTAATTTCAAATGTGTTGCACATACCAGGCATGAAGAGCAATTTGCTCAGCATGGGGCAGTTAGTCGAAAAGAACTACAGAGTGTCGATCGAAGACAAGATGATGAGAGTTCTAGACTCAAATGGAAGGTTGATCTTGAAGGCTCCAATGTCTCATAATATAACCTTCAAGATTGCGCTTAATGTGATGGAGCATGAGTGCCTTGCAATAGCAGCCATCAAAGATGAATGAATATGACATTATAGACTTAGCCATCTCAATTTCAAAGACATCAGAGATTTGAAGAGAAGAAATATGGTTTCAAGATTATCAGAAATCGACATACCATACTTAGAATACCTCTTAGACGATTGTTGTAATCTTTCTAGATTATTGGATTAAGTCCATATTGAAGGCGAAATCACCTTGGCTGGGTGGACTGGAGTAGCTTTGACTTTCAAGCCAACTAGGATAAACTTCTGTGTTGTTTGTTTTTACCTTTGTGTGTGTAGCATCGCAAAAAGTTTTTATTTCTAGTGAAAACAATTCACCCCCTTTCTTGTTTTTCTCAACCTTTAATTGGTATTAGAGCTTCGGCTCTGTTATTGATTTTCGAATCAAACACTTAACAGTGTAGAGAGATCCAACATGGGAAAACATCATGGCTAACACAAACGAAAGAGATAGCTACAACACTAAACCTCCAGTTTTTGATGGAGAAAAAATTGATTACTGGAAAGACAAAATTGAAAGCTTCTTCTTAGGCTACGATGCTGATCTATAGGACATTGTTACAAATGGTTATGAACCACCCATCTTTGCCCTTAGGTTCGTTACACCAAGAAGCAGAATGCGTTATGATCATAAGCGTGATTTCAAGAATCACCACAAAGCCAAAACTATTATGTTGAATGCTATATCTTACAATGAGTACGAAAAGATCACCAATAGGGAAACAATTAAAGAAATCTTTGACTCCCTGAAGATGACTGATCGGGAAAATATCAAGTGTACTATTTTGCCGATGTAGTAATAATAGGGATGTTTTCCAAAGATCGAACTCGAGGATTGCGTAGCAATATATGTGTAAATTATTACTCAATTGAACAAAATTAATAGTTAGGGTTTTGTAAAAATAAAAATCACTGTAAGAGAAAATAAAACAGGATAAATATTTTCACAAATTATGATAATATGCCAAGGATGGGTGTGAAAATCTCCTGTAATGATCCTTGAGTGTATATCTCCTTAATAATGAAAATTGTTTCAATTACCGGATCTTAAGATTATTTCCCCCTAAGACCTCGGAGGGAAAATTTTGGTATTCAATCTAACCTCTAAGTCCTTAGGTGATTATGATGAAACCAAGTAATTTTAATTTAACAAGAATAACCCGATAACCATAGGGTATCCCTAGCCCTAGGTGATATCTACTATGGTTTCACTGTATAAAAACCTTAACAATTGCAATCCTGCTAATCGTTAACCATATATCAATCTTGATTTTTTTGATAAAGAAAGCATTACGTAAATTACACAGTGAATTTAACAACAAATAACATGTATTAAGGAAATTATAACATCAGAGTCATTACACGATCAATTCAGGGACACCCCCTGGCATTGGGGGGTTTAGCCTATCATATTATTCAAATAAGATACAAAATAAAATCAAGACATTACAAAAGGTTGGGAATTCCGTTGATCTTCAATCGCGTCCGCTCTTGAAGGATCTCCGTTCTTTGCCGCTTTTGACCGCTTCAATCTTTATCGTCTCCCCTCTCTGATCGTGAAAAAGTACTGTTCTCCATATTCAAAAATTCCCTAAATAGTTCCTGATGACAAATTTGATGTAGCAAAAGTCCAAAATGCCCTCCGGGATCAGTCGTGCCAAAATACAGCAAAAATTGGAAAATGAGGTGCCCAAGGCAACACTGGCTATGTCAGGCAACACGACAGACCGTGTTGGGCTGCTGATGAAAAAGCCTTGACACGGGCCGTGTCAGCTGACACGGGTACCCGTGTCAGCTCCCTATTTTCTTCTTCAAAGTGTCCTCTCCTGACACAACCCGTGTTGGGCAACACGGGCGGCCGTGTCAGGACTACTGTGTTGCCTAATTTCCTCTTCCGACGGGCCCGGAATGTCCGATTTGCTTGTCTATCCCTCCGGTACTCTTGCTTACACCTGAAACTAATAGAACTACCACAAAGAGACATAAAATAGAGTATAATGATGCAAACCAAATGTAATCAACAACTGGAAACAACAATGAAAAACATCTAATTTACTAAACAGAACAATAAAACAAGTAGACTAATGTGTTATCGACTTCGTGAAAAGCTGCCGAATGAGGGTCAGAAAACAAGTAGAATTGGAGACTGATCAATGACTCACGAAGGCAATAATTAAGTCAAAGAAACAAAGGCTCTGACCTTAATCCAAAAATATAAAGCCTTCAGAATGGAAGATGATGAAGCTGTTGATGTAGTATTTTCTAGATTCCAAACTTTAGTTGCAGGTCTCAAGGTTCCGAACAAAGGATACACTACAGTAGATCATGTCAAGAAGATAATCAGAAGCCTTCCAAAGAAGTGGAGACTAATGGTTACTTCCTTGAAGTTATCCAAGGATCTGAACAACATAAGCCTTGAAGAACTTATTAGCTCCCTCAGGAGTCACGAGATAGAGCTAGAGGAAGATGAACCTCAGAAGAAAAACAAATCAGTATCTCTAAAGTCTAGATCAGAAAAAAGGAATCCAAAAAGGAACAAAGCCTTTCAAGTTGAAGAAGAGGATGACGAGGACTCTGAGAAGGAAGATTCTGATGATGAAGAAGAGTTATCTCTTCTATCCAGAAGAATCAAACAACTCTGGAGAAAAATAAATAATAACTTCAGAAGACCCAGACAGAAGGGAGATTGTCCAGAGTCAACCTCCAGAGACAGATCCAACAAAGAAGTGACTTGCTATGAATGAAAAGAACCTGGACACTACAGAAATGAATGTCCAAAGCTCAAGAAAAACAACTCCAAAAAGGAAGGTTTCAAGAAAATCTCCTTCAAAGCAAAAAATAAGGGACTCATGGCAACATGGGATGACTCTGAATTTGAAGCCTCATAATCTGATTCTGAAGAGGAGCAAGCAAACGTTGCACTCATGGCAACCACTTCTGAAAGTTCATCTAAAAAGGAATCTGACTCTGAAGAGGTATTCTCTGATTTTTCTCGTTTTGATCTGGAAGCTTGTTTATCATAATCTCTAAGTTCTTATTAGAAGTTTCGACAGAAATTCAAGATCCTAAAAAGGGTTCATGAAGAAACTGTTGAAGAGTGTGATAAGCTTGAGAAAGAAGTTTCTGAACTTAAATAAAACAAATTTATTCTTGAAAAGGAAAATGAATTCTCAACCAAAAAATGTTTAAAACTTAAAGAAACTCTTTCTAAAGCTCCACCCACTTCTGACACCATCATATATAAATATGAAAAGGCTTTTCAGAAATTCCTGAATAATGGACTTGAAAGAAGCAAAATGGCTTCTAAAATTTATGGCGTTAGTCACAATAAGAAAAGAGGAATTGGATATGACTCTGATGAAGAGGATTTAAAACCTTATGCAGAAAACAAACTGAAATCTCATTTTTCTTATCATTACACACATGCACAAACACAAAAATTCAATAATGCTAGAAAACCCAAAGTTGTCAGAAACTTTGGGAGAACTAATCATAAAGGACCCAAAAGATTATGGGTACTAAAATATAAAATAATATATGTTGCAGATATTTTATGCAGCAGAGTTAAAACACCAATCATGGTACTTGGACTCTGGATGCTCGCGACACATGACATGAAGAAAGCATATGCTCCAAAGCTTGGAACTCAAAGGCGCTGGTTTTGTAGGCTATGAAGGAGATCAGAAAGGAAGAATCAAAGGATATGGAACAGTTGGTTCTGACGAAAAGACCAAAGAATCTGAAGAAGCAGAAAAGGAAACGTCAGAAGCACCTGAAGTCTCAATCACTCAGAAAAGATCAAGAAATAGACTGAATATTTTTGAAGAACTGATTCTGGGAAACAAGGATTAACCTGTCAGAACAATATCAACATTCAAAGCTTCTGAAGAAACACTTCTGGGACTAGTATCTCTAATAGAGCCAACATCTTGTGAAGAAGCTCTTTAAGATAAAGAATGGATTCTGGCAATGAAAGAAGAACTTGATCAATTTGCAAAGAACGATGTCTGGGATCTTGTACCAAGACCCAAGGGAACCAATGTGATTGGAACCAAATGGGTATACAAAAACAAACTCAATGAAAAGGGTGAAGTGGTCAGAAACAAAGCACGGTCGATAGCACAAGGTTATAGTCAAAAGGAAGGTATTGACTACAATGAAACCTTTGCTCCAGTCGCCAAGTTAGAATCTATTCGTCTACTTGTATCTTTGCTGTAAACTATTCTATTAAATTATATCAGATGGATGTCAAAAATGCGTTTCTGAAATGATATATTTCTGAAGAGGTGTTTGTTCACCAGCCTTCTGGTTTTGAAAACTCAAAATATCCACATCATGTTTTTAAACTGAAAAAATCTCTTTATGGTCTGAAACAAACTCCCAGAGCTTGGTATGAAAGACTGAAAAATGATTTTATTAGAGGCAAGGTGGACTCTACTCTCTTCTGTAAAAACATCAGAAACGACCTTATGATCTGTTAGATATATGTTGATGACATAATGTTTGGTTTTGCTAACCCCTCTGTCTGTCAAGAATTTTCTGAGCTAATGCAGACTGAATTTGAAATGAGTCTCATGCAAGAACTAAAGTTCTTTCTGGGGATTCAAATCAATCAAATATCAGATGCTACTTATGTATATAAAAGAAAATACATAAAAGACATTCTGAAGAAGTTTGAAATGTCAGAAAGCAAACCAACAAAGACTCTTATGCCCCCTACTTGCATTCTAGAGAAAGAAGAGGTAAGTCAAAAGGTTTGTCAGAAACTCTATCGTGGTATGATATGATTTCTTCTCTATCTGACTACTATGCATCCATATATATTATTCAGCGTGTGTCTCTGTGCCAGATTCAGTCAGATCCAAGGGAATCTCACTTAACTGTTGTTAAGAGAATCCTAAGGTATCTGAAAGGAACACCTAACCTGGGCCTGATGTACAAGAAAACATAAGAGTATATGCTTTCTGGGTATTGTGATGCAGATTACGCTGGAGACAGATTGGAACACAAAAGCACATGTGGGGACTGTCAGTTTCTGGAAGGAAACCTCATTTCATGGGCTAGCAAAAGACAATCAACCATTGCACTCTCAACTGCAGAAGCAGAATACATTTCAACTTCACCATGCAGCACTCTGATGCTCTGGATAAAGAATCAGCTTGAGGACTTTCAGATATATGAGAGTAACATCCTTATCTTTTGTAACAATACTGCTGCCATATGTTTAAGTAAGAATCCTATTTTGCATTCCAGAGCGAACTACATAGAAATTAAACATCATTTCATCAGAGACTATGTTCAGAAAGGGATAATAGTTTTAAAATTCATAGATACAGACCATCAATGGGATGATATCTTCACAAAACCCTTAGCCGAAGATAGATTTCTTTTCATTCTGAAACATTTAAATATGGCAGATTGCCCAAAATAAAACTGAACTTATGTCTCTCCTCTCCAATGTAAAATAGGCTCTGACTTAGTCATCGATGGGTTATCAAGTTTTGGTTCTGATACTTCTATAAGTTAGATGTTATCTGGATTAGAAACCTTCTGAATCAAAAACCTTTTGGTATTATTGATGTCAGAAACATCAACACGTGGTCTCTCAAACGCGTGGCTTGGATCTTCTAGACAACTGTCTAGCTCAGAACTCAAGAGCCAAACTATTGAGATCTCCTCGAGCAGTGTGCATATTCTTGAGATTAGACAACCATCATTAGCTGCATTTAATACTCCCCAAGCGTGTCAACTCAGATTTCTGGAATAATTATTATTGTTGTCCCTTATTATTATATACGTTGTCATTTTGCATGTTATTTGGTTAGGTATATAAATTTATCACATTTCACACTTTCATACTTTTCACTCACAACCCACGCAAACCCTCTTACGCTCAATTTTCTCTACAACTTTATCTATCTTCATCCTCATCAACAATCTTAATCTTTTACAACTTCAAATGGATAATCAACAATAACAAGTTTATGAATGTTGTCAACAAATAAATGTTGTTGAACAACGTGTTGAAGGTCCCCAACAGGCTGCTACTCAAACTGCTACAACTTCAATAACCACTTACAAAGAACCCCACGTTCTTGACCGTCCCCCTCATTTAAATCTTGCCACACCATTTGAGAAGTTGGAAGTATTATGTGAACTGCTGGTGGATTTCGACAACTTCAAGAGAAATAATGTTGATCTCACTGAAAAATTAGAGAAACAAGGCTGGGGAAACTACTTCAAGAGGCTTTATGATCCTGTATACACATTCCTTGTGAAGGAATTCAGGAGATTTGCAGACTGTGACGACCACTGCATTGTCTCTTACGTCCTAAGGGTAAAAATGGTTATCATAGAGAAGTCCACCGCGAAGCTTATGGACATGGAAAAGGCAGGGGCCAGAACTATCTACAACATCAACCCTAGGGCAAAATATATGTCCCAGGAAATAATCCCCATAATATTCAATCAGAACCCATAAAGGAAAACCAACTGGTTTGACACTTCCTTCAAAATCCAACTTGCTTGGCATCTTTTAAAGCCCAGTTTGAGTGGTACTTTTTTGTGGTTGTTGATTCTTTTTCTTTAGGATTGATAAACATTTTTCCAACCTTTAGGGTTGATGATCCTTGTTTCCAATCTTCGGGTTGATGGTTCTTTTTCCAACCTTCGCGATTGTTGATTTTTCCGACCTTTAGGGTTGATGATTCTTTGTTTCCGACCTTTAGGGTCGATGATCCTTTGCTTCCAACTTTCGTGGTTGTTTTCCAACCATTAGGGTTGATGATTCTTTTCTCGACCTTCGTGGTTGGTGAACATTTTTCAACCTACATGGTTGATGACCTTTTTCCCAACCTTCAGGGTTGATATTCTTTTTCAAAACCTCTGCGGTTGATTTTGTTTCCAGTTCTTGAATTGATGATTCATTTTTTGAAACCCCTTGTTTGCAAGGGTATTCTAGAACTTTCATGTTTAAGCTTATGAGCTCCCCGTTCTTATATCAGAGGATAACATACATGGCTCTCTGTGTCATAAAATGATAAAACATACAATACATCATGCATATCATAACCCTCATTTTCCATTAATATCCCCACATTACATCAAAATTCCCAACAGATGAACTTGTAAAAGTCAAACTTCCATCCCTATATCCCATATGACCGTTCTCAACGAGCAAATTTTCGGATACTTCGGTATTTAATCCACTCATACCTTGAATATCCGAAAAAGATCTTGTAATTCGACCATTCAGGTTTAAGTAGATTAAATAGGGGCAACTGTTGTACCCTAAAATTTGCCCTCCCATTTTCACTTTTCATCTAACCTATGACTTGAGATTCATTTGCATTCATGTGCGTCATGCATTCATTCTCGCATACATCATAGATTCAAAGCTTATGAGTAACACGATTTGGTCTTGCTTAACATTGTGGGATTGCATCTTGACCTTTCATGCATGCCTAAACCCTAGTTGACTTGGCTCTTGTCCTTGGTGGCCATTTGATTCTTAAAACCCTAAATGTGGGTATCATGGGTGATTCATCTATGGATCTTGATTTGAGTTTAAAACCCTAATCAGGAAAGGTATGATCCTAAGGTGCCTTGTGGCTTGACTTATTACCTAGTGCTTATTGGAAACCCTAATTCATAGGGGGTGATATGTTTGACTATCATATCATGCATCATCCATCATCTACACGCCTACATGATTGATATTTCATCTGATTCAAACATTTCCTAGGCCATTGACTTAGGTTTGTTGGTAGTTGCAAATGCATAGGTCCATATGTCTTGATTCATTTCATTCATGTGGTACAAATGGTCAAGGGCGACTGATTCATTGAGATGTTGATTCTATTGATTCATACATTGTGGCTTAAACCTTAGGCTTATTTCATGTGGATCGTGCCTTAATTGCATTATATATGAAAACCCTGATTCAGGTCTCATAGTTGACTTTGGTCAAATGTTGACTTTTTGGTCAACTATTTGACCAAAGTCAACCATCCATTTTATAGGCCCATTTAATTCAAATTATACCTTGAAGTTTGTTAACCATTGACCTTCCCATGCAATTGTTACATCAAAATGCGATTAACTTTCGATTTAATTCCATTTCAAATTATTCTTCATAACAATTTTCAAATCATTTAATTAACAACTTTTAACTATTCATTAAACCATTCAAATGAATTTCATAATTTCCATAATTTTTAATCATTCATTAACAAATTTTAAGTCACAATCTTCAACCATTCAAATGCATTCAAAGTCCATGTTTTTTTTCATTAAAACTTTCTATAACAATTTCAAATTCCATCAAAACATTTCCATTTGATTTCCAAAAAGAAACTTCCTAAATTGACATTTAAGGCAATTTTAATTAACCTTCTTAAATCCTTTCGATTAATATTTCAAATTCATTATAATTTGAGTCCATTACAACTTAAGACCATTTGGTTAAACCAATTAATATTCAAAGTCAATCCCAAGATAATTAAATCTTAATTCCGTAAAATCCACAATTCAATCCAAGTATTCATTACATGACATTCAACATGACTCATTACATAACTTGACTAATGTAACAAATATGAGTCCTAATCCACTAATTCAAAAATATTTGACAAGTTGTAAATGCTAATTATTTAGCTGACATTGGCAACCAATTTTCAAAGACAATCAACCAAGGCCTTGCAAAACAGGGTACATCAATACACATCAATACATTCATGATAGTATACTGGTAATCATGCAAAAATACAACAGTCTGACGGATCCGGAAGATGAAACCTGATGAAACTCTGTGCTTGACCAAAGGAACGACTCATTCATAGGTACATTCTACAAAAGAACTTCTAGAGGGTCATGTAGTTGGACATAATTTGTTTTGGCATACTACTGTTCTCGGGATTATAACGGCTACTAATCGGGCGGCTATTGCATATGGGCTCCTTGTATCAAATCATGAGTGAGCAAAACCTTTTACCGAAGAAATTCCATCTCTCAGAAGCCTATGAAATTCCATCTTCACTCTCAGTCTCATCTTCATCGTCTTCACACGCTCCATTCACCGAAGAAATATAAAAAATCACATAACACAGATAAAAGAAAATCGTAGAGCAAATACTCTTCACTTTCGATATTTCTTTGTAGCTCTCAGAACCTCACGCTAATTTATCGGTTCATCGCACAACTCACACAACGATTCGGCACGGGATCAGTGAAGAACAAAACAATCATACCCCAATTTTTAATCCTAAGATCTGATATCTCATTTGCATCTTTTGCATACAAACAAGGTCACATCTTGGGCGTTCCCTTAATCATCTTTGGGTTTGCTTCTTGTAGGGATCACCAAGCACCTCTTTGTTTTACCTTTGTGTTTATATGATTAATTGCTTATCTAACCACTGATCAAAATACTAAAAATATATCTTTTTTCCCTTGAATTTATTGTGCAAGGTAGGACTTCTCAATAAAAAACATCCCAAAGTTTGTTGGCTTACTTCTCAAGAAAAGTCAAAGGTTCGAGTGTTTATTTTCATGCCTTCTTTAATAAGTAACTTCGATCTTTATGCAATTTAATCAAGAGGAAATCAAGGACACCTTATCTTGAGTTCATACGATCACCCATGTTCTTTGGAATGCAAGGAAAGTCCAAATACACAAGCTTGTTCTAAGTGGTTTGACCTAAAAGATAATATTTTGAAGTTAAAGTTCCAAGGATCACAACTCCTTCAATTCTCAACATTTTTGAATTCCTCTTTTTGAATATGATTGTTCTCACAGTCGTCTACAACTTCTCTTTACATGACAAGAGCCAATTATGCTTGGAGGATCATCAAAAGTTTGGAGACATTATAGGCCATTTGTGGACTTAGTGAAATTTGACCTATTTTCAAGTGACTTTTTTCCAACTTTCAAAGATCACAACTTCTTCAATTTTCAACATATAGAGCTAATTATTTTTTCACAATGCCATTAGTGATACCCTCTACAAGTTTTCTTCAAGGACCAAGCTCAAATTATGCTTGGAAGACCATAGAATTCATTGGGACATTATAGGTCATCTTCAGCCACAAAGCATTCAAATTTTTCTAAGTTATGGAACCAGTATTTTATGCCAACTCCAACACACCATAACTTTGTGCTGAAGCATCCAAATGTATCATTTCTTGTCTCATTGTAATCTTGGCTATGAAGTTAACACATTGCAAAAAGAATGAGATCAAAAGTCCTCTTAAATAGGATGCCCCATTGAGTTGAACATGGTAACTTGAAACTAAAGAAATCACCATTGCCCGAAATTTGATCATGACTAAACTCAATTACAAGCCAAATTAGCAAGTGTTTTGGTCCTAAACATGTTTAATAAAACCTCTAGAAGTTAATTGACACTTAAAATGCATCGTTTGACTGAGTTTTGAGGAGTTTCAAGTCACATTTTTCACACACTTGGATAAAATTTATTTTGCACGAATTCAACATCATTCCACACGTATTTGGATCCAATTGCATTGCCTATAAATAGAGTAAGTTTTTGCCTTCATTTGAAAGCTTTGGAGAACCAAGAAACCCCTGCTGCAACTTGAATTTTTTTCCAGAAAATTCAACTATCGTGTTTTGAGTTTCAGCTTGTTTTAATCCATTTTCTTGATTCTATTAGTTCCATCGGCATACTCTGAAACTTTTGCAACAATTCCCAAGCTCTGAGACCTTTTGAAGTGTTCTAACCAGATCGAGCTTCATCAACTTCTGATCATCATCTGGACAAGGTGGTTTTGAGCATCATTTAAACTCAAACAAGTTACCACAATGTAGTCCTTCACTCTCTGATGCTTTCTCCTAACTTATCTGGTGTTGATTGATCGTGTTCATTATTTAATTTTACTTTTCGTGTTTTGTTTGTTTCTAAAACTTCTTTGAAATTCCCTTTGCTCAGTTCACATAAATGAATTTGAGGCATAAGGTTGAATTCAGGATGAGAAGAGGATCACAATGGTGGTTGTCTCGTGTCTTGAAGTTATCAAACAATGAAACTCCGGTAAGAGCTCACTGGAGAAGATGACCGGAGTATTTCTCAGGTGGTCTGAGTTTGGACCAGACACGTTGGCATTTTGAAATATTTTAATTGGTTAAATTCAAACTTGATCATGTGTTCTGATTGCAGCGTGTTCCATCGTTTTTCTCATTATTTGGAGTTGGATCTGCCACGTCAATTAATGAGGTGTGATCCAATGCTCATGGTTTTTTCTGATTTTAATTATTTTTCTTTTATTATTTTAAATTGCTTTTTTTTTTAAAAATCGTAGTAATTTCATTTTTTATCCAAAAAATCCCAAAATAATTTCTAAAATTCTCTTTTATTTTTCTTCATCTGATTTTTATTTTTCCACATTTTATTTCATTGATTTTTTTTAATGAATTTTCTCTTTTCTCCTTTGTTTTAATTGGTTTAAAAATACTTTTCTGCATTTCAAAATTCTGAAAATTTTATTATATGTTTCTCATTTTATTTCTAACCTTCCATAATTTTCTTGGCTATTTATTTGGTGTTTTGAAAGACTTTGTGGATTTTCCACTTTTATTCTATTTTAAAAATCATTTAAAAATACCTTTAATGCATTTTTATTTTATTTTATTATATTTTTAATTTGTTTGACCTTGTGGACTTCTGTTGGCCTTGGATCTTGATGATTTTGACTTCAAGTCTCATTAAACTCAATGGATCTTGGGTGTTGATGGGGTGAAAATCCTAATCCACCAAAATTGATGATTGATTTTGATGATGACTTAATCAAATTTGTGATTCAATTTGGGTGTGACCTTTATTATCCCCTTTCTTCTTCATCCCTTTTTTCCCTTTGATCAATTGAATGGTTTGTGTCCATCTTGTTCATGATGTGTGGATTGGTACTTGATGAACTTTCATCATTTCAAATCTACCTTCTAAGTGATCACGAATTATTTAAGGTACTTTGGATTGATGCATAAGTTTGTCCTAAGTATGGATTGAAGTAATGAAACATCCTCCTAGCCTTTGTGCTTGATCATCCCCTTTAATTTTCTTTTCTTGTGTTGCATAGCTTTAGGAGGACGTTTTAGATATCATTTCTCTAGCATGTATTAACACAAACATTATTATTGACTAGCCTCAGATAGTTGTGACTTCTACATAAGTCCAATTACGATTTCTTAACATAGCGTTAAATTTGTCCCAAAGGCAATGGAATTTTTATAAGTGAGATTGTAAGTCTCCTATTCCTCATGGTATTGTGTGGAAATGTTGCTCCTTTTCCATTTGTGAGAGCTAGTGGCATACTTGTTGATTTTATCCAAGTTGGAGCCCTTCTCATAAATTATGTATATGTTCATATTTTCATGCTTGTGAGTGGATGTTGAGTGTTCTCCAAAAAGTGACCAAAACATCTCTTCTTCTTTCACTAACATTTACTAACAATCTTATTATATTAACTTTATTTTAGTGTCATTTACTTTATGCCTTTATTTTATGTCATTTACTTTATGCTTTATGTTTAGCATTTCATACCATATTACTCATGATTATGTCATTTTTTTTCTTTGCCTATTTTGACCATTCTTTATGTCATTGCTAAGAAAACCTAAAAAGGAAACTTGTCTCTCTTAATTCATGGACTTGTGATTACTATCCTTGGCATCTTTGTGGAATTATGGACTTAGAATTAGGATCTTGACCTTTGCTTTAGGACTTGTGACTTGAGACTGTGGAATCCATCTGATACCTTTGACTTGGGATTTCCTGTTGAAGACTTGGATTAGTTACTTTGGTTTCATCTGATACATGGATTACTATTTGCTTATTTTGCTTGCTTGAGGCTTAATCCAAATGAGAGAAATTCTTGCTTGACTTATGTCATAAATCTTGCTATCTCTTAGTTAGATCTTTCTTCTCTAGCTTTTACTTTTATGCTCTAGCATAGCCTCTTCTTCTCCTTCCCCTTCTTTAATTTTCAAAATCTTCTCTCTTTTTCAAAACCTTCTTGTTTTAACTTGAATCCCTTTGTGAACTTTTCCTTTTTAACTTTTTCTCAAGGAATTAGACATGAGTCATTTCCATAGTTGAGTTATAATTCTCCTATTTCTATAGTATTGATGATAATTCTTTTCCATCTGTGGGAGCTAGTGGCATACTTGTTGATCCTATCCAAGTTGGATCCCTTCTCATGATGATGCAAAGTTCTCATACTTGTAGGTGATTAGTTAAGTATTCTCCTTAAAATGACAAAATGTCTTTTCCATAAAAATGAATCAAAACAAACTCCTTTTGTTATTTTCACCATGAACTATGAGGTTTTGATCCTCCATTGCACCTTGTTGGTACGTAGGTATGAGACTTTAAAAGTTTTGGAAAACACCAAGTTATAATGAAAATGCTTATTTTCCCATCCCTCTAATCTTTTAACAAATAACGCTCTTTTGTAAGATAAAATGTACATATTTTCAAAGAGGTTCCCATGGAGTACCATGGATGTTTAGGGTGCTAACACATTCCCTTTGCATAACTAACCCTCGGACCCTTGTTCTCTTTTTACTAGTTTTGTTTTAAAATTCTTTGGGTTTTTTTCGTACTTTTTCCCTTTTCCTTTGGAAACAATAAAAGCGTGGTGGCGACTCTTGCTTTGCGAGTTAAGTTAATTAATAGCTTAATCTCAAAAAAAAATTACCGCTACAAAAGCATTTGGCAGAAAGTTGGAGAAGAAGAAGGAAGGATCGAAACTGAGGAGGATAAGAGTTGTTACCTGTTCATAACTCCATTTCGGTGAGGTTCCTCTGCCTCTTGCTAATACTATCAGATCAAGATTCTTGAACGCGACACGCACATCAATGATCCTTACAAGTACGATTGATGTTGATTCGAGTCGATGCGAAGAAGACGAATCCGACTTTGGCGACTGGAGAATTTGATGATTTTGTTTTTCTCCGTGGTTTTTGCGCTTGAGTGTTCGTCAGAGGGAGTGGAGGAAACTTGTGAAAACGGCCAAGGGATTGTACATGGTTATTGGGTTGGAGTTTTAAGCGTATACACATGGATCGGTGTACTAATTGGTTGCTCATGCTTGGGTCTGAGGCCCAAGCTTGCTATTCATACCTGTAGACCATTATTCCACACTTCTAAGCCCATTTAGGGTTGCATTGGGCTCAACCCTAGGGCCCAGTCAGACAGATTCAGGTTTTTACTAATTCATTCATTCTTAATTTTTTTTATTTTTTTTGATAATTATGACTATAATTAGAATTAGAATTAAGACTAATCTTTGGTTGATTATATTTCAGATTAAATTAATTAGTAATTTAGGCCTAATTAGAACTCTAGAATTACTTAGTTTTAAGAATTTAGTTAAGTCGTAAATCTTGATTAGGTTATATTATACTTGATTAGGATAATTAGATAATTAGACTAATTAGGATTTTAGCATAATTAAGATTAATTAGTTTTTAATTAAATGTTGATTTTTAGAAACTACTTTCGTAATTAATTCATTTTTGACACAAAGACCATTTTACCCCTAGGTAGAAAAATCTTGATTTTAATACATGATCCCTTAATTTAGGGCGTTAATCAGATCTATCTGATTTTTATCTAGTTGATTAATCCTATGGGTTTATTATGGTATATAGTTCATCTATTCATTTCAATCCCACTGATTAGTGTTGACCAAAGGTCGCTTTGGTCAACCAAATCCTTTGTAATTGTGTTGTAAGCCCTAAGCCTATTTCAAGTGATAAAAGAACCTTGATCACTTGATATGGCAAGTTCTTTACGCTCAAGCTATTGTGGATATGCTGAATCTCAGGAGCTCAAGACCTCAAGGTTCAAATGCAAGATTAAGACTTCAAGTCAACATCAGTCAAGCATAGCTAGCAAAGTGGACTACTTCTCAAGCACTGCAAAGTTATCAACACTTGTCGATCATAATTCAGAGTGTGCGGCATGAGCCTTAAGCAATAGAGAATGAATGAGAGTGGAAAATTCCATTAACTCATTATGAATATCTTTGGATACGGGACACTTGACCCAGTTGCTCACAGTATTCACCTCTATTCATAGACTTTAGCACAATATGAATTATGTGATTGTCAAGTCTTCTTCTACAACAAGTAGCATTACATCAATAAGATCAACACACAGGATCTCCTGTCAATAGCTTGTTAATCTTGATTTGAGTGCCACGCTATGAGCCTTAAGAAATAGAGAATGGATGAGAGTGGAGAATTCCATTAACTCATTCTGGATATCCTTGGGTACGGGACGCTTGACCCAGTTGCTCAAGGTATTCACCTTTGTTCATAGACTTTAGTGTAATTTGAATCACACAATTGATAAGTCTTCTTCAAGCAAGCATCATTCATTCAAACACTTCAATAATGGAGTGTCTTTTGTTGTTAGCAATTTGTGGTTGTATACCTTCTTTTAGTTCAATCTCTTTGCCTTGAAAGGTGGTAAACCTCGGCAATTCAATCATTTACCTTGAAAGGTGGTAAACCTTGGTAATTCAATTCTTTACCCCGTAAGATGATAAACCTTGGCTATTCAAGTCGGTTTTTTGCCCTGAGAGTCATGGACTCTGGCATCTTTTTTCTCTTTACCCTGTAAGGTGATGATCCTTGGCACGATTCCTAGCCTTGAGAGGTGATAAACCTTGGCAGTCCAAATTAGTTCTTTGCCCTGAGAGTCATGGACTCTGGCATCTGCTTCTCTTTGCCATGTAAGGTGATAAACCTTGGCAGTCCAGTTCAGTTCCTTGCCTTCAGAATTATAAACTCTGGTAGTGATACCTTGCCTAGAAGGTTGTGAACCTTGGAACTCCTTTTTCATCCGTGAAGGGTTGTGTACTCTAGCAAATCAATCTCGTTCCCTTTTGTTTCAGCCGTAGTGGGCTGAACTATGATTGCTCTGATTTTTTGATTGCATAATGAGAATACGTAGGCACAAGGGTTCAAATCCTCCGCGAGCATACTTATTTATTCCTCCTTCCGTCTTAGGGAACCACTCATATCTTTCACGATCCATGATCTACCTTCAATCATTAAAACGTTCATCCTAGTGACATATTGTTTCTTTAAAACCAAAATACAATTTTCTTTGGAATTCCATATACACCCTTTTAGGACCATATAGTGGCAATATGCATTTGTACCTAGAGTTGTTTGGCTCGTACCCAAACATTTTATTCCTTCTTTTTTGGCCAATAAGTCAATTTCCCTCTATGGTACGAATTCCATTTCTCCTATGGATTCCACTGTATACCCTGACCTTTGGTTTCAAAGTACACCTTTTTAGTCACTTATTACCAAATCATTTAATTCTTTGACTTTGGTCATTCGTTCCATTCATCTCTATGATGCATTCATAATCCTACCTTCATTCACTCTGTGTGATATACCTATTACTTGAGCCAAATACAATATCCCTTGGAGCTTCATCGTGTATCTCTTTGTGAACTAAGAGTTGTTTGTGTTGTTGTTGTTTTACGCAACAATCTCTAGCCTTCCTATATGAGGGTTACTTGCAGGACCGACTACGGAGTCCTGGAGTTTAGTGTTTTGGGTGTATGGTTTTTGGTAAACAGTGTTTTTGACAAGTTGAAAGGGTGTAAACAAGACTCTTGATGAGTCAGGGAGGTAATAAAGGTAAAATGTACAATAGAAACGATAAAGTACTGAACCAAAGAGGATAAACGATAAAGCAAGAAAAGACAAAAGATAAACTTTGCGAAGATTAAATGACTTGTAATTATAAAGTGGAGGCAAAATACATTTTTATGAGGAGAGTAACTTTTTTCTCGTAAACGCTTTGGTACTTCAAGCTTTACCCCTACTTCAAATATTCAAATTTCCACCTCTAGAATTTCACCTAACATTGGCTTAAATACTAGTTGAAAATAACCGTCGGGAGGTTACAAAGCCTTCTCGTGGTTCCACGTGTCGGCCCACTTCCCCCATCTTGGCGCATAACTACCCATGATCTCTTTGTGTGCCCACATTCCCATTCTCCTCTCAAAACCTTTTGAGTTCGACCGAAGCTTGCATGGGTCGACCGACAGACTCGTCCACCCTCCTGTTGAGGAGCCTCAGACAGAACCCATGGTCGAAACTGGCTTTTCCCTTAGTCGGAATTTTCCAACTCACAAATTTCCCTCTGAAAAGGTTGGATTCGACATGAGCGAGCCGATCGAAAAACTGGCCTTTTGACGTTCCATATTTCAGCTAGTTGTCTTGTCATTACTCATGACTTCATATGTGATAATGACTTTTTTCGGCCGCACGATTTCCAAGACACTCAACCATCATTAACAGCCATCCCTAGGTCGTGGGATCTCAACCAAAACCCACTATCTCTTCTGATTACTTCCTAGCCAGCCACTTTTCAATCACCTACTGCTCGACTATTCACCTCACTGACTTATAAATAGTATCTTCTCCTTCTTTACACATTCTTTACTTCCATATTAGTGTATCCTCTTGCTTAAACCTTAGGCATACTTCTGCATTGCGCTTTCTCACACAACATATCCAAAAGACCCTCAAACCTTTGCTTCATTTCCCCAAATGGCTTCCTCATCTCTCGCGAAAGAAAGCATCTCTTACGGTACTGGTCACAACCCTATCGCCTTCAAGCTTACTTCTAAATAAGGGATGAAAAGTATTCCTCAGCCTTTATCATCTGATGAAGTGCTCGGTGAGGATTAAGACCCTCATGCCTACGTATCCTCATAGTGCAATGAGGAATTCAGAGCTTCGTAGTTCAAGGAACTAGAGGCGGGAGATAAAAAGGAGTGTGATTAAAGTATGGTCTAAATCAAAGAATAATGTTTTGAGCTCCAACAAGGGTGAAAAGATAAACCCAAGAGTAAGGTGGCTATTACTAGTACGTGGGCTAGCAGGTCGCCACTATAGGGTAAAGCCGAAAAGGAAAGAATTAAGTATTTGAGGTTATATCCCAAACATCTCTTGGTTCACAAGGTGACGCAAGAAGGAGCGCAAGGAGGTAGTGTGTTTGGCTCAAAGATAACTGGTATATCACATGGAGTGAAGGAATGTCAAATGTGATGGAATCACGAAGGTGAACGAAATGAAGTGACCGAAGTCACAAGAATTGGATATTTGGGAATAAGCGACTGAAGAAGTGTTGTTTAAAATCGAAAGGTGAAAGTGTATTGGAATCCATAAGAGAAATGAGATTTGTACCATAGGGGGAAACAACTTTGACCGATGCGTGGACTAGTAAGACCGCCACTATAGGGTGTTTAAGTGTTTGAGGTTGTAGCCCAAACAACTCTAGGTAGAAATGCGGACTATTCGTTAGGCGTCCTAAAAGGTTATGTATGGAATTCCAAAGAGAGTGTATTTCGATGTCAAAGGAATAATATGTCACTGGGTGAACGATTTATGATCGAAGGTAGAAAATAAAATAGGGAAAAATATGAATGATGCCCTAAGGTGAAGGAGGAATAATTAGAAGTATGCTCGCCAAGGATTCGCATCGTCGTGCCTACGTATTCTCATCGTGCAATGAGAAAGTCAGAGCAATCGTAGTTCGGAACCACGAGAGTAGAAAGAGAGAGACGTTTGTCTAAGCAATGGGCGCTCACAAGACAAACACCAATTCAAGGAATGATTGTAATATGGAGGTACAAGGAATAATGTCACTTGCTGGGAAAACACACGGTTTGAGATCAAATAAAATAGTGTCTTGGATCCAAGAAGGAGATAGACTCTTAATCGAAGAGCAAGGTAGGCATTTACCAATACGTGGACTAGCAGGCCGCCACTATAAGGTAAAGCCAAAAAGAAAGAATGGCTTAAGTGTTTGGGGATGTAGGCCAAACAACTCTCGATTGATGAAGTGGACCGTCGTTAGGACGTCCTAAAAGAATAGACAGGGAGTCCAAGGAGAAGTAAGATTGATCTAAAAAGATAGTATGTGTAGAATGTAGATTGATAAATAAGATAGCAATAGGTAAGGTAGCTCGCGAAGAATCTGGATTCTCCTGCCTACGTATTCTTATAGTGCAATAAGGAAATCAGAGCTTTCGTAGTTCAACCCACTAGGGCTGAAAGTAAAAATGATTGGAGGCAAAAGAATGATTGAATGACTGAAATTGAAATGATTTGAATGGAGGATGAATAGACTTGATAGTTGTAGAACAAGAGTCGCACTAAAGTCTATGAGTAAAGGTGGATACGATAAGCAACGAGTCAAACGTTTCGCACCCAAAGATATCCAGAACGAGTGTAGGAAAGCTCCAGTCTCATTCCTTATTTACCATTTAAGGCTCGTGGCATGTAAATCTCGTCTTAACTTCCAAGTGGAGAGAGGATAATCTTTATAGTTGTTTCTTATGTTGATGAAGACCTTGCCAATCGTTCGATTCGAATTGCACTAAAGTCTATGAATAGAGGTGAGTACGATGAGCGCTGGGTCATACGTCCCATACCCAAAGATATTCAGAATGAGGGTAGGAATACTCCAGTCCCATTCCTCTATTGCTTAAGGCTCGTATCGTACAACTTGATTCATGATTGATAAATTGTTGATGTAGTCCTTGCTTGTTGTATTGCTTTATGAAGAGACAGGCTTGTCAATCACATTGTTAGAATTGTGCTAAAGTATATGAATAGAGGTGAATACAATGAGCATTGGGCCATACGTCCCATAGTCAAAGATACTCAGAATGGGGGTAGGAATACTCCAGTCCTACTCCTTCTCTATTACTTAAGGCTCATGTTATACGATTCTAACTTTGATTTAACAAGTTTTTGAAGTTTCCACCTTTGATTGCTTGTATAATCCACTGCTTGGTATGACTGAGGATGGCTTGATTGAATCTAATCTAATGGTTATTAATTGTTAGAAACTATCCTAAGGGATCATGCATAGTTAGTCAAAGCTTGATTAAAATCTATGTCAAAATTCTAGGGGAACATGTGCATATTAATCAAAGTCTTGATCAAAAGTATATATATAATTCCCAAGGGAACCTACAATTGTTAGGAAATGATTCAATCTTAATGTTAAATTCTAGTCCTAATGGGATCATGTCATTAAATGGATAAAATGCCTAAAATTCCTCTAAAGGGCAAAATTGTCATTTGCAAAATATGTCCAAATATCATCACAAATCACATCCTAACTATGGCCTAAAAATTGATTAAATCCTAAAGATTGATCTTAACCTAATGTGGAAATTGCACTATATTCCTACATTTAATCAAAAATCTAACTATTTTTAATTAAACCTAATTTTTCATGTTAACCTAATGTTCTAAAAAACAAGATTTAATTTCCTATTACTAGCATTAACCTAATTAAACTAACATCAATCTAGTTAAGCTAATTACACAAATTAACAATCAATTGAAATAAAAAAAAGTGAATTTGGGCTAAGAGGTATGAATTATGAGAGGAGGTGAGAAACTGAATTTGTTAGGTGGGCTTCAGACAAGCCCATTATGTAGGATTATTGGTTATAGGGGGTGCACCCAAAAATAGAGTGGTAAGCACAAAAATACAGTGCGGGCTTCGTTAAGCCCACTATCAAGTTCACTCAATATTAACAGGGGGTGCATAAGAAATATGGGCGTGTGAAACAACATTAGTGGACTTGGAAGGGTTAAGCCTAATCAAAACCAAACCATGGCCAAAGTTGACTTGTCTAAGTCAACAACATTTGAAAGCATCATGCGCGTGCCATTCCTCCTCCCACTCACATTCAGTCCACCGGTCAACCACCGTAGACCACCGGGCCGGCGGCTGTAACACCCCAAATAAAGAAAAAGAATTATTTAATTAAGTTGATAATATATTTATTAATTTAATTAAATAAAATTGAATTATTGGATTATTATTATTATTAATAATAATTATTGGAAAAATATATAAGTGGGAATAAGGAAAGGGTTTCATTTTTTGGAACAGAAGAGTTTTTTTCACGTGAGAAACAGAGAAGCTGCAGAGAAGAGGAAGAAGGGCAAAGAGCCGAAAAGCACGGTTGAGGAACGGAGAAGCTAAAGCTTAGAGATTTGCCGGATTATATCAGGTAAGGGGGGTTTATCGTCGTTTAACGGGTATTATCGATTAACATGTAATGGGTAGTGATAAGCTGTTAATTTGACCGAATTGAGATTATGGATGCTGAAATATTATGATGAATAAGTTGAATTTAAGCTGAAATTAGATCGGTAGCTGTGTGAGTTGTGAGATTCTGAACGTATCGCTTTTTACGGATTTGGAATCGGAGGTCCGGAAGTCCTCCAACGGCGGAAAATGCGGAAACTCTGCATTCTGCCTTGTGTTAGCGCAGGAACTGCTGTTTCGCCTGCGTTAACCGGTTAACCCAGGGTGTTAACCGGTTAACACTGTTATAAATTGAGCAAATGTTGAGTTTTGCCTGCGTTAACCGGTTAACCTATAGCGTTAACCGGTTAACACTGTTGCGTTTTGCCAGAAATGGTATTTTTGTCCTGCGTTAACCGGTTAACCTATAGCGTTAACCGGTTAACACTGTTGCAGTGTGGAAAAATAGTTGATTTTTATGTTGTAAATGCAATTGGTAGTTGGCCTATTGCAGTTAATTGTGATGAATAAAATTGTTGAGTTTATGTTGTGAAATGCCGATGCAAATATGTTGAAAAGTTGATTATAAGTTGTTTTGTTGAAAATATTAAGTTGTAGGCTGATGAGCCAAAGTTGATTTTAAGTTGCTTTGTTGAAAATTACTGAGTTGTAGGCTGATGAGCCAAAGTTGATTATAAGTTGTTTTGTTGAAAGAAAAGCTGTTATGTTGCTGTTATTCTTATGTTGTTGAGTTCAAGTCGTACATGCCATAGACATTCATATGCATTAAGTCGGGGCTTTTGCTCACACCACGTTGGCCTGGATTGGCAAAAAATTATGGGGCTTTTGCTCACACCACGTTGGCCTGGATTGGCAAAAATTTTAAGTTGAAAGTTGAAGGCTTATGCCTTGATGCCCACTAAACTGGCAATGATTTTAAGTTGGGAGTTTTACTCCAAATGGTACCACATGCATAAAGAGTCGAGTCTTATTGAGTTGCATTTTATGTTGTTATTGAGTTGTATTTACGTTGTATTTGCGTATGATAATTGAGTTGAATGTGCCGTTACCGCATGCATGATATGATTTGGGTGATTAACGTGTAGAATTACTTAACATAACATGATGATTTATAATATTTGTTATATCGATTGAGAAACTCACCCTTACAATATTTTTCAGGTAACGAGCAGTGAGTTGAGTAGGAGCTAGTGCTTGAAGTCTAGTGTGGTTAGAGGGTCATGCTCTGATAGATGTAACATCAGGACGGGATGTTTGAATTGTCGAATAAATGTTAATTTTGATGAATTACAGATGTTGAAATATTTTATCCGCTGCGTATTGTTAAAGAAGTTTTTATGTCGAATAAAATTGAGTATGACTGCTTTTATGTTGAATTATGTGAAGAAGTTGTTATGTGACACCCTTGAGTGACAATATTTACTCTGATATGTATGATTTATATGCTGTTGTTTTAATTAAATATTTGGGGTATTTAGAAGGGTGTTACATTAGTGGTATCAGAGCAGGTCGGTCCGTCCGGCCAGTTGTCGTGTCGTTTTGTCTAACAATTGTGTATTGTTACCAATCTAACTTTAAGTTGTGTTGTATTGATAAGTTGAAATGGCTGGAAGGAATGACGCTGCAATGGCTGCCGCAATGCAAGCGATGGCACAAGCTGTGCAGAACTTGCCAAATGCTGGTGGAGATGCTGGATCACGTAGCTTGGCGACTTTTCAAAGAGAGAATCCGCCGGTGTTTAAAGGGAAGCATGATCCAGATGCAGCCTTGGGATGGTTGAAAGAGATTGAGAGAATCTTCCGTGTTATGGATTGCACTCCAGCTCAGAAGGTTCGGTATGGTACTCACATGCTAGCAGTCGAAGCTGATGACTGGTGGCTAGAGACTCACGAGAGGTTGACCGTAGCAGGTGAAGACATTACTTGGGATGTATTCCGTAGGGAATTTCTGAGGAAGTATTATCCGGAAGATGTTCGTGGTAAGAAGGAAATCGAGTTCCTTGAGCTGAAGCAAGGAAACACGTCTGTCACTGATTATGCTGCGAAATTTGTGGAGCTGTCCAAATTTTATCCTCATTACACTGGTGCGGGTGCTGAATTTTCAAAGTGCATCAAGTTTGAAAACGGACTGCGCTCTGAAATTAAGAAGGCTGTTGGGTATCAGAAGATACGCATTTTTACTGAACTGGTGGATAGCTGCAGGATATTTGAAGAAGACAATAATGCTCATTACAAGATTGTCAGTGATCGCAGAGGCAAGCAACATCAAAACCGTGGCAAGCCGTATGATGTTCCAGCTGGGAAAGGGAAACAAAGAGCTGCTCCGACTCAGAGAGCTAGTGGGGGAGGTGCTCCTACTGGTATAGTTTGCTTCAAATGTGGTCAGGCTGGTCATAAGAGTAATGTATGCACTGCTGAAGTAAAGAGGTGTTTTCGCTGTGGTAAGACTGGGCATGCAATAGCTGATTGCAAGCACAAAGAAGTGATTTGTTTTAATTGTGGCGAAGAAGGGCATATTGGAAGTCAGTGTCAGAAGCCGAAGAAAGGGAATCAGTCTGGAGGCAAGGTCTTTGCTTTATCGGGTTCTGAGACTTCTGCTGATGATCGTTTGATCCGAGGTACGTGTTATATTAATGGCTTTCCTCTAGTAGCTATTATTGACACAGGTGCGACTCATTCCTTTATATCCTTGGAGTGTGCTGTGAAACTTAAGTTAGAGATATCTGAGATGTTTGGTAGTATGGTAATTGATACTCCTGCGAAGGGTTCAGTGACTACTACGTCGGTTTGCTTAAATTGTCCTTTGAGTATTTTTGGTAGAGACTTTGGGATGGACCTAGTGTGTCTTCCACTAGTGCAGATTGATGTTATTCTGGGTATGAACTGGTTGGTGTTCAACCGAGTTTCTATCAATTGTTTTGATAAAACGGTGATCTTTCCTGAGATTGTAGAAGGAAAGAGTTTGTTCCTATCAGCAAGGCAAGTGGATGAGGCAGTAGCTGAGGGAGCAAAGTTGTTCATGCTGTTAGCGACTTTGGAGGCCAAGGATAAGATGGTGATTTGTGATCTAGCCGTGGTGTGTGATTTTCCTGATGTGTTTCCTGAAGAGGTGAACGAATTACCACCAGAACGCGAAGTGGAGTTCTCGATTGATTTGGTACCTGGTACTAGACCGATATCGATGGCTCCGTACCGTATGTCTGCTGTTGAGTTAACTGAATTGAAGAGTCAGTTGGAAGATCTGTTGGATAAGAAATTTATTCGTCCGAGTGTGTCACCGTGGGGTGCACCAGTGTTGTTGGTTAAGAAGAAAGAAGGTACTATGAGGTTGTGTGTGGACTACAGGCAACTGAATAAAGTGACGATCAAGAATCGGTATCCCTTGCCGAGGATTGATGATTTGATGGATCAGTTGGTTGGTGCAAGTGCGTTCAGCAAAATAGATTTGAGATCTGGGTATCATCAGATACGTGTGAAGACTGAGGATATTCAGAAGACTGCTTTCAGGACAAGGTATGGACATTATGAGTATTCTGTAATGCCTTTTGGTGTGACTAATGCACCTGGAGTATTTATGGAGTATATGAATAGGATTTTCCATCCGTACCTAGACAAGTTTGTTGTGGTGTTTATTGATGATATTTTGGTGTATTCGAAATCCGAAGAAGAGCATGCTGAACATTTGAGGGTGGTTTTGGAAGTTCTCCGAGAAAAGAAGTTATTTGCTAAACTGTCTAAATGTGAATTTTGGTTAGAAGAGGTAAGTTTTCTTGGTCATGTGATTTCAAGGGGTGGTGTTGCTGTTGATCCTTCTAAGATAGAAGCGGTATCTAAGTGGGAAGCTCCGAAGTCTGTTGCTGAGATTCGAAGTTTCCTTGGTTTGGCTGGTTATTATAGGAAGTTCATTGAAGGGTTTTCTAAGTTGGCGTTACCGTTGACGATGTTGACTAGAAAGGGGCAAGCATTTGTTTGGGACTCAAAATGTGAAGAAGGTTTCCAAGAGTTAAAGAGAAGATTAACTAGTGCTCCTATTCTGATATTACCGAGTTCATCGGAACCATTTGAAGTTTACTGTGATGCTTCATTGTTGGGTTTGGGTGGCGTGTTGATGCAGAATAAGCAGGTTATAGCTTATGCTTCGAGACAACTGAGGGTTCATGAGAGGAACTATCCGACGCACGATTTAGAGTTGGCGGCTGTGGTGTTTGTTCTGAAGTTGTGGAGGCATTATTTGTACGGGTCAAGATTTGAGGTTTTCAGTGACCATAAGAGTTTGAAGTATTTGTTTGATCAGAAAGAGCTGAATATGAGACAGAGGAGATGGTTAGAATTTCTGAAGGATTATGATTTTGGTTTGAATTACCATCCGGGTAAAGCAAACGTAGTGGCTGATGCATTGAGTCGGAAATCATTACATATGTCTATGCTAATGGTTAAGGAATTGGATTTAATTGAGCAGTTTAGAGACTTGAGCTTGGTGTGTGAGAGTACTCACAATAGTGTTAAATTGGGAATGTTGAAGTTAACAAGTGGTATTCTGGACGAGATCAGAGAGGGTCAGAAATCTGATATGCTTCTGGTTGATAAGTTGACTCTAGTGAATCAAGGTCAAGGTGGCGAATTCAGAATTGATGAGAATGGTATTTTGAAATTTGGTAGTCGGGTGTGTGTTCCGGATGTTACTGAACTTAAGAAGAACATTCTTGAAGAAGGACATCGTAGTGGGTTGAGTATTCATCCTGGAGCTACGAAGATGTATCATGATTTAAAGAAGTTATTTTGGTGGCCGGGAATGAAAAGAGATATTGCGAGTTTTGTTTATTCTTGTTTGACTTGTCAGAAGTCAAAGATTGAGCATCAGAAGCCGTCTGGGCTAATGCAACCGTTGGCTATTCCAGAGTGGAAATGGGATAGTATCAGTATGGATTTTGTTTCTGGTTTACCGAGGACAAGTAAGAATTTTGAAGCCATTTGGGTGATTGTTGACAGATTGACAAAGTCGGCTCATTTCATTCCGATCAGAATGGATTATCCGTTAGAGAAATTGGCTGAGTTGTATATTGAGAAGATTGTAAGTCTGCATGGTATTCCGTCGAGTATTGTTTCGGACAGAGATCCTAGATTTACATCGAAGTTCTGGGAAGGTTTGCAGAGAGCTTTGGGAACTAAGCTGAGATTGAGTTCTGCATATCATCCGCAGACTGACGGTCAGACTGAGAGGACGATTCAGTCATTAGAAGATCTTTTGAGAGCTTGTGTTTTGGAAAAAGGAGGTGGTTGGGATTGTTATTTACCTTTGATTGAGTTTACCTACAACAATAGTTTTCATTCGAGCATTGGTATGGCGCCGTTTGAAGCTTTGTATGGTAGGAGATGTCGGACACCGTTATGTTGGTATGAGTCCGGTGAGAGTGTTGTGGTTGGACCGGAGATTGTTCAACAAACTACAGAAAGGATTAAGATGATTCAGGAGAAGATGAGAATTGCTCAGAGTCGTCAGAAGAGTTATCAGGATAAGAGGAGGAAATCACTTGAGTTTCAAGGGGGAGATCACGTGTTTCTTCGTGTTACTCCGATAACTGGTGTTGGTCGAGCCTTGAAGTCGAAGAAGTTGACACCGCGATTTATTGGTCCTTATCAGATTTTGGAGAGGATAGGAGAAGTAGCCTATCGTATCGCTTTACCGCCGTCACTCGCGAATTTGCATGAAGTTTTTCATGTGTCTCAGTTGAGGAGGTACGTTCATGATCCGTCGCATGTTGTCCAAGTAGATGATGTACAGGTGAGAGATAACCTGACTGTTGAAACATCACCTATGAGGATTGAGGATCGAGAGTTGAAGCAGTTGCGGGGTAAAGAGATTGCCTTGGTGAAGGTAGCTTGGGGAGGACCAGCAGGTGGCAATGTGACTTGGGAACTGGAGAGTCAGATGAAGGAGTCTTATCCAGAGTTATTTGTTTGAGGTATGTTTTCGAGGACGAAAACTCTTTTAGTGGGGGAGAGTTGTAACACCCCAAATAAAGAAAAAGAATTATTTAATTAAGTTGATAATATATTTATTAATTTAATTAAATAAAATTGAATTATTGGATTATTATTATTATTAATAATAATTATTGGAAAAATATATAAGTGGGAATAAGGAAAGGGTTTCATTTTTTGGAACAGAAGAGTTTTTTTCACGTGAGAAACAGAGAAGCTGCAGAGAAGAGGAAGAAGGGCAAAGAGCCGAAAAGCACGGTTGAGGAACGGAGAAGCTAAAGCTTAGAGATTTGCCGGATTATATCAGGTAAGGGGGGTTTATCGTCGTTTAACGGGTATTATCGATTAACATGTAATGGGTAGTGATAAGCTGTTAATTTGACCGAATTGAGATTATGGATGCTGAAATATTATGATGAATAAGTTGAATTTAAGCTGAAATTAGATCGGTAGCTGTGTGAGTTGTGAGATTCTGAACGTATCGCTTTTTACGGATTTGGAATCGGAGGTCCGGAAGTCCTCCAACGGCGGAAAATGCGGAAACTCTGCATTCTGCCTTGTGTTAGCGCAGGAACTGCTGTTTCGCCTGCGTTAACCGGTTAACCCAGGGTGTTAACCGGTTAACACTGTTATAAATTGAGCAAATGTTGAGTTTTGCCTGCGTTAACCGGTTAACCTATAGCGTTAACCGGTTAACACTGTTGCGTTTTGCCAGAAATGGTATTTTTGTCCTGCGTTAACCGGTTAACCTATAGCGTTAACCGGTTAACACTGTTGCAGTGTGGAAAAATAGTTGATTTTTATGTTGTAAATGCAATTGGTAGTTGGCCTATTGCAGTTAATTGTGATGAATAAAATTGTTGAGTTTATGTTGTGAAATGCCGATGCAAATATGTTGAAAAGTTGATTATAAGTTGTTTTGTTGAAAATATTAAGTTGTAGGCTGATGAGCCAAAGTTGATTTTAAGTTGCTTTGTTGAAAATTACTGAGTTGTAGGCTGATGAGCCAAAGTTGATTATAAGTTGTTTTGTTGAAAGAAAAGCTGTTATGTTGCTGTTATTCTTATGTTGTTGAGTTCAAGTCGTACATGCCATAGACATTCATATGCATTAAGTCGGGGCTTTTGCTCACACCACGTTGGCCTGGATTGGCAAAAAATTATGGGGCTTTTGCTCACACCACGTTGGCCTGGATTGGCAAAAAATTATGGGGCTTTTGCTCACACCACGTTGGCCTGGATTGGCAAAAATTTTAAGTTGAAAGTTGAAGGCTTATGCCTTGATGCCCACTAAACTGGCAATGATTTTAAGTTGGGAGTTTTACTCCAAATGGTACCACATGCATAAAGAGTCGAGTCTCATTGAGTTGCATTTTATGTTGTTATTGAGTTGTATTTACGTTGTATTTGCGTATGATAATTGAGTTGAATGTGCCGTTACCGCATGCATGATATGATTTGGGTGATTAACGTGTAGAATTACTTAACATAACATGATGATTTATAATATTTGTTATATCGATTGAGAAACTCACCCTTACAATATTTTTCAGGTAACGAGCAGTGAGTTGAGTAGGAGCTAGTGCTTGAAGTCTAGTGTGGTTAGAGGGTCATGCTCTGATAGATGTAACATCAGGACGGGATGTTTGAATTGTCGAATAAATGTTAATTTTGATGAATTACAGATGTTGAAATATTTTATCCGCTGCGTATTGTTAAAGAAGTTTTTATGTCGAATAAAATTGAGTATGACTGCTTTTATGTTGAATTATGTGAAGAAGTTGTTATGTGACACCCTTGAGTGACAATATTTACTCTGATATGTATGATTTATATGCTGTTGTTTTAATTAAATATTTGGGGTATTTAGAAGGGTGTTACAGCGGCTGCCGCCGGCGACGGTGGTACCCTAAACTAAAATTGAAATCACCATCAAACGCGCAAGGCTGCGCTGGAGATGGATTTGGGGGTGATTTTGGGAAATGGTTGTTGGATAGGATGAATCGAGGGATTTAAGGTGAATTGGTGGCTTGAAAGCATGAAAAATCCAAGATTCTACGCTCTGGTGACTTGAAAGCATGAAAAATCCAAGATTGGATATTGACTTACCGGAGAAGGAGACCGGAAAATTTTCAGGTGAGTTTTGATTTCACGATTCTTCCTATTCTCTTCTTCCTTTCTTCTTCTTCTTCTTCTTCTTCTTCTTCTTCTTCTGGAAATCGGGAACGATGGATAGTGAATGATGAGGTATAGCTCAAGCAATTTGAAGCTTCAATGTGAAGATTCAATGGCTTAGGAGAAAAGAGAGCTCTGAGTGAGTGGTGAGGGAGAGATTGTTGCAGAGTGAGAATGAGTTTGTAGGTAATTCCAAAAGTGATCAAATAATGGTGATGATACTATTTAAATAGAGATGAGGTTTGGGATTTTTTGTTAGGCTTGGATTTTGTTAGAGAAGGCTTGGAGTTAGTTAGCATTGGCTCACTGAGTTGGTAGTTAACTCAGTTAGTTAATCCTTACTAAGTTAGTTGGATAGGTTAGTGAATGAGCAAGTTTTGTTTTTGTTGGCTGGATAATAAATGTTACAACTTTAAGTGGAATTGGTTTAATGGCTTGAGTGATGACCTGCTGCACAGGTTCCCTTGTAGAAGCCATATGTTAGTGACTTAACTTAGGCAATGTTATGTTTTATTACTGCTATGCCTTGGTTGGTTTTGGAATGCAAGCCCATGCTTGTTTAAAATTCTGCTATTTTGTATCTTCTTGTTTTGATTTCTTCTTGCACTGCCTTCAGTTGTTGTGGCTTGTTAAACAGGGTGTTATTGTAGGCTTTGTGATTCAACTAAGGACTTGGATTAGCCATGAAGGTTGCATTTTAACATGAGATGAATTGTGTTTGAATTGAAGGGTTGGTTGGGTCTATGGTGCAGCAAAGTAATGGATTGGTATAGAATTCTCTGCAGGTCATTTGCTTACATCTTTTGCAGCCAATTTGGTTCAGTTGCATTGGCTTATTGGTTTGATAGGTTTGGTAGCAACTTGAGCCTTGTTGCAGGATGTTATTGTTTAGTATTGGTACATGTATGAACCAATGATTTTTGGCAAGATTTATGATGAAGTGTTGTATATATGTTGGGGTCTGCAGGTTCAGTTGGTCCATTGATATACTTCATTGGTTTGGTTCATCTTGGTGCAACACAACACATAGAGTGACATTGTTGTTGTACAAATCATGATTGAAATGGCATTGGAGACCTTAGAACAATGTTATTGACATGTGATGCCTTGCACACTTTGAAGCCATGTTGATGTGCATCTCATGGTGTGGACTAATACTAGGGTTGGCATGATAGGATATATGTTTGAACTTAGCCTGCATCATTCATTCATTGATTTGTTCTTGCTTATGTTGATGTAGGTATGGTTTTGAAGTTGTTTGTTTGTGCAGGTTTGGCATTGCAGCAAGTTGGTACATTCATGGTGTTGCAAGGCAAGTGATAACACTGAAATTTACCGTATTTCGACTCCGATTTCACATGCATTCTAGTTGTTTTATTGTTATTTTGTTGTGTTATTGCTACGTTTTCCTTTGTTTTCAGGTTTTTACTTTAATCGGAGCCCCGATCCAGAAAAGGAGTGAAAAAGAGCTAAAAACCCTAAAAATCAGCATTTTGTACTTGTGGCCTACCCTATGGCTGGCGCCATAGACCCTGCCATGACGTGTCCAAGCTCAACTTCCCTCAACTGCCATGTTCCCCACTACTTCCACTAAGGCGCCTCAGTTTGGCCTTGTGGCGGGCGCCATGGCCTTGTGGCGGGCGCCACAAGAGGAAAAGTTTTCCCTCCCATTTTCAAGTTGAAGGGCATCTTTGTCATTTCCATCTTTTTACTTGCTTATAAATAGAAACTCGAAATCACTTTTACAATCATCCAAACTTAGAACAGAGGCAAACTCAGAGCAACTTTGTTTCACTTAGGCATATATTCAGTATTATAAAGTGGTAATCGCTTCGCATTGGAGTGTTACCACAATTGTGTAATAGAGTCTGTAATCGAGTTTGGAGCACTTTGGAAGGAAGTTAATCCTGCCGCCATTTTCATTTCCGCTTTGCAATTTATTCAACCCTCCGATTGGAGCAGGTTTTTATTTCTTATCTTTATCTTATTTATTTCCTAGCACTCGCTTTAAATTATTTATTTTCTCGCACTCGCTTTAAATTATTTATTTCCTCGCACTCGCTTTAAATTATTTATTTCTCGCACTCGCTTTAAATTATTTATTTTCCGCACTCGCTTTAAATTATTTATTTCTCGCACTCGCTTTAAATTATTTACTTTCCGCACTCGCACTACTTTTATTTAAATTAATGCATTTTTACTTTACAATGTCTAACTAAATTTATAAGGTTAAAATGTAAGAATCGTAATTGAACCAATAATCCGTACAATTGTTCGTAGAAACACTTAAGGGCTATTTTAACTTTCAACTTAAGTTTTCCCGCACTTCAATTCCGTTGGGTAAGATCGAAAGCCGTCCAAAGTCTATCTAAACTTAATTGTTTTTAACTATTTCAAAAACAGCGAAAGCGCTTTGTTTAGTTCATTAGGAGTTTTTAACTTAAGAAGAAAAGAGATTTTAAAACTATTTTTGGACGCGTTTATAAGTTTAGAGTCTGGTTTGTGAGAATCTCTTTTGGTTAAGAAATCCAGGTTATAATACTTTTCAACTTAGTCAAGATACTATATTTCTTAAAAATAGGTTTACTACTCTAACGCAATGTGCGCCTTTTTATAAGTGACAATAAGAGGGATTGATTAGGGAGTACAACTCGGTTCTGAATACGCGAAAGCGACAATTCCTGTTAAATTAGTTCTTTTCAAAGTAGGAAACACTGCCCATAAGTAATTCTATTAGCAAGTACTTGGATTATTAATTGATTACGTGAATTACATTCGACCCTGTCTTTATTAATTAATCTTTATTCAACACTTTACTTTTCATTGCACACTCTAAAAACACCTATTTTGATTGCCTTTGATAAACACCATAACAATAGATAACGATAGATTGAAACTTGGTCTTTGTGGATTCGACAATCTTTTATATTACTCTGACGCATTCGTATACTTGCGAAAAACCGCATCAGCAAGCATGGCAATTGGCTTGAGTTGGCAACGTGTGTTTCAAATGGAGAATGGTGCTGATAATTGCAGGATTAATACCAATCGAATTGGTTAAAATCAAATGCCATGTAGTTATGATCAAGGTATCTCAACTTAGTCATTAACTCATGTTTTTTTGCATCTTTTGCTTGGTGCAGGATTCTGGCGTACAGTTGGTTCAATTTTGGCATGTGCATGATGTCATGGTAGGGAGAATGTTGATGTTACTGACTTGTGAACATGTTCAATTAAGTCTCAATGTTGCTGAATTTCCAGGATTTTATAGCAGTGTTTACATGCTGATTGCACTGTAGCCTTGTTGTAGCAAGTATTAGGTAGGTTCATTGACTTCTATTGCATTGGAATAGCGGGATGTATCATAGGTATGGTATCTTGGTTTTCCTTGTTGGTTAATGTTGTGGAATGCTCTTGGGAATAGTTGTTGCATGACCTGATGCAGGCATTTGCTTTGGCCTTGCTACTGCAGCTATTGTAGATTACCTTGGTTCATGGTTTGGTAGGTGAGTCCTTGGTCTCATGTTGTAACAGATGTTTAATGCTACAAAATTATGGTATTGCAACTTTGTTTTTGGTTCTGCAAGTGAGGCTAGGCAGGTGTTTCAAGCATATTCTCACTTGGTTCTGAATTATTCTGCTTGCAAGTTTATTACAAGGTTGTTGTTATAGTCACATGTATTGATGCAACTTGGTTAATTGCTATAAGTTTACATGGTTCTGCATGTATGAATAATGACATTAGTGTGTTGTAAGTCTTGGTCATTGCTTGGCCTATGTTCATGGTACGCGTTGCTTGATGATGGTAAGCCTTGGTGTATGTGTGGTATGCTAATGAATTATCTTGGTTGGTCATTTGTAGGTCATGACCTCATGATGTGGATTGAACCAAGGTTTAGACATCCATGGAGTATGAAGCCTTATATACCAATGGCCAATCAAAAGTCAAAATGGGATGTGGACGATTAGGGTTAGGATTAGGTTTTAGAGGGTCAAAAAAACGGGTGAGTTGACTTTGGTCATAATTGACCAAAAAGTCAACTATTGACCAAAGTCAACAATTGGTTATAATTCTTTTTTTTTGTATTTTTTCTTGTAAATGGACCAAAAAGTCAACAATGGGTGAATTTAGGGTTTTAGGAATTTGGGTTGACTTTGGTCAAAGTTGACCAAAAAGTCAATTGTTGACCAAAGTCAACATTTGGTAAAAAGTTGCCAAGGCTTGTAATTTTTCATGTAATGGTCAATGTGATGGTTTATGATGGATTGAAAGAAATAAAAATGGTTTGAAAATGGTCTTCAAGTTGCTTTCATTGTACAATGGATTTTGTATTTGTATGTGCTTGAATTGTAATGAACATGGTCATGACTTGTAAAATGAACAAGGCTACTACCTAATGAAACAAGGTTAAGACTTAACTATGAATCAAAAGACAAATACCTCTCGGATTATGACACAAATGAACTTTGGTAGTTTGGTGAGACAAAACCATCCATAGACTAAACAACCAAGCATTGGCTAAGATGGATTGCATTTGAGACTAATGACCAAGTGAAAATGAACCAGGAGTAGACCTTGTGCTAGAGGTGGTTATATGGGATGACAAAAGAGGGGGCAAGGTATGGAATCCATGGGACTTGAGCCAAGACAAAGATCAAGGTGGTGCCAACCAGTCAGTGGATGAAATTAGGGTTTTGGATGTCACCAGATGGAAAGTCCATCAAGGCCATTCTCTCCTTGATTAGGGTTTCCATGAGGCCTACCTCCTTAATCAAGTACTTTGAACAAAACCATATGCTTGAACAACATGTCTTCCAATGTATGAGCCTTCATTAGGGTTTTGATGGCCAAGACAAGAAGCTCCAAAGGATCCCATCATAATATCATTAAGAATTAGGGTTTTGAAGACCCCTGAGGATTGCTTGGGCAACCCCTTGTTGAATCCATACCTCCACCATCAGGAAATCAGGGTTTCACTTCCCCTATGCTTGATGAAATAGTCAAACCATGCTTTTGAAACTTGATCCTCACACAAACCTGTAAGACCCCAATTTTGTCCCTAAGATCCCTCATGGCATCATATCATACCATATCATTGCCTCAAGGATCATTGTGCACCTTGCCTGCTTTCCTGTGGGTGGGTTATCTTTTGAGAGTGATTTCTTGATCAGCAAGCATGTTTGGCATTTGTATATCATTGCTTTTCATTTGCTTACTAACCAAAAGTACAAAAATATGTCATCTAACCTTGTTACTTGCAGATGAAGCAATCACAGGTCAAGGCAGTCAATGCATTCATTTGAGCAATAGATGGTGGCCATTCTGAAGAATTTGGGCACCATAATCATTCATAAGAGTTCATATGAGCTATGACATCATTTTGAATCAGAATCCCAAGTGGTAGAGGCTTGAATCTCATCAAGGCATTCTTCAGTCAACTGCTCAGTCAACTGTGATTTTTGGAGGTGGGAAGTGATGGGAAATACTTCATTCATGTTCAAACAAGTCTCATTTGATATTTCAAACATCACCATTGAAGAAAATAAAGTCAGATCAAAACTTTCCAAAAATAGAAAGTGACCTATAATTCAAAATTGCCAAAAATGGAAAGGTTTTCTCCTCAAGATTACATGACCAAAAATGTTTCAAATGAAATTTTGTTGAACATGAAAGTTGTAGATATTTCTCTCCCATTTCCAAAATGTCCAAGAACATCAATTTCTCATGTGTGGTTGAGAAGATATGGATCAAACATGGCCAAGTGAATTTGAACTTCAAACTTGCATAACTTTTGAACCATAAGGCCAAATGAGGTGGTTCTTTTTGCAACATTTCTCTCTTGATATGCACTATCCAAAACATGCATCATAGGCCATGCATTCTCATTACAAAAATATTTGACTTTTCATTTGAATTTTGGAGGGAAAATCCAAATTCAAAAACTATGCATTGCCTTCACTTTCCACCATTGGCATTTGATTCAAAATCACATTTTAAGTGCATTTCCACCAGAACTCGTGCACTGTTGCATTGCCCTAGCATACATGAGGTGAATTGGCAAATTGACATAAACACCTTATTTTCATTAATTCACTTGCATTAGCCTAATTGGGATTAAGAGCTTCATTAACAGATCATATATATAGCTAATCCTAACAGAACTCTGCAACAACAATTCACAAATCTCAGATCTAGAAATTTCTCTCCAATTTTCTCTCAAACTTTTCATCAAAATTCTGCAAAAGCATTGCCTAGTTCTTAGTTGATTCATCACATAGGAACATTGAATAGCATTTTGGAAGCAAGATCCAGGAGAATTCATCAAGATTCGAAGCTGTTGAAGTTTATGCTCATCCATGGCAGTTGAAGTTTCTGGCCAGATTAAGCACGATTGAGCTATCCTTCCTCATCCATTCATCTATCTAAGCATTGAAGAGCATCTGTTTCAGCTTTCCAGGACCTGAATCGAGCAATTCCACTTCTGCATCTTCAACAAGGTCAGATTTCGAATGCTTTAATTCTTGAAATAGTTATGTGCATGTTGTAGATCCTTCATCACTGAGTACACTGAGCTTTACATCCATGAATTTCGTGCAGTATTGTGATAGTTATGGTTGTTTGAAGTTTGGCATGTGAAACTTATTGTGTTCGATTTGCTTGATACATGTAGAATTAGGTTAAATTAAGAATTGATCTATGATGTATGATGGAAGATGAGTCCAATGATATGTGTATTTTGAATTTCTGTGGATGTTTGTTCTTGAGGATGATGAACACGATGAAGATTGATGAATGTGCTAGGGTTTTAGTTTCCAGATTGTGTTTGATCTTTCCCAGCGCCTGTTGCATGCGTTTTCATGTTATTGCTCATGCATTGGTCCAAGTCAGTGTGTGTGTGGCGAATTGATTGGCCAAGAATGCTTTGCCCGTGCCACCTCAGTTAAGTGAAACGGTGCGTTTCACTTAACTGGCGCCTAATTCAAAATGGCGCACGGTTCGAATCTTACTGATAGACATTTCCAAATTGCCTTGCTGAATTATTTTCATTTTCTCATCCATGTTCATATATGCTTCATACATGTTTTTTTATTTTTCATTCACTTAGAAAATTCATAACTCCATAAATAATCATCCAAATGACCTGGGAATTTTTGCATTGTTCTCCTCATTATGTCTACCATTTTTTGAGCATTTTTCCAGAAATTGTGCACGCTTGAAAAATATTTTGGCTTAGGGTTTGTGCATGCATGTCCAATTTGAACCTTGCTTGCCATATGCTTTGTGAAATAATGAGTTTTAATCCAATGCCTGTGAATTTTGGTGTGCTTAAACTAGACATCTTGATGGACATTTTGGTGTTGAGTTTGCATTTTTAGCATTTATGGTTGTTGAGATATGATCTGGTTAATGTAGGTGTGACAATGTGTGTCACACCTTTGATTGCTCAACTTGTGAATTTTCTTTGCAAAACCAAATGAACTCCAAATGATCTGATTTTTTGTGTGATAATTCTTATGCATGTTGTGGATGATCATGAATTTTTGTGGAATTTTAGGATTCATTTCTGATTTGTTTGGGATTTTTCTTTCTGGATTGTCATGTTTGAACTTTTGAATAGTCATGAACTTCAATGATTTGGGAAATGCTTATGCTTTATCATATGAACTTGAAATTTTGCAAATTATTTCTAGACATTTTGAAGTTTATTGTGGCTTTGGTTTGAGGTCTTTATCATTTGCCAATTCTGTTTTAGGCTTGTGCTAATTTGATGTAGCAAATGGTGTTCTATTTGAGTTTGTGTGTGATTACCTTGCCTTATGGAATTTGATTGCCATGCTCATGTTTAAAGTTTTGTTTCAGGTTACACATACAAGTTACACAATTGATGATGCCTCATCTTGAGAGCATTTGATATTTGCTTTTGTTTACTAATGTGTGTTTTGTAGGTTGATGTTGACTCAATTGAGTTTGACTTTTGGTTTACACATTGTGTACATTGGTTATCTGTTGCATTAACTGTTGATTGTCTGTATAGTTGTACTGATTTGTTTGATGTTTCACAGGTACATTAGTTGCTTAAGTTCACTTTGAACTTGCTTTTGCTTGGTTGCTTAACCACTTAGGTATAATTTCTCTTCTTCATGTAGTCTGGAAGACCTGGCCTGTTATGTGGCCAGGAACCTGTCTGAAGTCCTCCTTAAGAGGCAATGCTTGTGATTGTTTACTCTTTGTGCCAAGCAGGAAAAGTCCTTTGATAAGGTAATTGATAGATAAAAGAGATGTGTAGTCCATCTCCTACTATTCAGTGTGTCATCCCTTTGCTCACATTACATGTTGATACATTGTGGATATTAACCCAAGATCCTATAGAGTCATTCACTTGTGGAGAGAGTTCCAACTTTCTGAACTCCCACACATTCTATCATTCAAAGCTCTCCCAGGCCAGGGATAAGAGCTATGAGGCACACCCCTCATCTCCATTTCATCTGCTTCACCTTAACTCTCAATGTTAAGGTTAAGAGCACAACTTACCCCATTCCAGTTGACTTTAAAGTCTAACCTTGCTTGAGCCTAATTGTTTTTATATAGTGTGTGCTAACTGAATTGATTGTCTGCTTATTTGATTCATCTGTGCATAGTTGCTTGAGTGTGCCTTAGTGCATTTATCATCATCATTTGTATATCATTTCATAGCTTTGCTTTATAGCATGTTTGCTTTGTCCATGGAGGAGACAAGCATAAGTCCATTACTTGGCCGTTGTTCCAATGATATGGTGTGAGACTAGTGTAAGTCCATTGATTGGCATCTGGTATCATTATTTTGTTTTAGGAGATTGGTGTAAATCCATTGATTGGTATCCGGTATCCGTGTTTGTTTTGTGAGACTAGTGTAAGTCCATTGATTGGCATCTGGTATCATTGTTTGGTTTTAGGAGATTGGTGTAAATCCATTGATTGGTATCCGGTATCCGTGTTTGTTTTGTGAGATTGGTATAAGTCCATTGATTGGCATCCGGTATCATTGTTTTGTTTTAGGAGATTGGTGTAAATCCATTGATTGGTATCCGGTATCCACCTTTGTTTGTGAGATTGGTATAAGTCCATTGATTGGCATCCGGTATCACCTTGCTTTGTTCATTTGCTTATGTGCATTGTTGCCTATTCCAAAGGACACACTTGAATCATCTTCCATATGATTTCAAGAGGTGAACCTCTAAGAAGTTTTACTTCCTCACCCTTCCATTTTTGTGTGTGTTTTTAAAACTCCCTTTTCACATGTTAATTCAAAAACTTTGAAATATTGTGCAAACATTGTCATCTCTTTTCAAATTAGAAACCTAGGCTTTAGGCCTTTGATTTTTTCAAACTCCATTTCATAATACTTCTTTGAATTGAATTCTAATCATACTTTGACCATCTTTTGTGAATAAATTCTAATTGGTTAATCCAACTCATTCAATTGTTTTGTGGCTTTGTCCATTCTTGTTAAGTTTTCATACATTAGCCATAGGTTTGATTTATCCTAGTTGGTTGATGTTAATCTCACCTTCTTGTCCTTAGTGATTGAATTGTAAGACTTCCTTGCTTATTATAGGGTTAACCCCTCACTAGCAAGTTGAAGCTGTTCTCACATGGTGGACTCGTTGTTTGTATAAGGTTGAGTTTTCTCCCGTGGATAACGAAAAACCTTAGGGCTTTTGTTTTAAAATGAACCCACTCATATTTTGGAAATCTTTTAGCCGAACTACGGCGTTTTGATCCTTACCTTTCATGGAAGGTACGTAGGCAACGGGTTCATCCGTTCAAACACAAAAACAATAAAAATTGTATATTCTTTTCTCATCTTCCCAATCATGTTTGCACAATATGTCATAAACAAATAAATTTTTTTATACAACAAGTGTGAAAAGGGCTCCCTAGGAGTACCTAGGACGTTTTGGGTGCCTAACACCTTCCCATTGCGTAATTTACCCCTTACCCAGATTCTCTGATCTTTTCATTAGTTTTCTATGTGTAAAACTTCTTAGGCTTTTGTTCACTTTTTAGCCATTCCTTTGGATAAATAAAAGTGCGGTGGCGACTCGATTCTTTGTATGCTTTGCTTTTGATTTAATCAATAAATCATAAAGTGACGAATACACCGCTACAGAAAAGTGGCGACTCTGCTGGGGACTAACATTAGATCTTCCTTGGTGGTTTTGCCTACTTTTCACCCTTGTTGTATGATATTTGTTTATGTGTTATTTGACATATTTTTGTACAATTTGGGATAACTGTATTGATTGTAATGTTTGAATTGCTTGATATACAATTGATGTTTGCTTTGGTGATCTCTGTGAGATGAGTTCTATACCCGAACTCGAGTGTACCTTAGGATAGGAGAATGGCATAGTCTTGTTGACTGGTGTGGAGTATTCCTTAGCCAGTTGACTTGCGAGTCCATTCACTTGGTGGAGGTCATGTTGGATTAATAATGTCACACAAGTTATTTGTGGTTAGGCATTATTCTTTCAATCATGTGCCTTAGAAGCCAAGGACCTTAGTTTACCAAGCCCATCTTGGCCTATTTTTAGGACGTAGTGCAGAGGTCGTTCAGATGTCAGATCTGATGCGATTGTTACGCGATACTACACTCATAAGAGTCTCTCTTGAGAATATTTTTGGAATACGAGTATTCGTTCCTCCGATAATATTCGAAAGATGGGATGATGACTATGGGAACCTCTGGTAGAACATGCTCGGCAGGTTTAAACCCTAGTACACTCCCTTTGGGTGGTTCTTAACCGAGACTCCATGCTCGTGACTCTCAACAAACCCGTGATTCGTGGTTGAGTCGTTCAGACAACCTTAATATCAATGGAACCTGGGCGTCGATAAGGTGTAAACCATAATCCGCCAAAATGGATGATTGATATTAAGGATGTTTGAGCCGGTTCATGTACCGTTAATATCAATGGAACTTGGGTGTTAATAAGGTGTAAAACCATAATCCACCAAAATGGATGATTGATATTAGGGATACAATGAGCTTTCCCATGACCTTTGTTTGGTGTGCCTTGCTTGATCCTTGAGTGTGATTGTTGCATTCATATGCATTCATGTCATCAGAAAAATGAGAAAATTTTCAAGGAACTTAAAGGGTTTATTTGCAAAATTTTCAGACATGGAAAGACCAAAAAGGCATACAAAGAAGTACAACTTTAGACAACCTGATGTGAAAGAGTTAAGGAATCTGACATCCTATGTATTAGATCCCTTGGGTTTCAGAGCTCGTTATGGGAAGCTTCTGCCTCTGTTGACTACTCAGGTTGACGAAGGGTTGATGAGTACTTTGGCACAGTTCTATGATCCTCTGTATCATTGCTTCTCCTTTTCGGACTTTCAGCTGTTGCCTACGCTTGAGGAGTATGCTCATCTTATTGGAATCCCGATTCTGGATCAGGTGCCGTTCAGTGGCTTAGAGGGTATTCCGACCGCTCGAGAGATTGCAGACTTGTTGCACATAGATGAAGCCTTGATTAAAGCTAATCTGACCACCAAAGGTGGAATTCAGGGTCTTCCTTCCGATTTCCTCATCGCTCAAGCTAGCGTTTATGGGAAGGCCAGGAGTGAGGATGCCTTTGAGGCTTTATTTGTGCTGCTCATCTATGGTTTGGTATTGTTCCCCAACATCGACAAATTTGTGGATGTGAACGCCATTAGGATCTTTTCAGTTCTTAATCCCGTTCCGACTCTGTTGGGTGATGCCTATTTCTCTTTGCATCTGAGGAATGCAAATGGTGGAGGAGTTATTGTGTGCTGTTTGCCTCTGCTGTATAAGTGGTTTATTTCTCACTTACCGCAGACGACTGCTTTCAAGGAGAACAAGGGATGTCTACGGTGGTCTCAGAGACTTATGTCTCTCACTAATGATGATATCTCTTGGTATGATCGCGTGTATGATACAGTTCAGATCATTGATTATTGTGGTGAATTCCCTAATGTGCCTCTTCTTGGTACATGTGGTGGGATCAGCTACAATCCTATTCTAGCACGTCGTCAGCTTGGGTTCCCCCTAAAGGATAAACCTCATAACATTCTGTTAGAAGGTGTATTCTTTCAGGAGGGTAAAGATCCCCAAGGCCTGAAAGCCAGATTCGTCCGCGCTTGGGCAAGATTCAGAAGAAGGGTAGGAATGAATTGGGTCCGAAGAATTGCATTGCTTTGGAGACATATACCTCTTGGGTCAGACAGAGAGCTTCTAAATATCTGATGTCGTATGATCATCCGAGACCTACACCGTTGGATGTGGCTGGGCCTTCAACCCTCCCCAACCAAGATGTAGAGGAGTTGAGAGAAGAAGACCTTTCACGTGCTTGGATCCGTGAAAGAGAGGAGTTGCTTCAGCAAATCAAGGAGAAGGACGCTCTGATTGAGTTTCTCGAGCATCAGGTGATCGATGATCCGAATGATACTTGGACTTCTCTGCTTCCTCAGTCTTCCAAATTCTGGAAGAGGAAGTATGATCGACTTGCAAAGGAGAAAGCGGATATGGAAGCAGCCTATGAGAGAGAGATCAAGAAGCTTTGTGCATCTCGTCTTCCAGCATCCCGAGCCTCTAGGGATCCATAGGATGTTTATTTTCCTTTTCCCTTTTGTAATGATCAAAAATGTTGTACTTCTTTGTCTCAAATATATTGGATGAGATATTTTTCCATATGCTATTAAATGCTTAAAAATTCAAAAATTGCAAATAAATACCCTAAAAGTTCCTTGAAAATAAAATAAAGCATATGCACAAGCATCACATGCATCATTTTGCATAAGCAGGTTATTCTTGGTCTTCTTGTCTGTGGCCTAACTCTGTGCTCTTCATTTATTTTGAAGACAAGCTGACTCACCGGTACTATACCAGAGCCAATTCTGCTAGAGTGATGGATCAATTGGAACAAGAGAACAGAGAGCTGAAGGAAGAGGTCGCTCGTCTGAGTGCTCTGATGGAGTAGTTTCTATCTGCTCAGAACCAACCTTCTCCACCTCCTGCAACTCCTCCCCAGAGGACGGTTATATCAGAAGTCGTTGCTCCGACTGTGCCAGCTGCCAGTGCCCACTTCGTGCCGCATGCCATGCCAGCCGGGTTTCCGTGGGGTATGCCTCCGGGTTTCATGCCAGATATTCCAGCACCAACTTTTGCTTCCATGCCGGCATCTAGCCCGGTCCATGCTGCTGCTCCTCCTGTCGTGCATACCATTCCCAGGGTAGACGACACCATCTATCATTCTGAGCCGTCTGAGGGCCCAGATGTTAATGAGAAGATGGATGCAATGAATGACCAATTCCTTGAGCTGCGAAAGGAATTGAAGACCCTCCGAGGGAAAGATCTGTTTGGCAAGTCTGCTGCTGAACTTTGCCTTGTTCCCGGTGTGAAGATTCCAATCAAGTTCAAAGTGCCTGACTTTGAAAAATATAAGGGGAACACCTGCCCTCTCGCTCACCTGGTTATGTATGCCAGGAAAATGTCTACGCAAACAGATAATGATCAGCTTCTGATTCATTATTTCCAGGATAGTTTGTCCGGTGCGGCTCTTCGTTGGTATATGAGCCTTGATAGTGCAAACATCCGATCCTTCAACGATCTTGGCGAAGCCTTCGTCAAGCAGTACAAATACAATGTTGATATGGCGCCTGACCGTGATCAACTCAGGGCCATGTCCCAGAAGGATAAAGAGACATTCAAAGAGTACGCCCAGAGGTGGCGAGAGTTAGCAGCTCAGATTACTCCTCCGCTAGAAGAGAAAGAAATGACTAAGATCTTTTTGAAGACTCTTAGCTCATTCTATTATGAGCGGATGGTAGCCAGTGCTCCCTCTGATTTCACCGAGATGGTGAACATGGGGATGCGTCTGGAGGAAGGAGTCCGTGAGGGACGTCTGTCGAAAGATGAGAGCTCTTCTAAACGGTATGGGGCGTTTAAGAAGAAAGATGGGGAGGCACATGCTGTGCAATCCCATGTTAAACCAAGAAGACCCTCTATCAAGAGGAAGCCTGCGCGTCATCAGCACCAGGTGGCTCATATAGCACCTGTTTTCAGAGATAATGCTCAGTATCAGCAGCCTAATCATCATCAGTAACAACCTCAGTATCAACAGCAGCATCGTCCACAGCAACAGGCTTACCAGCCTCGTGGCAGCACTAGTAACCAAGCTAATCTGAATTATGATAGGAAGAAGATCAGCTTCGATCCCATTCCTATGTCATACGCTGAACTATATCCTTCCTTGTTGGAAAGGAAACTGTTTACTCCCAGGGATCCTCCGGCTGTGCCTGCTAACCCGCAGTGGTGGTACAAGCCAGATCAACACTGTGTTTATCATTCCGGTGCTACGGGACACAATATTGAAAATTGCTATCCGTTGAAGACTAAGGTGCAAGACCTTATGCGATGCGGTATTCTGAGCTTCGAGGACTCAGGCCCCAATGTTACAAAGAACCCATTGCCCGAGCATGGGAAATCAGTGAACATGGTCATGGGGTGCCCTGGGAAGTATAAAGTCAAATATGTGAGTCATATTCGACAGTCATTGGTCGAGTTGCATCGTTTGCTGTGTCAGTACAGTCATATGGAGCATGACCATGACAGGTGCCGCATTTGCTCTGTCAATAGACTGGGTTGTCGCCAAGTGAGAAGAGAGCTTCAAGAGATATTGGATGAAGGTACTATTGAGATTCTTCAGAACCGTAATGTTGATGAAGATGAACCAGAAGTGAATGTTATTTCTCCTGTGTTCAAGTTGCCTGAGCCTGTTGTCATCCGTTATGATGGCAGCAAGCCGAAGGTCTCTCCTTCTCTGATAATCAAGCCTGCAGGCCCTGTGCCTTATTCTTTGGATAAAGCTATCCCTTTCAGATATAATCCCGTTGCTGTGAAAGATGGGAAAGAAGTGCCATTGCCTTCAACTTCTGTTACCAATATTGCTGACGTGAGCGGGTTGACCCGTAGTGGTCGTGTGTTTTCTGCACCCCCAAAACATCATGTTGTTTCTGATTCTGTTGAGCGTCCGGCTGGGACGGCTGTGAGTGTTCAGAATCCGGCACCTGTTGCCAAATCCTCCTCTGTACAAAAGACTCCTGTTTCTTCTGTTGGCCCGAGTGGCGCTGTGAATGAAGAATGTGATGAGATGCTGAGGCTCATCAAAAAGAGTGAGTACAATGTTGTAGACCAGCTTCTACAAACGCCTTCCAAAATCTCTGTTTTATCTTTGCTGCTGAATTCAGAACCCCATAGGGAGGCTCTGCAGAAAGTTTTGGATCTGGCTTATGTTGATCATGACATCACTATTGAACAGTTTGATAGTATAGTTGCAAACATCACTACTTGCAACACTTTGAGTTTCTGTGACGTTGATCTCCCTGAGGAGGGAAGAGACCACAACATGGCTCTACATATCTCTATGAACTGCAAGACTGATGCCATGTCCAATGTGCTAGTTGACACTGGATCATCTCTTAATGTATTGCCAAAGACCACACTCTCTCGATTGTCATATCAGGGTCCTCCTATGAGGCAGAGTGGGGTTGTTGTGAAAGCTTTCGATGGGTCGCGTAAGACTGTGATTGGGGAAGTTGATCTCCCAATCAAGATTGGACCAAGTGATTTCCAGGTTACCTTCCAGGTTATGGATATCCACCCATCTTATTGCTGTCTCCTTGGTAGACCATGGATTCACGAGGCTGGTGCCGTGACATCCACCCTACACCAGAAGCTGAAATTCGTCAAGAACAAGAAACTGGTTGTGGTAGGGGGAGAAAAGGCTCTCCTGGTTAGCCACTTGTCTTCTTTCTCATATATTGATGCTGAGGATGAAGTTGGAACGCCTTTCCAAGCTTTATCTATTACTGAACCAATTGAGAAGAAGTCTCCTTCATTTGCTTCCTATCGTGATGCGAAACTGGCCATTGAATGTGGTGCAGTTGCTGGTTTAGGGAAGATGATTGAGCTTGAAGACAATAAATCCCGGGCTAGCATTGGCTATTCGTCTGGGGCATTCAACGAGCTTGGGTTGTTCAAGAGTGGAGGTTTCATCCATGCTGATCAACCTGAAGAAGCTGCTGCTATCTTGGAAGAGGATGCAGAGGATTTGAGCAACTTCATCATACCTGGTGGTATCTGCCACAATTGGGTCGCTGTAGATGTTCCTACAGTCATTCATAGATCAGAGTAATGGTTCACTTTGTTCAAAACCCTTCTCCCATGCCAAAAGGAGAAGTGATGACATTGTTGGCAACATTTATACAATGATATTTTCATTCAATTAATGCATTGTTAAACATTTGTTTTTCCTTTTGTTTTCACTTTTTGCTTTTTTGCATGAAATCAGTGATCACAAAAAACCCATAAAAACAAGAATAAAAGCAATCCTTTTTCATCTGCATAATGGTTTGCTTGTTTAAATGCTAAAGTCTTTTATTAACCAAAATCATTATGCAGGTTGATTCTAAAACCCATTGAACATAATGATCCAACGCCATCTCCCAATTTTGAATTCCCTGTATTCAAGGCAGAGGAAGATGATGTTGAAGAGATTCCTGATGAGATTACCCGTCTCCTTGAGCACGAAAAGAAGATCATTCAGCCGCACCTCGAAGATCTGGAAACAGTCAACTTGGGGTCTAAGGATTGTGTTCGCATGGTGAAGATTGGGGCACTCCTTGAAGAATCTGTCAAGAAGAGATTGATTGAGTTGTTACGAGAATATTCCGATATCTTTGCTTGGTCGTATGAAGACATGCCTGGTCTAGATACAAATATTGTGCAACACTTCCTGCCTTTGAAGCCTGAGTGCGTGCCTGTGAAGCAAAAGCTCTGAAGAACTCATCCGGATATGGCAGTGAAGATCAAAGAGGAAGTTCAGAAGCAAATTGATGCGGGGTTTCTGGTGACTTCTACATATCCTCAATGGGTGGCCAATATTGTGCCTGTGCCTAAGAAGGACGGAAAAGTCCGTATGTGTGTTGATTACAGAGATTTGAATAAGGCTAGTCCGAAAGATGATTTCCCTCTACCACACATTGATATGTTGGTAGACAATACAACTAAATTCAAAGTCTTTTCGTTTATGGACGGATTTTCCGGATATAATCAAATCAAGATGGCACCCGAGGATATGGAGAAGACAACATTCATCACACCTTGGGGAACATTTTGTTATCGAGTGATGCCCTTCGGTTTGAAGAACGCCGGAGCCACGTATCAACGTGCTATGACTACCTTGTTTCATGATATGATGCACAAGGAGATAGAGGTCTATGTTGATGATATGACTGCTAAGTCCCGAACGGAAGTTGAACATGTGGAGCATTTGTTGAAGCTTTTTCAGCATTTGAGGAAGTTTAGACTTCGCCTGAATCCGAACAAATGTACATTTGGAGTCCGTTCCGGCAAGTTGTTGGGTTTTGTGGTCAGCGAGAGAGGTATTGAAGTTGATCCTGCCAAGGTCAAAGCAATACAAGAGATGCCTGCGCCCAAAACTGAGAAGCAAGTCCGAGGTTTTCTTGGCCGCTTGAACTATATTTCCAGATTTATATCCCACATGACTGCCACATGTGCGTCGATATTCAAGCTCCTTCAGAAAGATCAGTCTCATGATTGGACCGAGGATTTCCAGAAAGCTTTCGACAGTATCAAAGAGTATCTGTCTGAACCTCCGATCTTGTCTCCACCTGTAGAAGGAAGACCCCTGATTATGTATTTGACTGTTCTTGAAGACTCGATGGGTTGTGTACTCGGTCAGCAAGATGAATCAGGGAAGAAAGAATCTGCTATCTACTACCTCAGTAAGAAGTTTACTGATTATGAGTCTCGATACTCCATGCTTGAGAAGACGTGTTGTGCTTTGGCTTGGGCTGCTAAGCGTTTGCGCCAGTACATGATAAATCTTACTACTTGGTTGATATCCAGAATGGATCCGATCAAGTATATTTTCGAGAAGCCTGCTTTCACCGGGAGGATTGCCCGTTGGAAGATGTTGTTGTCTGAGTATGATATCGAGTATCGAGCTCAGAAAGCTATCAAAGGTAGTATTTTGGCTGACCATTTAGCGCACCAGCCGATTGAAGATCATCAGTCTGTTCAGTACGACTTCCCAGATGAGGAGATTCTGTATTTGAAAATGAAAGATTGTGATGAGCCTACACTTGATGAAGGTCCAGAACCTGGTTCCAGATGGACGATGGTGTTTGATGGCGCTGTGAATCAGTATGGAAATGGAATTGGGGCGGTAATCATTACTCCTCATGGCACGCATATTCCGTTTACAGCAAGGCTAACTTTCAAATGCACGAATAATATGGCTGAGTATGAAGCCTGTATTATGGGACTGGAAGAATGTATTGATTTGAGAATCAAACATCTTGATGTGTATGGTGATTCGGCCCTAGTTGTTAATCAGATCAAGGGAGAGTGGGAGACGAATCAGCCAGGTCTCATCCCATATAGAGATTATGCGAGGAGGATTTCAATGTTCTTTACAGAAGTTGACTTTCATCATATTCCTCGAGAGGATAATCGGATGGCAGATGCTCTTGCTACGCTTGCTTCAATGATTGTGGTCAAGTATTGGAATGAAGTTCCCAACATTGCCGTGATCCGCTTGGATAGACCAGCTCACGTGTTTGCAGTTGAAGAAGTGAATGATGACAAGCCTTGGTATTTTGATATCAAGAATTTCCTCCAGAACCGGGTCTACCCGCCTGGGGCATCTGTGAAAGACAGGAAAACATTGAGAAGGTTGTCAGGCAGTTTCTACCTCAGTGGTGAAGTGCTGTATAAGAGAAATTTTGACATGGTTTTGCTCAGATGCGTGGATAGACACGAAGCAAACCTGTTAATGACTGAGGTCCATGAGGGTTCATTTGGTACTCATTCCAATGGACATGCCATGGCTAGAAAGATGTTGAGAGCAGGCTACTATTGGCTGACAATGGAGTTTGACTGCTGCAAATATGTGAAGAAATGCCACAAGTGTCAGATTTACGCGGATAAGATTCATATTCCTCCGACACTTCTGAATGTGATTTCGTCACCATGGCCTTTCTCTATGTGGGGAATTGACATGATCGGCATGATTGAACCGAAGGCGTCCAATGGACACAGGTTTATTCTCGTAGCAATTGATTACTTCACCAAATGGGTTGAAGCCGCTTCATATGCGAATGTGACCAGGCAGGTGGTTGTGAAGTTTATCAAGAACCAGTTGATTTGCCGTTATGGTGTGCCAGATAAGATCATTACTGATAATGGATCTAATATGAATAATAAGATGATGGAAGATTTGTGCGCTGAATTCAAGATTGCACACCATAATTCCTCTCCTTACAGACCTAAGATGAATGGGGTTGTTGAAGCTGCTAATAAGAATATTAAGAAAATTATCCAGAAGATGACAGTTACGTACAAAGATTGGCATGAGATGCTGCCATTTGCTTTGCATGGATATCGTACATCTGTCCGCACTTCAACAGGGGCAACCCCTTTTTCTCTTGTTTACGGCATGGAGGCTGTTCTCCCAGTAGAGGTGGAGATCCCATCAATGAGAGTCTTGATGGAAGCCAAGTTGACTGATGCTGAATGGATTCAGAGTCGTTATGACCAGTTGAATTTGATTGAAGAGAAGAGATTGACTGCCATGTGCCATGGTCAGTTATATCAGCAGAGAATGAAGAAAGCATTCGATAAGAAGGTCAAGCCTCGTGTGTTCCGAGAAGGTGACCTTGTGCTCAAGAAAGTCTTGTCTTTCGCGCCCGATTCCAGGGGCAAGTGGACTCCAAACTACGAGGGTCCATATGTTGTTAAGAGAGCCTTTTCAGGCGGTGCACTGTTTCTTACAACAATGGATGGGGGGGATTTCACTCGTCCTGTGAATTCAGATGCAGTCAAGAAATACTTTGCCTAAAAAAAGTATATGCAAATGAAAAACAGAATAGCTCGCTAAGTTGAAAACCCGAAAGGGCGGCTTAGGCAAAAATGAGCGTCTCGGTGGAGAACCCGAAAGGGTGATCCAGGCAAAAATTAGAGACTTGAAAAAAAGAGAATATTTGCATCCCGCTAGATTGAGTACTTCATCCTGGGGCAATCTAGGCAAAAATTAGGGATTTGGCAAGTAACTGCATCCTGACAAGACTTTCTGTTCCACAGCCGTCTTTTCGTCAGAGGTTCTCGATTTGTCGTCGACTGAAGCTTCGAATACATCGGGATTCAAATTGGTAGAGAAAGGATCATTATGTTCAATGTAGCCCTCTTCCAATACATATCACTGATTTCAAATTTGTACAGATCTATAGAGTCTTGCCATTTGCAGGCTACCATTCCATCAAATCAATTTGAGCTTTTATCCAATTATTTGCACTCATATTTGTTTCAATTCAACAAATGTTTTGCATGTTTTAATTGATAAAATGTCATTGTTTTAAACAAATAAAATTTTCAAATTTGTTGTTTTAAACAAAGTGAACATTCACAATGATGAAAGGATACTTAAGAATTTCTCAGTGCTCTCCCAAGGGTGGCATGATTTCCAACAGGTAAGACATTTGTTCATATTCCTGGCATGGTTGTATCCTCTTTCTCCTGCTTTGTTGTTGGGGTTGTTCCCCAAGCAGAGTGGTTGTTATGGGTTGTTCCCCAAGCAGAGTGCTTGTTGAAGACTTCGTTTTCTTCTCCAGCAGTATTCTCTCCCCAGCATGGGTGTTTTCCTTTTGGTAGATTCGGTAGTTGGTGGGTTGGAACCCCGGTACCCCGTCACTCTCTCCAATGCAGTTGCCAGCGGAGTTGTTGTTTCTCTCCTCAGCATGGTTGCTTTCTTTTTGAAGATTCAGTGGTTGGTGGATTGATATCCCGGTACTTTACCACTTTCCTCAACATTGTCAGCGGAGTTTGTTGCTATCTCCCCATCAGAGCGTTTAGCCTTCAGCAGAGTAGTGATTATTTTCCTCCTCAGCAGTTGTTGATTTGTTTTTGGAAGGTGTAGCATTCAGTGGTTGATTCCCCAGCTCTCCTCCATATCCCCAGTGGATTCCCTAACCGTCAGTAGATTTGTGGTTTGGTGGATTGTATTTATGCAAAATCCCCAAAAAGAGTTGGTATCCCCAACAGAGTCAGGATTGCATCTGTGATAATACCCTCAGAGTCTCCGCCAGAGCTGGTATCCTCGACAGAATTGTTTGTGGCAGTTTCTGCTTGTTGAAACCTCTGTTTCCCCAGTAGGGTCGGTTGGTGGTCTAGCATCCAGAGATTGGGTTGATTTCCTGTTTGCTTTTGATCCTCAGTAGAGTGGCTTGTTGCAGAATCTACTTGTGTGATCTGTGTTTTCTTCAGCGGGTGTATCCCCGATGGAATGGCTACTTGTGTTTTCCCCAGGTAGAATTGCTTGTGCAGTAGATTCTACATGGATGATCTGTTCTCCCTTTGTGGGTTGTTCCCCAGTGGAGTTATTCGGAGTTGCTTTCGTAGCAGTTCTCGCTTGTGCAATGAACTCCTGTTTCCCAGTTGATACTGAGGTTCCCCTGCAGATATTTCGGGATTTCTCCCGTTTCCCCAACAGATTTGTCTTGGTGGCGGGTTATGCCTGTTGTGACTTTCTGTTCCCCAGTTGGGTTGTTTGTTGATCCATCACTCAGAGATTTTGTGATTTCTTGATGTCTCTGATCTTTTGCCTCCCCACAGATCTTTTCTTTTCGGCACGAAGATCTCCAGCAGATTGGCTTTCCAGTTGGTTCTTCCTCTGGAAGTGTAGTACCAGGCATTTGATTCCTGGGCCTGTTTGTGTTAGATATGTTTGTTTTGTCAGCATTCATCAAACATAAATTACGCATATTCATGCATAATCATAAAAACATTCAGATATTCATGTTGCATTTTTTGCCATATATCTCTTGTTTGTTGTCTCCTGCTATGGGTGATATAGATCTCTCAATAGATCCTCCAAGCAGATGTCGGGTGTTAAATCTCTCCATATAGAGTCAGCCCATAAGCAGAAAGTGTCTGTCTTTCCTTCTGCAGTTCCCCACTGAGATTATCCTCGTGGATGACGGTTTCTTCCGTTTCCTCCCAACACATATATTGGGATGGATGTTCCTATTGAGCTATATCCTCATTAGGACGTGTCTTGATTCAGTCTGTCTTTTTGGATCGACCCCGAATTGGCATTTGTCAGCTGTTTCTCGTGCTTCCCTGTGGAATAGATGAATAAATTGCCCAGTAACCGGCAATAATTCTTTTATCCCCAGCGGAATCTTTTTGGGCCTCTACCCTCATACCGGTAGTTGTAAGTCCTATATTCCCTCTTCTTGGCGGAATTTGTGGTTATATACCTCTTATTCCTCAACAAGAGTTGATTGGTTTTCTACCCAGTAGTCGGTAGTTGTAAATCCTAGTTTTTTCTGCTCTCCAGCAGTTTGTGGTTTGTTATAAACCCTATTTTTGTTCCCGTGCGGAATTGTGATTCTTTCATTCCCACGTGGAGTTGTGGTTTTCTGCCCCGTATTCGGTAGATCTAAACCCTATCTTTTATCCTCATCAGAGTTGTTGGCTACTACCCCGTATTCGGTAGTTGTAAGTCCTATCTCTTTTTCCCCTAGCAGAGGTAACCTTTGTGGTTCGTTCTGGTTGATGGTGGATTTTGGCGTTGTTGTGGTTTTATTCCCAACGGAGTCTGTGCTTTCTTGTGGATAATTGCCGGATGCTAGCAATTTTATCCCCAGCCAGTATTTTGGTATTCTACCCCGTATTCGGTAGTTGTAAACCCTAATTTCTCCCCTTTGCAGAGTTAACCTTGTTGTTCATCCTAACCGATGATGGTTACTCTTTGTGGTTATCTTCATTCGATATTCAATGTTGATATTCCTCCCTTGCTTCTGGATAATTGCCGGTTGCTAGCAATTTTATCCCCAGCCGTCTTCTGGATCATTGCCGTATGCTTGCAATGTTATCCCTTTGAAGTCGCCAGCAAGTCCTTGTGGATAATTGCTGTTTATGCAATTCATCCCCGGATCATTGATTTTGTATCAATGTATCCCCATCGGGTCTTCTTTCATTTACCCGTTTGCTCGGTAATGTTTGTTGCTCCCTTTGATTGGTCATCATTATATACCTGTTTGGTATCCCGATGCCTTTCTTTTCGGTCGATTTATCCTTTATTAACCCAGTAACCGGTTGTGGATAATCTTCCATGCGAGTATGTTATCCACGTTCTGACGGTAATGAATAATATATCTCTTTCACTCTTTGGTTGGAATCCTTTGTTGATTTTCCCCAGTAGAGTAAGATTCGTATTCTTTGTAGAATCGAATATCCATCCTTTAACAAGTTTGTGTTTTGGATGATGAGTGTCTTGGCATATATACCAATTCACGTTTTCGGTAGGTCACCTATTATATGCCCTAACCGGTATCCCTGGTGTTTCCTTCCATGCGAGTATATTATCTACGTTCTGACGGTAATAGATAATATATCTCATGCGAGTATTCTATCCACGTTCTGACGGTAATGGATATTATATCTCATGCACTCTTTGGGTTTGTGTCCCCAGTTGAGTAAGATTCGTTTTCCCGTTGTGGATTCGAATATCCATCCTGTAAGTCGATTTGCTTTTTCAAGCCCTCCTTTCGGATGATGAGTGTTTTGGCATATATACCAATTCACGCTTTGGTCGGTCACCTATTATATGCCCTAACCGGTATCCCTGGTGTTCCTTCCTTTCTGCTCCCTATTATGACTTTGGTCCTCTGTGGAGTCAGATTTTCCTGAGTTGATGTACCTTTTTTCAGGTCTTTCTCAGATGTTTGGTTGATTGATATCTCTCACCCTTATACCGGTCTTAGATATTCATTCTTCCTGAGTTGGTTACCCTTATACCGGTAACGCCTCATTCTTTGTTGCTTCCCCGTGAGAGTCTTTGTTAGACATTTCTCCAGTGGAGTTTCCGTTGTGATTTTACCCTTTTGCTGTATTGGCGTTTTCCCCAATATATGCATTTTCCCCAGCAGGGAAGTTCTTTGTGAATCGTTTCCCAGTCCGAGTCCGGATTTTTATCCGAAGTATCCTTTGTGGATAGTTTGAGTCAGCTTGAGTCTTTCCAATGGATGTGTCTTCCTTTGGAAATCATCTTTTCCCCAGTGTGAGTCCTTCACTCCCCAGTGAGGTCTCTAGTCCAGTCGTGTTTTGTTCACGCAGTGTCAGTTGGTCCCCTAATTCAGAGTCGTGTCCTGCTCACGCCTTCTTTTTCTTTCTATCCCCAATAAGAGTCCCCGCGAGAGTCTTGTTAGAGTCTCTGTTCCTAGTGGGTGTATTACTCCGATGGATTGTCTTTTCTTCTGTGTGAACCATTATCCCCACAGAGTTTGTGTCTTTTACATGCATACATTTGCATCATGAGGTCTCTTAGGGACCAAAATTTGTCTCATTATTGTTATTTAAGCCCATTCTACCGCGTCGAGATGAAGATTTCTAAACTTCACTTCTCCGGTTAGAATGACCTTAAATAGGGGCATCTGTAAGACCCCAATTTTGTCCCTAAGATCCCTCATGGCATCATATCATACCATATCATTGCCTCAAGGATCATTGTGCACCTTGCATGCTTTCCTGTGGGTGGGTTATCTTTTGAGAGTGATTTCTTGATCACCAAGCATGTTTGGCATTTGTATATCATTGCTTTTCATTTGCTTACTAACCAAAAGTACAAAAATATGTCATCTAACCTTGTTACTTGCAGATGAAGCAATCACAGGTCAAGGCAGTCAATACATTCATTTGAGCAATAGATGGTGGCCATTCTGAAGAATTTGGGCACCATAATCATTCATAAGAGTTCATATGAGCTATGACATCATTTTGAATCAGAACCCCAAGTGGTAGATGTAACACCCTTCTAAAATACCCCAAAAATAAATTATAATATCAAAACATAAATCAGAGTAAATATGCAACTAAGGGTGTCACACATGACACTTCACACCATGTTCCAAAATATCTGGTCATACTCATTTATTTATCAAAATAAACATTTGCATAATTCGCAGCGGATACAAACTAACAACATTCAAACCATGTAATACATTACATGTAAAGTTGTTCAACAACCAAATGAAAACATAGTAAAACATCCCATCCCGATGTTACATCTACCAGAGCATGACCCACTAAGGAACTACACTAGACTCCAAGGACTAGCTTCTACTCAATCACTGCTCGTTACCTGAAAAATAGTTGTAAGGGTGAGTTTCTCAATCGATATAATAAGCATTATAAAACATCATGTAATGCTAAGTAATTTAACACATATCATCACCCTAACCAGATCACACATATTCGGCAACGGCAATATCAACTCATAATCATCATCATCATCATACTCAACTCAACACACTCACCAAAACAACACGTAAAATATTGGAATACATCCATTCATATTATACGCCATACATACATACATTATGCAATGAGACTCCATGCATGCGGTACCGACTATTCGTGAACATATAGTTCAACCTCACCGACCAAATCCAGGTACGGCTACCAAGCTCACTAGTCCCACTCATTTGAGACCTAGTGACTCACTCACTAATTCCTCACCATGGGAATTAGCTACCACCCCAAGGGCTATGATATGCACGCTAATCACCTAGCATGCAAACATCAACAAAATCCACAATACTAACTCACTAATTCCTCACCATGGGAATTAGCTACCACCATAAAGGCCACAATATGCAAGCTAAATCACTTAGTCATGCAAACATCAACAATCATCCACAATGGACATATGCTCACACTCTAAGCCATAAACAGTCCATTCATAATTTCATACATGATAGATACATTCACAACATTATGCATATCATCATACATCATCAACATATTCACCACATAATCATATCATGTCATACCACATAGTCAATCACAGCATTAGCACACTCTACTAATACCTATACTACTCAAAACAACGGGAAATGATCCCTACTCTATCATACATCAGCTAAATTACATTACTCAGCTGAACAACCAAAAACTGCACAACAACAGCACAGAAAAATCACAATCCTGCCCATACGCGTATTGCCCAGTCCCATACGCGTATGGCCCATTCCTCAGCCAATCCCATACGAGTACCACCTATCTCATACGCGTATGCTACGCGTACCACTTCCCCATACGCGTACCAACAGAGACCAAACCACGTTCAAAACATCATCTTCCTCATCCATACGCGTATTGCCTAGTGCCATACGCGTACCAGACCATCTCATACGCGTATTGCCTAGTGTCATACGCGTATGACCAGAAACCAGATTTCCAGATCTGCTATGGTTTTCTCTGCTACGAGATCTCCCAATTCCAACCTCCCACAATCCAATTTTTCACATTAATCGTTCATATCATCTAACACGAATCATACCTTATTCGATTTCACAATTGCTAACATTATTACATCTAATTCCTACGAATTTCTCCAATTAAACCCACATTTCGTTCATCCAATATTTTCACAGATTTCAGCATACATCATTCTAATCAGAGTCAAATCAATGGTTTATCACTACCCATTACATGTTATCCCATAATACCCATTAATCGACGATAAACCCCCCTTACCTGAGTTAATCCGGCAAATCCTGCAGCTTCAAGCTCTTCCTCTCTCCAACCCTTGTTCTCTGGCTCTCTTTGCCCTTTTCCACTTTTCTGTCTCCTTTTTCCTTTTCACGTGAAAAAATAAACCTTTTACCAAATGGGACCTTTTCTAATTCCAACTTTTATTCCAATAATAATAATAATAAAATAATCCAATAATAATAATTCCAATAAAAATATTCCAATTATTTAATTAAATTAATAAATATATTATTAACTTAAATTAAATAATTATCTTATTTTATCGGGGTGTTACAGTAGAGGCTTGAATCTCATCAAGACATTCTTCAGTCAACTGAAACCCTAGCCAGTCAACTGCTCAGTCAACTGTGATTTTTGGAGGTGGGAAGTGATGGGAAATACTTCATTCATGTTCAAACAAGTCTCATTTAATATTTCAAACATCACCATTGAAGAAAATAAAGTCAGATCAAAACTTTCCAAAAATAGAAAGTGACCTATAATTCAAAATTGCCAAAAATGGAAAGGTTTTCTCCTCAAGATTACATGACCAAAAATGCTTCAAATGAAATTTTGTTGAACATGAAAGTTGTAGATCTTTCTCTCCCATTTCCAAAATGTCCAAGAACATCAATTTCTCATGTGTGGTTGAGAAGATATGGATCAAACATGGCCAAGTGAATTTGAACTTCAAACTTGCATAACTTTTGAACCATAAGGCCAAATGAGGTGGTTCTTTTTGCAACATTTCTCTCTTGATATGCACTATCCAAAACATGCATCATAGGCCATGCATTCTCATTACAAAAATATTTGACTTTTCATTTGAATTTTGGAGGGAAAATCCAAATTCAAAAACTATGCATTGCCTTCACTTTCCACCATTGGCATTTGATTCAAAATCACATTTTAAGTGCATTTCAACCAGAACTCGTGCACTGTTGCATTGCCCTAGCATACATGAGGTGAATTGGCAAATTGACATAAACACCTTATTTTCATTAATTCACTTGCATTAGCCTAATTGGGATTAAGAGCTTCATTAACAGATCATATATATAGCTAATCCTAACAGAATTCTGCAACAACAATTCACAAATCTCAGATCTAGAAATTTCTCTCCAATTTTCTCTCAAACTTTTCATCAAAATTCTGCAAAAGCATTGCCTAGTTCTTGGTTGATTCATCACATAGGAACATTGAAGAGCATTTTGGAAGCAAGATCCAGGAGAATTCATCAAGATTCGAAGTTGTTGAAGTTTATGCTCATCCATGGCAGTTGAAGTTTCTGGCCAGATTAAGCACGATTGAGCTATCCTTCCTCATCCATTCATCTATCTAAGCATTGAAGAGCATCTGTTTCAGCTTTCTAGGACCTGAATCGAGCAATTCCACTTCTGCATCTTCAACAAGGTCAGATTTCGAATGCTTTAATTCTTGAAATAGTTATGTGCATGTTGTAGATCCTTCATCACTGAGTACACTGAGCTTTACATCCATGAATTTCGTGCAGTATTGTGATAGTTATGGTTGTTTGAAGTTTGGCATGTGAAACTTATTGTGTTCGATTTGCTTGATACATGTAGAATTAGGTTAAATTAAGCATTGATCTATGATGTATGATGGAAGATGAGTCCAATGATATGTGTATTTTGAATTTCTGTGGATGTTTGTTCTTGAGGATGATGAACACGATGAAGATTGATGAATGTGCTAGGGTTTTAGTTTCCAGATTGTGTTTGATCTTTCCCAGCGCCTGTTGCATGCGTTTTCATGTTATTGCTCATGCATTGGTCCAAGTCAGTGTGTGTGTGGCGAATTGATTGGCCAAGAATGCTTTGCCCGTGCCACCTCAGTTAAGTGAAACGGTGCGTTTCACTTAACTGGCGCCTAATTCAAAATGGCGCACGGTTCGAATCTTACTGATAGACATTTCCAAATTGCCTTGCTGAATTATTTTCATTTTCTCATCCATGTTCATATATGCTTCATACATGTTTTTTTATTTTTCATTCACTTAGAAAATTCATAACTCCATAAATAATCATCCAAATGACCTGGGAATTTTTGCATTGTTCTCCTCATTATGTCTACCATGTTTTGAGCATTTTTCCAGAAATTGTGCACGCTTGAAAAATATTTTGGCTTAGGGTTTGTGTATGCATGTCCAATTTGAACCTTGCTTGCCATATGCTTTGTGAAATAATGAGTTTTAATCCAATGCCTGTGAATTTTGGTGTGCTTAAACTAGACATCTTGCTGGACATTTTGGTGTTGAGTTTGCATTTTTAGCATTTATGGTTGTTGAGATATGATCTGGTTAATGTAGGTGTGACAATGTGTGTCACACCTTTGATTGCTCAACTTGTGAATTTTCTTTGCAAAACCAAATGAACTCCAAATGATCTGATTTTTTGTGTAATAATTCTTATGCATGTTGTGGATGATCATGAAGTTTTGTGGAATTTTAGGATTCATTTCTGATTTGTTTGGGATTTTTCTTTCTGGATTGTCATGTTTGAACTTTTGAATAGTCATGAACTTCAATGATTTGGGAAATGCTTATGCTTTATCATATGAACTTGAAATTTTGCACATTGTTTCTAGACAATTTGAGGTTTATTGTGGCTTTGGTTTGAGGTCTTTATCATTTGCCAATTCTGTTTTAGGCTTGTGCTAAGTTGATGTAGCAAATGGTGTTCTATTTGAGTTTGTGTGTGATTACCTTGCCTTATGGAATTTGATTGCCATGCTTATCCTTGTCCAAATTCCTTGATTTTTGGTGTGTTGATCATATGATGTGTTCTGTTTAGCCATGATTTTTCTTGAGATTTATTGAACCATTTTTGAATTAATGTGCATTTGTTCATTCTGTTGCTTCAATGTGGTTTCAACTTGCCTACCTTGACATGTTTTGATTGTGAAATTCTTTTGGTATGTGCTATTGACATAAGACCTTTTGGATTAGTTTCTTATTTGATTGAAGTTTCATCATGTCAAATTTCAGCTTATGTTTTAAATTTTTTCCCCATCTTTGACCCTAGGCTTTGACCTAGTGGTTGGTTGCTCATGTTTAAAGTTGGGTTTCAGGTTACACATACAAGTTACACAATTGATGATGCCTCATCTTGAGAGCATTTGATATTTGCTTTTGTTTACTAATGTGTGTTTTGTAGGTTGATGTTGACTCAATTGAGTTTGACTTTTGGTTTACACATTGTGTACATTGGTTATCTGTTGCATTAACTGTTGATTGTCTGTATAGTTGTACTGATTTGTTTGATGTTTCACAGGTACATTAGTTGCTTAAGTTCACTTTGAACTTGATTTTGCTTGGTTGCTTAACCACTTAGGTATAATTTCTCTTCTTCATGTAGTCTGGAAGACCTGGCCTGTTATGTGGCCAGGCACCTGTCTGAAGTCCTCCTTAAGAGGCAATGCTTGTGATTGTTTACTCTTTGTGCCAAGCAGGAAAAGTCCTTTGATAAGGCAATTGGTAGATAAAAGAGATGTGTAGTCCATCTCCTACTATTCAGTGTGTCATCCCTTTGCTCACATTACATGTTGATACATTGTGGATATTAACCCAAGATCCTATAGAGTCATTCACTTGTGGAGAGAGTTCCAACTTTCTGAACTCCCACACATTCTATCATTCAAAGCTCTCCCAGGCCAGGGATAAGAGCTATGAGGCACACCCCTCATCTCCATTTCATCTGCTTCACCTTAACTCTCAATGTTAAGGTTAAGAGCACAATTTACCCCATTCCAGTTGACTTTAAAGTCTAACCTTGCTTGAGCCTAATTGTTTTTATATAGTGTGTGCTAACTGAATTGATTGTCTGCTTATTTGATTCATCTGTGCATAGTTGCTTGAGTGTGCCTTAGTGCATTTATCATCATCATTTGTATATCATTTCATAGCTTTGCTTTAGAGCATGTTTGCTTTGTCCATGGAGGAGACAAGCATAAGTCCATTACTTGGCAGTTGTTCCAATGATATGGTGTGTGACTAGTGTAAGTCCATTGATTGGCATCTGGTATCATTGTTTAGTTTTAGGAGATTGGTGTAAATCCATTGATTGGTATCCGGTATCCGTGTTTGTTTTGTGAGACTAGTGTAAGTCCATTGATTGGCATCTGGTATCATTGTTTGGTTTTAGGAGATTGGTGTAAATCCATTGATTGGTATCCGGTATCCGTGTTTGTTTTGTGAGATTGGTATAAGTCCATTGATTGGCATCCGGTATCATTGTTTTGTTTTAGGAGATTGGTGTAAATCCATTGATTGGTATCCGGTATCCACCTTTGTTTGTGAGATTGGTATAAGTCCATTGATTGGCATCCGGTATCACCTTGCTTTGTTCATTTGCTTATGTGCATTGTTGCCTATTCCAAAGGACACACTTGAATCATCTTCCATATGATTTCAAGAGGTGAACCTCTAAGAAGTTTTACTTCCTCACCCTTCCATTTTTGTGTGTGTTTTTAAAACTCCCTTTTCACATGTTAATTCAAAAACTTTGAAATATTGTGCAAACATTGTCATCTCTTTTCAAATTAGAAACCTAGGCTTTAGGCCTTTGATTTTTTCAAACTCCATTTCATAATACTTCTTTGAATTGAATTCTAATCATACTTTGACCATCTTTTGTGAATAAATTCTAATTGGTTAATCCAACTCATTCAATTGTTTTGTGGCTTTGTCCATTCTTGTTAAGTTTTCATACATTAGCCATAGGTTTGATTTATCCTAGTTGGTTGATGTTAATCTCACCTTCTTGTCCTTAGTGATTGAATTGTAAGACTTCCTTGCTTATTATAGGGTTAACCCCTCACTAGCAAGTTGAAGTTGTTCTCACATGGTGGACTCGTTGTTTGTATAAGGTTGAGTTTTCTCCCGTGGATAACGAAAAACCTTAGGGCTTTTGTTTTAAAATGAACCCACTCATATTTTGGAAATCTTTTAGCCGAACTACGGCGTTTTGATCCTTACCTTTCATGGAAGGTACGTAGGCAACGGGTTCATCCGTTCAAACACAAAAACAATAAAAATTGTATATTCTTTTCTCATCTTCCCAATCATGTTTGCACAATATGTCATAAACAAATAAATTTTTTTATACAACAAGTGTGAAAAGGGCTCCCTAGGAGTACCTAGGACGTTTTGGGTGCCTAACACCTTCCCATTGCGTAATTTACCCCTTACCCAGATTCTCTGATCTTTTCATTAGTTTTCTATGTGTAAAACTTCTTAGGCTTTTGTTCGCTTTTTAGCCATTCCTTTGGATAAATAAAAGTGCGGTGGCGACTCGATTCTTTGTATGCTTTGCTTTTGATTTAATCAATAAATCATAAAGTGACGAATACACCGCTACAAAACCCTAGCTTCACAAGCCAAAAGTTTTGAATCTATGGTGATCCACTAATGGAAGAATGATGCGTATGAATGAATTATGAATGTATGCAAATGATTCCCAAGTCAAGTGGTTGGATGGAAAAATTAGGAAAAAGGGAGGGCAAATTTTGGGGTACAACAGCTACCCCTATTTAATCTTCTTGAACCTGAATACAGGAATTGCGGAAGCTTTTAAGGTATTCAAGGTGGAAGAGGATTAAATACCGACGTATCCAAAAAAATTCTTGACAGGTGGTTGGAGCCATCATCGGCTTTCGATGTTTACGTGGGGTATCATGATGGAGAATATGATATATATAGTGCATGATGTATGCTTTTCTTTTATGATGTATGCATGCTTGTTTGTTTGGTTTATCTGTCATTTGCAGGGATATGAGTCTTTATTATAATGGGAACTCCGACTCGTCATCGAAGATTGGAAGGTGACCACTGTGGAATCCAGGTGTTGTCATCACTGCTGTCAAGGAATCGTCTACATGCTGAGTAACACCGAGACACTGAAACCAACGTGGCAGCCAAGCCAATTGGAGGTCACAGGTGTTCAAGCAAAACCACTTTTGAGCTACCAGTCATCTTTCAAGTTTATCGGGACTTCACAATAATGCATAATGTTTCTCTTTAGTGTAGCTTTTATTGTTCCCCGGAATTTTAAAGCATTATGCGAATAAGATAAATCACTTACTTTGCATACAAAACACAGAAGAAGGAAAATATTTGATGGAATGAACTGAATTTTATTGATGTGAAACTGTACATATGGTGTTTACAAAGATGTAGACACCCTTGATGAGGGTGTTGCAAAAATTGACAAATATAAATGAAATGGAAATTGGAAATATTTTGTATATATTTTCTTCCATTGATTACAACATTGGCCTTAGACTACTGTAGAATCTGAATTTCGGGACCTTGCTTCGTCGGACGATGACTGGATTGGTCTTCGACCCTCTGATACATAGCTTGTAGCGTACTGGGCTCGAGGATCATAGTCAATGCCTTTATCCCTAACTTTTGCATGGACATTTTTATTCTTACCGTCCACCGGGATGCTCATTTTTGCCTAAGCCGCCCTTTCGGGTTTTCGACTTAGCGATCCCTATATTTGTTCCCTAACTTTTTCATGGACAGTTCATTTTTTTGGTCCATCGGGATAACCATTTTTGCCTAGATCAACCTTGCGGAGGTTGATCTAGTAGGCTTTCATCATTTATTTTTAGGCATAATATTTTTTGAGTATGTATGCATTCACTAGCGATGGCAAGTCTTCCCCATCCATTGTCGTGAGGATTAGAGACCCACCTGAGAAGGCCTTCTTAATGATGAAAGGTCCCTCGTAGTTGGGAGTCAATTTGCCTCGCGGGTCTAAGTGAATAGCAGAATATCTTTTGAGCACGAGTTCCCCTGCAAGATACTCATGAGGAAGAACTTTCTTGTCAAAAGCTCTTTTGAGATGTCTTTGGTACAACTGACCATGACAGACAGACGTCAAATGCTTTTCTTCGATCAGATTCAGTTGGTCATGCCGTGATTAAACCCATTCAACTTCATCGAGGTCAGACTCCATGATGACTCTGAGTGAAGGGATTTCAACTTCAATCGATAGGACAACCTCCATCCCATATACCAACAAGTATGGAGTTTCCCCAGTGGATGTGCGGACCTGTGATGGGAGACTCGTGTTATGCCTTAAATATCATTGATGAATGTGTTAGAGAATTAGAACAAAAAGAAATTATAAAAACAATCAAGTTACCATTAACTCTCATAAGGGAAGATGATGACTTTCAGAAACCCTACATCGATGATAACCTTTATGAATGTTTATCCCTTACTCCAAATCCTATGCCATGCCCTAAGAAACCAACCTTAGAACTTAAGGAACTGCCTAAGAACCTGAGATATGAGTTCCTCGATGAAGAGATGAACCGTCCAGTTATAGTTAGTGCTACCTTGAGCCAAGAGGAAACGAACCAACTTTTAGACGTTTTACGAAGATATCCCTCAGCCTTAGGATATAATATCCCTGACCTGAAGGGTATAAGCCCATCCGTATGCATGCATCAGATTTCACTCGAAGAAGATTCAAAACCCTCCAGGGAACATCAAAGAAGAATAAACCCTATAATGAGTGATGTTGTTAAAAAGGAAGTTCTTAAGTTACTTGAGGCAGGTATCATCTACCAGATCTCGGATAGTAAGTGGGTGAGCCCCATGCATGTAGTACCTAAAAAGGGAGGCATCACAGTCGTGCAAAACGATAAAGGCGAACATGTAGCAAAACGTTTAGAAGGAGGATGAAGGATGTGTATAGATTATAGAAAATTAAATAAAGCAACTAGGAAGGATCATTTCCCTTTACCATTTATAGACCAAATGTTGGAGCGTCTAGCCAGACACTCTTACTTTTGCTATCTAGATGGATACTCTGGATTCTTCCAAATACCTATCCACCCCGAAGATCAAGAAAAAACTACCTTTACATGCCCTTATGGAACTTTTGCCTACAGACGAATGCCATTCGGCCTCTGTAATGCCCCAGCTACTTTCAACGCTGCGTGATGTCAATCTTTGCAGATTACCTAAATGGTATCATGGAAGTGTTTATGGATGATTTCTCGGTTTGCGGATTTGATTTCCGTAATTGTCTTGCTAACCTTGAGAAAATCCTGGAGAGATGCGTGGAGGTGAACCTCGTGCTGAACTGGGAAAAATGTCATTTCATGGTAACCGAAGGAAAAGTTTTAAGACATATAGTTTCCGAAAAAGGTATAGAGGTAGATAAAGCTAAAATAGAAGTTATAGAAAACCTAAAACCACCAAAAACCATCAGAGAAGTCCGAAGCTTTCTTGGACACGCTGGATTCTACCGGCGTTTTATTAAGGACTTCTCCAAAATAACCAAACCTTTAACTGGACTTTTAATGAAAGATGCTGAATTCATTTTCGATGAAAAATGTAATGACACATTTAATCTTTTAAAGCAAGCATTAATCTTTGCACCTATTATGAAACCGCCTTATTGGTCGGAACCTTTTGAGATAATGTGCGATGCTAGTGATTATGCAGTTGGAGCCGTTCTAGGACAAAGGAAAGATAAAAAATTACATGCCATTTATTATGCCAGTAGAACCCTAGATGTTGCCCAACTTAACTACGCAACAACTGAAAAAGAATTATTTCGCTGTAGTTTTCGCTATAGACAAATTTAGATCTTATCTAGTAGGAGCAAAAATTATAGTTTACACCGATCATGCTGCCATTCGTTACCTATTAAGTAAAAAAGATGCCAAGCCCAGGTTACTCCGATGGATTCTATTACTACAAGAGTTTGATTTAGATATAAGAGATAAAAAAAGGCACTGAAAATGTAGTAGCCGATCACCTTTCTAGGCTAGAACATCTAAAACCTGAACTAGTACCCATAAATGATGATTTCGCCTATGATAGACTGATAGCTAGAGTATGAACCATTGAAGACAATAACCTAAGCCCTCATGAGCATCCCTAAAATTCCTTAGCAATAAGTAACGTACCCTGGTATGCAGACTTCGCTAATTACCTAGCTGCTGATATAGTACCCCCTGATCTTGACTACCACCGCAAGAAGAAATTCTTCCACGATGTGAGAAACTTCTATTGGGACGAACCGCTCCTTTTCAAAAGGGGTAAAGATGGCATTTTTCGCCGTTGCGTTCCAGAAGAAGAGGTAAATAGTATTATCGAGCATTGTCATTCTGCACCTTATGGTGGACATGCGAGCACCTCTAAGACATACGCCAAGATTCTTCAAGCTGACCTATTCTGGCCTACCATGTGGCGTGATGTCTATGCTTGCATTGTCAAATGTGATAGATGCCAACGCACTGGAAACATTTCAAGGCGTGATGAAATGCCCCTAAGAAACATTCAGGAAGTAGAACTCTTTGACGTATGGGGTATAGATTGCATGGGACCTTTCCCACCATCCTTAGGAAACAGGTATATCTTAGTAGCTGTAGACTATGTGTCTAAGTGGATTGAAGCTATAGCTACACCCACAAACGACACTAGGGTAGTAATCAAACTATTTAAAAACTATATATTCCCTAGATTTGGAACACCATGTTTAGTCATAAGCGATGGAGGATCACACTTCATATCGAGAATATTTGACAAACTTTTAAGAAAATATGGAGTTAGGCATAGAGTAGCAACACCATACCATCCACAAACTAGTGGCCAAGTAGAAGTATCTAATAGGGAGATAAAACAAATCCTAGAGAAAACCGTTTCTATTTCTAGGAGAGACTGGTCTCAGAAGCTTCAAGAAGCATTATGGGCTTACAAAACCGCTTTCAAAACCCCTATAGGAACTACTCCTTATCAACTAGTTTATGGAAAATCCTGTCACTTACCGTTCGAATTAGAGCATAAGGCCTATTGGGCCATTAAAACTTTGAATTTAGACTACCTAGCCGCTGGAGAAAAGCGTACCCTAGACATTCATAAATTAGAAGAACTTAGGCAATCTGCCTACGAGAATGCAAAAATATATAAAGAGAGGACAAAAGCCTATCACGACAAAAGAATAGTAAAGAAAAACTTCAATATAGGCGATCCTGTTCTCCTTTTCAACTCTAGGTTACGACTCTTCCCTGGAAAGCTACGTTCAAGATGGACTGGTCCTTTCGAAGTATCCAAGATTCTGAGATCCGGAGCCGTGGAAATCAAGAACGAAACTTGTAGTCCATTCATTGTAAATGGACAAAGACTGAAGCTCTACGAAGGAGGAGACATTCCAGCACACTACTCAAGCCACACCCTGATTGATCCACCAATCCCTACCACCACAGGTGTATAAATTCTAATCGTCAAGCTAATGACGTTAACCAAGCGCTGCGTGGGAGGCAACCCATGGTTTTTCTTTCATTTTACTTTTTCGCATTTATTTACTTTTATTTTTATTTTATTTTATCATATTTTGCATTGAGACTAAAATTTGAATGGTTTGCACTTTCAGGATCACTTTCTTAACTTTTACAGGATGCGGGATTTCGATGACATGCACGTGGCCTATAGAGATAATGCTCAGAGAGAGCGCTACATCGCCCTGTATCAGCGTCCTATGGCACCCACACGTTATCCTGATCAGCACTGTATGGAGGCACTGGGTATCGAGCCGAGTATCCGATTCCTTAGCCACCAGCTTCATTGGGACGAGTTTGCTGATGACTTGAGTAACACCTATAGGAACCTGACATTGGAGTTCCTGAGTTCATTCGACTATGACCCATACTCTGGACTAGATGGGTATGCTGCTTTCAGGCTTTTTGGAATTGAGTACTCCTTCAGCCAGAAAGAGTTCGGCGACTTACTGGGTTTTCAGACCACTCCTGATGCTATCCCGGAGACACCTATGGGATATTTTCTGGGTAAGGAGGTTGAGAAGTTTTGGAGTGATATATCAGGTGGCGGAAGCCAGGATCCATCTATGCAGCTATCTCATGTTATACATAACCCCGCCTTCAGATACTTTTAGATGATATTAGCACATTCCTTCCTGGAAAGGCCGGATGCAGAGACATTACTGAGTGAAGAGGAGATCTTCCTATTATTTTGTGCATCCCAGTCTCGCCTAGTAGCATGTGGGAACTTCTTGTTATATAGTCTCAACGGTATCTCCAGATCTACCGAAGGAGTCATCCATGTGGGCGGAATCATCACGCAGATTGCTGTCGCTTTAGGTCTGTCTCGCAAGCTGTTACATCTTCGGATCTACTATGGGTACACTACCATGGACATCGACTTCTGTTTGACCAGAGGGTTGATGAGGAGAGCCTCTTTCCACCCATGTCAGTTCCGATTGTTGGTCGACAGTGAGGCTATCCATTATTTCACACTGCCAGATCCTATGATGACCAGTGTGCATGATCCAGCGAATTGGAGTTATGCTCTAGAGGGCCAGGGAGAGACCGTCGAGGAGCCGAGATCACCACCCATTGCTGAATACACGCCTACACCACCATCTCCTAGGATCACTGTTTTCTCTAATAATCTTTCATTGCAGACCCCCGACATCCGCACTCAGATTGCTGAGTGTCGTAGAGAGATCGCAGAGCTTAGACAGGAGGTGACTGACCTTACTTTACAGATGGGAGTGTCTGATCTCACCCATGCTACTGAAGCCGATTGTCTATATCAGGAGATCGCAGAGCTCAGGCAGGAGGTAGCCATGCTCCGTGGAGCCTCTCAGGAAGACGACATCCCCACTACATGATCTTACCATTTCATCTTATTTTATCTCTTTTTTATATTTCTCGTATTTACATAACTCATCTTATATTATCGCATTTGGAATATTATATAAACTACATCTATACATCAATGTTTCTATTTTTATCTATATATGTCTTATGTTTGTTTTATTTGCATTTTAATTTTTCAGTTATTTATTTATTTATTAGTCTAATATTTAATTTTTGTTTCATTTTTATTTTTATTTTTTTATTTTTACTTTTATAAAATTATGCAAGTCAACGATACTAGGAGAATCACAAGACAAATGCTATCCGGACCCCTCAAAGCCAAAAGACAAGAGAAGCCCAAGCCAAAGGACCAAAATTTGGCCCAGCCAGATTTTGCCTTGTGGCGCCCGCCATAGACCCTATGGCGCCTGCCACAGCGTCTGTAAAAGATCGGGGCAGAACCCCTTCCTTCACCATTTTCACACCTTACAACCTTCCAAACCCATTTTTTCACCTTGGAAAAACATCCTTGAACCCACAAAAAGCTCATACTTTTCTAACCACCACACCGTACAAATCATTTTTCCGATTTCCATTTTCATTTTCATCCGTCGGATTTCATAAAAATCCAACCTTTTCACATTCCACTTCATCTTCTTCGTCACTTTTCAAGAGCTACACAAATGGAGTTTAACAGATTCATTCTTCGAGGAGGGAAACCGGGGGATAGACAAAGAAAAATTATCGAACGGTTGCAAAATCGGGAAATCCTCCCGACAAGGTATGTTGACGAAAATTGTCTCTACACTTTAGGTATCTATCATAGCATATTTCATTTATTAGATAACTTAGGTTTGCATAATTTCTTTTCCAACAAAGAACCCACCTATGAGCGATTGACAATTGAATTCTTGAGTTCCTTAATTTATATTGTCAACCCTAACGCTGCTAGCACAGTTGGTACTGTCAGATTTAGAATGTTTGCTGTTGAATATGAATCCAGTACCGACGAACTAGCCAGCTTGTTAGGAATCCCTCATGGGGACTGTGCTATTTGTGAGGCCCCTTTGGATTCGGAGTGGTCAGTTGAGGTATTTTCCTTCTGGGAGCGTTTATCAAACACTTCCATAAACTCTTTTGAAGGAGTTCTTGCCTCAACTATCCATAACCAGGCCATCAGAGTTTTTAGATATCTGTTGGCATGCACTATTTTTGGCCGGGAGAATCCAAATAAGGTTAATGCTAGAGAGCTTCTATTTTTACAAGGAAGCCTCACAAATAGACGAATTAATTCGGTCCCGTTCATGCTTGCTCATATGACTTTAACTTTGAATAAAGTGGGACCGATTTCTTTTGGTGGATTGATTACATCTATTGCTCGGGCGCTTAACCTGAACAATGAGATGGCTACCCTAGACCCCTTACCTCCTCGCACAATTAACCTAAAATTTCTGAGAGACATAAAATTGTGCCGTTTGAGGAGAGAAGGAGGCTATATGCTTATGGTTCATGGTGTAGCCATCCCATCTGTTGTTTTATCGTGCACTAGACGTACAGATGTACGAGATGAAAGGAATTGGACCTACGCTTTAGATGCTCCACCTGTTTTGGGTCCTCTTCCTCCTAACATTCCTGATGAGGCGGGACATGACACTGATGATGAATATGACCGGAGAGAGAGATCTCTAGTACCCCATGTGTCCCCCCATCATCCTTCACCACCACACACCGCACCATCTTCTTCTTCTGCAGGTACCACTCCTGGCTTTTATATTACGGAGGAGATGTGGCGAGACCACATGGCTAGAGAGAAAAGGCGCGACGACCTACTCTCTACCATCCAACAACAGTTGGCGAATAACATGAGCTTCATGCAAGAGTCACAGCGGAGGACATACAGGTCCTACGACACTGTTATACAGTCCCTGCAAACGATCACAGATACACAAGCCCGTCAGCAACACTACCAGCAGAGACACATGGCACTCATTGAAGCCACTCAAGGTTCCATTATGGGTAACCTTCGAGAGGTGAGGACCGCTCAGGATGCCCTGCAGGCGAGGATGGATCAGAGAGACCGTCGTCGTACCCGATCCCGTCGTCCACCTCAGGATGGCGAGGGCACTAGTGGTCAGCAATAGGTTGCCAGGTAACTTTTCCCTTATCTTATTTCGAAACATTGGGGACAATGTTCGATTCAAGTGTGGGAGGAGACTCTATCGTCTTTTCTTTATTACCTTTTTCTCGTCTTTCCTTTATCGCTTTTTCTTTGCTGTTTTTAGATAGTTTATTTCCTTTTAGTTGTTTATTTTGCTTTTTAGTATAATGCATGAGTCTGATGAGTCACCAAATATAGTATATCTTTAGTACAATCTTACCTCCCCATACCTTTAGCCCCACCAAATTTTTTTTACAAAAGAAAATAGTGTTATTCCGAAAGTTTTCAGGTTTTAAAGACATGTTTTGAGTAAGGATGCGGTGACTTGGGAGAACTTTGCGAAACATCAGTATCTGTTTTAGCACCATAGACTTCATAAATATAGGAACCACTCCCGAAACCCCATATACCATGGCCTTAATCATCATTTCCGTATAAGTCCTCAGTAGTTTATCTCAGCAGTCAGCTCCGGCCTACGCATCCTCTACGTAGGGGAGCGATGCAAATAAGTGAATGATCCAGCAAAACAAAAAAATAAAAGAAAGCAAAATGGCAACTCTGGTATAGGTGACCCTCACAAAGTCATTTAAACCAAAGAATTGTAAAAAATTTGCTACAAAAAGAAAAAAAAAAGAAAAACTTACCCACTGTTAGTTGGTTCAGAGGTATCTGGCACTGAACTCGGTAGGGCGGATTACGATCCGATCCCCCACAACTACAGTTGGGTCCAATAAAAGGGTTTACACATATTTATGTGCCAGAAACCCCATGCTCAGATCATAATCACTAACAGGCCACTCTACTATGAAGCATGTACGGATAACGGGCTTAATGTGATTGCGCCTGAATGAAAAGGACACAAAAAGAGATGAAGAGGCAGGCCTAGGTATTGTGGGATAATATGGGTTGGTTAATATAGGAATGAAGTTTATGTCCGTATTTGCGGATTAGTGTCATCATGATACCCTTAGTTCACTCAGTTAGTACCTATCACTGCATCCCGACTTGAACTTAGAATTTTTACCTGAAGCACTCGTTTACACAAATTTTCTTTTATGTGCTTTTTAATGTTTTGATTGAGGACAAGCAAAGGTTTAAGTGTGGGAGAGTTGTAACACCTCAAAATTTGCCCTCCTCTTCTTGGGACTAGTTTAGCATATTGCATTTCATTTTTTTTAGGATATTAGGCATTTTCATATTGCATATCATGTGAAAATGAACAAGTCATCCTCCCAAGTCTTTATCAGAAGATAGAGAGGTTAAGAGATTCAAGCCTGAGGGTCTCATAAATTGATCACTAGCCATCTGAGTGTTTGTGTTTCAATTAGGGTTTTCTTGGTTCTTCAAGGAGGTTGAGCATTATCTTGTTTGCAAGGGTACATCATCATCATCATGGTTATGTCCTTATCACAGGTTTCAGAATTCATGCTCAGGTTCCTTGGGATTAGGGTTTTGACCTCTGGTCAACCCTAATCAATTGCATTCTTTCAGTCAGGGTTTCTCAAGGAGAGGAGGATTCTATTGGGATGAGGATCATATGATCATTATATTGAGTTTGTATAAGCTAGGGTTTCATTTTGGAGCAATTTCCCCAAGTGGTGGAGGCTCAAGCTGATCAGAGCATTTCTAAGTCATCTGTCAACCAGAAAGTCAATAGAAAGTCAACTGAGGGTTATGAGGTGGAGAAATGAGTTTCAATATCTCATTCATGTTCAAAAGAGGTTCATTTGTCATTACAAACATGTATATTTAAGAATTTGAGGTCAGATCAAAAGTTTCCAAAAATGGAAAATGACCTGTATTTGAAAGTTTCCAAAAATGGAAAGTTTTTTGTTCAAATTCAACTTGATCTTACATCATCAAAGAAGCTTCAAATGAAATTTTGTCCAACATGAAAGTTGAAGATCTTTCTCTCCCATTTCCAAAAAGTCCAAGATCATGAGTTTGTGATGAATGGTTGAGGGGATATGATCAAATCATTGCCAAGTGTGCTTGAAACTTCAAAAGGCCATATCTTTTGACTCATAACTCCAAATTGAGTGGCTCTTTTTGCCAAATTCTTCTCATGACATGAGCTTTCCAAATCAGTCATCACATTGCATGAAAATTCATCACATGATCATATGCATATTCATGCTTATTTTGGAGGGAAAATGCTAAATTCAAAATTGGTGCATTGTATGGACGAAATACCATTGCTATTGTGTTCATAAGATGATTTTAAGTGGAAATGCATGGCCATTGGTTACTGTTCACGTAGGATTGCATGCATGGGGTGAAAAAACCAATTTTGGCATAACACCTTATTTCTCATTAATCTCCAATTAACTAAAGCTTAATTAATTTTCAGTAGGATTAACACATCATATAAATACATAATCCTAACAGAATTTGTGATTATTCATCATTCTAGATCTAGATCTCATTTTCCCTCCATTTTTTTTCTCTCAACCAAAATTCAAATTTCTTCCACATAAACTTGCTATTTTCTTGCATATTCTTGTTCTGTGATATGGATTTGGTGTAGATCAAGCTTTGTTTTGAAGGATTCGTGTAAAAATCAAGCATATCAAGTTCATGAAGGTGAAGATGGAAGTGGTTATTTGAGCAAGATCTAAGTTGTGCCAAGCCTCAATTTCAACTTCAAGCTACATAACAGTGATATAGGAGTGGATTTGGATGCTTGCCAAGCCTTGAATCTACCACTGCCATTGTTGGAGCTTCAAGAGGTCAAAAATTCGAACCTCTTAATTCATGATTTTATGTGCATATTATTGTAGATCTTTCAATGCTGAAAATTCTGATCTAAATTTCATAAAAAACAGACGATTATTGAGTGAGATATGCTTGATTGAAGTTTGATATATCAAAATGTTTTTGATCGATTTGCATGATTCATATTGAATTTGACTTAGTTAATACTCGATCTGTATTCTACATGATAAGAGCTTTAAAATGATGTATAATTTTCAAAATTCTGGAAAAAATTTCTTGATGTTGTTACTGTTCCTCACCGTCTTCACAAGGAAGACGGTGTTTTCCACTGTGCGCGGCTGTAGGAACCACCGTCTGGTTCATGTTGATGTGTCTAGGGTTTTGTCCTATTCATATGCTTGCGTGTGCGTCCAGGTGTCTATTCTATTCGCCAGTATTCGTTTGACCGCTTCCACTTGGCACTGGACCATGACTGTATTGCCAGCAGGATTAATGAAACGCCTGCGTTTCATACGCTCCCTCCATTCGATTCCTGCTTCATGCGTTTTGGCTTTTATTCATTTCAGCGCCCTTTTTTTGAATGGCTACATGGTTCGAATCTCCTTGGCGCTTTTTTTCAAATTGATTCAGCATTTTACTTTTCCCTCCAAATATCATATGCCATGTCCATTTCATTTCATATTTTTTTTGCCAACTTTGAAAATGCATATCAAATTGAATAATGATCCAAATAATTCCAGGTTTTTTGCTACTTGATCCTTAGAATGTCTAGAATTTTATGGTGTTGATTTCTTAATTTTGCCATTTCTGGATTTTGAATTGTGGCTGATCATGTGAATATGTGTGCATTTGTGACATTGTCTCATTCTTTCTATCATGAAATGTTCAATATTGATCCAATTACCATGAAATTTTGTATGATGATTCCCAACATGATGCTTGACATTTGAGGCTTGATTGTGAATTTTTACCATTTTTCATTTCTATTTTATACACATGATTTAATGGTGTGACAATGTGTGTCACACAATTGGATGCCTTGCTTGTGCAATTTTATTTCCATGCCAAATGACCTCTGTTGATTCTAATTTTTGGCATGATGATTATATTGGACATGCTGTATGCTCACAAAATTTTTCATAATTGTTTGAATCATTTCTGTTTTAATATAGAATTTTGATTCTTAATGTCCAATTGTGTGCCTTGAATTTGCCTTTGACTTCTCTTGCTCACTATATGACCTTGCTTGATGATTTTGACTTGTTCCTTTTTAGGACATGTTCATAATTGATTAAAGATGATTCATGTTGAGTTTTAGATTCTGTTTTGAATTTTTACTTCACCTTTGACCCTAGGCTTTGACCTAGGGGTTTGAACTCACAATTTAAGCTTTGCATTTCAGGTTTCAAGCAATTAGCCACATTGGTTGATATGATCTCATCACTTGAGATACAAGTTATTTTGGTTGACTAACCTTGCTGTTTTGTAGGTCTTGTGGATGGTGAAACAATTTGAATGCTTGCACATAAAGCTTGCTTGTTGTGTATATTGGGAACCACTGTTGTTTGTCTGATTGGTAGTTTGTCTGAACACTATACTGATTGTTTGGTTGTTTACACAGGTACTTTAGCCGCTTTAACTCATTATTTGAGTTGCTTTGCTTTGCTTGTGGTTGGCATACCACTTAGGTAACTCCCTTAACTACATGTAGTCTGGAAGACCTGTCATGTTATTTTGGCAGGCACCTGTCTGAAGCCCTCTTTAAGAGGCAATGTTTGTGCTTGTTTATCTTTGTGCCTTATACATATAAAGACCTCCTAAGTGAAGAGGCATTGGCAGATAGAAGGGATGTGCAGTCCATCCCCTGCTATTCAGTTGTGTCTTTCATCTTGCTCACACCATGTGTTGATGCACTTTGAATAAAAACCCAAAATCTTGTTGTGTCAGTCATGTGGAATAGAGTCCCACATTCTGGACTCCCACACATTCTTTGATTCAAGCTCACTCAGGCCCGGGTTGAGAGCTATGAGGCATAACCCTCATCTCCAGTTCATCTGCTCACCCTAACTCTCAATGTTAGAGGTTAAGAGCCTGACCACCCATTCCAGTATTTGGCTTGTTTGTCAAGGTCGATATGACCCCTTGACTAAAGCCCAACCTTGCTTGAGTCCCTTGGTTGTGTATAGTGTGTGTGCTTGCTCTCTTATGATTGCTTATTTGCTGTTTATTTGCTGTTTCAACTTGCTTTCTGTGCGAGTTAGGTTATGTTCGGATACCTCGCCCTAGGACTATTGCGGATTGCATGACAACTTTTAGGCTCGGGTCAGTCTCCCTATTAGTTTGTTATTTCCCGGTCTCTGGTTAGGAGATAGTTTCTCCCCTGTTAAGGGGAACTACGTTGCCCTATTCCTCATACCAAATGAGGTACGTAGGCAGGAGATCGTGCGAGATCTCTCCGGGCACCCTTTTCCTTTTTTGTGTGTGTTTGCTTGACAGTTTTTAGGCTCGAGTTCCAGACTCCCCATTAGCTTGTCTGTTTGGTAACCTCTTGTGTGTTTGTTTGCTTGGAGTCTGATGTAAGTCCAGTGATTGGCATTCGGTTTCCCGTTTGTTTGTGTGCTTGGAGTCTGATGTAAGTCCAGCGATTGGCATTCGGTTTCCTCGTTTGTGTTTGTTGTTTGGAGTCGGACGTAAGACCAGCCATTGGTAGTCTGTTTCCATTTGTGTGTTTCTTTTGATGTCTCAACGTCTGGGCGTGTGTTTTGTTTCGGCGTGCGTTAGCCGAACTACGGTAGCTCTGATTCTCATTCCAGATGAGATACGTAGGCATAGGATGCGATGTCCTAGCGAGCCCGTTCCCCTCTTCTTCCATCTGTGTTTTATTCCAGTGTGTGTGCATTCCTTTGAGCAGTTATTCAGCAACCTTATTCTATTCTTTTGAGCGTGGATCCCGTCGAGTACGACGGACGTGAGGGGTGCCAATACCTTCCCCTTGCGTAACCGACTCCCGATCCTTGTAATCTCCGGTCGTAAGACCATTTCCTTTCCAGGTTTACTTCGAGCGTTTCCTTTCCCTCTTTGGGATAAATAACGCACGGTGGCGGCTCTGTTTGTTTGCTTTTTTCCCGCCGGTTGTTTTTCGCGGATGCGACAGCTGGCGACTCTGCTGGGGACATAGAAGTTGACCTCTTGCTGGTCCATCTTCCCTAAGCGAGTCATTCCTAGCGCTCTGTAAGATAGTTTTGGTTGCTTGTGCTGCTCTATTTATTGCATTTATGATTATTATACTGTGATTGTATATACTTGCATATGTGTTTGAATGCATCATATTATCATTATGCTGGATTCTGTACAGGTTGGTTCCTCTGATTTGGGGTGGGTGTTCTGAGTGGGGCTAAAACCCAGGCCCGAGTATACACCTAGGATTAGTGTGGTCTCACGTTTCCTCACATGTTGGATCAGCATGTTGTTGCAACGTGACATACCACAAGCCGGACGAGGTTCTTCTGAGTGAGCTCTTCCGGGTGGAGTATTCCACTTTGGTTGGGTTATCTCTTTAGAGCTGTTGACTTCGGTGACCGTTCTTTCCCGGATCTTTGGTTTAGATGATCTTATGAGAGCTATAACGGCACACCCGAAAGGGCAAACCCGTTGAGTATCTTGTCCGATTGTCGAGACCATTATCCGCCTTAGGATGACCTGATTAGAATTCACCTGTGAGGGGAGGGTGTGATTCCTACAGGTGCATGTTCTGTTGGTGACTTTGATGGTGACTAATGGTCCAGTTATTGATCAGAGTTTTAAGTCAGATTTATGGATTTATTTCTGAGACGCCGGAGTTCTGTCCATGGTATTTATCAGTGGGGATCCGTTTATTTCAGGATTCCCTGGGTTGGTACAGATGATTGTGTTGATATCAGATCAGTAGTTTTCTAGTGATGATGGTGATATATCCTTCGGTTCGGTTTATTTCGGAACCCTGAGTTGGATTTGAGGTTACATAGTCCCTCAGATGGTTGTGATCAGCTTAGAGACCGGATTACAGTGTAATGGTTGTTCAGATGACTTGGAGGATGGCACAGTGCATTGCATTCATGCATCCGCATCATTCACATTTTGCATTTATCTGCATCTAACTCATGTTTATCCATATGCAGGGGACATTCTTGATTGAGATCCTGGTTGAGAGACACCTTTGCTCCAGATATGAGGCTCGGCTTGAAAGATGACGTCGTCTACAGTTTCTTCAATCCAGAGATTGATGTGTTGAAGAATATGATAGCATTGATTACACCTGACCATATGGGGATGTTCCGTGAGGATTATGGTGGTATTCTGAAGGTGGTTTTCAGGCTTACTGATACAGATAAGAGTGCCATCCACACTTTTCTCCAGTTCTATGACCCGGGCTTGAGGTGCTTTGTGTTCCCGGATTACTTGTTGGGACCCTTGATGGAGGACTATGCCAGCATCCTGGGTATTCAGGTCAGGAACCAGATTCCTTTCTATGTCACTAAGGATGAGCTTGATGTTGTTGAGATCTCTAGTGCTCTTTATTTGAGCCCAGAGGTGGCTAAGGGGGGTTTGAAGGAGAAGGGAAAGTTGCCCGATTTCCATCTGAGTTTCTTGGAGACTAAGGCCAAGGAGCATGTTGTTGTGGGTAATTGGAGGATTGTTTGTGCTTTGATTGCTGTGAGCATCTATGGGACTATCCTGTTCCCTAACCAGAAGAGCTTTGTAGACATTAATGCCATCCGGGTGTTTATGCAAAGGAATCCTATTCCTACTTTGGTTGGGGATGTCTATTACTCGGTCCATAATCGGAACGAGAAGAGGCGAGGGGGATTGATTAGATGTTGTGCTCAACTGTTGCACAAGTGGTTCATGGGATATCTGCCTTCCAGAGGTGCTTTTGTTTCTCTTGATCCCACGGTTAATTGGGCGACCAAGTTGATGGGTTTGCGAGCCAAGGACATAGCTTGGACTCACAATGGTATGGCTGGACGAAACTTCATTTACAGTTGTGGGAGCTTTCCCAATGTGCCTCTTATAGGAGTTCAAGGTTGCATTAATTACAACCCGACGCTTCTTAGGAGACAAATGGGGTTTACTATGGAGGTTCCTTCTCTCGAGTGTGAGATTCAGGAGTCTTTCTACTCCCCGACTGAGGGTAATCTGTCCCAGTTGAGGCAAGTGTCCGGGGCATGGCGTAATATTCAGAGGAAGGGCAAGATTCCTTTTGGAAAGGTCAATAGCAGGTCTTTTCCTCCATTTGATGATTGGCTTAGGAAGAGGATTGAGCTCACACATTTACCATTTCCTGGAGGTGATCCTTGGTGTCCTTTGATTGAGGGGCCACGTTCTTCTGTCAGCATGGAAGAGTTCCTTGAGATGAAGAAAGCCAGAGATCAGCTGCGAGCAAAGAAGACTGAGATAGAGATGAGTATTGCTAGGATTCAGATGGCAATCAGGAAATCAAAGGGAGGATAGAAGATCAGGATAAGAGACATGCCATGGAGGTGAAGCGCTTTGAGATAGACACCGCGTATTAGGGGTGTTCACGGTCCGGTTTGGATCGGTTTTGAGACAAAATATCATCCGATCCAAAATATATAAAGCATACGGTTTGGTTCGGTTTTTGGATGACAACAAGAAAAATCCAATCCAATCCAATCCAATTTATACGGTTTACTTCGGTTCGGTTGAATCGGTTTTATTCGGTTTTTAAATCAACACTGTGAAATTTAAAACGAATATATTTCAATACCAGTTACAATTATGCCACCAACGTCTACTAAGACAATATCTAATTTTCATATTATATGGCTATTTGATGTCATTGTTGCAAAGATTCATTATAATATATGGACAATATCTATCCCAACGAAATAGACATTGCTGTAAAATTAAGAAACTTGCTTACTGATAGTATAATTCAGAAAACTAATTGAGATGAATGTTGATTTAGACTTTTTTTTTCTTTTGATGAAAAGTGATTGAAATTGAAAGAGGAGATACAGACCTTAAATAGAGAACTGAAGAAGAAGAAAGGCCATGATTCAACTTTAACGTTGAGCCGAAATTGAATTTCTTGCGGTTATAATAACAATGAATAGCATTCATTGTATTTAATTTTGCGTATAATTCAAAATCTGAATAGGGAAACTACAGAAGTGATTGAGATTCTCTAGAGAAATTAGTGGTGGCTAACATAATTAATTTAATAGGATGAGTAAATGGAAGTAATACCGGTTCGGTTTGGACCGGTTCGGTTTTCATGAAGCCAACCGTAAACCGAACCGAACCGATCGGTTATGCAACATGGTGATCCAAATACATCCAAAAAAAATCGGTTTTTTTGGATTTCGGTTTTTTCGGTTCGGTTTTTGGTTTTTTTTTTGGATTGGATTGGATCTGAACACCCCTACCGCGTATTATCGGAAGATCAGCCAAGCGTTGGAGTCGTCTACAAAGGAGCATGATATTACCAAGGAGAAGTTAGCTAGAGCTTTGAGGGATATTGAAGATGAGAATAGGAGACAGATCCTTGTGAAGAATCAGAGAGATGCCCGAGCCAAAGTCCTTGCCACGGAATGGGAACCTAAGAAAGCGAAGATTATTGCTGAGAGAGATCACTATCTTGCTGAGAGGGATCACTATTTCCGACAGATGAAGATTCACCAGAAGGAGGTGGGGAGATTGCAGCAGGAGAACACTGAGCTCAGGTTTGCCGTAAAGTTTACCAAGATGGTTGATGATGCAGAGCCGTCTGTGGGATCTTCTTCAGTGTAGACTTTTGTTGTTATTGTGTTGGATTACCGTCAGGCATGTTGACGGAATTCACTTGCTTGTATTTTCTTTCTAATTCTGGAGAATTGTAATTTGATTTGTATCAAACTTGATGTATGACTCTGGCACGTATAGGGCATTTTTGATATACAGTGATTATCATTCAGTGATTGATCTTCAAGCTTTATTTGCTTTCTTGTCCGCACTCACACAGCACACACATGGTTGGGTGATATCTTTGCTAAATCATATATCTCTGCTCTGTATGGCAAAATCAAATGATGAATGTTAGAATATTGCTGTCGAATTATTATCTATCTCGATGAAACCAGGATCGAAAGACAGAGTGTTCCTCATATGGATAGACATTGCATTCATGCATAAATCATAATAACTTGTCTTCTATTTTGCAGGTGTCTGTTGCTAACGTGTTTGATTGTTTCAGGAATCATTGCTCGCGCACGTAGAATCATTGCTTTGCACGTAGCACGTCCACACAGATACCCTACCAGGTGCAACAAATCCAAGCTGATGGATCTACCCAACGCGGATATTCTCGAGTTGAAGGAGAAAATGGGGGAGCTGATAAACGTCATGCAAGGGTTGGCATTGGGACAGAAAGCACTTGCTGATAAGGTTGAAAAGCTCGAGCGGGCTTCGGCTGCCAACAGTGGTAATAATCAGGAGGGTGTGTCCAACAACGGTCTCGGTGGCTCAAGGGATGGTGGTGATCCCAGAAAGAAGACTATTGCTGGGGTGGTGATCAATAATTGTGGTGGTTTTGGTGCTGCCACAGGCGGTGGACCAGGTCCGATGGGAAACAATCTGAAGGATAGTCGGTTCCCTTCTTTCTTTGGGGCTGAGGAGGATAGAGAGGAAGATCAGTTCTCCGTGCTGAATGATTAATTTGGCCAATACGGCGTCCAACCACCAAATAAAGAGATTCAGGTGCTGGCGGAGAAAATCAGGGCTCTGGAAAGCTATGCTACTCCGGGGGTTGTTAATATGTCGAACATGGGGCTGGTTGAGGGGATTGTGATCCCGCAAAAGTTTAAAGCGCCTGCGTTTGACAAGTATAATGGGAGTTCTTGCCTAGAAACTCATCTCCAGGCTTTTGTCCGAAAGATTTCTGCTTATACAATGGACCAGAAGCTTTGGATGTATTTCTTCCAAGACAGTCTGTCTGAGGGGTCTTTGGAATGGTACACCAAGCTGAGGTCATCTGATGTCAAGAGCTGGCAGGATCTTGGCGATGCATTCTTTAAACAGTATCAATTTAATGCTGATATGGCTCCTAGCCGTACCCAATTGCAGGGTATGTCTCAGAAGCCTAATGAAGGGTTTAAAGAGTATGCACAGAGATGGAGGGAGTTGGCTGCCCGAGTCCAACCTCCGTTGGTAGACCGGGAAATGTCAGATCTATTTATGGGTACCCTTCAGGGGACGTTTGCAGAGAGAATGGTTGCATGCCCGGTTACCAATTTTGCTGATATTGTGGTGGCCGGAGAAAGAATCGAAAGTTGGTTAAAGATGGGGAAGATCCAGGGTAGTGCTTCGTCGTCTGGATCGAAGAAGCCCTTTGGGAATGGTCAGAGAAAGAAGGAGGGTGACACCAGCGTTGTGTATGCCCAGAGGGGACAGAGTAGGGATCGTTACTACCAGCACACTGCTGCAGTAACCATTCCTGTTGATAATCAACATCAACAACAACAACAACCGCAACAGCAACGACAACCATTTCAACAGAGACCGCAGAGGGCTGGGTATCAAGTGAGAGGGAGAATGGCTGATCGTCAATTTGATAGGCCACCTGTGACATATTCCTTCTTGTTGAAAAAGTTGAAGGACTTGGGGTTGGTTCAGTTGAGGACCTTGGCTCCGGTGAGACCCGATCAAAGGCCTGCCAGCTATGATGAAAACGCCAAGTGCGAATTCCACTCAGGTGCCCCTGGACACAACGTGGAAAATTGTAAAGATTTTAAGCATGTTGTCCAGGACCTGGTGGATTCTAAAGCTATCAACTTTGCACCATCACCAAATGTGAATGTTAATCCCATGCCTACGCATGGTCAAATGGGGGTGAATGCAATTTCTGAAGATGGTAGAACCGTTGGACTGATGAATGTGGACCAGTTGAAGACTTCATTGGCTGAGGTCAAGAGACAATTGTTGAAGAATGGGGTCTTCCCGGGTTGTGATGACTGTTGTGCTGCATGCACTGTTGCTCCTAATGGGTGTGTTTTGTTGAGGGAAGTTGTTCAGAGCATGATGGATGAGGGAAGCCTCAGATTTGAGAAGATTGATTCGGGGAAAGAAGATGTCTCCACCATAACTATTTACTTTGACCCGGTTGATTTGTCAACGCTGGCAGATGCGGCTCCAGTTACTATCACCGTACCTGGGCATATTCCTTATGACAATGATGATGCGGTGCCGTGGCATTATGGTGGAGAGGTCTATTGCAATGGGGAGAAGTTAGATGATCAGACTGCAGGTGAAACCACCGTTTCAAAGGTGGATAATGCCGGACCCAGTGGTTTCACTCGCAGTGGAAGGTTGTTTGCACTTGACGCTTTGAGGAGTGGGGAGACAGAAAAAGAAAAGAAAGATAAGGCCGAGGCTTTAGCCAGGGCAAGAGGGAAGTAGGTGGTAAATGAGGGTACTCCTGTGGTGACACCGGCGCCTGGTGGGTCGGAAAGAGAACTTTATGATGAAGCTGAAGAATTTTTTAGAATCATCAAGAAGTCAGAGTATAAGCTTGTTGACCACTTGCAGCAGACCCCATCCAAGATCTCAATCTTGTCCTTATTGCTGAGCTCCGAGGGGCATAGAGAGGCTTTGCTGAAAATACTGAAGAGAGCCTATGTTCCCCAAGAGATTACAATCAATCAGTTGGAGACGGTGGTGTCAAACGTCAATGCCAGCCATGGGCTGGGTTTCACAGATCTGGATCTGACAGTGGATGGGCGTAATCATAATAGGGCATTACACATTGCGATGGAGTGTAAAGGAGTCGTGCTCTCGCACGTGTTGGTTGATACTGGCTCATCGCTCAATGTGTTGCCTAAGAAGGCCCTGGCGAAGTTGGACTATGAAGGGTTGATCTTGACGCCGGACCTGATAGTTAGAGCTTTTGACGGCTCAAAGCGGGCTGTGTTTGGAGAAGTGGAGCTCCCGGTGAAGATTGGGCCCGAGGTGTTCAAGTCCGTATTCTATGTCATGGATATTCAGCCGGCATACAATTGCCTGTTGGGTCGCCCATGGATACATGCTGCAGGGGCAGTGACTTCGACTTTGCACCAGAAGCTGAAGTATATCTGGGATGGGCAGGTCGTCACAGTTTGCGGAGAGGAAGACATCTTCGTCAGCCACCTATCATCGTTCAAATATGTTGAAATGGACGGTGAAATTGTTGAAACGCCAAGTCAAGCATTCGAAACTGTCAAGGTGGAGAATGCTATTTTTGCTAAAGAGGAGAAGCCGTCCATTTCTTCGTACAAACAGGCTGCTGAGGTGGTGAAGAGTGGAGAAGCTTCTGGTTGGGGAAAGATGATGGACATCGCAGCCAAGAAAGACATATTTGGGGTTGGTTATCAGCCGGGCCGAGGCTCGTCTGGTCAGAGCAAGGGACTTCGTCAGCCGTTCACGTTCACCAGTGCTGGAATGCTGGATCCAGATCATATCTGTATGGTGGGTGAAGAGGTCGACAGTCACTGTGAGCTTGATGGTTGGATAAAACCGTGCGTACCAGGGATAGAGATCCAGAACTGGAAGGCCGAAAAGATCATCACTGTCACTCTACGTGAAGAGTAATATTTCCTGTTTTTCAATTCTGTCTGCATGAAAGCCATACGTTTTGCCCGAAACGTAATGGTTCATTGTAAGGGCCACCTTGTGTTTCATTTTGCAAAATTTGCATCATAAATAAAAGGATGTTTTTCATTAAAAGCGGTGTTCCCTGTTTTTCATTTATTTCTGCAGTTTAATAAAATAAATAAAAATGGCAATGTTTTCATTTCGCTTTTTCAATTTGTCTCGCTCCGGTTCTAAAGCAATGCATGAATCAACATTCATGCAGATGCTATCATTCTCCGGATCTCATTGATAACAATCCTGTTACACCCTCATATGACTTCGACAATCCGATCTATCATGCCGAAGAAGAAGGCGAAGAAGATTGTGAACTGCCGGAGGAATTAGCCAGGTTGTTGAAACAAGAGGAGAAGGTGATTCAGCCGCATGAGGAGCAAGTTGAGATGGTGAACCTGGGTACCGACGAGGTCAGGAAAGAAGTGAAAGTTGGGGCTGCTTTGGAGGCGAATGTTAAGAGCAGAATGGTAGCATTGTTGAAAGAGTATGTTGATATCTTCGCTTGGTCTTATCAAGATATGCCAGGGTTGGATACCGATATTGTTGTGCACAAGTTACCATTGAGAGCAGACTGTCCTCCGGTGAAGCAGAAGTTGCGCAGAACTCGACCTGAGATGGCCATGAAAATCAAAGAGGAAGTGCAGAAGCAGTTGGATGCTGGTTTCCTCGCTGTCACTAATTATCCGCCTTGGGTCGCGAATATTGTACCGGTGCCAAAGAAGGATGGGAAGGTGAGAATGTGTGTGGACTACCGGGATTTGAACAGAGCTAGCCCGAAGGATGATTTCCCATTACCTCACATTGATGTGTTGGTAGATAATACAGCTCAATTCTCGGTGTTTTCCTTCATGGATGGCTTTTCTGGCTATAATCAAATCAAGATGTCGCCAGATGATGTGGAGAAAACAACGTTCATCACACCGTGGGGCACTTTCTACTATAAGGTGATGCCATTCGGTCTCAAGAATGCCGGTGCTACCTATCAGAGGGCCATGGTGACTTTGTTTCATGATATAATTCATCATGAAATTGAATGCTATGTTGATGACATGATAGCAAAGTCCCAGACAGAAGAGGGGCATTTGGTGGACCTGGCCAAGCTGTTTGACCGACTGAGACAATTCAGACTGAGGTTGAATCCGAACAAGTGCACTTTCGGGGTGCGGTCCGGTAAGTTGTTGGGGTTTATTGTAAGCGAAAGAGGAATCGAGGTTGATCCTGCTAAAGTAAAAGCAATACGAGAAATGCCTGAACCGAGAACAGAGAAAGAGGTTCGTGGTTTTTTAGGTAGATTAAACTACATTTCACGGTTCATATCTCATCTAACAGCCACGTGCGAACCTATATTCAAATTGTTGAGAAAAGATCAAACGGTCAGGTGGAATAATGATTGCCAAGCGGCATTTGAAAAAATAAAAGAATATTTGCAGGAGCCTCCGATTCTGATGCCTCCTGTGGAGGGACGACCGTTAATTTTGTATTTCACAGTCCTCGAGGGGTCTATGGGGTGTGTATTGGGGCAGCATGACGAGTCTGGTCGAAAAGAGCATGCCATATACTACCTCAGCAAAAAGTTTACCGACTGTGAAACAAGATATTCACTACTCGAGAAAATTTGTTGTGCTTTGGTATGGGCTGCTCGCCGACTGAGACAGTATATGCTGATTCATACCACTTTATTGATTTCCAAGATGGATCCGATCAAGTATATTTTTGAGAAGCCAGCATTGACCGGACGGGTTGCGAGGTGGCAAATGATTTTAACTGAATATGATATCCAGTATACCTCTCAGAAAGCAATCAAGGGGAGTGTATTGTCTGATTACCTCGCCCAGCAACCCATTGAGGATTATCAACCGATGAAGTTTGAATTCCCTGATGAGGACATAATGTTTCTCAAATCAAAAGATTGCGAGGAACCAATCCCAGAGGAGGGGCCTGACCCTGAATCCGAATGGATTCTGATGTTTGATGGGGACGTTAACGTGAATGGTAGCGGTGTTGGTGCTGTTTTGGTTACGCCGAAGGGATCCCACATTCCTTTTGCTTCCCAACTAACATTTGAGTGCACCAACAACGTGGCTGAATACGAAGCTTGTATCTTGGGGATCGAAGAGGCGATTGATTTGAGGATCAAGAACCTTGTCATTTATGGGGATTCAGCTTTGGTTGTGAATCAGGTTAACAGGAAATGGTATACGCATCAATCTCATTTAATTCCATACCGGGACTATACGAGGAGATTGTTGACGTTTTTCACCAAGGTGGAATTACATCATGTGCCTAGAGAGGAGAATCCTTTGGCAGATGCCTTGGCTACTCTGGCCGCCTTGATTAAGGTGCAGTGGTGGAATCAGTTCCCTAGTGTTGAGGTGGGACGTCTGGATAGACTGGCTTATGTGTTTGCTGTTGAAACAGCGCCTGATGATGAGAAGCCGTGGTACTATGACATTAAGCGGTATTTGGAGACCCAGGAGTATCCTGAGGGAGCATCCAAGAAGGACCGAAAGACTCTGAGGAGGTTGGCCATGGTGTTCTATCTGAATAAGGATGGGGTTTTGTACAAGCGGAATTTTGATTGGGTTTTGCTTAGATGTGTTGATGACAGAGAAGCAAGCCAGTTGATGAAAGAGGTTCACGAGGGGTCGTTCGGTACCCATGCCAGTGGGAATGCAATGGTGAAAAAGTTGTTACGAGCTGGTTATTATTGGATGACAATGGAGGCCCAATGTTTCAATTTTGTGCGGAAATGTCATAAATGCCAGATTTATGCTGATAAGGTGCACGTGCCTCCAAATCCGTTGAGTTTAATGTCGTCTCCGTGGCCGTTTGCTATGTGGGGCATTGATATGATTGGGAAGATTGAGCCTACGGCTTCGAATGGGCACCGGTTCATATTAGTGGCTATTGACTACTTCACCAAGTGGGTGGAAGCAGCCTCTTATGCGAACGTGACAAAGCAGGTCGTTGCCAGGTTCTTGAAAAGAGACATCATTTGCAGATATGGGGTTCCCGAAAGAATCATTACTGATAATGGTTCTAATTTGAATAACAAAATGATGGCAGAACTGTGCCGGGAATTCAAGATGGAACATCATAATTCTTCTCCTTATCGTCCGAAGATGAATGGGGCGGTTGAGGCAGCCAATAAGAATATTAAGAAGATTGTGCAGAAGATGGTTGTGACCTATAAGGACTGGCATGAGATGCTGCCATTTGCATTACATGGGTATCAAACCTCGGTGCGCACGTCTACTGGGGCAACGCCTTTCTCTCTTGTGTATGGAATGGAAGCCGTGCTACCAGTTGAGGTCCAGATTCCGTCATTGAGAGTCCTGATGGACGTGAAATTGCAAGAGGCAGAATGGGTAAGGACTCAGTATGAAGAGTCGAGCCTGATTAAGGAAAAGAGGCTAGCGGCCATCTGTCATGGACAGTTATACCAGCAACGGATGAAGCGTGCTTTTGACCGAAAGGTGCGACCCCGTGTGTATCACGTAGGAGATCTGGTGTTGAAAAGGATCCTTCCTCCTCAGAACGATCTTAGGGGCAAGTGGACACCCAATTATGAAGGTCCATTCGTGGTCAAGAAGGTTTTCTCTGGCGGAGCCTTGTTGTTGACGACCATGGATGGCGAGGATTTTCCATCCCCTGTGAATGCGGACGCGGTTAAAAAATACTTCGTATAAGAGACCCGCTGGACGAAAAGAATAAAATAGTCCAGGCAAAAATGGGCATCCTGGCGAACCGAAAAAGAGAAAAGGTTCGGGCAAAAATTAGGGATAAAAAGAAAAACTGTACACCCGGCAAGTCGAAAACCCCACAAGGGCGGCTTGGGCAAAAAAGGGTATCCCGGTGGACTGAAAACCCGAAAGGGCGGTCCAGGCAAAAGAGGGATTGAAACGAACAACTGCGTCCAGCATGATCGTTGGTGTTTTGGTTAAGACACGTGGATAATCCCCGGCAGGGATCAGTCGGAAGCGGCTTGTTCAGAAGGCAGAAAGCACAGAGAGTTTTGAGGACATATGAGGTGTAACCGAGTTGGAACTCGATGAGATCACGGGTTCACGTTGCCATTAGGATAGATTTTCCTTTTGTGCTCAATTACCTCTTTTCAGGAATTGCTTCCTTTGTATTGCTCAGTTTTGAGCTACCCTTTTCAATCAATAAAATGCATATTCAGTCAAATAATTTTGTTTTTGTTTTCATTATCGCTTTGATTGCAAAAACATCCGTTTATTTTGATAAAGAATCTTTGCATTTTGAGACATGGAGATCCCTTCCAATGCATGTTCATAAGATTGAAAACTTGAAATCTTATTTGGAAGGTGAAGTGGCCCAAGTGTTGAAATTTTGGCACGCCTGGGGCACGTTTTTATCTAACGATCTCTTTTGCAAGGGCTGTTAGATATTTTCACTCACTTGCAGGTTGTGATGTGAAGCTTTTGACAAAAAGATCCCCGTGGAGTCCAATCAGGGACAAGGGATTGAAGAATGGTGAAAAGACGGCGAAAGACGTGCGACGATCCTGGAGAATTAATCAAGAAGACTCTTCAAAGTCTGAGGACTGGAAAGTTTGTATGGATCCAGGGAGTTCGATCTCCGTGGAGTACGGAGAAGGCGGGAATACAAGGTGATGAATCAGAAAAGTCCAGACGAGTCTGGGAGCTCTCAAAAGTGGAAAGCTGACACTGGATTTAGATGTTGAATACTAGGGTTCGACGAGTCGACGGGTGTTCTGTGCCAGACTTTCCTTATTCCCCCAAGCAGAGTCGGGATTGTTACCTCCCCAGCAGATCCAAGGTGTGTGTCTTCCCTAGCAGGGTCGGGATTGTTATCTCCCCAGCAGTTTCGAGATTGATATTTCCTCAGCAGCCAGGCCGGAAGGTTGCTATTTCCCCAGCGGAGGTGTCCGTTGCTTGTTAGTTCCCCCCAGCAAGTCGAAGATTGTTGTTTTCCCCGCAGAGTGCGTTAGTGGTTTATTCCCCAGCGAAGTCCCCAAGCGGATCGGGTTCAGTGGAGGTCATCCCTGGCAAGGGTTGTCTTTTTTCCAGCGGCAGTGCTATTCCCCAACAGGGTGGAGATTGGAGTGTTGTCGAGTTCCTCAGCAGAGTGCCTCGAGCTCCCCAGAAGAGTCCCTTGAGGGGGATACTTTTATGCATTCATCATATAGATAAGCATAGCATATTGCATACCTAATGGCGTAGCATTTCCATGATTATGGAGCATTACGCTAAAAAAATCATCATGCATCGGCATTGCAAGCATAAGCTAGTCTCAAGCTGTGGTTACCGTTTGAGAGGTGGTTTAGCCGGTTGACGAAGATGTTACTCTGAGGAGTTTGGCATCGTGATTTTGAATCAACAATATTCCCTAGTAGTGCGATATTGGAGGAAGGGTTTCCGTCTGGCGGAGATGAAAATGCTAATCAAAGAAGTTTCGGGGTCCGAAAAGTAAAGTAAAGAGAGAAAAATCCCCAACTGAGCGCGAATTGTTCGCTTGCTAAGATTGAATAATGGATATCATGCTCATGGCTTGTTATCCCCAGCATGAATTGTTGACCCGCGTTCCGTCTCATTCATCACTTTTCCTTATTTCTGCCGATGCTGACAGGCATGACAACGTTTTCGGGTATTCAGACTGATGTGGCGTTCAGGCCAGTTTTCGGGTATTCAGACCGTTGTGGCACTCAGGCCAGTTTCCGATTTTCAGAACGAAGAAGTTTCCGATGTTCAGGTCGAAGTACTTGTGGCACTCAGGCCAGTTTCCGATTTTTAGATCGAAGAAGTTTCCGACGTTCAGGTCGAAGTACTTGTGGCACTCAGGCCAGTTTTCCGGTATTCAGACCGAAGCGGTATTCAGACCGAAGCGGTATTCAGGCCAGTTTTTCGGGCATTCAGGCCAATTTCTCGGTGTTCAGACCGGCGTTAATACTCCCAGATTCCGATGCTCAGTATTCAGACTGATGAGCGGCGTTCAGGCCATGGTTACTCCTGTGTTACCCTTTATTTTGGTGTCCAGGTGAATTTTTCTTTTCGGTACTCAGGTCGACTTTCTCCGTGCCAGATGGATTCTTCTTTTGAGATCGCCTCATTGCCGATTCTGACAGGCATTGTTAATTATTTCCCAGCGGAGCGCAAATTGTTCGTCTGTTCTTGGTATTCAATCACTCTTCACCCTGATCATCTGAAAGCCGAGGCTATTCATATCGACAGGTTCACAGTGGATTGAATAGGGGCAGCTGTAACACCTCAAAATTTGCCCTCCTCTTCTTGGGACTAGTTTAGCATATTGCATTTCATTTTTTTTAGGATATTAGGCATTTGCATATTGCATATCATGTGAAAATGAACAAGTCATCCTCCCAAGTCTTTATCAGAAGATAGAGAGGTTAAGAGATTCAAGCCTGAGGGTCTCATAAATTGATCACTAGCCATCTGAGTGTTTGTGTTTCAATTAGGGTTTTCTTGGTTCTTCAAGGAGGTTGAGCATTATCTTGTTTGCAAGGGTACATCATCATCATCATGGTTATGTCCTTATCACAGGTTTCAGAATTCATGCTCAGGTTCCTTGGGATTAGGGTTTTGACCTCTAGTCAACCCTAATCAATTGCATTCTTTCAGTCAGGGTTTCTCAAGAAGAGGAGGATTCTATTGGGATGAGGATCATATGATCATTATATTGAGTTTGTATAAGCTAGGGTTTCATTTTGGAGCAATTTCCCCAAGTGGTGGAGGCTCAAGCTGATCAGAGCATTTCTAAGTCATCTGTCAACCAGAAAGTCAATAGAAAGTCAACTGAGGGTTATGAGGTGGAGAAATGAGTTTCAATATCTCATTCATGTTCAAAAGAGGTTCATTTGTCATTACAAACATGTATATTTAAGAATTTGAGGTCAGATCAAAAGTTTCCAAAAATGAAAAATGACCTGTATTTGAAAGTTTCCAAAAATGGAAAGTTTTTTGTTCAAATTCAACTTGATCTTACATCATCAAAGAAGCTTCAAATGAATTTTTGTCCAACATGAAAGTTGAAGATCTTTCTCTCCCATTTCCAAAACGTCCAAGATCATGAGTTTGTGATGAATGGTTGAGGGGATATGATCAAATCATTGCCAAGTGTGCTTGAAACTTCAAAAGGCCATATCTTTTGACTCATAACTCCAAGTTGAGTGGCTCTTTTTGCCAAATTCTTCTCATGACATGAGCTTCCCAAATCAGTCATCACATTGCATGAAAATTCATCACATGATCATATGCATATTCATGCTTATTTTGGAGGGAAAATGCTAAATTCAAAATTGGTGCATTGTATGGACGAAATACCATTGCTATTGTGTTCATAAGATGATTTTAAGTGGAAATGCATGGCCATTGGTTACTGTTCACGTATGATTGCATGCATGGGGTGAAAAAACCAATTTTGGCATAACACCTTATTTCTCATTAATCTCCGATTAACCAAAGCTTAATTAATTTTCAGTAGGATTAACACATCATATAAATACATAATCCTAACAGAATTTGTGATTATTCATCATTCTAGATCTAGATCTCATTTTCCCTCCATTTTTTTTCTCTCAACCAAAATTCAAATTTCTTCCACATAAACTTGCTATTTTCTTGCATATTCTTGTTCTGTGATATGGATTTGGTGTAGATCAAGCTTTGTTTTGAAGGATTTGTGTAAAAATCAAGCATATCAAGTTCATGAAGGTGAAGATGGAAGTGGTTATTTGAGCAAGATCTAAGTTGTGCCAAGCCTCAATTTCAACTTCAAGCTACATAACAGTGATATAGGAGTGGATTTGGATGCTTGCCAAGCCTTGAATCTACCACTGCCATTGTTGGAGCTTCAAGAGGTCAAAAATTCGAACCTCTTAATTCATGATTTTATGTGCATATTATTGTAGACCTTTCCATGCTGAAAATTCTGATCTAAATTTCATAAAAAAACAGACGATTATTGAGTGAGATATGCTTGATTGAAGTTTGATATATCAAAATGTTTTTGATCGATTTGCATGATTCATATTGAATTTGACTTAGTTAATACTCGATCTGTATTCTACATGATAAGAGCTTTAAAATGATGTATAATTTTCAAAATTCTAGAAAAAATTTCTTGATGTTGTTACTGTTCCTCACCGTCTTCACAAGGAAGACGGTGTTTTCCACCGTGCGCGGCTGTAGGAACCACCGTCTGGTTCATGCTGATGTGTCTAGGGTTTTGTCCTATTCATATGCTTGCGTGTGCGTCCAGGTGTCTATTCTATTCGCCAGTATCCGTTTGACCGCTTCCACTTGGCATTGGACCATGACTGTATTGCCAGCAGGATTAATGAAACGCCTGCGTTTCATACGCTCCCTCCATTCGATTCCTGCTTCATGCGTTTTGGCTTTTATTCATTTCAGCGCCCTTTATTTGAATGGCTACATGGTTCGAATCTCCCTGGCGCTTTTTTTCAAATTGATTCAGCATTTTACTTTTCCCTCCAAATATCATATGCCATGTCCATTTCATTTCATATTTTTTTTACCAACTTTGAAAATGCATATCAAATTGAATAATGATCCAAATAATTCCAGGTTTTTTGCTACTTGATCCTTGGAATGTCTAGAATTTTGTGGTGTTGATTTCTTAATTTTGCCATTTCTGGATTTTGAATTGTGGCCGATCATGTGAATATGTGTGCATTTGTGACATTGTCTCATTCTTTCTATCATGAAATGTTTAATATTGATCCAATTACCATGAAATTTTGTATGATGATTCCCAACATGATGCTTGACATTTGAAGCTTGATTGTGCATTTTTACCATTTTTCATTTCTGTTTTATACACATGATTGCATGGTGTGACAATGTGTGTCACACAATTAGATGCCTTGCTTGTGCAATTTTATTTCCATGCCAAATGACCTCTGTTGATTCTAATTTTTAGCATGATGATTATATTGGACATGCTGTATGCTCACAAAAAATTTCATAATTGTTTGAATCATTTCTGTTTTAATATAGAATTTTGATTCTTAATGTCCAATTGTGTGCCTTGAATTTGCCTTTGACTTCTCTTGCTCACTATATGACCTTGCTTGATGATTTTGACTTGGTCCTTTTTAGGACATGTTTATGATTGATTAAAGATGATTCATGTTGAGTTTTAGATTCTGTTTTGAATTTTTACTTCACCTTTGACCCTAGGCTTTGACCTAGGGGTTTGAACTCACAATTTAAGCTTTGCATTTCAGGTTTCAAGCAATTAGCCACATTGGTTGATATGATCTCATCACTTGAGATACAAGTTATTTTGGTTGACTAACCTTGCTGTTTTGTAGGTCTTGTGGATGGTGAAACAATTTGAATGCTTGCACATAAAGCTTGCTTGTTGTGTATATTGGGAACCACTGTTGTTTGTCTGATTGGTAGTTTGTCTGAACACTATACTGATTGTTTGGTTGTTTACACAGGTACTTTAGCCGCTTTAACTCATTATTTGAGTTGCTTTGCTTTGCTTGTGGTTGGCATACCACTTAGGTAACTCCCTTAACTACATGTAGTCTGGAAGACCTGTCATGTTATTTTGGCAGGCACCTGTCTGAAGCCCTCTTTAAGAGGCAACGTTTGTGCTTGTTTATCTTTGTGCCTTATACATATAAAGACCTCCTAAGTGAAAAGGCATTGGCAGATAGAAGGGATGTGCAGTCCATCCCCTGCTATTCAGTTGTGTCTTTCCTCTTGCTCACACCATGTGTTGATGCACTTTGAATAAAAACCCAAAATCTTATTGTGTCAGTCATGTGGAATAGAGTCCCACATTCCGGACTCCCACACATTCTTTGATTCAAGCTCACCCAGGCCCGGGTTGAGAGCTATGAGGCATAACCCTCATCTCCAGTTCATCTGCTCACCCTAACTCTCAATGTTAGAGGTTAAGAGCCTGACCACCCATTCCAGTATTTGGCTTGTTTGTCAAGGTCGATATGACCCCTTGACTAAAGCCTAACCTTGCTTGAGCCCCTTGGTTGTGTATAGTGTGTGTGCTTGCTCTCTTGTGATTGCTTATTTGCTGTTTATTTGTTGTTTCAACTTGCTTCCTGTGCGAGTTAGGTTATGTTCAGATACCTCAACCTAGGACTATTGCGGATTGCATGACAACTTTTAGGCTCGAGTCAGTCTCCCTATTAGTTTGTTATTTCCCGGTCTCTGGTTAGGAGATAGTTTCTCCCCTGCTAAGGGGAACTACGTTGCCCTGTTCCTCATACCAGATGAGGTACGTAGGCAGGAGATCGTGCGAGATCTCTCCGAGCACCCTTTTCCTTTTTTGTGTGTGTTTGCTTGACAGTTTTTAGGCTCGAGTTCCAGACTCCCCATTAGCTTGTCTGTTTGGTAACCTCTTGTGTGTTTGTTTGCTTGGAGTCTGATGTAAGTCCAGCGATTAGCATTCGGTTTCCCGTTTGTTTGTGTGCTTGGAGTCTGATGTAAGTCCAACGATTGGCATTCGGTTTCCTCGTTTGTGTTTGTTGTTTGGAGTCGGACGTAAGACCAGCCATTGGCAGTCTGTTTCCATTTGTGTGTTTCTTTTGATGTCTCAGCGTCTGGGCGTGTGTTTTGTTTTGGCGTGCATTAGCCGAACTACGGTAGCTCTGATTCTCATTCCAGATGAGATACGTAGGCATAGGATGCGATGTCCTAGCGAGCCCGTTCCCCTCTTCTTCCATCTGTGTTTTATTCCAGTGTGTGTGCATTCCTTTGAGCAGTTATTCAGCAACCTTATTCTATTCTTTTGAGCGTGGATCCCGTCGAGTACGACGGACGTGAGGGGTGCCAATACCTTCCCCTTGCGTAACCGACTCCTGATCCTTGTAATCTCCGGTCGTAAGACCATTTCCTTTCCAGGTTTACTTCGAGCGTTTTCTTTCCCTCTTTAGGATAAATAACGCACGGTGGCGGCTCTGTTTGTTTGCTTTTTCCCGCCGGTTGTTTTTCGCGGATGCGACAAGAGTTCGATAACACTGAAATTTACCGTATTTTCGACTCCGATTTCACATGCATTCTAGTTGTTTTATTTTTATTTTGTTGTGTTATTGCTATGTTTTCCTTTGTTTTCAGGTTTTTACTTTAATCGGAGCCCCGATCGAGAAAAAGAGTGAAAAAGAGTTAAAAACCCTAAAAATCAGCATTTTGTACTTGTGGCCTACCCCATGGCTGGCGCCATAGACCCTACCATGACGTGTCCAAGCTCAACTTCTCTCAACTGCCACGTTCCCCACTACTTCCACTAAGGCGCCTCAGTTTGGCCTTGTGGCGGGCGCCATGGCCTTGTGGCGGGCGCCACAAGAGGAAAAGTTTTCCCTCCCATTTTCAAGTTGAAGGGCATCCTTCTCATTTCCATCTTTTTACTTGCTTATAAATAGAAACTCGAAATCACTTTTACAATCATCCAAACTTAGAACAGAGGCAAACTCATAGCAACTTTGTTTTACTTAGGCATATATTCAGTATTATAAAGTGGTAATCGCTTCGCATTGGAGTGTTACCACAATTGTGTAATCAAATCTGTGATAGAGTCTGTAATCGAGTTTGGAGCACTTTGGAAGGAAGTTAATCCTGCCGCCATTTTCATTTCCGCTTTGCAATTTATTCAACCCTCCGATTGGAGCAGATTTTTATTTCTTGTCTTTATCTTATTTATTTCCTCGCACTCGCTTTAAATTATTTATTTTCTCGCACTCGCTTTAAATTATTTATTTCCTCGCACTCGCTTTAAATTATTTATTTCCTCGCACTCGCTTTAAATTATTTATTTCCCGCACTCGCTTTAAATTATTTATTTTCCGCACTCGCTTTAAATTGTTTATTTCTCGCACTCACTTTAAATTATTTACTTTCCGCACTCGCACTACTTTTATTTAAATTAATGCACTTTTACTTTACCATGTCTAACTAAATTTATAAGGTTAGAATGTAAGAATCGTAATTGAACCAATAATCCGTACAATTGTTCGTAGAAACACTTAAGGGCTATTTTAACTTTCAACTTAAGTTTTCCCGCACTCCAATTCCGTTGGGTAAGATCGAAAGTCGTCCAACGTCTATCTAAACTTAATTGTTTTTAACTATTTCAAAAACAGTGAAAGCGCTTTGTTTAGTTCATTAGGAGTTTTTAACTTAAGAAGAAAAGAGATTTTAAAACTATTTTCGGACGCGTTTATAAGTTTAGAGTCTGGTTCGTGAGAACCTCTTTTGGTTAAGAAATCCAGGTTATAATACTTTTCAACTTAGTCAAGATACTATATTTCTTAAAAATAGGTTTACTACTCTAACGCAATGCGTGCCTTTTTATAAGTGACAATAAGAGGGTTTGATTAGGGAGTACAACTCGGTTCTGAATACGCGAAAGCGACAGTTCCTGTTAAATTAGTTCTTTTCAAAGTAGGAAACAATGCCCATAAGTAATTCTATTAGCAAGTACTTGGATTATTAATTGATTACGTGAATTACATTCGACCCTGTCTTTATTAATTAATCTTTATTCAACACTTTACTTTTCATTGCACACTCCAAAAACACCTATTTTGATTGCCTTTGATAAACACCATAACAATAGATAATGATAGATTGACACTTGGTCTCTGTGGATTCGACAATCTTTTATATTACTCTGACGTGTTCGTATACTTGCGAAACACCGCATCAGCAAGCATGGCAAATGGCTTGAGTTAGCAACGTGTGTTTCAAATGGAGAATGGTGCTGATAATTGCAGGATTAATACCAATCGAATTGGTTAAAATCAAATGCCATGTAGTTATGATCAAGGTATCTCAACTTAGTCATTAACTCATGTTTTTTTGCATCTTTTGCTTGGTGCAGGATTATGGCGTACAGTTGGTTCAATTTTGGCATGTGCATGATGTCATGGTAGGGAGAATGTTGATGTTACTGACTTGTGAACATGTTCAATTAAGTCTCAATGTTGCTGAATTTCCAGGATTTTATAGCAGTGTTTACATGCTGATTGCACTGTAGCCTTGTTGCATGACCTGATGCAGGCATTTTCTTTGGCCTTGCTACTGCAGCTATTGTAGATTACCTTGGTTCATGGTTTGGTAGGTGAGTCCTTGGTCTCATGTTGTAACAGATGTTTAATGCTACAAAATTATGGTATTGCAACTTTGTTTTTGGTTCTGCAAGTGAGGCTAGGCAGGTGTTTCAAGCATATTCTCACTTGGTTCTAAATTATTCTGCTTGCAGGTTTATTACAAGGTTGTTGTTATAGTCACATGTATTGATGTAACTTGGTTAATTGCTATAAGTTTACATGGTTCTGCATGTATGAATAATGACATTAGTGTGTTGTAAGTCTTGGTCATTGCTTGGCTTATGTTCATGGTACGCGTTGCTTGATGATGGTAAGCCTTGGTGTATGTGTGGTATGCTAATGAATTGTCTTGGTTGGTCATTTGTAGGTCATGACCTCATGATGTGGATTGAACCAAGGTTTAGACATCCATGGAGTATGAAGCCTTATATACCAATGGCCAATCAAAAGTCAAAATGGGATGTGGACGATTAGGGTTAGGATTAGGTTTTAGATGGTCAAAAAACGGGTGAGTTGACTTTGGTCATAATTGACCAAAAAGTCAACTGTTGACCAAAGTCAACAATTGGTTATAATTCATTTTTTTTGTATTTATTCTTGTAAATGGACATTTAATGGATGATTATGGGTGAATTTAGGGTTTTAGGAATTTGGGTTGACTTTGGTCAAAGTTGACCAAAAAGTCAACTGTTGACCAAAGTCAACATTTGGTAAAAAGTTGCCAAGGCTTGTAATTTTTCATGTAATGGTCAATGTGATGGTTTATGATGGATTGAAAGAAATAAAAATGGTTTGAAAATGGTCTTCAAGTTGCTTTCATTGTACAATGGATTTTGTATTTGTATGTGCTTGAATTGTAATGAACATGGTCATGACTTGTAAAATGAACAAGGCTACTACCTAATGAAACAAGGTTAAGACTTAACTATGAATCAAAAGACAAATACCTCTCGGATTATGACACAAATGAACTTTGGTAGTTTGGTGAGACAAAACCATCCATAGACTAAACAACCAAGCATTGGCTAAGATGGATTGCATTTGAGACTAATGACCAGGTGAAAATGAACCAGGAGTAGACCTTGTGCTAGAGGTGGTTATATGGGATGACAAAAGAGGGGGCAAGGTATGGAATCCATGGGACTTGAGCCAAGACAAAGATCAAGGTGGTGCCAACCAGTCAGTGGATGAAATTAGGGTTTTGGATGTCACCAGATGGAAAGTCCATCAAGGCCATTCTCTCCTTGATTAGGGTTTCCATGAGGCCTACCTCCTTAATCAAGTACTTTGAACAAAACCATATGCTTGAACAACAGGTCTTCCAATGTATGAGCCTTCATTAGGGTTTTGATGGCCAAGACAAGAAGCTCCAAAGGATCCCATCATCATATCATTAAGAATTAGGGTTTTGAAGACCCCTGAGGATTGCTTGGGCAACCCCTTGTTGAATCCATACCTCCACCATCAGGAAATCAGGGTTTCACTTCCCCTATGCTTGATGAAATAGTCAAACCATGCTTTTGAAACTTGATCCTCACACAAACCCTAGCTTCACAAGCCAAAAGTTTTGAATCTATGGTGATCCACTAATGGAAGAATGATGCGTATGAATGAATTATGAATGTATGCAAATGATTCCCAAGTCAAGTGGTTGGATGGAAAAATTAGGAAAAAGGGAGGGGAAATTTTGGGGTACAACAGTTGCCCCTATTTAATCTTCTTGAACCTGAATACAGGAATTGCGGAAGCTTTTCAGGTATTCAAGGTGGAAGAGGATTAAATACCGACGTATCCAAAAATTTGCTTGACAGGTGGTTGGAGCCATCATCGGCTTTCGATGTTTACGTGGGGTATCATGATGGAGAATATGATATATATATAGTGCATGATGTATGCTTTTCTTTTATGATGTATGCATGCTTATTTTTTTGGTTTATCTGTCATTTGCAGGGATATGAGTCTTTATTATAATGGGAACTCCGACTCGTCATCGAAGATTAGAAGGTGACCACTGTGGAATCCAGGTGTTGTCATCACTGCTGTCAAGGAATCGTCTACATGTTGAGTAACACCGAGACACTGAAACCAACGTGGCAGCCAAGCCAATTGGAGGTCACAGGTGTTCAAGCAAAACCACTTTTGAGCTACCAGTCATCTTTCAAGTTTATCGGGACTTCACAATAATGCATAATGTTTCTCTTTAGTGTAGCTTTTATTGTTCCCCGGAATTTTAAAGCATTATACGAATAAGATAAATCACTTACTTTGCATACAAAACACAGAAGAAGGAAAATATTTGATGGAATGAACTGAATTTTATTGATGTGAAACTGTACATATGGTGTGTACAAAGATGCAGACACCCTTGATGAGGGTGTTGCAAAAATTGACAAATATAAATGAAATGGAAATTGGAAATATTTTGTATATATTTTCTTCCATTGATTACAACATTGGCCTTAGACTACTGTAGAATCTGAATTTCGGGACCTTGCTTCGTCGGACGATGACTGGATTGGTATTCGACCCTCTGATACATAGCTTGTAGCGTACTGGGCTCGAGGATCATAGTCAATGCCTTTATCCCTAACTTTTGCCTGGACATTTTTATTCTTACCGTCCACCAGGATGCTCATTTTTGCCTAAGCCGCCCTTTCGGGTTTTCGACTTAGCGATCCTTATATTTGTTCCCTAACTTTTTCATGGACAGTTCATTTTTTTGGTCTCGGGATAGCCATTTTTGCCTAGATCAACCTTGCGGGGGTTGATCTAGTAGGCTTTCATCATTTATTTTTAGGCATAATATTTTTTGACTATGTATGCATTCACTAGTGATGGCAAGTCTTCCCCATCCATTGTCGTGAGGATTAGAGACCCACCTGAGAAGGCCTTCTTAATGATGAAAGGTCCCTCGTAGTTGGGAGTCAATTTGCCTCGCGGGTCTAAGTGAATAGCAGAATATCTTTTGAGCACGAGTTCCCCTGCAAGATACTCATGAGGAAGAACTTTCTTGTCAAAAGCTCGTTTGAGATGTCTTTGGTACAACTGACCATGACAGACAGCCGTCAAATGCTTTTCTTCGATCAGATTCAATTGGTCATGCCGTGATTAAACCCATTCAACTTCATCGAGGTCAGACTCCATGATGACTCTGAGTGAAGGGATTTCGACTTCAATCGGTAGGACAACCTCCATCCCATATACCAACAAGTATGGAGTCTCCCTAGTGGATGTGCGGACCGAGGTTCTGTAACTGTGCAGAGAAAAGGGTAACATCACATGCCAGTCCTTGTATGTCTTGACCATTTTATGGATCATTCTCTTGATATTCTTGTTAGCTGCTTCTACGACGCCATTCATCTTGGGCCGGTATGGTGAAGAGTTGTGGTGCTTGATCTTGAATTCTTCGCACAACTCCCTGATCATATTGTTGTTGAGGTTACTGGCATTGTCAGTGAGGATCTTGCTAGGTATCCCATAGCGACATATTATCTCTTTCTTGATAAACCAGGTAACCATTTGTCAAGTGACATTAGCATATGAAGCATCTTCGACCCATTTCGTGAAGTAGTCGATGTAGACTAGGATGTATCGATGACCGTTGGAAGCTTTAGGCTCTATCATCCTAATCATATTGATGCTCCACATAGAAAAAGGCCATGGAGAAGTCAAAATATTCAACAGAGTCGGTGGCACAAAGATCTTGTCGTCATACATCTGACATTTGTGACATCTTTTAACAAAGTTGTAACAATCAACCTCCATTGTCGTCCAATAATACTCAGCCCGAAGGATCTTCTTGGCCAAAGTAGGACCTTTTGCATGTACACCCTCGCAGCCTTCATGTATGGATTTCATGACCGTACTAGCTTCTTGTATATCCATGCATTTGAGCAATACAAAATCATAATTTCGCTTATATAACACATCAGCGTTTAAGAAGAACTTGGAAGAGAGCCTTCTCAAAGCCTTCTTATTGGTAATGGATATACCCTCTGGATATTGTCGTTTTCCCATAAATCTCTTTATGTCATAGAACCAGGGCGTATCGTCAGGATCTTCCTCGATTGCTAGACAATGTGCTGGTTCATCTATGTGGTCAATATGGATGGATGGTGCTCCGTTCTTCCATTTGACTTTGAACATAGATGCCAACGTGGCTAGAGCATCTACTAACTGATTTTCTTCCCTAGAAATATGGTGAAAATAGATTTCATTAAAGTAGGGTACCAATTTTCTAATATGCTCCTTGTAAGGTATCAACTTGCTATCCCGAGTCTCCCAATCACCCTTTACCTGACTGATTACCAGAGCTGAATCATTGTATACCTCAAGAATCTTGATCCTTAAGTCGATTTCCGCCTCTAAATTGTAGATACATGCTTCATATTCTGCCATATTGTTGGTGCAGTCAAAACATAATCTAGCGATAAATGGAAGGTGGAAATCGGTTGGAGAAGTGATAACAACACCAATGCCATGGCCTCGAGCATTGGAAGCACCGTCAAACACGAGCGTCCATCGCGATCCTGGTTCGAGGTCTGCTTCAAAGCCTGACATAATGAAGTCTCTGATAAACATAATGTATTCGTCTGGAAAGTCAAACCTCAACGGTTGATAACCTTCGATAGGTAGGTGAGCAAGGTAGTCAGATAGAACACTCCCTTTTATTTCTTTCTGGGTCACATACTGAATATCGTACTCGGTCAATAACATTTTCCACCGGGAAATTCTACCAGTAACAACAGGCTTTTCGAAGATATACTTTATCGGATCCATTTTGGATATCAATAAATGTCTTTATGTCATAGAACCAGGGCGTATCGGCAGGATCTTCCTCGATTTCTAGACAATGTGTTGGTTCATTTAAGTGGTCAATATGGATGGATGGTGCTCCGTTCTTCCATTTGACTTTGAACATAGATGCCAACGTGGCTAGAGCATCTGCTAACTGATTTTCTTCCCTAGAAATATGGTGAAAAGAGATTTCATCAAAGTAGGGTACCAATTTTCTGATATGCTCCTTGTAAGGTATCAACTTGCTATCCTGAGTCTCCCAATCACCCTTTACCTGACTGATTACCAGAGTTGAATCACTGTATACCTCAAGAATTTGGATCCTTAAGTCGATTGTCGCCTCTAAATTGTAGATACATGCTTCATATTCTGCCATATTGTTGGTGCAGTCAAAACACAATCTAGCGGTAAATAGAAGGTGGAAACCGGTTGGAGAAGTGATAACAACACCAATGCCATGGCCTCGAGCATTGGACGCACCTTCGAACACGAGCATCCATCGCGATCCTGGTTCGGGGTCTGCTTCAAAGCCTGACATAGTGAAGTTTCTGATAAACATAATGTATTCGTTTGGAAAGTCAAACCTCAACGGTTGATAACCTTCGATAGGTAGGTGAGCAAGGTAGTCAGATAGAACACTCCCTTTTATTTCTTTCTGGGTCACATACTGAATATCGTACTCGGTCAACAACATTTGCCACCGGGCAATTCTACCAGTAACAGCAGGCTTTTCGAAGATATACTTTATCGAATCCATTTTGGATATCAATAAAGTGGTATGGAAAATCATATATTATCTTAGGCGTCGATCAACCCAAGTCAAAGTACAACAAGTTTTCTCCAAAAGTGAGTATCTGGTCTCACATTCAGTGAATTTCTTGTTGAGATAGTAAATAGCATGCTCTTTCTTGCCTTGTCGTCATGTTGACCCAAAACGCAACCCATAGATTCATCGAGCACTGTGAGGTACATAATGAGAGGCCTACCAGGAACCGGTGGTATTAGGATTGGTGGTTCTTGCAAATACTTTTTTATTTTATCAAATTCTTCTTGGCAATTATCATTCCATACAATCGATTGATTTTTTCTCAGCAGTTTGAATATCGGTTCACAAGTAGCCGTTAAGTGTGATATGAATCTGGAGATGTAATTGACTCGCCCCAGGAAACCTCAGACTTCTTTCTCTGTTTGGGGAGCTGGCATTTCTTGGATGGCTCGAACTTTGTCGGGATCAACCTCAATGCCCTTCTGACTGACTATGAAACCCAAGAGTTTACCAGATCGGACCCCAAAAGTACATTTAGCTGGATTCAGGCGCAGTTTAAACTTTCGGAGTCTGACAAACAATTTCCTCAGGTTCACCAAGTGATCTTCTTCAATTCTGGATTTGGCAAACATTTCATCCACATAAACCTCAATCTCTTCATGAATCATGTCATGAAAGAGAGTTACCATGGCGCGCTGATATGTTGCCCCTGCATTCTTCAGGCCGAACGACATTACTTTGTAGCAGTAAGTCCCCCAGGGTGTGATGAAAGTTGTCTTTTCCATATCTTCTAGCGACATCTTTGGACTCGCTCTATTGAGGTCTCGATAATCTACACACATTCTGACTTTACCATCTTTCTTCAGAACTGGAACGATATTAGCAACCCACTGTGGATACTCAAAAATGGCCAAGAAGCCAGCGTCAAGCTGCTTCTTAACCTCTTCTTTGATCTTGAGTTCCATGTTGGGTCTAGTCCTTCTGAGCTTTTGCTTAACTGGAGGACATTCAGGCTTGAGTGGCAAGTGATGTTCAACAATACTGGTGTCTAATCCTGACATATCTTGATATGACCAAGTGAAGATGTCAACATATTCGTGATATAACTCTACCAACTCGGAGTTTAAATGCTTGGCAAGAGATGCCCCAACTTTTACTTCTCTTTTGTCAGTTTTAGAACCCAAGTTAATAACATCCACTGGCTCTTTGTACGGCTGAATCTCTTTTTCTTCCTGCTCAAGGAGTCGTGTTAGTTCAGCTGGTAATTCACAATATTCCTCACTGTCGTCTTCATCTTGGTTGATTGGAAATCCAGATTTACAGTTGATTTTAGCCATGTTGTAATCAATATTTTGTTTGCTCTGCACATGATGAGCTTATTTTAGTATGCTTTTTTTAGAAAAGCGGAAAAAAGAAAAAGAAATCTTTTGCCACTTCGTTGTTTTTAGTGAAAAAGAAAAACAACGGAAAGAAAAGGGGGCACAAGTTTTACATGCAAAAAAGTACTTTTTATTTATTCACATAATACTTTTAAACATGGAGGCCCTTACAAGCTCTCCTCTCGTCTTAGGAGAGGGCGAGGGATTGAGAAAACAAAATGCATTACGTTTTTTCCGAGTACACTATGGGAATCACGATAGCCGTCCAATTGGGAAGCTTGAACCCTAGAGGACATTTCTGTATGAGGCTGGGTGCCCCTGGTTTGCTTCCGCTGGACTCTCCAAGAACTGCCATAGTATGTTCATTTTGAAAGTCGGCGCTGCTGAATTTGATCGGGTTGAACTGCTTTTTCTTTGGACTTGCCTTGCGTGTTGCTGGGTGATAACCGATACCAAACTTGTCGCGCTTCTCTTCCACATTGACAACCTTACCCCAACCGGGAAGCGGACCTTTCTCCAACGTTTGCTTGGCACTTCTCACTGAGGATAGGACGGCAGCGGATGATTGGTTATGGTTGGAGGTAGCGGAACTGACTTCTTCAAATTCTAAAAAGTGGAGCGGAACCTCAAAATCCCTTCATCTGTTTCAACATATCTGAACGAGGAAAGTTCACTAACCAACAAATCTTCTTCACCACACACAATTACCAGCTTATCATCAATCAAGAACTTCAGCCTTTGGTGCAATGTAGAGGTGACTGCCCCAGCGGCATGAATCCACGGTCTACCCAACAAACAACTGTAAGATGGGTTGATATCCATGACTTGGAAGGTAATGTTGAACTGGTGGGGTCCAACACAGATAGGCAGATTGACCTCCCCAATAACCTGCCTTCGGGAACCATCAAAAGCTCGGATGATCAGCGTGCTGGTCCTCATCTCGGGCCCTTTAAACTGCAATTGGCTTAATGTAGATTTTGGCAATACATTAAGCGAATAACCAGTGTCAATGAGGACTCGAGATAGAAGAGAGTTTGTGCACGTGACCGAAATGTGTAGTGCTTTGTTATGGGCATTTCCCTCAGGAGGTAGCTCTGCTTCGTTAAATCTCAAGTACCTACTAGCAGTGTTATTTGCAACCACATCGTCAAATTGATCGACCGTGATATCTTGCATCACATTGATCAAGACCATTCTCTCCTTGATTAGGGTTTACATGAGGCTTACCTCCTTAATCAAGTCCTTTGAATAAAACCATATGCTTTAACAACAAGTCTTCTAATGTATGAGCCTTCATTAGGGTTTATAGCCAAGACAAGAAGCTCCAAAGCATCCCATCATCATATAATTAATAATTAGGGTTTTGAAGACCCCTAAGGATTGCTTGGGCAACCCTGTGTTGAATCCATACCTCCACCATCAGGAAATCAGGGTTTCACTTCCCTTATGCTTGATGAAATAGTCAAACCATGCTTTTAAAACTTGATCCTTGCATAAACCCTAGTTTCACAAGCCAAAAGTTTTGAATCTATGGTGATCCACTAATGGAAGAATGACGCATATGAATGAATTATGAATGTATGCAAATGATTCCAAGTCAATTGGTTGGATGTAAAAACTAGGAAAAAGGGAGGGCAAATTTTGGGGTACAACATATATATCGTCGTTGTTTTCGTCGTACATATCCTCGGTGAATTCCTCATCAGATTGAGGAGAATATTCAGGCCCTTCTTCCTCTGGTTAGGGAGAATACTCCGGCTCCTCCTCCTTCGGTTTTTCCTCGCTTCGTGGTTGTCCCTCGATCTCTGACGAACATTCCATGTTCGGAGTAGTTATCACCATTTTCTTTCCCGTCGAGTCAACGGTCATGGCCACTGTCGGATTGGCCACCATTTTTCCAAGTCCTTTGACCTTTGACATCTATTCCTTTTGCTCAACAGTCTCCGAAGTCTTCGACTGTGGAATGGTAATGGCTTTCCCAACTTGTTTGTTACGCTGGTGGCATCTCCACTGTGTCCTAGTCATTGGATTTTTTCCTTTGTAGTTAGGAGAGATTGTGTAGCCTCTTTTATTCTCTGGAGACGATGCCTCTTTCTCTAACACCCTCCATTTTTGCCTTTTGCCTCCCTTCTGATTGAGGATTCTCCTGCCTTATGTACTCTGGAACATCAGTTAGAGGAATGAATGTCTTTGGGTGGGGATGCTGAAACTGTCTTATGTACTCTTTGTTATATCGAGGTGCTTCATGCCTGTCGAACACGAATTGTGGGACAACAGGTTTTCCTCCTTCACGGCCTTGTTGTCGGCCTCCAGTCTTTCGGAGGTTCTCTCGTCGAATACTGCACTGCACTTCGGGCATAATAGAGCTTTTGATCCCTTTCCCTTGCACTTCTCCTGGAAATCAGACAAGCTTTCTCTAGGCTGGGGATAGGCCGACTCGGGCCTCATTTGGTCTTTGTTTCTGAAACCTTTAGTAGTTTCGACCATCATCACTTAAAATGATTCAGCTAACGAGGTTGCATTGAGAACCTCGATGAGACCATCAGTAGTCTCTACCATCATGCACTCTATAGGCTCTACATACAAAGCTTCTTCCACCTTCAAAGGGTCAGAATCCACCTGCATTTTTGGCCTTTCGCCAAACTGGAGCCTTCCTTCTTTCAGAGCTTTCTGCACCAAATCCCTAAAAAGAACACATTAGTCAGTTTTGTGACCAAGGAAATTATGAAATTTACAAAATCCCATTTTTTTTTGTTCTAGGGAAGGGTCTTTTAAACCCTGAGGGACGATAATCTGACCATCTTTTACCAATAAATCAAAGATCTCGTCGTACTTAGACATGTCAAACGTATATGTCTTAGCGACATATTTGTCTGTTCTCTCTGGTTCGACTGGGTTTTTCCCATTCGATGGCTTCAAAACCTTGCACGCATATGGAGGTTCGAGCTTAAGTTCTGCCACATTAACCTCACTCATATCGACTATATCTTCATCGTTGGAAGAGCTTCCTTCGATTGTGATGTAGGACACTTTCTCTTTCTTATGATATCGGCCGGCCTTAGACTTCTCCGCTTTCAAGCGTTCGATACGTCGAACCCTATCAGACAATTAGGCCATATCCCTAAGATACTGAGTATCCAGCTTCTTCCTTATAGAATAATCAAGTATCCAACTTTAACTCCTCATTGTTCGCTATGTCACCAACTTCAGTCTGGTACCCGGTCACGTGTTCAACCGTGGATTCTTCAGTATCCCCCGTGAACTTAGTAAATTTAGGGACTCTCCATCCCCTTGGCAAGTCTGTCTATAAGACAAAATCTAGTAGAGGCGAGGAGTATGTCGGCCCTGGAGGCAAGGACTTACTCCGTTTCGCACTATGATCCGTTCGACGATAGCCTCTAGGTTTTGTTCCCCCATGGTTGCATCGTGTCGAACTTGGCAAACCACCTGGTCTAGATCCTGGTTACGGTTAACCAGTACCACGGGGGGCCTTCGTGCCACCCTTGGGATGTGTTTGAATTTCTGATATTCTTGTTCGACAGTATTGTCAATCATCTCCTCTTGTCGAACCGGTGTTTCTGGTCGATGAGGAGGGATGGGATTTTGACGCACTTAAGCCCTTGGAGCTCCCAAAAGTCTCCAATCCTGGTCATTTGGGTTGCCAACTGATGATAGCTCTGCGTTGAATCCTGGATAAAGGGCCTCAAAATAGTACCCATTTGCTGAGTCAACATGTGTATCATTTCATGGTTACTTTCGTCCATCTGTTGTCTCATAACGACAATAGAGTTTGACGTAAAAGTTAGGACTAATTGGGACGTCAATCCGAACCCTGGGGCTCGACCAAATGGGGTTGCCAAAGGTCCAAACCCCTGATAAAGAGGGAATGGCGATGACGAGGTATCGCTGTAAGTCGAACCGAGGTTATGCATATTTTCCATAAACTCCATCGGCATTCTCGATGTTCTGTACATGAGAGCCATATAATTGGGCATGTGTGAAGGAGAATTGCGGTCCAAAACGCAGCGGAAATTAAAATTTCTCCTTTAGAGATCCTTACGAATGGTCATGATCAGTGATAGAATATTTACCTCTTGTGATGATCGAAACCTTTGGTGCAGATCTCTTGTGACGATCAAAACCTTTGATGCAGATCCACGAAGCGATCACGAACGTTGAACGATGACAACGTCTCTACTCAGTCCACACGAACGGGTTCCTTCAATCTCAGTGCTAGCTGGTACGAATGAAGGCTTTGAGTGAGAGAGAGAGAGTGAGAGAAAACGAAAAAACGCAACCGCAAACAATGCTTCTGCACAAGGGTTCTATTTATAGAACCACTTGTGTGGGCTTTAAGCTAAAAGCCCACTTAAGTGTATTTTGGCCCATATCTTATAATATGCCCAAAATCACTTAAGCCCATGGTACCTTACCATATTTCGTATTCTACTCAAGTACACCGTACCTTACGATGTTCTATAATTCACTTAAGGGCACCGTACCTTACGGTATTCCTTAGTTACTCTATCTCTCATCAATCCGTCCTTTGTGTGTGACCCTGTAGGTTTTCGTGACGTTGGCAATTATATTAAATCACGCATTTAACATAATAAACAGTGAGCGGTATCTAGCAACACATCACTGCTACCCAAGACACGAAAATGTCAAGTGATCTGACAATTCCTTCTGTGATAATACTTATGTGTATAATTACCCCTTTGCCCTTATGTCTATATTGAACACAAGGCATAGACCGTGTCATCCTTGTCCAGTTCAATATTGGGCCCGTAGACATTTATCCTGTTATGCAGGATGGGCAAATTCCATCTAGGTCACTCATGTCCCTCAGTATGCTTCGTGGAGTACCCATCAACTGTCTTTATGGTTATCCAGTTACGGACAACGTTGGATCAGCAATAAAGCACTCGACTCTACATCTAGGGTCCATAGTGGTTTCAGGTCGAAGAGTGGAATACACTATTATCACCATGAGAATAACTTATGACACCTTGCATAACTTTCTATATAGTATTCTCATAGCGGGTCAATCCGGTATAAATATTACTCCTAATATTCATACCTATGTTTAAGACTTGATAACTCTTTATCCATGATCCATGAGATGTGATCATCAGTCTACAAACATAATAGTCTTAATGCTTTAATGTTATCCCACTTCACACTAAAGCTCGACTACGGATACTTTAGGAATAATGTCCTTATGTTTAATGTGTTCTCATGATTAAGTCACACTTAATACATTAAACGGACTATCTATTCCAGGGACTTTATTAATCAACCATAATAAAGAGAATGCCTTTTATTATTAATAAATAATTCGATACAAGTACCAAAATGTATTGGCCTCTAGGGCTTACACCAACAATGTGTTGCCCCATAGTTCCCATGATCGTCGGTGTCGGCGTTTGTGGCTGACACGGCGTCAGAATTGGTCCTACAGACGTTGTTGAAACCGTCGACGCCATATTGGAGCCGGTGACAGCGGCCTGGGGCATAGTTGTGTCTCCCGCCAAAGACGTTTCTTCGTGGGGTCTAAGAGACGTCTTTTTTCCATTGCGCAATCACATACAACTTAACATTGTCGAGGTCCCATCAGGTGTGCCAATTTGTTGTTTCGCGCAACAATCTCTAGCCTTCCTATATGAGGGTTACTTGCAGGACCGGCTACAGAGTCCTGAACTTTAGTGTTTTTGGTGTATGGTTTTCTGGTAAACAGTGTTTTTGACAAGTTGAAAGGGTGTAAACGAGACTCTTGATGAGTCAGGGAGGTAATAAAGGTAAAACATAAAATAGAAACAATAAAGTACTGAACCAAAGAGGATAAACGATAAAGCAAGAAAAGACAAAAGATAAACTTTGCGAAGATTAAATGACTTGTAATTATAAAGTGGAGGCAAAATACATTTTTGTGAGGAGAGTAACTTTTTTCTCGTAAACGCTTTGATACTTCAAGCTTTACCCCTACTGCAAATGTTCAAATTGCCCCCTCTAGAATTTCACCTAACATTGGCTTAAATACTAGTTGAAAATAACCGTTGGGAGGTTACAAAGCCTTCTCGTGGTGCCATGTGTCGGTCAACTTCCCCCATCTTGGAGCATAACTACTTGTAGCGGTAAATTCATGACCATTAAGCTATGAATAAACTTAACGGCAATAAAACCAGAGTCGCCACCGCGCTTTTATTGTTTCCAAAGGGAAAGGGAAAAGTATGAACAAAACCCAAAGATAAGAAGTTTTCAAATCAAAACTAATAAAATGCCAGAGATTACAGGTAAGGGGGTTGGTTACACAAAGGGAAGGTGTTAGCACCCAAAGTGTCCTAGGTACTCCTATGGAGCCCTTTTTTATGTGTGTATGTGTTTTTGGTATAAAATGATGTTTGAGAAAAAAATAGAGTGTGGGGATGAGAAAATAATTCATTGATTCTATTTTTTTGTGTTTGACAAGACCTTCGATCTTGTGCCTACGTACCAACATAAAAATGAGGGATCAAAACCTCGTAGTCCATGGTATCAATTTCAAAGTGAGTGAATTGCTTTTTAACAAAAAATTAAGTTTAAAAGAGGCACAAAAGGCCTAAGAGAATTTGAATGAGTGTTAGTTCTTTTTGTCTTTTGAAATTTTAAGTCAATATGGTTAAGTTCATTTACAAGTTTGATTCAGAAAAGAGTTCAAAAATGCAATGACATAAGGCCAAAGTTTCTAGTTTGCAATAAAGTCTAAGTTTAGAAATCACAAGCAAAGCAGGTTTTGAAAAGGGGGAGAGATTTGAAATTTAAGAAGTGGGAGGAGATGAAGAGACTAATCCTATGCAAGAACTTAAAAGTTAAGAGTTGAAAAGATCTGACCAATGGGATGCAATCCAATAGACAAGAATGTCATATAGAAACCCATTTTTCCTTTGGACTGTAAATCAAGCAATATCAATAAGCAAGTAGTACAATGAAGAGCAAGGAATCAAATAAAGGTAGCCACATCCAAGCTAGAAACTTCATAGTCTTCTTCATAATCTTCCCCATGTATCATATGACATACTCCTTGAATGGCTCAGAATAAGGCATTAGACACAGGTTCAAAGTAACATTTGCATCAAGACCATGTAACAGATGAATTCAAGTGGATCTCAATACTTGCATCAGATGAAAATTCAAATCACAAGAACTTGGTTTTAGAAATGTTGGCATTGGCCAAGTCCTTTTGCATTGGGAATGTTGCCTAATTCTAAGTCCAAAGCTCAAATCAAATCCAACAGTCCACACAAACATTTTTTAGGAGTTTTTTTGTTGTTTATTAAGTATTTTAAGGTCTTAAGACCACAAGCACAAACAAATATATACAATCACAATATATGGCTCAAGTGAGCAAAGAGAAAATGACATTAAAATCAACAAGTTAAATGATATGTGTAATGGCAAATGATAAATGGCATAAAGTAAATTACTTGAAATTAAAAGCAATTAATAATAAGAGTCGGTCAAATGTTAGTTGCTTAGATGTTAGTGGAGTTTTGCTTTTCAATTATTTAAGTCATTCTTTGGAGAATACTCAACCCTCTATTCACAAGCATGAATCCTTGAACCAAGACATCTTCCAAAGAAAGGAAAAAAAGACTAAGTTTCCATACAATACCATGAAAGGGGGGAGACTTACAATCTCACTTACTAGAATGACATTTGCACACTTCCAAATTTGGAAAATTTTCAAATTCTCCCTTGCATGGATGCATGGGCGTGCATTAGGCCCATGAAATGATACATTATGATCCATAATCCAATGTACTTCATACTGAAATCATGTTAGAAGCTCATGCAAATATATATGAAAAGTGGAACTTGAAATTATCCAAATGATACCTTAACTTACACCTATGTGCAAGTCCTTCAATTTTAATCCAAATGAGATGATGTTGGATGTTTTGGAAAGGTGAGATCAAGGGGAACAACTTTCATGTTGAACACTTTTTCATTTGAATCTTTGATCATGATGAATTTTGAGGTGGAAATTTGGGGAATCAAACATATTTGAAAATTTTCTAAGTCCCAAGTCAAATGTTCACTTCTTCCGCCTTGAATAACTTTTTCTATGGACTTCAAATGAGAAACGTTCCTTCATCAATGTTGTATCTACTTCATACCTATTCATTTTGGTTACAAATTTAACCTCATTTGGATTTGGCATGAAGGAGTTATGCATTTTAAAAGTTAAGGAAAATCACTTGTTCAATGGTATTGGCCCAAAATGACTTATAATGTTTCCTCTTGGCACATGTATTTTCATGTTGAATTTTCATTTCCTCCAAACATCAAAGTTTAAGTAGACATATTTAAATTGATCATGGAATTTTAGTGGATTTCATCTCATAAAAATTGAGCAAGTTATGGTCTTGGGAAGTTGACCTCCAAACTAGGGTTTAGACAAAATGACATATAATCTTTCACCATAAAAAATGACTTTACAAGCAAAACTAGCTCTTGACTGCAACATGAAAGTTGTTTGGAATTTAATTTTGAGTAAATTTTCTCTTATAATAATTTTCATTTGACACAAATTGTAGGAGATGTGGTCTAGGGAACCCTAGTTTTGACTAGTTGACCATGAACCAACTTGCTAGCTTGACAATCTCTTGACTTTTGGGACTCATGGAGGATCGTATATGCATATGAGGATTTAATGTGAAGTATAACTTGAAATATTTGATCAATTATTGAAGAAACTTGTTGAAGAAGTCACACCAGATACCCAGATGAACTAGGGTTTCCAAGGCAAACAAACTCCAAACTCTTGGTGATTTCTTGATCAAAATGACACGTGAAGATCATGGGGATCCATATATGACACTTAGAGTCAAAGTAAACCAATTCTTGATTGAGCTACTTGCATTGAGGGTCTCAAACCCTAGATATGATCTTGATAGAGCATAGATGAACATGTGCACTACCTACAAAAGAGTTAAAATATACAATGACATGTTTTTTTTTTGTATTTTGGTTAGCAAAAAAAGAAAAATGAAGTATGATACAACCAAATGTGCTTGGTGACCTCTCCCAATACAAACCCAATGAATAAGGGGTAAGGAGGATGCCAAGGTGTGATCCCAATGCTAATGCATATGATGAGATAGCATGAGGGATCTTAGGGTCAAATTTGAGGTCTTACACTACCCACGATCTCTTTGCGTGCCCATGTTCCCATTCTCCGCTCAAAACCTGTCAACTTCGACCGAAGCTTGCATGGGTCGACCGGTAGACTCGTCCACCCTCCTGTCGAGGAGCCTCTGACAGAACCCATGGTCGAAACTGGCTTTTCCCTTAGCCGAAATTTTCTAGCTAACAGCTGTAAAACTAAACATTTAATTCCTTTATTTTCGGTAATTCCAATACAGTGATACCATGTCGTAGGCCCCTCACTTGTTGGTTCATACCAATTTTACTCTTGGGTTCATATTTCGCCCTGTTGGAGTTCAAACAACATAACCCTTTGGTTTAAACCATGATTGTTATCATAACGTCTTTTCATCTCCCACCATTAGTTCTTTGAACTACGGAGATCTGAATTCCTCATTGCACTATGAGGATACGTAGGCATGAGGGCCCCAATCCTCACTGAGCACTTTATTTATTTATTTCCTTTTCCCCTTATTCTTTCGTGAGTAATATTTAAATATCACGCCTATTCGAACAAGAACAATCAAAACGGTTCCCATGGAGTACCATGGATGTTATGGGTGCTAATACATTCCCCTTGCATAACTGACTTCCTTACCCAACATATCTCTTTTCCCCGGGTTTTATCGATGTTTCCCCTTTTCTTCAGGAATAAATAAAGTTTTATGGCTACTTTATTGTATGTTCGAGCGTGCGATACGTTCGGGTATATTTCCGCTAGCTTCAACGCCTAGCTCATGTCAACTTTTATTTAGTAAACAAAGTGACTTCAAAAGATTTAGTAATCGGTCTACCAAAAATAATTTTTTCAAAAGATCATTTATGCAATGCATGCCAAATGGACAAGCAAACAAGAGTCTCATTTATGTTGAAAAACATTGTTTCAACTTTGAGACCTCTTGAGCTTCTTCATATGGATTTATTAGGTCCCTCAAGGACCAAAAGCATAGGTGGTAACTATTATGGTTTTTTGATAGTATACCATTACTCAAGATTTTATTGGGTCATGTTTTTGTATAGTAAAGATGAGACTTTGTCATATTTCAAACATTTTGCTAGATTATCCCAAAATAAAATGGATTTGAAAATTATTGCTATCTGAAGCGATCATGGAGGAGAGTTTGAAAATCACCTCTTTGAGAATTATTCTGATAAACATGGCATTTAGCATAACTTCTCCGCTCCTAGAACTCCACAACAAAACGGTGTCGTGGAGCATAAATTCGTGTTTTAGAGGAGTTGGCTAGAACTATGCTCAATGAAGGTAATCTACCTAAGCATTTATGGGTCGGTGCCATTAGCACGATATATTATGTCTTGAATAGGATACTAATATGTCTTATTCTAGATAAAACTCCCTATGAACTACTTAAGGATAGAAAACCTAATTTGTCACATCTTCGTGTTTTTGGATGCAAGTGTCTTGTTTTGAACAATGCAAAAGATAATCTAGGTAAGTTTGATGTGAAAGTCGATGAAGGTATCTTCCTCGGATACTCACAATCTAGCAAAGCTTATAAGGCTTATAACAAAATATTACTTATTGTTGAAGAGTCGGTTCACGTTACTTTTGATGAGTCTTACCTGAAAAATGTCGTGAAAGGTGTTTCATTTCATGATGTAGGTGTATTTTCGCAAAATACTCTCAAGGAACCCGAAAAAGAAATTGATCAGCCTAAAGTAGTGGAACATGAGAAAGAAGAATATAATGATTGTGAAGAGGAGAAGGTTGGAAGTCCAACTGCAGTGGAAAGTCTACCTTTGGCTTGGAAAACATCCAAAGATCATCCTACCGACAACATACTTGGAGACATCACCAAAGGCGTGACAACACGCTCCAAGATAAGTAATTTTTGTTATCACTTTGCGTTTATTTCATATGTTGAGCCTAAAAACGCTAAAGATGAATTACTTGATGAGTATTGGCTTATGTCCATGCAAGATGAACTAAACTAATTTAAAAGAAATGATGTTTGGGACCTTGTCCCTCATCTGAGAAATCATCAAGTAATTGGCGCTAGATGGGTTTTTAGAAACAAACTCAATGAAAACGAAGTGATAACTAAGAATAAATCCTAGCTAGTGGCTCAAGGTTATAACCAAGAGGAGGGCATTGACTATGAGGAGAATTATACTCCAGTTTCTCTCCTCGAGGCTATACGCCTTATACTAGCTTATGTTTGCTCCAAATATTTTAAGTTATTTCAAATGGATGTGAAAAGTGAATTCCTTAATGGATATATCAATTAGGAAGTTAATGTAGCTCAACCTCTCGGTTTTGAAAATCATGAGTATCCTAATCATGTTTACAGACTAAAATGATCTTTGTATGCTCTCAGACAAGCACATAGGGCTTGGTATGAGCGACTTAGTAAGTTTTTAATCAAACAAGGATACTCTAGGGGAAAGGTAGATACTACACATTTCATTAAGCGTCAAGGGAAGCATACTCTTCTAGTTCAAGTTTATGTCGATGATATCATTTTTTGTTCCACTAACATGCAACTTGTCAAGGAGTTTTCTAAGCTTATGCAGAATGAGTTTGAGATGAGTCTCATAGGGTAGTTGAATTGCTTTCTTGGGCTTCAAATCAAGCAACTCAATGAAGGGACATTCATGTGTCAAACCAAATATTGCAACGAATTACTAAAGAGATTTGGTATGCAAGATGCAAAATCAATTGACACTCAAATGCCTACAAATGGAAACTTGGAAATAAATGAAAATGGTAAGGGTGTTAATGTCAATAAGAATAGAGGTATGATTGGTTCTCTTCTATATCTTACTGCATCTAGGTCGGACATTATGTTTAGTGTGTGTAAGGGCGCTCGTTATCAATCCGCTCTTAAGGAATCTATTTAAAAGTCGTACAATGCATTCTTAGATATCTGCATGGTACTTCTAAGTATGGGTTTTGGTATTCTAAGGGAAGCGGTTGTAATTTGGTTGGTTATATCGATTCTGATTTTTCCAATTGCAAATCGGATAGGAAGAGTACTAGTAGAACTTGCCATATGTTTTCAAATTCCTTAGTAAGTTGGCATAGCAAGAAACAGGTTGTTGTTGCTGTGTTAACTTTCGGGGTGGAATATGTAGCAGCTGATAGTTTTTATGCTCAAAATTTGTGGCTCAAACAACAACTACTTGATTTTGATATTAAATTACAATGTATTCCTATCATGTGTGACAACACAGGTGCTATTAATCTAACCAAAAATCTGATGTTACATTCTCACACTAGGCATATTTAGATCGGTCACCACTTCCTACCTGACCATCTTGAAAAAGGAGACATTGTATTTGAGCATGTTGATAGTGAAAATCAACTTCCTGATATCTTTACAAAACCTCTTGCGACTGAACCATTTTTCAACATTCGTAGGGAATTAGGGATACTTGATATCTCAAATCTTTCCTAAGTATGATTTGTTGCATGCACTTTATATACTTTTGCTCTAACTTTTCTTGGAAGTTCAATCACATAAGAATGCATCCCTCATCAATTCATAAGCGAGGTAATATTGTTCCATTTTCCTTTTCTTTTTGAAAGTAAGTCTTTACTTTTGCATGTTGTTTATATTTCAAATAATTGATATTCTTGATGTATGAAATAGTACATGAATGTTCACTTCCAAAAATTTATATTGATGTATGTCAATTTATATGCTTATAGTGGCTTTATGTTATTCCTTTTTCATGCTTGAAATATGTTCTTGGTGCATTGGCTTGTTATATATTCCAACATGAAATATGTTTGAACATGTTATAATGTTAGCAAACTTCTTGTTGTGTGTCATTATCATGATAACATCTCTGTTTTTTGTTTGAGTGATGGTAAATCTATATATCACCTTGCTAGAGCACATGCGTGTGCAGCATTTTGGGAGCACCAAAGACATGTGTCATGTACTCGTGATGCTTTTGTAGCAACTCAAGAATTTTTTATTACATTGTATCCTTCATATTCATGTTTATTGTATATGTTATTTGGTATAAGTTATGAAAACCATGTTATATTGTTGCTTTGAATGCTATGTTATTAGGCATTCTTTTTCAATATGTACATCATTCTATGTGAGTGATGTGGTATTGATGATCTTATCTTTGTAAAGTGCCTATGTGTATTATATTGGTTTATGTGTGATATAAGGTACTTCTCATATATTTCTTTGTCTCTTTTTGATGTTGTCAAAGGGGGAGAAGCAGGAAGATGAAGTTGGGATGCATACATTCAGGGGGAGCCTTCATGAAAACATGAAACGCATTGTCTCAAGTTTTGCCATCATCAAAAGGGGGGAGTATGTGTGTGCAACTTTCCATTAGATGTATTTTGCATAATGTCAAAACTAGGATACTTTAGTGTTAATGTATATTTGATGGTATCCCCTGATTCTCAATGTGCATCTTGGTATTAGGAAGCATAAAAACATTTGGAAATAAGTTGGAAAAGGTATGATACATCAAAAACAAGTTTTCTGGGAAAATTAACCTACAGGTCGACACATGCATGTTTTAGGTTGACGCATAGAAGAAGAAAAATTTCTCTGAGTCGACACATCCCTTTTTCAGGTTGGCTCATGTACTGCATTTTTAAATCCTGTAGCTTCTGTTAGATGTGTCGCCTCTACAGGTAGGCACATGACCTTTATAGGTCGGCATATGCGTCAAATAGGTCGGCTCATAACTTTTATAGGTAGGCTCATGCAGCGTATTTTTCCAAAAATTCATAACTTTTTCATTATTTTTTTTGCATTCCTTTTGCCTCCAAACATGCATGCATATAAATACTTCATACATGTATAATTTCTAGTAAGGTTTCTAGAGAGTAAAACCTATACGAAACCGCGATTTCGAAGCATTCTCATCATCTTCAACCTCATTTTATGTATACACACAAACAAACTACACATAACCATTATTTGTTTGGGCTCCATCTATAATTAGGGTTGATAACATCCAATTTAGGTTGAGATCTTTGAGAGTTTCAAATAAGAAAACCAAGTTGGGGTTTTCCTTCAAGATAGCTTAGGGATTTGAAGGTTTTTGACAAGATTACTCAATCTGGATCTGATTGAGTGAAGACTTTGAAGAACGGGAGGTTTTTGCAAAGGAGTAGCGTTAGACGGTGGATCTCATTGGTAAATCTTGGGTTATAACACTTACGCGTTTTGGATTGGTCGAGTGAAAGTTTTGAAGAACAAGGGGTTTCTTCCAAAGAAGTTGTGTGAGACGGTGAATCAAATTGGCATTGTTAGGTTACTTGATCAAGCTTTGATCAAGGGAAGAGAAGGTGTCAGAATCAACATCAAACTTTGGGTTTGTAGGGATGGATTGTTACATCACTTTGTATACATACTTTTGCAAAGTAAGGTTAATTTCATTATCTTAATTCGAGTTTGAATTGAGGGCATACATACCCATAGCAAGGTCGACTGGGGAACTGTCAAACAAATCATTGTCTACTCTTTCTCTCTCTATCTCTCTTTTATTTTCCGTTTCATAAATTATTGATTTCATCGATCGTGCTATCAATTTGTTTGGATAATATTTTTTATTACATTTTGAAATTAGTGTTGTTGAGTTGATCACAATCCTTTAGATTGTCATTGAATTTTAAGATCAACAAAACCGTATAAAATTCCAAGCAATATCGATTGCACACTAGGTGTTCGATAATTTGCCACAATAGATTTTTTTTGTGAATTCTCATTTGAAGTAGATTATCCTTGTTGTTTTGCATTCAACTGGTTGTGATTAATTGTGTTAGGTCAAATTCATTATCATATAGTGATTACAATTACGCATATCCGAGCTTTTTGATAGCGGATTCGGTTAGACGATTTGATCCGGGATACTTCTGTTTACTTCTGCGCGCCATAAATTTTTCAAAACTAATTTTTGTCAAAATTTTTAACTAGTGATCTATTCATGCCTTCTAGATCTAAGCATATCGTCTAACAAATTCAAAATAGAACAAACCTAATTGAAAATCGCAAACTACGTCAAACAAAAAGCGTAACATACCGCATTTGATTCTGGTGTGTTTGGGTCATTTTATAGCAAAATCGTACAGTTCAGTTTAGTTTGCGGTTTGTATTTTGCAAACCAGACAAACCAAACCAAATTGCATTACGTTACAACTCAAACTTCA